>NC_081817.1:10282500-12682500 GCF_030704535.1 Vitis vinifera
CACATGAAGGGCAAAGTGGAATACTGAATATATTCCATTATCACTACATAGATTTAGTCCATGAATTCGATTTCAATAGGGGAAGTGGAGTTTTTCATCAAATATAAAAATCATTTCCACCAAATTGGAACCGAATTAACAGAAAGGAAAGACTTTCCCAGTTAAATATAAAAATCATTGTCATGAGTGGAGTTACTGTAGTGATATATATATATATTTCAAGCTGTAGGGGCGGCCAAGCACAATCCATGTCCAAATATCACATATGGTAACGACCTTAAGAAGCCTTAGCTATATAGCTCTTTTAGTTGCGGTAGAATACTGGGCACTAGTAAGCTATGCTCGAGCTATCACATATGGTCGCCACTGTAAACTTTATCTGCACCTCCTACAGTCATGCTTTGTCACGGTCATTTGCCTCTGCTTTCATAGTTTGTAGTGATGCCTTTTCTGATCACCTTTAGTCAAAGGCTGATGCTATAAACCTATCTTCTTGTAGTTTTTGTTTATTTATTATCAAAGGCAAAACCATTTTATATGTTTGTAAAATGTTAGGCCACTCTTACTATAGTGTTTGAGTCTGTGTAAATTGTTTAATACAGAAGGCAATGGAAGAGAACCTTAACAGGATGCCCACACTTCCTGGCTTAGTTTATTTTGTTCCAGTCAAAGTTTTCCATAACCACTCTTAGCAATTCTCCAAACCTTCTACCTTATTTTGTTCCAGCCAAAGTTTATTTTGATCTATGTCATATTAATTCACCTCTTAAACTTTCACTTTTTCAAATCCCTCTCAAGTGATAACCTTAAGCCCCTTCAATTCTTTCTTCATTTTGACGCCAGGTACCCATTGAATTAGTACAAGTTTAAAGCCTTTTCATTTGGGCACAACAAAGTATTAACATGAACCGCACATGCAAGCTCTTAATAATTAAATGACGCGACCTCTAATGAAGGTCTTTATTTTTAGTTGGGATGATGAGTTTAAAGCTTCTAAAGTGTCTCAAATTCAAACATCAAAAGCAAAATGATACTAGAATAAATTCCAAGTTATTGGGGATGATCATACTACAAGAGTAGGATTGTAGGAGTTACCCTACTGCCAATAACCTTATTAACATCAATACATTGATGCTCTTTACTGATATGCATTACGTTGGAGAAACATGAGTCCAACACATTATTGATACCGATACCAATACTAATATTTATCCTTACTGATTCTTGAGCAATCCAGACCTTCTGCATAAGGCAGAAACATGAATTAAAAACTTCCCCACAACTCTGTCTGGAAGAGGTTTGCGATAGAAGATTTTAGAACCGAGTAAATTGCATGCCAGCCCGCTTGTGTAGGGTGAAACGAATCCCAAAAGAATGCCATCTTGGGATCAATGCATACATTGTATTTCTTCTCCCCATTCTCTACGTCCCCACATGAGTCTTCGCTTGTTATACCTGCGCAACATGGCCTCAATGTATCCTTCAACTCTGAAGTTCCTGCACGAGGAGGCATTTATGAATTCATATATTTGTGGTATACAACTTACGGAGCAATCATATTAAAGATGATGATTCCTAATACGCCTCCAATGGTATGGACAAGCATGAGAACTCCAAGGATGACGATAATAATTTATTTTATCTTTCTTTATTTTTTCCCTTTTTCTTTTTTGTGAATATTTGTGGCGGGTGTGTGTTCAGAACTCACTCCTGATTTTCCTGAGACTGCAGACTGGCCTGATATATCAGGACCTGAGCCCTGATCTAAGATGGATGATGAAGCTTGACCCTGTCCATAAAGAAAACAACTTGCAATTCTCCTATTGACTTACCATAACCACAATTCAGTATTTGTCTCACATAAATATGGAGAAATCACCTGTTTCGTCTTCATGTTTCTTCATTGCAGACATGAATGCATTGTACATATCAAGCATCACAAATTCAGGTTCACCATTCTCCAGCTTCAGCTCCTCTACCACAGCAGTTAGTAATAGGTTGTGAAACAGTGAAGCCAAGTTTCCTGTTTCATTACATTTCTCGTACGAATATTCCTTTGTAAATTGAGGCAAACATCCAAGAGGCTGTATTCCCATAACGACTACTTTTGGCACTCCCAAATCATGAATACGTTGTAGATCCAAGCCAAGCTGCTTAACAACAGATACAATAAAGGCTGGCAAACCCTAAAATGTACATTTCCCTAAAATGTACATTTGAAGTTAGTTCCACCATTGAAAAAATATACATCATCCAAAGACAATAAGCCATTGAGAAAATCACTGTATTTAGTTTGATTTTGATCAAACTAATTGAAGTCCATGTACTCACCAGAAGACTTCCACCTCTAGCAATGTAGGCATTATAATCATTGCCAGAAACAGATACCAGAGCAATGGAAGACTTAAGGTCATCTTCGGTATAGATTTTCTCTTCAAGGAGTTGTTCAAAAAGACCGATTTGTATTGTCATGTTTGGTGCAGCAACCAGTGTGTCGAAGACGCCTGTCCCTCCATAAGCAAAATTCATTCCATATTTTGTGGGTCTTAGTTTTCTAAATCTATATGGTGTAGGAGACTTTATGCCCATCCATGAAGCTATTTGTCATGCAGTTCAAAACATAAAATATTTTAGTTATCTGAAATGATAGTAAAGTAACCAAAATAAAGAACTTCCATGGTGACCTTTTTCAGATTTTTGGGTAGAATTTTCATACCAATGAACTTGACAAATCAACAATTTTCAATGTTGTTATTATGGGTACATTTCATGGGACTTATTGAAAATATCATCCAACTTCCAACTAAATCAACCAAAAAAAAATTAAAAAAAATCAAAACTACTGTTGCCAAACGATTTAGCTTAAAAGTCATATATAAAATAAACTTTGTAGAAAAATAAAAAATCAATTCATATGATAAATAAAAATTCACTCCAAGGGAAGAGAGATTAACCAATGTATTCACTGAAGACATGGCCGTCAGAGAAGTGACCAGCAGGTCTACCAGGATAAGTAATTCCATAAGGTTCGTTCCATGAACTAGCTGTGAAATTCCTATTCCCGGTATCAACATACGAGTCCCCAAACACAAAAAGTTTGGTGAAGCTATTAGCATGTGCATAAGCCCCTGTAATAGGAAATGGTACAATAAGAGAAAGAACTATCATGCACTCTTTCATATATACAAATGGATATATAATAGTAAGGGATATACCTGCAGCAGTTGTTATAACGGAAAGCAAGAGAAAAAGCCAGATGAAGTGGGGTTGGTTGTCCATTGGAGATCAGCTTAATTGGAGGCGTTGAACAGAGATGCAGATGCAATGGAGAATGATCATGGCATGTACTTATATAGGCATCATCGTAGCATATGTGCGCAAGTCCCCTAATTGTACACATATTTCTTCAGTAATACGGTCAAATATTATCATGTGCCATTTACAGATTCAGTATAGAGGGCTAAACTTGCATCCTCCGAGAACCAAAAATTTGGTATGATGATTAAATAATTATTTAATGAAACTTTACTGTTAAGTTAAACAAATAATGTGGATCAAATCTTGCTAATTTTTAAGTTAAGCCTTAATAGTAATTAGGGTGAATTATTTAAACCTAAGACCAACAAAAATGTTCAATTCATAGAGTGGAAAATCGAACTCACAGTGTAATTCAATCTAAAAGCTTTGGTTGGTTGATAAAACAATATGTACATCTAAGTTCATGCTACATGAGATTAGCTAGCATGTTAGATACATTATTAAGCCTGTTGTACTACAATAAAACCTCGATAATTGAATGTTTGATGAATTAATAACTTTGTTTAAATAATAAAATCTTCTTATATCAACTTGGACGCCCAATGCACTAAATTAAAAACCTCATTAAATGCATGCATAAATTAATAATATTTTTAGAAATCCTTAAAGGTCCAAGGAAATATATATATATATATATATATATATATATATATAGAGAGAGAGAGAGAGAGAGAGAGAGAGATGTTTCACTTTTTTACTTATTTGATTTTAGCAAACAAAATTATAAGTAAATTAGGCAAATGAACATTAATTTCACATGTATAATAAACTTAAAGAACATGTGACAATGTACATATAGTATTAAGGTAAATTTGATCATTTACTAATAATTAAAAAAAAACTAATGAACAACAAGAAATGTGACCCCCCTGTCACAAGGCAAATATACATTTAGTATTAAGATAAGCTTTATCATTTGCTAATAATTAAAGAAATTTAATGAACAACCAGAAACTTGGCCCTCTGTGACAAGGCCGAAGGAACAACAGACCAGAAAAGAAAGCAAAGCATAGTGAAAATGACAGAAAGCAAGAAAAGTTTGGCCGCCAGTCATTGAATAGGACAAACACCGTATACCCTAGTTCTCATGGAATTAGAAACTAAGGGATAAGATGTGAGGCTAGAAAGCCATAGAGGGAGGCTAAGAAGATAAAACTTCGGATTGTTTTGCAAAATCTGATTACAATTCATGTTCAACGTGTCCGGAACATGCATGGATGACTGAGATGCCACGGCTCAACACTCCTCTTGTATGTGCTGGCCATTTCTCGATTTCTTTATGAATATATGGACAAGGAAGTTGATATTATATATCTATTCAATGTATTATCAAATAGCAGATGGTGACTCTCTGGTCCATTTTTAGCGGATGCTGACACTCTGGTCCTATTTTTCATCCAGTGAGGATCATTCTGAGAGATATTATATGCAATTTGAAACACGTGAATTAAAAATAATTATTATAATTGTAATAGTAAACGAACCCTAATAGAGAAGTGAACACTCTCAATCAAATATCAGATTTTGAGGATTTTGAGGACTTGCTGCTTGGTTAACATGCAATTTTGAAGTCTCTCTCGGATCTCTACCTTTTTTTTCGATTATCAAGAAAAAGCTCATTTTATAGTGATTTTATGAAATGTTTTTGACCTTTTGTAATACTTAAAATTTTTTATCAAATTCAAGTATTATAAAAATTAGAAACACTTTCAAAAACCAAACAAACTCGAAATAATGTTGATCAAAGCAGAATATATGTGTAATTAATGAAGTGCACAATACGATCCTAAAAACCAAAGCTCTGGCATGGTATTGCTCATTAACTGTGCGAAGGTTCAATAATATTCATCAAGCTATTACACATGTCCATAGACTTAGAATTAAGAAATATAAGATATATGAAATCTAAAATGTAGAAAATGGCAAGCATAGTCATTCACTGCACCAGGATACTAATCAAATCAGGGCTTGGATTCTAGAGTTGGATTCAACTGTATTCTCTTCTTCCTTCACCTCTTTCTTTTCCATGGTTTGCAACTAGTTCTACGGGCCTAGCTGATGATTTGTTAATGTACCTGAAGTTCTTCCTTCTTATCAAATCATTCAATTTATTTTTGTTCTAAGTTTTGAGCTACTATTGCTTCTTTAAACAAATTTATAGGGCATGCATTATTTAAATGGCTTGTTTGAATTCCCTTTAGAAAAAATTTATAGCAAAAGTTTCAAAAATATGGAATGAATTTCACTTGAGGAAGAACAGGTGTCCTCAATTTTACTAAATTCTTAAAATTTTTATTAGTTTTAGCCCCTTATAATTTTCAAAATGATTATTTAATGAGAACTTACATTGTTAAGTTTAACAAATAATCATGCAACTCAAATCAGCTAATTTTTAAATTAAGCCTTAACAGTGATTAAACCGAAGACCAGCACAAGTTCAATTCATACTGGAAAATTCAAACTCAGATTTTAATTCGACCTACAGCTTTGGCTGGAGGATTAAACACATCTAAGCTCATGTTACATGAGACTACCTAGCATGGTAGATACATTATTAAGCCTGCTGTGGTACCATTTTTGAAACTCACAGCTAGGAGAACAAGGGTTGAGAAGATTTTGAAAACGATACATTTTCTTAATTGAAGAAAAGCACCATCAGTATAGAAGACTGAAAATGGTATTCCCACTTTTTAAATTAATACAAATTTAGAGTTCATTTTGCAGTGATTATAGAAGCGTTTTTAGCTTAAAAAATATAAGGTATTTGGTAAGATTTAAAAAAACGCTTTTAAAATTTTGAAAAATTATTTATAATATTAAAAAATCACTTATAGTGATTTTTAGAAAAACATTTCATAGGTGATTCTTTTAAAACGTTTTCAAACAAAACACTTCTACTAAAAACACTTTAATTCATTCTTTATTTGTTTGATTTTAGCAAACAAAATTATGATAAACTTGTTAGGCAAATGAACATTAATTTCACATGTATCATAAACTTAGAGAACATGCATGTGATACATGTACATTTAGGATTAAGATAAATTTTATCATTTAATAATAATTAAAAAAAATTAGCAAATTAACAATCGGGAATGTGGCCCTCTGTCATAAGTCCGAAGGAAAAGACTAGTAAAGAATTCATAATAAAACGCAGTGACAATGATAGAAAGCTAAGATTTGATTCTTCAATTCGAGAAGGTTCAGATTTTTTACTTGTGAACAAAGACTAATTTAAAATTTTAACAAAGAAAAAAAATCAAAAAACAAAAACAAAGCGTGCGACAATTCCTAAAGAAAATTTTGGCTGCCAGTTATTGAATATGCCAAAAACGTAAACACTAGTACTCGAGGAATTGGATTCTGATGGGTAAGATGCGTGTCCAGGACGGCTGTGAGGGAGGCCATACAGATAAAACTCGTGTTGAACGAGCCAGACGTATATGCATGCGCGACTCCATAGGCGACAAACTCAACAGTCCTGTTGCATATGCTGGCCCTTCTCGATTTCTTTATGATGAATGTATGGACAAGGAAGCTGATAATACATATCTATTCCTCTATGTATCTCGATTTCTTTATGACTAACCATGTCCAGGACGGCGGATGCTGACTGTCTGGTCCCATTTTTTGTAGATGCTGATTTCTCTGGTCCCATTTTTCATCTTCTTCTTTATCTTCAAGAAGGAGAATCATTCCGAGACATGTTACAATTTGAAAAAAAAAATGCATGAATAATAATAATAATAATTATTATTATTGTTAGGAAGTGTTTCAAATTCCTAATTGATATCAATTACATTTTTCTGTAAATATATATATATATATATATATATATATATATTATAAAATAATTATTAAGTTCATATATCATTATAATTAGATTCTTTTACAATAAGAAAAGTTAATAGTAATGTCTTTATAAATATTTTAGGTTATGAGAGGGAAAAAGTTATGAGATGAAAATGAGAATGAGATTGGCCTAAGAAGACTATGTGTTAGAGAAAGAAGAGAGGAAGAATGAGAGATTTGATGGAGTAAGAGGGCTCATGGTTCATAGTATTCGATAAAAGGAGTGGGGAAAGATGTGATTTTTGGAACATAATAGTTATATATAGTTTCTATCTTTTGTAATACTCTAGTACAATGGAATGATTTCTCTCATTCATGGATGTAAACATGGTTAGTCAAACTATGTTAAAACCTTATGAATTTTTGTATGCAAATCGTTTAATTTTTATGTTTTTACATTAACATGTTTTCATTGAAGCTTCCTATCACAATAAATTGGTACCACATGGCAATGGAAGATATATTTTAATCTCAATTGATGATTATTCTAGAGTGGTCTAGGTATATATTTTGAAACATAAGAATGATGACTTTGGGAAGTTGGAGCAATGAAAAGTTATGATTGAGAGGCAAACAAAAAAACAAATCAAGAGTTCACTACAATGAAAGGGGAATCAATGACACTTTTTAAGTGTAAAAAATGTATAAGATGACACTTGTCTAAAGTATCATTTTCTAGCCTATCATCGTATATTCACGTCAACAATGACACTTATTGGAAGCATTATCTTTGATTAATATTTTCAATGATGCTTGGAGAAGCATCATCTTTGAATAATGTTAATAATGACACTTTATAGAAGCATCATCTTTGATAACTTTCTATTGAAATAATTTTTACAAAATTACTAGTCTTCACACTTACTAAAGTGTTGTCTTAATTGATTTTTATTAACAATGACACTTATAGAGTGTCTTCCTTGAGCATGTTTTATTAAAAATAATTTTTCAACCTTGTCATTAAAATAATAAAATTTCCCTTGTCAAAAAATAAAAGAAAAAATTAACTATAAGTCATAAAATCAAATTGGATTTTATTAATTAAAATACCTCCAAATATTAATCTATAATAACCTAATTTGAACAATTAATGTAACTACTTATATACAATAATTACATATAAATTTATTAATTATCTCGTAGTATTTCAACAAGAATTTCAAATTCTTTCAACATATGAACAAGTAATAGTACAATGACCATTAAGATAAACTTCGATATAAAAAAACTTAGTTCAACCCCCCTAATAAGTTCATTGAGGTAATTTTTATGGTTTTAGATCAACGTATATCACTTCCTTTAATGTAATGATTTCTCTTTTTTGCAAAATCGGTTTCTTTTACAACTTATAAGCAAATATAGAAGAAAGAAGAATAGAAGACTTCTAAATTATATATGTAACAATCGATAAGTATAATTGAAATTATATATATATATATGTGTGTGTGTGTGTGTGTGTGTGTGTGTGTGTGTGTGTGTGTGGGGAGGGGGGAGGGGGGTGTGTATATATAATTGAATTAGTTTTATACTTTACAGATTGAGTTCCTAGTTAATTGATAGGAACTAGAGAAAACATATGTATTACCTAGCATAAATTTCTCAAGAAATACAATTCTTGTTATTTCGTAAACCAAACACTAAAAAGTAGATATTGTAAATTCCTATTCCAACATAGAACCAACCAACCATCCCCAAGGTTTTAGGCTTAAGTTTTAAATTCATAAAAATGATGTAATAATTAAAGAAAAAAATGAGATTACAAGAGAAAATTTCAAAACTGTTTTTAATAAGGTTAAGCATAAAAAATCGACTTTGAACTTACCAAATAAATTATAAGTATAATATTTCCTAAATTTAAGAAGGCTTAAAGACTATTTGAAAGTGTCGAAGAAGTGTTTTCGATATTTTGATATCATTCTTTATTCCGTTTCTTTTGAAGCATTTCTTAAATTAATGTTTCTTTTTTTATTATTTTTTTGGTGGTTTGAAAACAAATATAAAGCTATAATATAAACAAAACTTTATACATTAAACAAATTGACAAGTACAAAAAGTTCAAGAATAATGAGACATCCTACATTTTATTGACATTTTTTTAAGATCAAACCCTATAAATTAAAAATAAAAATAAAAATAAAATAAAATAAAATAAATAAATAAAACAAAGTTTAAAGAATTCCCATTCTTTTTTCTCCCACGTTGATGATCCATGGTACTCTTTATACAACCAATCAATAAGTTCTTTCAAATATTCAACTAGATGACAACAACTTCATTTAGTTAAAAAGAATAAGAGAAAATATTACCTCATCATTTCAATCAAAAGCTCAATAATCCTACAACCAATATGATAAGAACCATCTATAATGAAATATGTTAAAAGTTTAGGACAAAAGGAATAAACCTGTAAATTATGAATCTTAAATTTTGAGGACTTGTTGCTTTGTTAACATGTAAAGAATTTTGAAGTTGCTCCAAGACCTCCACCCCTCTTTTTAGTGATGCTATAAGGTTTTAAGCCATCAAAAGCAATGAATTGAGGTTAATAAAAGGAGAAAATAAATGTAATTAATTGCATAACATGATTCTTTATTAAAACCAAAGCTTTAGCATGGTGTTAAACCATCACTTAAAATAAAATGTCTATTCACCGTGTGAAAGTTAAATAGCATCTATTGAGCTGTTACACATGCCTAATGCCTTAGTATTAAGAATATAAAAAATAGCAAGTGTAATTACTCATCGCATCTAGGGATGGTAACGAGACGAGCTCGGGACAAGTCACCCACATCCCAACCCCACCCCATTTATTCAAAATAATTTTCATTCCCATCCCATTAAAAAAAATTAAATGGAGTGAGGCAGGGCGAGGTGGTCATGAAAATTTACTATACCTACCCTACCTCGCCTTATTTAACTTTTTTTTTAAAAATTTAAAATTTTTTAAAAATTATTTTTGGAGAATTGTAATTACATTAAAATAAATATATTTTATAAATAATTAAATATTATATTTTTATAACTAATTATTTCATTGAAAAGTATTATTATTACCCGAACCCACCCCAATCTCAAACCCGCCTCTAACCCATTTATTTAAATTTCAAACTTGTCTCATGAGGGGTGGGGCAAGGTGGGTAGCCAAAAAAACCCACCCCATCGCCATCCTTAATTGCATCGAGACATCGATCTATCCAGTGCTTGGATCATCTAGAGTTGAATTTAATTATATTATGATTTTTCCTTCACTTAAACTTTTTGTATCTATGTTTGCCTATTGCATTTCCTTCACTTATAACTTGTTCTACAATTCACAAATTGATGATTTATTAATTTACATGAAATTTTGCATTTTTTTATTAAATTAATCAATTTATTTTTGCTCAAAGTTTTGAGATACTATTCCTTCTAATTTAAACAAATTTAAAAAGTATGCATTATTTAAATGGCTTGTTTAAATTTCATATAGGAAAAAATTTATAACAGATGTTTAAAAAATATGATGAATTTCACTTAAGGAAGGACATGTGTCATTTATGGTTTAATCAACCAAACATGAAAATCAAGTAGCATTTTTCTTCAAGAAGCAGTTGTGGAGAAATTATACATAATAGCTTGCTCTCAATTATGTAGACATTATATACTTTTAGCCCAAGGGGCTCTTATAGCTCTAAAACGCGTTAATAAGGTCAAGAGGACAAATGAACAAATAACAATCAATCACAATTATAATCATCATATTGACATTCATTCAATTGAACAAATAAAAAAATTTCATTCATTCATCCCTTTAGGTTATGGGATGAATAAAACAACCCTACAAAACAGAATTAGCACACCCTAGAACAGATCTAACATGCTAAAACCTACCCTAGGGCTCTGATACAAGTTGTTGGGAACCCTACATTACTTCGTTCCTATGCCGTAGATCTCGTAGGTTGCATGCAACTATCCTTAGGGCTCTCTAAACCCATCGTAGTGAATAAACAGGTATTCAAAAATAATAAGGATACCTTATAAAACATAGATTTAGATAATAAAGCCACATACCTTTGATCCGAATGTTTCCAGATCGATTCCAATTAATGTAGATAACTCTAAAGTCGTAATGGACCTCGTAAATACTATGACCTTTCGTCCAATGGCTCTTCCTTGTGTCTGGGCACTAAGATGGTGGAAATCTCAATGATGGAGGTTAGGTTCTCTCTCTAAATTGAATGAGAGAATGGCAAGCCTTGGAAATCCTAACCCCTAAAGGGGTATTTATAGGCTTCTTATTAGGCTTAAGTGACTTAAGCCCACCATGGGCTTGGGTCACTTAATCTAGCCCAAAAAAGTTGTTAATTGATTAATTAACCATACAAGGCCTAATTAATCAATTAGCCCTGTCCAAATATACCACTCACTTATCCTTATTCAATTTTATGTGATTACCAAAACACCCTTATGCACAAAAGTGAACTTAAACTTAGGTACTACCTTAATGCACCTTGGGTACTACTTTAATCAACCTTGTGTACTACCTTAATGCACCTTAAGTACTGTTTTAATCAACCTTGTGTACTACCTTAATGAACCTTATGTGAATGAAGTTTTACATGCTATATTTGATTCCAATGGATTTGCAACATGAATCAAAACTGAAAAGACTAAGAATAGTCTACTTACCTCCAGCCATTGTAGTCGGTTTCAAAAACCCAGATTTCCAAACTCTATCTCTTTTTATTAGATGGTGTTTTTTCTGAAGATAATAAAATGTAGCAGACGAGTTCAAGACCATTTTTCATATCTTTATAACTGTGGCTTCCATCATACCACGTTGCTCTTGCCACCATGCATGAGCAGTTGTTGGAACATGCTCCTTAACCGCAATGGAAGAGGGATGGTGGAGGATGTGGTCAAAGTGCTGGACCACATCATGAAGTGCTGGACGACATGGTGAACGTGTTCAGCTAACATTCTCCCTCTTGGTCCACACCTTTAACCTAATGTCCTATCTCAATCCATCAATTATCCCATTAAGTAACAAATACATGAATCATGACGATAAGTCCTCTATTTAACGAGTGTTACCTTCCATGTATTACAGTGTACTCATTTCTTAACATTATACTTTATGTGGCAATATTACTTAATGAATAAACCCTATGTTCATTCTTGGTCCAATGAAGTTGAATTTTCTCAAAATTAAATAAAAGTGCACATCAATATGAGAAAACATCATAATAAGAGTTTGTACAATACAAACTACATAAGGGAACTAAGTCCCATGTTCATTACATGATCCTTGAATTTCAATGGTAGCATGCCCTTAGTCAAAGGATCAGTGATCATCAATTCATTGCTAATGTGCTCAATAACCACTTTCTTTTCTTTAACACGTTCTCTTATGGCTAGATACTTAATGTCAATGTGTTTGCTTCGACTTCCACTTTTATTGTTCTTAGCCATAAAGACTGCAGTTGAATTGTCGCAATATATACTCAATGACCTAGATATTGAATCCATAACTCTAAGCCCGGAAATGAAACTCTTAAGCCATACACCATGTGAAGTAGCCTCAAAACAAGATATGAACTCAGCTTCCATAGTACAAGTAGCAGTCATGGTCTGCTTAACGCTCCTCCAAGATATAGCTCCACCGGCCAATATAAAAATGTATCCAGATGTTGATTTACGTGAATCAACACAGCGAGAAAAGTCTGAATCTGAGTAGCCAACAACCTCTAAATTGTTTGTCCGTCTGTACATAAGCTTGTAATCTTTGGTTCTTTGAAGATATCTCATCACTTTCTTTGCAGCTTTCCAATGGTTCTTACTTGGGTTACTCTGATATCGTCCTAACATTCCAACAGTAAATGCAATGTCAGGCCTTGTGCAAACTTGAGCATACATCAGACTTTCGACTGCAAAAGCATATGGAATTTTCTTCATTTGTTCCCTCTCAAGATCGGTTTTTTCGGGCATTGGTCCAAATTGAACCTATCACCCTTCACTATAGGAGAAACACTAGGTGAACAATTCTTCATCTGAAATCTCTCTAAAACTTTATTGATATAGGTTTCTTGAGACAAACCTAAGATACCTTGAAATCTGTCTCTATGGATCTTAATGTCAATGACATAAGATGCCTCACCCATATCCTTCATGTCAAAAATTTTAGAGAGGAATTGTTTCACCTCATAAAGAAAACCCTTATCATTGGTTGCAAGTAAGATGTCATCCATGTATAAAACAAGAAAACAAACTTTACTCCCACTGACCTTAAGGTATATGCATTGATCCATAACATTTTCTTCAAAACCAAATGAAGAAATTATGTTATGGAATTTTAAATACCATTGGTAGGATGCTTGTTTTAAACCGTATATGGATTTATTAAGCTTACAAACCAATTGCTCACCATCACTAGAGGGGAATCCTTCAGGTTGTTTAATGTAAACCTCCTCCTCTAGCTCTCCATTAAGAAATGTTGTTTTTACATCCATTTGTTGCAATTCCAAATCAAAGTGGGCTACTAATGCCAATATAATGCGCAAGGAATCTTTCTTAGATACATGAGAAAATGTTTTTGTGTAATCGATTCCTTCTTTCTAAGTGAACTTCTTTGCAACAAGTCTAGCCTTGTATCTCTCAATGTTGCCTAATGAGTCTTTCTTTGTCTTAAAAACCCATTTACAACCAATGGTTTTTGCACCATTAGGCAACTCAACAAGGTCTCAAACATTGTTGCACTTCATGGAACTCATCTCATCCTTCATGGCATTGTACCACAATTTTGATTCTTTACAACTCATGGCTTGTGAAAAAGATTCGGGATCATTTTCGGCTCCTATATTGTAGTCACATTCCTATAGATACACTATATAATCATTAGGAATTGCTGACCTCTTAGTTCGAGTAGACCTTCTTAAGGTTGCACCAATATCTTCTAAGGAAGTATAAGGTTCAACTTGTTGTTCAGAAGTGTCAGGCAACTCCTAATCAACTTAATCTACTAGAATGTTGTCAACATCTTGTGGAACTTCAACGACTGGTTGAACTTCAGCGATTGTTCGTTCTACACCCGATTGTACTTGAGGGGTGTTATGAATAATAAACAATCTATCACTTGAAGTGGAAGGTTGAGACTCTGTATGATCAATATCAAAAACTATGTTTCTAAATTGATCGCTCCCACTGACCAAGTCATATTCAAGAAATTTAGCATTTCTCGATTCCACAATCCTAGTGTTGTGAGATGAACAGTAAAATCTGTACCCCTTAGACTTTTTAGCATATCCAATGAAATACCCACTAATAGTCCTTAGGTCCAGTTTCTTCTCTTGTGGATTATAAATTCTCACTTTAGACAAGCATCCCCAAATGCTCATATGTCGCAAACTCGGTTTCCAATCTTTCAATAACTCAAATGGGTCTTTGGGATAGCCTTGGTTGGAACTCAGTTTAATATATACACTGTTGTCTTAAGTGCTTCAGTCCACAAGAATTTAGGAAGTTTTGAGATGCTAAGCATACTTCTCACCATGTCCAATAAAGTTCGGTTTCTTTTTTCTGCTACACCATTTTGGTCTAGAAAACCAAGCATGGTGTATTGGGCAATAATCCCATGTTCTTGAAGAAACTTCACAAATGACCCAGGTGATTGTCCATCTTCCAAGTATCTACCATAATATTCTCCACCTCTATCTGATCTCACGATCTTAATTTGTTTACCACATTGTTTCTCTACTTCTGCCTTGAAAACTTTAAAGGCTTCTAAAGCTTCATTTTTGTTATGAAGTATGTAGAGATACATGTATCATGAGAAATCATCTATGAAAGAGATAAAGTATTTCTGATCATGAGAGTCCATGTCAAGACTACATATATCAGTATGTATGATCTCTAGTATGGTAGAATTCCTAGTAGCACATTTCTTTGACTTGTTGGTATGCTTTCCCTAAATGCAATCCACACAAGTCTCAAAGTCAGTAAAATCTAGAGTACTAAGTACCCCATCATTCACCAATATTTTGATTCTATCTATGGAGATATGACCTAATCTTCGGTGCCACAATGTAGAGGAATCCTCATTAACAACACATCTTTTAATGCCAGTTTGGACATGTAATGAATTATGAGTGGTATCATTTTGTAAGAATATGTAATAAAGACCATCAAACAAAATACCATTCCTAACACAATCAAATTTATAAATCAAACTAAAAGATGTTTCTAAAAAATGAAAGGAATATCAAAACGGTACAAGTCTAGAAACTGAAATCAAGTTTCGTGAGAAACTTGGTACATAAAAGGTCTTTTGAAATTCTAAAACAAAACCACCATTTAAAGTTAAATAACATGTCCCTATTGCTTCCACATGCGAGCCCATCTTGTTTTCGGATAAGATGAATTGCTCACTTGTCATTGGCTTCCTTAGGTTTTGCATACCCTACAAGGAATTTGAAATGTGGATTGTAGATCCAGAATCAATCCACCATGTGTTGGTATTTACATTAACCATATTAAATTCATAACAAACAAATGAGGTAGGGTTACCCTTCTTCTCAAGCCATTTCTGAAATTTCAGACATTTCTTCTTCATGTGTCTTTTCTTTTTACAGAAAAAACACTTTTCGTCTTTCTTAATGTCAGATTTGGGAGGAATTTGTTGTTTTCCTTTCTGACTGGCTTGAGATTTTCCTTTCTTTCCTTTGCATCACCAGCATGGCACTTTCTCCCTATTCCATCAATAACCTTCCTTCCTCTTGAACACACGTGATCATCAATTCATTGATAGACCACTTATCCTTATGTGTGTTGTAAGAGATTTTGAAAGGTCCATACTGAGGCGGAAGAGTGTTAAGGATAAAGTGCACCAAGAAGGATTCAAACATTTCTACCTTGAGCTTCTTCAATTGAGCCACTATGTCCCTCATCTCCATGCTGTGTTCGTGTACACCTCTTATACCGGTGAGCTTCAGGGATGTGAACTTCATAATCAGGGTGCTTGCCAAGGCTTTGTCTGAAGTGATGAATTGCTCGTCAATAGCCTTGAGCAATTCGCGAACATTCTCATGTTGCTCGATCGAACCATGTATACCAGCACTAATTTTTGTCTTAATGTACATCACGCTGAGCTGATTAGATTTCTCCCAACGTTCGTATAATAGTATTTCTTCAGGTGTGCTAGTATTAGTGATCTTATGTGGTTCATCTTTCCTTATGGCATAGTTTATGTCCATGCACCCTAATTGAAGAAGAATTCTCTTCTTCCATATCTTAAAGTTATCTCCTCTAAGTTCGAGAACCTCACAATGAATATCAGATATGCTAGGTAAAACTGCACAAAAGGATTACAAGCTTATTAAAAATTTTGAGGCTTTAATATAAATTCATGCTTTACCAATGTAGAACATGCTTAAAATTTAATCTAATTTTATTAAAAATTGCCTGTAGGCTAAATCTTTAATTCAATCAGATTAATTATCTTTATGATAGACTTTATCAAACTGTTTTATTGAATTATGAAATTTATTATGAATATAGTTTGATATTTTCTATCTATAATCTTTATGATAAACCTATTAAATTAATTCTTCCTAACTCCTATGGGTAAATTAGGAAAAATTAATTTTAATATTTTATCCTAATTAATTATATAAACATAATGAAAACCCTGTGGGGTAAAATCATCATATTTATATAGTTAATTACAATTAATGTCCATAATGTGATCCTTATTTACTTAATATATAATTTTTATATAATTAAGGATGTTGTGGCTATTCCTTAATTATTTAAAAAAATCATATGGATTCGCTAGACATTAAAACTATATGATATAATTTTAATATATCTAACTAAATTTTAGGCAACAATTGCATGCATTAAAAGCCACAGCTTTAATTTAGGCTACAAACATATAAAGCAGTATATAATTATTTATTTTGCATGTATAAAATTTACATGATAATTTAAAAAAATAATTTTAAAGGTTTCATATTATGAATGAGTGCCTAAATACAAATAAATCAATTCCATGCCCAATAACATTAAAATAAAAATTCAAATCGGGCCAAAAAGGGCTTAAACTTGCCCAATTTTTTACATTTATACATGGCCCAATTTAATGCCTTAATTTAATGCCTTTTATTTTTGCAAAATGGGCCACTGCCCATGCTTTGAACCTAATGGGCCCAATGGGCCTTTGCTTCCCTTATTTCAATAGCAAATTAGGCTTTGACTTCTCCCTCATGGCCCAACATTTAATTTTTCTTGCCACCACATGGACTTTTTCAACACCTGCAGCAACGTTCTTGCCGCCATCCACGCGGACTACACCCTTGTTGGATGAAGTCGCCTACATCAGAGGCAGAACGAGCCTCACGGGTGCCCTCCGGCTACCAGCATCACCAACAAGTAAGGCCTCACTGGTGACTTCCAGCCACTGCGAACAGCGCCTGAACGGGGCTCCCAAAGGGCACTTCTTGTCGGTGTGAAAAGAGGCCTGAAACGGTGCTGGTATAGCACTTGAAATGGCACTGGTTGTAGCCCAAAAAATGGCACTTCCAATGGCTCTGCAAGCGGTGCCTGAACGGGGCTGGTATGGCTCCTGAAATGGCATTGGTTACAGCCCCAAAAATGGCACTTCCAATGGCTTTGCAAGTGGTGCTTGAACAGGGCTGGTATGGCGCCTAAAATGGCACTGGTTTCAGCCCCAAAAATGCACTTCCAATGGTGCTACAAGTGGTGCCTAAACGGGGCTGGTATGGCGCCTGAAATGGCGTTGGTTGCAGCCCCAAAAATTAACTTCCAATGGCGCTTTAATGGAGTTTTTGAAGCACCTGACTGGCACCTGAAAATTGGCGCCTTAACAGCGCCGCTAGAGCACCTGAAAATGGCATCTTTTGAACGCCTGTAATGGCGTTTTTTATGAATGAATGATGCCAACTATATATGGATCTCCAGCAGCAATCGTTTAAATAATTATCAAGAGATCATAAAACAACATTTTTCATTCAGAAACTATACAAAGTAGAGGCAAGATTTACAAGCTCTGATACCAAATGTGAATGAAGTTTTACATGCTATATTTGATTCCAATGGATTTGCAACATGAATCAAAATTGAAAAGACTAAGAATAGTCTACTTACCTCCAGCCATTGTAGTCGGTCTCAAAAACCCAGATTTCCAAACTCTATCTCATTTTTTTAGATGATGTTTTTTCTGAAGATAATAAAATGTAGCAGACGAGTTCGGGACCATTTTTCATATCTTTATAACTGTGGCTTCCATCATACCACGTTGCTCTTGCCACCATGCATGAGCAATTGCTGGAACGTACTCCTTAACCGCAACGGAAGAAGGATGGTGGAGGACGTGGCCAAAGTGCTAGACCACATCATGAAGTGTTAGAGGACGTGGTGAACGTGTTCAGCTAACACCTTAGGTATTACCTTTGTGCACCATATGTACCTCATTTGTGAACCTTAGGTAGTTCCTTTGTCCACCAGAAGACCTATCTTTGGTATTCAATGATGATACAATCCATGGTTTCAAGATCAATTGAGAAAATGTTTAAGTATTTAATTATGATTGTGGAAAATACCATAGTTACTACAATTTTAATTATGATTGCAGTTATATAGGCTTTGTTCTACATCACTCACACTCTAACCCCACACAGAATGCCTTGCTTTTTTGTTGTAAATTGGCTACTATACTTGATTTCTACTTGCATATAATTTATTTTTTTACCTAGTTTTTAATTATCTTAAAGATATTGTTCTTCACAACTCTCTAGCATTATGCTTATGGTCTTGTTTGCGTTCTTCTTAAAGTAGATGATGTTTACTCTAGGAGTCAATTGAAAATTTTATGCAAATTTCATTTTCATACCCTACAACTGCAATGATGGTCATACTATTGGGAATAAACTTCTGGACTGTTTGGTTGTGGTGGTATGCAAACTTATGTCTTCCCCCTTAAAGGAGGAACTAATGAAATGTTCACAAGTATTTATTTCTCTACATCACATACGTCTATGGTGCATTCCTCTACAACACAATATTGTTAGTCATCAAGAGTATGTCATTTACTCTGTAGTCATCCTGATCCACACTTCCTAAATTAGACTATTTTATTTTGTGATGATTGATAGATAACTTTTTTTTTTGTTCATTTTTACCTTTTAGTTACTTTCTGAAGCACGAATCCATAAGGGAAGCAAAGGTCCATAAGGGCAGCAAAAATGCAAAGACAAAAGATTCGTGGTGTATTCTTTTAGAAGAATCTGCTGTTCAAGTGAAATCAATTATTGACACCTGGATAAAGCAAAAAGAATATCCTGTTATTTCTGTAAAATCCAAACATGTTTTTTCTATAGTTTTTCCATTATATGTACTTATAAATTGATGCATTTGATGTATTGCTTGGGTTGTGCAGTCTTAGGTTATGTTATCTAGTTTGTTTGTTGAGGGATAATGGATTGTTCCAATAAGCTTATGTATTGGTTCACATAACATAAAAAAAAAATTTCCTTGTGGAAAAACAAGTTAGAACACTACTACAAAAATAATTTATGATGTCACTATTTATGGTGTCGCATTTAAAATAATGACACCATTGAACTTAAAATTTATAAAGGTGACACATCATATAAAAAATCTTCAATTAGGATAGTTAGATGATGCTAATTTCAGATTTATGGTGTCATTTTTTGGAAGTGACACCATATGAAATAAAAAGTTTTAAATTTTATAACTCAATGGGCCCTTTTTAAAAATAGTGAGTAGGAACAATTTATGAAAAGTCCATTGTTTCCATATATACATTAACTAATATAAAAGATCTTATTACTTAACCCTAACCATCGTTTTCTTCTCATTCTTCTCACACCCATGGTCGGCACACCCATAATTGATATTCTTTGCTTCGTAAAATCTTGGGTAAGTCAAAATCTCTTATCTATCATCTTCATTTTTTTTATTAATGCAAAAAACTTTGTTAGTATAATTGTTTTATATCTCTTGATTTAGTATATCTATGATGTGGGTTTTGTAAATGATGTTTTTTATCGAGTTCCAGGGAAGTAAAAACTAGGTTTAACATTCTAACATATTTTTTGTTTCATTGCTAATAAGCCCCAAAACAAATGAAAACAAGAAAAATGAATTATTTTTAAAATTTTTGTCTAATTGAGAATGAGAGATACACTAGTTTGTAGTAATTTTTCGCATGAAATAATATTTTATTGAAGACTTGACTATATAGTGTATTGGTTGTAATTTTTCATATGTGAAAATATTTTATTGAAGACTTGACTATATTTGATACTTTTTTCCACCGTGATAGGAGCTTTTTGGTGAAGTCTAACAATAGAGATTGACATCTACGACAAGATGATGCTCAATTAATCCAAAAGCACTTAAGTTATTTAGGGTTTTCTTCGGTTAACCTAAGAAAACATTCCCACTTTCTTTGTATTGAGTCACCTAAATAGAATAGAATATTGGGTATCAGAGTGGTAAAGGGTATTATAAATATGATCTTTTTTTTTAGAGTCACCTACATGGAATGAATTATTGGTAGGTGAACAAAATATTGGAGTGATTGTAATAGTTGAATTAGTAAATGGAAGATAAGTGTATGTTGCTTTGTTTATTCTATAAAAACAATAATTTTAGTAGTTGAAATTTACATGCTTTGTTGTTTTTATAAAAACAATAATTTTAGTATTTGAAATTTTAAAATGTGAATGAAATGCCTGAAAATATGTTTTGAAAAATAGGATAGTAATAAATGAAAAATAGCTCATTTCCTAAAAATATTTTGATAAATTAAAATAATATGTGGTTAAAATATATTTCTGTGAAAGTATTTAAAAATGAATCAAAATATTAATAATTGTTATTTTGTTTGAAAATAATTTAGGAATATAAAATAATATTGAGGATAATTTTTGAGTTTAAATTGGGTTATAAATGGTTAATTTTTTTAGGATTGTCTTTTTTGAGAATAATCCAATGATAATTTTTTTAAATAAGAATGTTGAAAATAATTTTAAAAATAAGATTTTGTTGGCAATTATTTTTCTAAAAGTATTTTAGGCATAAATGGAAATTTCTTGTATGAAAATAAGAGAATTTATATATATATATATATATATATATATAATAGACATAAAAATAGACTTCTTTGATATTTAATAAACAAGTGAATTTTTCTCTAAAAAAGGAATAAAATAAGAATTTCTCTATATAATAAAATAATTTATATATGAGATAGTTTTCAATAAGAAAGTTTTGAAAATAAATTTGGGATAAAATATTTTTTAGTAAGTTTTGTTTAGATAATTCAAGAATAAAGTGGTTTATTAACTTTTCTTAAAAAATAACATTCTTCTTTCTTTTTTGAATTGATCAATTTTTTTAGAAATAAAATTGTTAGATTCTATTTTTTGTAAATGTTTAAGAAATTCTAAAAAATTCTTTAAAAATAAAATGACCTTTCTAGCACATTCCTTGTAATAAATAATTGTTTTTTATACATATTGTAAAGTAAAAAAAAAAAAGTCTTTGTTTAGTTAACCTAAGAAGACATTCCTACTTTTCTTTGTGTTGAGAGTCACCTAAATGGAATAAAATATTCAATATCATAGGAGGGTAAAAAGTATTGTAGAAATGATTTTGTTGAGAGAGTTATCTAAATGGAATGAGATATTGGTAGGTGAATAAAATATTATGGTGATTATAATAGTTGACTTAGTGAGTGGAGAAGAAGTGTATGCTTCTTTGTTTATTCTATAAAAACAATAATTTTAGTAGTTGAAAACGTGTATG
Organism: Vitis vinifera; assembly: GCF_030704535.1. NCBI lineage: Eukaryota > Viridiplantae > Streptophyta > Magnoliopsida > Vitales > Vitaceae > Vitis > Vitis vinifera. The sequence continues at coordinate 10,304,497 of NC_081817.1, forward strand.
AAATGACTGAAAATATTTTTTGAAAAATAAGAAAATAATAAATGGATAATAGCTCATTTCCTAAAAATCTATTGATAAATTGAAATAACTTGTAGTTAAAATATATTCTTGTGAAAGTATTTAAAAATGAACCAATATATTAATAATTTTTATTTTGTTTAAAAATAATTTAAGAGTAAAAAAATAATACTGAGTTCAAATATGACTACTTTGTTATGAGATTCATTAAAGAAATAATTGTTGATTTTACAGTTATTGCATCAAAGGTTTTATTCGTTTAATAAATTGTACATAATTTCATACTTTCATACTTTCAATTATTGTGATATTAATGTTATTCTCATTTGATTTCAGTTTGATGACAAATAAAACATATTCTCAAGTAGAATTTGATGAAATTAGAGAAGAATAGATTACTTTTGTGTTATAACTAATCATGAATCATATTGATGTATCGTGATCATTCATGGTAAGTCCCTTAGTTGTTATATGATTGAATTTTCCATTGATATTGTATAACATTACTTATTCTTTACGAACTATTTTTATACCAAAATGAGAAAAAGGAAAAAGAAAAAGAAAACATTAGTACTTAGATTTGTTTATTGTTTATAACATCACATTTTTATTTTCAATAAGAACTCTGAAACTCATTAAACTATGAAATGCAGGTATACACTCTTGGGAGGACAATATGAAGAATAAAAAGAAAGGAGAAAGAGGCAACAAGATTTAGGTTTTTAGATATGACTCTTATGTCATACATGAATGTTGGGAAGCTTAACATTTCTAAATCATGTTTTAATGTGTATTCACTTTTCTTTTTTAGTTTTGGTGGGTTTGATGTGTTTGATGTACTATCATTTTGTGAACATTTGATATACAAATATTATTAGATGACGTAATATGTTACAAATTAATTCATAAGCATTATGAAAATATAAGTTAAATGTAATACGATTATTATATTTATGGACAATTTACACAGGTTAGTCTTATTTATTAATAAGCATTACAAAAATCTACAAACTAATCAATAAAAAACAACCATATCTTCCATAATCATTTACAATGATGTGACACCATAAATTAAAGGTGATACATTTAACGTGACACCATAACTCAAAGATGATGATTTAATATGACACATTATATATCTCATACAACTCTATATCAAATTAAGCATCACTAAAAATATATGGTGTCTCTTCTGAATGTGTCACCATTTATCTGCTTTGGTGTCGCTTCCAAATACGTCACCAATTGATACCCTTTATGGTGTCAGTGGATAAGGTGACGCTATGTTGTAGTGACACCCTATGTTTATGGTGACTTATTATAAATGTCACCATATATCTTTTTCCTTGTAGTGGAACGATGGATATATCTTAACTGCTTTATTCTTATTATTGTAATTCGAGTTCATCCAAGGGAAATGATCAGTGCAAATGCAAGAAGCACTCATGGGTAACATTTAGTATACTATTTTCTATAGTATAGACTCTAAAATAATTATTTTGTTTGATAACCCCGCTTGGCATAGTTAAGAATTCCTAACCCACTCTCGAATTAGACATATTGATAGATGAATAACCCGCCCAAATTGAAAATATAGTAAGATTCGATCAGTTTGCAAGGGAATCCATTATTTAGCACAATCTGCACTTCTACCTTTAGCTTATCTCTAAATTCTTGGAAGTTAGATTTGAATAATTATTATAAAAAATTTATGTTCAAATCACTAGTAGTTTACTTGAAAAATTTTTATCAATTTTTAGAATTATATGTTTTTCAATTCTCATCCTATATATGTGTAAAAAAAAAAAAAAACATTAGGCAACATGTTCTACATTTTTTGAGTTATATTCCATGCTTTCATTATGTTCAAAAAGTTGTTGAGCATGATTGAATAAGAAAAAATAGGTTGTCTTGATAGTTGGTTAACCTTACAATGGACGATGGACAAAGAACAAATATGAACCCAAAAAATGAAATCCTATTTGTTTTGCAAGAAATGAAATCCCTATTCCTTAAAAAATGGGGTTATTTATTTTTGCGAAAAATTGATGATGATGCCTCAGTAACATCTAGTTTTTTAATTTTGGTGGCATGGGAAATGTTATTTTACCAACATTCTTTTATGGCTTCATCTTCTAGATTCCAAGATCACTTTAGTCTAGCCCTTAATCTTTTCCTACCATCCATTTTTCTACAAGGAAGATTGAAGAATATGCAAAAAGGTATAACAAAATCTTAAAATTTTCTTTTCTTTCAACCAAACAAAACACAATAGAAAAAGTAGCTCTTTTCTCAAACTAAGACCTTTTCAAAGATTTATCCCAGCACACACCTAATGAATAAACCAAAAACACAACCAAAACAAACAAGCTCCTGTGTATCAATACATTCATTTTGTCTTATTTTATAGATGATTCGATCACATATGTGTAAGAGGACAACTTCATCTCTGATTTGATAGCAACAACTGACTAATCATTAGCTTGTTGGTGACCACATTTTAGGAACTACTTCTTTTATTGTTTCCAACAATGCAAACTTTATAACCTATTTGATCTGAATAATTTATTTTTCGTGTTCAAAAATTGTTTGTAAATCATCAAATAGAAAGAGTTGCAGCATCTTGAAATTTTCATATACTTTATAATAACTAAATATACCTCATAGCGTTTGTCAAGGACACCGGATTTGTAGTGATCAACACCTAATTTCTTTAAGGTAGAGTCTCTCACTGTCACTTTGCCACCTTTTCGATGTTGAACAACTGATTCACAAGCCTGCACAAAGTTACAAAAAGAATCAAATATGGAAAATTTGCTAAAGCTTGTAACTTGTAATTTAATATTTTGATATACAGACATGTATTTTTCATGGTTGAAGTTGGTTGGATGGGAAAAATAAGAAGATTTGTTTGAAAAATATTTTCAAAGATTAACCCTCTTATAAACTAGGTAAATTTTGTATGATCATGTTGACTACTTTGTGATTTTCAAATTAGAAGAGACGAAGGAAAAGATAGTTAAGGATGATCAATAATGTAGTCTTTAGACGGTTGCAAGGGAGGCATGTTAAACCACTAGAAAATTATTGGAGGGCACCTTTCATTTTTTGTAAGAACATTATAAATTTATAATATAAGATCCAATAGGAATATAATTCACATATTCTATCTTGGTGGGGTTTGGTTCAAAAACTCACCTATATTTTGAGCTATAAAGGTTCACACCTATAGATGATTAGAATAAATGTTTTTTTTCCAATTATTGTAATGTCCATAATCCTCAAATTTTGTATATGGTCATCTTTAATAACCCATTTGGAGGTGTGTGTGTGGGGGGGATTAAAAAAAAGTCATGGCATGGGACTTGAGCTTTGGGTTCTTCTCTAGAGAAACCTTTGAGTCTTTTAGGAATGAGAATAGTTTTTTAGCTGATGAAACAATCTCAAATATTCTACAAAAATTGAATCCAACACTTCCCAATCAAAAACCAAAGCTTTATTCAATTTTTCTATATCATCGAGAAATAAGATAATTATCAATGTGTAGAGAAGAATAAGGAGAATTTGACTTACTTCAAAAATAATTTTAGACCCAACTCTCCGGCATTCTTCTTCATTGAATTCCATGACTTCACCACCAAAGCTTCTTGCTCCTCCGTGAAACCTATTATATTGCAAAGGAGTTTGTCTGGAGAAGAAAGATAGGCATTTTGAAAAAAAAAAAGAAAAAACAATCTAAAAAATCTCTTTTTCTAAGAATTATCAATATTTGAAGGTTGTCATCTTTGAAAATGTAAAAAATAATATTTAACTTTTTTTTATTTTCTAAAAAATAAGTTCAATTTTCATAGGAAAAAAAAAAAGGTTAAGCCACAGTTGAAAGAATACTCCATTTAAATATATTTATTTTGTCATTTAAATTGTCTCTAATGGAAATAAGCTTTCTTCATTGACTTTTATAATTGGAATTCGCAAAAGCAGATTCCTTTTATCAGTTTAATTTTCCATTTTATTACTAAGAATGTATTAAGAAAACGAATGAAAACTTAGAATTGTATGACAGGTCAGGTGGAGACTTGAGGGTTGGTTGTTTTAGTTGGTGGGTTCACAAGTAAATGGGTGGAGTGTGATCATGTGGGACCTTATAGTCAAGGTGATATATCACTCATAATTTCCTACCATTTTTGCGTGCATCTACAACCAAATTCTGATAAAATCATCTGTTTATATTAGAGGAAAAATCAAACAGTCCAAAGCATGCTGAAATTTTAGTTGAAAAAATCATAAGAAAACTATAAAGAACCATCAGGAAGCATTCTACTTAGCATCATAAGCTATTTTCCTTCAACATGCTTCTACACAAAATCAAGAAAAATTGACTTTCACATTTAGGATGGATCACCATCTTTGAGAAATAATAGAGTTTGGGGCTAACCTAAATTGCTCAAATTATCTCAATTGTGAACATAAACCAATCTCAATCCCCTCCATTAGACACTGAGTTTCTTTCTCTTTACTATAATAATCACACCAAACCCAAAGAGGAAAAAAAAAAATCAATCGCCTAAATCAAATACCACACTAGCTCTAAATCAAAGAATCACCTCAAATGTGGTGGACTCATTTGTTCTTATATCTTAAGATCATCAGACCAAGACAAAGTGCTCTGAAAATCAATCGCGTAAACTTGATGCACACCTCTACAAGCGAGCTCAAGACAGAAAGCGGCGTTGACAAAGCTGAGACCTCCGATCTCTACGAGAAGAGGTTAAGGTTTCACGAAGTTGGGTTTCTGATAGGGAGAATAGGAGATGGAGAATTTTTTTTGTTTGGTTCAGTGCTCAATGGATAAAATGAAGAAAAAAGAACGTTGGAGTTTTTTGCCCTTTTTTTTTTCTCATGTAGGCAGGTTAGCTAGAGTCTTGCGTGACAAAGGGATGACATTTTTTACATTAAAAAACACATCACCCAAGAGTGCATGAAGACCCAAATATTTTTGGGAATAAAGTTGTTAATTTGAAATAAGAATAGTTAGGTTTTGATTTTAATAATATTTTCATATAGGATAATAACCAAACTTTCCCAAAATAAAAAATGTGATCTCTTAGGGTTCTTTGAAATGAATGGTAGAGATGAGATTAGAAAATAAACGGTCTAGATTTCAGCAACATTAAACTTGTCACATCAAAATTTAAATTCTTATTCTATCGATCAACTATATGATAATCAATTTATGGAATATATTTATAATTTTTATAATGTCAATTTACCATAATTAATTTTATTCTTTTCTAATGTCTAAATTTGTATGAGTTAACTTTTTCAGACTTACACAAATTTATTAATTATTTTTAAATCAAATACAAGTTAATTACTAATTAAAAAATAATGAAAAAAATTATATTAATACAAACTCAAAAATATATATAATAAAAAATTTATTAAATAAACATTTACTTCCTTAATCAAAATTGATTGTTGTCACTTCAATTTATAATAGTAAATTAGATATACATATATCAAACAAATTATTATTATTATTGCTTTTATTGAAGTACCTTTGAGATATGAAGATACTAACTATACATGAATATACAAATTATCTGTCAAGATTCAATTATATAAGTCCTGAAAGAATTCAACAAATTTTATATCTATTATTATTGGTTTAAACAAGTTGTATATGGAAGGCGATTTGATCCAATTCAATGGGTTCTATTGGATCAATCCATGTTTTGGGCACCCCTACCATATTGGATCATGCTTCCATGTAAATTGGACCGTGCCTGCATGAAACATGCGTGAAACTCGAAAGAAAAAGAAAAGGTAGGCTGAGTGCAATTAGTAGTGTAAGGATAATAATTGCACTTTGAAATCGCCTCCCCATTTTTTTTCTTTTCTACTTTTTTGTCAACAGCCAAACAGAGACTAGAAAGTGCACAACTCCCCGTCTCATTCGACTCTTGACAGTTGACACCAATACACGAAAATGGAGTTCTTAGATGAAGAAAGCAGACCAAGATTTGTGTTCCAATCAGGCTCAAACCATTCTCCAGCATCCACGCATCTTCATCCCCAACCCCTTAACAAACCACTCATTCATCTCTGTCTCCCTCTCCTCCATCCTCATTTCCCTCTCCCTCTTCTTCCTCCAATCTGAACCCCTCAAATCTCTCCTCCTCCAGTTCGCCCTCTCTCTACTCCTCGGCCCCTTTGCCCCCCCCCCCCCCCCCCCATCTGACCACCGGCGACATTCGCGTCGGCCGTGGCCCAATCCTCGAAATTTTCCTCTCAAGAGCAGGATTCGGATGAGCCCACCACCCTCCAATCGGAGACCCAGGTTGCGGAAGGTCGAAACGGCGACGTTTAGATCACCGGTGGCAACATCGGTTGAGGGGGATAATGGGTTAGCGAGAGTGGAGAAGAGATCGGAGGTTGCGGCTGAGGAGAGAGACTGGGTCGATGGGGACGTGGAGATTTTGAAGAAGCAGCTGCTGAAGCACCCTGTGGGGATGCCGGGTCGGTGGGAGGCGGTGGCTGAAGCGTTCCAGGGCCGGCACGGGGTGGAGAGCGTGATCCGGAAGGCGAAATCATTGGGGGAGAAGAAATTGAGCGATTCGGATTCGTTTAATCGGTTCTTGAAGGATCGAAAGCCCGTGGATAAGCGCGTTGAAGATGCAATGGCAATGGAAAACGGTGAAAAGAAGGAGGGATGGAGTAGTGGAGAAGACATTGCTTTGCTCAATGCTTTGAAAGCGTTTCCCAAGGATGTGCCGATGAGGTGGGAGAAGATTGCAGCTGCAGTTCCGGGAAGGTCAAAAGCGGCTTGTATGAAGAGATTTTCTGAATTAAAAAAGGATTTTCGGAACCCCAAGCTGCTGCTGAGGAGTAACTGTGTTGAAGAGGTGATAGGTGTACTGATTCTTGTTTGCCGAGTTCTCATTTTTGGAAATTAGGAAGACAACTACCTTCTTTTTCTCTTTGTTGATTCAGGGTTTAAGCCCATTTATTGATTGCAGAGATGTCACGAATTATAGTATAAACAACTATGATCGGTTCAATGTTCTTTTAGTAATAAATTGGTTTTGCACCCTTTAATAGTTTTGATTTACCGTATGAATATAAATGTTTGTTTCTTGCTGTTTCAGTTATTCATAATGATATGTTTAAGTACCCAAACTGAAATTTTAGTAGTCATTTCTCCAACTATATTATGCTATCTTAGTTCATTTTATTTTGAAATCAGGAAGATTCTTTATTGCTAGTTCAGCTTGGAAAATCTGTTGGTTGTATGGCAGACTTTGAGGTTGAAGGATCTGACTTGCTTGGTGATTAGGGGATGATTAAATCATATATACTAGTGCCCATATATTAGATTGCAGGAGATGGCTGTAATTACACCAACAATGGTGATCTCAAATGTGTCATACTGAGAAACTTGGGTAGAGTAGTATCATAAAAATTAGTTTGTCAAGATTCTAGAAGATAGGAAAACGGCCTTACTCATAAGCTTATGCTATCATCAATAGCTTATTTATGGACCAAGCTTCGATGAGGTTCTGTCCATCTTGGGGGAAAAACCCTGCTGGGATCATGCCAGGGGTTGGCCCAATGAAAGCTGTTTTTTCATAAGGTTTAGATTTTTACAGAGAAGATGGAAACTGTCATATGATATTTGTTGACTGAGACAGCATGTGATGGTCCTTATAGAGGTGGTATGGTGGGTTTGGAAAGGAGATGCATATAAAAAATGGATGATTTACTAATAGAAACCTGTTTCTCTCTCCTTTTTTCCAACAAGAGATATGTTTTTTTGTTGACAAGGGAGATTTTCTTGAAGAATACACAGTTGGGGATAATTATTAGGTTTGAAATTGAACTTTGTAGTGGGAAAAGAGAGAGAGAGACTTTTTTTACAACAAGAGATGTGTTTTTTTGTTGACACGGGAGATTTTCTTGAAGAATGCACAGTTGGGGATAATTATTAGGTTGGAAATTGGAACTTTGTAGTGGGAAGAGAGAGAGAGAGAGAGAGAGAGAGGGGGGGGGGGGGGGGGGGGAATTAGAAATCAGTCGTTTAGGTGAAGGCAGAGGTAACATCAATTAGGAGCAGGATGAAAGAAACTTGATGATTAGTCATGTTAAATGAAAAATCCATGATAACATCTATAAGGAGTGATCGTTCAGGTTCAAAACCATTAGGAAGATAAGGGAAACGCCAAATAGAACCTGAAAGTCTAGCTTAAAAAATGTGTAGCCTTTGATCCAATTATATATATATATATATATGCTCATGTTAGAGTGGAATGACAAAAGAGGAATCATGTATGTAGGTAGACTTATCTTGAATAGAAAGAGAAATCAGATAGCAATCTTGGTAGAAATATTTCTTCACATATCAATGTATGGCCTCCTGGTTATTTTCTTGATGATGGAAGTTTATCTGCACCCCTTTCTGAGAGTGTTAGTAGTTTTATTGCTAAGTAGAGAAGCTTCCTGCAATCTTGGCAATAGTGTTACAACAAGTTAAGTTGATAATATTTTCCTATGAACCTTTCTCAAATAATCAACTTACTATAGCTCCACGATGTCATCCAAGTGAAAAATGCGATTTATAGGTTAGATAGAGATGTATGCTCTCATATGCACAATTTAATCACAAAATTTGGATTTAAGAGCTGCTCGATGCATGGGCACTGTGGCAGCCTCATATTTTAAAATTGCCAATAGCTTCTAATTCGAAGAGTCGTGTTTTTGTCTGCATTTTCAATTGATATTTCAGCTTGAGGATTAATCCCTAGTTTTTGTTGGTATAACATAGGCATGTATTATGTTATTTTTAAAGCTATAGGTTATATCATTGAAAAAAAAATTGCAGAAACTAAAATTATTGCAACATTACCTCATAAAGAGCTGCATGATTAAACAACTAGGTTTAGGAAGCATTGCTTCAAAGAGTATTACCAACATCCATATTCTGGAGATCCAGTGAGCCTTGGCAAGAGCCTGGGTTTCCTCCCTGGAAGACCCATAAGGCAGCTTGGGAGAAATTCCATGAAGGTCATCGAACAGCCTTAATCCGAATTGGTTTCTTGCCATGCTTGTTTCAATACCAAAGCCACATCATACCAGCATTCATCTATGATGCTTTTGACCATAAATACCAACATTACTTCACAGTCACTTTACGCAGACTTCTTATTTTGTTGCTCTGAGAGCTCTCAAAAGGTGCCCATCGCCATCTCCAAGTAAATCTATAACATCAACCCATGCTACACTGAAGAATAAAAGTATCATTTTCATCACTCATGCCACAAGATTTAATGAAATGAAAAATCAGCTCCTTTCACATTGCTCATTTAAATACAATAGAATATATCTGTCTCCGGATTATTACTCATTTTGCCTATTCAAAAAAGCCCTCAATAACAAAGAAGATTTCAGTTTACCAAATTCAAATTTAGAAGATAAATCAGAAGTATTGTTTCAATATGGTTGATCAGCTATGCTCGTAAATCAAGTGGCTCGCGCATACTGCCTTGAACCTGTCATCCTAAGGGTAAATGATTATGAAGAGCTGCTGAATCCAAGGAATTTATCCACTAGTCGTGCCACCGAATTTCCAAGGCTGTCTGCAGCATCCTGTGTTGATGCCTCAGCATATACACGTATTATATCCTCTGTGCCTGATGGTCGTACAAAAGATCGGCCTTGAGGGTATTTTGCTGCATTGTAAAATAAAATGATCCTGGGATTAGCAAATTAGGCATACCTACTCCTAAAGAGAGAAGAAAAAAATAAAAAAAAAAGAAAACAAGAGCATCCAGATCCATATTTATACATGTTTTTAATGTGTGAAAATTACATGCATACAGTGTCACTACCACAGGCCATTGTACTATCACTCTCTTCTTTAAGGAAAATCGAATTAGATTTTGTAACAAAATTCAGATGGGTAATTAGTTTAAGAGAACTGGGCAAACAAATGGGTAGATCAAATTGATGATCAAGTTCATCACATGTCTGGAAATTTTGTATGAGCAAAGATTGGTATGTGGTAAGCAAATTCAAGAAATCAGGTTTCAACTGCAGTTACCAATTTCAGCATTGATGGCTTCTCGAAGGCCAGGGGGCTTCACAACCACAGTTTCTGCATTTTCTGTAACAACAGCAGTTCTGTCTACAACTTTAACCTGGCAATAAAACAAAAGAAAATAGCAATTGAAGCATTAATTTCAAAATAAATAATCACGCAGACCCTTTTTCTAGTTGAAAAAACAAATGTATATCTATACACCCCTGGGTTTTACTTCTCAAGCTGCCATAGTTAGCATTAAGATATCCCAGGGAAAAACCTAAGCCTCTTCTATATTTTCTTTTTCTCCTTTCTTCATCCTAAACATTGAGAGAGAGAGAGAGAGAGAGAGAGAGGGAGGGAGGGAGGGAGCAGAATGCAAATAATTTTTTTGTTACATGTTTTTGGAGTTGGTAGGAAGCACATTTTGTTAGTCCCAACCCCACTATACTAGGTTGCGCTGCTTCTTTTGTTAGGCGCTCTTAATCTAAATTCCTGTTTTCCTATTAAAAAAATGTGTAAAACAGCCCACAGAAAACCACATGACAGACTCACATAAGTCATATTCAGAGCATCAAAGCGACCAAGTATACATGACATATACAAAGACACCAAAAGGCAAACAAAAGGGAGAGGGGAAAAAAAGAAAAAAAAGCTCCCTCTCTTATTTAGAGCTTAGACAGTCAATAAAGCCTACTATGGACGTTAAGAAATTCCCATATGCACTCTTAACACACTCCAAAAAATTATACAGAGGACAATTCGACTGTTTGATCAGTCTGTCCAATATTTTCAAATGACCTCTTGTTTTTTCCTTCTATATGGTCCAAAATAAGCACAAAGAAGTAGCTCTCTAAGTTTTCTTCGTCTTCTTCCCAACAAAGGAGACATCCCAACTTAGAAGAACTCCTCTTACTCAATAATGTATGACACCCCAATTATAGCAAACAAAGAATAAATCAACCATCACAAGATTACCGCTTTGCTGTGATGAAGGAGAATATGATCAACGGTTTCTTCTTCTCCTTTACACATCATATCTGTTCAGAAACATCCATCCCCTCCTTTTGAGCTAGTCTAACATTAAAATCCTCTCTCGGACTACCTCCAATGCGAAGTAGTCAACTGAAGGGTTTCAAATAGTGCTTGTAAGGAAAGACTCTACTCTTCCTATAGGGAAAGAGAAGTCGAAAGATTTAACTAGGAATTTACCACACATCATTTCCAACCAAACCATTCTATCCTCTTCATCCCATCTTGCAACCTTCTACAAAAAGCCTCTACCACATCTAGCTCCTAGTCATGGATCTATCTTGAGAATCAAGGGTTTCAAAAAGCCCTCCTCCCCAGAATACTCTCACACTTCTACCACTGATGCGTCTTTGGTGGTGGCTATAGAAAACAACATATGAAAAGACTATCCTAACAATGAGTCACCACACCACACCACATAATCTTCTAAAACTTAACCATCTGTCCATTGTCCACTATAAAACTTGTTCTACTATTAAAAACCCCATGCCCGGTTCTAATTGCCTTATGCAATCCCACCACATATCCTCTTCATGTCCTGTAAGTGACATACCCTCTCTTCTTCCCCAAACTTCCTTACAATCACTTGCTTCCAAAGGAAAATTCTTCCTTAGCAAATCTCCAACGGAAAACTCTTCATTTAGTCTTCTAATACTAAGGCTCCCATTCTTGTTGTCCATGTAAACAGTCAACCAATTTAACAAATGCATTTTTTTTCTTAAGCGTTCCTTCCCCCAAAAGAAATCCTTTTGGATCTTCTTCAACTTTAGGATCACCTTTCTAAGGATGATAAATAGAGACATAAAATAGATTGACAACCTAGACAAAGTACTTTTAATCAAAGTTAGTCTTACTCCTTTTGATAGGTACTTCCTCTTCCACATAGCAAGCCTGTTTAGAAATCTTTCCTCCATCACATCCCACACCCATGATGATTTGAAAGGGGCTCCCAAAAGTAGACCCTAGTAACTAGTGTGGAGAATCCCCAGCCACCCATGCATCCCACACCAGTGGTGATTAATTGGTGATGTTAATCGCCTTTCACATTGCTTTCATCCTTTTATGGTGTAGAATTTGGTATCATTACATCAGAACATTCTTCTTTCAGCAATTCATCTTACCAACAGGTTTTCTCTCAAATGCCTAATAGTTGGTATCATAAAGCATGGGTAGCCTATGAAATTTTCCCCTTGGTTTGATATCTAACAAAATATTAGGATGTTCTTCTTTTTATAATAAATAGTAGAAATGTTGTCGGTAACCTATTCAAGTATTCCAGCATAAAGCTCATCAAAGATTTTTCTTTCTTTTTCTTTTCTAAACTACTTCCCAAAGTTTTCATTTTTGTTTTATCACTAAAGCATCTAGAACAGCTTTCAGTAGGTGAACAGCCTGTAAAATTGACATCCAAAGGGATAACCTTATGGAGTCTTTATTCCAACAGTAAAAAATTAATGGATCGATTCTAAACAAAAAAAAAAAAATCATTTCCTACCAAAAAATCAAAACAATCTTAATGTGTCCACAACTTTACAAAACCTTTATTTGACATAGTACTCACCTGGCCAAACTACAATAATTTTTTACCATTAATCATGTGGAATAAAAAGGTCTCACTTAAATCATCACAGATGAAAGTTCAAGTGCAATTATTGTGCTTGCAAGCACATAACTGCATGATATCCTTCATAATAAATATGCTTGATTGATTATACTATGATACAATATTTTTAAGGAAAAGGTTTGCATTCCAAATCCAGAAAATAAAGGCATACTCGGCCTAAGCAACTGACAGATAGTTTCAAAACCAAAAATTTCTGACCTGGTGTTTCACAGATGTCTTAGTGGACCCTGAATTTAGGATCTTTGAAACTAATTTTGTAGTTAAAGCTTCTTTAAATTCAGAAACTTGTAACATATATAAATATCTCAAATATAGTGCATAAAATGAGAAGGTTCATCGAGCTGCACATGATAGCATAAGAAATCTTCATCTTACAAAGTAGAATACCCTATCAAAGAAAAAAAAAACACAGAATATTATCAAGGAAGCGCTGACCTTAAGTTGCCTACTGGGTAGATCCTGGTAAAGTGCATTCCATATATGGATGGACCAACCCATATGTCGCAAGATAGCCTCTACCAAAAGCAACCCACTTAAAGCATCTCCCACTGCTTGATTGATCAACTTGCTGACTGCCAATAGTCTCAAAGCTGCCTTTTTCTGTTCAGAACCTGAAATAAACCAAATTATTCCTGAACTTTCATACTTAACAATAATATCAATCCTCCCAAGGAAGAGATCATATCAGCAATAACCTTTAGACATGGAAGAAAGTTCATTATCTCTAGCCTCCAACCAACACAAAAATTCTTCTGAGAACAAGATGGTTCCATGTCCATTTGCCTCAAAATATATCCCAATGTCAAACTCAGCAGCTTTCTCATGCAAATACTTCACTCCTGTTGGAGTAAACAAAACTTCTAGGCCCTGCTTTTTGAGGTAATCTGTGGATGCCCCATTTGCATAAGCTGTCTGCACAACACCAAGACGTGCATGATAATAGTTATTTATTTTTTCATTCCCGTTGGTGTTGAGAATAGCTAGTTGTTCCTTCACGAAAAGGGCAAATAGAGACAATATCTTGTCCCCATCAATAAGATCAATGTTGTTGTCTTTTGGTAGCACAAGGAAATATACAAGACGATCAGCATCTCCATCCAAGCTTGCACACCTAAAACACTAGAACCATCCACGCAATTAGTCTCTACTTACCACTAACCACTATAAAACTCAGCATCAAATATATAACATCATTTAAGCAAAAACAAACAATTGCAAGTTTATTTTGACATGTGGCCAACTTTGTCAACTGACTTTTTATCCCAATAAAGAATTAACTCATGAACTTGTTGACAATCATCTCCTATGACCAGCCAACAGTCATTTTTATCAGTTCAAGACAACTAAATGACCCGGTTAAAAGCATCCAAGTGGTGATTTTCTTTAATTATAATGTAGGAAAGAACACCAGTACAGGTGCTACAAATGATGCCATAAACATCAATTACCATCAATGTACCAACAGAACCATAATGCATTCCATATGTATTATTATATGAATAATCTAGTTTGCATCATTAAGCAATTGACATGAAAGCTACTTTTCAAAAAATGGTATACAGAATCCTTAAACAAATTTATATGATGCCACCATGTAGCTAGTCAGCAATTTTCAAAGAAGATGGAGGTCCTGTTTGTAGTTTAAAACCAAGATTCAATATACAAAATGAATGAAAAGAGATGGCAAACCTTAAACCAACATCACTGGGTCCAAAACCACAGGGAACAACCTTCTCTTTCTGCACATAATCAGCACCAACTCCTTCATTAAGTACACCTCCCTCTTTTCCAGAATTACGAACATCAATAACCAGACTGTTGAACATTTTCTTTAGACCTGCTAGTTTTTCTCCACCCACACCATTAGCCCCATCCACAATCAATTTGTCATCCATCTCATTGATCTTACTTCCTTCGGGGATCAAATCCATCAAGCACCTACCCAATTGCATAAAGACCTTACATGAAATTTTTAGAAACATCATCCACTTCTAACAAATGTACCCACTAAATACACAAATTGACCTGAAGGGGCTTGAGAGCTGTTCAAAGTAGTCAACTTCAGAAGCTTTCATGCTCTTATTCCTAGCCCGAACCATCCAATGTAGTTGCGGAGTTGTTAAAACCCCCATGTCAAGGGCAATTGCTCCAACAATCGAACTGACTCCCTTCAATCAAACATGAAAAACAATAAACTATACACAATTTAATTATAAAAAGAACCAAATAACAGATGAGACAAAATTCACAGCAATCAGGAGGCAGCAATACCTGTTTTGCAGCTTCAAGGAGAGATCTGCCACTGGACCTTGTGTCCCTCCCCAACAAAACTTCAGCTGGACACACTCCTTCAAAAGGGATGTTTTCCTTCTTTACAAATTCAATTATCAACTGTTTGACAAACCACATATAAAATCATTTTTTTCCAGTATAGGCACTAAAAAAGGCCAGAAGACATACATTCTTAGGAAAATCCTCAGGAAATATCAAAATATTAATTGAACTATGGCTCAAAGTAGTTTACTTGATAGTGAACCAGTTGTGAAGGTTCTTGGTTTCTCAGGATCCAACAAATGAAAAATCAAAGGGCCAGTTTGAGTATAGCTGTTAAATATGAAATAATGCTTCTATAGGCATTTCCTAAAATTTGTTCCCAAAAAATTTCCTGAATATTTGAAGCATTATGTTATTGTTTTCTGATGTTTTCAGAGATTTACGAGGCCCATGTTATTGTTTTCTGATGTTTTCAAAGATTTACCGAGCCCTAACAACTGAAAACTAACCAGAAATGACAACTTTCCACATGTATTTGCCCTTATCACTTTAAAGGGAACCAAGGCTTCAGAATTTCAGTTTTCTCTCTTTGCCCCACCTTTTGCAATCTACTAAACAAACCTAAAATCCCAATAATCAAAAAGGTTTCTCTTCAACTCAACATCAACATTTGAACAAACAAAAAAGCACATGCACACACACACACACACACGCACGTACCATACAAAGATACCATTTTTAGATAGGATCCAAAAAAGATCTTTCTTTCCCTATAGTTTTCCCATCAAGCAAGGATTCATACCTAGTGCTTCAACTTGTGTATCCACTATCACAGGTGGGTTTTTGGGATTCTAAAGAGAGGATGGGGACCTTATCTATCAAGGAGGTGGCTGCTAAGGAGGCAGCAAGGGCAGAATTTTGTAAATGGGTTCTTCTAGAAGAAGTTGGAGACAGGAGTCAAGGGAGGTTTGGTTGAAGGAGGGTGATAGAAATACTAGTTTCTTTCACAAAATGGCAAATGCTCATAGAAGGACAAATACTTTGGTTAAGGTAAAGATTAATGGGGTTTCTTTAACAGAGGCTAACATTTAAGGTGGGGGTTGTTCAAGCCTTCCAATTGCTTTTGATGAAACCAAGGGAGTGGCACCCCAATATAAGGGACGTGTACTTCGGTGTTTTAAATAGTCAAGATGCAACAAAGTTGGACAAACCTTTTTTAGAGGAAGAAGTGTTCAATGCATTGTCAAATCTGAATGGGATAAAACTCCAGGTTTGGACGATTTTTCAATGGCTTTCTAGCAATGTTATTGGGACTTTGTCCAAGAAAAAGTAATGAGATTCTTTAGGGAATTTCATGAACAGGGTAGATTTGTAAAGAGCCTCAATGCAACATTTTTGGTGTTGATGCCAAAGAAAGGAGGGGCTCAAGACCTTAAGGATTTCAAGCCTATAAGTTTGAAAGGTAGCCTTTCTAAGTTATTGGCTAAAGTGTTGGCTAATAGGCTCCAAAAGGTGGCGAGTAAAGTGGTATCCAAATTTCAGAAGGCCTTTGTGGAAGGTAGGTAAATCCTTGATGTCGTGCTTATAGCAAATGAAACAATTGACTTGAAGCTGAAGAGTAACAATTCCGAGGTGCTATGCAAGCTTGATATTGAGAAGGCATATGACCATGTTAATTGGGATTTTTACTTGAGGTTTTGAAAAAAAATGGGTTTTAGGCAAAGGCGAATCAATTGGATTAAATGGTATATTTCTTCACAAGGTTCTCGATTATAGTCAGTGGTACCCCATCGAGGTTTTTTCAGAGCTCAAGGCATTAAGGTAGGGGGATCCACTTTCACCATATTTGTTTGTGCTAGCCATGGAAGCACTTAGTTGCTTTCTTAAAAGGGCAAATGAGGGTGGTTTTTTAGCTAGTTTCAAAATGAACGCTAGAGATGGAGAGGGATTGGAGGTCTCTCATTTGTTGTTTGTCGATGATACATTGATGTTTTGTGAGGCCTCTAATGCCCAAATGACCTACTTAAGTTGATCGCTTATGTGGTGTAAGGTCATTTCAAGTATGAAAATTAACCTAACCAAGAGTAAGCTCATTCCAGTTGGAAGGGTGGAAGACTTGGAGGAGTTGGCTTTTGAAGTAGGATGCAAAGTGGGTGTGCTCCCAACTACTTATTTGGGGCGCCTAGATGAGGTGGAAAAAAGGTTTCATAAAAGATTGGCAATATGGAAAAGACAATATATTTCCAAAGGAGGGAGACCAATGTTGATTAGTAGTATGCTAGCTAGCTTGCCAATCTACTTTGGTTGAAAAAAATTCAAAGAGATTTTCTATGGGGAGGTGGGAGCTTAGAGAGTAAGCCTCATTTAGTGAAGTGGGTTATTGCTTGTTCAGACAGGAGGAAGGGGGCGTCTAGGGGTTAGGCGCCTTCATTCGCTCAACAAGGCTCTCCTTTGTAAGTGGATTTGGCACTTTGCGACAGAAAATGAAGGTCTTTTGGAGACAAATTATCTATGGTAAATATGGAGAAATGAAAGGGGGTTGATGCTCCAAAAAAGTAAGAGGTGGCTATTGCATTGAGCCATGGAAGGCCATAAGGAAGTTGTGGAAGTTAGTTAACTGTAGAATGTCCTTCTTGGTGGGCAATGGGAGAAGGATTAAGTTTTGGAAAGATAAATAGTGTGGTGATGAGCCTTTAAGTGTTTCTTTTCCCTCCTTATTTGCCTTAGCTAGCTCCAAAGAGGCATGGGTAGCAACCTTGTCGTTACATTCTAATGAAAGGGGTGTTTGGATTCCTAACTTTTCGAGGCATCTCAACGATTGAGAGATTGATATTGTGAAGTGCTTTTTGGCAAGGCTACAAGATAAGGTGGTAGTTGAGGGACGAGACGTTAAGGTGTGTTGGGTGGGGACAAAGAGTGCTACCTTCTCTATTAAATCCCTTTACGCTAGCCTTGAGGCAGGAAGATCAGTGTCATTCCCAACAGGTGTTGTGAGGAACATGTGGGTTCCACCCAAGGTGTGCTTTTTAGCTTGGGAGGTGACTTGGGGGAGAGCTTCGACTCTTGACTAACTACAAAGAAGAGGTTGGTCTTTGGCCAATAAATGCTTTCTATATCAAATTCATGAGGAATCTATCGATCACATCCTTTTGCATTGTGGTAAGATGAGGGTGTTGTAAGAGCTTTTGTTCTCTCTTTTCGAGGTTTGTTGGGAGATGTATTCCACCGTAAGAAACTCTGTTAGGTTGGCATGGATCTCTTGACTCTCTTTAAATTTCAGCAATTAAATCCTTTGTTACACATTATTTTGCTTTATTTGCAAAAATCAATTATTAGCCAATCCACCCTCCCCCCGTTTGTGTTATATTGCCATTAGTTAGACTTAAAAAGTCTCAGGTGGTACTGAGGTTAGGAAGCAAAACAGAAGGGACTGTATCTTGATCATTGTGCCCTATGTCCAATACTTCAGGTAGGCAGTGTGATAAGGGAGAAGGGGTGTAGGGTGAAGAACTTGGGTAGATTAAAAAGAGGGAGGGCAAGGGATGTAGAACTTTTGAAGATGGAAGGACTACGAGGAATAGGTTCATAATTCAAATTTCCTTTCTTTGCCCTCCTTTTCCCATCTATTGAACACGCATAAAATCACAACAATCAAAAGGGTTTCTCCCTCTTCAATTCACCACCAACATTCGAACAAACCAAGAAAAACTCACACACGTACAGATATCCACAAAGCTAGAGACAATTTTAGATAGTGACCCGAACAAGCTCATTCTTTTCCTACACTTTTCTCACCAATCAAAGACACCTAAAATCACAACAATTTCTCCCTCTCCAACTCATTAGCAATATTTCAAAACAAAACAAAAACAAAAAAGGAACAAAAAGCACACGCAACACACGCAGATACAGAGATATAGAAAGCAACCCGAACAAGATCTCCAGGGTCAGAGGCATTAGCGAGGGCATCGGCGAAAGGCTCCCAGTTTTGGGTCAGCATCCCACCACTGGGGTCCGCGATTTTCACTCCATTGTCAGAGACCTTGTTGTGGGAAGCAGTGATCATCAACCCAATCACCGATTTGGTCTTGAGCGACCTCAGAGCCGCCAATATCCCAACTCTGTACACCGTGGATTCTAGAATCGACGCGTCCGCTCTGAACCCAGCAGTGCCATAGGAGAGCTTCACTCCTGAGAATCATCAAAAGACCAAACAAAAACATCAATGCAAACATTTCCAAATTACATGAAAGAAGGAGGAGAAAAAAAAAATGGGTTTTGCATTGCAGGTAAGGCTGACCTTGTGGGGGTGGGAAACGAGAAGAGGATTTGAGGAGGAGTGACCGTTGTTCTTCGTTCATGGTACCAACTCCAGAGAGACAAAAAGGCGCGAGAGAGATTGCAGCGAGAAGACGCTCCAGGGGAGACTTGTGTTCGATTTTCCTTTCGTAATGTTGGAAATGATTTTCTGTTTTTTAGCTTTTACTGTGGTAAATTTAAGATAAGATGTCGAATAAAAATTAGAATTATGACCAATTTTAAAATTTTTGAACCCTATTTAAGTAGTATTTTAAAATAATTATTAAAACACCCTTATTTTATCATTTTCATAAATTTAAAAGAAATAATGAATTTAATCAATCTCAAACTATTAGGCTTATGCCTAGTTCAAGGAAAATTTGAACCACGAAAGAAAATAGGAAAAAAAAAAAAATTTAAATAAATTTAAAATTAAAAAATTATTTTTATATGTTTTTTTAAACTCATTTAAAAACTTTATTTTAATTTATATTAAAAAAATTCATATTTAATAAATTTTTTAAAATATCAATATTATCTTTAAAAATTATAATTTTAATTTTAATTTCCAACTAAAACTAAAAACATGAAGCTATGAAAATTCTTCTTGAAAATAATAAATAATCTAAAATTTTGTTGTTTAATTTAAATGAAAAAAGTAAATAAAAAAATTATTTTTAATTTATATTTTTTAAAAACCATTTATTCTTCATGTTTAAAAAGCTATAAACCATTATAATTTATACTTATTTTTCTTTCAATGTAATTTTCATATTTCCTTTTTGTTAAAATTGTTTTATTAAAATGATTTTTGATGCAATAGCACTTAAAAATGTTTTTTTTTTGTTTAATTATACAATGATTTTTTTTTCTTGTAATAAGATTAAAAATATAAAGGAAATAATGAGTTTGATTAGTTTTCCAAGAAAATAAAATAATTCAACCCATCTATAGAAGTTTAAATCAAATAACCAAAAATTAAGGATTTATTTGGGAACATTTTTTATCAAACACATACTTCTCTAATATTTTCAAGAACAAAAGTTTGTTTAAAAATGTAAAATGATTCTTCACTTTATTTTTTATGTTTCTAAATATTTTTTAAAAATAAATTTTATATGTAATGTTTTATTCTCAATTATTCTTCATATACGTATCAGAAAAACAATTAAAAATAATTAAAATATGTTTTAATTGTATTCAAAAAACAATCTTTTGTTTTTATGGTTACTAAACATAGTTTTAGAACAGTATCCAACCGATTAAAAGGATAACAAAAATTAAAGCAAAACAAAATAAAATAGAAAGGGAATTTTTGGAATATATAATTTATCAATTAAATTCAAAAAAAGTAAGCACATAAATATAAAAATTATGTCATTTCAATTTTATTTTATTTTTTTTAAAAAAATTGAAGCTAAAATGGATAATAATTCAAAGTGGCATTTGGTATTTTAGATATTAGGGCGAAAATATTTGAACAAGATGGAGTTTTTGAAAGAGTGGACAAAGAGAACTTCACTTGCCCAATAAAAAATTGATATAGTTGGACCATTACCATGGGCTATTACCAAAAGCATTTCTCCTTGTCACAACAGTTTATTTTACCAAATAGATAGAGGAAAAACTATACATCTGAATTAAGGAATAGGAGGTTAGACTCTTAATTTGGAAACATAACATATGGCGATTTGAAATCCTAAAGCCAATCGTTTCAACAGTGGACTTTAGTTCAACAATGACTTAGAGCAATTCGCATCTTTATGAAATCAAAAGACATTTTTTTCACTGTGATACTGTGGACCCCGCATTTCGTGCATGATGCGTTCCCACTCGATGGCGAAACTTGCTTTTATTTATTTGTGAAAAAATTATTATTATTATTTTTTTTTAAAAAAAAGACTTGGAGTCGTCACTTATTTTTATTTTATTTTTAAAGTATAAACAAAATAAGAAAGAAAACTCTAAGTGTGACTCCTTATTTGGAAAAGGTGGCCTGTGAAAAACCGAGTATGGGCCCGGGGGTTAGGTTACTTATTAGAAAGGTACGATAAAAACCATAACACCCCTCTAAGTCCCTAAAAACGAGTCTTTACTAATAAAATGAAGCAATAATAACAATTGGTAAGGAGATCAATGAATACCCAGAACGATCATACACATAAGGGAATCAAAACACGCATAAAGAATGCCAGAGTGAGAGTGGGTGCATACCTTGGCAGCGAGCTATAATGCGTTATCAAGAAATGGAGTTAGTGTACAATTAATGAACACAAACTATGTCACACATACCACTAAACCGAGTAAGAAATCAACATATATCACACTTCACTCAACTTTATTCTTAAAGGAAACATTCACTGATGTTGGGCCCCCACCCTAGCCCAATTTATTTTTGCATAAATTAATTTCATAAATTTCATCACTTGGAATTATGAAATTTAATTCTTGCTTATTTTTAAAACATTTAAAAAAAATCAAAGAAAATGTGAAAATTGCTCGTTGGGAAGAAAATGACGTCAAATTTTATTGGAAAATGGATTTTTGGGACCTAGAAAAAAAAACTAAGGATGAAGATTTGAAAAATTAAAAATATTTAAAAACTAGAAATTGGAAAACTATTTGAAAACTGGAAATTGGGAGATTATTTTAAAATCAAAGATGATGAAAATGAAAGTGACATGTGGCCCCAAAGAGGCCATGCAAACCATGCAGAAGTGGGCTTGGGCCTTTTATGGCAGTTTCAAGAGGATGCACTGTAGTTGGTCCCATAGAATTCTGATCCATAAACTCTTTGGGATGAATAGCAGGTTGACTCACCAAAGCGGTAGTGGAGGTCGTCTCACCATCAACAGGGACCTCACCACATAGAACATAATCTTCCCTTTAAGACCATTTGCATGCCTATTACCATTGTCTGTTGAAGGGCCCTTTGGCGAAGGACCCTCTTCAGATCCATCAGAAACTGGTGATGGTGGTTGAGGGTGAGAAATATAAACCACTTTCAACTTGCATTCCTCAACAATATGACCCGAATCCTTATTAAACATATCTGCAGTAATATCTGTTTGGCTCGTGTCAGTAATGACAACTACACTCCGAAGGAGAAACTTGTCTTTGCAGTGCAAATAAGAAGAAGCCTCCTTCTATGCTCGCATGGTAACTATGACGTCACATGTAGACCGAGGCAAGACAATTCTGGTATTTGGATGAACACGATACTTCTTTAGATTTGTTGTTTTCACCTTGAAAACTACATGGTTCTCGGTCTTATTCAGTAATTGAAGAGAACAAGAGATCTGCTTCTTCAGTTCGAAAGGAAACTTAGGTTCCAGAGGTTCGATGCTGAGAAGCTTCCCTGTGCTCACTTTCTCATGGGCAATGCAAACCTATTTATCATACTCCCAAGAATCCCTAGAAGCTTACCAATACCACTGTGTCGTTCTGTCTCATGCATGAACCGATAAAGCATATTATTAATGGCCTTTCTAATAAAGGGTTGGCACACCACAATAGAGACTTGCTGAACATCAACACCACGGGCCAATAGATCAGTATGGATGAGCACACGAGAGGAACTAAATTAGAACTTGTATACGATGATGTCTCTCATGTTTTAATACATGATTCCACAGGTGGTAGAGGCTATGTGATCATGACTGCGCATCCCGTCCATCAATCAATCAACCTAGTGTCGTGAAGTTTGAAGTAGATTAAGAGCAAGAGGCGTCAAGGCAACTCCCATGTCCCAGGAAGAAAGCGCACTCTAGATCAAGAATAGAAGAAGTTTCATCACATTGAACCTTAAGGTATCTCCATTTCGGTCCAAACCACCTCATGAAATTTGCATCTATAGAGACTGCATGCCAAGCTGTAGTGAGAACACCAAGATGCGTGATGTGATTGGATGGGACTGAAGATGGGCCATTGCTTAGTGGTATGTTGTCTGGCGCTGGCTCAAAAGGCGTCATCCTCAACAATGAAGATGACAGTAGGTTGAAATGGGTGGTACCGTGAGAGAAATGGGTATAGAGAGTGGCTAGCGGAATGGCCCACATAGGAGTTCATGCATGATGAGGATGAATAGGAAAGGAAATATACGAGGGAATGAATGGGAAATTGAGCGGAAGGGACGTGGGATGAAAATGAGTTTAATGGGTATAGGTGATAATGTAGAGAGAGAAAGTGGGTATGAAGAGTTCAATAGGTGTGAAGCGATGGGTTTGATGGAGGGTATGATGGATGAGAGATGAAGGATGAAGTGGGTTAGAGAGTATTAAAGAAATGGTGATAGACATAGAAGGTTAGGAAGGATAAGGTGGTGAGCTTGGGTGTGGGTATGGTTATGGGCATGGTGATGGGCAAAATGGACTATGAGGGATGGAGGGGAATGGTGGAGACATTTGCAAAGGTTTGTGTGGCCATGCATGGCCATGCAATGGTGGGAGGAATGGGTTTAATGGGTATTGGAAAATAGGTATGAAGGGTGCTTGGTGGGGAAAGATGAGTATGGTGGGCATTGCATGGGTGTGAAAGATGATAGATATGAGTGATTTTGGATATGGTGGGCATGAAGAGTGTGGCCATCATGGGTGAAGTGGGTAGTGTGAGAAGTGAACAGTGATGGGTATAGTGATGGAAACATGATTCTGGTGTGTGCATGAGCTGAAAATGGGCATGGTGGGCATGAAGGTGACCATGCGCATGGGATGGGTGTGAAGTATAGCCACGGGTAGTGAGAGAAAAATGGGTATGAAGGACATTATTGGTAGAGTGAGTTGTTGGCTTTGTTTCTTTTAGCACTCTGTATCCACCAACACCACAAGCATGGCTCGCTCAAAGAGTTTAAAGGGTGACCTACTCATAAGCTTTGAATATCCCCGCTTCCAGCTTCTTCAATACCACAGGTGAGACATCTTGATATTACACAGTCACAGGTCTTTCATAAAGGTGTATAGATGAGCATAACCTTGGTCGAGACTCGCCGGTCCCATAGTCAAAGAACTTGATTGCGAGACCCATGCTCTGAAGTGTATATAGCATATAGACAAAAGATTAAACATCAAGATGCATGGTGGCACAAACCAATGGAAGAAACTCATGAAAACAATTGATTAAAAGTGACACAAGGTTCTTTAACTTCTTGATGATGAGATCAAACCCTACAGGGTCTTTAGACAACCTAGGCTCAAAAGCATGCAAACTCCTTTACCCAGCAAGGTTCCCTTCAAATGATGAGATAGCTTTTCTTGTATTACATGGCAACAATCTCAAACAGTGCACCAACCCAGTAACTGCATACTCATAATCCTCTTACCGTGACGAATAGGTCACTTTTGTGTTTAGATAATCACCAAACATTAACCTACCGAGAATATGTCCTCTGTAATTCCTTGCTCCCATGGGCAGAGATGAGAAAAAAATGATGCATTCCATGAATAGGTACCGGAAACAGAGGAAGATGGAAAAACAGAACATAAAGAAAACAAATAAATAAAAACTTTAGAGGCTTCACTTCATGAGTTATCAACGAGCCTTCTGATTAGGTGAGAAAAACCACATCAAATGCAACCATGGGTATAATCCTTGGGTATTTCACAATAGAGGCAAATCAAGCTAAGATTTTCGGCAAATGGGAATTCTGAATCATATTTCAACAAGCAATCAAGTGGTCTTTCTTATCCACCCCAAACAAATCTACAAACATTCAAACATCAATAGGAAACGTAGAGGAGTAATAAAAATCCAAATCAAACAATAAATCTGTTGCATCCATACCTAAGAGTGCCATTCTCCAGTAAAGTCCCGTTTAGCCTCAAAGCCCTCCATCCTCCTCCAAAGCCAATGAAAACTAATGAACCCCCTCCCCCCTCTCTTCCTCTCTCACTCTTTGGTTATCCCTTTCAAAAATCTCTAGCCATCTCCCCTCTGTCCCCCCTAAGCTTAGGCTTTTTTCCTTCGAGTCCTAAAAACGCTTCTCACTCTCTTAGTAATAGACATGCTCCCTCTGTCTCAGCCACCCGTTCCTCTCTAGCAGCCTCCTTTTCTGTTCAGTTATATCACATCTTTGCCTGACTATGTCTCCCCTTTTTGAAACAACTCACCCATCAGTTACTTTTCTTCTTACTTTCCATCCTGTTTAGCCACCCAAAAACAGCTCATTCCCAATCTTCTCTGGCCGCCTAGAACAGCCCACACACCAGCTATTCTTCCTTCACCTTCCATCTTGTTTGGCTGCCGAAAAATGGCTCCTTCACAGGGTGGCCAGAAAAATAATAAAAAATAAAATGAAACCCCTCCATCTGAGGGGGTCTACAGATACCCATAAGGAAATGAGCATGTAAAAATCTCCAATAAGATAATTCTATACTATCTAAAGAGATGGTTAGGCAGGAACAATGAATGTTGGTTGAGTTGTTACCTTATGTGTTGTGGCCTATCACGCTAAGAAAATCCCTCCATCTGAGGGGGTTTACAAATATGCCCCTCTTCGGTAAAGTTCACGAGTGTAAGGAATATGAACACTAGAGCGAAAATAAAGACCCCCAAAAGGTACACCAACAGAACACAAATCTGCTCAAACCAAACAAAAGGGATTTAATCATAAAAGGAAAGCATATCACAATATGCTTCTAAAGTTGCACCAAGAACCCAGACTCCCTCTAAGACGTCTCCACAAGTGACTCGAAAAACCAACGTCGAAGATGAGTAACGTCGAACCACCCTAGAGTATAGGGAAGAATGTGCCTAAAGGGAATGACTGTATGTGCACTACATGAGAATGTTAAACGTAGAATGCCCAACAACATGACTGAAATATGTGCCGCGAACTCAAAAGACTATGTCACGTGCAGGAAAAGAGGAAGCCTAGAAGAGCATGATGAATAAGTGATAAGCACAAGGTGACGAGGTGAAGAAAACCGAGGATGGATGCAAAATCGTGAAGGTAAGATGTGCAATGCCAGTGAATATGAATGTTGGGAGCCATGACTCTGAATGACAAGGCTGAGGAAAATGACCCTAAACGCCAAAAAGGAGGAAAGATGGTGGCACCGAATGCCAAGCTAGACAATGGCTCTGAATGCCAAAATGAAGACACGACTCTGAACGACAAACTGAAGAAGATGGTGGTTTTAAAGGGCAAACTAAAGACATGCCTCTGAACGCCTAAAACTCATGAAAGTGGCTCTGAATGGTAAGAATGACTTTGAATGCTAAACTAAAATAAAATGACAACCCTAAATGCTAGTAATGTGGCTCTGAACATTGAACTAAAAGAGAAAGACAACCTTAAATGATAGGAACTTTAAATGCTAGGAATATGGCTCTGAACGCCGAACTGGAGGAAAATGGTGGCTCTGAATGCCAGGCTAAGTAATGGCTCTGAGTGCCAAACTGCGGAGAGATAATGGCTCTGAATGCCAAATTGTGTATGATGGCCCTGAATGCCAAACTATGAGCAACGACTCTGAATGCCAAACTGTAGAGAAATGGTGGTGGCTCTGGACGTCAAACTCTGGAGAGATGATGACTTTGAACGCCTGAATGTGAGCACGATGGCTCCTAACGCCAAACTGTAGATGCGACTCTAAATGCCAAACTGTAGAGAGATGATGGCTCTAAACGCCTGAATATGAATAATGGCTCTGAATGCTTGACTGCAAACAATGGAATCTAAATGCCAAACTATGGAAATGTGATGGTTCTGAACGCCTGAATGTGAACGATGGCTTTGAACGCCAAACTACGGAGAGATGATGTCGACTCTGAATGTCGAACTAAGGACAAACAATGACTCTGAACGGCAAACTGTAGAGAGATGATGGATCTGAATGCTTGAATGTGAATGGTGGCTCTGAACGCTTGAGTGTAAAGAGATGATGGCTTTGAACGCTTGAGTGTAAAGAGACGATGGCTCTGAACGCTTGAATGTGAATAATGGCTCTGAACGCCTGAATGAAGATATGGTGAATCTAAATGTCGAACTGTAAGGAAATGGTGGCTCCAAACGTTATAACTAAGAACTGACATCTTTGAATGTCAAACTGAGAAGTGATGATAACTTTGAATGTCGAAACTAAGAAGCGGTGATGGCTCTGAATGCTGAAACTGAGAAGCGATGATGGCTCTGAATGCAGAAACTAAGAAGCGATGATGGCTCTGAATGTCGAAACTAAGAAGCAATGATGGCTTTGAACGCCAAAACTAAGAAGCGATGATGGCTCTGAAAGCTGAAACTGAGAATGCAGCTTTGAATGCCAAAATGAAAATGCAACTCTGAAGGTTAAACGAAAAAAATACATGATAGCTCTGAATGTTGAACTAAGGACAAATGATGGATCCGAATGTTGAAACTGAGAATGCAGCTTTGAATGCCAAAATAAAAATACGACTCTGAACGTCAAACGGAAAAGAGACATGATAGCTTTGAATGTCGAACTAAGGACAAATGACGGCTCTGAACGTCGAATTGAAGATGTGACTTTGAATGCCAAGCTTAAAAGAGACATGATGGATTTGAATATCGAACTAGAAACGAACAATGGCTTTGAATGCCAAAATAAAAATACGACTTTGAACGTTAAACGAAAAATGAGGTATGATGGCTATGAATGTCGAACTAAGGACAAATGATGGATCCGAACGTTGAAACTGAAGATGTGGCTCTGAACGCCGAAGTGAAAATGCGGCTCATAATGCCAAACTAAAACCATGGCTCTGAAAGCCAAACTGAAGATATGGTGAATCTAAATGTTGAACCGTAAGGAAATGGTGGCTATGAATGCTAGGCTGAAAAAAGATGGTGGCTCTGAATGCCGAATCGGAAAGGAATAACGACTTTGAATGCCAAACTGGAGATGCGGCTTTGAACGCCGAACTGAAAAGAGATGGTAGCTTTGAACGTTGAACTGAAGAAAATGATGACTCTGAATGCTGAACTGAAGACGTGGCCCTGGACGCTGAACTAAAAAAAAAACTTATAACACTAAATACTAAAGACGAAGCTCTGAATGCCCAAACTAAATTGACATCTCTAAACTCTAGGAATGTAGCTCTGAACGTCGAAAAGGTGGCAATGAATGCCCGATCGTGATAGGATGGTGGCTTTGAATGCCAAACTGAAGAAAGACATGACGACTCTAAATGTCAAACTGGATATGCAACTCTAAACTCCAAACTGAAAACATGGCTCTAAAAGCCAAACTGAGAATTATGTCGACTCTGAACGCTAAGCTGAAGAAGATGAAGGCTCTGAATGCCATAACTGAGAACTGACATCTCTGAATGTCAAACTGAGAAAGATGACTCTGAATGTTGTAACGAAAAAGCGATGATGGATCTGAACACCATAACTAAAAAGGAATGGTGGCTCTGAACGCTGAGCTGTAAGGAGATGGTGGCTCTGAACGTAATAACTAAGAACTAACATCTCTGAATGTCAAACTGAGAAGGACGACTTTGAACATTGTAACTAAGAAGCGATGATGGCTCCGAACGCCATAACTAAAAAGGAATTGTGGCTCTGAACGCCGAACTGCAAGAAGATGGTGGCTCTAAATGTTATAACTAAGAACTAACATCTCCGAATGTCAAACTGAGAAGGCCGACTATGAACATCGTAACTAAGAAGCGATGATGGCTCGAACACCATAACTAAAAAGGAATGGTGGCTCTGAATGCTAAGTTGCAAGGAAATGGTGGCTTTGAATGTCATAACTAAGAATTGACATATTTAAATGTCAAATTGAGAAGAACGACTCTGAATGTTGTAACTGAGAAACGATGATGGCTCTGGACGTCGAACTGTAAGGAGATATCGGCTCTGAACACCATGATTAAAAACTGACATCTCTGAATGTCAAATTGAGAAGGATGACTCTGAACGTCGTAACTAAGAAGCGATAATGGCTCTGAACACCATAATTAAAAAGGAATGGTGACTCTGAACGTCGAGTTGCAAGGAGATGGTGGCTTTGAATGTCATAACTAAGAACTGACATCTCTGAATGTCAAACTGAGAAGCGATGATGGCTTTGAATGCCAAGTTGTAAGAAGATTGTGGCTCTGAACGCCATTACTAAGAATTGACATCTCTGAGTTCCGAACTGAGAAAGATGACTCTGAACGTCGTAACTGAGAATACGAGGATATGATGAGGAAGAAATATGCCCCAGTGTAGCATGCCGCCACAACTCTCAATCCATTGGAAGGGTCTGAAAGAGACTCCATGAGTCTCAAAAGATGCTCTACTAGCATGTCAGAATGATCAAATCGACTACAAACATAGTCTCACAACCCATTCGACTAGATCACAAGGTCTGACGAAGTGTCACAATAAGTCGAACTCCTCTAACTCGAAATGCTCTACTGGAGGAATCCATAGTCGTCTCAAATGAATGATCCACTAGGGAGTCTCAAGAGAATAGTCTGTTGGGGTAACCACCACAATCTCAACGCAACAATCTGCTGAAGAGTCATGGATTGTGAGGTAGTCAAAACTCGAATGGCATGCGCCGCTGAAGGCTCGTCTCAACAAAAATCACAGGAATAGAGACCAGTAATACAAATAAATCTCTTTGCGGAGCAGTGAAGACTGTAACAGGTCTATGAGAAAAACATCATCTCTACAGCTGGAGGAGGGAAATATGCCCTAGTATAAGAATTGGTGCATTTGATCTATCCTGATGACTCAAGAATAACTCAATGGATAAGTATAAAAGATCTAACATGTACTCCACTGAAATGGTGATGTGGGAACCTGCGATAACTCTATCTAAGAATCACAACAATATAAAAAAGTATGAGCTTGACTGAATGACTTAAGAAAGGCTTCCCCGGAGTATCATGACAAAATAAAATTGAATCATTAACCCGATGCGTATCTCGTAACTGGGAATGATCATGCAAATCAATGGGGATCTACAAATCTCGACCAAAAGGGGAATATGCCCCAATATGGAATCAAATGTGTGCTAGGTTAGAAAACCAGATGGCACCAAATCATCCATCACCAAGTGTGTAATCCTAGTCATCCATGTCCATAACTGAATTAGATCAACAGATCAAAGAAGTGTCTCCAAGAAGGAAAAACATGATGACATCCAAGTGCTAAAAGGTGTGGGTCTGACTGAATGGCTCAAGAGAGGCTTCCCTGGGAGATCATGATAAGATAACAAGCAAACCATCGTCTCGAAGTGTATCTCATAAGTGAGGACGATCATGCGACTCCACAAAGATCTGTAAATCTCGATCGAAAAGGGAAATATGCCCTAGTATGGCATAAATGTATGGTAGATTGGAAAATCAGATGACCTCAAATCATCTATCATCAAATGTGTAATCCCAATCATCCATATGCACAACTGAATCGGGTCTAAACATCAAAGATGTGTCTCCCAGAAGAAAAGGCATGATGATATCTAAATATCAACCAAATCTCAAATACTTGTCCAATTAGGGGCTATTGAAGACAACATCTGATCCCATGACCTTAGGGTGGTCTTAAGACACAAGATGTAACGCAGGCTAGGGTGATAGGGTAACATAAATGAAGGAAAACTAGGCTTAAATACCCAATGATCAAAACTCATGCCCTCATGTATGAAATGCAACATGTATAGAAAATCATGAGCCATGGACCTAAAGATGCCCAATGTGAATATGATAACAATAACGAGGTAGTGAAGACAATCGAACTGATAATGAGGTGTGTAATTGATTAATACTCAACAAGTGCTCTTTTATAGCTTGTTATAAACTATTTTAAACACTTTTTAGTAGTAATTAATATATTTTAACTCAATTGGCACATTAAGGACCCTTGCAAGTGTTACTAATCAGTTTTTGGCAAGTTTTGGTGTTTTTGGTAGCTTTTTTATCATTGAAACAAGCCAAGAATGAGGGAGAATTTTGTGCAACCCTTGGCAATAGGTTTCCAAGCCAATCAAGAAATGCAAGGAAGAAAAACAAAGAGAGAAATCCAACATGAAGCAATTTCGCATGGCTATGCGAAATCTTCGCATGCTATGCGAAATTAAAAAGGAGAGTAGCTGCAGGACAAATTTAGAACAAATTTAGAGCACTTCCGAGAGTCCATTTTATATATACTATATATCATTTCAAAGCTCAGGAAGTCAGGAGTCCAACGCTTTAAACGATGTGTAAATCGAAACTGAAATAAAGAAGTTATGGCCCTTTGAAGACAACTGCACCAAGCTGAAAATAAATTTCACAACCCCTTTTCAGCTTTGCGAAATTTTCGCAAGCCCATCTACCCTTTGCAAAACTGAAGAATTTCGCAACCCCTTTTCATCCTTGTGAAATTTTTGCAAGCCCATCTACCCCTTACGAAACTAAAGAAATTTGCAACCCCTTTTTTGCCTTGCGAAATTTTTCGCAACCTTGCGAAATCTTCCTCTATAATCTTCACCGACTCAGTTAGATTTTATCTCAAGATATTTTGTGTAATTACCTATTTTCTTCTTATAATCAGCTACAAATATTTTTGGGATATTTAGGATATCTAAAGGGAGCTTAAAAATATTTCTTTAGATATTTCTTAGAAAATATCTTCTATATATATCTCTGATATCTTGTAAAAAAAAAAAAAAAGGATCGTAGTGAGAAATATATCTATAGAGCACTTGCTCTGCCTTTTCTTCGAATTTTTGTTTTCATTTTATTTCTAGCCAAACATTCTCTGAGGCCTCATTGGATGAGTGGCTAGACTTTTTGTTTCTTAGATTAAAGGAAGCTAGGTAAAGGATCCGGATACAAAGGTGGGAGTTTTCCTTGTTTCAGTTTTTAATGAAGAGAAAGTTGTGACCTGTTAATGGTTTTTATATTTTTAGTTAACTTAAAATCCCTTATAATCATTTGGGCCAACACTTGGTAATCTTTTCAGACTCAGTCCATAGAAATCCATTAGTTATCTCTTGCGAGCCTCTAGGAGGTGGTTTGAAGGTAGGATTACCTAGGATAGCCAACACTTGGTAAGCTTTTGGACTCCCTGGAGACCTCCATTAGTTATCTCCTACAAGCTTTTGAAGGGTAATCCAAGGTTAAGAGTCACCTTGAATGGTAAATACTAGGTGAGAGGTACGAGCCATTGCAAGATGATTAGTGAGAGGGATTTAACGTTGAAACCATTAATGGGAAGTAGCTGTAACACACCGGTTGGGAGGATAACTATAGGTTAAATCCCCAATGCGAGAAAAAGATCTGGAATCTCCCATTTTGTATAAGGAACCTGAACCTAGTGACCTGAAACTCCAAGAAGCCTTTTCTTTGTAATTAAAATATGTTACTATTTTTTGTTAGCTTAAAACCAAACCTTTTTCAACCATCATTATGTCTTCTTTTAAAGCTAACTTATAAAAGAAAAAGCACCAATCCAATTCTTTAAACTAATATCATGTGTGGAATGAAAAAGGTTTGGTTTTAAACTAACCACAAATAGTAACTGATTTTACTTACAAAGAAAAATGTTTCTTGGAGTTTCAGATCACTAGGCTCAAATTCCTCATACAAAAAGGGAGTTCTGGTCACTTGTTTCTTTTCCTCGCATTAGAGAATTAACATATAGTTCCTTCTCCAACCGGTGTTGTACAGATGCTTCCCATTAATGGATTCAAACACTAAATCCCTCTCACTGATGCACTTTGCAATGGCTCATACCTCTCACCTAGCATTTGCCATTCAAAGTGATCTTTAACCTTGGATTACCCATCAAAAGCTTGCAAGAGATAACTAATGGATGTCTCCTTGGAGTCCAAAAGCTTACCAAGTGTTGGCTATTCTAGAAAATCCTACCTTCAAGTCACCTCCCAGAGGCTCGCAAGGGGTAAACTAGTGCATCTCCATGGACAGAGATCACTTGCCTTACCAAGTGTTGGCCCAGGTGATTTAAAGGCGTTTTAAATTAACTAAAAAGATAAAAACCATTAACGGGTCACACTTTCTCTTCATTAAAAACTAAAACAACAAAACTTCCAAATTATGCATGTGGAAACTTACCCGGCTTTCCTCACTCCAAGAGACAAAAAGCTTAGCCTCTCATCCTCTAAGGAAAAATCCTCAGAGTTTGGTTGGCTAGAAATAAAAAGAAATGAAAAATGAAAGAGAAGGAAAAACAAAGCAAGGTTCTGTATATTCTATATATTTATCTATCTTTTTCTATATTACATGCCCCCTTTTTACAGTGGATGCAAGAGAGTTTATATAGGAAGGTAATTTACCCTTCCTTGGATACTTCCTAGCTAAGGAATTACATGAGTGGTTGAATACAAGGAGAAAATGGAAATTTATACAAAAATATCCCAAAGTGTCGGTCACAAATATCGGGATGCTCTAGGAACCATTTCGCAAGAGAAAATGGTGTTTGCGAGATTTCGCAGACACTCAAGAAGGGCTGCGAAATTACTTCGCAGCAAAAGGCTGGTTCCGCACCACTGCGAAGTTGGCTTTCATCTTGTGGTGTTTGGCTTCCATCACGGCGTGAAACTTCAAGGGAAATCCAAAGCACTGTGCAAAAAGGCTGCGAAATCATTCAGCAACAAAAGGGTGATTTCGCAACACTTTGCTGAATCCTTCCTTCAACTTGGAGCAGTCATCTTCCAAAGGCTGTAACTTCCTCATTTCAGCTCCAAATCGTACACGGTTTGAAGCGTTGGATTCTTGACTTCCTGAGCTTTGAAATGGTATATAGCATGTAGAAAATGGACTTCAGGAAGTGCTCCAAAAGTGCAAAAGAAGACTGCAGCTGCTGTCCTCTATTTTCTTCACTCTGTTTTTCCTCTCTCCTTGCTTCTCTCCTTGCATACTTTGAACGACTTTGGCAAAGGGCTATGGAGCTCCAAAGCTTGGTTCTTCATGAATTTGAGCTCTTCATTGCTTTGCCATGGATTCCAAATAACTCTCCTCAATCTTGGATTGTTTTGGTGATCAAATTACTAACAAAAACACCAAAACTTACACAATTTGATTAGAAATGATTGCAAGGGTCCTTAACATGTTAATTGGGTTAAAAGGCAATAACTACTACTCAAAAGTGTTTTAAAGAGTTAATTACAAGCTATCAAATAGCACTTTTTGAGTAGTAATCAGAAGTGTCTTACCATTCCAGCGGTGAGAGAGATGTTTGGTGATTACAACACCTACAATTCAAATTATAGGACTCATCCAAATTTCTCTTGGGAACCACAACCACGTCAGTACACACAACTTGCTCAAGCACCACAACAAGGCTCAAATCTTGAACAAGCCATTCTGAATCTTAGCAAGGTTGTGGAAGACTTTGTAGCAGCTTAGAAGGCCATTAATGCTCAAGTCAGGCAAGAAATTGACAGTGTAAACAAAATGATGGATGGGATGCAAAATGATCTATCTCAGAAGATAGACAATCTCCAATACTCAATCTCAAGGCTTACTAACCTCAACATAGTGCGAGAAAAAGGAAACTTTCCTTCTCAACCTTATCAAATTCCCAAGGGTATCCATAAAGTGGAGGCTAAAAAGGGAGAAACTTCAATGGTAAGGAAAATCAAAGCAGTTATGGTTGATCAGCCCACATTCAAGCCAAAGCATGATGAAGGGTTAACTGAACCCTTGGATTTGCTTGCTACTTTGTCCCATTGGACGAGGAGAAAAGAAATGCAACCCTTACTCAATGAGGTGGAGATACAGAGACATGCTAAGGAGGAGCCCCCAAAGCTTATTCTTAACCCGCTACCTCCAGAGATGAAATATGCATACCAGGAAGAAGACGAAGTAAAGGTTGTATTGTCAAGTTGCCATCCCCAACAAATGTAAAAGGAAGAATTCACCCTCCTTAATCCACAACAAGCTTGACAAGACCAATTTTTTGATGGACTTAGTCTTTCTAAAGACTAGCAAGTTCATATCTTTTTGTTTTATTTTTAAATTGCTTTGATTTTGATTTCTCGCTTTAATTTTGCTTTGGTTTGATTTAACTTAGATTTTTTGATGATCGATTGCAGGGGGATTTCAAGCAAGGAAATTTCAAACAGAGGAGAAAACTGGACAGTTTGCACACATGCGAAATCAGTTCGCACCCCTGTGAATTTTTTGCACACTCTGAAAAAAAATAAAATCGCACGGCATGCGAAATTCGTGTGCGAAAATTTGGCTTGCGAAAGTGCCTTGTGAAAATTTGGCTTGTGAAATCACCTTGCGAAAATTTTGCAACCCCAAATTCACCTTGCGAAAATTTCGCAAACCAGCTTAAACCTCTATTTAAAGGCATCCAAGCCCTGTATTCATTTCGCAAACCCATCTGCTCCTTGCGAATCCCTCCGCCACCTTGCGACGCCCCATTTGAAGACGCATCATCTCCACCAGAGGCCCCCGCTACTTAATCATAGGACATCTCTTTATCTTATTATATTTCCATATTATATTATTAGAGATTGTTCATTATTTTGATGCTTTATAAACTGGGATTAGATGTATTACCTGATCATATCTCATATTATACTTTCTCAAATTAATATATAAACATCATTTTTTGTTATACTTAGTATTTTTCTATTTCTTATTCTCATAACTGTTTTGTTTTTTTTTTTTTTTTTGACTCATGTGGTTTCTCTTATACGACTCAGACTCCATGTCACTCAGGAGGTACCACTTCCTCCTTATATTTTCAATCAATCTTGACACATTGAGGACAATGTTGATCTTGATTGGGGGGAGAGTTGAGGAAGTAAGTATTGTTAATAATGCTAAGTTATTTTGTTAATTTAATTACTTTTTACTTAATTTTAATTATTTTTACTCTACTCTCCATAGTTATTAAGGAAAAATTCTCAAAATGAAATAAGAGAAATTGAATTCTTGTATTTTTACTTAAATATTAGAGTTTGTATTATGCTTATCAAGGTTGATGAATTATTGAAACCCCTATTGATTTCAATCTTATTTCTTCCACTTTAATCTTACCACACACTGTGCACTTTAGGTTCCGTTTATAAAATGAAAATCTATCTCACCCCCTGAAGTTAGGAAAATTTAGACTTAGTACTTTCGACCTCGTTTTAATAGTGTTGGGACACCTTATAAAAGGCTAATGAGCCTTTGAAAAAATAAGAAAGAACGAAGTGTTATACTTGCTTTGAAACCCGAGTAAGGTCCGAGGGGTATATGGCGAAAATCTTTAAAACCCGATGCCCTAAGCCTTGATTGGTTGGGAGTCACAAACCTCAATGCTCGTTACAAGGGTGAATAGGTGAAGTTTAACATATTGTAGGTGCTTGGGTATTAAATTTCATTCTCAAAAGTCCGGGGTAAAATCCGAGGAGTTAGTGGTCGAAAGATCCTTAAAACTTGATGCTCTAATCCTTCATTGGTTGGGAGTCATCGATGGATCCCCGTTACATGGACACTTTAGAAAACAATACCTTTAACATTGTACTCCTACAATGAAAAAAATTGTGAAATAAAAGAGGTGTGTTCTTAGCCTATTGGAGGTTGATCCGTTTGCTAAGATTTGAGAACTAGGTTGGGAGGAGAGTATAGTTCGACATACTATATCGGAAACTAATAAATAACACTTAGATTTTTATGGAAGAGTATGGTTTGGACCTTTGGGAGTGGAAATTCTTTTGATGCTTAAATTTGCATAATGCCTACTCTTTATACATTGTGATTAGGCAAGAGATTTGATGACTCTTGTTGAAGGTTGAGTTTTGCTTCTTTAATGTCCCATAAGAGAGTATGCTCTATATCATGCCACTTGAAAAATTTTTAGAGTGATCAACATGATTTTGTAAATTATTTTACTGTCCATTTTTTTTTTCTCTCAT
Organism: Vitis vinifera; assembly: GCF_030704535.1. NCBI lineage: Eukaryota > Viridiplantae > Streptophyta > Magnoliopsida > Vitales > Vitaceae > Vitis > Vitis vinifera. The sequence goes on from NC_081817.1 coordinate 10,341,638, forward strand.
TCATTGCTAAGGGACTAGCAATATGTCGGTTGGGGGGAGAGGCTTGCTGATGATGCGAAGAAAGTGTCAAACCTGGAAATGGGTCGCTGTAAGAAAAGGACAAGGGGTGAGATGAGGATGATGAATCAAAAGCAAAAACGAGGATGATGGTGAAGCGAAGAACACAAAGAGGAGTGATGATCTGCTCAAATCCAACATGAAGTGAAGTCACATTAGCAATGAATGTAATGATGGAAAGGACAATGACCCAGAGCTCTTAAGACAAGGTCACTCATCTCACTCTCAAAATACATGACAAAGTGAATACAAAGAAAAAAAATGATCTCAGAAAGCTCACATATGAACTCTCGGCAACAAACATACTTGATAAAATGGCCCTCAAATATCAACATACACGCCCAACAATGGAGAATACTATGCACATACACACATGTGCTTATTTTTCTTTTCTTTTCATTCATTTCATTTTTATTTTTATTTTTTTATCTTTTCATTTTTTTTTTTTTTTTTTACATATATACAAATGTACACACCCTAAACATGAACAAAATAAGCCTCAAAGATGATATTAATAATGGATAGGCACACTCTTAAGTGCTAAGGTAACAAAAACTCTTTCTGACAAGATGACCTTCTCAAATTAAGAATCCCTGAACTAGTGCCCATGGGATAGATAGTGGAAATGATGTGACTATCCTCCATGTAATGAATTGAGGAGGATCACCACTTAGGGTGGAGAGAATATGAAGCAAAACAAGTAATAGGTAGAATAAAGAAGAAGAGATGAAGAACACAACCAATGAGATACGATGGAATGCAGTAATGTAATGGTAGGAAAAATAATGAGAGAAAGATGCGCTTGTAGGTCCAAGACTCATGAGACTCCTAAACAATGCATACATACACTAAAGGGCCCCTATCTCGGTGTAAAAAAGTGAGCAAGACAATAAGAAAGAAAAGTTGTAATGCACATGCGAGGCCCAATGGGCTAGCAACGGTCTATATATCAAAATAGTGAAAATGTATATGGCTAACCGAAATGATGGCCACCCATCTTGCCACCATGGTCTCAAACATAGTACCACTTTAGCTGATCCACGTTGGTTGGCTCCGAGAATCAGTTTCCATCTAAATCCATCAACTATACAGCTCCCTCTAGGGTCAGCTCTCTAATGAAATAAGGCTCGCTCCAATTGGGTCTGAACTTCCTTCTAGGATCTTTGATTAATCCCCTGGTGACCTTCAGAACTAAGTCACTTCTCTGTAGCGGCCTAGGCTTAACCTGCTTCTTAAAAGCACAAGCCATCTTCCTCTGATAAGCACAAACATGGTTTGTTGCCCTCAATCTCCTCTCATCTAGGAGATTGAGTTGGTCTAATCGAGCCTGAGCCCAATCTGCCTCTGGAATCTGCTATTCCAATGCCACTCCCAATGTACCCATTTCAATCTCAACTGGTAGCATTGTCTCCATAGCATACACTAAGGAGTAGGGTGTGGCTCTTATAGAGGTGCAAAAAAAAGTCTGATAAGCCCATAATGCGAAAGTGAGCTTCTTTGACTAATCCCGAGAAGTCTCAACCATCCTCCGCAAGATCCTCTTAATATTCTTATTTGCGGTCTCTACAGCTCCATTAGTTTGTGGCCTGTACACAGATGATCTATGATGCTGGATACCATACCTCTGTAATAAAGTGTCAACATCTGCTCTAAAATGCACTCCTCTGTTCGAAATTAGCTCATGAGGGACTCTATAATGACAGATAATGTGTGATATGATGAAACTAGTGACCCCAGATGATGTCAATCTCGCATACGAAGCAGCTTCCACCCACTTGGTGAAGTAATCAATGGTGACCAAGATGAACTCATGACCACTAGAAGATTGCAGCGAAATCTTCCCAATAATGTCTATGCCCTATACTGAAAATGGTCATGGCGAAGTTAGTGCATGTAACTTTGAAGGGGGTACGTGAATAAGGTCCCTATGAATCTGGCACTCTGGACATCTCTGAATAAACTAGCAACAGTCTGTTTCCATTGTCAACCAGAAATATTCAGTCCTCATAATGTTACAGGCTAACATGTGCCATCCCATATGTTGTCCACAGACTCTCGCATGAACCTCCCTCATCACTTGATCGGCAGAGGCGCAGTCTAAGCATAAAATAACATCCCATCAGCTAATCGTCTGTATAGTGTCTCTCCACAAATCACAAATCGGGTGCCCAACTGTCTCAATGCTCTCTTATCCTTGGCCGTGGCGGCCTCAGGATATAACGCCAAGTCTCAAAAAATGATATATGTCATGGTACCATGGCAAGCCGTTATCTAACTATGCCCCATCAATCAGAAAACAGTAGGCACGAACAGATCTCGACTCAATCAGTAAAGGGTGAACAACAACATCAACAAGAATATCAATCATGGAAGCAAGAGTAGCTAAGGCATCAACAAACTGGTTCTGCACTTTAGGCAAATGTGTATATCTCAAATCATCAAATCTCCCAACCAGTAGCTCCAAGTATGCATGGTAAGGCCTAAGCTTCACATCTCTAGTATTCCACTCGCCTTGAATCTATCTCAATACCATATTGGAGTCACCAAACACCTCTACCTATCTAATCCCAAGCTCAAAAGTCGTCTCTAATCCCAAAATGCAGGCCTCATACTCAATAATTTTGTTCGTGGCAGGATGTCGATCCAAGAATGCCAAATGAACAGATCTAGGAATGTGATCACCATGAGGGGATATCAACAAGACACCTATCCCATATCTAAAATGGTTGGCCGCACCATCGAAGTACATGCGCCAACCTGACAGACTAGTCATAGTAGCAACATCCTCATCTGGGAAATCATCATCAATAGTTCTACCATCAAAAACCGGTAATGAGGCTAAGTGATATGCAACAATGCTCCCTCTGATAGACTTCTGAGTGATATAATGAATGTCAAACTCAGTCAGAAGTACCAACCATCTCATGAGTCGTTTGACCAAAGCGGGTTTGTCAAACAAATATCTTAGAGGATCCAGGCGGGATATCAAGTGTATTGAATACTCAGTCATGTAATGTCTCAGTCTCCGAGTAGCCCAAACCAATGCCAAGCAATAATGCTCAATCATGACATATCTTGTCTCATAATCTAACATCCTCTTACTCAAATAATAAATAGCTCGCTCCTTGCCCAAATCATCGAGCTGAGCTAACATGCATCCCAATGCTACATCTGAGACTAACAGGTATAGGAGTAGAGGACGGCCTAACGTAGGGGGCACCAAGACTGGAGATGACAACAAGTACTCTCTAATCCTCTCAAATGCATGCTAACACTGATCATCCCAAACAGCAGGTTGACTATTCCTCAAGAGTCGAAAAATGGGCTCACAAATGTCTTATCAATTTGGCAATGAATCTACTGATGTATTGAAGTCTACCTAAGAAGCCCTTGATCTCTATCTTGGTCATCGGCGCAGGCATGTCAAGGATGGCTCTGATCTTATTCGAATCTGCCTCTATGCCTCTCTCACTGACCATGTATCCTAGGAGCTTCCCAGAAGTCACTCAAAAAGTGTACTTCTTGGGATTCAGTCTCAATCTGAATTGCATGATCCTCTTAAAAAAACCTCTCCAAAGCTGCTAGGTGGTTTGATCTATCTCGGGATTTCACTGTCATGTTGTCTACATAAACCTCGACATCCCAATGCATCATGTCATGGAATAGAGTAGTCGTTGCTCTCTGATAAGTAGCTCCTACATTCTTCAAACCAAACAACATCACTATGTAGCAATAAGTATCCCACTCGATGATGAATGACATCTTCTCCATGTCCTCTGGAGCCATCAGGATCTGACTATACCCGAAAAATCCGTCCATAAAGGACAACATCGAATGACCTATTGTACTATCAACCAACATGTCAATGTGTGGGAGAGGGAAATCATCCTTAGGACTGGCCTTGTTGAGATCTTAGAAATCAACACAAACTCTCACATTGCCGTCTTTCTTGGGAACAGGGACGACATTGGCCAACCACTTGGGATACTCGACCATTGATAAAAATCCCACATTGACTTGCTTCTAATCTTTTCATTCACCTGCAAGCTTTAGCGATGGTGCAATCATCTTAACTTCTGCTTAACCGATCTGGCATGGGGCAAAAGTGGTAAACAATGATGGACAATGGATGGGTCAATGCCCGACATGTCCTCATAGAACCATGCAAAAACATCCAAATACAATTCGAGCAACCGGGCGAGGCCATCCCTCTCATCTGTAGACAAATCCAATACAATCCTCAGCTTCCTCGGTTGGTCTACTGTACCAAAATCAACAATCTCGGTATCTCATTTGGCAAGTGAAACTCTCTGATCACCAAGACTCGAATCAGAAACAGAAAAAGAGTTCTCATCTGAATCGTGTTGTGCAATCTCATAATCTATATCAAATATCTGTGATGTGGGTGAAAATGATGCAAATAAAGTGATATCATAAGAGAGACATATACTCATAAATGCTCAAATCCATAAATGAAGAGTCGTGAACATCGTCAGAATGGGAGACAAATCCCGATAAAACATCAAATGAAAGAGGTAGGTCCACAAAGTCGGACGCTCCCTCAATTGGGCCAATAGTGCCCTCAAACAAATCATCAACTACTAAAACATCCTCTGTAGACTTCGGAGCAAGAACAGTCAGGATCTCCTCGGCAATATTGATCGCATACACCCCAAAGAGATCAAATGGCGAAGCCAGCTTAGGCTGAACCATCTTCATGATCTGGCTCATACTCATCGCGAGCATCTCATCAATGTACTCGTCATGTGGAACAACTCCATCCACTATGTTTTCGATCTCGACGAATGTCCCGTGCTCATCAATCTCATCCAGGAAATAGAGCGTCATAAGGCTCATATGATCTAGAGATGATGGGGCAACCAACGTAGATGTCGAAGTGGCCAGAGCTCCATCACTCAACTGTAGCTGATGGAAAAGACATTGAAGCTCGGGCTCCTGAACAGTGCAAAGTCCCCCAATGATCCCATCTAAAGGCATCTGTGACTCCGACGCCCTCACGAAGTAGTCCGCCAAAATCATGGTGTATGGGCGAACAGGATAATCAAAAGGTGTGTGAGTCAATTGGGCCCTCACCTTCTCCTTGCATAATTGCGCCATATATCGATAATCGGCCTCAGTGGGGATGAACCCAAGTCCAAACGGTACATTGTGATTTGGGATAGCCATGAACTCACTAGGCCCGTGCTGACGTCGCCCATACCCTATGCCAGGTAAATAAGACATGTTCCTCATCATGTTGAGCACCACTGTGTTGTCGTGCTGGTCGAATGACATAGCCACGAAGTCTCGGTAAAAATCCTCCATCTCCAGGGTCTGCACTTCATTGAATGTGAACCCAGTTAGAAATAGGTCATCATCACTATGACTAATCTAAAGTACTGGCTTAGAAAAAATAAACATATCTCCTACAGACTACACTGTGATAACCTGCCCATCGTGAATGAACTTCACCTTCTGATGAAAGGAAGAAGGAATAGCTCCCGCTTTGTGAATCCAAGGTCGACCCAAAAGCAGGTTAAAGGATGTAGGAATCCTCAAAACCTAGAACAATGTGGGAAAAGTGGTCGGACCTATCAATAGTTCAATCTCCAAAGTGCCCATAACCTTCCTCTTAGTGCTATTATAGGCTCGAACTGTCTAAGTGGAGAGACCAAAGTCAGATGGCGCATAGCCAAGGGCGATGGCAGTGGCCAGAGGGCATACGTTCAAGGTTGAGCCATTTTCCAAAAGATAGATGGGACTCGGTGGCTTGAACAACCGACTGAGATATACAGTGGACGTGTATGGTCCAAACCCTCCGGTGGCAAGTCGTCATCAGAGAATACTATGCAAGTGACTCTACCATCCGTCACCATATGGATCAACCCCTTCGAGGTGGTGGTAGTCTAGACTCTAATCTAGCTCAAGGCTCGAATCAATGTGTCTCTATGAGTGCTGGAAGATGCCAACAAGCTTCAAATAAAAATACGAGCCTAGGTGCTCTGTAACTGCCTCAGAATCTCATCATCCTCTTTCATGACCTCCTCGGGACCAGATGTCCCCTATAAGGGTCTAGCGGTTGTGGAGGGCTGTTGTCGTACCACCCTACCCCCGTGGATAACATACTGTACATCCGAAGTGTGAACATCGTCAACATATGGAGTCTGAACCTCATCAACATCTGGAATCAAGACGAATGGCGTCTGAACACTGTAATGTGGGAAAGTCAATAGCTCGATAGTGGTCGTCTGTATTGATACCGCCTTAGGGACCAATCTAAATGGTGTGGACATCCGAGGGCCCAAAGTTACTCTACCTATCTCATAAATCTCGTTTGATACTATGGGCTCTGGCTCTGGCTTTGACTCATCCTAACTTAGCATGTGGATGTGATCGTCAAGCTCGACAAAGTCAATGGAGTGTATGCCATCGACCGGAGAGGGAACCGTGTGTGTAGTGTGAGCCGGTAATGGGTTTATGGTTACACTTGGCTGACCCAAGTGAACCAAACCTTGATCAATCAGATCCTAGATAGCATGTCTCATATCAGTACAACGGTCAGTCTTGTGTCCTGGCCTATGATGATATGCACAGTATAGATCCATCCTGAACTGAGGCGGGACAGGCTGAGGCAATGGTCTGGGAGTGAGAGCCGTCAATAACCCAGCCTCTGTGAGCTTCTGAAAAGCTTGGCTCAACGGCATACCCAATTGTGAAAACTGCCTCTGGGTCCTCAAAGCAAAAGGAGTAGAGGTCTGTTGGGCTCTGGGTCTAAGATAGGATGTTGTAGGTCTTGCGGCAAACTATGCTGCATAGCATGGCTGCCCTATGGCAGAATATGAAACAAAAGGCTTCTTTGTGCCATGTGGTAAGGCAATGTTAATGTGGGAAGCATGTAGGCCTGATCATATGGCTGATGAGGTGCCTGTGGCTTATACTGCACACGAGGCGATGGTGGGTAGTAGAGTCCGGAAGTCTGCCCAACTGTCTGATAGCGTCTAGGAGGTCTCAAACCTACTAAATTGATAGCACCCACATCTCCTGGTCTCTGTCATCCTAAAGGCTTCTTTCCTTTCGAAATCAGAAGGAGAAGACTCGGGCCATAACCCTCTAGCTATGCCCTCCTCTATACCATATAAGGCTTGTACCAAAGATCCAAAATCCGGATGAGGAAAACCCATCAAGTGCTAAGCAAATCAAGGTTGCAAACTCCTCATAATCATGATGATATGATCCCTCTCAGATGGTCTATCAATAACCTGTGAAATATTCTCCCTCTAACGAGAGATAAATGAGGTGACTGACTCCTTTGGCCTCTATCTCAATGTCTTTAACTCTCTTCTCAAGATGTCGATGACAGTATTAAATGCGAACTGTCTCAAAAACTCCTAGGCCAAATTATCCTAAGTCCAACCGCGTGATACATCCAATGAAGCAAACTACCGTTGTGCCACACCACTCAGGGACATAAGGAAAAACATAATCATCTGGGCCTCATCCAATCCATGGGCCCTCATGATTATACTGTAAAGCCCCAAATGGATGCGAGGACAACTAATGCTCGTGTAGCTCTCAATCTCGGGCATCCTAAACTTGGCTGATAAACTGACCACTGGTGTTCCATCAAAATCCTCCAAAGTAACAACTCTGTCTGAAGTCATCAATTGTCTCAACCTCTACTCAAGCCTATCCATATGAGCATGTGGGTCCTCTGAGGTCGGGGTAGGCGCAGTGACAGGAGGTGGAGCAACCTCGGTCCGACTATGCAGGGTGAAATGTATAGCCTGTGGTGCTGACTGATTGGGTGGAGGGGGTGGTGGCACTATAGGGTCATACTGGGCGCCATCTTGAGGTAGGACCTGCTGGGCCTACTGCCCATCTATCCTTCGACTGAGGCTAGCTATAGCCTCCTGAATCGAAGCCATGGTCGCAGCAAATTGGTCAACGGTAACTATCTGTGAGTTTATATCTCTTTGATCTGATATCTGGTCTGACTTGTCTGATGCTATAATCAATCTGCCCTCAACTCTGATCCAAGAAGTCGAACCCAGACCGAATTAATCAATACCCTTATAATAGTGGAACTACTAGATAAGACACGGGGTAAGGGAAACTTCACGATGAATGTTTATCAAATATGCCCAAAGGTAACCCGGAAGTAATCGAACCAACATTCAATCCTAAGCAGATATATAAAAGACTACTACGAAGGTAATTAAACCTATCGCTATTGAATCGACTCTAAAGGCTCACAGATGCACCCACGTGTTAGGAAATGAAATCCTGATTGAAATATCTAAGGCTCAACCTATAAGGTCAAGGTGGCTCTAAAAAGAAGAGGAGTGGACTTTATAGGATCCCTAGCAGAAACGATCATACCCTTCGACAATGTGCAACCCTCTGCATGTCTCCGAAGAGACGGGGCGCTTCTATGCAAGGTGGTCATCACCTCCACACATGCACTACCTCGACATCCTAGGGGGTTTCCTATGGAGAAATCTCTCAAAACTCTCAACACTTAGTGGTCAACTCCAGTGCATAGTGAGTGGTGTAGGTGCATCTGAAAATCCTATGAAGCTAAAGCAGAAGATGAAACATACTGGTCTCACAAACATCCATGAAACCTAGCTCTAGGCTATACAGGTCTTCAATGATTGGACTCCAATCAGCGTCGATGTGTCAGTTTCCTCCAGAACGCTCTCAAACATCGATATAGCCCATCACTATACCTTATTCCTAACCTCCAGCTTGGTTGGAGGAACAAACACACACAAGGCCTCACACTTGCAAAAGTAAAAACTGAAATGAAAGAAATGACTGAAACCAAAGGGTTGGAGGTAATGGGATAGATGTGTGACCCACACAGAAAAGCGACATACGATCACATAGAGGATGACAGTCATGCAACATACAGTCAAGCAAAGTACAGATATATCACTCATGTCCACATAAAAGCCATGACAATCAAGATGAATGGTGACAGAGACAGCATGCTCGAAGATGATCAGGATAATATACAAGTAAGTGAATCAACCCATCAAGTCAAACAATATACAATAGTGAATCTATACATGTGAGGTGAGAAGAACAAACATGGCAAAATCAGAGTCACTATGCTAAGACAAGCAAAAACAAGCAAGACAATCAATCAAGTGAATCAACACAATCAACATATCAATCTCCCAAGTGGATACAATAACCAAGCATGCATCCCATGATATCAAGAGCTCTCAATGTGCAATCAACAATCGAGCAAATTGAAGCTCAAAGAAAGGTGAGTACCCACTAATCGACCAATCAAACGCCATATTTGCTTCATCTTAAGTTCAAGCTTGACCCTCTAGTGACCTCCCCAACGGATTCGCCATTTTGTGGACCCCGTATTTCGCACATGATGCGTTTCCACTCGATGACGAAACTAGCTTTTATTTATTTGTGAAAAATTGATTTTTTTAAAAAATAAAAAAGACTTGGAGTTGCCACTTATTTTTGTTTTATTTTTAAAAGGTAAACAAAATAAGAAAGAAAACCCTAAGTGTGACTCCTTATTTGGAAAAGGTGGCCTGTGAAAAATCGAGTATGGGCTCGAGGATCAGGTTACTTATTGGGAATATACGGTAAAGACTGTAGCACCCCTCTAAGTCGCTAAAAACGGGTCTTTACTAATAAAATGAAGCAATCATGACAATTGGTAAGGAGATCAATGAATACCCAGAACGATCATGCACATATGGGAATCAAAACATACATAAAGAATGGCCAAAGTGAGAGCGGGTGCGTACCTTGGCAGCGAGCTATAATGCGCTATCAAGAAATGTGGTTAGTGTACAATTAATGAACACAAACTATGTCACACATGCCACTAAATCGAGTAAGAAATCAGCATATATCACACTTCACTCAACTTTATTCTTAAAGGAAACATTCACTGATGTTGGGCCCCCACCCTAGCCCAATTTATTTTTGCATTAATTAATTTAATAAATTCCATCACTTGGAATTACGAAATTTAATTCTTTCTTATTTTTAAAACATTTAAAAAAATCAAAGAAAATGTGAAAATTGCTCGCTGGGAAGAAAATGACGGCAAATTTTATTGAAAAATGGATTTTTGGGACCTAGAATAAAAAACTAAGGATGAAGATTTGAAAAATTAAAAAAATTTAAAAACTAGAAATTGGAAAACTATTTTAAAACTGGAAATTAGGAGATTATTTTAAAACCAAAGATGATGAAAATGAAATTGAGGCCATACAAACCTTGCAAAAGTGGGCTTAGGCCTTTTTATGGCAATTTCAGGAGGATGCACTATAGCTGGTCCCATAGAATTCTGATCCATAAACTCTTTGGGATGAATAGCAAGTTGACTCACCAAAGCGGCAATGGAGGTCGTCTCACCATCAACAGGGACCTCAATAGAACAGAATCTTCCCTTTAGGACCATTTCCATGTCCGTTACCATTGTCTATTGAAGGGCCCTTTGGCGAATGACCCTCTTCTCATCCTTCAGGAACTGGTGATGGTGGTTGAGGGGGAGAAACATAAACCACTTTCAACTTGCATTCCTTAACAATATGACCCGAATCCTTATTAAGCATATCTACAGTAATATCCGTTTGGCTCATGCCAGCAATGAGAACTGCACTTCGAATGAGAAACTTGTCTTTGTAGTGCAGATTAGAAGGAGCCTCCTTCTGTGCTCGCATGGTAACTATGACATCACATGTAGACCGAGGCAAGACAATTCTGGTATTCAGATGAACATGATACTTCTTCGAATTCATTGTTTTCACCTTGAAAACTACATGGTTCTCGATCTTATTCGGTAATTGAAGAGAACAAGAGATCTGCTTCTTCAGTTCGAAAGGGAACTTACGTTCCAAAGGTTCGATGCTTAGAAGCTTCCCCATACTCACTTTCTCATGGGCAACGAAAACCTATTTATCATACTCCCAAGAATCCCTAGAAGCTCACTAATACCACTATGTTATTCTGTCTCATGCATGAACCGATAAAGCATATTATTAATGGTCTTTCTAATAAAGACTTGGCGCACCACAATAGAGATTTGCCAAACATCAACACCAAGGGCCAATAGATCAGTAGGGATGAGCACATGAGAGGAACCAAATTAGAACTCATATACGATGTCTCTCATGTTTTAATATATGACTCCACGGGTAGCAGAGGCTATGTGATCATGACTGCACATCTAGTCCATCAATCAATCAACCTAGTGTCATGAAGTTGGAAGTAGATTCAGAGCAAGAGGCGTCAAGGCAACTCCCATGTCCCAGGAAGAAAACGCGCTCTAGATGAAGAATAGAAGAAGTTTCATCCCACTGAACCTTGAGGTATCTCCATTTCGATCCAGACCACCTCATGAAATTTGCATATATAGAGACTGCATACCAAGTTGTAGTGAGAACACCAAGATGCGTGCTGTGATTGGATGTGACTGAAGATGGGCCATTTCTTAGTGGTCTGTTGTCTAGTGCTGGCTCAAAAGGCGTCATCCTCAATAATGAAGATGATAGTAGGTTGAAATGGGTGGTACCGTGAGAGAAATGGGTATAGAGAGTGGCTAAAGGAATGGCCCACGTAGGAGTTCATGCATGATGAGGATGAATAGGAAAGGAAATATATGAGGGAATGAATGAGAAATTGAGCGAGAGGGACGTGGGAGGAAAACGAGTTTAATGGGTATAAGTGATAATGTAGAGAGAGAAAACGGGTATGAAGAGTTCGGTGGGTGTGAAACGATGGGTTTGATGGAAGGTAGGATGGATGAGAGATGAAGGATGAAGTGGGTTAAAGAGTATTAAAGAACTGGTGATATGCATGGAATGTTAGGAAGGATGAGGTGGTGAGCTTGGGTGTGGGTGTGGGTATGGTTATGAGCATGGTGATGGGCATAATGGAATATGAGGGATGGAGAGGAATGATGGAGACATTTGCAAAGGTTTGTGTGGCCATGCAATGGTGGGAGGAATGGGTTTAATGGGTATTGGAAAATAGGTATGAAGGGTGTTTGGTGGGGAAAGATGAGTATGATGAGCATTGCATGGGTGTGAAAGATGATAGATATGAGTGATTTTGGATATGGTGGGCATGAGGAGTGTAGACATCATGGGTGAAGTGGGTAGTGTGAGAAGTGAACGGTGATGGGTATAGTGATGGAAGCATGATTCTGGTGTGTGCATGAGCTGGAAATGGGCATGGTGGGCATGAAAGTGACCATGCGCATGGGATGGGTGTGAAGTATAGCCACAGGTAGTGAGAGAAAAATGGGTATGAAGGACATGATTGGTAGAGTGAGTTGTTGGCTTTGTTTCTTTTAACACTCTATATCCACCACCACCACAAGCATAGCTCGCTCAAAGAGTTTAAAGGGTGACCTACTCATAAGCTTTGAATATCCCCGCTTCCATCTTCTTCAATACCACAAATGAGACATCTTGATATTACACAGTCACGAACCAATGGAAGGAACTCATGAAAACAATTGATTAAAAGTGGCACAAGGTTCTTTAACTTCTTGATGATGAGATTAAACCCTATAGGGTGTTTAAACAACCCAGTGCCACAGACTTATTCTTTTCCTAAGCTCGTGCGGCATTTAGACAAGTCAAGACACTTGATCTTGCTAAGTTAGCCTTACTTCCAATGCTTAGCTTGTTTCGCTAAGACGCTAGCAACTCGGGAGTTTCAGAAGGCGTACTAGGCAACTCTTAAACAATGGAAGCTTTATTGCTTTCAAAGGAAACTATAAAATGCTTGGAAGCTCACTTGCTTGGTTGGTTAGGTTCTTGGGTGGTGCCTTGGCCAAATGAGGGTCTCACCTATTTATAGGCACCAATGGAACTCTCTGAAACCTTGGAGGGTTCCTTACAAATCAAGAAGATTCTAGAATACCCTACACAATTCTATGTATAAACCTATGTACAAGAATAATCAAGAGATTCCTAGAATTCTCTAGAAAGCCTTGGACTCCTCTCATGTCTTCCACCATAGTGTAGAGATGTGTGGATATCTCTAGGCATCTCTAGAACCTTCCACACTCTTCCTACCAATGGCTTAGTGTAGATGGCTCCAGGAGTTTCCAGAAGTTTCTTGGGCTCTATATAAGCCTATGGGGAGGTTCATTTGAAGCATCCTGTGACACTCTCCCCCACCTATGCTATCGACGTCCTCGTCGTTGCTTCTTTTTGGAACCTCTCAATGTGTTTCCAGAACCATCTCAAGGAATTTGCATGTTCCCAGCTTGCCTGCCTCTTAGGTAGTCCTTTCCATCGGACTAGATACTCTATCATAGGAGGGACTCCTTACCTCCTGGTGACCCGTTCAGCCAAAATATTTTTCACCTCTTTCTCCCGTGAAGCCTCTTATGGATGCAGATCCCTGCACTTTCGATGCTTAGAGTGTTGCTTCCTCTTACCCATTGAGTTCACATTTCCCCTAGTGACCTTGTCGATGTGTGTACGAGCTACCTCAGCCAGCTCCCCTTTTTCCTCATTTACTTGCACCTCTGATAGTGAGGAGGTATTAGGCGTACTAGGCTTTGGGTTGACTTAGAAGGCACCTAGCAGCTGCATCGAGCTCATATGTGCTTCACACTCCTGCTCCATTTTCTCGATCATGGCACTGAGCGCCTTCCTCTTTGAACAATCCCGTGCCCAATATGGACCGTCACACAGGAAGCATTTGATTTTAGGCGTAAAGTTCTTCCTTTCCACCTTACCCCTTCCTTTCCTGACGTTAGGCGTCTTGCCTGATCTCATTCTAAGAGCACTGTGGTCTCTTGAAACCTCGTCTCCCCCACCCGTGGCGTGGCTATCCTCCAAAGACTCAACTTTGGAGGCAACTCATCCTCAGTCATGTTAGGAATCTCAAGCATGAGTGAAGAGAATTCCTTAACATAGTCTTGTATCGAGCATGTATGCTTGAGACACCTCATGTTTTTCCTAGCCAGGTAAGCCACGTCCTCTGGGTAGAACTGCCTCTTGATCTCCTTCTTGAAGTCTTCCCATGTCTCTATGGTGCAAATGCCTTTCTCCATATCGGCAAACCTCTGACGCCACCATAGAGTAGTTGTGCCAGTAAGGTAGAAGGTTGCAGTCCTTACCTTAGTCATCTTATTAGTCAATGCGATAGCCTCAAAGTATCACTCCATATGCCATAAGAAGTTGTCCAACTCCTTGGCATCACACTTGCCACTAAACCCTTGTGGCTTCGGTACTTCCACCCTAGATGCCTCCTGGGTGGCCCTAACTCGTGCCGACATAACAGCCTTGTAGATGGCCAACTCCTGCCTAACTTCCTGGTCTCAGGACTCCATTTGAGTGGCCAAGGTCTCTATTCTTGACTCCATGCTAGCAAGCATACTCAAGACCTTTTCTTGGAAGGACACAAACCCCTCGTGTGACACTAGCTGAACCTATGAGACTAGCACCCCCTCACAAAGGTCTTGGATTTGCTTCCTTAGATCCTCTAAGCCATTCTCCATGCCTTACTTGATCAAGTCCAACCCCTCCCGAGTGTCCACCATGGCTAGCTCCACCATAGCTAACCTTGCCTCCATGTTGGGTCTCTAGAGTCCAGATGAAGTTGCAAAACTAGTGAAGCAAAGGGTGCTTAATGTCACAAGATGCTTCAAATGATCCTTCCCATGGGTTTATATAGAGCCTAGGAAGCTTCTGGAGACTCCTACACTTATCCATTAGTGGGAAGAGTGTAGAAGCTTCTAGAGATGCCTAGAGAAGTCTACACATCTCTACATTATGGTGGAAGGCATGAGAGGAGTCTAAGGCTTTCTAGAGAATTCTAGAGGTCTTTTGTACATAGACTTGTACATAGAATGGTGTAGGGTGTTCTAGAATCTTCTTGATTTGTAAGGAACCCTCCAAGGTTCCAAAGAGTTCCATTGGTGCCTATAAATAGGTAAGGACTTCATTTAGCTAGGGCACCAAGCAAGTGAGTCCCCAAAAACACTTGTAAAGCTTCATTTGAGCAATAAAAGCTTCCATTATTTAAGTGTCGCCTACTACGCCTTCTAAAACTTTCGAGTCGTGAGCATCTTAGCCTAACAAGCTAAGCATTGAGAGTAAGGCTAACTTAGTAAGATCAAGTGTACGAAGCAAGCATAGTAAAGGAAGCATGCTGGGCTCCAACGTTGAGTAGACTAACGAGGAAACCCATGGAAGGGAGATCGAGCCTACTACACAAGACGACAAGAAGGATAAATCTCCTGATGCCATAGCCAACATGGAGGCAAGGCTATCCAATGTGGAACTAGCCATGGTAGACATTTAGGAAGGGGTGGACTTGATCGAGCAAGACATGGAAAAGGTCTTAGAGGATTTAAGGGAGCATATCCAAGACCTTCGTGAGGGGGTCCTAGGCTCACAAGTTCAGCCGATGTCACACGAGGAGTTCATGTCCTTCCAAGACAAGGTCATGAACATGTTTGCTAGTGTAGAGTCAAGGGTGGAGGCCTTGGTTGCGCACATGGATGCCCAAGACCAAGAGGTTCGACAAGAGTTGACCATTTATAAGACTGTCGTATCAGCGCGAGTCATGGCCACTCATGAGGCACCAAGGGTGGAGGTGTCCAAGCCACATACGTTCAGTGGTAAGAAGGATGACAAGGAACTAGATAATTTCTTATGGCACATGGAGCGCTACTTTAAGGCTATTGCACTAACGAATGAAGCCACTAAGGTACGCACTGCGATCCTTTACCTCACTGATAATGTTACTCTATGGTGGTGTCGGATGTTTGTCGATATAGAAAAAGGGACGTGCATCATAGACACATGGGATGCCTTTAAGCAAGAAATCAAAAGACAATTATATCCTGAAGATGTGGCTTACCTAGCGATGAAGAATATGAAGCGTCTCAAGCACACAAGCTTGATCTATGAGTATGTCAAAGAGTTCTCTACACTTATGCTTGAGATACCTAACATGTCCAAGGAGGAGCTACTATTCAATTTCATGGACAACTTGCAAAGCTAGGGCGAGCAAGAGTTGAGGAGACGTGGTGTCCAAACCTAGCCACGACCATGGAGTAGTAGAGTCCTTGGTGGAATATAAAAGGGGAGATTCTTCCAAGCCCAAGCCACAGTCCAAGGGTAATCATGCTAAAGGTGGGGAAGACAAGGGATCAAGGGGGTACACCCCTAAAGAATGATCAAGTAGGACTACTAGTGGCAAGGAGGGTAAGGACAAAGATAAAAGAAAGGAGTTCACGCCCATGACTAATTGCTTCCTATGCGATGCGCCACATTAAACGTGAGACTGCCCCAAGAGGAAAGCCCTAAATGTTATGATAGAGGAAAATGAGAAGGAGGGTGATGCTCATGTGGGATCGTTACAACTCCTAAATGCTCTCAAGGCCAAGTCGGTGCCTAAGACGCCTCTAAGCAAATGGCTAATGTATGTAGAGACCCTTGTAAATGGTGCTTCCTTTACTATGCCCACTTCGTAGCCACGCTTTGATGCCACTTGTCATGGACTTAGTCTTTTCCTAAGCTCGTACGACACTTGGACAAGTCAAGACACTTGATCTTGTTAAGTCAGCCTTACTTCCAATGCTTAGCTTGTTCCACTAAGGCGCTCGCGACTCGAGAGTTTTAGAAGGCGTAGTAGGTGACTCTTAAAGAATGAAAGCTTTATTGCTTTCAAAGGAGTCTATACAATGCTTGGAAGCTCACTTGCTTGGTTGGTTAGGTTCTTGGGTGGTGTCTTAGCCAAATGAGGGTCTCACCTATTTATAGGCACCAATGGAACTCTTTGGAACTTTGGAGGGCTCCTTATAAATCAAGAAAATTCTAGAATACCTTACACAATTCTAGGTACAAACCTATGTACAAGAATAATCAAGAGATTCCTAGAATTTTCTAGAAAGCCTTGGACTCCTCTCATGCCTTCCACCATAGTGTAGAGATGTGTGGACATCTCTAGGCATTTCTAGAACCTTCCACACTCTTTCTACCAATGGCTTAGTGTAGATGACTCTAGGAGTCTCCAGAAGCTTCCTGGGCTCTATATAAGCCCATGGGGAGGCTCATTTGAAGCATCATGTGACACCAGGCTCAAAAGCATGCAAACTCCTTTACCCAGCAAGGTTTCCTTCAAATGATGAGATAACTTTTCTTGTATTACATGACAACAGTCTCAAACAGTGCACCAACCCAGTAATTGCATACTCAGAATCCTCTTACCGTGATGAATATGTCACTTTTGTGTTTAGATAATCACTAGACATTCACCTACCGAGAATATGTCCTCTGTAATTCCTTGCTCCCATGGGCAGAGATGAGAAAAAATGATGCATTCCATGAATAGGTACCGAAAACAAGGGAAGATGGGAAAAAACAACACAAAAGAAAACAAATAAAAAAAAAATTCAGAGGCTTCACTTCATGAGTTATCAGTGAGCCTTCTGATTAGGTGAGAAAAACCACATCAAATGCAACCATGGGTATAATCCTTGGGTATTTCACAATAGAGGCAAAGCAAGCTAAGATTTTCGGCAAATGGGAATTCTGAATCATATTTCAACAAGCAATCAAGTGGCCTTCCTTATCCACCCCAAACACATCTACAAACATTCAAACATCAACAAGAAACATAGAGGAGTAATAAAAATCCAAATCAAACAATAAATCTGTTGCATCCATACCTGAGAGTGCCCTTCTCCAGTAAAGTCCCGTTTAGCCTTAAATGCCCTCCCTCCTCCTCCAAAGCCAACGAAAACTAATGAACCCCCCTCTCTCCCTCTCTCACTCTCTGGTTATCCCTCTCAAACAATCTTTAGCCATCTCCCCTCTGTCTCCCCTAAGCTCAGGCCATTTTCCCTCGAGTCCCAAAAATGCTCCTCACTCTCTCAGTAACAGACATGCTCCCTTTGTCTCAGCCACCCGTTCCTCTCCAGCAGCCTCCATTTCTGTTCAGTTATGTCTCCTCTTTGCCCAGCTATGTCTCCCCTTTTTTAAACAACTCACCCATCAGTTGCTTCTCTTCCTACTTTCCATCCCGTCTAGCCACCCAAAAATAGCTCATTCCCACTATGGCCGCCTAGAGCAGCCCACACACTAACTGTTCTTCCGTCACCTTCTATCTTCTTTGGCTGCCCGAGAACGGCTCCTTCTCAGGGTGGCCAGAAGAATAATAAAAAATAAAATGAAACCTTTCCATCTGAGGGGACAATTCTAGACTATCTAAAGAGATGGTTAGGCAAGAGCAATGAATGTTGGTTGAGTTGTTACCTCACGTGTTGTGGCCTATCACGCTAAGAAAACTCCTTGATGAAGTGAAACTTTCCAGAAGCTTGGGAAATTTTCGAGAGTTCTGGTACTTCCAGGGTAAGTCGGGAGACATGCATGTCCCCCAAATGAAGTCTTTAAATCAGAATCGACAGTATTGAGATCAATTTTCTCTTCTGCATCATTTTTTGTTTTTCCAACAAGACCAGAGAATCTGGGCTTAAATTCCTTAATTTTTAAGTCCAAAATCTCAAACCAAGAATCCTAGAACTTCCTCAACTGTCTCCATACCAGCACTTGCAATCTTTCAATGCAGCCAACACTAAAACGCATTAAGTTCACGAAAAGAAAAAAACTTCACAAGCCCTAACATAAGCAGATCCGAAGGAGAAAGCACAAAAACCATTGAACATTGAACATGCTCTTCAACCTATCCCTCCATACGATTCCCAATAAAACCAAGGAAAATAAACAAAAAGAAAATAATAAGAGATTTCAAATCTGAAGTTAGCAGTTTCCTCAGTTTGCGTGATTTGAAATAATTGGGAGAAAAAAAAAACTAAATGTCGGACTCGAAATTTTCAAATTCACTTTTGTATCTGCAACCATTTTCTCGGCAACCAAACAGAGCATTAATTGAAACCAAAACAGGATAGAAAAAATATTAAAAATAAATAAAAATAAAAGAAGAAGAACAAGAAGAAGAAGAAGAAGAAGGGTTAATTAAGTTGGAGGCGTACCGGTGAAAGATGCATTGAAATGCAGCGTTTTGAGGATCTAAGATCTAGATTCCGTCGATCTCGTCGGACTGAAGCAGGTCTTTCCGGATACAGGTAGAGAACAAAACGCGCCCACAGGCCACTGCTACCCTTCGTCCCTTCCCAATGCTGATTACTTGTCACGTGTTAATTGCACGTGCCGCTCTCCCAAATATAATTTATTAATTCCTGGATTACTTAGCAAGGTAAGTCTACCTGTTTTTGTTTTCAAAACCAGAAACTTCTACATAGAATAAAACAATTTTGTTTTTAAAAATCACTTTTAAAGGTTCTAAAATTGAAGGATGTTTTATTAAATAAGTTTGATAAAGTAAACCGAGCTACTTGATAAATCAATTTAGTGACTTAATAAGGGTCAATGCTTATTTAGATATTTTTTTTTCTATTTTTAAAATAAAAAATAATTGAACTTTCTACATAAAAAGTAACTTTTTGGTAAAATATATGGAGTACTTGGATATATTTAGAAAATCATTTTTAAAATTTTAAAATTTGAGGTAATAAATTTTTTTAATATCTCAAACAAATGATATTTTGAAATAATTTTATTTGAATTTTATAAAACATAACTAATCTTGTTAAAAGTATATTTGAAAGTAATTTTTGGCAAAACACTTTCATCTATAGTGTTTTTATTATTAATGTTTTTCAAGAAAATTGCTTAATGTTGGGATATGAGGTAAAAAAAATGTTTTGATAGTAAAAAAAAAAAAAAAGGTGATTTTTATAAAATTCATGTCATTATCCAAAAATCATCTTAAATAATTTTTTTTAAATATTAAAAGTAATTTTTTAAGGCTATAGGCGTCTGGTAAAATTTAATACTTAATACTTAATAACTTAAGTGAACTTTAAGTTAAATTATACTTAAGTTATTGATTTAAAACTTATTACTTAATTTTTACTTTAAGTATTAAAGTTATTTAATAAAATTAACTCAAAGCTAATTCTAATTTATTAAATTAACATATTTACCCTCATAAATTATAATTAGGGTAAAGGAAGTTGAGTAATAATAGAGGTTGTGGAGTAGTAAAGGAAATCGTTAAAATAATTAGGGTAAATGATGGTAAAAAAATAGAATGAAAATTTGGATTTAAGAATAAGTTAATTATTTTTTCTTATTACTTAAATTTATTTTTGACTTTAACTCAGATTATTAAGTTATTTTACCAAACATACTTAACTCATACTTAATTTACCAAATAAGTTATTAAGTCACTTTAGATTATCAAGTTAGTTTACTATATCCCTCATTCCCAAAAAAAATTGAGATAAAATCTAAAAATAAAGAGAAAAAGTAAAAAAAAAAAAAAAAAGGAATATAAAAAGTAGATTTGAAGTTAATAAATTATTTTATATTAAATAATTTGAAAATATATAAATTTTAAAAAAAATTATAATCAAATATAAACAAATTGTTTTCCTTGTAGTTTTTTTTAATACTTTTTTGTAACCAAATATATCTTAAATACTCATATTTTTATAAGAAAATATATATAAGTGAATCGAATTTAACTCATTTCCAAATCATTACCATGAAAACTCCAAATCTTAGTTATAACAAAAAATGTGTCAAGTTTAATAGAATTTGTCTACTTTCCAAACTCAAAGATGGTGTTGAATTCTATTCATCTCATTTTTTTAATTAAAGTATGTGTAGACCCCTCTTTGGACTGAGAGACTTTGGATTTTTATTATTCATTGTTTTTTTTTTCATTTTATTTTGGTTATTTCCTCTCATCCACTTGTTGGCCACTCGAGATCGAGAATGAGCTAGGCATTTCATTTGGGAGTAGGGGACGACTTCCATAGGTGAGTAAGCTACATGGGACGTGTGGAAAAAGACACTACCACCTTGCCGTGGTGGTGGTTAGGATGGAGACATCTCTGAGCAAGGAGAAGTAGAACTAGTGGGGGCTTGCAAGAGAAGAAAACGAGATGGAGAAAGAAAAACAAGATGGATGAGGTTTTTAGCAAGGAAGGTTTTTGAGGGAATGTGAGAAAAGAGAACCGAATAAGCAAAAAGGAGGAGATCTAGTGGGTTCAAGAAGGAGAAAAAGGAGCTGGAAGCGAGACAACTCTAGGGTTTATGAGTGAGCATTCCACGTAAAGCCACTGCAAGCTTCTTGCTTATGATTTTTACACTATTTCATTTCCATTTCCAGCTACTTTTTCTAAGCATTGCTTTGTTGATTGGCGTGGACATCAAGGGCCATTAATTTGCTTTATCGGGTTTGACTTTATGCATGCATGCTTTGTTTTGGTTTATTTTGGATTTTTTCTATTTTGTCTTGTAAATATCTGATGCACTACTCCTTCCTTGAATTTGATACGTCAAAATGATGCTCTTGTTTCCTTTGGATTTCACGTGCTCCTAGCTCTTTGACAGTCCATGACATAGAGCTAAGTTCATACTTTGTTTTTACGTTTTTTTTGTTTCTTTCTATTTCTTACTCTGTTTCTTATTGATGGTGGGATGATATCATCAATGGCTAAGCTGTTGGGACTGGAGCAATGAGGCTATAGGGGAAGTGAACTTAATGGATGGAGTATCCTCTGTGCCTACTATGCAAATCGTGTTCTCATTTAGGCATTCGATTATCTCGTCAATAATTGAATCAAAAACACTAGTTGGGATTGCAAGCAGCTGCAACCTAGTTCATCCATCTGCAATGAGGTGATGAAGAAGGAAAATAGTGGGCCAAAGCACAGGTTCTGACCTTATTTTCAATCGTCGAGACACTCTCGGGAGCCTTCTTACATTCAATCTCACCAATAGAAGACTGTTGTCCTATTATTTTGCTATTTGGTGTATGGAAACTTGACCTTTTGGAGCATGTTTTGGTGTATTTTCGAGTAGAAAATCTCATTGATCCAGTTTGCTAGTTTTGGAATATCAAGAGTTTGTTAGAAGCTTTCCTCCATAGATGCAAACTCCACGCATTGAGTACCTAATTATGCATTCTTATCAACTCATTTCCATTCACCCCAAGACACGCATGTGAGAATGTGGAGAACAAAAAACCATTGACCATTTGGAATCTTGTTAAGATGGTATGACTGCGCAGCCAAGTGTTCGCACATCCGTTGAAGTTCCTAATCCTACTAAAGACCATAGTAATATATCATGTGGTCAAGAATTTGTGCACCAAATCTATCAATGGGTGGTTTGGGCATAAAAGTACGGAAGTCATCAACCCAAAGGAAAACAAATGAGATATGAAAAAGGAAGTCTCTCTACTCTCTATGAAATTACACCAAATCCATTTCTTAGCCTCAGCATTACCAAAGCCTTGTCATCGTCCTTCCCATTTTTGCATGGCTATGCATGGCCACTCAAACTCTCTTCAAAGCCCCTAATAAACCTAAATATTAAGCCAAGTAATTCCATGCGTGAACTCCTATGTGCAAACCCACCATTTCTTCAATCTTCATACCCATTAGCCTACCCCACATCCCCAAACCCATCATACCCCTATTCTTCATACCCAACTAGCTATCAACCCCCATTATCCTGTCACAGCCCACACAACTCATAGAGTCATCACCCTCTCCCAGAAAAGACCAACAACCCGCTCACTATCATTGATAGTGGATTTAGAATGACTAAGGCTGACCTGGTGAACAATCTTGATACCATTGCAAGGTCTGAGACTAAGGATTTCATGCAAGCTTTAACTATTGATGTTGATGTGAGCAAGATTGGGCAGTTTGGTGTTGGGTTTTACTCAGCCTACCTAGTTGTCGAGAAGGTCATCGTCACCACCAAGCACAACGATGATGAGCAGTGTGTATGGGAATCCCAAACTGATGGGTCATTCATTGTCACTTGGGACACATCTGAATGGCTTAGAGAACAACCTGCGATCTTTCTAGGTCTTGGACCTGATTGGAAATTTGTCGGCTATTTGATGAAATTAGCATCGTTTGTGTTCTCATCAAGCACTTTATTTCATGGACGTGAAGTTTAAGTGTAGTTCATGTGTCGTTTCTTCAAGAACGAAATTTTAGAGTAGGCTTCGATTCACTATTTTTTTCAAGCTTGTATTGATATTGGCATGGTTTGAAGTTGCTAATGCAAAATCCTAAGAACACCAACTACAAGCATAAGTGGATAAGGGAAGTAGAAATGTTGTGTCTCATTCCTGTATCCATGACCAGATATTGGAACAAAAGAGGCGGCAAGCTAGAAAGTGTATTATGTTACCTGATAGGTTTATAAGGAATCTAGTATCTCAAAACCCTTTCATGGAAAAAGAGAGGGTATTGCTTAGCGTTTCTAAATTTTCAGAGGTGCAAGAGGATGTGAAAGAACCAATCAGAATTTATCTAAATCATGATGTTGTTGGTCATTCTCTTGACAAAGATTGTCAGAATGTTGGTGACATTGTCAAGCTTGGCGAGCTCCTCTGGAAGACAAAAGGCACCGCCTTTGTAAGACTTTAAGGCGGCCGGTAGATTGATTTAGAAGAACCTTGGTTGTTGAACTTATAAAAGAGAGTCTATGGTTAAGTGGATATTTTGCATGCAGACAAAATGGAGGTGTGCAGATTCCACGTGCATATGTAGAAAAGGATGTAGCCAATACAGATTTGGTTCTTTTGGTAACTATCAGACCAATGACTAGGAACACTCTTGCATGGGCAAGGACATATGAACGTGATCAGTGGGGTCGTGCAAAAGCTAGGCATCTTCGGTTCCTAGCTCCAACCAATCCAGATCACTTCTTCACTGCCATTGGCACCAACCCACGCGCATGAAAACATAGGAGCATATCCTCATCCCTATGTGTGTAGTAGCTGTCAATTTGGAGGGCTACAGAAGATGGTTTAATTGTGGTCATGCCTAGCAAAGGTGAATTCGTAAAAGCAAAAGGGACCCCACTTGCTCAGTATGTAACCACCAGCATAATGGCTACAATCAGTGAAGCTTCTGTCCACCCCCAGTGTACTACCCCAAAGGGCCAAGTGTTGGTCCTCTTAATTCTTCATCTTTTGATGTTAAAATTTTTTTTTTTTTCAAAAATTCATTCTTGAATAATTTTCCAAAATTCCAAAATTCAAATTTAATTTTCAAAACTTCAATTTTCAAATAATTTTCCAAAATTCCAATCTTCAAATTTAATTTTTAAAATTCCATTCTCAAATAATTCTTCAAAATTCCAAATTTCAAATTTAATTTTCAAAACTTCCATTTTCAAATAATTTTCTAAAATTCCAAATTTCAAATTTAATTTTTTTAAAATTCCATTCTCAAATAATTCTTCAAAATTCCAATTTTCGAATTTAATTTTCAAACTTCCATTTTCAAAGATTTTTCCAAAATTTCTATTTTCAATTTTAATATCCAAAACTTCCATTTTCAAATAATTTTCCAAAATTTCAATTTTCAAATTTAATTTTTTAAAATTCCATTCTCAAATAATTCTTCAAAATTCCAATTTTCAAACTTCCATTTTCAAATATTTTCCCAAAATTTCAATTTTCAAATTTAATTTTAAAAAATTCCATTCTCAAATAATTCTTCAAAATTCCAATTTTCAAAACTTCCATTTTCAAATAATTTTTCAAAATTCCAATTCTCAAATTTAATTTTCGAAACTCCCATTTTCAAATAATTTTTCAAAATTCCAATTTTTAAATTTAATTTTCAAGATTTCAATTTTCAAATAATTTTCAAAACTCTAATTTTTTTTTTCAAATAATTTTAATTCTACTCCAAATTTCAAATATTTTTAATTTTACAACTTTTCATCCTTCATTAAGGTTTTAGGTCACCAAAAATCTCGAATTTAATAAAGTTGCTACCATTCTCCTTCTGGCATGCACATTTACAAATTTTATTTGATTTTCAAGTATATTTTTTTCGATTTTCTCGATTTTTAATAAGCATAAATAAATTTTCATAATTGCAAAATAATGAAATTTATGGGAATTAATTCATAATAAAATAAATTGGGCTTTGGTGGGAGCCCTACATATGAGTTTTCTCTTCTAATTGTCAACTGCTATACTTAATGAATATTGTTTAATCTTTATCCTACTCTTTGACATGCATATGCTAATTTTTATCATTATAAGTTAACCTTATTTCTATGATAGCACATTCTTATTTGCTGCTAAGGTACACTCCCACTCCTATTTTATTTATTCATTCATTCTCATGTTTGATTTGTTTTATTATTTGATCATTTCATTAGTATCTATTGATTTCCTTATCAATTGTCACACTTGCCTCACCTTATTTGGTAGAGACCTTATTATAGGGCTTAGAGGGGTGCTACGACTCACCACCGTATCTTCTTCATACGTAACTTGACTCCTAGACCCAACTTTGGTTTTCCACATATTGTCTTTTCTAAATTAGGAGTCACACTTAGGGTTTTCTTTCTTATTTTGTTTTCCCTTAAAAAAATAAAACAAAACTAAGTGGTGACTCCAAGTCTTTTTTTTTAAAAAAAATCAAATTTTCACCAAATAAATAAAAAAACTAGTCATGCCATCGAGTGGGAACGCATGGAGCAAAATTTCAAGTCCATAATATGATTCAAATGAAATTTGAAAAAAAAAAAAAAAAAAAAGGAAAAAAGTGGGTGAGGGCGTCCCTGAAGCTTTTCCTTTATTGTAGTTTGAAAAGGAAAGTGACCTGTTGTTCTATTTGTAATCTAATGATTTTGGCGGATGCTCAATTCTATGTTTCTGTTTTTATTTTGATTTAATTTGTAAGTAAGTATATTATATATATAATATACACACACGAGGGATTCTAATTGTACTTTGTTGTTTGTTTTTTCTTCCAGATAGATCCATCCAACACCAACCATCATCGATGGCTTCCACCCTAAGAAAGCGGGCAAAATGATACTTCAAATCCACACACTTTCTTTCTTCTTCTTCTTATTCTTCTTCTTCTTCTTTTTCGCTCAATGCCTTAATGGAACCACCCGAAAACTTTTTCCCTTCCAAGCTCGAGCTCTTTAAGCTTTTTGCTAAAATCACCATCGCGACCTCTGTCGCTGCCCTCTACAACTTGTCGCCACCATTCTCAGTCTCCACGCCAAGCTCTTTTATGATACCAATGTCGATTCTTAGTATTTGTCATCTAGTAATTCCTCTTCTTTTGTTTTCTTTTGGTCATTGACTGCATTTTTTGGTGTAACATGCCTTAATGGTACATGTGGACCCGTATTTTTCACCTGAGTTCCTCCTCGACGACAAGACTCGTTTTTTATTTGTTTGGTGAAAATTTGATTTTTAGAAAAGACTTGGAGTCACAACTTATTTTTGTTTTATTTTTAAGGGAAAACAAAATAAGAAAAAAAATCCTAAGTGTGACTCCTTATTTGGAAAAGACAGTCAATGAAAAACCAAAGTCGAGTTTAGGGGTCAGGTTACTTATTGAGAATGTACGATATAAGACCGTAGCACCCCTTTAAGTCCCTAAAAACGGGTCTCTACTAAATAAGATGAAGCAAGTGTGGCAATTGATAAGAAAATCAATAGATACCAAATAATAAAAGGAATCATGCATGACAATAAGTAAAGTGGAAGTGAGATCGTACCTTAGCAGCAAGTAAATATGCACTATCAATGAAATGAGGTTAGTGCATAATGATAAGTGTAAAACATCTCGCATAAAACCAATCAAAATCGAATAATATCAATCATGAAATTCACTTGAATTATTTTCTAAAGAAAAAATTATGAATGTTAGGCCCCCATCAAAGCCCAATTTATTTTGCATGAATTAATCCCTCAAATTCCATTATTTTGGAATTCTGAAAATTGCCTTCATGCTTATTAAAAATCAAGGAAAGCGAAAAATTATTTTAAAATTAAAGAAAATTTGTGAAAGTGCTTACTTGAAAGGAAATGTAGCAAGTTTATTTAAAAATAGAATTTTTAGTTACTTAAAACCCCAATGAAAGATGAAAAGTGATAGGATTAAAAAATATTTGAAAATTGGAGTGGAATTAAAATTATTTGATCAATTGGAGTTTTGAAAATTATTTGAAAATTGGAGTTTTGAAAATTTAGAAATTGGAGTTTTGAAAATTATTTAAAAATTGAAGCTTCGAAGATTAAATTTGGAAATTGAAGTTTTGAAGTTTTGAAGATTAAATTTGGAAATTGAAGTTTTGAAAATTATTTGAAAATTGGAATTTTAAAGAATTATTTGATAATGGAAGTTTTGAAAATCGGAATTTTGGACAATTATTTGAAAATGGAAGTTTTGGAAATTAAATTTGAAAATGGGAAATTTGAAAAATTATTTGAGAATGGAATTTTTTAAAATTAAATTTGAAAATTGGAATTTTGGGAAATTATTTGAAAATGGAAGTTTTGAAAATTAAATTTAAAAATTGGAATTTTGGAAAAAAATTTAAGAATATAATTGTTATAAAAATTAAAATTTTAACATTAAAAGATAAAGGATTAAGATGACCAAACACATGGCCCTTTAGGGTAATACTCTGGGGGTGGCCATATGGCCATGCGCATATGGACCCGGAGTGGAGAGGATGCTGAGAGAAATCCAATGGAGGGAAGACTTTCTCAACTGTGCGACGAGGAATAGAGAACCCTTCGTGGGTACTAGTATTACTTGTTGTGAGAGTCTTGCAAAAGTAATTGGTGGGTTGCTTGCTTGGGATACCCAACTCCATAGGAAGAAATGTGCCATTTTGCTCTTATGGTGTAAATGGCTGCAAAGTCATTTGTGCATACACTTCATCCGTTTTCACATCTGCATGCATTGTGACATTGTGAAATTGGTAGATCAACTACAGTGGCAAGCTTAGATAATTAGGTATGTGCCCATCGACCTCTTTGTTAGTTGTGGCAGCAACTTGCTTACTATGACCTTGAGGAAAGTAAACCACATGGCTCCCAACAGTAGGCAAGGACACAAAAGGGCCACGTATCCTTGGATGGGAAAGTTGCACATGCAGGAACTTCATGCACGTGAGCCATTTTCAAGCTTATGGCGCCAAAATTTGAGGTGAATTCTCGAGCATTGACCCATCAAGCAATGTAGCTCCCACAACTAAATGATCACTAGAGCCAATCGAATAAGTTGAATTGGAAACACGAGCAGATAGTGTCATGCTCGAAATTGGTAGAGTTTGAGCTTCTTGGATCTCTGAAAGTGACCCCCTCAATCTCGGTGCAATCATCTTCTTTTCATGGTATGGTTGTCCTCCAAATTCCATCAAAACATGTGGATGTCTTTCACAAAATCTAGTGGTGCCATATTTTTAAAGTGACAACCTTTTTTTTTCTAGAAAAAAAAAAAATAAACCAATGTGTAGTGGAGGTTCAAAGTGGTAGCCTTATTCTCATCCTAGTAGTGCGTGGTGGATATTTCTCACAAAATCTGGTGGTGCAAAAATCTGTGCATGGAGGGGCTTTTTGAGTGGCAGCCTACTGTGTAAAATCCATGGATGCAATCATGGTGGAGATCTATTGGTGCGTTAGTTAAAGCTCTAGTGCATAATCAATTCAGTGAGTCTTAAGGAAGATTTGGACATTCAATGCATGCAATTCCCTAGTCCCTTTGAGTAGCAAGGACTGTTCAAGCTTTAACTCAACAAAATTACAACCTGAAAATCAAATATCAATGATAATGATGTATTTTGTTGCTTCAATTGATAGAAGTATTGTCGCCCAACCATATGTCGTGTCGCTATGTCAGTTTTGACAATCTCCATCTTCTCATTCCATTTTCCAATAGAATTTATGTGGAGAAATATAGGCTTTGTGGGTTGTCAAAATCCAACCACATGAATTGAGAGTAAGAAGCTCAACAACTACGAGTATGACTGGCATGCCTAAACAATAATTTCGAGTTTCCAAGAGTAGTAGATCCCTTCACTTCTTCAGATTTTAGAAACATAGGCCAAGGAAATACTCAGACTTCTCCACCCCGCAACCATTCCATCGCAATTGTAAATCTACAATAAGTGTAACCAGTCCAGTCTTGAAGGCCACTACTTGTGCCACTGTATTGGCTCTCATTTTGGGAGCAAATCATCACCAGCATGTCTTGAACTAGAAAAGCTAGTGGCTCCCTCATCTGTTGTAGCTTTGTACATATTTGTCTAATTAACTCTAGGCTTCATTATAGATATTACAGTGTTGTGAGCCATGAAAATGATATATAGCTCCCATGTCAAGCAATGCCACATCTCCATCCTCAAAGGTTTTACCATTTAGAGCTGTTGTGTGCCCATAATGGATAATAGCACCACTTTTCCCGCTGCTTGTTCACTTCAAGAATGGCTAAAGTTTCTCCAGTGACATCTTTAGCAATCATAAACAGAGGATCTCTCAGTATTCTTTTCTAACAAAAGAATTGAGCTCTTTATCATTGAAATATTTTGATTTATGTCCAACACTCTTGCATTCTCAAGTTAAACAATCAGTTTCTCAGGGTTTGTAACAAACAATGGGAAGGTATATCTTTAATCAATCTTTGTTCCATCTTTAACATCAACAATTATTTCAAGAAAGAAGGATGACTCAACAAACAGGAGACCGTCTAGCTCAGCTCAATCAATTACATCAACAATCTTGAACCCAATGAACTTTTTATTTCCCACAGACACAAGAGGAATATCTTTGGTATCAATATTGACTTCAACAAGTTGAGCTTACTTCTCCAACTCCTTCACTAACTCATGTACAGTTTTGCAGTTCCCTTTCTCTATGAAAACTAGATTTTGACTAGATGTAACACTTGGTAGGCCCAATGGCATGAACTAGAAGTAGAGGAGAGCAACAAAAACAGGGCAGAAATGGGTAAAACAAAATGGACTAACAAAAGTTATATTTCATGCCTAAACAACAGATCAAGAATGGGTATATAAACTGAGAGCAATAATATGATTATCAAATACCAAACCTAAAGATAAATCCAAATATTTACAAGGGAAATCAAAGAATCCAAAATGTGACCAGAACAAAGCATGTATGTAGACAATTAGATTTAGTCAAAGCAACCAAACAACTCTTGATGTCCACACCAAATCAATAAGATAAAACTCATAAATATGAAGAAAATGAAATAAAATGGTATTGAAAACAAGGAAGAAATGAAACTCAGAGTAATCTTACTTGGAAAGCTCCTCCCAGAGCAAGGTGTGTTCGCCTTCCACTTATATGGAAATGACTGCTCTTTAAGAGTGGTGATGTTGTTGATCTCTCAACATGCCACCAGTTTTCTAAATCTCCAATTCCCTAACTCACACGCCTTCTCAAAAGAACCTGGAGATTCTCCTCCCAAGCAGTGTTAGCTTGACTTCAAGTGAGACCCACCTTCTCCAAAAATTAGCAAAATCGGTCAAGCTTCATCTCTTTTGCTTCTCTACCTCTAGTTTTTTTCTCTATTTCCAACCAGAGAATCCATTTTTCTTTCTTCAAACATCTTCTTCCACTATAAAAAAAAAAAAAAAAAAAATCCTTTTGCATTTTTTTTCTTTCCTCAAATCTAAATCTTCATTCCCTAAAACTAGCCCATCCTTTATTTTTTTTTCTTTCTTTTTAAAATCCCATCTTTTCCCCATGCAGAAACCCTTTGAAAATCTGACCTCCCCCTTTTCCTATGTAGTTCAAATCCCTTTTCATTTCCCCAAGTCCCAACATATCCTTTTCTAATTCTCTATTTCCCTTTCTCTTTCATCATCTTTCAAATTCTAGCGCCCATGCCTAGTTGATTGCATGCATATGGAGAAGATGATCTACACCCAAATGGTCATGCATGGCCATGCAAAGGTGGGACCCCAAAAGAACTTAGGCAATTGGTGAGGCCTAACTAAGGTGTAGTTCTAATAGTGAATCCATGATGCACGATTTTTATTTTATTTTTACCTAAATAAATAAGTAAATACTAAAATAAAAACATTTTTAAAAAAGAATGAAAATAAAATTAAAAAAAGTAATAATAATAATAATAATAACAACAACAACAAAAGCAATCCTAATAGTGATAATAACAAAAATAAATAATGACTAAAAAAAAGTAAATAAGAAAATGAATAAATAAATATAAGTACGTGACACATATTCACAAAGAAGATCATGCAAGCTACGTAAGCCATGCAAGCCACATAAGCCATGTAAGCCATACAAATGACTTAGGGGTGCTGGAGCAAGCCATAACCAACTAGGCGTAGCTAAATGGGCCAAGTGTGCCTAATGGGCCTAAATAAGTCTAAACAAATTGTCATAAATGTGTATCTAGTATCCAAAATGACTTAAAGAGGTAAGATATGTGAGTAACAATAGGCTTCCAAGAACTGCTATAAAGTATAGAAAGAGTACTTAATCAAGGTATGTGCCAAGAGGACAAAATGAAGGGTCTACAAATATGCCCATCTTCGTTAGAGATCATGAGTGTAAGGAATGCGAGTAGAAATACGAGTAATGAGTGGAATGAAGTGAACTATACTGAAGAACTTCTAACCACATGACATGATAAGTCGCAAGATAGACCAATCACAAGGAAAGAAATACCCTAAATAAGAGTTTATAGGAAACCAAAGTAATGGGCTGACCAACATGACAAATGCAATGGAATGATGATGACAAAGAATGAAGACTATCATATTTAAACACTAGGAAACTATGAGTTTGAATGCTAAGAATGAGAAAAAGAATGGTTTGAAAGCCTAACAGAGAAAGTGGCTCTGAGCGCTTATGAGAGTGATGGCTCTGAACGCCTATGAAAATGGTGGCTCTGAATGCCAATAGGAGTGGTGGCTTTGAATGCCAATGGGAGTGGTGGATCTGAATGCCTATGGAAAGGATGGCTCTGAACGCTTATGCAAATGGTGGCTCTAAACGCCTATGCAAATGGTGGGTCTGAACACCTATGGAAATGATGGCTCTAAACGCCTATGGAAATGATGGCTCTGAATGCCTACGAAAATAATGGCTTTGAACGCCTATGGAAATGGTGGCTCTGAATGCCTATGAAAATAATGGCTTTGAACGCCTATGGAAATGATGGCTCTAAACGCCTATGGAAGTGGTGGCTCTAAACTCCTATGGAAGTGGTGGCTCTGAATGCCTATGGAAGTGGTGGCTCTGAACGCCTATGCAAATGATGACTCTAAACGCCTATGGAAATGGTGGCTTTGAATGCTTATTGAAATGATGGCTCTGAATGACTATGAAATGGGGGCTCTGAACGCCTATGGAAATGGTGGCTCTGAATGCCTATGCAACCGGTGGCTCTGAACGCCTATGGAAGTGGTGGCTCTAAACGCCTATGGAAGTGGTGGCTCTAAACGCTTATGAGAGTGGTGAAGAAAAATTTGATAATCTCTACACTAGGGATATGACCCAGTGTGATGACCTATAAAAATCAAAACCTAAACTTGGTAATAACATATTCTAACCTAAGCTTGATAATCTCAAAGAAGGGGGTATGCCCCAATATCAAAGGTGCATCAAGCTGCTAAAATGTCAAATGAAACAAGCAACTACAAATATCGTAATGAGAAAGAAACAACACATCATGATAAAGGTCTCAAGAAGTATAAACATAAATCTCTTTATATCTCAAATAAATTCCTTGTCAACTAATCTCAAACATTAAGCTCAACAAATGTACATCACAGTTTGACAAAAGAACGACTATTGCGAAAACAAATCATCTTAGAAATACTCATCTAATGAATCCATCAACGCTTTCTGCATGGAACCTGATGTGATCTGTATAGTCTGAAGCAAAATCATATGAAGCTGATTATGACATCACAAATGATGATAATCCTGAAGAGTATGCTCAAATCAAGAGGTGAACTAGCTACGAAAGTAATAAATGATCATGGTTAGAATAGGGAATCATAAATGCAAGGCATAAAACTATTCATCTCGTCAAGGAGAGAAATATGCCCTAGCATAGCAAATGATTTTCACATGAAGTAATCAATATTGACCATCCGCCCATGCACTACTGACCCAATTATATATCCTCAATGAGAGAGGGATATGCCCCAATATGGCACCTAATGTGAAAATCTCAGGAGGAACGAACAACATCGATTATCCATTTGTGCATCTAACAGTCAAATAAATCATAGCATCCCAAGGGAAAGATAACACGCCCATATAATGATGACCCAAAGTATTGGGCCAAGGTGTAACAGAGTAGATGCATAGCATATGACAAAGGTCTATCATTACCAATCAAGCATCCCCACAAATCATGGATGTGGGAGTCGTACAAACCAATGACAACTAAGAAAATCCCATGATGAGGGTAATATGCCCCAGTATAGGCATCTGGTGTGTCAAAGAGATGGAACTAATATCACCAATTGAATACTATCTCCATACTCAGGTTCAGCCAAACATCATCAGACTAAGCAGAAGAGGAACCAAATGTCACTCAAAGCATCTTCCATAAGGGAAAACACAACACCCATATTTCAACCAATTGCTAAGACCTGCCCAACTGAAGACCGTTGAAGATAACATCTAATCTCATGGCCTTAGGGTGGTCTTATGACACGGACCGTAATGTAGGCTTAAGGTAATAGGGTGAAAGAAATGAAGAGAAACTAAGTTCAAGTACCCAATGATCAAACCCAATACCCTCGTGTATAAGATGTAATGTGCAGAATAATCTCGTGAGCCAACAAACTCGATAGCAAACAATGAAAATGTCAATGATAAAATATAATAGAAAAAAGAAGTGGTTAGGTTGTCAATGCAATATGCAATGGATATGTAGAGGCTAATAAATCAAAGACTTGTATCAATGTAAGAAAGAAATAAATATGGAATAACCAGCATGAAAAGAGATGATGGCAAACGAATGAGAGAAACAAGAAGGTGCAGAGAATGATGACCAACTCATATTAGTGCAACCAAAGAAAATCATATCACCAGGTAGTGAAAATAGTGATCCAAAGCCTTAGTGATGGGTTACTCAATCCTCACATCCAATGTATATCAACCCTGATCCATGAAGCGAAGAATCTCATAAAACTCTCACTAAACTGTTGTCACTCTAAAAACATAAGTATCACAAGGAGTGGGATGCTCTCAAAAGGCTCACATATGAGCTCAATGATAGATAACCTAATGAACAACCCTCAAATATCAATGAATGCTCAGTGGAATACACTACTATAAACAAACTTATCATTGCACTTTTTTTTATTTATTTATCAAAACACTAGTACCAACGAACCGAAACTCCATTAAGCAAAGAATAGAAATGAATAAAATTTCCTCAATCACCAATGAAAATATGAATCATACGTAAACCCTAGAAGTATGCCGACTCTAATCACTGACATGTATATAAAGCCCCAACCCTGAGGTCACCTCTCAAGCTAAGGTATCCAGATCAAAGTCAATGGGTGGAATGAAGGGTGTGACATGACTACCTTGATGCACTAAAAATGTGAAAAGTCATCGATTAGAGGAAATAAGGAGAGTGAGACAGAGCAAAAGAAGACAAAACATGAAAATATAAGGAAAATGAACAATAATAAAACATAAAAAAAGTGGAATAGTAAGAGGATGGTAACAAGCAAAAGAAAATAGATCAAAGAGTTGAAATTCACGAGACTATCCAAGTAAAACATGCATACACAACCAAGGACCCCTACCCTGGTGATGAAAGGTAAGTAAAGCTATAAGAAAGAAAAATTATAATTTACTCATGAGGCTTAAGGAGTTAGCAACGGGTTGTACATGAAATGGGTGTGATAAAATATAGGCTAACTTAAATGTAATATTCTTCAGCTGATCCACGTTGGTTGGCTTTAAAAATTGGTTTCCATTTAGATCAATCAACCATGGAGCCCATTTTAGAGTCAGCTCTTGAATAACATAAGGTCCACTTTAACTAGGCCTAAACTTCCCCCTAGGGTCTCTAATCAGACCTCTAAGAATCCTCAAAACCAAATCTCTTTTCTGTAATGGTCTAGGCCTAACTTGTTTCTTGAAAGCACAAGCCATCTTCCTATGGTAAGCCTAAATATGGTCTGCAACTCTCAACCTTCTTTCGTCCAAAAGGTTAAACTGATCAAATCGAGCTTAAGCCCACTCTGTCTCAGAAACCTGCTACTCAAGGGCCACTCTCAATGAACCCATTTCTATCTCAACGGGCAAAGAACCTTCATACCGTACACTAAAGAGTAAGGTGTAGCTCTTGTAGAAGTGCGAAAAGAAGTATGGTATGCCCATAAAGCAAAATGAAGCTTCTCTGACCAATCTCGAGAAGTCTAAACCATCTTTCCCATAATCCTTTTTATATTATTATTTGCAGCCTCTACCGCTCCATTAGTCTGCAGCCTGTATGCAGATGATTTATGATGTTGAATGTCATATTTATGCAACAAAGTTTCAATTTCAGCTCTAAAGTGTGCTCCCCTATCTGAAATCAACTCATGAGGAGCTCCATAATGACATATAATATGTGACCTGATGAAATTGACAACTCTAGCAGATGTCAACTTTGCATATGATGCAGCCTCTACCCACTTAGTAAAATAATCTATGGCTACTAAGATGAACTCATGGCCATTGGAAGATTTCGGTGAGATCTTTCTAATGATATCAATACCCCATACTGAGAATGGCCATAGCGATGTCAAAGCATGCAACTCTAAGGGTGGTACATGAATAAGATCTCCATGCATCTGACATTAGGCATTTCTGAACATATTGACAACAATCAGTCTCCATAGTCAACCAGAAGTATCCCAATCTCATAATCTTACGCGTTAACATGTGTCCACCCATATGCAGACCACAAACTCCTGCATGAACCTCTCTTATCACTCGATCTGTAGAGGCTCAATCCAACACATAAGAGAAGCATACCATCAACCGATCATTTGTATAAAGTCTTTCCACATATAAAAAATCTAGTGGCTAATTGACTCAATGCTCTCCGATCCTTGGTTGTCATAACCTCAGGGTATGTGCCAGATTTGAGAAACTAATGAATGTCATGAAACCATGGTAGGTCATCCTGGACTTCTGTCTCATCAATCCAGTGACGTTAAGCAGGCGCAGATCTAGTCTCAGTCAGCAAGGAACGAACTATCACATTAGCCGGAAATAAAGTGCAAGTAACAAAATATCATCACAAAAGAAAGATGAATACTCGTAAATGCTTAAATCCATAACCAAATCATCAGAAACATAGTCAGAACGGGTGACAAATCCCGATAGAATATCAAATGAAAGAGGTGAGTCCATAGAGTTGGACGCTCGCTCAACTAGGCCAATAGTGCCCTCATACATATCAATAGTAGGAATAATAAAAGCGGGAAGCTTAGGAGTAGGAACAGTCTGATCCTCTTTAGCAATCTTGATGACAGATACTCCAAAAAGCTCTAATGGCAAGAAAGGCTGGCACTGAACTACATCAAGGAACTGACTGATACCCAACATATCCATCTCATCACGATGCTCATCATGAGGAACTACTCCATCAATCATATATGCAAGCTCAATGACTACCCCATAATCAGTAGTCTCATCTGGGAAGCACAAGGAGAATAAGCTGGCTCGATCCGGAGATGGTGGAGCGATCGTCATAAAAGCTGACACGCCAAGGGTCTCATCACCCATTTGCATCTGAAGGAGCATATGTTGAAGCTCATCAAATATACTATCCTTAACACCTATCTCCTCGACACGAGGCTGAATCTCTGATCCCTTAACAAAGTAATCGACCAAATTGAAAGTGTAAGGGCGAACAGGATAATAAAATGGGATGTCAGACAATCAAGCCCTCACCTTATTCCTACGTAGTCGTGCCATATAACGAACATCATCCTCTAAAGGGGTGAATCTAAGTCCAAAAGGAGTATCATGATCAATAGTAGTCACAAACTCACTAAATCCATGCTGGCGTTGTCCTAACCCAAAGCCAAATAGAAAGGACATGTCTTTCATCATATCAAGAACAAGGGTACTACTATGTTGGTCAAATGACATGGCTACGAAATCTCTACAAAAATCTTGAATCTTAAGGGTCTGTACCTCATCGAATGTGAATCCTATCAAAAGAAGATCATCATCACTATGACTAATGTACAATACCGGCTCAGAAGATGAAATCATGTATCTAGTAGACTACACTGTAATAATCTGCCCATCATGGATAAATTTCACCTTCTGATGAAGGGAAGATGGAATAGCTCCAGCCTGGTGAATCCAAGGTTGTCCCAAAAGCAGGTTAAAGGATGCAGGAACCCTCAAAACCTGGATTAATATAGAGAATATGGTTGGATCGATCAAAAAATCTATAGTTAAGGTGCCCGTGACCTTCCTCTAAGTGCTTTCATAAGCTCTCACTATCTTTATGGATGGACCAAAATCTAAGGGTGCAAAGCCAATGACTATAACAGTGGCTAATGGACAAACATTCAAGGCAAAGCCATTGTCCAACAGCACAAACGAGACTCTGTGGCCTGAACAAACAACTGAAATATAGAGATGACGAGTATGGTCAGAACCCTCTAGTGGTAAATCATCAGTAGAAAACACAATGTAGGTGACCTTATCGTCTATCATCATATGAATCAATCCTTCTAGATTAGTAGAGGTCTCAACATGTATCTGACTTAAGGCTCGAATAAGTGCATCTCTATGGGTACTAGAAGTGGCCAATAAACTCCAAATGGATATCCGAGCCTGGGTGCTCTGCAGTTGTATCAAGATCTCATCATCCTTCTTCCTGACCTCCTCGCGAGAGTTCGTACCACCAAATGGTCTAGTAACTGGAGGTGTAGCCCGAGCTATCCTCCTACTACAAGTCATAACCTATACATCCACATCAACATCCTTAGGTCATAGAATAAACGGAGCAAACGTGTTCCCATGCCCGACTTCTGATGGCATAGAAGGAATCAATTATAATGGCATTCTATCCGGGATCAAACTGAATGGTGCAGGGATAAAAAAATCTTATGTAACTCCTACAATCTCATAGCCATCGTCTGAAACAATCATCTCAGGCAATCCATCATCCCAACTCACCATGTGTATGACGTCATCCTGAACAAAATCCATGTGATGAATACCACCAGTAGGCGAAAACATTGAATGTGTGGTGTGAGCAGGTAAAGGGTTTGTGGTCACACTTGATTGCCCTAAGTTAACTAGACCCTGATCTATCAAGTCTTGCATAGCATGTCTCAGAGCAGAGCAGCGATCAGTGTCATGTCCTGGATCTTGATGGTAAGCATAGTGAAGGTCCATCCTGAACTGAGGTAGCATAGGCTGAGGTGGTGGTCTCAGTGCTAATGCAATCAACAATCCTCTCTTTACGAGCTTTTGGAAAGATCGATTCAAAGGCATTCCCAATTGGGAAAACTGCCACATCTATCTTTATGCAGGTGGAGCCCTAGGCTGGGGATAATGAGTGGGTGGCCTCTGTGTGGCATGAGTAGCATAAACTGGGCGTGGATCTAGGTGAAGATATGTGGGAGACATAGGTCTAGAAGGAACAAGTGGCCTATACTGCATATAGGGTGATGATAGGTAATAAACTCCAGAAGTCTGCCCAACTATTTGATAATATCTAGGGGGCCTCGGTCTGGTGGCACTGATGGCACTTACGTCCCCTAATCTCTGTCCAATAGTTGTTTTCTTCCCCTTCGAGTTTGAATGGGAAGACTTAAGCCACAATCCTCTAGCAATACCCTCCTTAATACCATAGCCTACACCAAAGATCCAAACTCCACGTGTGGGAATCCCATCAAATGCCTAGCAAATCAAAGCTGCAAGCTCCTCATAATCATGCTAATAAACCTACAGCTGCCCATTAGTCCTTTAGATTTTCATAACTCTAATCAACCCCTAAGAACGTAATAATCATACTTAAGTCATTAACTAATTCCACTTAATTCATAATTAAACAAGATTAACACTAAACTAGTTTTAACATCTAATTAAGCACATTTAAAGTTAAGTACTAAGATAATCATTATTGCCTATTTAATTCATTAATGCTAGGTATTACACCCTTAGTATAAGTTCTAGGAAAAGAGAGTCCAACTGCTGATCCCTTCTCCAAAATGGGGAAGCTCCCTTGACATATTTATATTAAGAAAATAATAATAACAATAACAACAACAACAAAATGGAAGAAAAGAAAATTACAAAAAAGAAATATGAAATGGTAGAAAAAGATTAAAAAAATGATAATTTTGGGTTTTTTTAATTAATTTTTTTATGGTCAAAGGTCAAATATTCTCATAAATAATTTAAATTGAACTCATGGGTTCATGGGGTGCAATATCTTTCATATTCTTTACTCCAATTACATCAATCTTTTTTTCAGGCCCCAAATGTTTTTTACAAGGAAAGTAGACTTGAAATCAAGTAAGACTTAATGCATTAGATCTATTGACGAGTCTAATAATTTTTAAATATTATTTTTTATTTTAAAAACAATTTTCATAAATATTTAAAAATATATATATGAGTAGATAGGTAGCAAGTGTCCCCCTTACATACTCTTGATTTTTTGTTATCATAAAGAATCACGACAGATTGGTTATTAGGGTTACACCTCTTTCATTAAAACAATAGACTTTCTTCTTCTTCTTCTTCTTCTTCTTAAATATTATTTTTTATTTTAAAAACAATTTTCATAAATATTAAAATATATATATATATATATATGAGTAGATAGGTAGCAAGTGTCCCCCTTACATACTCTTGATTTTTTGTTATCATGAAGAATCATGACAGATTGGTTATTAGGGTTACACCTCTTTCATTAAAACAATAGACTTTCTTCTTCTTCTTCTTCTTCTTCTTCTTCTTAAATATTATTTTTTATTTTAAAAACAATTTTCATAAATATTAAAAAAATATATATATATGAGTAGATAGGTAGCAAGTGTCCCCCTTACATACTCTTGATTTTTTGTTATCATGAAGAATCACGACAGATTGGTTATTAGGGTTACACCTCTTTCATTAAAACAATAGACTTTCTTCTTCTTCTTCTTCTTCTTCTTCTTCTTCTTCTTTCTTTTTTGTATGGGCAACAACATTGTTTGCATGTAAAAACCTTTAAAATAAATGAGATTCAAGTATTGAATTTAGTGTTGTTATAAATACTTTTAGATAAGGTATAGTTCCAACAAAGAC
The DNA here is from genome assembly GCF_030704535.1 of Vitis vinifera. Lineage (NCBI taxonomy): Eukaryota > Viridiplantae > Streptophyta > Magnoliopsida > Vitales > Vitaceae > Vitis > Vitis vinifera. The sequence goes on from NC_081817.1 coordinate 10,381,883, forward strand.
TTTTACATGAGGGCAATGATTCAACTCCAAAAAGGATAAGAAATATTGCACAATAGAAAAAATGGTTGCAATTTTAGCAACTATGAGCCACTAGTCCACTTAGTTGTGGTTAATTGGATTGGGACGGCTAGCACTATTAGCAAACGTAAAAACCTTTAAAATAAATGAGATTCAAGTATTGAATTTAGTGTTGTTATAAATACTTTTAGATAAGGTATAGTTCCAACAAAGACTTTTACATGAGGGCAATGATTCAACTCCAAAAAGGATAAGAAATATTGCACAATAGAAAAAATGGTTGCAATTTTAGCAACTATGAGCCACTAGTCCACTTAGTTGCGGTTAATTGGATTGGGACGGCTAGCACTATTAGCAAGCCAAAGGCCAAGTGGAAACTACTTTTTTCATAAAGTAAGTTGTCCAACAAGAAAAACGTTAATTACTTCATGACTTGTCACATTTCACATTGCTCCATTTAATGGTCATCCACTGAGTTTTTATTCAATCCAGTGCAAAGATGTAAGAGTTGAATTTAAACCTATTAAAGCCAAACCATTTTTTTTTCAATATATATCTATATATATCAAATGGAAGTTATTTGTTATATTAATCATCTAAGTCTAAAATGTATGTGTATGTTAATTACTGGAAATTAAGAATACTTTCTAGTATTAGATCTATGAAATACAAACCACCCATACAAGGAGGAGGTGACCATCAATGCACCGTTGCCTTTCTCCTCCAATATTTCCAAAAATGCTTTGATCATCTGTTACCCTAAATTTCTCTATATTTTCAATCATCTATTTAATGGAGAACCAACCTCACTTCATCTACTTTTGTCTCTTCCTTTGCTTCATTAACTCTTTCCACTCGTTCTACTGGTATAGATATAATATTTAGAGACTCGAGTTCTTATTACTTCTCCTACAGAGATATATGGAGAAGTTGATATTTTCCTTATTTCTGGCGCTACCTTTAATTTTTACAGAAGCTCATGTTCCCGGTGGAGGGTTCACCAAGCTTTTCGATTTCGGGGACTCGTATGTCGACACTGGCAACGGCGGGAGGCAAGCTACTTCGTGGAAGAAACCATATGGGATCATTTTTCCTGGGAAGCCGACTGGCCGCTACTCAGACGGCCGTGTCTTCACTGATTACATAGGTTCATCTCCCTCTCTCTCTCTCTCTCTCTCAATCCATTTTCATTTCTTACCTTATGCTGGGTTTGTTTGCTTTTTCGTGGCTTGTTTGCTTATGGGTTTATGTATCTAGGTTGTTTATGATTTGTTTGCCTAGGGACTCACGCCGGGTATGTCTATGAGGAGGTGCAACGTGACAAAACCTAATAGTTTAATCTTTTACAAAACTTGGTTTCGACCAATTTTTTCAAAAATTGGTTTTCGAACAATTTATACGTCTGTTGTTTACCATTTTTATTTCGTGCAATTAATTTTTATTTTATTTGTTTGGACCAAATGAATCGATCATAGCTTCATGGATGGGTATACGGTCTCCCATTCCTTACCGATGGAGAAAAATGGGCAAAAAAGTGCAAGGACATGGAATGAATTTTGCGTATGGAGGGACCGGCGTCTTTGACACACTGGTCAAGGCGCCAAACATGACTACTCAAATCAACCTTTTTCAACAGGTCCTTGAGGAGAAACTCCATACCAAACGAGACCTTAAGTCATCCATTGCTCTGGTATCCTTGGCTGGCAATGATTATGCTGCATACCTTGCTGGAAATGGCACCATCCAGGTGAGTGGTATACGATAGTCTAATTTAATAAATTGAAATTTCAAAGCTGTAATTGATTTTGGGAATGAAAAAGAACAAAATATTAAAGGAATTTTCCTCTCAATTATCTTTGAAAATGTATTGCGAGCTTACTCTAAATTCTATCAATTATCACATTAATTAAATGAATCATAAATCAAGTAAGACTTAATGCATAAAATTTGTGGACACATGAAATTCGCACACCAAAATTGATCCCGAATGACTTTATTGATTTTTGCTTTTTATATAACTATACTTTCTAAATTTCTCACTAGGCAAATGTACTTCAAATTAAGTGAAATTTGATTTATTGAATTTGTTAATTAACCTAAAATTTTTTAGAATAGTTTAAAATTCCAATACTAAACTAATTAATGACTTTATTGTTTCTCCTCTTTATATAATTATATTTTTTCAATTTTCTTAATTAATCAATTGACTTGAAATCAAGGGAGAGTTGATAAGTTGAATTTATATGAAGTCTGTTAATCTTCAAAAAATAATTTAGAACTAAAAACAATATAATTAATGCTAGTTATTCATTGTCTAGATAAATGAACTCGAAATCGAGACATAATTATTGGATTCATTAAGGAATCTAATAATTTTAAAATTAAAGATAGATTCAATCAATACTAAAAATAATAATAATAATAATAATAAACCAAAATATGTCTAAAATAACCATACTATTTTTCCTCATCACCTAACTATATTTATTTTTATACTTGAACTAAAAGTAATCATCATAAACACTGTTGGTATTGGATATTCAACAAGTACATATAATGAAAACTTTGACTTATTTTTAAAAGTGAGATTTCCATTTTTTTTTCCTTGGTTTGATATAAAAGGTTATTATTTATTTATTTTTTAAATATTATTATTCATTTTTAGTAAAACAAATACAAAGATATTTTCATTATGATGTTAATGTCTATATTTTACCTATTAAAATTATGTCTTTTTTAACAAAAATATTTATGATTTTCTTGTGACATTAATATTCATATTTTACCAAAACCTGATCATCTCTAATTCAAAGGTGGTAATAAAATTATTATTTTTTTATTATTAACATAAATTAAATTTATGAATTTTTTATAAAATAAAAATAATTTATATTCTTAAAAACAACTAAAATTTACTTGTTCAAACAATTTTTTTTTTTTTTTTTTGGTTTTCTTTTCATTGAAAACAGTTTTTAAAATCAACTTACCAAACACTACTATTTTGAGAAAAAAAATAAAAACCTTTTATATTTAACTTAAAATATGGATCAATAATCATTAAAAAGTCGTAGGTGTTTAATTTGAATTCTATTTTTATTTATTTATAGACATTTTAAAATGATTTTTGTACGAGGTCAGAATTGATATGACCAATCAAGTGGCTTTTGTTGGAAGTAATGCTTGGCATATATTTGAACGAATATATGAAAACCATTGATATCAAATCGACTTTTGATGAACTTTTTCACCCTAGTGGGGATTGTCCGAAGTACCATTGATATTAAATTGACTTTTGATGAACTTCATCTATATACTTTCACCCTAGTGGGGATTAATTGTTCTAACTGCTTGATGAGGCATATATTTTATTCAACCCGATTTACTTGGTCATGATAAGCTATTCAACGTACGCTATGATTTGGACATCACTGATGTTATATGTATTTTTGCACATGTCAGAGTTTGCCAGCATTCACCACATCTCTTATTAGACAGCTTAGCTTGAATATGAAACATATTCATGGCATGGGAGTGCGAAAAGTGGCAATAATGGCGATACAGCCTCTGGGATGTTTGCCTCAAGTATCTGCCTTAACTTCCTATCCGAACTGCAGTGTAACTGGGAACTCAATCTCAAAGTTTCACAACCAAATACTGGAGAAATCAGTGCAGAAGTTGAACAAGGAAACCAAGGATTCTGTGTATATAAAAGTGGATATCTATAGCGCTTTTACGGCTGCAATGAAGAGTCAAGAACACCATCCAGGTGCCCACTAATGTTCTTAATTCATGTCTGGGATATATATATATATGTGTGTGTTAAAAGTTTTATGTCAAGGAAAAAAATTTACAAGGTAAAAGATGGGTTTATGGACTTTCTATCTTTTATAATATTCTAGTATAGTGAAATATTCTCTCAAGTGTAAATATAGGTATAATTGATCTAATCACGTTAAAATCTTACCTTTATATATAAACTATTTAATTTTTGTGTTATTGCATTAACATGTTTATATTAAAACTTTGTTAACACAATACAAATTGCTTGATGATTTTAAGGCATAAGCTAACCTAAATCTTTTTTAGGTGAGAATGATAATATATATATATTAAATTTTTATTTCATAAGAGGAAAAATTTACAAGATAAAGATGGGTTCGTATACTTTCTATCTTTTATAATATTCTTTATGGTATAATAGAATATTCTCTCTCGATCATAAATATAGGCATGATTAATCTAATCATATTAAAATCTCGTATACCTTTATGTATAGACTATTTAATTTTTGTGTTATTGCATTAACATGTTTATATTAAAACTTTATTAACACGACACAAATTGATTGATGATTTTAAGGCATAAGCTAACCTAAATCTTTTCTAGGTGAGAATCATAATTGGTGGTATAAACATTATTATTTCAATAACTTAAACCTCAATACAAAGCATTTTATTGTTGATATATCTATATGAATGAATGAATGAGTTCATCTTGTTCTTTTTTTAGGGACTTCAAAGTTTAAGGATCCACTGAAGCAGTGTTGTAGAGGTGTAAACAGTGCATACTCGTGCGGTGATGTAGACAAGAATGGGGCTTACAAATACGTTGTCTGCAAGAAACCCAATTCAGCATTCTTTTGGGATAGTGTGCACCCTACACAAGCAGGTTGGGATGCAGTTTTCTCAGCTTTAAAATCTTCCCTCCACATCCTTTTGGGATGATTGCAAATTTAAGGACGTTTTTTCAATATATGTCCACCAAGAGGGATATTAATTCATCAGGAATATGTGCACAAGTGAAGAACATTACTACTTCAAATATGAAATAAATTTGTTTGGCATTGGAACTAAATGATTTTGCTGCTTGTTTGCGAACTTGGTAAATCTTTTAAATTGTCTTATAGTCTAAAAGTTCATTGATTCCCAATATTTCTAGCTTTTATCACCCCTTTTTCTCACACTTTCTGATAGCTATTACGCGTAATGACTCTTCCGATAATGACATTAGAGATTACTTCTTTGAATGGTATGACACGAAACACGTCAAAATAGGATTGCTTTGATGGCACCAACTGCGACCAATGGAAGGAAAAAGGGGAGTTCTTACTCAGCAGTGATGTCATTTGTAGGAGCTACAGAAGTAGCTGGTGAATACTTTTCGAATGATTTTGATTATTTTTGTGAAAAATCATGGTATAATACTTAAATGCACAACATCTTATTCAGCACAACAAAATAGTTGGCCAAAAGAAAAATTATATGGTTAATACAATGCTTGAAAATGCTTTCTCCTAAATTTCCCATTTTGTTTCCCCACACATTACCTCTACTTTTGCACATCCGACTAATTATAAATCTATGTTGTAATAAAAATATAAATTAATGATAATCTTGATCGAGAAATGTCAGAGATACGATTACCACCAATTATAGTATCAGGACTGTCATCCTCTAAAACCAGCAATAATATGTTTAATTGTTTTAAGTTAAAGAGATTAATTATTTGCTTACATCGATGAAAAGATAAATAAATATTTCATAAAATATGTAACAAAAAAATAGAAAGAAAAAAGAAAAAGAAAAGGTTCTATAAAGTTTCACAATCTTATGTCAAATCCATCAAGAGAGTGTGAGGGCATATGTAATCTAGGGTTTTGGATGAAATCTACTTGATATCAAATTTGAGTCTTAAGACAAATTCACACCTAAAACTGGGATTTAACTTAGGAAAATGGATTTCTTAAGCTTATTAAATGTGTTGATTAATTTAGTTTTTAGTTGATCTAATCAATGGTTCATATTCATCCTTTATATTCGATCATTAACTTGTTAATAGTAAGATCAAACTGAGTTAACTAATGATCAAGGCATTCCCAAGAATCACTAGTACCTCAATTCGAATTATCTACGTCTTATTTAAGGTGATGACATAGAGGATCTAGTACTATTGATTTAACTCGAAGACAAAATCAAACCAATCAAAACTTTACCCATGTTCTTACTAATCCTTTAGGTTCTTCACCTTCAAGTTAATCTCTGGATCATATAAAATTAACTAAACATGATGAAGGATTTCTCCTCATACCCCATATTTCATTTCCAAGAAAATAGAATAGAAATAGGAAAAACAGAAGAAAAACAAACTTTATTGAAGAAAGAATTGAAACAAGAATGTAAACCCACATTTTTCACATGTGTCCCCACTCTACAACAAGACTGATTATTTATTATGAAAAACTGATTTTTGAAAAGGTTAAAGTTACTATTTATTTTTGTTTATTTTTTTAAAGGAAAAAAATAAAAAATAAAACCCTAAATGACTCCTTTTTTAAAAGAAATAAAATAAAATAAAGTATGTCTATGAAAATTGAGTCCAAGTCTAGAGATCAGGTTACTTATTGAGAAGATAATATAAAGTAGTACCTCTCTATGCCTTAAAGAGATCTACTAAACAAGTAAAGAGAATTAAGACAATTGACTAATAGATCGTGGATATCAAGTAACAAAATCATATATATACAAAAAGGCAATGGTGATGAAGAATAGAGCATTCAAATCAAAGCATGCATATCAAGGAAAACAAATAAATCAAAGTAAGAAAAAAGTTTACCTAAAAAATGCCCCAAAATAAGGCAATGAGCTCATATAGAAAAGAGGGTTAGTTTATAAACAAAATAAGGGATATAGAATCAAAACAAGAGTCACCTAATGTATACAAGATGTACACGATCAAAATCAAGAATCAAAGATGGCTAAACTAGTATTAAAGTGGATTAATGTACACTAAACATGTAGGGAAATCAGAATTGGACAACAACACATGTAGTTATAAAATAAATCCAAATAAAATAACTAAATGAGAGATATGATACAAAGGAAGGTTTTTATAACATGTATAAAATGTCTATGGTGCAAATCAATGGTCAAAGAAGGCTAAAAGCATGCTAAAAGGAATTAAATTAACAAGTTATTCAAATGATATAAAAACAGGATAGGCGACAAGCATTTATAAAATAAATCTAAATAAAATGGTTTGAAATGATATAAAATTAAAAAAAAAAAAAAAAAATCTACAACATGTTCAAGATGTCTAAAATACAATTAAAAACCCCAAATTTCCTAAAAATTCACCAAATAGTCCAGATTCCAAAGAATATTTCATGACTCTAGATCAAGTTAGCATAATAAGCATAAAAAGGTAGAATTAATTCGCAAGCTTAATAAATGATTTTGAGCAAGGCTAAAGCCCACAAACTTATTTTAGAACAAGAAAAATATAAAAAAATAATAATTAAAAGTCCATGTATTAGGACTTATTTGCAAAAACATTTCAAATGTAAAAAATATGATAGAATCTAGACATTTGAAAAAATTGATTTATTTAACAAGCTTGTAGAGGGCATTTTTGATAAAAAAAAACTAAAATTCCTTGATACATTTAAGAATTTTAGAACATAATACAAGCTTCAAATATATTATAGAACAAGTCGAAAATTCCAGATTTACAAAAACATATTGAAAGTAAAAAACGGGATAGAAAGCAAGCAAATTTTGGAAATTAAAGAATATGGCCTTTGCCATTACACCAAATAAATTTTCATGGTTTAATCAACATCCCAACCCTCTAATAAACATGGAAAAGGCTCATAAAGGCTAGAGATAATCACATTAAATTAAGATTTGTAAGATTAATTCATATTTTCAAAATCAAGAAAATATGAAATTCACAAGTTTAGAAAAATGAGAAGTAGAAGTGAGTCATAGATCAACTATAAGGCATTCACTCTTTCACAATCCTTAAATTAGTATGGAAAAAAAATAACACTTAAGTTTGGAAAAAAAAAATGTTGAATGCACATGAAAACATGCAAGGAGAGGTACGTTTCCTTTGTGAAATCAAGCCATGTATGTCAAAAACTAGTGACAATAATTATTAATCATAAAATGACCATAAAATTGAGCAACTATCATTTTTCTCAAGCATGATTGTAAGACCAAAGGTCATGGAAGGAACCTTGAATTTGGGCCATAAAATTGGCTATTGAAAAATGCTTGAAATTCAACAAAAGGGGGTTTGAAAAAGGGTTTTAAATCTGATTTGCAAAAAAAAAAAACCCAAAGGTAAAAATAGGCTCCTAAGGGCATTTTCTAGAGAAAATCTATTTGGAAAATAAACAAACACTTTATGGCTACCTAATTTTATTTTAAAATCAGTCACAAAAGCTTTCAAAAAACCATTACAATGAAAGAAGAAAATGTAATCCCCAAAAGTGAAATCAAAAGAAAACAAGGATTTTAAATCCAAATAAGACACATATCAAGATTTAATCAGTGGGCATTAAAAAGGGTAAAAATACCCAAAAGAGATCAAAATCAAATCAAATAAAATTTGAAAAACTACTAAGTAACAATATAACCAAGAGACCAAGAATCTCATCAAGCAATCAAGATGAACAAAGTGAAGAAAACAAGAAGAAACTCCATAGAAGAAGAACAAATATTCAACAATGTGTGTGGCCTTTAATATTCACATCCAATACACATATCATCTCAAGAAGCAAAAGAGAATGAAAGAAAATTGAAATAAGAAGAAGAAAATGAAATCAAACTATACTTACCAAGAAATCTCTTTATAAGTGCAAGAACTTAGCTTATAGCAAGCTAAAACCTCTCCTCCTAGCAAGGTTTCTTCAAATCTCTAAGAACTTCTCCTCCTCTGAAAAAATAGGCATAGTTTCCCCTTGAAAACCAAGAGAGAAGTCCCCTCAAATGAGCCTCGAATACCCCCTTTTATAGGGTAAGGAATGGTAGAGATTTGGACACTTGTCATCATCTCCACTAAAGCTCAAATTCACTTAAAACTCTCTTAAGCTAAACCTAAACCCTAAGAGACAACAACTCAAGTTAAAGCTCTAAAAAACTCTTTAAAAACACACTTAGGAATCCTAAAAAAAAAGGGAGACGAGACTCAATAAAGGTTTAAAACGAGGAGAAAAAGGAAAAATATGATGAACCAATCAAACTATCAGTTCAACCGATTGCAACCGGCTAAACCAGTCCCCTAGACTGCTTAAGGAAAAAAAAAAAGGGCCTCGGGGTCACCAAAAGAAGCACGTACAAGCTCCAAATGTGTTAATATTTTGGGAAAACCTAGGATGACACTCAATTCATGTTGCAAATCTAAGAACTCCCTCCAAAAGGTCTCCAAAAGTAGCCTAAGAGTTAGTGTCAAAGTTGAGTAACTTACAAACCACTAAGGAACGCAATGAATGGCTAAGCAAAAGGAGAATCCTATTCGTATACTACATGAAGGCACAAGGCAAAGTGTAACAACTATGATCAAAGGCATGTGTTATGAGAACAAAATGGAGGGTCTATAGAGTCTCTAACCCCTCATTTTCCCCCTCGAAATACTCTTTAAACCTTAAACAAAGCAAATATACATAGTCTAACATTAGAACATGTGACACCTTCTAATTTGCTACTTATTCCAAAATTAAATCGTAAATGTCCAAAAAATATGAAAAATTACAAGTTCTAAATTATCTTTTCTCAATTTCAATTGAATTGATGAATTTAAAACTCATTTCAATTTGATTTTGAAGTCAAAACTCATCAACCAAACCCTAATTTTGAAATTGAGGTGAGTTCAAAATGCATTTCCAACTCATAAGTGGCCTTGATGTCTCCATATATGCTAAGTTCAAAATTATGTAATTGAGTTCAAAATTGCCTAACCATTTCGAACTCAACCACTATCTATCTTATTTCCATCATATTTTGGGTTTAAAATCAGGTTCCTTTGTTCCAAAATGGGTGTAGGGTTCGAACTTAGCCATTACCTTTTATGTCTTTTGCATTTCCTTAAGTTTCAAAAGGCTAAAAACCATTAAGAACTCTCTTTTAAATTTTGAATTGGGTTACTTCCCTATGTGTAGTTTGTTTCAATTTATCATAGTTTCCTCATTTAAACTCTAATTTACAAACCATTTAAAGAGTTAGATTTGTGACTTCTTAATCATAGAAACTATATGAGACACTTTCCATGAAGTCAAAAGGACTAGAGCTAAAGAATGTTTAGAGTTAGTTCATACTGATGTGTATGAACCTTTTTGTGTTTATGCATGGAAAGTATAGTTGTACATATCAAGTCACTTCAATTTAATTGAAATAGTATCTCTAATAAGTTTGATTCTTTCCATAGGAGCATAGGATTATATCCCAGTTATGTGCACCAAGTCTTCATTGCATGATGGAGAGGTGGAAAGAATATATCAAACTTTAATGGACATAGTGAGATCATGGGTAGGTTTCTCATCTTTTCCTAGATTCTTTTAGGGATATGTCTTACAGACTTTGTAATACCTCTTTTTCTTAAAAGGTATATCAGTTTATGAGATATCTAAGAGGACTTTAAGGATCATTACATTTATAGTTAGGATCATCAAATGGTGTTTGTTGATATAAATGCCAGATTTATGATGAAAATTATAAGATAAGGAATGAGGCAAACAGTGATATAGATTGGAATACACTAAAAGATAGTCACACATTGCATAGGATACTGTAGATCCAAAGGGTTAAAAACATACAATTTCTATGATTTCTAGTACATCAGTACCTCATCATATAAGGAAGTCTATATCCCACAAATTATGATGAAGTGGTAAGTGGTTTTTATGCTTATTTTTGGCAAGGAGCTATGAAGGGATAGTTATAATCTTTGTATTCTAACAAATATAGTTTGGGTTCCTATAAAAGCACTTGAAGGGATAAAGGTATAAGTTGGTCTATAAAAGGGACACGGGAGTAGATGGATAGGTTGAAACTTATATGACTAAGACTGTAATTAAAGGTTATAGTTTGAAACTTTGTTTCAACAATGAGAAACCTTTTCAACAATGACCATACCCAACTTAGATCTAAGATGCCAACATAAAGGTTGATGTATCTTAGAGTGTTTGACCTTAGATATTGACTACATAGGAAGGTACATAAACAAGAAGAGACCTGATAGATAATGAATGGAGAGGATTATATGACCTTGGATAAGAAGGATTTTGGGTTTCACCAGAGGTTTTGACCACCCAATTAGTCATTTGGAAGCTAGAGTAGCAAATTAGCAAGGTAATAAATTGGTTATAAGAGAGACATCCATTTAGTAGAATTGCTAGAAGACTTTATGCCTCATTGAGTTTGGTGCTCCATCCTTGACCTTTGCTTTTTATAATAATATATCTCATAACATGTGTATTATATAAAAAAAAATTAATTATCTTTTTTCGCCATTGTTCACATTAGTGAAAATTCAAAATGAAACAAGATTTTGCAAATTTAATTTTCTCAAAACAGTTTTCACAATCCAATGCATTTTCAAGAAAAAAAAAAAAAGAAATGCAAGAACTCTCTAAGTCTTACCTTAAAAAGATAATGACTTTTAAAATTTGCTTTAAAAAATTAAGGTATTAAAAATTTTGGTGAGTTTATATTATTATATAAGAATTAATTTATTTTACTTTAAACTAGAAAATGTTTTCTAAACCAAACACAACCTTAAATGCTTATTCAGATATCATTCTTGTTTTCTATTTTTAAAACAGAAAATGAAGTAATTTTTGTATGAAATGCAAGAACTTTCTGAACTTACCTTAAAAAGATAACGACTTTTAAAATTTAAGGTATTAAAATTTTTTGTAAGTCTATATCGTTATATAATAATTAATATATTTTATTTTAAACTAGAAAATGTTTTCCAAATCAAACACAACCTCAAATGTTAATTCATATATCATTCTTGTTTTTTATTTTAAAAATAGAAAATGATGGTAATTCCTATGTGAAATGCAATAACTCTCTAAGTCTTACCTTAAAAAGGTATTGACTTTTAAAAGTTACTTTAAAAAATTAAGGTATTAAAAATTTTGGTGAGTTCATATTGTTATATAAGAATTAATTTATTTTACTTTAAACTAGAAAATGTTTTCTAAACCCAGCCTTAAATGCTTATTTGGATATCGTTCTTGTTTTCTATTTTTAAAACAGAAAACGATGGTAATTTATGTATGAAATGCAAGAACTCTCCCAACTTACCTTAAAAAGACAGACTTTTAAAATTGCTTTAAAATTTTAAGGTATTAAAAATTTTGGTAAGTCTATATTGTTATATAATAATTAATATATTTTATTTTAAACTAGAAAATGTTTTCCAAACCAAACACAACCTGAAATGCTTATTGGTTCTTATTTTTTTGTTTTTAAAACAATACTGGTAATTTCTATATTAATTGCAAGAATTCTTTGAGTGTTACCTTAAAAGATAATGACTTAAAAATTGCTTTAAGAAATTAAGGTATTAAAAATTTTGGTAAGTCAATATTGTATAAGAATTGATATATTTTATATTAGAGTTATTATTAATTATTTTCTATTTTGAAAAACAAAAATAGGACGTATATCCTAACCAAAATTGTAAAAAATGATTTTTTTAAAAAAAAAAAATTTAGACGTCATAATTTTTTATAAAAAAAAATATTCAAGGATTTTCCTCATTATTTTCCTTAAAATGACCACTATTTAAAGAAATACATTCCTACCACTTATTTTTTTTTCTTCTTTTTAACTTCTACATAAATCATCAAATAAGTCATATAAGAAAAACCATTTGATTTAAAAACATTTTCTTTTTCTTTTTTAAAATTCATAGCAATGGTTGGGCCTTATAATTTAGAAATAATTTTCAAAAACAAAATCATACCAAGAACAATTTTTAAATATTAAAGACCAGTTTGGGAACTGTTTTTTTAGAACAGTTTTATATTCTCCAAAACAAAAAATATAGGAAACATGTTTGACAATCAAAAGCTATTTTTTATTTTTTGTTCTTAAGAACAAAAAATAGAGTATTTTCAGATAATATCTTTTAGTTGTTTTCTATTGTTTTTACTTGTTTTCTTAAAACTATTTTTAAAAAATAATTATACAAACATGTAGAATAATTAAAAATAAAACATTACATATAAAAATTACTTTTTAAAAATATTTAAAAATATTAAAAATAGGTTAAAAACATTTTAAGTTTCTAAGCAAACTTTTGTTCTACAAAAATTAGAAAACAGTTTTTAAAAATTGTACTCAAAAATTATTTTTCAAAATTGTTTTCGAAAATAGTTACCAAATAAAAAATATCTATCTCAATGCGTTTCCCACTCGATGGCGAGCTCGATTTTGATTAAGATTGAAAAATGATTTTTATTTGTTAAGAAAATGACTTGGAGTCGCCACTTATTTTTGTTTTATTTTTAAAGGGTAAAAAAAATAAGAAAGAAAAACCCTAAGTGTGACTCCTAGTTTTGGAAAAGGTGGTCTGTGAAAAACCGGATCGGGTTCGGGGGTCAGGTTACTTATCGGGAAGGTACGGTAAAGACCGTGGCACCCCACTAAGCCCCTAAAGACGAGTCTCTACTAATAGACTGAAGCTGACGTGGCAATCAATGAGGAAATCAGTGGATACTTAAATCAAACTTGCACATATGAAAATAAGAGCATGCATAGAGAATAACCAAAATGAGAATGAGTGCGTACCTGGACCTCCAGTGACAAATGCGCTATCATGAAAGCAGGATCAGTGAACAAATGAATATGTACATATACTTATACGCATGTCAAGGAACAAAATAAATCAGATATGAATGGCGATTAAATCAATCAATCAAATAATCAATTATAAAATCACCTATGTGGGGCCCCCACCAAAGCCCGTTTTATTTTGCATGAATTAATTCCAATAAAACCATTATTCGGAATTACGGAATTTAATTCTTTGCTTATTTTTAAAACATTTTAAAAGATCGTGAAAGATTTGAAAATTGCTTGCCGAATAGAAAGTGGAAGCAAATTTTATTAAAATTGATATTTTGAGGCCTAATAAAACTAAAACTAAGGATGAAGATTTGAAAAGGTTAAAACTATTTGAAAATCGAGAAATTAGAAACTATTTGGAAACGGGAAATTTGGGAATTATTTGAGAATTGAAGATAAAGAAATAAATAGATAAACAGATAAATGAATAAATGACACGTGGCCCAAAAGGTGGTCATGCATAGCTGCCAGGGAGAGAATGGGTCTCGGGATTCCTCAGTGCGGTGGTTCTCAACGCTTTATCAAGAGCTACACCAATGAGAATAGCAAGGTAAGACCAAGGACCCTCATGCGCCTATAATCCAGTTTCTCACTTTCACTGTTGATGGAGTTCCACTAGCTTTGTCTGCATCCGTTCATCAAGCCATGATTCAGAAAAATGGAGAGTCAAACAATCATGATCAGCCATGCCAGCCCGGTCACTGCCGAACCCGCCGGAGCCATCACCAGCATCCAAAGAATGTAAGAGCCAGCACCAAGAGTGGCCCAGTTCAGTCGGAAGTTCTGTTCAGGATTTGGCATCAATGTGCCATTGGAAGTTTGCAGAATCCTTTCTGCTACGGCACGAGTAGCCAATTCAATAAAGCCATAACCCTCACATTGGCCAGTTTGCTTATTTTGGATAACCTTCACTGAAACCACCTCTCTGTTCTGAGAGAAACATCCCCACAGATAGTACTCCTTGATCAGTTGGTCTTCGAATTCGCTCTCTGAGTGCTGCGTCTTTGAGAAAGCGGAAGGCTCAAATCCTTTCTGAAGCAAGCATGAAGCACATCCTACCATGACAGCACCAATAACCATAAAAATATCTGCGGCAGAAATAGAACTGTTCTGGCAATCGCAATCCTCCTGGTTGAGAGAGATTTATCGAAGTGCAGCGTTTCCTCTATCAACAACTAATAAAGTACAGGTAGGCCGAACATACACTACATCAAAATTTCTTGAGAACTTTGCATCCTCACGGGGTCCATTTCCGTACCTTGCAACATTTGATTTCCCACCTACAATTATTGTCACACCTGAATCTCCTATCTTTCTGATGGCCAGATTTGAGGAGTCAGCAACATACACGTTCTCTTTATCATCCATAGTTACACCCTTGGGGCCATTAAAACGGATATCACTAGGTTTTCCATCAACATGTCCCGTATGACCCTGAAATGAACCAGCAATCAATCTCGCTTTACTATATTGTGACAATGGAGGAGTAATCCGAACGATGTTATTCTTAACTGCATCTACAACAAAGAGTTCACCATCCTCAGACACCCAGATTGAGTGAGAAACAACCCCAAGCTCATTTCCTTCCATAACAGTTTCGACCAAGTACCCATCTTCAAATTGGATAACATGACCATTACCTAAATAGGGTGCTTTGGAGGAAGACCACCAAACCTAAGCTTCAGAAAGAGACTATAGCAGAACCCCGGACTGGACTTTCAAGATGATCTCATCCCTGCCGAGACATCTTGTATTGGGGTTTTCAAGTTATGGCACTGTGCTCTGCTCTCACCGCTTCCCTGAATATGACAATCCCCATTCTAAGCAGAATATTCCAGCGATTCCATGAGCAATGCAACGACATCTTCCCAGATTCACAAAATGTGCCCATACCCAAACTAGGAGCAGTACTAGCCAATAGTCTTTTCCTCGGGCGTACCAGTGACCACCGAGAATAGAGAGTAAACAACAATGAAGCAAGGACCAAAACATAGTATAAAATGAACCCCCCGGAAAACAATGACCCGAGCCCAGTCTTATATTGAAGTCATAGGGCTTATGTATGGGTGGAAAAAGAAACCAGATGGAAACGAGATTCAAACCAAATGGAGACTAGATTCAAGGATATCACTCAAACACACAAAGAAGAGCAAAAGATGAATTCTCATTCTAAATCAAACTTCACATGAAGAACAGGGAACGGATATATTACAACACAGTCACAACAACAACAAAAAAAACATCAATGGCAATCAAAATATGGTCTAGCAAACGTACTTGAGAACGTTCCCTCTCTTTCTTCTGTTTTAGCTTTCAGTTGTTTTTCCTCTCAAGCCACCAGTCACAAGAATCACATTCCTTCAAGCAACCTGCAATTCCCAGTTTCTCCCCCTCCTCTCTGATTTTTCTCTGTAACTTGTTTGCCTCTCCAGAGTCCGAACCTCTTTGCTTCCTCAAAACTCAAGAACACCTCTCATCTAAAAACAATATCCTCCTAAACGGTCAGAAAAATCACCTTTTCTCCTCTCAGACTAACACTCTCTCCTCTCAAGCTAAACTCCACTCCTCTGCAGCTCCTCGGAATCTCTCTTCTTCTCTCGCTCCCTCTGCTTTTTTTTTTTTTCTCTCTCTAGTGTCCCTCTGTAACCAGCCTGCCCAGAGAGCTCCTGCCAGCAACCCAGGTACCTCCCTCCACTAAGCCAGACGACACCACCTCTCCTGCAGCTGGCAACCTCTCCAAAAGCACCTCACCTCCAGCTGCCAACATCTGCTCCTCTAACGGCAAGTATATTCCTATGTACGCGTCACCTCCTGATTGGCTCCCCAAACCACTATTATGATTCTCTCATGGCTTCTCAGGTGCTGACATGTGGCTGACCAAGGCTCTTCCGCGTGGTAAAATTGGGCTGCAAGGTAGGAATGACCTAAAAGGGGGTTTACAAATATGCCCCTCTTCGGTAGAGTTCACGAGTGTTAGGAATATGAACACTGAAGTGAATAGCAAGTGTGAATAGTGAGTGCAATGAAGTGAACTCTACCGAAGAACCAAGGAGACCCCCATGGGGACACCAGTGAGATACGAACTCACTCAGGCTAACGGATGAACAATGAGGCTCTAATCCTAAAAGGAAAGGAAGTCTAAAAAATGCCTCTGCAGCCACACTAAGGATCCAAGCTCCCTCTAAGACGTCTTCAAAAATGACTCGAAGATCGGTGTCAAAGATGAGTAACGGTCGAACCACCCTGGAGTACAAGAAGGAATGTGCCCAAAGGAAACTACCCTATGTGAACTACATGAGAAGACTAGGTGTAGGGTGCCCAATGACATGACAAAAATACGCGTCACAGAATCAAAGAACTAATGTCATGTGCAATGGAAGTGGAAGTCTAGAAGAGCAATGATGAATAGGCGATAAGCATCAAGTAACCAGGTGAGGAGAATGACTCTGAACGCCCAAAATGGAAATGTGACCCTGAATGTCATACTGAAGCAAAGGCCTGGACGCCGAACTGGCCTGATAGGAAGAATGAATGACTGATCTATATGGGTGCGGTCCCGACTCAAACTAAACACAAACTGATAGGGAAATGGCCGATCGATATGGGTGCGGCCCCGACTCAAATTGACAAGACAATGACCGATTGATATAGGTGCGGTCCCGACTCGAACTAAACTGATAGGAAGATGGCCGATCGATATAGGTGCGGCCCCGACTCGACTGACACGATGAATGACCAATCAATATAGGTGCAGTCCAAACTCGAACTGAACTGACAAGGAGATGACCGATCGATATAGGTGCGGTCCCAGAAACTGAACGGACATGACAGGAAGATGGCCGATCGATATAGGTGCGGCCCCGACTCAAACTGACACGATAATGACCGATCGTATAGGTGCGGTCCCAAAAACTGAACTGACATGACAAAGAGATGACCGATCGTATAGGTGCGATCCCGACTCAAACTGACACGATAATGACCGATCGTATAGGTGCGGTCCCAGAAACTGAACTGACATGACAGGAAGATGGCCGATCGATATAGGTGCGGCCCCGACTCAAACTGACATGATAATGACCGATCATATAGGTGCGGTCCCAGAAACTGAACTGGCATGACAAAGAGATGGCCGATCGTATAGGTGCGACCCCGACTCAAACTGACACGATAATGACCGATCGTATAGGTGCGGTCCTAGAAACTGAACTGACATGACAAAGAGATGGTTGATCGTATAGGTGCGATCCCGACTCAAACTGACACGATAATGACCGATCGTATAGGTGCGGTCCCAGAAACTGAACTGACATGACAGGAGATGGCCGATCGATATAGGTGCGGCCCTGACTCAAACTGACATGATAATGACCGATCATATAGGTGCGGTCCTAGAAACTGAATTGTCATGACAAAGAGATGGCCGATTGTATAGGTGCGACCTCGACTCAAACTGACACGATAATGACCGATCGTATAGGTGCGGTCCCAGAAACTGAACTGACATGACAAAGAGATGACCGATCGTATAGGTGCGGTCTCGACTCAAACTGACACGATAATAACCGATCGTATAGGTGCGGTCCCAGAAACTGAACTGACATGACAAAGAGATGGTCGATCGTATAGGTGCGGCCTCGACTCAAACTGACACGATAATGACCGATCGTATAGGTGCGGTCCCAAAAACTGAATTGACATGACAAAGAGATGGTCGATCGTACAGGTGCGGTCCCGACTCAAACTGACACGATAATGACCGATCGTATAGGTGCGGTCCCATAAACTGAACTGTCATGACAAAGAGATGGCCGATCGTATAGGTGCGGCCCCGACTCAAACTGACACGATAATGACCGATCGTATAGGTGCGGTCCCGACTCAAACTGACACGATAATGACCGATCGTATAGGTGCGGTCCCAGAAACTGAACTGACATGACAAAGAGATGTTCGATCTTATAGGTGCGGCCCCGACTCAAACTGACACGATAATGACCGATCGTATAGGTGCAGTCCCAGAAACTGAACTGACATGACAAAGAGATGGCTGATCGATATAGGTGCGGCCCCGACTCAAACTGACATGACAAGATGATGAATGACCTGATCAAATGACCCAAAACCAAAGGATGACCCAGATAATGATGCAAGTAAACTCGGGAGGGGATATGCCCCAGTATGACAACTCATAAGGATCGACAACTAGGTCGAAAGATAATGAAGTCTGTGAAAGGTCCGATGATCTCGGAGAAGGAGGGTATGCCCCAGTATGCAACTCTCGGGGTCGACAACTAGATCAAAAGTGAATGAAACCTGTCGAAGGTTCAATGCTCTCGGAGATGGGGTATGCCCCAATATGTAATGATGAACAGACAGAGAAGCAAAATGCATCAAAACTACTGTACTCTGAGATATGTGTAGACCCTCTATTTTGTCCTACTAGCACATGTTCTATTACGTGTCCGTTTGATACTTTATAATAATTCTCTGATGACCCATTGGGCACCACCTTAGGCCCACTTTTGCACCCTAGGCCCATTTAGATACACCTGGCCCGATAGGTACACTCCTAGGTCACTTAGCACATTTTTATTTTTTTATTTTTTATTTTTTGGATTGCTTGAGTTGAATTTTCAATTATTTTGATTGTGTCAATTTGACATCTTGTCTATTTTCATTTCTATTTTTATTTTTTATTTTTATCTGTGTTATAGTTTAATGTTTAGATTATTGTTGCGTGCATTGGGCACTTATTTATTTTTCTTGCTTTATTCACTTATCCATCTACTTATTTATTCTAAAAATAAAAAAAATAAAAAAATTGCAGGTGATTGGGGATCTTATATTATTATTATTATTATTACTAATATTATTAGTATTATTATTGTTATTATTAGTATTATAATTATTGTTAGTATCATTATCTTTATTATTATTATTAGTATTCATCTATTGTATGTTCTTTTTATCATTATGTTATTCATCTTATTTTAGCTTCATTTTTTTTATATTTATTTATCTTTATTTATCTTTATCTTTATTTTTATTTTCTTATTTTATTAACTAAAAAAGAAAAAAAAAGAAATAATAATAATAATAATAATAATAAGCAAATGGAAAGGTCTGGGAGTTGGGGCAGCCACATAAAAAATAATAATAATAATAATAATAAAATGGTGAAAAAAAAAAAAAAAAAAAAGGTTAGCAGGCTGCATGGAATGAAGAGGAGCTTGGGAAAACGGTGAGGGGGAGTTTTCGAAGAGTTTGGCACGGGAAAATGCAGAGAAGGGAAGTCTTGAAGAGGAAGAAATGATCGGCTAGAAAAGAAAAATGGGGAGTTAAGAGGGTCAGTGGTCGATGCTTGGAGGGGATGAGTTGCAGAGGAAGAGAAGACAGAAAAAACCAGCAGAAAAACAAGGGATAGGAGAAAGCATAACAAAGAAAATGAGCGGCCGTAGGTAAGCTGATCGTGAGTTTTCATACTTACTTTGATTAATATACTTGTCCTCTTTTTCTCATTTATTTGCTTTGCATTGCTTGTTGATTTGGGTGCGGGTAAGATGGGTTACATGCTGAACTTGGTTGATTTATGGATTATTTTTTACATTTAGTTGTTGTTGATCTCACTGTCATTCTTGAGGACTGGCTCAGTGCTAGTGTGACTCTGTTTCATATATATTGTGTAAATCTAACTTAAGGTCTCCTTACCTGTCTCAAGCCTATGGAGAATATATCAAATGAGGTTTCATACATTTAACATTAGCTTGATATTTTGTTGGCCTTCCTCTGTTTTTTTACTCTGCTTGTGTCTTTACTCTCTGGATCTCTGTATACTTTCTTGAGGGAGTCCTCTGTTTTTTTTTTTATGTCTGGGAGAATTAATGGTTCTAGCATTGGATTCTTTTAGATTTTCATTTGTTGCTTTATCCGAGTTTGAGGATTTTCCATTTTCCAGAAATTGGCTGTTGCTTAGAGAATTGGTGAGGCTTTGGTTGGCAAGTTTGAACATTGCTTTTTTCTGGGTAAAGAGTGTTGTTTGCGTGTAAATCTTGGGGTTTCTTGAAAGGGTTTGTTTTATAGGTTGGTTGGTTCGAGTAACATTGAGTTTTTAGTAGGAAATGAGAGATTTCAGAGTGGTGATATTCTGTTAAATCTCTGCTCGTTGTTTGTTGTGATCTGCAGTTGCTGTTATTTCTTTATTTTATTTTTTTGGTAGAGCAGATTTAGCTTGATTCCTACTTCATTTTGGATTTTTGGGTGTATAAGGAGTGTTCTTTGTGCATGAATTTTAAAGTCTCTGTAAAGGGGTTCGTGGTTTTGGTTTGTTCGGTAGCTGAGAGATGTTCGTTTCTCCTGAGAAAGAATAGATCTCGCTGCCTTTAGAAAATGTAGGGGAGTCATTTAAGTCAACTTCCCCAGCAGGATCATACCCGGATTCCCTTAATGGCTTTCCGACGGGTACTAAATTATGCGATCCGGTTACTGTTCCTGTTCCAGCCCTCTATACTGATGTGACTGTTGTTCCTGAGCAAGAAAAGCAGGAGCTTGAGCAAACAATTTCGACTCTAGAAGGAGAAATTGCTCGATTGAGGTTGCAGCATCAGTCTTGAGACTGGACGCAAAGTGAAGCACTAAACAAGATCTTAGATATAAAAAGCAGCATGTGTTTCATATAACAGTGCAAGTGGATATTTTTTTAAGTGGAAATGTTATTATAAAGGTAAGTGGTTTGACTTTTACAAGTTCTGGCACGTGTTGATTTTGAATATAGTAGCATGAGTTTTAAAAAAAAAAAACAAACTAGAATTGTTATTTAGGTTTATGTAATAATGCAAGTTTGGATATTTTTCTTTAATGGAATTATTATTATAATAGGTAAGTGGATTGAATTTTATTACTAGTGCCGGCATATACTTGTTTCATTTTAATATGACAATATGAGAATTGTGTTTAGGGTTAGTTTTTGGTTTATTATATTAAATTCGGAAAATATAATTTTTTTTATGTAGTTTTACTTTAAAAAAAAAATATATGGTTTGATTTTTATTTTATTTAGTTTTGATCCATTTAATTATTAATTGTTTATTTAGTTATTTGCTATTAATTTAATGCTTTGTAACTTATTTATTTATTTATTCATTTATGAGATTGAACCTATGGGTTAAAAATTTAGTTTAAAATAAATAATAAAAAAAAAAAATCTATTGAAGGTGGTTTGAATTGGCTTTAGGTTTAGTTAAAATTATAGTATGTCGAAATGATTGATTTTTATGTGTTAAGTATTATATCTCAAACTTGCCTTGATTAGTGATAAAAATATTTGTTAAGCTCAAATTTATTTTACTAACGTAAGTTTATTAAAAAATAAAAAATAAAATAAAATAAAATAAAAATAAAAATTATTTAATTCCTTGAGTTCGTATTTCGTTTCATTCATATGTTATTGCATGCATATTTATTTGTTTGTGTCATCAACTTATCCATTTGATCATGAGTTTAATTTTGTAGGTTAGAAATTTAGTCTCAGATAGTTTTTTTTTAATTTAATTTGTGGTTAAGGTAAAATTTTAGTTTGTTAAAATAATTGAGCATGTGTGTTAAGAATTTAAGTTTAGATTGACTTTAATTAATGTTTAGTTGTTTTTGAAACCTAGATTTCATTTTAATAATGTAAGTTTATTTCAAAATTAGTTTCCCTTAATTAATTTTATCATGTTCTGATATTCAGTTGTTAGTTTTCAATATTTCATGTGTAAATAGTATTAAAGTATGTGAGGTTGAGATTGTTTTATTATTATTATTATTATTATTATGTCATAAGATATTCCATCCCAGGACCACGTTTTGCATGGCCACTTTCGGGATGCGAGTCCCACCGACTACGTACCATCTTTTTATTCATTTTTTTTTTTATTCTCATACATCAAAAATATAATTTTCAAAACTTCGATCTTCACGTTTCGATTTTCAAAAATTCCAATTTTCCAAAATTTTCTATTTTCGAAATAATTTTCCAAAATTTCATTTTTTAAGTTTAATTTTCCGAAATTCCATTCTCGAAGTCCCAAGTTTCCAAATTTCCAATTTGTAAAATTTAATTTTCCGAAATTTCATTTTTAAAAAATAATCCTTCCAAATTTTCAATTTTTTTTAATTTAATTTTTCAAAATTCCATTCTCAAAATTTCCATTTTCCAAAATTCAAAATTTATTTATTTATTCGTTTTTTTATTTAATTTTATTTTAAATTATTTATTTATTTATTTATTTTGAAATACCATTCTCAAAGAGATTTCCAAAATTTTCAAACTCATTTTTTTTATAAAATAAAATTCCACACTTCCAAAATTTCAAATTTAATTTTCAAAATTGCTTTTTTCAAATTTTTTTTATTTAGAAATGAATAAGTTTTCATAATTCCAAAATAATGGAATTTATGAGAATTAATTCATAGCAAAAATAAATTGGGCTTTGGTGGGGGCCCGACATTCATAACATTTTCTTCGAAAATAATTCAAGTAAGTTGTGCTCTCCATTTTGTTTGATTTTGATTTGGTTTTGAGTGAGATTTTTTTTACACTTGTCATTGTACACTAACCTTGTTTTCATGACAACGCTTTATTACCTACTACTAAGGTACACTCTCACTTTCACTTCGTTTATCATTTCATCATCATGACTTATTTTTGAACTATGATCGTTTTGGTATCCGTTGATCTTCTAGTTAATTGCCATGTCTGGTTCACCTTATTTAGTAGAGACCCATTTTTTTTAGGGGCTTAGAGGGGTGCTATGGTCTTTACCGTACCTTCCCAATAAGTAACCTGATCCCCGAACCCAGACTCAGGTTTTTCGCAGACAGCTTTTCCAAAAAAATCAGGAGTCCATTTAGGGGTTTTATTCTTACTTGTTTTCCCCTTCAAAAATAAATAAAAGTAAGTGGCGACTCCAAGTCTTTTCTAAAAATCATATTTTTCACCTAAATAAACGAAAAGCGAGTCTCGCCGATCGAGTGGGAACGCATCATTAAAAATGCGGGGTCCACAAATTGGCGACTCCGCTGGGGATCGAACCCAGAATCTCTGGTTTCATAGAAGATCAAGCTCGAACTTAAGTTGAGGCAAATATGGCGTTTAATTAGTCGATTGATGGATACCTTCTCTTTGTGTTTTTCTATGATCAAGTGTTCATAGCACATTGAGAGTTTGATGTGATTATTTGCTATGCTTGACTATCATATTCATTTAGGACATTAACGTGTTGATGACATTGATTGTTTATCTTGTCTGTCTTAGCATAGTGACTTTGATCTTGCCATGATTGTTCTGTTCACCTCATATGTGTAGACTCATTGTTGTATATGTTCTGACTGGATGTGTTGATTCTCTCGCTTATATATTATCTTAATCATCTTTGAGCATGCTGTCTTTGTCACTATTCGTCTTGATTTTCATATTCTCGTTTAGCTTGTATGTAGAGATGGATGATGTATCTGCGCTTTGCTTGATTGCCTGTTGCATGACTGCTCTTCTCTTGTGTGATTGCATGTTGCTTGTCTGTGTGGGTCGCACATATATCCCCTTACCTCCAACCCTCTGGTTTCGGTCATTTCCTTCCTTTCGGTTCTTACATTTGCAAGTGTGAGACCTTGTGTGTGTTTGTTTCTCTGACCGAGCTAGTGGTTAGGAGTAGGGTCTAGCGACGGGCTATATCGATGTTTGGGAGCATTCTGGAGAAAGCTGACACACTGATACTAATTGAAGTCCGATCTTTGAAGACCTGTATAGCCCAGAGCTAGGATTTATGGATATTTGTGTGACCAGTGTGTTTCTGTTTTCTATTTTAGGTTCATAGGATTTTCGGATGCACCCACACCACTCACTGTGCACTTTAGTTGACTATTGAGTGCTGAGAGTTGTGAGAGCTTTAGCCATAGGAAACCCCCTGGGATGTCGAGGTAGTGCATGTGTGGAGGTGATGACCACCTTGCATGGAAGCGCCCCGTCTCTTCGGAGGCGTGCAGAGGGTTGCATACCGCTGGAGGGTATGATCGCTTCTGCTAGGGATCCTTTAACCCACCTTGTTATTTTTAGAGCCACCTTGTCCTTTTAGGCTAAGCTTAGGCCCCATTATGATTCCCTTCCTACACGTGGGTGCATCTGTGGTCCTTCAAAGCCGTGTTAGTAGAAATAGGTTTAGTTACCTTCGTAGTAGTCTCTTCTATATTCATTTAGAATTGGATATTAGTCTGAGTACTTCCAGGATACCTTCTTGTATAGTTGATAGACGTTTCTTGTAGAGTTTTCTTTACACCGTATCTTATCTAGTATTTCTACTATTGTAGGAATATTGATACGTTCGATCTGGGTTCAGCTTCTTGGATCAGAGTTAGAGGGAGATTGATTAGAGTGTTAGACCAGTCAGATCAGACAGATATGGATTCGCAGGTGGTTACAATTGATCAGTTTGCTGCTGCTATGGCTTCGATCCAAGAGGCCATAACTAGCCTTGGTCAGAGGATGGATGGGCAGCAGGCCCAACAGGTTCCAGTTCAGGAGAGTGTGCAGATCCCACTATTCCGCCCCCTCTCCCGCCTAGTCAGATAGCTCCACAGGACACTCAGATGCCACCACCTCCCCCACTTGGTCAGACAGTTCCACAGCCTACACCATTTACTTTGCAGAGTCAGACTGAGGTTACCCCACCGCCTGCCATGGTGGCTGTTCCGACCTCGGAGGATACCCATGCACGCATGGACAGGCTTGAGCAGAAGATGAGACAGATGAGAGTATCAGATGGAGGTATGAGATGGGATGATTTTGATGGACTACCAGTGGCCAGTCTGCCGGCCAAGTTTAGGATGCCAGAGATCGAGCGATACACAGGGATTGGATGTCCGCGCATTCATTTGAGACAATATAGTACTGTTATGAGGGCCCACGGCTTGGATGAGGCTCAGATGATTATGCTATTCCCCATGTCCTTGAGTGGGGCGGCCCAGCGTTGGTTTGCTTCTTTAGATGTATCACGTCGTCGTACATGGGATGATTTAGCCTAGGAGTTTCTGCGACAGTTTGCATTTAACACTGTCATAGATGTCTCACGGAGAGAGTTAGAGGCCTTGAGGCAGAGGCCCGATGAGACAGTCACATCTTTCATTTCCCGTTGGAGGGAGAAGATTGCCCAGATCATTGATAGGTCATCTGAGAGATATCAGATCAGCATGATTATGAAGAGCTTGCAGCCTCGATTTGCTAGACATTTGATAGGGTTCCCACACGTGGACTTTGGATCTTTGGTGCAGGCATTATATGGTATTGAGGAGGGTATTGCTAGAGGTTTGTGGCCTGATTCTTCCCCGTCAGACTCGAAAGGGAAGAAACCCACTATTGGACAGAGACCAGGGGACGTCAGGGCCATTGGCGCAGTCAAATCGAGGCCCCCTAGATATTATCAGACAGTTGGACAGACTTTTGGAGTTTATTATCCGCCATCACCCCATGTGCAGTATAGGTCACCTGTTCCTTTTAGACCTATGTCTCCCACATATCTACACTCAGCTCCACAGCCAGTTTATGCTACTCAGACCACACAGAGGCCACCTGCTCATTATCCTCAGCCTAGGGCTCCACCTGCACCGAGACCGATGCGACAGTTTTCCCAGTTGGGAATGCCTTTGAGTAGAGCTTTCCAGAAGCTCATAGAGGGAGGATTGTTGACTGCACTAGCACCGAGACCACCACCTCAGCCTTTGCCACCTCAGTTCAGGATGGACCTTCACTGTGCTTACCATCAGGGTCCAGGACATGACACTGACCGCTGCTCTGCTCTGAGACATGCTATTCAGGACTTGATAGATCAGGGTCTGGTTAACTTGGGACAGCCAAGTGTGACCACGAACCCTTTACCTGCTCACACCACTCATTCGGTGCCTCCGCCTACTGGTGGTATTCATCACATGGATTTTGTTCAGGACAATGTCATACATATGCTGAGTTGGGATGATGGATTGCCTGAGATGATTGTTCCAGATGATGGCTATGAGATTGTAGGAGCTACATCAGATTCTTCGATCCCTGCACCATTCAGCTTGATCCCGGATAGAGCACCGTTACAGTTGATTCCTTTTACACCATCATATGTTGGGCATAGGGACATGTTTGCTCCGTTTATTCTATGGCCTGAGGATGTTGATGTACAGGTTATGATCCGTAGTGGGAGGATAGCCCAGGCTGCACCTCTAGTTACCAGACCATCTGATGGTACGGACTCTCGTGAGGAGGTCAGGAGGGAGGATGATGAGATATTGAGACAGTTGTAGAGCACCCAGGCTCGGATATCCATTTGGAGTTTGTTGGCTACTTCTAGCATCCATAGAGATGCACTTATTCGAGCTTTGAGTCAGATACGTGTTGAGACATCTACTACTCCAGAGGGATTGATTCATATGATGACAGTTGATAGGGCCACTTGCATTGTGTTTTCTGCTGATGATCTACCACCGGAGGGTTCTGACCATACTCGCCCTCTCTATATTACAGTTGTTTGTTCAGGCCACAGAGTCCCATCCGTCTTGTTAGACAATGGCTCTGCCCTGAATGTTTGCCCATTAGCCACTGCTATAGCCCTCGGTTTTGCACCCTCAGATTTTGGTCCCTCCACACAGACAGTGAGGGCTTATGACAGCACTCAGAGAGAGGTCATGGGCACCTTGACTATAGATTTGCTCATCGGCCCGACCACATTCTCTATATTATTCCAGGTTTTGAGGATTCCTGCTTCCTTTAACCTGCTTTTGGGCCGACCTTGGATTCACCAGGCTGGAGCTATTCCATCTTCCCTTCATCAGAAGATGAAGTTTGTCCATGACGGACGGGTTATTACAGTGCAGTCTACTAGAGACATGATTTCATCCTCTGAGCCAGTATTGCAAATCAGTCATAGTGATGATGATTTTTTTCTAACGGGATTCACATTTGATGAGGTACAGACCCTTGAGATTCAGGATTTTTGCAGAGATTTCGTGGCCATGTCATTTGACCAGCATAGTAGTACCCTTGTTCTTGATATGATGAGAGGCATGTCATTTCTACCTGGTTTTGGGTTAGGACGACGCCAACATGGATCTAGTGAGTTTGTGACTTCTATTGATCATGAAACTCCTTATGGACTTGGATTTACCCCTTCCGAGGATGATGTTTGTTATATGGCACGACTACGTAGGGACAGGGTGCGGGCTCGTTTGTTTGGCATCCCATTTGATTATCCTGTTCGTCCTTACACTTTCAGCTTGGCCGATTACTTTGTTAAGGGATCAGAAGTTCAACCTCGTGTTGAGGAGATAGGTGTTGATGATAGTACATTAGGTGAGCTTCAACATGTGTTTCATCAGATGCAGTTGGATGATGCGACCCCTGACATGTCAGCTTCTGTGATGATCCTTCCACCATCTCCAGATCGAGCCAGCTTATTCTCCTTGTGCTTCCCGAATAAGGTTACTGATTATGAGGTAATCATTGAGCCCGAAGATATGACTGATGGAGTAGTTCCTCGTGATGAGTATCATGATGAGATGGACATGTTGGGTATCAGTCAGTTCCTTGATATAGTTCAGCGTGAGCCTTTCTCGCCATTGGAGCTTTTTGGAGTATCTGTCATCGAGATTGCTGAGGAGGATCAGACTGTTCCTGCTCTTGAGCTTTCTGCTTTTGTTATTCCTACTATTGATATGTATGAGGGCACTGTTGGCCCAATTGAGGGAGCGTCCGACTCTGTGGACCCACCTCTTTCATTTGACATTCTATCGGGATTTGTCACCCGCTTTGACTATGTTTCTAATGATTCAGTTATGGATTTGAGCATTTACGAGTATTCGTCTGTCTCTTGTGATGATGTTTCGTTATTTGCACCTTATCCACTCACTTCACAGATATTTGATATAAATGATGGAATTGCACTGCCCGATTCAGGTAGAGACTCTTTTGATCACGACTCTGATCCCATAGATGAGAGAGTTTCACCCGCTACAGTGGATGTTGAGATTGTTGATTTTGGCATAGATGATCAGCCTAGAGAACTGAAGATTGGTTTACCCTTCTCCACAGATGAAAGGAATAGACTTATTCATTTACTCAGATCATACTTGGATGTCTTTGCATGGTCATATGAGGACATGCCAGGCCTTGATCCCTCTATAGTTCAGCATCATCTGCCTATCTTGCCACATGCCAGACCAGTTAAGCAGAAATTGAGGCGATTACACCCACGTTGGAGTTTGCAGGTGAAAGAAGAGATTCAAAAACAACTCAATGTTGGATTTATATCAGTGGTTAAGTATCCAGAGTGGTTGTCTAACGTTGTCCCTGTTCCAAAAAAGGACGGCAAAGTCAGGGTTTGTGTTGATTTTAGAGACCTCAATAAAGCCAGCCCTAAAGATGACTTTCCTCTCCCACACATTGATCTGTTGGTCGACGGCACCGCAGGCCATTCGATGTTGTCATTCATGGATGGGTTTTCAGGGTATAATCAGATTTTGATGGCTTCAGAGGATATGGAAAAGACAGCCTTTATTACTGAGTGGGGTACTTACTGTTACAGGGTTATGCCATTTGGGTTGAAGAATGTCGGAGCCACTTATCAGCGAGCAACTACTGCTTTATTTCATGACATGATGCATAGGGATGTTGAGGTGTATGTCGATGATATGATTGTGAAATCCCGAGGCAGAGCAGATCACCTAGCGACTCTAGAGAGATTTTTTGAGAGGATTCGAAAATTCAGATTGAGGCTAAATCCCAAGAAGTGCACTTTTGGAGTAACTTCTGGGAAATTGTTAGGGCATATGGTCAGTGAGCGAGGCATAGAGGTTGACCCAGATAAGATCAAAGCCATACTTGACATGCCTGTGCCAAGGACTGAGAAAGAGATCAGGGGTTTTCTGGGTAGGTTACAGTACATCAGTCGATTCATAGCCAGATTGACAGACATATGTGAGCCTATTTTTCGTCTATTGAGAAAGAACCAGCCTACAGTTTGGAGTGATGATTGTCAACTTGCGTTTGAAAGGATTAAGGAGTATTTGTTTTCTCCTCCTGTTTTAGTGCCTCCTATGCCAGGGCGTCCACTTCTTTTATATTTGTCAGTTTCAGACATGGCCTTGGGGTGTATGCTAGCTCAGCTGGATGACTCAGGAAAGGAGCGAGCTATCTACTATCTGAGTAAGAGAATGCTGGAATATGAGATGAGATGTGTTATGATTGAGCGCTTTTGCTTAGCGCTAGTATGGGCTACTAGGAGGTTGAGGCATTACATGACAGAGTATTCAGTACACTTGATTTCCCGTCTTGATCCATTGAGATACTTGTTTGATAGACCTGCTTTGGTTGGTAGACTGATGAGATGGTTAGTGCTTCTTACAGAATTTGATATTCATTATGTCTCTCAGAAATCCATTAAGGGAAGCGTTGTTGCGGATCATTTAGCGTCATTACCAATAATCGAGAGTAGGCCAATTGATGATGATTTTCCAGATGAGGAGTTTGTCGCTATGACTAGATTATCAGGATGGCGCATGTACTTCGATGGAGCAGCTAATCATTCAGGGTATGGGATAGGTGTTTTGTTGGTATCTCCCCAGGGTGATCACATCCCGAGATCTATTCGTTTAACATTCCCTGATTACTATCCCACCACAAATAACATTGTTGAGTATGAGGCATGTATCCTCGGTTTAGAGATTGCATTAGAGCTTGGCATCACACAGATGGATGAACTTGGTGATTCCAATCTAGTGCTCAGACAGGTTCGGGGTGACTGGAAGACCAGAGACGCGAAGTTGAAGCCATACCATGCCTACTTGGAGTTATTGATTGAGAAATTTGAAGAGTTGAAATACATTCATCTCCTTAGAGCACATAATCAGTTTGTTAATGCTTTGGCTACCTTAGCTTCTACAGTTGATATTCCAACTAATGTGGTAGTTCGTCCTCTACTGATTGAGACTAGATCTGCGCCTGCATATTGTCATTTGATTGATGAAACAGAGGTCCAAGATGACCTACCATGGTTTCATGACATTCGTCAGTTTCTTAGATTTGGCACATACCCTGAAGCTGCGACAGCCAAGGATCGGAGAGCATTGAGGCAGTTAGCCACTAGATTTGTGATATGTGGAGAGACCTTATACAGACGATCAGTTGATGGAATATTACTATTATGTTTGGATCGAGCCTCTGCAGATCGAGTGATGAGAGAGGTTCATGCAGGAGTTTGTGGTCCGCATATGGGTGGACACATGTTAACCCGTAAGATCATGAGGGCTGGCTATTTCTGGTTGACCATGGAGACAGATTGTTGCCAGTTTGTTCAGAGATGCCCAGAGTGTCAGATGCATGGGGATCTTATTCATGTACCACCCTCAGAGTTGCATACTTTGACATCACCATGGCCATTCTCAGTATGGGGTATTGATATCATTGGAAAGATCTCGCCGAAATCTTCCAATGGCCATGAGTTCATCTTAGTAGCCATTGATTATTTTACCAAGTGAGTGGAAGCTGCATCATATGCGAAGTTGACATCTACTAGAGTTGCCAGTTTCATCAGGTCACATATCATTTGTCGCTACGGAGTTCCACATGAGTTGATTTCAGATAGGGGTGCACACTTTAGAGCTGAAGTCGAAACTTTGTTACAGAAGTATGGCATCCAACACCACAGATCGTCTGCATACAGGCCACAAACTAATGGAGCTGTAGAGGCTGCAAATAAGAACATTAAGAGAATTCTGAGAAAGATGGTCGAGACTTCTCAGGATTGGTCAGAAAAGCTTCCTTTTGCCTTATGGGCATATCGTACTTCTTTTCGCACTCCTACAGGAGCTACACCTTACTCCTTGGTGTATGGTATGGAGGCTGTTTTGCCAATCAAGACAGAGATGGGTTCTTTAAGAGTGGCTCTTGAGCAGCAGATTTCAGAGACAGAGTGGGCCCAGGCTCGATTTGATCAGCTTAACCTTTTAGATGAGAGGAGATTGAGAGCAGCGGATCATGTTCAGGCCTATCAGAGAAAAATGGCTCGTGCCTTCAGGAAAAGGGTCAAGCCTAGACCACTACATAAGGGGGATTTGGTTTTGAGGATGCTCAGAGGTTTGATTGGAGACCCTAGGGGGAAGTTCAGACCTAATTGGAGTGGACCTTACGTTATTCGAGAGCTGACTCCAGAAGGGGCTGCATGTTGACTGACCTAGATGGAAACCAATTTTTGGAACCAACCAATGTGGATTAACTGAAAAAGTATTACGTCTAAGATCATGGTCAAAGGATGGGTGGCCATCATTTCAATTAGCCTTATACCTTATCGCACCCATTTCACATACATCCCGTTGCTAGCCCCTTGAGCCCCATGAGTACATTAAAGCCTTTCATTCTTATAGCTCTGCTTACCTTTCATCACCTGGATAGGGGCCCTTGGTTGTGTATGAATGTTTTACTTGGTTAGTCTCGTGAGTTTCAACTATATGATCTATTTTCATTTTTTTTCTTGTCATCATCCTTTACTATTCTACTTCTATCATGTTTCATTATTGTTCATTTTCCATCTACTTTCGTGTTTTGTCTTTCCTTGCTTCGTCTCATCCTCTTTATTTTCTCTAGTTGATGACTTTTCACATTTTTTGGTGTATCAAGGTAGTCATGTCACACCCTTCATTCCATCTATTGACTTTGATCTGGATACCTTAGCTTGAGAGGTGACCTTAGGGTGGGGGTTTTATATACATGTCAGTGATCGGAGTTGACATACTTTTGGAGGTTTGTGTATGATTCATATTTTCATTGGGGATTGAAGAGAGTTTATTCATTTCTATTCTTTGCTCAATGGGGTTTTAGTTTATTGATACTAGTGTTCACAAAAAGCAAAAAAACAAAAAACAAAAAAAAACAAAAGAAAAACAAAAAAACAAAAAAACAAAAAAAAACAAAAACAAAAACAAAAAAAAGCAAAAAAAAAAAAAAAAAAAAAAAAGGTTGTGACAATAAGTTTGTTTATGGTACCATATTCCACTGGGCATTCATGGATGTTTGAGGGTTGTTCATTGAGTTATCTATCATTGAGCTCGTATGTGAGCCTATCTGAGAGCATCCCGTTCCTTGCGTTACTCATGTTTTCTGAGTAACAGCAGTTTGGTGAGAGTTTTGTGAGATCCTTCGCTTCATGGATCAGGGTTGGTATACATTGGGTGTGAGGATTGGGTAACCCATCACTAGGATCTCCAGATCACTGTCTTCACTTCCATTCCATCTTTGGTGATATGATTTTCTTTGGCTGCACTAATATGAGTTAGTCATCATCCTTGTATCTTCTCGCTTCTCTCATTCATTTTCGATCATCTCTTTTCATGGTGATTATTCCATATTTATTCTTTTCTTCCATTGATACATGTCTTCGTTTTAGTAGCCTCTTCATATCCATTACATCGCATTGAAGACCACTTCCATTTTCTCTTATAGTTCGTCATTGACACTTCCATTGTTCGCTATCGAGTTAGTTGGCTCACGAGATTACCCTGTACATCATATCTTACACACGAGGGTATTGGGTTTGATCATTGCATACTTGAGCCTAGTTTCCTTCCATTTCTTTTACCCTATAACCTAAGCCTACATTACGGTCCGTGTCATAAGACCACCCTGAGGCCATGAGATTAAACGTTATCTTTGACAGTCTCCAGTTGGGCAGGTCTTAACAATTGGTTGAAATATGGGTGTTGTTATGCTTTCCCTTATGGAAGATGCTTCGAGTGACATTTGGTTCCTCTTATGCTTAGTCTGATGATGTTTGGCAGAACCTGAGTATGAAGATAGTGTTTAACTGGTGATATCAGTCCTGTTTCTTTGACACACCAGATGCCTATACTGGGGCATATTACCCTCATCATGGGATTTTCCTAGTTGTGATTGGATTGTACGACTCCCACATCCATGATTTATAGAGATGCTTGACTGGTAATGATAGACCCTTGTCATACGCTACGCATCTACTTTGGTACACCTTGGCCCAGTACCTTGGGTTATCATCATATGAGCGTGTTATTTTTCTCTTGGGATGCTAAGATTTGTTTGAATGTTGGGTGCATAAAGGGGATAATCAATGTTGTTCGATTATCTTGAGACTTGATCATCAAATGTCATACTAGGGCATATCCCTTTCTTGTTGAGGTGAACTGATTGGAGTAGTAATGCATGGGTGGATGGTTTGTATTAATTACTTACTTCACGTAAGGATCATCTGTTACACTGGAGTATATTTCTCGCTTTGATGAGATGGATGGCTTTGTGCCTTGTATTTATGATTCTCTACTCTACATGGGAGATTGATGTCTCTATGATCAGTTTTTGATTTCGTAGCCAGTTTATCTCCTTATATGAGCACATTCTTCAGTTTTATAATTTGTGATATTGTGATTGGCTACATACGACATTGCTTGATATTGAGATGGACCCCACCAGATTTCACCCAAAAAGTATCAATGGACTCCCTTGTCAAGAGTTTATGAGATGATTTGTTTTCGCCATAGTAGTTCTTTTGTCAAATTATGATGTGCATTTGTTGAGCTTTATCTTTGAGATCAGTTGACAAGGAATTTATTTGAGATATAAAGAAACTTGTATATACTTCTCGAGACCTTTGACATGAGGTGTTGCTTCTTTCTTATTATGATGTTTGCAGTTGCTTGTTTCATTGGACATTTTAGCAGCTTGATGCAACCGTGATACTGGGGCATACCCTCTTCTTTGAGATTATCAAGCTTAGGTTTTGATTTTTTTATATAGGTTGTTATACTGGGGCATATCCCCTGTGTAGAAGTTATCCAATTTTCTTCATCATTTTCATAGGCGTTCAGAGCCATCACTTTCATAGGCGTTTAGAGCCATTTTTTTCATAGGCGTTCAGAGCCATCACTTTCATAGGCGTTCAGAGCCATTACTTTCATAGGCGTTCAGAGCCATCATTTTTATAGGCGTTCAGAGCTATCACCACTTTCATAGGCATTCAGAGCCACTATTTTCATAGGCGTTCAGAGCCATCATTTTCATAGGCGTTCAGAGTCATCATTTTCATAGGCGTTCAAAGCCATCACCACTTTCATAGGCGTTCAGAGCCACTATTTTCATAGGCGTTCAGAGCCATCACTTTCATAGGCGTTCAGAGCCATCATTTTCATAGGCGTTCAGAGCCATCACCACTTTCATAGGCGTTTAGAGCCACTATTTTCATAGGCATTCAGAGCCATCACTTTCATAGGCGTTCAGAGCCATCATTTTCATAGGCGTTCAGAGCCATCACCACTTTCATAGGCGTTTAGAGCCACTATTTTCATAGGCGTTCAGAGCCATCACTTTCATAGGCGTTCAGAGCCACCATCATTTTCATAGGCGTTCAGAGCCATCACCACTTTCATAGGCGTTCAGAGCCATCATTTTCATAGGCGTTCAGAGCCATCACTTTCATAGGCGTTCAGAGTCATCACTTTCATAGGCGTTCAGAGCCACCATTTTCATAGGCGTTCAAAGCCATCACTTTCATAGGCGTTCAGAGCCATCACTTTCATAGGCGTTCAAAGCCACCACTTTCATAGGCGTTCAGAGCCACCATCATTTTCATAGGCGTTCAGAGCCATCATTTTCATAGGCGTTCAGAGCCATCACTTTCATAGGCGTTCAGAGCCATTACTTTCATAGGCGTTCAGAGCCATCATTTTCATAGGCGTTCAAAGCCATCACCACTTTCATAGGCGTTCAGAGCCACTATTTTCATAGGTGTTCAGAGCCATCATTTTCATAGGTGTTCAGAGCCATCACCACTTTCATAGGCGTTCAGAGCCACTATTTTCATAGGCGTTCAGAGCCATCACTTTCATAGGCCTTCAGAGCCACCATCATTTTCATAGGCGTTCAGAGCCATCACCACTTTCATAGGCGTTCAGAGCCACTATTTTCATAGGCGTTCAGAGCCATCACTTTCATAGGCGTTCAGAGCCACCATCATTTTTATAGGCGTTCAGAGCCATCACCACTTTCATAGGCGTTCAGAGCCATCATTTTCATAGGCGTTCAGAGCCATCACTTTCATAAGCGTTCAGAGCCACCATTTTCATAGGCGTTCAAAGCCATCACTTTCATAGGCGTTCAGAGCCATCACTTTCATAAGCGTTCAAAGCCACCACTTTCATAGGCGTTCAGAGCCACCATC
This sequence comes from Vitis vinifera, assembly GCF_030704535.1. NCBI lineage: Eukaryota > Viridiplantae > Streptophyta > Magnoliopsida > Vitales > Vitaceae > Vitis > Vitis vinifera. The sequence goes on from NC_081817.1 coordinate 10,417,794, forward strand.
ATTTTCATAGGCGTTCAGAGCCATCATTTTCATAGGCGTTCAGAGCCATCATTTTCATAGGCGTTCAGAGCCACCATTTGCATAGGCGTTCAAAGTCACTTTCTATAAACCTCTTATTCAGGGTATTTCTTTCCTTGCATATGGTTTATCTTGGGATTTATTGCATCATGTGCTAAGACAAAATTTCTGGTCTTTCTTAGTTCTTCGGTATAGTTCATTTCGTTCCACTCATTACTCGTGTTTCCCCTCATATTCCTTACACTCATGATCTCTACCGAAGAGGGGCATATTTGTAGACCCTCTATTTTGTCCTACTAGCACATGTTCTATTACGTGTTCGTTTGATACTTTATAATAATTCTCTGATGACCCATTGGGCACCACCTTAGGCCCACTTTTGCACCCTAGGCCCATTTAGATACACCTGGCCCGGTAGGTACACTCCTAGGTCACTTAGCACATTTTTATTTTTTTATTTTTTATTTTTTGGATTGCTTGAGTTGAATTTTCAATTATTTTGATTGTGTCAATTTGACATCTTGTCTATTTTCATTTCTATTTTTATTTTTTATTTTTATCTGTGTTATAGTTTAATGTTTAGATTATTGTTGCGTGCCTTGGGCACTTATTTATTTTTCTTGCTTTATTCACTTATCCATTTACTTATTTATTCTAAAAATAAAAAAAATAAAAAAATTGCAGGTGATTGGGGATCTTATATTATTATTATTATTATTACTAATATTATTAGTATTATTATTGTTATTATTAGTATTATGATTATTGTTAGTATCATTATCTTTATTATTATTATTAGTATTCATCTATTGTATGTTCTTTTTATCATTATGTTATTCATCTTATTTTAGCTTCATTTTTTTTATCTTTATTTATCTTTATTTATCTTTATTTTTATTTTCTTATTTTATTAACTAAAAAATAATAATAATAATAATAATAATAATAATAATAATAAGCAAATGGAAAGGTCTGGGAGTTGGGGTAGCCACATAAAATAATAATAATAATAATAATAATAAAATGGTGGAAAAAAAAAAAAAAGGAAGGGTTAGCAGGCTGCATGGAATGAAGAGGAGCTTGGGAAAACGGTGAGGGGGAGTTTTCGAAGAGTTTGGCACGGGAAAATGCAGAGAAGGGAAGTCTTGAAGAGGAAGAAATGATCGGCTAGAAAAGAAAAATGGGGAGTTAAGAGGGTCAGTGGTCGATGCTTGGAGGGGATGAGTTGCAAAGGAAGAGAAGACAGAAAAAACCAGCAGAAAAACAAGGGATAGGAGAAAGCATAACAAAGAAAATGAGCGGCCGTAGGTAAGCTGATCGTGAGTTTTCATACTTACTTTGATTAATATACTTGTCCTCTTTTTCTCATTTATTTGCTTTGCATTGCTTGTTGATTTGGGTGCGGGTAAGATGGGTTACATGCTGAACTTGGTTGATTTATGGATTATTTTTTACATTTAGTTGTTGTTGATCTCACTGTCATTCTTGAGGACTGGCTCGGTGCTAGTGTGACTCTGTTTCATATATATTGTGTAAATCTAGCTTAAGGTCTCCTTACCTGTCTCAAGCCTATGGAGAATATATGAAATGAGGTTTCATACATTTAACATTAGCTTGATATTTTGTTGGTCTTCCTCTGTTTTTTTACTCTGCTTGTGTCTTTGCTCTCTGGCTCTCTGTATACTTTCTTGAGGGAGTCCTCTGTTTTTTTTTTATGTCTGGGAGAATTAATGGTTCTAGCATTGGATTCTTTTAGATTTTCATTTGTTGCTTTATCCGAGTTTGAGGATTTTCCATTTTCCAGAAATTGGCTGTTGCTTAGAGAATTGGTGAGGCTTTGGTTGGCAAGTTTGAACATTGCTTTTTTCTGGGTAAAGAGTGTTGTTTGCGTGTAAATCTTGGGGTTTCTTGAAAGGGTTTGTTTTATAGGTTGGTTGGTTCGAGTAACATTGAGTTTTTAGTAGGAAATGAGAGATTTCAGAGTGGTGATATTCTGTTAAATCTCTGCTCGTTGTTTGTTGTGATCTGCAGTTGTTGTTATTTCTTTATTTTATTTTTTTGGTAGAGCAGATTTAGCTTGATTCCTACTTCATTTTGGATTTTTGGGTGTATAAGGAGTGTTCTTTGTGCATGAATTTTAAAGTCTCTGTAAAGGGGTTCGTGGTTTTGGTTTGTTCGGTAGCTGAGAGATGTTCGTTTCTCCTGAGAAAGAATAGATCTCGCTGCCTTTGGAAAATGTAGGGGAGTCATTTAAGTCAACTTCCCCAGCAGGATCATACCCGGATTCCCTTAATGGCTTTCCGACGGGTACTAAATTATGCGATCCGGTTACTGTTCCTGTTCCGACCCTCTATACTGATGTGACTGTTGTTCCTGAGCAAGAAAAGCAGGAGCTTGAGCAAACAATTTCGACTCTAGAAGGAGAAATTGCTCGATTGAGGTTGCAGCATCAGTCTTGAGACTGGACGCAAAGTGAAGCACTAAACAAGATCTTAGATATAAAAGGCAGCATGTGTTTCATATAACAGTGCAAGTGGATATTTTTTTAAGTGGAAATGTTATTATAAAGGTAAGTGGTTTGACTTTTACAAGTTCTGGCACGTGTTGATTTTGAATATAGTAGCATGAGTTTTAAAAAAAAAAACAAACTAGAATTGTTATTTAGGTTTATGTAATAATGCAAGTTTGGATATTTTTCTTTAATGGAATTATTATTATAATAGGTAAGTGGATTGAATTTTATTACCAGTGCCGGCATATACTTGTTTCATTTTAATATGACAATATGAGAATTGTGTTTAGGGTTAGTTTTTGGTTTATTATATTAAATTCGGAAAATATAATTTTTTTATGTAGTTTTACTTTTAAAAAAAAATATATGGTTTGATTTTTATTTAATTTAGTTTTGATCCATTTAATTATTAATTGTTTATTTAGTTATTTGCTATTAATTTAATGCTTTGTAACTTATTTATTTATTTATTCATTTATGAGATTGAACCTATGGGTTAAAAATTTAGTTTAAAATAATAAATAAATAAAAAAAAAATCTATTGAAGGTGGTTTGAATTGGCTTTAGGTTTAGTTAAAATTATAGTTTGTCGAAATGATTGATTTTTATGTGTTAAGTATTATATCTCAAACTTGCCTTGATTAGTGATAAAAATATTTGTTAAGCTCAAATTTATTTTACTAACGTAAGTTTATTAAAAAATAAAAAATAAAATAAAATAAAAATAAAAATTATTTAATTCCTTGAGTTCGTATTTCGTTTCATTCATATGTTATTGCATGCATATTTATTTGTTTGTGTCATCAACTTATCCATTTGATCATGAGTTTAATTTTGTAGGTTAGAAATTTAGTCTCAGATAGTTTTTTTTTAATTTAATTTGTGGTTAAGGTAAAATTTTAGTTTGTTAAAATAATTGAGCATGTGTGTTAAGAATTTAAGTTTAGATTGGCTTTAATTAATGTTTAGTTGTTTTTGAAGCCTAGATTTCATTTTAATAATGTAAGTTTATTTCAAAATTAGTTTCCCTTAATTAATTTTATCATGTTCTGATATTCAGTTGTTAGTTTTCAATATTTCATGTGTAAACAGTATTAAAGTATGTGAGGTTGAGATTGTTTTATTATTATTATTATTATTATTATTATTATGTCATAAGATATTCCATCCCAGGACCACGTTTTGCATGGCCACTTTCGGGATGCGAGTCCCACCGACTACGTACCATCTTTTTATTCATTATTTTTTTTTTATTCTCATACATCAAAAATATAATTTTCAAAACTTCGATCTTCACGTTTCGATTTTCAAAAATTCCAATTTTCCAAAAATTTCTATTTTCCAAAATTTCATTTTTTAAGTTTAATTTTCCGAAATTTCATTTTTAAAAAATAATCCTTCCAAATTTTCAATTTTTTTTTAATTTAATTTTTCAAAATTCCATTCTCAAAATTTCCATTTTCCAAAATTCAAAATTTATTTATTTATTCATTTTTTTTATTTAATTTTATTTTAAATTATTTATTTATTTATTTATTTTGAAATACCATTCTCAAAGAGATTTCCAAAATTTTCAAACTCATTTTTTTTATAAAATAAAATTCCACACTTCCGAAATTTCAAATTTAATTTTCAAAATTGCTTTTTTCAAATTTTTTTTATTTAGAAATGAATAAGTTTTCATAATTCCAAAATAATGGAATTTATGAGAATTAATTCATAGCAAAAATAAATTGGGCTTTGGTGGGGGCCCGACATTCATAACATTTTCTTCGAAAATAATTCAAGTAAGTTGTGCTCTCCATTTTGTTTGATTTTGATTTGGTTTTGAGTGAGATTTTTTTTACACTTGTCATTGTACACTAACCTTGTTTTCATGACAACGCTTTATTACCTACTACTAAGGTACACTCTCACTCTCACTTCGTTTATCATTTCGTCATCATGACTTATTTTTGAACTATGATCGTTTTGGTATCCGTTGATCTTCTAGTTAATTGTCATGTCTGGTTCACCTTATTTAGTAGAGACCCATTTTTTTTAGGGGCTTAGAGGGGTGCTACGGTCTTTATCGTACCTTCCCAATAAGTAACCTGATCCCCGAACCCAGACTCAGGTTTTTCGCAGACAGCTTTTCCAAAAAAATCAGGAGTCCATTTAGGGGTTTTATTCTTACTTGTTTTCCCCTTCAAAAATAAATAAAAGTAAGTGGCGACTCCAAGTCTTTTCTAAAAATCATATTTTTCACCTAAATAAACGAAAAGCGAGTCTCGCCGATCGAGTGGGAACGCATCATTAAAAATACGGGGTCCACAATATGCCCATCCATCATGTAATGAAAATGTCCAACCTCAAATAAGTAATGCCAAACAGGACTATGTATTGTGATACTATGCTGACTAAACAGAAATGACTAACGAATAAAAACAATGATGACCAATGCCTGAAATGCGAAAAACAAGCAAATCAACACTCAACATGCCGACTGTCAAAATGAAAGCATCAACACTAATAAGTCAGCAATCTGTCAGGCCCTGCCATCATGGAAGATGTTGAACCTAAAGTCCAAAAGATATATGAAAGCACAACCAAGGTGAACGAGGACTGATCTACATCTCCTCATAATCGAGAAAGGGGTGAGGTCATGTGCCATGGTAAGATGTGAAGGATAAAAGAAGGTGATGGTCAGGCTCCGGTATGACAGAAGGTATGAAAGTATCAAGGGTGAAATATCTGAGTATGAAATGAAAGGTAGGGAGATATCCGAGATCATCCAAGTATGTCGAGAAGACTAAACCCGAGGTATCGATAACTCCAAAACCCATCGAAAGCGGTAATCACAAACAGAAAGTCAAATCTCGATGTCAAAATATCCAACTAGGCGGCTATGCTCTAGTATGCAATGAGGACAACATGAAATAATCCAATGATCTCCATATCACTCGTCAGGTGCTCCAATGTCAAGAACCAATCTGATCTCCCTCCAAAAGATGGACATGTCCCAGTGTAAAGGATCCAAATAGGGTGGCTATGCTCCAATGAAAAATGCTCTCCATCCTGGCTATGCCCCAGTATAAACCATCTGAGGCAACTATGCTCCAAGATAAACCATAGTCCATCGCCAATGAGACAGCTATGCCTCAAAATAAATCGTCATCTCAAAAACCAACCATCGATGAGTAGAGTGTGTCCCAATGCAGAGTATCGAGTAGAGCGACTGTATCTCCAATAAAAACGCCCTCTGAAATGGCTATGCCCCAGTGTAGGGTCATCCCACAACTCCTAATCCCTCGTAATCCAAGTGAAGAAGCGAACTGACTATGCCTCAGTGCAAGGCACCATCCCGAAAGAAACCGTCATCGATGAGCGGGGTATGCCCCAATGTAGATAATGTCGCCTCTGAAAATCCATCACTAATAAGAGGGGTATGACCCAGTGTAAATCATCATCTCAACTCCCCATCCATCATGCTCTGAGAAATGATCTCTAACCAAGCTCGAGTATTGCCCACGTGGGAGCTGCCAAACACGATGTAAAGTAATGGCCTCAGGGTGGTCTTCAGACACGGGACGTAACGTAGGCTAAGGTTATAGGGTCAAAGAAATGAAAGGAAACTAGGCTCAAAGATCCCAATGATATAATCCCCATACCCCTCGTGCATGAAATGCAATGCATAGAAAATGTCATGAGTCCCGAATCTAGGGGTCCCCACACGAAAAATGGTGATAAATGAATGGTCACATCGAGTAAACAAGAATAAAGTGTGGATGTTGAACCCATGTCGAACATCGAGCAGGATGAGAAAATAATGAAATCCGATGAGGTAAGGTCAAATGGAGGAATAAAATAAGGATAAAAGAAGGCGCGAAGATAGAAAAATGAGTGATGGTCAACTCGCATCAAAGCATGGAAAATGGTCACATTTGAAATAGATGGAATGATGGATAGAGTAATGATCCAGAGATACAAAAGAAAGGTCGCTCGTCTCTCTCACAAAAACGAATGGGCAAATCATACTCTCACCCAAAATATACCAAGATAGAATCTCAGAAAGAAGCTCTCATACGAACTCTCTCTAACACATAAACTCAATGAAGCAACCCGGCACGTCCATACACATGCCCAATGAAGAACGATAAAATGAACAATGCGCTATATTTTTTTTTCTTCTTTTTCTTTGTTTTTGGTTTTTTTTTTTTTTTTTTTTTTTTTTTTTTTTTTTTTTGCGCATACTCTGATCAATAGTGAATGATATCCCATGAAATACATAGCTAAATGAATAAACTCTCCCCATGTACTGATGTAACATGAATCCTCACCAACAAGACAACCTTTTAAAATAACATCTCTGAACCACTGCCCATAAGGTGAATGATAGGAAAGAATGTGACAATCCTCCATGCAGTGATGTGTGAAAAACCACCACTCAAGGTGAAACACGGATAATGTCAAGTAGGCAATAATGAAAGAAAAGGCAGAGAACGAATATCACAAGTGGTGATATGTGATATAAGAAAAATAGTGATGAAATGATGCCCAAGTGGAAAATATCACAATGAAGAGTGAGGAATGATGTCTAAATATATATGTCAGGTCTGGAACTCATGACGTATCCAATCATAGCATGCAAGCACTACAGGGTCCCTAACCCGGTGTAATAGGTAAATGAAGTGATGAAAGAAAAGGCTATGTGCTCATGTGAGGCTCAAAGGGCTAGCAACGGGTAACTCTATATGTGAGGGTGATAAAGTAAATAGGCTCATGAAATGATGACCACCCATCCTTTGACCAAAACCTCGAACATCGTGCTTTCGAGATCACACATGGTCAATACTAAAGACTGGCATCCATCCAACATAGTCACGGCGACTCCTCTGAAATCGTGCGAAAGCTCCCACTGATGCTCTATGATAACCATCAATGTCCTTTGATAATCACCTCACTCTATCATCATAATCCACTCACCATCGTCTCATAAAAAAAACATCATCTCTAATCATCCTGACTCTCTGAAGTCATGTGCAATGACTCAACAACATCGTCAAGTAGTCAAACCACTCTCTCATCATGATCCATATATCATCGTCTAGAGCTCATCTCAGGTCTAGCCATCTCGGACTCTGCCTGGTCAAATCAAGGAAATGATGGAAATAGGCAAGGGTACTGTAATATACGAAGGCGAATAGGAATGGTAAGGTCGTGTAACGGTACCAAGGGATGGTGTCATGTCAAGCTCAAAATGGGTAAGTCATCAAGTCCACAGAGTCAAGGTGTGGATATGGATATGGTACTACTCTAATCAGAAGGTGAGATGAGTCACAGTCTCGAACTCCCTAGGTCGATCTCCTGATCCTAGGTCAAAAGGCTCAATATCCTCCATGATAGGTCAGGCCAAAGTGATCGTGATGTAAGTGAAAGATGTATCATATCGAAAGCATAACACACATCAACACAAGATGTGTAAAACACACTCACGAGAAAAATGCCACAATACTCAGATAAAATATCATATCACTAAATGAACCAACGAGTACATCATGTGTGAAATGGTAAAGGACTACAAACAACTGGACTCTCAACATGAAACTAAAAACAATGACCCTAAACCGAAAACAGGACTCAACAAAACAAAAACAACTCTGATGAACTGAAAACTGGACTCAACAAAATGGAAATGAGTCTGATGATGACCATAATCAAAATGAGAAATGCTCTGAACTGAACTGCTACCAAGTGAATGTACCCATGCCGACTGACCCAAGTCCTCATCCTGGAAGGTCCCAGAACACCATACGCCATCAGTACCCTCAATATCCAAATCAATCTACTGAAGACCAGGAGGAGGAGGAACTGCATGCGTAGAATGTGTAGGCAGGGGATTGGTGGTCACACTTGGCCTAGCCAAGTCAACCACCCCTGAATCGATCAAATCTTGTATCGCATGATGGAGTGCTGAACAATGCTCAGTATTGTGCCCCGGAATCTGATGATACAAGTAGTGCTCATGTAAACGAAAATGAAGAGGAATAGGATGGGGCAAAGGCCTCGGTGCCAAAGGAACTATCACTCCAGTGTCTCTAAGCTTCTCAAAAGCTCTAGTCAAAGTCATACCCAACGGAGTGAACTGTCTTGCGGGCCTCTGTGCATATGGTCTAGGCGGTGGGTGAGTAGCGGCTCTCGGATGTGGTGGTCGTGGCTGCACGCTAATCTGAGCAATGTAAGGCTCCTGAGCATAATCCAGCTAATACTGATACTGTGGAAGAAAGAAAGGAGCTCTGACTGTAGGAGGCCTATAAGCTGAGTGATGCGTAGGCCTCCGGTGCTGATTGCTAATAGCACCAACCTCTCCAGATCTACTGAATGGTCCAATCAGCTTCTTCTCCTTACTGTCAGGGGAAGGAGTAGTATTTGTCCATAATCCTCGAGCAATGGCCTCCTCAACACTGAAAGCTGTCTGAACCAAACTCCTGAGCTCCTGAAATGGGATGCCCACAAGACGTTTCGCGAACCTCGGCTGTAGGTTCCGAAGAACCATATCAATCTGATCCTGCTCCTTAGGCCGATCTATCATACCAGCCACCTTTGCCCTCCAACGAGTGACAAAGGAAGAAATAGACTCCTATGGCCTCTGTCTAGTGGCCTCCAACTCTCGTCTGGATACATCAATATCAGCACTGAAAGCGAACTGAGTCAGGAACTCACGAGCCACGTCCTCCCAGGTGCGAAGTCTCGAAGGCTCAACTGAAGCAAACCACCTCTGAGCTGCCCCACTAAGTGACATAGGGAAGAGGGCCACCAACTGCGCATCATCTATCCCATGTGCTCTCATGACCGTGCTGTATAGCCTCAAGTGGATCTTGGGACAACCAATCCCATTGTAACGCTCAATGTCTGGCATGCGAAACTTGGCGGGCAAGCTAGCCGCCGGTATGCCATCTCTGTCATCCCAAGCCAAACCTCCGTCCTGCAATCTGATCTGTCTCATCATGGACTCAAGCCTCTCAACCTTGGCCTCCTGCTCGGCCAATCGAGTATCCTCAATAGTAGAAACCATGGGAGGCGGCACTGTGATAGTAGGCGGTGGAATGGTCTCATAATGATCTGTTAGATGGAATGGAGTACCGAGTGAAACCCTAGGTGGAATAGCCTGTGCTGTCTGAGATGCATGAGGAACTGTCTCATCAATGACCATGCCAACCAGCTGGGGATCCTGGCGAGAACTCTCTATCTGATCCAAGCGTCAACTGACTCCAGCCATGAACTCCTGGATGGAAGCAAGTGTGGAAGCTAGCTCGTCCGACATCTCAACTGAACTGTCTGAACTCGAATATGAATCTGATCTGATCAATCGACCTCCAACTCTCCTCCAAGAAGGTGACTCCAGACTCAACTGACTCCTAAACTGACTCCCTACAATGCAAACAAAATGAATGAAGGACACGAGATGAAAACCTAAAATATGACAATACAACATGCAAACACATGGTCCTGAGATGGCAATCCAAAATCTGGATACATGACGAAAACTCTAGAGTCATAAAGGTGTCCACTGCGTGATGGCTACAAATGTGACTAGAGAATTCCCATCAATAATACAAGATAAAAGAGGTGTGAAAAACACCTTATCACGAGATCAGTACTCCGTCTATAAACATATATCTTTAACTCAACTTTCAACCTGAGCTCCATAAGAGAAAAAATGATAGGGTGATCAAGGCGAATCCCTCGAAAAAAGTGTGGATGTGAAAATGCGCCTTTCACCTTTCCGTAGTGAAAATATGAGCATTGGGTTGAAAATTGAATCAAGTATCAAATAAATGATGAGGTACTGAGCCCGTGATAAGCATACAGTGTAAAAAGATGATCAATGAACATATCCCAAAGCATCGAGTGAGTGATAACAAAGTGAAGGGGTGTGTCGAGCCAAGAAATGAGAACGAAAACCCTAGGGAGAAAACATGCTAAACTCGTAAAGCAAAAAGCATAATCTAGAGCGACGAGACGAAAGGTGATCCAACCGATACTCAAACTCATACCGATCTCCGAGCACTCTCAACTGGAGACTAAAAAGAGGGAATACTGGATCCGAACTGTAACTAAAGAGGCTCTGAAGGCCCTCAGATGCACCCACGTGTAGGGAGGGAGTCCTAATTGAAGGATCTACGGCTCAACCTATGAGGTCAAGGTGGCTTTAAATGGATATGGGTGGACTTTAAAATATCCCTAGCAGAAGCGATCATACCCTCCAGCGGTACGCAACCCTCTGCACGCCTCAAAAAAAGACGGGGCGCTTCCATGCAAGGTGGACATCGCATCCACACATGCACTACCTCGACATCCCAAGGGGTTTCCTATGGTGAATCCTCTCAAACTCTCAACGCTCAATAGTCAACTAGAGTGCATAGTGATCGGTGTGGGTGCATCCGAAACCCTAAGAAGCTAAAGCAGAAGATGAAACACACTGGTCGCACAAATATCCATGAAACCTAGCTCAAGGCTATACAGGTCTTCAATGATCGGACTCCAATCGACAATAATGTGCCGCTCGCCTCCAAAATGCTCCCATACATCGGTATAGCCCGTCGCTAGACCCTACTCCTAATCTCTGGCTCGGTCAGAGAGCAAGCACACAAAAGGTCTCACACTTGCAATAGTGAGAACCGAGATGAAAGGAATGACCGAAACCATGAGAGTTGGAGGTAGGGGGATAGAAGTGCGACCCACATAGACAAGCGACATGCAATCATGCAGAGGGAGGACAGACATGCATCACACAGTCAAGCAGATCTCAAATATATCATCAATGTACACACACAAGATAAGCGAGAATACAACAATCATATGGATAGAGATACAAAGACAACACGCTCAAGGATGATCAAAATAATATACCAACAAGTGGATTAGCATGTCAAGTCAAGTGATATATAGTAGTGAGTGTATGCATGTGAAGTGATCAGAACAATCATGGCAAAATCAGAGTCAATGTGCTAAGCAAAGCAATAAGATCAATCATCAATAATCTAGCATGTCAAAGTCTCAAACGAATATATCAATGAAACACAGAAGAAATCATGGCATCAGAATCCTCAATCAATATAAATCAATCAACACGATCGACGTGTCAAAGTCTCAAGTGGATATAAAATCCGAGCATGCATCAAATATCCTCAATGTGCAATCAAGAAAAGGGCATCCACTGATCGTCCAATCGAATGTCACGTTTGCTTCACTCTAAGTTCAAGCTTGATCCTCTAAAGGATCCCAAGCGGAGTCGCCATTTTGTGGACCCCGCATTTCGATCTATCTCAATGCGTTTCCCACTCGATGGCGAGCTCGATTTTGATTTAGATTGAAAAATGATTTTTATTTGTTAAGAAAATGACTTGGAGTCGCCACTTATTTTTGTTTTATTTTTAAAGGGTAAACAAAATAAGAAAGAAAAACCCTAAGTGTGACTCCTAGTTTTGGAAAAGGTGGTCTGTGAAAAACCGGATCGGGTTCGGGGGTCAGGTTACTTATCGGGAAGGTACGGTAAAAACTGTGGCACCCCTTTAAGCCCTTAAAGACGGGTCTCTACTAATAGACTGAAGCTGACGTGGCAATCAATGAGGAAATCAGCGGATACTTAAATCAAACTTGCACATATGAAAATAAGAGCATGCATAGAGAATAACCAAAATGAGAATGAGTGCGTACCTGGACCTCCAGTGACAAATGCGCTATCATGAAAGCAAGATCAGTGAACAAATGAATATGTACATATACTTATACGCATGTCAAGGAACAAAATAAATTAGATATGAATGGCGATTAAATCAATCAATCAAATAATCAATTATAAAATCACCTATGTGGGGCCCCCACCAAAGCCCGTTTTATTTTGCATGAATTAATTCCAATAAAACCATTATTCGGAATTACGGAATTTAATTCTTTGCTTATTTTTAAAACATTTTAAAAAATCGTGAAAGATTTGAAAATTGCTTGCCGAATAGAAAGTGGAAGCAAATTTTATTAAAATTGATATTTTGAGGCCTAATAAAACTAAAACTAAGGATGAAGATTTGAAAAAGTTAAAACTATTTGAAAATCGAGAAATTAGAAACTATTTGGAAACGGGAAATTTGGGAATTATTTTAGAATTGAAGATAAAGAAATAAATAGATAAACAGATAAATGAATAAAGGACATGTGGCCCAAAATGTGGTCATGCATAGCTGCCTGGGAGAGAATGGGTCTCGGGATTCCTCAGTGCGGTGGTTCTCAACGCTTTATCAAGAGCTACACCAATGAGAATAGCAAGGTAAGACCAAGGACCCTCATGCGCCTATAATCCAGTTTCTCACTTTCACTGTTGATGGAGTTCCACTAGCTTTGTCTGCATCCGTTCATCAAGCCATGATTCAGAAAGATGGAGAGTCAAACAATCATGATCAGCCGTGCCAGCCCGGTCACTGCCGAACCCGCCGAAGCCATCACCAGCATCCAGAGAATGTAAGAGCCAGCACCAAGAGTGGCCCAGTTCAGTCGGAAGTTCTGTTCAGGATTTGGCATCAATGTGCCATTGGAAGTTTGCAGAATCCTTTCTACTGCGGCACGAGTAGCCAATTCAATAAAGCCATAACCCTCACATTGGCCAGTTTGCTTATTTTGGATAACCTTCACTGAAACCACCTCTCTGTTCTGAGAGAAACATCCCCACAGATAGTACTCCTTGATCAGTTGGTCTTCGAATTCGCTCTCTGAGTGCTGTGTCTTTGAGAAAGCGGAAGGCTCAAATCCTTTCTGAAGCAAGCATGAAGCACATCCTACCATGACAGCACCAATAACCATAAAAATATCTACGGCAGAAATAGAACTGTTCTGGCAATCGCAATCCTCCTGGTTGAGAGAGATTTATCGAAGTGCAGCATTTCCTCTGTCAACAACTAATAAAGAACAGGTAGGCCGAACATACACTACATCAAAATCTCTTGAGAACTTTGCATCCTCACGGGGTCCATTTCCGTACCTTGCAACATTTGATTTCCCACCTACAATTGTTGTCACACCTGAATCTCCTATCTTTCTGATGGCCAGATTTGAGGAGTCAGCAACATACACGTTCTCTTTATCATCCATAGTTACACCCTTGGGGCCATTAAAACGGACATCACTAGGTTTTTGATTACTACCAAAAAGTGCTATTTTGTAGACCTAATAATAATGGTTTTAAGCACCTTTGAGTAGTAATCATATTCATTTAACCCAATTAATTCATTAAGGTCCTTAGTAATTGGTTTTAACCATTTTGTGGCAAGTTTACATATTTTTATCAGCTTATGAATCGATTCAAGCATGCCAATTGATGGAGGAGCTACTTGGGCGAGTTAAGCAAGGATTTTGTACATTTATAGGCTTGAATTTCAAGTGGAAACACGAGCACAAGCAATGGAGAAGAGGAAAATAGAGTGAAGAAAACAGAGTGAAGAAAACAGCTGCAGTCTTCCTTTGAACTTTTGGAGCACTTCCCGAAGTCCATTTTTTGCATGCTATATACCATTTGAAAGCTTAGGAAGTCAAGAATCCAACACTTCAAACCGTGTATGATTTGGAGCTGAAATGAGGAAGATATGGCCTTTGGAAGGAAACTGCATCATGTCAAATGACCAATTTCGCAAGGAGATTTTCTTCATGGTGCGAAATTTTGCCATTTCGCAATGTGAATTTCACATTGCGAAAATTTCGCAAGGGGATTTTCTTCATGGTGCGAAATTTTGCCATTTCGCAATGTGAATTTCACATTGCGAAAATTTCGCAATGAGGATTTAGGCACATTGCGAAATTCCTTTGAATCCCCTGTTTTGAGACATTGTTGATGTTATTCCACTACCGGTTCTCCAAGATATTTTGCTTGATTTTTAGCTTTGTAAATACCTATTTTACCCTTGTAATCAACCAATGAATAGGTTGCTTTTGTAATAGCTCTTGTAATTTAGCTTGTTATTGTCTTTAAATAGAGGTGAAGAGCCTCAGACAAGGATCATCGAATCTTGTAACCTGTAACTTTATAAGTTATAAGAGCTTTTGTTCATACGTTTCTTTTCTCTTTTCTTTCTCATTTTCTTAGTAGCCAAACATCCTTGGAGGATGAAATCCCCAAGGATGAGAGGCTAAAACCTTTTAGTTTCTTGAAGTAATGGATGCCATGTGAAGCTCCCGTGTCAGGATGGAGATTTCCAAGCCATGAATGTAAGTAGCTGAGCGTCATAAATGTTTTCATTCAAAGTAAAGCTTTTAATCCCTCTGACTTGCTTTGAATGGCCAATACTTGATAACCTTTTGGTCTCACTGGATTCTTATTGTTAGATCCACTGATGTTCATTAGTTATCTCCTACGAGCCATTGTATTGCAAGTCGAGGAGATGGCCTATATCAATAAAAGAGCATTTATGAGGTTCAACTACCCTTTTTGTAAGTTTTCAAGGACTAAAACTCAGTTGTTAAACTCATACCGGTTCGGGAAGTAAGCATCACCTTAGTTGCTTCCCCAACTCGAGGTGAAAAGTCCCAAAATCTCCATTTTTACACAGTGAGTTAAGCATGGCTATCCAAAGCTTTGAGAAACTTCTTTTTCCATCTTTTAACCTATTTTCATGTTAGTTTAGTTTACACACCTTCATCTTTATATGTTTTCATCTTAACTTAATTTTTATTAAGAAAAGTTCACTCCATCCTCCGAACTTCACCAGTTAAAGTAAAAACCCTTCCCAGTGTTCGATCCTAGAGCCACTATGCTATAGTAGCTTTGCTACTTTAGTGTAAGGACGTTAGGTATAAATTTTGTTGATACCCTTACATGCCAAGCTACCAAGAGTCGGGTTATCAAATGGCGCCGTTGCCGGGGAAGGTGCTACTTCACTGTGAATATATCAAATGGCGCCGTTGCCGGGGAAGGTGCTACTTCACTGTGAATATATCAGCCGGAGGTAACTTGTGAGACTTCTCATGAGTAAGGTGAATTCTATCTCATTTTTTTTATTTATTATTTACTAACTTTTTATTTTAATTTTAGAACATTTTTAACTTAGTCTAGATAAGTTTCTTTTAGCTTTTAACTTTCATTTTTAGTTTATTTTTCATACTCTGTTTTTCCTTCCGCATGCTCTGTTTTTTTTTTCTTTTTCTTTGTTTTGTTTATTTGTTTTGTTCCAACTGAATCCATGCATGCCCTATTGGATTCGAGACCAAGAGGGAACCCTGGTACAAGTTGAAGAAACGAGCCTTAGTTGAATATCATTTTTTTAGAAATGGAAATTCCACATGAAGATCAAAGCTCTCATTATGATCATGAGAAGGACAAATTTGCATACTTATCCATGAGGGATCGGATTGAATTAGGCAAAAGGCAAGTTCAACAAAGCCAATGGGGTAGTAAGTATGCTTTGAATGAAGACATGAGCATGAAGGCAAAGCTAGCATCTATGGCTAGAAGGATAGAAGAGTTTGAATTGAGGAATGTGCATACTGAAGCACAACCACAAGCCATGCCAACTTCATTTGAGTACATAAACCATCCCAACCTTGCAACCCAACCTCAACCTCAACCATCAATGAGTACATCTTCATTGGAGCAAGCCATTTTGAAGATAAGCAAAGTCATGGAGGACTTTGTAGGTGAGCAACAAAAGATCAACTCTCACCTTAATGAAAAGATTGATAATTTGGAGAGTTCAATAAATATAAGAATGGAGGGGGTTTACAATGATCTATCACTAAGGATAGAAAAAGTTCAAGACTCCATTGAGAAGCTCACCAATCTCGACATAGCAAGGGGGAAAAGGAAGCTTCCTCCTCAACCCCACCATAACCTTCAAGGAACCAATGCAAAAAAATCAAGGAAAGTGTTGAAGATCGACACTTTGGTGGGGGATTGCTATGACAACTCTATGGACCAACCTTCCATTGAAAATCATAAGGTTCAAAATGATAAAGGGTTACCTGAACCCTTTAAAGCATCCACTTCTCCAGGGAAGAGAAGAGAAACGAATTCCCTTGGACCAAAAGGGAAGGATGCCAATTTTGTTTGGGATCCAGGGGGAATTCAGCATGAAGTGGGTGTGTGAGTGAGGATGAGCTAAATAGTTCATCTTCTTTTTGGGGTACATGCTATCAGCTTCATTTAAATTCTATGCTTTCTTTAAATTTATGCATGTTTTAGTTTGAATTCTTAGCTTTAATTTAGTTTTAATATGTTTTTAAGATGAGTTTTGAAGTGTTCATGCAGGTACCATGCATGCAAAAATCGAAATGGAGGTGAAACAGAGGAAACAGGGGAGCCAAAATGCATAAGCAAAGCTCTCAGTGGAATTTCGCACCATGAACACACTCAGTGCGAATTTTTCGCACAGTGACAGTGCATGGTGCGAAAAGGAATTTCTATACATTTTGGAAAGCCAAGCCTCCCGGGATGCTATTTTCGCACCTCAATTACCAGTGCGAAATGATTTTTCAAGCTAATTTCTAAAAACAAAGCTCTCGGGAAGGCCTTTTTCTTGAATTCCATGTTTTTCCAAGTTTAAAAATTCATGAATGCATTTCCAAACCTTTTGTTTTCAAATCAAAACCCAATTTCTTCCAAAAAGAAACCTTCCCTTCATCCATTCTAAGCCTTAGGAACCCAATTTTAGAAATCCCATCCATCCAAAACTTTTTAAAAAATCGAATTTCAAAACCATTCCATGCATGGCCGTCCACTTTGATTTTCATTTTCCATCATTTAATTTTGTTTTTCATCATTTAAAAACTACCCAAACACCTTAGGAATCTTGTTTAGAGCCTAACCATACCTTTTAAAAAAAAAACCATTTTTGAATTTTTTCCCAAAACTTGGAAAACACACAGTTGGGCTTCAAAGGAGGTGAACAGTGACTGTGCCAATTTTGGCATTCACTGTTCACTCCTCCTTTGTTTTCCCCTGTTTTAGCCAAAAATCTCCAATTTTAACACCCCTGCAAGCTACATTCAAATGTCATTGCAACTTATATCAGTATACCATCATGGCATGGACCCTTTGAGCCTTGTCCTCAGCTGCTCAAAGTGGGGCCCATTCATCATTTTTGTAAATATTTAGTATAAATTCCTCTCTCATTCAATTTTTGAATTTTGAAACAGGTGGTTCAACCTTCTCAACTCCAAGTCCACATAACATGAGGTACCACTTCCTTCCTCCTTATTTTTGATTCAAACATTGAGGACAATGTTCATCTCGGTTGGGGGGAGAGATGAGGAAGTAAGTATTAGTTTAAATTTTTATCATACTTAGTTAAATTAGCTACTTTTTGTTTAAATTTTAAAATTTTTGCTTTAAACTCCATGGATATTAAGGATTAACTCTCAAAATTAAATGAGAGAAGTCGAGTTTCAACTTGATTACATGAGTCTTAGAGTTTGTATTATGCTCTTCTAAAAGTTGATGAATGGTTGAAACTCCCATTGCATGCAAACTTATCTCTTCCACCTTAAGCTATTCGCACACACATACATTAGATTCCGATTATAAGATGTGAAACTATCTCACCCTCTAAGCTTGAGAAATCATAATTTGTCACCTTTAACCTCTCTTTAATAGTGTTGGGACACCTCATAAAGACCAATGAGTCTTTGAAAAAATAGAAAAAGAAAAAAAAAAGAAAAAGAAAAAGAAAAAAAAATAGAATAAACTTATTTTCTTGCCTTGAAACCTGAGCATGGTCCGAAGGGGTGGCGAAAGCCTTTAAAGCCTGGTGCCCTAAGCCTTTATTGGTTGGGAGTCACCGATCCTCTGCTTGTTACATGGGTGAATTGGTTAAGTTTAGTAAGTGAAAAGAATTGTGAATAAGAGGTGCGTTCCTAGCCTATCAAGAGATGGTTAATTTTGCTAAGCTTAAAGAAAGACTTAGGTTGGGGGGAGATGATAGTTATCCATACTATACTCGGAAGCTAATCACATTAACACTTAGCTTGTAGTGGAAGAATTTGATTTGGATCTTTTGAGAGTGGAAATTCTTTTGATGCTTAAACTTGCATAATATCCATTCTTTGTACTCTATGATCAAGTGAATGCTTTGAAAACTCTTATTATAGGTTGAGTTTCACATCTTTATTGATCCATGGATGTCCATCATGCCACTCATATCATTTTTTGGAGTGATTTGCATGATCCCTTTTATGTATATTATTATAGTTTACTTAGTTTTTATCTCCTCCATTGCTAAGGGACTAGCAATGAGTCGGTTGGGGGGTGTGATTACTACCAAAAAGTGCTATTTTGTAGACCTAATAATAATGGTTTTAAGCACCTTTGAGTAGTAATCATATTCATTTAACCCAATTAATTCATTAAGGTCCTTAGTAATTGGTTTTAACCATTTTGTGGCAAGTTTACATATTTTTATCAACTTATGAATCGATTCAAGCATGCCAATTGATGGAGGAGCTACTTGGGCGAGTTAAGCAAGGATTTTGTACGTTTATAGGCTTGAATTTCAAGTGGAAACACGAGCACAAGCAATGGAGAAGAGGAAAATAGAGTGAAGAAAACAGAGTGAAGAAAACAGCTGCAGTCTTCCTTTGAACTTTTGGAGCACTTCCCGAAGTCCATTTTTTGCATTCTATATACCATTTGAAAGCTTAGGAAGTCAAGAATCCAACGCTTCAAACCGTGTATGATTTGGAGCTGAAATGAGGAAGATATGGCCTTTGGAAGGAAACTGCATCATGTCAAATGACCAATTTCGCAAGGAGATTTTCTTCATGGTGCGAAATTTTGCCATTTCGCAATGTGAATTTCACATTGCGAAAATTTCGCAAGGGGATTTTCTTCATGGTGCGAAATTTTGCCATTTCGCAATGTGAATTTCACATTGCGAAAATTTCGCAATGAGGATTTAGGCACATTGCGAAATTCCTTTGAATCCCCTGTTTTGAGACATTGTTGATGTTATTCCACTACCGGTTCTCCAAGATATTTTGCTTGATTTTTAGCTTTGTAAATACCTATTTTACCCTTGTAATCAACCAATGAATAGGTTGCTTTTGTAATAGCTCTTGTAATTTAGCTTGTTATTGTCTTTAAATAGAGGTGAAGAGCCTCAGACAAGGATCATCGAATCTTGTAACCTGTAACTTTATAAGTTATAAGAGCTTTTGTTCATCCGTTTCTTTTCTCTTTTCTTTCTCATTTTCTTAGTAGCCAAACATCCTTGGAGGATGAAATCCCCAAGGATGAGAGGCTAAAACCTTTTAGTTTCTTGAAGTAATGGATGTCATGTGAAGCTCCCGTGTCAGGATGGAGATTTCCAAGCCATGAATGTAAGTAGCTGAGCGTCATAAATGTTTTCATTCAAAGTAAAGCTTTTAATCCCTCTGACTTGCTTTGAATGGCCAATACTTGATAACCTTTTGGTCTCACTGGATTCTTATTGTTAGATCCACTGATGTTCATTAGTTATCTCCTACGAGCCATTGTATTGCAAGTCGAGGAGATGGCCTATATCAATAAAAGAGCATTTATGAGGTTCAACTACCCTTTTTGTAAGTTTTCAAGGACTAAAACTCAGTTGTTAAACTCATACCGGTTCGGGAAGTAAGCATCACCTTAGTTGCTTCCCCAACTCGAGGTGAAAAGTCCCAAAATCTCCATTTTTACACAGTGAGTTAAGCATGGCTATCCAAAGCTTTGAGAAACTTCTTTTTCCATCTTTTAACCTATTTTCATGTTAGTTTAGTTTACACACCTTCATCTTTATATGTTTTCATCTTAACTTAATTTTTATTAAGAAAAGTTCACTCCATCCTCCGAACTTCACCAGTTAAAGTAAAAACCCTTCCCAGTGTTCGATCCTAGAGCCACTATGCTATAGTAGCTTTGCTACTTTAGTGTAAGGACGTTAGGTATAAATTTTGTTGATACCCTTACATGCCAAGCTACCAAGAGTCGGGTTATCAGTTTTCCATCAACATGTCCCGTATGACCCTGAAATGAACCAGCAATCAATCTCGCTTTACTATATTGTGACAATGGAGGAGTAATCCGAACGATGTTATTCTTAATTGCATCTATAATAAAGAGTTCACCATCCTCAGACACCCAGATTGAGTGAGAAACAACCCCAAGCTCATTTCCTTCCACAACAGTTTTGACCAAGTACCCATCTTCAAATTGGATAACATGACCATTACCTAAATAGGGTGCTTTGGAGGAAGACCACCAAACCTAAGCTTTAGAAAGAGACTATAGCAGAACCCCGGACTGGACTTTCAAGATGATCTCATCCTTGCTGAGACATCTTGTATTGGGGTTTTCAAGTTATGGCACTGTGCTATGCTCTCACCGCTTCCCTGAATATGACAATCCCCATTCTAAGCAGAATATTCCAGCGATTCCATGAGCAATGCAACGACATCTTCCCAGATTCACAAAATGTGCCCATACCCAAACCAGGAGCAGTACTAGCCAAGACTCTTCTCCTCGGGCGTACCAGTGACCACCGAGAATAGAGAGTAAACAACAATGAAGCAAGGACCAAAACATAGTATAAAATGAACCCCCCGGAAAACAATGGCCCGAGCCTAGTCTTATATTGAAGTCATAGGGCTTATGTATGGGTGGAAAAAGAAACCAGATGGAAACGAGATTCAAACCAAATGGAGACTAGATTCAAGGATATCACTCAAACACACAAAGAAGAGCAAAAGATGAATTCTCATTCTAAATCAAACTTCACATGAAGAACAGGGAGCGGATATATTACAACACAGTCACAACAACAACAAAAAAAACATCAATGGCAATCAAAATATGGTCTAGCAAACTTACCTGAGAACGTTCCCTCTCTTTCTTCTGTTTTAGCTTTCAGTTGTTTTTCCTCTCAAGCCACCAGTCACAAGAATCACATTCCTTCAAGCAACCTGCAACTCCCAGTTTCTCCCCCTCCTCTCTGATTTTTCTCTGTAACTTGTTTGCCTCTCTAGAGTCCGAACCTCTTTGCTTCCTCAAAACTCAAGAACACCTCTCATCTAAAAACAATATCCTCCTAAACGGTCAGAAAAATCACCTTTTCTCCTCTCAAGCTAAACTCCACTCCTCTGCAGCTCCTCGGAATCTCTCTTCTTCTCTCGCTCCCTCTGCTTTCTTTTTTTTTCTCTCTCTAGTGTCCCTCTGTAACCAGCCTGCCCAGAGAGCTCCTACCAGCAGCCCAAGTACCTCCCTCCACTATGCCAGACGACACCACCTCTCCTGCAGCTGGCAACCTCTCCAAAAGCACCTCACCTCCAGCTGCCAACATCTGCTCCTCTAACGGCCAGTATATTCCCATGTACGCGTCACCTCCTGATTGGCTCCCCAAACCACTATTATGATTCTCTCATGGCTTCTCAGGTGCTGACACGTGGCTGACCAAGGCTCTTTCGCGTGGTAAAATTGGGTTGCAAGGTAGGAATGACTTAAAAAGAGGTCTACAAATATCTAATGTTTACAAAAAATAATAAATCAAAATTGAATTATTATAAGTCATAACTTTATTATTTCTTTTATAACTTACAACTATATTTTATCAAGGTAAATATATTTTAAATTAAGTGAGATATAATCAATAATTTAAATTCTTTAATAATTCTTCTAATTTTAAGAACAATTTAAAATTAAAAAAAAAACCAATCCAACTAATTGCATATTAAATCAAAAGCATTTTATAATAATTTGTTTATAATTGGGTACTAAATGTGTAAATGTAACAAAAAATTTGACCCATTTATATGTTAAAAAAGTTAAATATTATTTTTTTTAAATTCATTTTGAATAAAAATATTATTAACAATTATTATTATTTATTGTTAACAAAAAATAAATTATCATTTTTGAATATATTAATATCCATATTTTCATAGCATATATTAAAATGTTTTTCTTTTAAATTTTTTTATTTTGTAAAAATGCAATATAAATTTATGATTTTATTATAATATTACTAGTTATAAATTACTAAAAACTATTTCATTTTTAATTATAAAATTATTTTTATTCTTATTAAGCCTTAAATTAAATTTTGATTAATATTATATAAATTGAATTTACAATTTTTATAAAATCAAAATAGAAAAATTATTTTTAAAAATAATTTATCAATTTTTTTCTTTTTTATTTTTAAAAAATAACTGAAAAACACTCTTGTCTTTATTTTTATTTTATAAAATACTAAAACAATATTTTTTATTATTTAACTTAAAAATAATTTTTAAAAATAAGTATAATAAAAATAATTTTTTATTTTTTACTTTTATTTTTTCATCAGTAATAAAATGCAACATTATTTTTAATATATATATATATAAATATATATTTCTCCTTAAGAATAAAATAAGACCTTTTTCTCCTTAATTTTTTTCCTTTAGACTTTGAACCAAATATAGCTTCAAAGCAAGGATTGAAATGTCTGGTTTTTTTATGTCGAGATATCGGCGAAATATCGATGGTGTCCGAAATGATATTGAGCATTGACCGATTATCGGCAAAATCGTCAATATATCAATGAAAAAATTGAGTGCAACGGTAAGTAAGAGAGAACACAAAAAATTGCTAATAATTTTTCGAAAAGATCGTCGATTGTTTGAATTTTTTTTTAAATTATATATATATATATTGAGAAAATAAAGGTTATGCTTAATTAAGAAAAACACCCAAAGGGGGGGGGGGGTTGAATTGGGTTTTTTTTAAATCTTTTCAAAACACAACAAGTTCAAGCACAATATAGACAAAAATAAAAAGATAGAGTTAGAGAATTCAAACTCGGGTTTATAGTGGTTCGACACTTCCTTGCCTACGTCCACTCTCCTCAATCTCCTAACCGAGTGAGGGTTCCACTAACTTGAAGCTTCAACCAAGCTTCCAATCTTCTTACACTTGGATTTCGATTCCAATATGCTCTTACACAATCTCTTCAAGATTCAAACCTCTTGAAGGCTTTAACACTCAGTTTTTATAAGAATGAATCCCTCAACCTAGCTTAAGGATAGTTTAAATACATGACAAAGCTAGGATGACATACAAGAGTGCACTAAAGGATATGCAAGTGATGATTTAATGCACTAAAAAGAAAAGAGAGCTTTTTGGTCAAGAACAAGTAGGTCGATAATTGATTGCAAGTGTTCTCTTGTTCATAAATGAAGTGGAGCTCTCAATTTATAGGTTTCTAAGCTTGGGGGTCAAAAACAACAAAAGGGAGCCTCGACCGGTCAAGCTAAGGGTCGACTGGTTCACTAGCCATTGGAGAATTTAATGCTTGACAGGTTACCGTTGCCTCGACCAGACATCGACCGGGAAGGGGTGAACCTCAATCAGGAAAAGGAAGCTACTGGATGAGAAAGAGTTTTTTTGGCACTCCTCGATCGGACAAGGGCAACCAATCGACCGGTTCCCCAATCGGTTGAGCCGATTGGCTAGAGCCTCGACCGGTTCAGCCTTTTGGCCCCGAAAACCTATCTTTTTCAATTTCTTTCTTTTCTAACACTTAGGCAAGGTCTTTAGGTGAAATAATATGTCAATTTTAAAAGGTTTTGCCTAAGGTACATTTGATAAAACTCGGGTTTTAATGAAATCGAAGTTTTAAAGGATAAACCGAGTTTTCTAAGATGCATGAAACGGTATGAAAATCCTAAGTGCACCTATGCATTCATCTTATATTCGTTTCCTATGATCAAAAGTCTTCCCAAAGTCTTGATCTTGTATCCATTTAGTCATTTGATGAATTTCCAAATTTATACTTGAAATTCTTTACCATTTAAAACAATAAGTCCCTTAACCATAGTTTGTTATCATCAAAACCCGATTAAGAGAACCCTTGGGCTAACAATCTCCCTCTTTTTTATGATGACAAATCTCGGTTATCTAGGAGAAAAAGAAATCTCCCCCTCAAACCAATCATGGATCAATCAATTCAAAATTTATGAATTTAAAACCGAGATAAACAAGACATGCAAATTTTCAATAGGAAACAATGTAAAACATGAAAATAGCATATCATATATAGTAAAATCAAATGTACACGAGACAAAGCTAAACCAAGCAGATGCTATGATAATGATATGCAAGTATAGGTCTCCTAGATCCTAAAAATCTCTCTCTCTTTGGCAACATAAAAAAGAAATGAAGGGGGTCTCGATGCTGAATCAAGGCTGAGGAGGTGGAAACATGGAGCGGAGGTAAGCCATCATCTCCTCATGCTGACTCTCCTGGTGACTCTCAATGAGCTCAATACTTTGCTGGAAATGCTCGAATATAGCCTACTGCTGATCCATACGCTCAAATCTCTGCTGGAAATGCTCAAACTGAGAAGTGAAGCCAGACTGATACTGATCTATGTGATCCTCTATAGAGTAGAATCGAGTATCACTAACTACAGCAAGCTCCTCTATATGAGTGCCAAGTGAGCTGATCTGAGTAGATAAATCCATCCAAGGCGCATGATCAGGAGCGTGAGGTGCCTAAGATGGTATCTCTGTGTGAGAAAGCTTGATGAATGATGGCTGAGAGGATGGTCCCGCTGTGTAAGATGACTCAGTTATCATAGGCTCTAAGAATGTGGCCTCAAAATGAATACCCTCTAATTGAGGTGGAGAAAGAATGTCAAGCTCAGGCCCTCCCTGCTCAAAGTCCCTCCAAGGGTCTAACCCACCCTCCATCTCTCTGATATCGGCCTTCTCCTCTACTCCAGGATGCATCTGTCCCTATCCCCGGGCCTGTGCTAGAGGTCGCTCAACTCTCCTAATCCAGGAGCCATCGGGGCCTTCTCAAACTTCATCCGCCCTAGGGACTGCTCATCATAAGTGTCATAAACGGTAGGGGCCTCGAAGTTTGTCTCTCTACTCAAATCAACCCTGGAATCCTTGAATACTCTGGTAAGAAAGCGGCCGTAGGGGAGTACTCGGATTGTGCTCTCACAACAAGAGAGCATGTGCATCATCATCAGATACCCCACATGAATCCATCTCCCTGTCAGAATCGAGTCCACAATGAATGCCTCAAGGTAGGAGACCTCGTCTCGATGTTCGCCTCGTGGCAATAAGATGGAGCAAATCATGTGATGAAGGACTCAGTTGGTCACGGTCAAGCTGTGTGTCGATGGTTTGCAAATCCCCTGGGCGTCTGCAAGGCTGTACAACCTCTGAATAGCCTCTCTAGGCTCGAAACCTGACATAGTGGGCCAAACCTTGGACTCATACACCCGGAGTCCAACTGAAGAGATGTCGAAAATGCGGCAAATGCTCTTTGGGCTCAGTCTGATCTCAACACCTCTAACAGTGGACATGATTGGTCCTCCAACTCCATAGGTCACCCGTGAATAAAATGCACGCACTAGAGTCAGGAAAGTTGGCTCGAAAATCGTCACAACTGGCAATCATCCCATCTGACTAAAGAGTTTCTCAAACCCGAAGTATTGAAGTTGGGAGAAATTGATACTTCTCCCTGGAACGACTTTCCTTTCGGCGAATTTTTGCTTATATCTCTGATACTCTTCGACAAAACTGAATAGGGTCATGTCATACCTTACCTTTCGGCGAGCCTCCGTCTGATCAGGTTGAGATGGCTCAGTAGGGCGTTTGCCCTGAGCCCTAGAGGCAGCTATCTCTCTCCTAAGCGCCATTAGAAAAGCAGAAAATGAAGAAATGAAGTTAGAAGAGAGAACAAACCCAAACAAGAGAGAATGAAACCCAACCAGAAGCCCTAAGCGCACGGAAATGGAGCTGAACCTGGATGAGGCGCGCGATCAGAGAGGAATCATTCCCAAAACGGAAACCCTAGGTTCTAGATCAAAATCCTAGCCTAAAAAATGTCCCAAAATCAACTCTAAGGCTTGAAAATGGTCCAAGATCTTGCCCAAACTAGCCTCTAGAAGCGGGAATGTGAAGAGTCTTCAAGAAAGTGAGGAGAATAGTGGAGAAAATGAAGCGCAAGAGGCTCTTTAAATTCCCAGCCCCGACAAACTGGTCGACCGGTCCATGATCCGATCGACCGCTTGGTCAACTATTAACGCTCCATTTTTTGTGCTTTTTCTTATCTCGTGATCATCCCCCTGACATTTTCAATTGAAATCCACAATTTTTTATATCCAATGCCAAGAGAATTTTGATTTTTGGTAAAAAAATTTGACCTTTTTCCTAAGAGTATTTGATATGATGCATATGATATGAAATTCATGCAATCATAAGGTATATTCAACAAGAATTCATCAAGCAATCATTTGATCAGAAAGAAATTACCCCTAATTGTCTTCTAATATCAATAAATTGCTCTTCACTTAGAGGTTTTGTAAAAATATCGCTAAGTTGATCTTTTGTGCTTACAAATTCAAGTGTAATGTCACCTTTTTGTGCATGGTCTGTAAGAAAATGGTGTCTAATTTCTCTATGCTTAGTCCTAGAGTGTTGCACGGGATTTTTTGAAATGTTTATTGCACTAGTGTTCTCACATTTAATAGTAACATGCTCAAAAAAAATTTTGAAATCACTAAGTGTTTGTTTCATCCAAAGAATTTATGCACAATACAAACCAACTACTATGTATTTGGCTTTCGCCATTGACAAGGCTACCGAATTTTGCTTCTTGCTATACCATGAAACAAGTGAGTGTCCTAGGAAATGACAAGTGCCACTAGTGTTTTTCCTTTCAACTTTACAACCGACAAAGTTAGCATCCAAGAATCCAATTAATTCAAAGTTATCACCCTTAGGATACCATAAGCCTATGTCCATTGTCCCTTTCAAATATATAAGAATTCGTTTTCCGGCACTTAAGTGAGATTCTTTAGGACAAGATTGAAATCTAGCACACAAGCATACTCTACACATGATGTCGGGTCTACTAGCGGTCAAATATAGCAAGGAACCTATCATGCCTTTACACATAGTTGAGTTGATGGACTTACCTTTCTCATCTTTGTTAAGCTTGATGGATAAGCTCATTGGAGTCTTCATTGTTTTGGCTTCTTCCATGTTGAACCTTTTGAGAAGATTTCTTATATACTTTGCTTGATTGATGAAGGTTCTTTCCTTTAGCTGCTTGATTTGAAGTCCAAGGAAGAAGTTAAATTCTCCCATCATGCTCATTTCTAACTCACTATGCATGCATTTAGAAAATTCTTCACAAAGAGAGACATTAGTAGCTCCAAAAATGATATCATCAACGTATATTTGCACTAAGAGCATGTCATTTTCTTTAGTTTTTATGAAAAGAGTTGTGTCAATTTTTCCCATTTTAAAACCATTTTTCAAAAGAAATTTACTCAATCTTTCATACCATGCTCTAGGTGCTTGTTTCAAACTATAAAGTGTCTTTTAAGTTTAAAAACATGATTAGGAAAGTTAAAACTTTGAAAACCGGGTGGTTCTTCAACATATACCTCTTCATTTATAAAGCCATTTAAGAAAGCACTTTTTACATCCATTTGATATAAAACAAAGTCTTTAAAACATGCAAAGGCAAGTAGCATCCTAATGGCTTCCAATCTAGCTACGGGAGCAAAGGTTTCTTCATAATCTATCCCTTCTTCTTGATTAAAACATTGGGCTACCAATCTTGCTTTATTTCTAACAATTATGCCATTTTCATCCATTTTATTTCTAAAGACCCATCTAGTTCTAATAACACTCTAATTTGAAGGTCTTGGCACTAATTCCCATACTTCATTTCTTTCAAATTGATTTAATTCTTCTTGCATAGCAATCATCCAATTTTCATCAACTAGAGCATCATTTATATTTTTAGGTTCAATTTGAGAAATAAAAGCAAGATTATTGTAAGTATTTCTAAGAGATGATTTAGTTCTTACCCCACTAGATGGATTACCTGTAATTTGATCTTGTGGATGGTTGATGACAAACTTCCAATCTTTAGGAAGGTATTGGCTTGATTCACTTTGCACTTGTTGAGGAGGGGGTAGTGCCAATGGTGATTCTTCTTTCTTAGGATCCTCTCCAATTTCTTCTTATTATCTTCTATCATCAATTTGTAATTTTCCCATGGAGGTCTCCAAGCCTAGATCATCATCAAAACTCTCTCTTTCTTGGAAAGAATTGTTATATTCATAAAAAATAACATGGATGGACTTCTCTACAACCATGGTTCTTTTGTTAAAAACTCTAAAGGCTTTACTTGAAGTTGAGTATCCAAGAAAAATTCCAACATCCGATTTTGCATCAAATTTTCCAAGATTGTCTTTGGTCTTTAATATAAAGCATTTGCACCCAAAGACTTTGAAATAGCTAATGTTGGGTTTTTTGTTTTTCCAAAGCTCATAGGGAGTTTTCTTAAGAATGAGTCTCAATAATATTCTATTTAAAACATAACAAGAAGTGTTAACCACCTCAGCCCAAAAATATTTTGGTAAATTGTTTTCATTTAGCATGGTTCTAGCCATTTCTTGAAGAGTTCTATTTTTCCTTTCAACTACCCCATTTTGTTGAGGAGTTCTAGGAGCCAAAAAATTGTGGTTACTACCATGCTCATTGCAATAGTCTTCAAAATCAATATTTTCAAATTCTCTCCCATGATCACTTCTTATACAAGTAATTGTAAAACCTTTTTCATTTTGAACCTTGTTGTAAAACTTTGAAAACTCATAAAAGGCTTCATTCTTTTGACTTAAAAACAAAACCCAAGTATATCAAGAGAAGTCATCCACAATAACATATGCATAAGATTTTCCTCCAAGGCTTGGTGTCCTAGAGGGACCAAATAAATCCATATGTAACAATTCAAGAGGCCTAGTTGTTGAAATGAAGTTTTTGTTTTTAAAAGAATTTTTTATTTGCTTTCCCATTTGACAAGCTTCACAAACTTTGTCTTTTTGAAAATTTATTTTGGGAAGGCCTCTAACAAGTTCATCTTTGTTGAGTTAGGAAATGAGGTCCATGTTAGCATGTCCCAACCTCCTATGCCACAACCAACTTTGATCATGCATGCTTGAAAAGCATCCATCATGGCCATCATATTTTGAAATATTTATAACATAAACATTATCACATCTATGGCCCATGAAGATGGTTTTATCATTTTGAATATTTTTGATGATGTAATGAGATGCTTAAAAAATTACTTTAAAACCTTTGTCACAAAGTTGACTAATGCTTAAAAGATTATGTTTTAAACCATCCACTAATAAAACACTTTCAATAAGAGAGGATGTGTCATTACCAATGTTACCTTGACCAATGATCCTTCCTTTTGCATTGTCTCCAAAGGTAACGTATCCTCCCTTTCTCTTTATAAGGAAAGCAAACTTGGATTCATCCCCGGTCATGTCTCTTGAGCATCCACTATCCAAGAACCACATTTCCTTCTTTTAACCCTACAAAATAAAATTCAAGTTGATTTAGGTACCCATATCTTTTTGGGTTCTTGAGGGTTAGTGATCTTGGATTTCTCAATCCAAACATTTTTAACCTTAGCATTTGAATTCTTTTGAGATCCATTTCTTAAGGGACATGCGCTACTAATGTGCCCTCATCTTCCACAAAAGTTGCAAGTAGTAGAAGGACTTGCACTTAAGGATTCTTTTACAAAATAATTTTTAAAATACTTTTGATTCTTTGAGGATTTGAATCCTAGTCCTTGTTTATCAAAAACACATTTTGGCTAGCTAAGATCATTTCAAAAGATTTTTGTCCACAAGAGAAAATTGAAAGAGAGGAGGTCAACCATTCATTTTTCTTTTTCAAAATCTCATTTTCACTTCTCAAATCTCATTTTCTTTTTCAAGATGAGTTTTAGATATTTCAACAATTGAAAATTTTTCTTTCACTTCTTCAAGTTCTTGAATTTTCTTTTTAAGAGAATTATTTTTAAACTAAGTTTTTCAAAATCCTCACATAAGTCTTCAAAAACATCATGCATATTTTCATCACTAAAGTTAGAGTTTACCTCATCAAGATCATCTATTGCCATGAAGCACATGTTTGCCACTTCTTTCTCATTTTCTTCTTCAGAGGATTCTTCACTTTCACTCCAAGTAGCCATCATTGCCTTTTTCATTCTTCTCTTGGCTTCACTTTTGTAGAGATGACAATCACATTTGATATGTCCCAGTTTTTTGCATTTGAAACACACCAAATCTCTTTTCTCTTCCCATTTTTCCTTATCACCATGAGATGAGGATTCCTTTTTAGAAAGGTCTCTTCTAGAGGTGAATTTTCTTCCTTTAAACCTTTCAGTCCTCATGTATTTGTTAAGTTTTCTTGTGATGAGGGCTAAATTGTCATATTCCTCACTTGGTTTTTCTTCTTCAACATCTTCTTCTTCCTTGGTTGTAGCTTTGAGAGC
Organism: Vitis vinifera; assembly: GCF_030704535.1. Lineage (NCBI taxonomy): Eukaryota > Viridiplantae > Streptophyta > Magnoliopsida > Vitales > Vitaceae > Vitis > Vitis vinifera. The sequence continues at coordinate 10,448,660 of NC_081817.1, forward strand.
TATGTACTTCTTCTTTTTGTCTTCACCCTCTTGTAGCTTCTTTGCCAAGTTAATCTCATATGTCATCAATGACCCTATGAGCTCTTCCATAGGTAGCTTAGTCAAGTCTTTTGCTTCTTGAATTGTGGTGACCTTGGTATGCCACTTTGATGGGAGAGACCTCAATATCTTCATCACCTTCTCAGATTCCCTGTAGGTTTTTCCCAAAGCTTCAAGACCATTGACAATGTCGGTGAACCTAGTAATCATCTCAACAATAGTCTCATTTTGTTTCATTGAAAACAATTCATAGTTATGAACAAGTAAATTAATTTTTTACTCTTTCACTTGATTTGTTCCTTCATGAGTTATCTCAAGTAATCTCCAAATTTCTTTAGCTGATTTGCATTAACATATTTTATTATATTCATTTCTATCCATAGCACATTGCAAAGTAAAACAACCTTAGCATTTAATTGAAAATTTCTTCTATCAAACTCATTTTATTCTTGCTTGGGTTTTGGAACCAAGACTCCATCAACTAGTTTAGTAGGAAAAGTTGGGTCATCTTCAATGTCATCCTATACGTCTAAATCGATTGATTGTAAAAACCAAGTCATTTTAGTTTTCCAATAGGGATAGTCGGTTCCCATAAAAAATGGAGCTTTATGTTTTGCAAAAATTTCAGTCTGAGATGAGCTTGATGGAATAGACGTTTCCTCTTAGACTGTTAGGTCTCAAACAAGAGGTCTAGCTTTGATACCAATTAAGAAAATAAAGGTTATCCTTAATTAAAAAAACACCCAAAAGAGGGGGGGGGTGAATTGGGTTTTTTAAAATCTTTTCAAAACACAACAAGTTCAAGCACAATATAGACAAAAATAAAGAGATAGAGTTAGAGAATTCAAACTCAAGTTTTATAGTGGTTCGATACTTCCTTGCCTACGTCCACTCTCCTCAATCTCCTAATCGAGTGAGGGTTCCATTAACTTGAAGCTTCAACCAAGCTTCCAATCTTCTTACACTTGGATTCCGGCTCCAATGGACTCTTACACAATTTCTTCAAGATTCAAACCTTTTGAAGGCTTTAACACTCAGTTTTTACAAGAATGAATCCCTCAACCTAGCTTAAGGATAGTTCAAATACAAGACAAACCTAGGATGACACACAAGAGTGCACTAAAGGATATGCAAGTAATGATTTAATGCATTAAGAAAGAAAAGAGAGTTTTTTGGTCAAGAACAGGTAGGTAGACAATTGATTCCAAGTGTTTTCTTGTTCATAAATGAAGTGGATCTCTCAATTTATAGGTTTTTAAGATCGGGAATCAAAAACAGCAAAAGGGAGTCTCGATCGATCGAGCTAAGGGTCGATCGGTTCACTAGCCGTTGGAGCATTTAATGCTTGATAGGTTACCGTTGCCTCAACTGGACATTGACCAGAACTCAACCGGGAAGGGGTGAACCTCAACCGGGAAGAGGAAGCTACTAGATGAGAGAGAGTGTTTTTGGCACTCCTCGATTGGACCTCGATCAAACAAGGGTAACTGGTCGACCGGTTCCCAAACCGGTTGAGCCGGTTGGCCAGAGCCTCGACCGGTTGAGCCGGTTGGCCAGAGCCTCGACCGGTTAAGCCTTTTGGCCCCGAAAACCTATCTTTTTCAATTTCTTTCTTTTCCAACACTTAGGCAAGGTCTTTAGGTGAAATAATATGCCAATTTTAAAAGGTTTTGCCTAAGGTACATTTGATAAAATCGGGTTTTAATGAAATCGAAGTTTTAAAGGATAAACCGAGTTTTCTAAGATGCATGAAACGGTATGAAAATCCTAAGTGCGCCCATGCATTCATCTTACATTTGTTTCCTATGATCAAAAGTCTTCCCAAAGTCTTGATCTTATATCCATTTGGTCATTTGATGAATTTCCGAATTTATACATGAAATTCTTTACCATTTAAAACAATTAGTCACTTAACCATAATTTGTTATCATCAAAATCCGATTAAGAGAACCCTTGGGTTAACATATATATATATATTATTTTTTTATTTTAAAATTATTCATTTTTAATTCATCTTTTATTTTAAATTTATATTATCTTTTTTTTATATTATCCTATTATTTTTAACCACTTTCATATTTATCTCATTAATTCTATTTTAAAAAATTACTATCACTTCACTTTTTATTTTTTTATTTATCCTTTTAATTTTAAATGTTTTTATTTTAAAATATTAAAAATATAATTTTACAAAAAAATTGCTACAATATAAAAAAATAATAATAAAGTCCTAATATTTTATAAATTTAATTTAATTTGATAAGATAAATTATTAATAATTTTAATTATTTAAATAAATTAATGTTAATAGAAAAAGTTGACACCACAAATTTATAATAAAATTTTAGAAATTAAATCTCAAATAAAATATTTTATATAAATTAATTAATTTATTTTATTTAAAATGTAATAAAACATATTTTAATAGAAATACATTTTAATTTTTAAAATAAATGAATATAAATATATTAAAGGAATTTAAGTTAATTTTTTTTATTATAAAAATTTGATAAATATTATTTTAAATCATATTTAGGTTAATTATATTTATAAAATAACTTTAATATGTATATTTTTACTTATTTTATAATTTTTAAAAAATTTTATAAATGTTTTTATGAATTTTGAACTATTTTTTTTATCGGTATTTTTTTTTATATTTTTGATATATTTGTAAAATTTAAGTATAGACCGTGTTTACTAATATTTAAAATCTTATTTGAAAGTATATTTGCTGCCACACGAAAATAGGCGTACTCGCTTTAACGGGAGGATCTAGCTGATCTACAGATTCTACACAGAATAAAATATCTACTTCATATATTATCATTATAAAACCCTGATATAAAACATTATTTTATTCATTAGCTCCCCCTCAGCCGCCAAATGTGAAATCAAATAGGTGATCAGGCACTTTCCTCTCTACAATACTCTCCCAAATTTCACAATTCGTTCTTTTCCCACAAAAAGAAAAAAAAAAAAAAGACCAAAAAAAACCAAAAAGAAGATCCTTTTGGACCCATTGGTTTTTCCATAGACCAATATCTGTTCTTTGATTTCCGGTTTGAAATTTCTTCAAAATTTTAATTTGGAGGGTTTTACATTTTTGAGGTTTCAGAATCCGACAAGCATCGCGTGAATGATCCTTTTGGGTTTGATTTGTTTATCATTCTGAGTATTGGGTTTCTCGATTTGATTGAAGCCAAGGTGTTTCAAGGGTTGGGTGGGTACGATCTCGTTTGAGATGTTTTAAATTTTTTGGTTATCTTTTTTTTTTTTTTTTGTGCGTTTGATCCAATCGATGAGCTCTTAGAATCGGATTGTATTCGAAGTATTAGAATTCTCAGGAAAACAATGGAAATGATGATTTCTGAGTATTGGGTTTTTGGATTTCGATTTAGTTGGACTGTTTAAGGCATTCTGCTTATTCATAAAAATTTTCTATCAATAATTAACAATTTTGATTATGGGTCTGATCGTGCAAAGCTGTTTCAGGTTTGATTTCCATGCATTTAATCTAATTGGAAGATGTATAGCAATTTTAAGGAGCAAGCTATAGAGTATGTTAAGCAGGCAGTTCAGGAAGATAATGCTGGCAATTATAGTAAGGCGTTTCCGCTTTATATGAATGCCTTAGAGTACTTCAAGACGCATTTGAAATACGAGAAGAATCCTAAGATTAAGGAAGCTATTACTCAGAAATTCACTGAATATTTGAGGCGGGCAGAGGAGATCAGGGCTGTTCTTGATGATGGGGGGACTGGTCCAGCCTCAAACGGGGGGAATGCATCAGTGGCTGCAAAACCGAAAACGAAGCCCAAGAATGGAGATGGGGGGGATGGGGATGATGCGGAGCAAGCCAAGCTTAGGGCTGGGCTTAATTCTGCTATAATCACTGAGAAGCCAAATGTGCAGTGGAGTGATGTGGCTGGGCTTGAGAGCGCCAAGCAGGCACTGCAAGAGGCTGTCATATTACCTGTTAAGTTCCCACAGTTCTTTACTGGTTAGTTCCTCAATCCTGATATCTGCCTTTTTGTCGGTCTGTTCTATATACTCGTTTTCCCCATGTGGCTATCTGAGAAGGGGATATCAGTTTGGTACATGCGTGCACAGTCACATGTGTATAACAATATCAGGGAGCACCATTGGCAGAATAAGTACAACTAGTGGTAATTTTCCTTTTTCAGAACTGGGTGCCATATGGTTTTCTTGTGTGGTTCGAGTTGAAGTGTGAAATAGCCATTGGGTTTATAGCACACTCCGACCAGAAACTCGTGGATTATAATGGGAGAATTCAAAATTAAATTTCCTTTCTCTTACTTGTAAAATGTTAAAATCTGATTTCTATACTGTTCTTAATTACTTGGGATCATGGATTATTAAGATGGGTTATTTAGGTGAAATTAGATGTCGTTTTAGTTCATGTAGTTGCTATGCATTTATGTTATTGGGCATATTGGTTAGTTAAAGGGATAATGCAAAATGCTGGCTTAAAAATAATGACTGAGAAAGTGAAATTTAAAATTGTTTTATTTACAAAGAAAAAACAAAGAAGCAAAACAAATTTAAACTGGATCCGCAGATGATAATGATTATGTTGTAGTGTGGTGTTGTAGCAAGACTATTTGCTTGCTATCATCTGTATAATTGGCTTTATTGTGTATACTGGAAGGAGCATATACTGCATGTAAGTGGCCATTGCAACAAAATTCATGGCAATGGAAGTTCTATAAATTTTTATGCTGACAATTGTGAAATATGAGTAGGTCGAAAACCATAGTGAGGAGCCAATTCAAATTGTCAGAGACATGGGATTATTAGAGGTTTCCAAGTTTTTTCAATTTGAATTGAAAACCTATTTATCAGATTATAGTTTCAATCTCAGTTCAGTTAATCACATGAAAGATCCCTTATTGATATGGGTGTATGCTATGACACTTTCCTAAAAAGACAATCATAGATATGATTGATTCATAATAAGAAGGTATTTACTACCCTCCATGTTGACACTGCTAGTGAAGAAATGTTTCATTCATCAGCTATGCATTTTAAGTTCTTCACAAGCAAACGCTTCTCAGGTTTTTCTCCCCTTTCAATCCAGTCTCTGGGCCTTGTTTTTCTAAGTATAATCTTTATGCAAAGAAGAGGATCTGCTTCACCTATGACCTTAGGGCATGCTATCTTTGCTGACATTTGTACAATGAAATTTGAAAGAGACAAGATACCCATTTTTTGCATTGTTATGCTATCATTTAAGCTATCGCCTGGTTTCAGTTGCTTCATCTTTATCATCTGTTAAACTTAAAATGCTAAATGGTTATTATTTTTCCTTTTCGTGTTCAACAATTTGCTTGATCTCTTACTCAAGTTTAGGGAAGAGACGGCCCTGGAGGGCTTTTCTATTGTATGGTCCACCTGGAACAGGAAAGTCATACTTAGCCAAGGCTGTTGCAACAGAAGCAGACTCAACATTCTTCAGGTAGCATATTCATAATCATCTAAAATTAGCCGTTTACTTTACTATAGCAGATACAAAGCTAGTAAGCATCTATTTCATAAGCAATCCTGGACTCCAGTTAACATTTTCACCTCATTGTCATTGTATTTTTGTTGCTTCATTCAATTATCCAGCTCACTTCTCCATCTTATGTTCTATTTTTTAATTTGGTATCTTTTCCATGCTTCTCTTTCAAGTTCCTTTCTTTTATGGAATTCTTTAGCTTGTCTTTCAGTTATGGTTCATAATGTCAATATCATAAGGAAATTAGATTATGAGGGTTCTTATTGATAGTTTCAATTTAAAACTGCATTGAGGATGGTGTGGATGAAAAATTAGAATTAAACCTGATTGTTTATTCATGATTTTCATGCCTATTGGCATCTCATGATAACCATATAGCATGGTAGTGTGTTCTAAATAGTGCATTTCATCCTCGACATGAAAGGGAAACTATTGCATGCCTATTGACATCTCATAATAACCATATAGCATAATGTGTTATAAATAGTACATTTCATCCTTGAGGAGCATTTGCTCATGGAAGTAAAACTATTCCAGAATGTTTGCGATGTATTTAAATTCACAAGTTGTTCAATTGGAGGAGTAATCAGCTTATTTTTCTTTTTGTTTTTGATAGATAGGATTAATCAGCTTAATGATAATAACAAAATAAAAATGAGGTTGATTTTTGAAATATTGAAGTAGCAAATAAAAAAGTTTAAGTGCCCTAGAAGGCACAGAATGACACCTTTGGTTTTGATTAAAAATCCTTAGATCTGAAATTTTAAATTCAGAAGGGTTTAGTGCATTAAAGTGCTACTAGAGTTTCTTGTCCAGAATTTTTTTTTTTTTTTTTTGGTTTTTGTTTTTAAAGGTACTTGAGTTTTAAGTTTCTCTGTGTTGTTTTCACTTTGTGAGAAATTGTACTAGACTGACCAATGGGAATAGGACTTTGCCAAGTGATTGAAGAACTTGAGTTATCAAATAGGTAAGTTTGACAAAGAAAAACAAATTGAAATGTAATTGTATTATATTTGTTATTTGTTAACAGCCAGCAGGCTGACAGGTTGTACTGGTTTTGGCTGAGATCTAGTGGTGGTGAAAGCCTTAACATTTTCCCTTCTTTTTTCTCCTTCTTATTTGATCAATTAATACTTCATTGGTGGTTGGATTTGTGAAACTTTAAGAACAAGTATAGTTTTCTGGTAGATATTCAATGTTTTCCTCTTTTCAATATAGAATTTTTTAAAAACATGGGGAGTTGCTTTTCTTTTCTTATCTATTCCCTTTTTAATTCCTTTTTCTTTGTGGTAAAGAGAAAGAATATTATTAAAAGTAAAGATTAGTTACACTTTCTCGATACCATAGTACCTCAGCTTCTTCACATGTATTACCTATAAAATTATTCCTTGGAAAAATGTCAGCTGCAATAATATCATGATCTGCTCTAGCTGTACTATCAGGTAGTTTATTAGCTTCTTTGAAAACATGCCTACAAGTTATTTATTTATTTTTTATAGGAAAATGAGAATATACTAAAAGTTCTAGTCAGACAAAAGGGTGCACATCCAGTACACAAAATGTATACATCTAAAAAGAAAAAAGATACAACCAACAATCACAACCACAACCATGTTTTAATTACTTAAGAGCACAACCACTGAATGAAGTCTAGCGGGAATGGGAACCAGCTTGAACATCATCTTGAAGAGACCCTCATGACCACAGGTATAGGTTACTTATAAGGGAATCCTTAAGAGATTGATTCGAGTGTTGCACCTTTTTAAAGGTTGGTTGATTATGCTCCTGCCAAACTGTCTAGAATGGGCAAAAAGCAGTTGTTCTTCAGGCCTTTCTTCTCTTATCCACAAAACTCACATGCCAACCTACTAGCAATTCCTTCACTGAAGAAGGAAGAATCTGTAAGGTGCCAAATGAAGAGAATAAAAAGTGCCACGGTATCCTAGCTTTCTGCATATTGGATAAGGAGATGGCCAATTCTTCTGCATTTTTATACATATGTCAATAACTCGCCAAGAACCATCCCCTTTTTTGAGTTGGTCTATGGTTAGGATCCTTCTCCATGCAGCCTCCACATGAAGAAACTCACTTTGGTTGGAGCCCAAGAGCCTTACACTATCTTTGAGGTAAAAGAGTTTTCCCCCACTAACTCCAAGGTAGAGTAAAAGACTTAATGGAGAATTCTCACTCTCCCTAGCCTTTAAATGCTATTCTATCCTCCTCCCTACTCTTCCTTCCTAACACATGAAGCTTTCAAAGGGGCATTTAAAAATGTTATCCATCTCTCAATCTTGGAAATGTCTTAAAAAACATGGGTTCCACAAGACCAGCCTGCCCTCTATAGCTTGAACATCATCCACCCAAGCCTCCTTGGAAGTTGCAAAAGAGAATAGAATAGAGATGGAAAAGAGTCCTTTAAAGGAACATTACAACACCACACATCTTGCCAATATTTGATTCTTTTCCTATTGCCTACCTCAAACCTTGTCCTAGCCTTAAAAACTTCTCATCTTTTTCTTATTACCTTCAACAAGCCAACACCATACCCTTTCCCCTCAATCTAAAAGTGCCATCTTCTTGGCTTTTCCCCAAGCTTTCCCACTCAATCTAAAAGTGCCATCTTCTTGGCTCTTCCCCAAACTTTCCCATTATGACCTTTCTCCATAGGACATCCCTTTCCAAAGCAAATCTCCCGCACCATTTTCCTGGTAAGGCTTTATTGAGAATGGATAACTCCTTGATACCTAGACCCCCCTTCTTTTTATCTTTGCAAATCAACAACCAATTCAGTAAATGTGGTTTCTTATCAAGTTATGAACTCAAATGATTTAGAATGTTCCAGATGTTGTACACTAAAATAGAGATGCTATCAGGGACCTTTAATTGAAGCATTTATAACTATCCTGAGGAAACATTTTACAAGAAATCTCTTAATCCCATAGCAGACTGCCCAAAAGAAGACCATCTCTAAAAGTCACAGTCAGTAACACCACTGAAGCATCTCCCATATATTTAACTCCTGCACTGCAAATACAGCAATCAGAATTTCCAACGACCTAACATTACAGCATGCAAATTACTTATGGAGCCATCAATATTGAGCTTAAAGCTGTCTATATCTAGAGGAATATATCAAATCTATGATATAGCTGGTCATGACCGAAGAAAAAACTTCTAACTACACTTGAACTATAAATTAAAGATAAAGAGAAGAAAACCCCAGTAGTTTACTTTCAATAAATGAACAATGGTTCAGTGCAGTAGCCTGATATAGTAGCAAACTGTTGCAGTAACTACTTGCTAAACCTTAAAACTTGTCTAGCGTGCTCTTCTATTGACTTGCTAATTTGTGACTAATTAATTTATGCCTACTATTTATATATGTAATATTTTTTTTGATAGGAATATTTATATATGTAATATAAATGACAAAACTTTACTGGCAAACTTATTTGCTAGTCATAGAAAAAGATTTCCATGGGAAATCTTATTGAAGCTATTCATCCATTTGATTTTGTTTTCCTGGAAAATGCATTTGCATGTTATTTATGTCTTTAAATGCATAAATTGGTGAAATGCATATGATATATTGGCATTGTACAAAACAAACATGTTTGGCAGTCTTTTCATGCATGCAGCGATTGTATAATAACTTTAAACCCATATCCTGCATATTTGTGCTTTGCACCTTCTGTAGAGACAAATCCATAAATACAAACGAAAGAAGGGTTGGCTTAATATCATAGATACAGGTTTATTTTGATAGACTTGAGCCTACAAAGTCACAAATGCCAAATATTGTCTTTCCACAGTGTGTCTTCATCTGATCTAGTTTCAAAATGGATGGGTGAAAGTGAAAAGCTAGTCTCAAATCTGTTTCAAATGGCTCGTGAAAGTGCTCCTTCCATCATTTTCATTGATGAAATTGATTCCTTATGTGGCCAACGAGGTGAAGGCAATGAGAGCGAAGCCTCCCGACGTATTAAAACAGAGCTTCTTGTTCAGATGCAGGTACTCTTATAATGGATAAGAACAGCCTTAATCTTCCTTCTGTTTACAAGTATTATGCTTAGACCTCATTGATATAATTTGTATGTAAATGCATACTCATTTGCATGTGGAGATTGTGGAGTGCATTTGAGGGTTGGGGTGTTGAGATGTAGTTGTTTGGAGATATATTTGCAATCAGTTTCACTGAATTTTATTTCATGGACTGGTACAATGAGAAATTTTTATTGTATCTTAAAAATCATGTATATGTATTACTGATGGGTAGCGAAGTAAGGGCTGCTGATTTCATCTTCCAACTTTGTGCAGTCCATGACAATGTCCACTTAGGTTTCTGAACTCTTTGGTTTGCTACATATGAGTTAGGTTAATGTTGGTTATTTTTGTTATGCATCTTTAACTTAGAAGAGCTCAGAAACCTCTTCTTGATTAATCAGAAACTCATCTATGGTCCAAGTGTCTCTTAAAATCTGGTTTATGACCCTACTGAAGAAGCCAGGATTGAAAAGATCTTGTTGATGGAGTCTTTTTTTTTTCATTTTACAGACATTAATGATTATGAAACTGCAAAGGATCTATTACAGTAGCTTATGATACCACATATACTAAATTTCTAGCATAACGTGATCCCTTGACTTATGTCTTCTTAAGATTTGGTTTCTGACCTAACAGGGAACTGGGATTGTGAAGGTTTGGTTAATGGATTATTTGTTTTCTTCTCACTGGGATGTGCAAACTGCAAAGGATGTACTACAGAAGTTTTGATATAAGTGTACCAACTTAAATTTTATGCTCTCTACTTCACACATGCCACATGTGCATGAACACATGCGCACATGTGTGCATGGCACACACACAGATATGCAAACTGCAAAGGATCTATTATCTCAGCTCCTGATTTCAGTATACCACATATTCTAAATTTATAGCATATCAAATGAATGACTTAAATTTTAGGCTTGCTCTCTCTCTTTTCACACACTTCTATGCTTACTTCACCCTCCTCCCCCCAACCCTCCTTTCTCTCTCTCTCTCTCTCTCTCTCTTACACACACACACACACCCATGCATACTCATGTAAAGATTGATCAGGCTCTTTGCTTCTCATTTACACACACACCTATGCATACTCATGTAGAGATTTTTCGGGCTCTTCGCTTCTCATTTTCAAATGGGGTTTTATCTATTTACATTTTAGGGTGTAGGGCACAATGATCAGAAAGTTCTTGTTCTTGCAGCCACAAACACTCCCTATTCCCTGGATCAGGTGAGAAAAATCTTATCTTGTAGAACTAACTTTACCTATCTGAGATTGTCAGAATTGCTACTTTTGGGCTAAAGTTAAAGTGACTTGCAGGCCATCCGACGGCGATTTGACAAGCGAATCTACATTCCTCTTCCAGATTTGAAAGCAAGGCAGCACATGTTTAAGGTAATGGGATTTTATTAATGCATTCTTCTTAGACAACCAGAGCAATAATTTCATCATGACATAGTTCTGTATTATGTTACTGTATGTTTCTACAGAACATTATTTGTTTGACCGGTTGCCTTATGGATCTTGATGGCTATGTGTAGGTTCATCTGGGAGACACCCCTCATAACTTGACTGAACATGATTTTGAACACCTGGCTTATAGAACTGATGGATTCTCTGGTTCAGATATTTCTGTTTGTGTAAGTTTCAGGTTTTGTATCAGATGCAAACCCTTTTTCTTGCTTAGCAGTTTCTTACTGAGTTATGTGGCTGAAAGTAGTTGGCTGATCCTCTTTTCTTTATTCGATAGGTCAATGATGTACTATTTGAACCTGTTCGGAAAACTAAGGATGCTTCTTACTTTGTAAAAACTTCCAATGGCATCTGGGTCCCTTGTGGCCCTACTCAACGCGGAGCTGTTCAGGTTACTTTGCAGGAACTTGAAGCACAAGGCCTTGCTTCAAAGGTATGGATTGGTGGAAAACTGAAACTACATTCACCTCATGTTGGGTTATTGGAAAATTGGAAATTTTGAGGGAAAATGCAGAGAAAATGAAATATAGAGAAAAATAGGGGGAAAAAAAAGTGAAAGAAAATTAAATACAGATTTAAAGCTAATAAATTATTTTTACATGTTTCCTCAAACTCCAAACTTATTTTACTTATTTTTCTTATTTTTCTTCTTGTATATAAAGATTAATTAAATTTGATTTTCTTTCGTATTTTCCATTGTAAGCCAAACAAAAGAACGTCTTTTGGCTTAACATTTTTTTTTCCTTTTCTTAGTACTTTCCTAGAATGAAACTTAGCATTGGAGCTTCAAAAAATCCAGTGCCAGATATTATTCCCGAAAAAATCACATTGTTCTTTCTGTTGATTAATTTCACAATTTCTTAGGATGACAGGAAAATGACATTTTTTGCAGTAAGTAGTTGTAGAAAGGTCTGCATAATATGCCTTACAATCATTGAGCACACATTATTCACTACTTTGACAGCAATAGCATGCCTGAATAAATAAATAAAAATGAAATATATACATTTTCTTTCCTCATTATTTTTCTCAGGAAAGGGATTTCTAAAGAACTGCAATTTCTAGCTTCAGCTAATTGCTTGGGTTCTTTCATCCTGAAAGGTGACTGAATTTATCCTTGTTGGTTACTGATGACTTGGCAGATCCTCCCTCCGCCCATCTCAAGGACTGATTTTGAAAAAGTACTAGCAAGACAGAGACCAACAGTGAGCAAAGCAGATCTGGAGGTGCACAATAGATTCACAAAGGAGTTCGGGGAGGAGGGATGATGCCCCTTTTGGATCTTAGTCACAGGACTCCTCATTGATTGAGCCCTTTGGCTGCCATCTGGGTGGCATTGTAAATCCTGCCAGCCCTTCCAAGAGGGGGAAAATACTTGTGTGTTAATGTTAATTTTTGCCTGTTTCAAATCAGGTGGATGTTGTAAAGTGGTGATACTGATTTCAGCATGATTAATAATGCCAACAACTTTGGCTTTTGTCAATGTCCTGGAAACTACTGCTGGATTATTTGATCATTATCTGTCACATATAATGAAGATGAGTCAGTCCATGGACTATTCCTTCCCCACCAATACCATTGGAATATTTTTGAATGCTTGGTCCACAAAACAGAGCTATGGGTTTCATCATGCAGGAGCTTCTGACACAAAAGGGCATCAGTTGAACAGTTCTATTGTCATCAAAGACAGTAGGAAATTACTTCATTTTTTTCTTCTTTTGCAGGGAATTGTCAGGAAAATAGGCCCGGTACGCTATAGCATTACTGTACCATATTACACTCATTTCCCGTCAAAACAGACTGTCATAGACGAACAGACAAGTAGAGAGTCCAACCTCTAGGTTTATTTCGTGGCCAAGAGGTGACTGAATGTGTCAAACCAAACAGATTATTATATAACTGGTAACAGTAACAGTAAGTAGCATTTTCTAGCTTTAGTCAACCTATACCTTTTTTGCATTCCTTCAAAGCAAAGCTGTAGGTGCATGAAAGATTCATGAATATGGGGAAGAAGACTGATTCCAAAATCCAAGACCCAGTTTTCTTAGATAGTGAGCACTTTAAAATAAGAATGTATTAGCAATAGAAATGCTATGGAATCTAAACTGATGAATCTTCAATTAGACATGTGAAAGGCAATGGACAGGTAGGCTTTAATAAAGTGCACAAAATTCTCCACCAAGGTATGAAGTTCAAATCTTCAATAAAATATGTGAAGGCTTAAGGCAGATGAAGGTTTTTCCAACTACTCAATTCACAATTAATCTGGTGAACAGCCAACAGTCCTGCAAAACCAGCAGCCAATTCAAAGTTAAAAATCATGTATAGCCAGCACCCCCCAACCCAAAAGAAGAAAAAAAAATTCCAGTTCTCACTCATCACTGAACCTAGCAATCTTAAGATTTTCCTCATGCTTTGGTTCTTTAATTCTGCTTACTACAGGATTAGTATGTTCTGAAAAATCCGTACAGCTGATGATACTGACCTTTTATCAGATTGCCTATACTAGTAGAACCCTCTTGTTTTGGCAGGGATTCGCATGTCAGACTGCTGGTCTTGGACGGCTCCTGCTGTACTTTTGTGGGGTTGGCTTGGCAACATCAACAACTATCATCCACCCATTAATAATCTGAAAGCACCACCAACAGAAAGTTGGAGTCAAGTCTTTCTCTATCTTGAAGAATCAGATTTGAGTTTACAATCACACAAGGGCTCATCTCTGAACCTACCTTGCCATTCATTTCTTTGAGAGCTGCACTAGCAGCCTCTTCAGTTGTATACTCTATAAATGCATAACCTTTGGACCTTTTAGAAATTTTATCCATTATAATCTTAACTGTCAAGAAAAGAAATCCATCAGCTCATTTTTGCTACATGAATCAATAATTTATTTTGATGGGTGGAAAAAGGTGAAAAATACCTTCAACAAGTTCACCGAATCCTTCAAATGCTCCGCGTAAGGTTTTCTCAGATGTATAGAAAGATAGCCCTGTCCAAAAATAAGTATTTCCAGCACTGCTTTAAGTGGAAAGGAAAAAAGGAAAAAAAAAACAAAGAAGGGGGGGGGGGTGGTTTGTTCGTCTAAGCCTTAAATTCCAACTTCAATCAAGGGCTTACTTTCTAGGATTTAAAACTTTGGAAGATACTAATAGTTCTGATGTTTCAGAGCTTTTATTTTTTGGTCCACCCACGCTAAACATCATTCACATTATTCAAAATATAGACTTGTCAAAACATCACAAGTACATGCAGATATAATTCATATTTAGAAGACTAAAAGACAAATACCAACAAAGAGCAAGGAGAAGTAAAATAAACCAGCAGAAAATGTCTTAAACTAGATACTTGCAACTTACCAGTTACAAAAAGTTTCTTAGTTTTTATATTTGTCGGTTGATTTGCTTCCATAGAATCCAGTGAATCTGTAGAATTCTGTAAACTACCACCTGGAAAATGCATATTTTGTTACTCTACAAGGTAAAATTCATGGAATGGTATAATATTAAATTAAACTAAGATCCCATTTACGAGTGATTTTAAAAGGGGTTAAAAGTGCTTTCTAATACATGGAAGCACTTTCTTACAAAAATTAGGTGTTTGACAAATTTTTTAAAATCACTTCCAAAAATCTAGAGAATCACTTGAATTGATTCCTAGACAATCACTTGGAAGATGATTCTTCCAAAAATGACTTTTTTTATTATATAATACATCATCAAAAACACTATCAAAGCACTTTTTTTTTGTTCATCTCCAAGCACTAAGCAATTCTCTCTAGAAGTGTTTCTCATGGAAGTGTTGCTAACCAAAGTGCTACAAAAGAAAAATGCATTAACTAGAATCACTCTCACACGGCCTCTAAAGGTTATTGAAATGAAATACATGACAATTTGCATGTACAAATAAAATAAAAATAAGAATAGTAATTCAGAATATTGAAACACACAAATTTTCCACTAAGAACTCAGATATTAAATGCAACTTTTTACAAGGTACTAGAACAAACTTCGTCTCCCTTAAAATAAAATAAAAAAGCTTAAACAAAAAAAGTTGCAATAAAAAAATATAAATAAACAAGTACTTATGCTGGCTATACTATTTAGCTGAACATGGCTGAACAGTTGAATCCATATTAATTAACAAAAAGATTATCCTTGTGTTAAACATGTCTAGATCTTTTTCCTCAACAACTTAATGATCATGGCCTCTTTCTAGAAGCAGTCAAGTTCTATAGAACTTAATTGAACCTCATCATAATTTCTGGGGTTGACAACACAAGTTCTGTTTTCAACTTTCCAGGGTTTATATAGATGACAGTTTGACGGATGGATTTACATTGGCTGTCAACCTAAGACAACCTCCACTTTATTGAGTCCCGTGCCAACCACATAAAAAAGATGATCCGCTATGTCCAATACTGCAGCAACCAAAGGACGAATCTTTATTGAGTCTTGTTCATCATCCTACTTTATGTCCAATACTGCAGCAACATACTCATGAATTCATATAGATAATCTCAGCTACTGAGAAAATGTAGCTGATGGCTTCTTGTATGCAATTATGGCAGGTAAATATAGCCGGTGGATTTGTTCCACTTTGACAGCCTGAAAATCAGGCTTTCAGGGGACTTTAATTAATGAGTTAAAAGTTATATTCAGGTTCATCAAACTTATGACTTTCTAAAAGTCCTCGTGAAGAAACTCTAGAGCCTTAATGTTGTGAAAAACCACAACAAATAATAATAATATGGAGAAGAAAATAAGAAAATGAAAAAAAAAAAAAAAAGAGCAAAGCACACAACGATTTACGTGGTTCAGCCTACAACCTACATCCATAGGCAAAGATAAAGAAGAACTTCCACTATTATATAAGGAAATTACAACCTAGGGCTCTCAAATCTCAAAGTCCCAATTACACCCAAAAAGAGACTTTCTCTCCAAGTCAAAATCTCTTCCACATATTTTCCTAATTACACAGGAAGATTCCATATGAGAAACTAATTGTATAATTGTTAAAGATACCTATTTCTAAAAGCAGATCTCACAATAGGATATTTCCTTTATGATAATAGGAAACTCCCTTACAAGAATATGTCCTATTAGGAAACTATTAATGATTTTCCAATTGACTCATAAACAAAATCTCAGACCCTTTCCAACACTTGATATGTTAGATCACTTATAAGGCATTCTAACTCAGATCAACACTTAAAGCAATCATGAATTGAACCAAGTCACTTATCAGTGTTGTGCATAATGTGCGCTCCACATATTCATTGCCTATAGAAATATCTTTTCTTTAAACAGATGCATTCTCAGTAAAAATGGTGATGAATCAACTGATCATATCTTGAGCCATTAAAATGTTCAGGTTTCTATTAGCAATCATTTGGTCTGAATCAGATGCTTCTAGTTTCAGTGAAAGATCTTCTCCTCGGGTGGAAGTTTAAGGGCTTGGATAAGAAGAGAAGTAAGGTTTGGTACATGTCTCACTTATTCCTGTTTTGATGCATGTGGAAAGAGCGTATTCAAAGGATTTTCAATGAAGAAGAGCTGTCAAATCACAAATTGAGGGAAATCTTTATTAAATCCCCATTAGAGTGGTCCCATGCTTTGTTGGGAATGGATAATTATGCATTGTTTAAGGGCATTCCTCTCAATGTTATTCAACTTGACTGGCTTTCAATGTTTAAGTCATAAGGGTTAGTTTAGAGAGGAGAGGGGATTTGTTTCGATTTCTGTTTGAAGGAGCTGTGTTAATCTTGATGGAGGGGTGGGAGGTTTTTGTTGTATATTCTCATATGGTTCTATATAGATGTATAGGTCTTTTTATTTATTTTTTATTTTTTGGAGAAGGCTTAATCTTCCATTTCTTTTATTAGTTTTTTTTAAATTTGGGGAGGATTTCTCATCCTTCTCAAATACTTGCTTTACCCAATTTCTAATACATTTTGTTTAGGATAAAAAACAACAACAATAGTATTAGTAGTAGTAGTAGTAGTAGTAGTAGTAGTAGTAGTAGTAGTAGTAGTAGTAGTAGTAGTAGTAGTAGTAGTAGTAGTAGTAGTAATAATAATAATTACACATTGTTGGACAACAACAACAACAACAACAATAATAATAATAATAATAATAATAATTACACATTATTGGATTTTTTAAATAGCCTCAATTGTGGATAGTTATGTCTTTATGAAGGTTGTTTTGGGTAGATGCATTTTATTTTGCTTCATTCAGTGCCTTCTGTATGCTATCTGTGTACTTTTGCACAGCCATACTATCTCCCAATCCTCCCTTACTCATCAACAAGTTGGATACTCTTGCTGGCTTGCTTCAAAACTTTTGGATTCAAAGCATCACTTTATTTTTTTTGGTATCCATCTGCAACTCCATTTTTGTGCGACATTCCTCATCTGACTCCAAGGGCATGTAAATGAACCATAAGCTAGAAATAATACAACAAACGTAGCACAAAGTGAATATTTCATATGAACCAACTTTTATAAAAAATAACCTACCCTTCACCAAATGTTACCATACTAGGTAAACCCTTAGTGTGTGTGAACAATCTCTCTTTCTCTCTCACTCACACACACACACACATACACACATACATCATAACCAAATATCCATTATCAAAGTCTCTTGGCATCATAAAAGCAGTGTGAACAATACTTCCTTCCTATTAAACCTCTCTATAACAATTATTTCATTCCACTTTTAGAATGGCATTTGTATCCTCTAATCCCCTAAAACCTAATTGCCTGTACCTGAACTTGGTCTCCCTTGGATGGTATTATTTAAGAATATTATGAAATTGGACCCAATCTATAATCTTGCATCCCTTACAAAGATACACTGCATATTCCTCAGGGGCAACTACAAAAGATTAATGCATCCACTGCTATTCTTCTCTCATTCCAGAAACTTTTCCAGCATTTTATTACATTCTCTTGCGTTGTCAGTGGTGATTAACATGCTAATCCTATAGATCCCAGTGTAACCCTTATGATTGCCTTGATTTACCACTTCCTTATCTTGGTGCTCCACCGGCCATCAGAAATTCTCTCTTTGTAAAAACTGCATACTAAGCCACATAGCAGGAATTCTTTTAACCCCTCCAACAGTCTACAGAATTTTTGAAGAACACTATAATACTTTACTTTGAGAGTCTCGCCTTAAATAAATAGCTTAAAAGGTTTTGAATTTTTTCAACCATTCAAAGCTTTTCACAAATTCAAAGTGCACTGTGGAAGTTTGGCACACACCTGTAATAATTCATCTTGTCATTTGAAACTTTGACAAATTAAGACCAGTTATAGATTGCTCAACACATAATCCAATGTTTAACCTGAAGTTATGAAGGTTTTACCTCTATGGCTGCTCTTAAGTACAAGTATTGACCTTAGAACTGGTCATGAGACTAGTGGCTTATGGGGGTGGGGGCTTGGAGTTTTGATCATTGGATATGGAGAAGTTTCAGAAATGTTAGATGCAAAGAGAAGCTTAGAATATGAAGCCTTGGGTGCAAGGGACTTCAACATAGCTGGTCTAAAAACAAATTGGTACATACTGACACATGCTGAGACTTGCAGATAAGTTGGTCAGATTTCTTTACACATAAAAATAAGTAATGAAACTCATCCAGGAGCTTGCACCAAAATTTGATGTCATGGATATTTTAGTGGTCTGGAGAATCAGGGTTATTGTCTTTAAAACCATACACTTTCTATGATATTAACAGGCATTTGTGTGTATGTTTAGACCCATATGACAACAAAAGACCATTAAGCTGTGATAGCCTAACAACATAGGAAACGAACTGTTTCAGATTTGAAATTATCAATGACAACAGAATACCCAGAAGATATCATCTAGAAACTTCTAAACTAAGATTTGAAGTTCCAAGCCGGAAAAAAGAGCAGAGAAATAGAAGACATAATTTTTGCTGGATTGCTACCACAAACAGATGACATGTCAATTCACAGCTAAGGAAATAAAACCAAAGGACAAACCTCCATAATCCTTATTATTGGACTCAAAGTTCTCATCTGGGCGAACTGATAAAACACCAGGCACACCTGCAGTCATAGGAGCATCTCTTCAAGTGACAGTATCTACCTATAATAAATTGGAAATACAAAAAAAAAATGATAGCATAAACTAACCTGCCAGTTCTCTTGCACACTCCTCATCAAGTTCACAACAAAACCCAAAATCAGATTGCCAGGAAATGTGATATATACACATTTGGGCATCCTTCTCACTACAGAAGAAACTCTAACTTCTCAGGAAAACACATATAAAATGGCACAGAAAAACAGAGTAAACAGATCTTCAAACAATCAATACTTACTTTCCCAAAACCTTGGTTAGTATTTGAGCATAAAAATCAACCATCTGCGCCTTGGTAACAACTCCAACTGTTGGTCTGTCCATTTGAACAAGCCAGTACTTGGAATTCCCCGCAGGAAATAATTGAGGACTTCCAATGTCTGAGTTTGACACACTACCCAGTTGAATATTCGAAAAGGTATAGTCCTTTTTCACAGAGTTAAAATTGGGGTCGGGTTTAACAGATAAAACCCCCTGTAAACCTGCAATGCACAAATCCAAACAAATTAATTAAAGCCATTTGGCATAAAAGCAAAGCATTTGAGCACTCCCTATGCTGTAATTGAATGATTGAGGGTCCTATACAGAAGCTGTGGAAGAAAAGAACAGTGAACAAGAACTAGAAACAAACCAGAAAGCTCGCGAGAAGTTTCTGCATCGATATCGCAACAGAAACCAAAAGGGGCATCCCAAGAAGCATCATATATACACATCTGAGCATCCTTCTCGCTGTTCAAACCACAATTGAAGCACAATTCAGGCCCAAAACAGAAGAGAAACGAAATGGGTTCGATTAATTTCACAAAGAAGAACACAAACCCACCTGCCCAGAACCGTTTCAAGGGTTCTGACATAGTAATCAATAATCTCAGCTTTGGAACGAAGCACTTGTGGAGGAGCCTCCATTTGCACCATCCAGTGGCGCTGCCGCTCGCCAGCTGAAGCAGAGAAAGCAAGGGAAGTGGAAGTTGTAGATGCTGATACTGCGTTTGTTGCTGTTGATGAAGATGAAGAAACACAAGAAATGGAACAAGAAGAAGAATAAGATAGATTCAAGAGATTGTTGTTGTAGTTGTTTTTGAATGGACTGGGAAATGCAAGGGTTGTGTGGAAGAGAGAGGAAGCTTGAGACTGAATTTTGTGGGAGAATTTTCTGGTGATGTTGAAGGTGGTGGCTGAGGGACAGAGAGTTTCCATAGCAGACTTCAATGTTTCATTTGACAGCCCACACTCACCCCTCACAATCTACTCCACGCTCTAAATATCTAAACGCCCTATGGTTTTGGAGGGGTTGAGTTTTGCCTCCATCTCACGACCTTCTTTATTTCTTTCTCTTTTATTTTTTATATTTATTGTTGGTAATAAAATAAAATATAATTTATCCATATTTATCAAAACTAGCTTAAATAACATAATTTTTTTAATTATTTAATAAAATTTATAAAAAAATAATAATTTAGTAAAAAATAAAACAAAATTTAAATTTTTTTTAAGTATATGTATTTAAAAAGATTCTTATCATCGTAAAATTAATATGTATTTCGTAATAAAAAAAATCTATCATTAAATTAAAAGTAATTAATACCATAGGTTTAAATCCAATATTACATTAAATCAAAGATTAAAAATAAGTTACAATCAAAGAAAATAAATTTAAGACATTACAAAACAACTAAAATGTGCAAAACAATAGGTAAAAGAGTGTGACAATCTAAACTCCAACTACAATAAGTTTTTCTTCCCTAAAACTCTCTTAAGGAAGAAGAAGATGCTCATGAGGCATAGAAAAAGGTAAGAGATCCAATGGTGGCTAAGTAATTTTATTTTATTTTTTTAAAATACGGTCCCTGCATGTTCTCGGAGCTCTAGAGCAAAATGACAACAAATTTAGGCAATGACATGAGACTATAGGGTGACACCATCCTAGTGCTAATTTTTCTAGCAAGGGGGTCTTCCACATCTCAAAATGGTGGCACCACTAGGGAGAATGGTGCCAAGCAATAAGGTGGCACCATTATCTCTAGGATGCTCCAAAACTCCTTCAACATTTCTCTTATTTTTTACCAATCTTGCCTAATTTTTCCATATAGAAAAATGATGTCCAAATCTTATAAAACTTAGTGAGCTTGATTTTCAATAAATCTAGAATTTTTTTTAAAAAAATTATTTGAGCATAGTTGAAAATATGTGACTCCCTTAGCCAACCTAAAACTTTTTGTTTGAAATAGGTAGCTATGGATCTTCATGTGACTTTGATCATTTGGCTTCACTCATACCCACCCTTGCATTCTACATGTTCCAAGATATTTCTAAGATCATAATTATTCAAGAAAATAGTTGTAAACATAAGAAATAATGGAAATGTGAGAAAATTGAGCATACACAAGGTAGTATACAATTGACTAGCTAGGGAGTGCTTTCAATGTTAAAATCTAGCTTAACATGTGATTTTTTTTATCCTCATTATCATGCGATATATGACATCTATCAATCGGTATGATGAATTAATCTATAAATTAATATAGTAGGGTAAGACAATACTTCTAATGGTATTGGGTTTGTTCCAAGATGTAGATATAACAATGTAGACCCCAAAGTTTGACCAAAGTCCTTTCCACTTTTTTTATTTTATCATTTCATTTTATTTTCTTTTTGTTTTATTTATTTATTATTATTATTATTATTTCCTTCCTTATCATCCCTTCATTTGGGAAAGTTGTGTTTGGAGCCACCCATTTGAAGGTAATATGGAAATCAAACCCAAAGAAACTAGAATATGAGATTTAACCGTTAATGAGAAACCTATTATTATTCTTGTGCACTATATACTGTTTAGGTAAGCATTTCCAAAATTGCCCTTTAATTTTCTTTGTCAGCAGCCACTGATGGTCAATAGGCAGGTGCGCAATTTAATAAACATTAAAATTTGAATCTTGAAGTTATGAAATCTGAAACTCGCAAAACACCCGATCCGATAAACATTTGAAAGTTGGGAACTCTCTCTATCACTCGCTCTCGTTTTGCCCTAACCCGATCTCAGAAAACAACCATTTTCATAGCTCGTTTGAAATAGCTGATCTGTTTATTAAGGTCTCGAGCAGGCGATTTGTTTATTGAGGTCTTGAGCAGCCAAAAGCCGTCTTCATCTGATTTTGCCCTAACCTTAGCGTGTCTCTTCATGAGTTGACTACCCAAACCTGATAGGTTTCTTCCGAAAACCTTCTACAAAGCCAAAGTTGAGGCAAATCTTCATATTTCTTCATCAAAGGTTGATTTTTTAAAGGTTTCTGGAAACCGAAGTGGAGCTTATTCAATTAATCATGGGTGAGTTTTCCATTTAAGGATTCGTTTGGGTGTTGAGAAAATATTGGGGCCGAAGGTGTTATATTTTGGGGTTTATTGTATTTTGATTAATTTTCGCATGAATGAAGATGAGGGAAAATTTGTTTTGGTTAAAGAAATTTTCAGATGGACCCACTTGTTTTTTAATCGGTTTCTTTATGAATTGAAACCCACCCCGTTTTCCTTTTTGTTTTTTTGGAATTTTTTTTTCAATTTATTTTGCTTATTTTATTTTGGAAAACTATCTCACTGTACTAAGAACATATTCTAAGCC
This sequence comes from Vitis vinifera, assembly GCF_030704535.1. Taxonomy (NCBI): domain Eukaryota; kingdom Viridiplantae; phylum Streptophyta; class Magnoliopsida; order Vitales; family Vitaceae; genus Vitis; species Vitis vinifera. The sequence goes on from NC_081817.1 coordinate 10,471,468, forward strand.
TTAAACGTCTTATACTTTGTTGGAAAGCGTTTTAAGCTTATAGGTAATAAAAAGCTGGCACCAGCAGGACTATGGCCATTAAAGTGCTTTATAGTTTGCTTGGTTAGCAACCAATCACTTTAAGCTACAAGGGTTTTGGCTCAATGTGATCCAATAATATGTTTTTGAACCTTTTTGTTAGCCCAAGGGTTCTCCTAATTGGGTTTTGATGATAACAAACCATGGTTAAGTGACTAATTGGTTTTAATGTTTAAGAACCTCAGGTATAAACTCGAAAATTCATCAAAGGACCAAATGGATACAAGATTGAGATGCTTGGAAGACTTGAGATCACAGGAAACTAATGTAAGATGAATGCATGAGTGCACTTAGGACTTTCATACGTTTCATGCATCTTAGAAAACTCGGTTTATTCTTTAAAACGTCTATTTCATTAAAACCCGAGTTTTTAACTAATTTACCTTAGGCAAAATGTTTCAAAATTGGCTTAATAATTTACCTAAAGACTTTGCCTAAGTTTTAGAAAAGAAAGGAATAAAAAAATAGGTTTTTCGGGGCCCAAAAGGCTCAATCGGTCGAGGCTATGGCCAACCGGTCAACCGATTGAGGAACTGGTCGACCGGTTGTGGTTGTCCGGTCGAGTATCGGTCGAGGGAGGTCAAAAATCTTCTATCTCTCCCAATAGCTTTCTCTTCCTGGTCGAGGTGATTCCCTTACCGGTCGAGGACCGATCGAGGTCCGGTCGAAGCAACGGTAACCTGTCATGCATTAAATGCTCCAACAGCTAGTGAACTGATCAACCCCTAGCTCGACCGACGAGGTTGCCTTTAGCTATTTTTGACTCTCGAGCTTAAAAACCTATAAATTGAGAGCTCTACTTCATTTATTAACAAGAGAACACTTGCATTCAAAGCCCACCTACCTGTTCTTGATAAAAAAGCTCTCATTTCTTTCATAGTGCATTAAATCACCACTTGCATATCCTTTAGTGCACTCTTGCTTGTCATCCTAGCTTTGTCTTGTATTTGAGCCATCTTTAAGCTAGGTTGAGTGATTATATCTTGTAACAATCTAAGTGTTAAAGCCTTTAAGAGGGTTAAATCTTGAAGAGGTTGTGTAAGAGCCCATTGGAGTCGGAATCCAAGTATAAGAAGATTGGAAGCTTGGTTGAAGCTTCAAGTTAGTGGAACCCTCACTCAGTTAGGAGGTTGAGGAGAGTGGACGTAGGCAAGGAAGTGCCAAACCACTATAAACTCGAGTTTGAATTCTCTAAACTCTATCTCTTTACTTTGCTTATATTTTGTTTAAATTTGTTGTGATTGAAAAGATTTTAAAAACCCAATTCACCCCCCATTTTGGGTTTTTTTCTTAACTAAGCATAGCCTTTGTTTTCTCACTTTTGAAAGGACCTTTCCTGTTTCTTCTGAATTAATATTTAATTAAAACTTGATGAAATCTCTCTAATGCTTATGTGAATGTCTCACATTGCCCTTGCTTTGTAATTTCACTACAGGAGAACAGAAAATGGATAAACTTCCAGCTATCAGATTGACTTGGTATGCTGCATATTGACTAATTTTATCCTTGGAAATTGAATTCTAATACCTTTAGCAAGATATTTTGGAACATTTGAATATGTGAAGTATTTGGAGCCTTTAACTAGGGCCCTCTGATCGCTGATATTGTATCTTGCAACTTCAATTGATTAAAACCCGAGTTCATAAAACAGGCTTGGATTTGGCAACTTCGGTTGAGTTGGGTTTTAGACAAATGAGCTTCCTGTTTAGATTGAGCTTGGATTGATTGCCAACTTGATCTGACCCACCAGAATTGCAGCCTAAATTTTATGCCATCTTATTAGTAGAGTTGTCATTCATTTTCTTAAATCAGTTCCAACTTTTTCTATCAACTGATAAACGAATTGATCAAGAATTCCTATCATTAAAAAAAAAAAAAATGAATTGATTGAGAACAAGACTATTTATTGGCCGTTTATGTTGTAGTTAGTTATCTTGGAAGTTTAGAGCTTTCCTAATCTTCTCGTTGAAGAGGATTGATTGGTGTGATATATTGATTAGTATTAGGAATTATAGTTGTTTAAGGATAAGTGTAAGACCTTGAGTGGGGATTTTAGAATCAGTCAATGCCTTTGAAAATGCTTTATCTTTGACTTCTTTTTTTTCCTAATAGGTTATGCTTGACTATAAAGTTAATGCCCATCCAATATGAAATCAGTTTACACATATAAACAATGTAAGCTTCTTAGTTTCTTAAAATAAAAAAAAACTCATTGACCAATTATTAATCACTCAAGGAAAAGAAAAATAAACCTAAATAACCAACTTTTCAATTGTTTAAACAAACATAGTTTTATTTATTTATTTTTTGTTTGATAGATTTAAACAAGCATAGTTATAAATTTGTAGTTATTCTGAGAGGATATGGACTTGTATGGTTCTGCTGGCCTTGAAAGCGTCTTTCTGCTGAAGTCTGAAGGTTGTGTTTCACTTCAATGGTTGTTTCTAATCCACTTTGCTTTTGTAAACTTGAGCCCAACTAAACTTTGTTAAGACTTGAGTCAATTTTCCTTAGTAATTAGAATGGCTATTTTATTTTTTAGTGGAAAAAAACCTAAAACCTGCATAAGATTTTTCAGTAGGAAGCCTCCTAAAATATCCTTCTACCTGAAAATGTATTTGAGAATTACTCTTGAGTTGGGGAAACAGGAATGGAAAAGAAAAACCACAATCATCATCAAAATTTATTCATTTAATTATTTTGCCAACTTTAAAATTTCCCATGCCCTCAAGTTCCTTACAAAATGCAGTGAGGAGGCTTCTGATATAGCTATGATCACTGTTCTAGTTCATTACCATAATCTATAAGCTGAAGATTGTAACAAAACATTGATTGAGGTTGGCAGACTCCGGAGAAAGTACTAATCTGCAAAGTGATATGCATGGGTGTCGCTTATTTTTATTTTTTTTATGAGTAAAGCAACCGTATTACAAACAAAAAGTGCCAAAACAGTGCTCTGAATTACACATGGGTCATACAACAAATGCTTAAAAGCGCGATACTATCATCTTGGTTGTTGTATTACCTTCTTTTTATCCTCACTTTGTATTGGTAGAATTTGATACCATAGGCTGAAGATTTCTTGAGATTGCAATTTGTTTTCTTGAAAAAGAAAAATTTACTAATATTATCATATGAATTTGTAGTTGGAAGTGGTAAAAAGCAAAATCAAGGCCAGCAAATCCAAAGAGGAGGTTGATTCACTACAATTTTCTGAAAAACATCTTATTAATAAGGTATATACATAACTTTTATCCATAACTTTTCATATGTGTGTGTTTATTTATATATTTATATTCTATATGATGTGTGCTTGCTGGAGATGTTTATATTTTGTGACATGTCATAGAATTTTTTAGGAAAAAGAAAAAGACTTGTTTGTTGCACTTCAATGCTATAAGGCTACATTTGGTTGTTCCCTATAGGACTCTATTTGAAATTCTGTTCCATGGGCATTTATTTATTTATGTATTTTAATATGATGCTGGAGATAAAGGGGCTAGTTGAATTGAATTGAAGTCTACTCCCATGTTTTTTACAATTCTGTAATCACTCTCAAATTAAAATGCCTGCCAACTACTCCTGATGTCGACAGTAGTTGTTGAAAAGAACCACTTAAGATAGTTAGGGTCCATTTATCATGCTTGTAGAAACATCTATTCTTGTGCACTCTATGATTAAGCTTGTCTACATCACTCAACAATATTACTATGGTAGGTGGTTAAGAAAAAGTATTTACTAAATCATTGGTTCCAGAACTTAAACATTATAGTGTTGTATAATTGAGGGGCCGCAAGGAGGAACTATTAGTTGAAACTTTCCACAATACGTTACATGCCTACCATGTGTGTCTAAACCTTATCTAATTTCCTTGGTTGAAAGATGATGTTACTGAAGCGGGCAATATATTTCATTCTCTATTAAGAGTTTTGTTTCCACATTTAGAAGTTCTGGTTTTAGATTGCCTGAGTTTATCATGAGCATCAGAAGAGAAACTAGTCTAATAACAAATTGAAACTAAATATTCTTTTTTGTGATGATTAAATATCAACCTTTTTACTATTTGCATCTATGATCCTTATGATTCTATATTCGGATACACCTTCAAGGAAGAAAGACTTCCTTCTTAACTTTTATGAGCAATTTCTATGAACTTGATAATTGCACGTTCTAGTTTAGTAATATCCACAAATTTCACTTATAAAATGAAGCCTAATTAACAAATTTTCTAATTTTTTTTAGGCAACTATGAATGGTCTTAGGGGTTGAGGTTGCTCAAAAGATAGTTAATCTGTTCAGTTCCCATGCCCAGGGACAGTCCATTTGTACTCTTTTTTTCCTTGAATGATTAGTGGAAAGAGGGGTCATTAGCCTGCATTCTTCCTTCAATAGCTTAATATAGCAAAGTATTTACCTCTACATAGTATATAGGTTCCATAAGTCGTGGAGTTTCCATAAAGAATGCAGAGTAGGCCCACCTGCTGAACTGTAGGAATGATCTGACCAGTTCCTTGATGCAAGGGCTTAGGTGTAATCCTTGCATCGACTATTTTGGACTTAACATTTTAGATGGGCTCATCACATAGGGGTCCTTCTCGGGCACCCCATTGAAATCTATCCAGAACAACACACACCCTTAATAAAAGGCAAAAACAATAATAAATGACAAAAGAATTTAATGACAACATAGTTTACCCTTGAACAATGGAATCTTTGATAGCATTTCGTAAGTTCTTATCAACTTCACTAGAGAGAGTATCATCTAACAAAATGTTAGGCCCCTGCAAGTAGCTCATTGGTTAGACATAAACATGGCAATCATACATATAAGAGCTAGATTGGAAAAAGATCTGCAAGAAGTTAGGAATATATCAAAGGAAGCAGATGGGATAACAAGCTGAAGTTAATTTTTTTAAAAGGGAGATATTGATTAAACAACGGTTGGGTTGTATCACTATTAGAAGTTGAAACTTTTTCCAAGTACATTACTTGCTTATCTAACCCAAATACTCATATGGACCTTGCAGCAAGCAAATCCCAGTCATATTTTGTTTGTAAAAAGTCACCAAGTTTCTTTCGATGCCAATCAATGCTTACAACACCACTCTCAATATCCTCTGCAAGTCCTTTCTCCAATGGCTCTGCAATCTAGCAAAGAAAAAAAAAAACAGAAAAAAAGTTGTTTAAATAGTTAATATACTGCATAAAATTGAATCATATATGATTACTACCAAAAAGTGCTATTTTGTAGACCTAATTATAATGGTTTTAAGCACCTTTGAGTAGTAATCATATTCATTTAACCCAATTAATTCATTAAGGTCCTTAGTAATTGGTTTTAACCATTTTGTGGCAAGTTTACATGTTTTTATCAGCTTATGAATCAATTCAAGCATGCCAAATGATGGAGGAGCTACTTGGACAAGTTATGGAAAAGCTTTTGGAATCTCAAATTCATGAAGAACCAAGCTTTGGAGCTCCATAGCCCTTTGCCAAAGTCGTTCAAAGTATGCAAGGAAAGAACAATGGAGAAGAGGAAAATAGAGTGAAGAAAACAGAGGACAGCAGCTGCAGTCTTTTTTCCCACTTTTGGAGCACTTCCCGAAGTCCATTTTCTACATGCTATATACCATTTCAAAGCTCAGGAAGTCAAGAATCCAACGCTTCAAACCGTGTCGATTTGGAGCTGAAATGAGGAAGATATGGCCTTCGGAAGACAACTACTCCAGGCTTGTACGAAAATTTCGCACAACACCTTCCAAATTCGCACAGCCCATGCGTGGTGCGAATTTTCCTCTGTTTTTGCCGACTCCACTTTAGATATTTTCCTATGTATTTTTTGATGTAATTTCCTTTCTTATCCTTGTAACTAACCAATCACAAGCTTTTGCTTTTGTAAAGACTATATAAGGGGTGGAAATCACCTCTTGGAAAATATAGAACATGCGTGTTACGTTTTACACTGAGTGATATACAGAGCTCTCTCGTTTCTCTTTTCTCTTTACTATTTTATTTTCTTGGAAGCCAAACAGCCTCTGAGGGCTTTTCGTCAGAGGATGATTGGCTAAAACTTTTAGTTTCTCAAAGTATGGATGTTATGTGATGACTTGGATGCAATCCCATGGAAATTTCTCGCACCTGGAAGGTAAGGTAGTCGTTTTTCATTAAAGGTTCATTAATGCATAGTTTGGTTTTTATTTCCTTTGGACAACTTCCAACGGCCAATACTTGATAAGCTTTTGGATTTCTATCCATTAGTTATCTCCTACGAGCTATTGGAAGGTGAGGTTTTCAATTCCAAGTTTTGCATTAATCCGTTAGAACCAATTTCAATGGCCATTGAAAGGTGAGTTTATCACCTGGAATGACTTTGAGTTGCCAATATTTGGTAAGCTTTTGGCTTTAGACCATTAGTTATCTCTTACGAGTCATTCAAAGGAAGTCTAAGGTGAATAACCATTGATGAAATTCACTACCATCTGTTTTGCCATTTTAAAGGATTAAAACTTGATTTGCTAAATCCATACTGGTTCGGGAAGCAAGCATCACCATAGTTGCAACCCCAACGTGAGGAGCCTATCCTGAGATTTCCAATTTGCATAAGAGTCAGAGCATAACTATCCTATCTTTGAGAAACTTGTTTTTACACCCTTTCATTTTAGTCTTTAATGTTAGCTTAGATTAGTTTAAATCTTTCTAAAACATTTACATCTTCTTTTAAAGCTAACATCCATAATAAAATCACCTATTTTCCTAATTTCAATATCACTTGTGTTTGTGAAAACCCTTCCCAGTGAACGATCCTAGAACCACTATGCTATAGTAGCTTGGCTACTTTAGTAATAGTATTCAAGGTATAAATTTTGTTGATACGCCTTTAAAGCCAAGCTACCATGAGTCGAATCAATATATGATTCTTAATAGCCACAACATCAAGGGAAGGGGAAAAAAAGGCAATAGATGACTTCCCTACCATGGTTATTTTATTCTTCTTGTTCGGTGTTTCAAAAAAAACATTTCATTCATAAAGACTCCACCACAGTTTCACAAAATGATTCAACATGATTTGCCACCTATATTTTAAGTAAAACACAAGAAGCGAAAGCATGCTCATCAACAAAAGGCACATCCCTCCATTGAAAAGGCAAAAAGGTTACTCACATGAAAGTTAAAATCAACCATAAATCAAATAAGAGATCAATCTGAAATAGATACCTTGACATCAACTTCAAAATACAACTCTCTAAGGTCCTTCATGATAGAATCTAAATACAACTCCCCATTACCTAAAATAGTGTGTTATCCAGACTCCTCAACTTTAGTAATTGCTAAAGAATAGCTCTGACTGATCTTCCTAAGTCCCTCTACCATTTTGGGCAACTTACTTGGATTTAAAGCCTCAATAGCTGTTTTAACTACTGGAAGAGTATTAAACTGAAAGGGTTGGAATATGTATACATCCTCATCATAATCCAAATTACAAAGTGTGGCAGTCTTCATAATTGAAACATCCACACCTTGAATGAGAACCCAAGAACTAGGAGGAGTCTTGCTTATGGGTATTCTATAACGAGATTGATAAACCCATAATTTTCTAACTTCCTTCACTATCATATCCTTTTCGTCTTCTGCTGAATAGCCTTATCCCAGCACACGTAAGGTTTGCCCTGTTTGGATTTCACCACTATAAACCCTACCAAAAGCATAAAAAACACTACAATTAGACATTGGATACAGTTTATTCATATTTACCATTAAGTTGTATTCACTTTGACTTGCATAACTCACTAAGTTAAGAATTAATATGGCATCTCTATGATCCACTTAACCTCTTTAAAATTACAAAAATTACAATCTAACTTGTTTTTCCAAATGATTATAGACAAATAAAAAACAGAATAATATAAATTATTGATAAAAGTTACCATTTTTTTTATACTTTAAAAATAGACAAGTTGCAATCCTTTCTAACATGACACCATAATTAAACAGAACACAAACATAGTGAAATCCCATTCCAAACATGACCTTTTTTTTGGGACAGGTAAAAATGACTGTATTAAAAGCAACCCAAAGTATACATGATGAAACACGACCTATTTAAGACATAGGTTAAGTGGGTACAAGTCAACCCAATTTTTTAATTTAATGTCATCTTTGAGTTGTGATTGTAGGCTATGTTGAGAGTTACAACTCCAGTAAATGCAGATAATCCAATTTATTCTTCTAACATATAGCTTATTGTTAAACAATTTGGTTTACCTGTTCAATTGTTTAGTTTTAATTTGTAAGGTGTTTCCTAGTGAAAACCCAATTAATTTGTTCAATACTTTTGTTCTAAATTGGGCTTTTTATTCATTTTGGCTTATTGTTGTCATATATATATATATATATATATATATATATATATATATATATTCGAATTATTTTTTAATTCATTTAATTTTAGTAGTTGTTGCTTATGTATTTGGATTTGTAGCTTATTTGAGAACATTCACGACTTCTCTTATATATTCATAGATTCACCATGTTCATTCGGTTTGCTCAAAACATTGTGCCATTACTCCTCTTTAACTTTTTCATTATGTATTGGATCTAAGATTTTAAAATCCTGCCCTATCTCTTCTTCTCTTCCCATTCTCTCCTTCTCCTTTTTGGACTACAGATATATACGGACTTTGCAGAAGCCAAGATTCCAGCATTCAAAGATTACCTGGGAACTGTTGTTGAGGTATTCTCTTTTTCCTATGTTGCTTCTTCTTTGTTCTCTGTGTGTGTGTCTGTGTCTCTCTCTCCTTTTTATGCTAGAACATAATGTGAATCTAGGGAAAAACTACTAACAAATCCATGTGAAAACATCCTTGATAAATGATGTATTTTGGATCTCATTCTGGTTGAACAAACTAAGGTATCATTGGTTTCCATGATTCTACAAGATACATGTTTGCACAATGTGCACTACAAGAAAAAAGAGATATGGTGACATTTATAATGAGTCACTATAAACATAGGGTGTCGCTACAACATAGCATCACCTTATCCACTGACACCATAGAGGGTACCAATTGATGACGTATTTGGAAGCGACATCAAAGCAGATAAATGGTGACATATTCAGAAGTGACACCATATATTTTTAGTTATACTTAATTTGATATAGAGTTGCATGAGATATATAAGGTGTCATATTAAATGCATCCCTTTTTAGTTATGGTGTCACGTTAAATGCATCACCTTTGAGTTATGGTATCACATCATTGTAAATGATTATGGAAGATATGGTTGTTTTTTATTAATTAGCCTGTTGAATTTTGTAATGCTTATTAACAAATAAGATCAACTTGTGTATATTTTGTCCATAAATATAATAATCATATCACATTTAACTTATATTTTCGTAATGCTTATGGATTAACCTGTAATACATTACATCATCCAGTAATATTTGTATATCAAATGTTTACAAAATGATAGTACATCAAACCCACCAAAACTAAAAAAGAAAAGTGAATACATATTAAAATATGATTTAAAAATGTTAAGCATTCCAACATTCATGTATACCTGCATTTCATATGCATAAAATCGGCTAATCATAAAATGACACAAGAGTTGCATCCAAAAACCCAAAATTCTCAATACCAAATAAAGTAACATTGATGTCCTATAATGTATGGCATAAGAGTCACATCTAACAACCCAAAATGTTGTTGTTTTTTTCTCCTTTCTTTTTATTCTTCATAATGTCTTCCCAAGAGTGTATACCTGCATTTCATAGTTTAATGAGATTTAGAGTTTTATTGAAAATAATAATTAATTGATGTTATAAAAAATAAACAAATCTAAGTACTAATGTTTTCTTTTTTCTTTTTCCCATTTTGATATAAAAATAGTTTGTAAAGAATAAGTAATGTTATACAATACCAATGGAAAATTCATATAACAACTAAGGGACTCACCATGCATGATCATGATTTATCAATATGATTCATGATTAGTTATAACACAAAAGAAGTTAATTCTCCTCTAATTTCATCAAATTCTACCTGATAATATGTTTTTTTTTAAATCATAAAACTGAAATCAAATGAGAATAATATTAATATCATAATAATTGGAAGTATGAAACTAAGTACAATTCATTAAATGAGTAAAACCTTTAATACAATAATTGTAGAATCAGCAATTATCTCTTTAATGAATCTCATAACAAAGCAATCACATTTGAACTCAAATAAAAACAATTCAAGAAAATAAAAAATAAAGCAAAACTAGAAAATCAAAAAATAAATCTAAAATTTTAGAAAATAGTAATCTTCCACTTAAAATCTGCACTTTTTAAATTTATTTTTTTTATAATTCATTGTGCTTTTAAAAATCATTTTTAACATTTAATTCTTTTTATATATTTTTTTATTTATTGGAAGGATTTTTTTTATTTCAATATTTTTTTAATGTTCATTTTGTGAAGTAACAATTTCCATTAAATTTCATCTCAATTATATAAAATAAAATTTTAGTAACAAAATATAAAAATGTTTTCAACTACTAATATGAGAGGACATGATATTATAACAAGCTTGAAGATTGTGTATATAAGACAAAAAAACCTAATTCATTATTAAAAAATGTTAAGAAAAAAATTAGTATGAGAAAGAATTAAAGAACCTTTCATAAAAATTATTAATTTTTCAGTCATAACTCCAATTAATATTTATTTTTTCTAATTAAAATAATTAATAAAAAAATCAGGATATGAAAAATATGTTCAAATAAAAATAATAAAAGATTAAAAACATCAAAGGAAAAGATATTCAATATTTTAAATTTTACTTTTGATATTCTTTAGATCAATAAATTATCAAATATCATTTTCAGAAAAAAGAAAAATGAAGAAAATGAAGAGTTTTATGGAAGGGATTGGAAAATTTTTTGTAATAAAAGGATTTTATAGAAATTTCCTAACCTTGAAAGGAAAATTTCATCATCAATCTCAAATTATTCCAAAATTTGGTCAATGCATATAAAAACAATAAGAAAAGAAGACAAAAATAAAACATATTTTTAGAATCCTTTTGAGGGAGATGACAATATTGAGAATAATTTTCTCAAAAATTATTTTCCAAATATTACCAACCAATATCTTCATCACAACATATTATAATATTCTTAGAAAATAAACAAATTAAAGGAAATTTCATAGAAAATCAAAAGAAAATTATAAAATATCTTTTTCAAAAATAAACTAGTGTATCTCAATGGATGGAGACCACTTGCCTTATCAAGTGTTGGCCCAGGTGAATTAAAGGCATTTTAAGTTAACTAAAAAGATAAAAACCATTAACAGGTCACACTTTCTCTTCATTAAAAACTAAAACAACAAAACTTCCAATTTATGCATGTGGAAATTTACCCAGCTTTCTTCATTCCAAGAGACGAAGAGTCTAGCCTCTCATCCTCTAAGGAAAAATCCTCAGAGTTTGATTGGCTAGAAAGTAAAATAACAAGAAAACAAAAATATGAAAAGTAGAGCAAGTGCTCTGTATTTTACTTCCTTACAAAATTGTACAAAGGATGCGTCTTTGAGAACAAGCTCCCAAATTACATCTATGATTGATATATGATCGATCTCCCTCTGTAAAGGAAATTACAAAGCTATATATAAAGGGTTATTCACCCTTTTCCCAAACTTAATAACTAAGGAATCCTATAATTGGTGGGTTACAAGGAGAGTTTGGGGATTTCGACATCAAATATCTAAAGCAAAATATCTCCAAATGTCGGTCGCAAATATCTGGAAGCTTCAGGAGAACACCGCAACACTATGCAAAATATTTGCGAAACTCTCCGGGTAAGCGCTATCAGATGATCCGGATATGTGTGACCGAGGAAGTTGAAACGCTCTCCTCTCCCATCCGGCGTCAAAATTCCAGATGTGAAACATCCGGGTGGAATGGCGGCGCAACAGAATTCCGGATGTGATACATCCGGGTGGAATGGCGGCGACAATAGAATTCCGGATGTGATACATCCGGGGTGGAAAGTGGCGGCAGTCGGATGGAATTCCTACCCGGGTGGAATGAGCTATGATTCCCGTCCGGGTAGAATGAGCAGGATCCCATACTCCTTGTATTCTGGATTTGCTTATGGATTCCAAAGAACTCTCCTCAATCTCGAATTGCTTTGGTGATAAAAAAGCTATCAAAACACCAAAACTTAACACAATTTGATTAGAATTGATTGCAAGGGCCCTTAATATGTTAATTGGGTTAAAAGGTAATAACTACTACTCAAAAGTGTTTAAAAGAGTTAATTACAAGCTATGAAATAGCACTTTTTGAGTAGTAATCACCATCGTAACTTGATTTTCAAGTATGGATAGTTTGGTTGAAAGCATGAGTGAAGAATTGTTCAACTCGAACTCTGTCTTTGCCTCATTTTTTTGTATTCTCATTATCGCTCTATCAAATTGTTTTACAAACTCATACAATCACAAATGAATTTTTAAGAATTTATTTAGATATGCATTCATACTCTCACACCTTTGTGTGCTTCTCATCCCTCCAAAGAAATTTCCACTTAAATACGCCTCGGCCCATCTTTTACTTTTCCCATAAATCTCGGTGACCCAACGATTCTCATTAAGACCAAACTTTTCAACCATTTCATGCCAAACCTTTTCAAATTCTTCTGCATTCCCATACATGAAGTCCTTAATATGCACATTCGTGAATGCATTTCGTTCACAGTTTGGTGGTGATGATTAACACCAACCAACACTACTAGAGGCTTTTTATAAGCATTTGTCCTATAGGTTGTATCAAATGCTAGGACATTTCCAAAACACGCATAATCCATTCGAGCAGTTAAATCATCCCAAAACAAGTTTGCTAGTCAAGTTTCTTCATCGACATTGAATTTATAAAAAAATGAAGAATCCATTTCTGTCTTTCCACACAAGTAAGCCAATGCGGCTTCTGCATCACCGTCTTTAATTTCAATTCTACACATTGCATCGACGTGATTGTATATATCTTTTTTTGTGAAACCAACATGCTAATGTCCCCTTGATTGTTTGACCATATAGTCCATAATTTGTGTGGTTTTAACACCTACTTTATGCAAAACATCAACTTATGCCTTATCTGAATTACTTACTGTCCGATGAGATCGAAGGAATTATATGCTAATAGCATCGCCCAAATTATGATTATGTTATCCTATAAATTCCTTTACAATCCACTTTCCATCTTTTCTATTCAAGCCTATACGAAATGCAGCTTCACATCCAACTCTAGTCAACGATCGTGGCTCACACTGTCACTTGTCATTTTCAATATACTTTGTCGCTCGATGTCCTTCTTTGGAACACACCCACTTTCAAGATATTATATCTCCATTCTTGTCTCGCTTCAAATCATCTTTTCAAATACTAAATCTGGTTACTTTTGCTAACATGTTGTAAAATGTTTCAGCCTCATCTATGTAATTGAATTGCAATTTGTATACTTCTTCAACTGAAATACCCTTCAACACCTTCTCTTTCAAACCGTTTCCACCCAACTAGTAAGTGCCACCAGTATATGCATCATCATTGACAACATCCTCCTCTTTCACTTCAAACTCCTGCTTGATTGTTTTCTCCATCACCGATTGCATCACCTACATTTCATAAATAACGTAAAAAAATAGTTGCAATAATACCTTAACAAATTATCCTATCACTTTTGTATCAATTGATTGCATACTTGAAGAGAAACCAAAATTGGATACATCATCCATTCTCGAGTTTGTTAGTACAGGTTGCCATCAGCAATTCGACTAGTTTCAATTTGGTCGACCTATTGGTCTTTATTTTGAAAATGCTCCCACTTTGTAGTGTCTACCGGCTGAAGAAACAATTAAACCAATTGAGAAAAAATTCAATCGGTTGAGAATATTTTCCCAATCCATTTGAAAGTTGAGGGCATTCCGTTTCAAAAATGTATTATGGATTTTGTTAACAAATCTTTATGGAGTTCAGAATCATACCTTGAAAACGGAAAGTGCAAGTGTGATGCAGCTTCACCTGAAGATTTGTCTTCTGGATGTTTTTTGTAAGCTATGCTCCAAAATATAGAAGACCTCGTTCACTCTCCAGCCTCCTTAGAATATGTTGCCTCCCAAATATATACTAACATATCTATGTGGTTGGTTCAATTAGTTATTACATATTTTAATAGGTTGCCACATGTAGAAAACCAACCACCACAATGGTACATTTGGTGGTTGAAAGTTACCTTTTTTGCATCATTTTTTTAGGTGACATTAAATACAACATTTATAGGCAGGAGGGAAAGTATACCTAATGTGGATAATTACACCCATTTCAATGGATATATGTTTAACTTAACAAAATATAAAGTGGAGATATGGACTTGATTGATAATATTTACATTTCTTAATGTTGTTTACCCTATTTATTGTAATTATGTTTTCATACCATTTCATACTTAGTATAGATTTTCATCAGTTAACATGCTTTATATGTAATTAAGGCATCATACTATATCTTAGATATGAGAAAGGTTAGTTAATTAAACTTAATTACTTAAATGAGTAATGTTACGATATCATACTTATGACAATTTTTAATAAATTCAGTTTCATTAATTTATTTAACTTATCATGCTATATCCTACTTATTCAAAATGTTTGTCAAACAACCATACTTAATTTAAATGCCACTATCATAGTATATGGTTGTTATTCTAAAATTTAATCTATTAACCTGACTATATTTTAATAAAATCATCACACTATATCCTAGATATGAGAAAGGTTAGTTAATTAAACTTAGTTGATTCGTCCCCAATTGGTGTACTATTTGATTCAGTCCTCAGACGGGAGTTATCAACAAAATTTATAAACCTAATTCACCATACACTAGGGTAGCATAGCTAGCATAGTATAGTGGTTCTAGGATCATCCACAGGGATAGGTTTTCATATTACAAGTTGAAATGGCTCTTTTTCTTTTATGAGTTAGCTTTAAAAGAAAACATAATTTTGGTTGAAAAGGGGTTGGTTTTAAGTTAACCAAAAATAGTAACTGAGAATAATTACAAAGAAAAGGTTTCTTGGAGTTTTAGGTCACTAGGTTCAAGTTCCTTAGACAAAAGGGGGAGATTCCGGATCTTTTTCTCACGTTGGGGATAATAACATAAAGAATGGTTATCTCCCGAATCGGTCTGTATTTAGCAACCAAGATTTGATCCCACTGGTCCATGTAAAATTGCAGTTGCTTCCCATTAATGGTTTCAAACACTAAAGATCTCTGACTGTGAATCATCTTTCAATGGCTCGTACATGATAACTAATAGACATCCATGGATTCCATGGAGCCCAAAAAACTTACCAAGTATTGGCCATTCTAGGTAATCCTACCTTTAAACCACCTCCCAGAGGCTCGTAAGAGATAACTAATGGATCTCCAAGGAGTCCAAAAAGCTTACCAAGTATTGGCCCAGGTGATTTTAAGGGATTTTAAGTTAAACCTTAAAATAAAAACCATTAACGGGTAACAACTCTCCTCATTTAAAGCAAGGAAAACTCCCACCTTTGTATCCGGATCCCTTACCTAGCTTTCTTTAGTCCAAGAAACGAAAAGCTTAGCCACTCATCCTCTGAGAAAACATCCTCATAGGTTGTTTGGCTAGAAAGAAAAAAAAAATAAAATGAATAGGTAAGGCAGAGCAATGCTCTGTGTATTTATTACTAAAAGAATTTACAAGTCTCTCTGGAATTTCTTCCGAGATAAATTTACAAGTGTGATATTTTAAGACATATAGAGAGATATTTTTAACCCCTCATTTAGATATCCTAAATATCTAAAGATATATTTAGCTGATTACAAGGAGAAAATAGGTAATTACACAAAATATCTCGAGATAAAAATCTAACGGAATGGGTGCAAAAATATCTTAAAATTGCACAGGAGGATTTTCACATAGCTTGCGAAATTCATTTTCCTTAGTTTTGCAAGGCTTGCGAAATTTCGCACAGGGTGCGAAATTCATTTTTCACAGTCTTGCTCTCTATCCTACAGCTTGTACTCCTTTTGGCATTGCTGGATGTTAGATTTCTTCTCTGATTCTCTTCCTTGCATACTTGATTGATTTGGAAAAGGTTACGAAGCTCTCCAAAACTTGGATTCTTCATGTGTTTGAGCTTCAACTTGCTTTGCCATGGACTATACAAAATTATCCCTCATTCTTGACTCGTTTTAATGATAAAAAAGCTATCAAAAACACCAAAACTTGCCAAAAACTTATTAGAAACATTTGCAAGGGTCTTTAATGTGCCAATTGAGTTAAAAAGCAATAAATACTACTCAAAAGTGTTTAAAAGAGTTTATAACAAGCTATAAAAGAACACTTTTTGAGTAGTAATCACTCCCCCAAACCGACATATTGCTAGTCCCTTAGCAATGAAGGAGAGAAAAAAAAAAGAGATAGTAAAATAATTCACAAAATCATGCTGATCACTCTAAACAATTTTCAAGTGGCATGATGTAGAGCATATTCTCTCATGGGACATTAAAAAAGCAAAACTCAACCTTCAACAAGAGTTTATCAAAAATCTTGCTTGATCATAATTCATAAAGAGTAGGCATTATGCATATTTAAGTATTAAAAGGATTTTCACTCTCATAGGCTCAATCATTACTCTTCCACAAAAATCTGTGTTAAGCTTATTAGTTTCCAAATATAGTATGTTGAATTAATCTCCCCCCCTAACCTAGTTCTTTCTCAAACTTTAGCAAACTGACTAACCCCCAATAGGCTAAGAACACACCTCTTTTATTTCATAATTTTTTTTTCATTGTAGGTGTGCAATGCTAAAGGTATTGTTTCCTAAAGTGTCCATGTAATGGGGATCCATCGATGACTCCCAACCAATCAAGGTTTAGGGCATCAAGCTTTAAGGATCTTTTGACCACTAACTCCTCAGATTTTACCCCGGACTTTTGAGATTGAAATTTAATACCCAAGCACCTACAATATGTTAAACTCCACCTATTCACCCTTTTAACGAGCATTGAGGTCGGTGACTCCCAACCAATAAAGGTTTAGGACACCGGGTTTTAAAGACTTTCGCCATATACCTCTCGGACCTTGCTCGAGTTCCAAGGCAAGCGTAGCACTTTGTTCTTTCTTATTATTTTTTTTCAAAGGCTCATTGGCCTTTTATAAGGTGTCCCAACACTATTAAAATGAGGTCAAAGGTACCAAGTCGAAAGTTTCCTAAGTTTAAGGGGTGAGATAGTTTTTCATCTTATAATCGAAACTTAATGTGCATAGTGTGTGGTAAGATTAAAGTGGAAGAAATAAGGTTGAATTCAATAAGAGTTTCAATAATTCATCAACCTCAATACGCATAATACAAACTCTAAAATTCAAGTAAAAATGTAAGAATTCAATTTCTCTCATTTCATTTTGAGAATTTTTCCTTAATAATCATGGAGAGTAGAGTAAAAAAATTTTAAATTAAGCAAAAAGTACTAAATTAACAAAATAACCTAGCATTATTAACAAAACTTCCTTCCTTAACTCTCCCCCCCAACCAAGATCAACATTGCCCTCAATGTGGCAAGAACGATTACAAATAAAGGGAGAAAGTGGTACCTCCTGAGTGAAATGGAGTCAGAGTCGTATAGGAGAAACCACATGATTCAAAAAACAAAAGAATAATGAGTAGAGGAAATAGAAGAATGGAAAATATAAGAAAAAATGATGTGTATATATTACTCTGAGAAAGTACAATGTGAGATATGATCATGTAATACATCCAATCACAGAATATAAAACATCAAAACAAGTAATTATGTCTACTAATATAATAAGTAAATACAATATAAAAAGATGATCAAGTAGTGGTATGATCATGTGAAGATGATGCCCCTGTGGTGGCCTCCTGAGTAGGTTAGATTAGGACATCGGCTCTGGTGGTCTCCTCAGTTGGAATAGTCTCCTCGGCTGGAATAGTCTTCTCAGCTAGAATAGTCTCCTCAGGTGGAGCTATGGGCTTTGATGGTCCAGGAATGTCAGGCTGAGGTGGTGGCAAAAGTCCCAGATGCTGCTGAATCTAACGAATGATAGCAGTATGCTAGTCCAGCTGAGTACGCATGGCGGCCATCTTCCGGAATAAAGCAGTGTGTGTAGTGGTCAGTGTCTGGAATGCATGTACCATGGCACGAAACTCTGTGGCAGAAATGGTGATGGAGGCCTCAGATGTAGAAGGTGCATCCAGTGGAACAACATGAGTGCTAAGAGGAGCAGTATAAGTGGCCTCAGGCATAGGTGCTCCAGGGGCATGTGGTACAGACTCCGTGGGAAGCTCATCCTGCTGTGCCTTCTCAGCTTGTGGTGGCATTGGAGGTACTAGCCTGGGTGGGGCTCTTAGAGGTGCCGAATAGTCTGCCAACTGTGTCCATTTGTCGAGAGTGAATTGTTCTCGACAATGGTGGCAGCGCTCAAGGTGGGGCTTAGTAGGATAGCCCATATACTCCAATATGTGACAAAGCAATCTTAGAAACAGTAGTGGAATAGTGTTGGCCCTCTGGAGCTTCTTCTTGTGAACCTTCTCCTCAAAGTGGAGGAGAGAGGCCATAATCAAGTGATGTGGCCCGAAATAGAAGCCCTTTGATATCCGAAATAAAGCGTCCAGGATAGCTCATCGGTGGTCTCCGCATCTCATATCTGCGTTGAGGGGGATTAGAGGGCACTCCACTATCAAAAGATGGAATGGTCGGGGCCTTGGGGGCCTGAGATGTTGAATCATGTGAAGAGAAGGCTCTTGGCCTCCGATTGCGAGACAATGAAGAGTCAGTATGGCCTTCTCTAATCCACGCCATGTCAGAAATGGAGTGAGCAGTGTGGGTCGCCTCTTCAAATTGTTGGTTGCGGGGCGTCCAATAGAGAAAAACGATGGAAGCTTGGGCGTCGCAAGGGGATGGAGGCTTTCGCAATGGACAGATGGGGTGTGCGAAATGAAAACAAGGTCGGAGGGCTTTAAATAGACTTTTAAGTGACTATTGGTTTTCGCACAGGCTGTTGGAATTCACATAGGGTTGCGAAATGGGTTCTAGGGTTGAGAAATGGGTTCGCACACCCTTTCTAATTTCGCACTAGTTTTCGCAAAGTATCTTCGCAAAGCAAAGCTGGGTGTGCGAATTTTTTGCATGCCCTGCGAATTTTTCGCAGGGTGTGCGAAATGCTCTGTTTTTTCTCCATCAGAAATTTTTTTAAGGTTTTTCCTATCTGTTTTGGAATCCACCTGCAATTTATCATCAAAAATTAAATTAAATCACAACAAAATAAAATTAAAGCAAGAAATCACAATTTAAAACAAGTACTAAATCAATAGAACTTTGAATCAACATTAAAACAAAAAATTATGGACTTAATGTTTTCCGACAGACTAAGTTCATCTAACTACTTGTCTTGTTAAACTTGATGTGGCTCAAGGAGGATGATTTCCTCCTTGTCTCGAGAAAAATGCTCCATGAATGGCTTGAGACAATGGCCATTGACTTTGAAACTCCCGGTGCTATTGGAATTGAGTAGTTCCACTACTCCATTTGAATGCACTTGTTGAATAGTAAAAGGCCCTATCCATCTTGACTTCAACTTTCCCGAGAAGATGTGGAGCTTAGAGTTATACAACAAGACTCTTTGTCCCTTTTGGAATTCTTTGTGGGAGACTAACTGATCATGCCACCTCTTTAATCTTTGTTTTGCAATGTTTGAATTATTGTAGGCGCAATTTCTCAGTTCCTCCATTTCATTAAGGTCTAAGAACCTCTTCATGCCGGCTCGGCTCAAATCCATGTTGAGCTTCTTGATTGCCCACCAAGCTTTGTATTCCACTTCCATGGGGAAATGACACGCTTTGCCGTAGACTAAGCGATAAGGAGACATTCCAAGAATGGTCTTATAAGTTGTTCTATATGCCCACAGTGAATCATGAAGCTTAACAAACCAATCTCTTCTGCTTGTATTCACCACATTCATTAGTATGTTTTTGATCTCCGGATTTGCTAACTCAACTTGCCTAGAAGTCTGAGGGTGGTAAGGTGTAGCTACCTTATGCTTCACCCCGTACTTGGCTAAGAGAGTTTTGAACGACTTGTTACAAAAATGAGTACCCCCATCACTGATTATGGCTTTGGGTACTCCAAATCTAGAGAAAATGTTCTCTTTGAGAAATTTGAGAACAACTCTGTGATCATTGCTTTTGCATGAGATCGCTTCAACCCATTTAGAAACATAATCTACTCCCACCAAGATGTAGGAGTAGCCAAAGGACATAGCAAAAGGTCCCATGAAGTCAATGCCCCAGACATAAAAAATATCAACTATTAAAATGGGGTTCAAAGGCATCATGTTCCTGCGTGTTAACTTCCCAAGCCTTTGACATCTATCACAGCTCCTGCACATGGTGTGGGTGTAGACCCTCAATTTTGTCCCTTTAGCACATGTCTTTAATTTTGTTTTCAGTGTTCCATAGTAGTTCCTTGGTGGCCCATTAGTACTCGTACAATTTACCTTTTTCTGAGTCACCTTGGAGATTTTGGTTGAGGGATTATTTGATCCCTTATTGTGACCCTTGGCAGCCCTAACTTAGACTTAGGCTTTTCTTGTTTTTTTTAGGATAGCTTTTAGATACACTTGGCCCATTAGGCACCACCCTAGGCCCACTTAGTCTCACCTTAGGCCCGTTTAGGCACACTAGGCCTACGAAGACTTTTATTTTATTTTATTTATTTATTTATTTATTTTGTTTTTAGTTTTAATTTTATGATTATCATTCACTTTTTATTGGTTATCTTCCCCTTTATATTATTTTCCTTAATTAATTAATTTATTTATTATTTTTACCATTTTCTAATTTATTTACTTATTTATCTATTCATGCAATTGTTTAACTTAAAAAATTTCATGTTTTTGCAAGGAAACTTACCATTGGAGTTTAAGGAAGGTGGGACTCTCCTTGGAAGGTTTTGGAGGGGAATTTGAAATTGGGAAGATTGCTTTTGATTGGAAGATTTAAAAAAAGAAGAGAAGAAGAAAGGAAATAGGAGATTTTTCCTTTTTGGAAACAAATTTAGGTCTTGAGGGGTGAGATATATAGGTGAGAAAAAGGAAAAGAACAGAAGGGGGGACACGCATTGGGGCAGACGCATTGGAGGATTGTGAGAAATTCTGAGGATTTTTGAGGAGAAAGCACAAAGGAGCAGGAAAGGAGCAAGTGCAACCGAGATCATCCAGGTATTTTTCTCGTTACTTTTGGAATTCTTACCCATATCTGATTTTTCTTCTGTATGTTCGTTTTAATGTTTAATATACTGTTCTTTGGTGTGGACGAAGAGGGCCACAAAATTGTTTGTTGATATTGGCTATTTGCTAGTTTGCCTCGAATCTGTTCCTGATCATCCTCCCACCGATCCGAGCCTGTTGAATGAAATTTGAAATAAGGCTTTCATGAGTTCCTCAATTTTATATCTCTGTTTTGTTTTCGTTCTTTATACTCTGTTTTCTCGGTTGCATCCCTCTGTTCTTCATGAGGGATTTTGGCTGCATAATCGCATGTGCTCCACCGAATGATAATGCCTGCTGAAACTTTGATATCAAAGCCCGGAATGCCTTACATTGATTGAGACGCGGATTACTAGAAAAGTGGCGAATATGTGGTCCGAATTTCTTCAGCTTTGGGTCCCGCTGACATTCCATAACTGGAGCTTATTTTATGAATCTGGGCCAATCATGCGAGGAGTGTGTGGAAACGGAACAAGTAACCAGATGACACGCTGAAGTTCTATGGAGAGAATATCCCATTGCTTGTGAACCCCGCTTGAAGTGGTCCTGTCAGAGTGATTTAAGATATGCAGCCTCATCAATCCTAAAAAAATTGGTAGAAGACCTTCAGTTATGAAGAAGACCACTAAGACATCTAGGTAGGAGTCAATATTGTCGAGAGGTTTATGGAGTTTTGTCCATCATTGCGTTTCCTGACACCTCAGTTGCTGAGAACTCTGTTGATTCGGCGGAAACGTGGATTTAGGGATAGGAATGCAATGATATTGACACTTGAATATTGCTTACTTGACTTGAAAATGCCAGTTCGACCTGATAGTTTGTATGGTTTACCTTTGGTACCCCTTGCCAATGGTTTATTTACAGCATTTGACAAGATGGGAGTGGGTGAAAGGATTTATATTGCACGTGGAGATGAGTATGGTCTTCTTAAGGATTCAATTCCACATCAACTTGTAGACTCTGGAATTCCGGAAGGAATTCATATGAAGCTATGTGATATTGCCCAAACAGAAGACTTAAATATTTCTTTTCTGACATGCTATTTGCTTGAAAAACTTTTCCTAAGATTACTCCCAGCAGAGTGGCAGCATGCCAAACAGGTAATTTGGAACCCTGGTCACCAGGGCCAACCAAGTTTAGAATGGTTAAGCCTGCTATGGACTTATTTGAAGTCATGTTGTGATGATCTCTCAGAATTTTCGAAGTGGCCTATTTTACCCGTTGGGAATAATTATCTCTTGAAGCTGGTTGAAAATTCAAATGTGATAAAAGATGATGGGTGGAATGAGAACATATGTTCTTTGTTATTGAAAGTAGGATGCCTATTTTTGAGGAATGACCTGCCTATAGAGCATCCACAGTTGAAAAATTATGTGCAGCTGCCAACAGCAACTGGCATTTTGAATGCCTTACTGGCACTTGCTCATAATCAGGAGAATGCTCAGAAACTTTTCTGTGATGCATCAGAAGGGGAGCTTCATGAACTCAGGAGTTTTATTCTTCAGTCAAAGTGGTTCTCCGAAGGTCAGATGGATGACACACATATTGATGTCATCAAACACCTTCCCATGTTTGAATCGTTCAGAAGTAGAAAACTAGTATGTTTGAGTAAACCCACTAAATTGCTTAAACCAAATGGTGTGTCTGAAGATCTTTTGAATGATGACTTTGTACGCACGGATTCAGAAAAAGAAAGAATCATTCCGAGAAGGTATTTAGAGGTTAAGGAACCTTCAAGGGCAGAATTCTACAAAGATTATGTAGTCACTTGCACGCCAGAATTTCTTTCACAGCAGGGAGCACTTTCAGCCATTTTACATGATGTGAAACTTTTGATTGAAGAAGATACCTCAATTAAACTTACACTTTCCATCACACCCTTTGTTTTGGCTGCCAATGGGTCATGGCAACAACCATCCAGGCTATATGATCCTCGAGTTCCCGAATTGCAAGACATGCTTCACAGAGAAATTTTCTTCCCCTCTGACAAGTTCTCAGATCCTGAAACTTTGGAGACTTTAGTTAGCCTTGGCCTTAGACAAAGCTTGGGTTTTACTGGTTTACTTGATTTTGCTAGGTCAGTTTCTATTTTTCATGATTCGAGGGACTCAAAAACACTGGCTCAGGGGAGGAGGTTGCTCACCTGTTTAGATGCTGTAGCGTTGAAGCTCTCAACTGAGAACGGAGAAGGTGATTGCAATAAGTGTGAGAATGCCACATTAGGTCAGAACAGCAATGTCTTCTTTAAGGAATCTGGAGATCTTAACCTTGGGGAAAGGAACATTAGGAGATGCAACTTTGTTTTTTTGTTAAGCCTTGGCTGATTGTTATATACTAAAGAGACTTGAAGCAGTTGAATTCTCGAATACCCTGTACAAGAGCTTTTTGGACAAAGACCTGATTTGACCAGAGAAGCTTTACTCCAGGACATGTTTTCAAATGCAAAAAGACCACAGCAAGACGATTGCATCTGGCCAAAGAGTTACTGACTTTTCTTGTTGAAGCTCTAAAGTCTTTTGCTGGGACCAAAGAAGGGACTTCTGAAAAGGTGCTCCAGTTCTATGGAAAAAGTGCAGATCCTAATGTCCAAACCTCTCAGTTTGTTTCCATGAGATAAAGGAAGAGGTGCAAGTCAAGATTTAGTCTTGCTGCAATTTCTGATGTCGAAATTGCCAATAATTCTGCCAGCCTACAGAAAATTCCAATGTCTGTTTCGAATGTTGATGAAAAATACATTGCATCAAGGTTTTGCCGTAATCTGGAGAAGTCATTATCACCATTATTTAAGGATGCAGCATACAGAGATTTTGACCTCAATTTATCACTCCATTGGCAAGAGATTGTAAGGTGCCTTTGATAACTGATCAGTGGCTGTTTCAGGCGCCAAGTATGTAACTAATGGTTATGTATCAATGACAGAACTGACTTCATAGGCTGCCTACAGAATTTAACGAAGAAAAGATAGCCTTGTCTTTTATAGAGCATGGAATTTACAACTTGTCAAAGCTCGCTTAATCTATCGTACTGGATGCCAAAAGGATATTTAAATTCTAGATCATTCTTCCTTTATACAAGTTGTATTCTCAACTTTGAAAGGTTTGTGGTTTGAAGGTTAATAAAGTGTCGTTGCGCATTATGTTGCCATGATCATAATGAGCTTTGCAGATTGTTTTTGTCTTGTCAGAGGACCTTGAAACATCTAACAATGGCATGTTCATTCAACCTTTATCACTTCTGTCTATGAAGGAGCTTTGGTTCCAGTTATTCTTTTGTGTCAAGTTCTCTTCCATAGGCTGCAGATGGGCATTAATTACTGAATTGCTTGGGTAACTAAAAAAAAAGAAAACAGGCAGTGATGATGTTTTAGCACTTGATCTATCTGCTGTACAGAAAACCTATTGGGGAAATTTAGAGCTTCTACAAAGGCAATATCATCTATGTTTGTTTTGACAGCGGCTCAATCAAAGGTCTCCAATTCTTCTGATCACAAGAAGATACGAAAGTTTTCAGGTCATCCTGAAGTTGTTCGTCGTATGATCTCTACTGATGATGGGGAGTACATCGTATCATCCGTTATTGGTGAGAAATGTATTGTAGTTTGGAGAATTGATGGTATCGAAATAAAACAGTCAGCCAGCTGTGTTTTTAGCTATTTCTGAATGGAGCACCCTGTTGTCTTCTTAGATAGCAGGTGCATTGACAATGGGGATGCGGATAAGTCGGGCTTACATGTCTTGGCTACTTCTGAAATTGGCGTTTGTTATTTTTGGTATGCAAAGAATATGGAGGACTTATATGATATAAAAACTTAATAAAAGCCACTCTTCTCGTCTTTGGAAGCGAGAACACTGCAGGTATTCTATGCCCAAAGTTGTCAACTGATTGGGGAAAATTCCAGAAGAAGCCTCTAAGTTAACCTGTTTGACTTGCTTAAACACAACGCCTAGTAGTTTAGAGGATGGAATTAGAATTTTTATACTCCGGGTTGCAGTAGTAGTTTTGATAATACTCAAACTCGAAGCATCAGAGGAGGTGACAAAATCGCTAATAATGGAGATCTTGGAAGGCATTGGAGACATACTAAAAAGATCAATTTCTGCCACCTTGATTAAATGTCCAGAATAGTGAATGACTAAATATGTTTCAAGAGAAGATTAAGAAGAAATTCGAACCAGTAATAGGTTTATTCTCTCATTCAGACCAAGGGCTCACTCATTGGATACTTAACCAGACCGTACCTGGAAGCTCTTGCAAAGATGAAATTCAGATATAATTGCGAACGAGTAGTTGGCCTTGACAAACATGAAGGAATGCGAAGATGAACTCTCTGTTATTGATCAAGCTTTGGGAGCAAAGAAGGTGTTAACGGTGGAAGGATCTAGGACCATACAGCCTAGACAACAGACCTTATCTCCACTACCAGCACGACAAAGACATCAAGGGTTTCTTGATGACAGGCATAAAACATCTGCATCCTTGATTAATTATGGGAGACCAATTCTACCTCCCATTGGTCATGCTTCAAACGTTTCCACAAGTGATGCACTTGGCAGTCAATAGTTAGTTGTCTCAATCCTTACAAATGGCATCGTCACAGACTGCTACTGGTGTTTCTGCAGCTGTGCCTTCCCCAACTGGTTTACTTCGTCCTTCCCAAAGCATCGCCATCAACTAGCATGCTTAGACAACCTTCACATAATACAGGGTTTGTTTCTGTTTTCAATATTGAAACGCTTGTTGCGGCAGAGAAGAGAGAAGAAACCTTCAGGAGGAACAAGAGGATAGAGGAGCTTGGTGTATTCTTGGCAGCCACTTTCAAAAGTCCAGAAATGCAAGACCCATCAGAAAATCTCTAGCTTACTGCCCATTTGCCTTCACACACGCGACTAAGTTGCTGAATCTTTTTGATTGAGGATTAATTTCTTATTATGGGCAATTTGATACGCCTGAAGAACGAGGAGTCATCCGAGGAACTGGACATCTGAAAATCAATTAAGACCGCGAGCTTTCAGTTGAAGAAAATTGTTTGTGAGCAAGTTGACAATAGAAACAGAATTCAGATGTTAAGAGAAGAGAATCTATTTCCACACATTCCCAAACCAGATGTGGACCCAGAATTCATAGAAAGTTATTACATGTTGGAGTCAGGCCATCCGTCAGGACATATCTTCAGCCAATGAATCTTCGCATGAGATTTTGGAATTTAAACTCAGAAATATGGAGAATGAAGATCTTGAAAGAAGAAGCAGGACCAGATTTTTAAGGGGGACAATACAGTTTCTTGAAGAGGAGCTTTGCCAGATTTTTGAAAGGACTCACAACTGATTTTCACAACATCATGGCTGTAGATAAATCAGAGAATACCTTGGCTGCATCTTGAAAGAGATAAAGTGATTGTCAAATGATGCTTTAGTTTAGATGAAGATGTCTTTCTATTGCATTTAAAGGATGGTTTCTCCCCTGAAACAGAGTTTATTTATGTGGGGTCTCTCAAGGTTAAAATAGATGCAAGTGAACGGGAAAAAGTTGCACAGAAACTGTTGGAGGATTTCAATTGTGCACCAACACTTTTTACCTCATGACCTGCATAAAAGTTTTATCAGGGTTTCTCAAGCGAGCACATGCTTTGAAATGAATATGGCCAGCTCTACTCCAGACATGCTAGCAATGCACGAAGGCCTCTTCATACAACCATCAGCAATCCAGCAACAGCTAAACCTCCCAAGCTCCAGTCCACCATGGCTATCTTGCTGCACACACCTCTTCCTCTCTTTGCTTCTTTGATTGGAACTTTACTATTTTCAATTGAATTTTTGAATCCTTTTATGACTAAGCGTTTCCAGCTTTTAAAAATCTATCTTTAGAACCCTTCTAGTCACTAAAATCCGGATTTTAATAAATTTGCTGCCACTTTCCTCCAGGCATGCATTTTCACTATTTTCTTTTATTTTCAACTATTTTCATGGTTTTCTCGATTTTCAAAAAGCATGAATAAACTTCAAGGTTCCAAGTAATGGGACTGATTGAAATCAATTCGTGCAAAAGCAATTTGGACCTTGGTGGGGGGTCCTACATTCTTGATATCTTCACTAATATTGATTTTAAAGATGATTGTTTGGTATTTAATTGAATTTGATTCCTCTTGGAGATATGCTTGAATTTGTTTCATATTCATTGTTGAGTCAACCTTGCTTCCCAATAAAGTGCTCAAGTTGCTATCCAGGTACGTTCTCTACCCTCTAATTCCAAAATTCTATGAAAATGCATGCTATCATGAGCTATATCCATGCTTTGATTTAATCCTTGGGTGCTTAAACGTATGTTTGACTTGCTTGGATAAAATGCATGTTGCGTGCTATATCTCTATACTAACTTTGATGTCTTGTGATAGCGCTTGAAAAGTCGTTCAGGTACGCACTTCGATTCCCTCTCATGGTTTGTTTTCTTATTAGGCATGCAATATTTGAAATCACCCAGTCTACTTAGATATCCATGATCAACCATTTAATTGTCACGCTTCCCTTAACTTAGTCAGTAGAGACCTTTTTAGGGCTTAGAGGGGTGCTACCTTCTAGAGGTACCTTCCCAATAAGTAACCTGATCTCCGGACTTAGACTCAGGTTTTTCAAAGACACGCTTTTCCAAAAATTATGGAGTCATTTTTTTTTAGGGTTTTATTTCTTGTTTTATTTTCCCTTCAAAAATAAAAATAAAATAAGTGGCGACTCCAACCTTTTTTTCAAAAATCAAATTTTCACAAATTAATAAAAAGCGGGTCTCGTCGATCGAGTGGGGATGCACGTGAAAAATGCGGGTCCACAGTGGGCATATTTGAAAAGTGATGGCTAGCAGAAACCCGATTGCAATACCTTCATAAATGTCTTCTGAGAAGCAAAATGGCCTCCACATGCGCTTTCGTGGCAATGACCGAGGATCCCCTATTGCTCTTGTTCAAGGACGCACTTCCTTATTATTTGATCCACACAAATACTTGAATAGAAATGGCTCTTCCCAATAGTAGGCATGAATTTTTGCAAAGAAGTGTTTCTTATCTTGTGTTTTCCACTCACTTGGAACTTCTCCGATAACTAGATAGTTAGAAATATGAGCATACCAAGGAGCAACTTCCATCAATATGAGTGACTCCTCTAGAAAATCATCATTAATGGGCAAACTATGGGAATTATGTGCAATGGCTAGCCTTGATAGATGGTCGACTACCACATTCTCCACTCCTTTCTTGTCTTTGATCTGAAGATTGAACTCTTGAAGTAAGAGAATCCATCCAATCAGCCTCGCTTTTGCATCCTGCTTAGTC
This sequence comes from Vitis vinifera, assembly GCF_030704535.1. Lineage (NCBI taxonomy): Eukaryota > Viridiplantae > Streptophyta > Magnoliopsida > Vitales > Vitaceae > Vitis > Vitis vinifera. The sequence continues at coordinate 10,500,222 of NC_081817.1, forward strand.
AGCAGATATTTAAAGGCCGAGTGATAAGTGAAAGCCACAATGAAAGACCCCACCAAGTAAGCGCGAAATTTGTCTAAGGCAAAAACTACAACCAACAATTCTTTCTCTGTGGTTGTGTAGTTTATTTGTGCTTCATTCAACATTTTGCTCGCATAGTAGATCACATAGGGCTCTCCATCTTCTCTTTGCCTAAGAACAGCTCCTATAGCAAAATCACTGGCATCGCACATCACTTCAAAGGGAAATTGCCAGTTGGGAGCTCTCACTATTGGAGCGGTCGTCAGAAATAGCTTCAGTTCTTCAAAACTCCATTGACATCGATCATCCCATACGAATTTAGCATCCTTCACCAATAGTTCACAAAGAGGTCTTGCAAGTTTAGAGAAATCTTTGATAAACCTCCTATAGAACCCAGCATGGCCAATGAATTACCTTACTTCTTTGACATTTGTTGGCTATGGCAACTTGACAATAAGTTCAACCTTTGCTTTGTCCACTTCAATGCCTTGCTTTGAGATAATATGCCCAAGGACAATCCCTTGGTGTACCATGAAATGACATTTTTCCCAGTTAAGCACCAAGTATTTCTCAATGCATCGGTTCAGAACAACTTCCAAGTTGACTAAATATTCATCAAACGCACTTCTATATATGGTGATATCGTCCATAAAGACTTCCATAATACGCTCCACCATATCACTGAAAATTCTTAACGTGTATCTTTGGAATGTTGCGGGTGCATTGCATAAGTCGAAAAACATTCTTCTGTATGCGTAGATTCCGAATGGACATGTGAAAGTGGTCTTCTCCTGGTCTTCAACATCAATTTCTATTTGAAAATACCCGGAGTAGCCATCCAAGAAATAGTAGAATGGATGGCCAGAGACCCTCTTAAGTACTTGACCAATAAATGGCAACGGGAAGTGGTCCTTCCTTGTAACAGCATTCAACTTTCTATAATCAATACACACCCTCCAACCTGAAGTGAAGCGTGTAGAAACTTCTTCTCCCTTATCATTTTGCACCACTGTGATCCCTGATTTCTTTGTCACGGCTTGTGTAGGACTCACCCATGGGCTATCTGATATGGGGTAGATAATATCGGCCTGAAGTAGCTTAAGCACTTCAGCTCGCACCACCTCTTGCATGTGAGGGTTCAACCTTCTCTGAGGTTGACGAACTAGCTTAGCTTCTTCTTCCATGTATATATGATGGGTACAGACTAAAGGGTTGATCCCTTTTAGATCAGAAATTTTCCACTCTATCGCCTTCTTACATCTCCTGAGGACTTCAAGTAGACAATCCTCTTGAGGAGTGGTAAGAGATGAAGAAATAACAATAGGGTTCTGCTTGTTTTCTTCCAGGTATGCATACTTTAACTCTATGGGTAATGGCTTCAGAATAAGCTTTGGGGGCTCCTCCTTAACGACTTCTTATGTCTCCTCCCTATTGAATAAAGACAGAATTTCTTCATTCCTTTTCCAAAGGGGTAGAGTAGCAAGCAAATTTGAGGGTTCATGTAACCTTTCATCAAGATCCCCAAGACTCTTGTTCAAATCTTCAAGCATTTTCTGATCACAATGCTCCTCCACTAAGTTGTCAATCATGCACACCTCTTCTGGTCTTTCTTCTTCTTCTGGATGGAATTGTTTCTTGCACAAATAAAAGATGTTGAGCTCTAACGTCATGTTGCCAAACGTAAGTTGCATGACTCCATTCCTACAATTGATGATAGCATTTGATGTAGCTAGGAATGCTCTTCCAAGTATGATAGGAACATAGTTAGTTCCTTTGGCAACTGGATCTGTGTCAAGAACAACAAAATCCACTGGATAGTAGAATTTGTCAACTTAAACTAGGACATCTTCAATCATGCCTCTTGGAATCTTCACAGATCCATTTGCTAGAGATAGAGTGATTGATGTTGGCTTCAACTCTCCAAGTCCCAATTGCTTGTAAACAAAGTATGGTAGCAAATTCACACTTGCCCCCAAGTCCAACAAAGCTTTCTCCACACACGTCCCTCAAATCATCACTGAGATGGTAAGACAGCCGGATCTTTGTATTTCACTAGAGACTTGCACTGTATAATGGAACTTACTTGCTCAGTCAAGAAGGCTTTCTTATTCACATTCAACCCTCTTTTTATAGTGCATAAGTCATTCAGGAATTTTGCATAAGTCGAAACTTGTTTAATCATGTCTAGCAAAGGGATGTTAACTTTCACTTGCCTTAACACTTCAAGAATTTCTTATGCATTATTGATTCCCTTTTTGCCATTCAAAGCTTAGGGGAAAGGTGGAGGCATGTGTTTCTTCATCATATCTTCCTGGTTGATGGTCCTCTCCGATTCTTCATTCATAGTAGATTCAAGGTCCTGCTTCTTTGCACTGTTCCTTTTTCTCTTTCCTTTGATTTCCCCCCTCTTCTCTTTCTCTGCTTCACTCTCTGGTTCATGCTCTGGCTTGGATGTAGGCAGATCAACCTCTTTACCACTCCTTAGAGTGATCATTGCTTTGACTTCCCTCACCTATGAAGATTCTCCCTCTTGAGCCTCCACTTCATGGATACCATTGGGATTCTGATGAGGTTGAGAAGGAAACTTTCCTTTCTCTTGCATTGTGTTGAGGTTGGTGAGCCTTGAGATTGAGTACTAGAGATTATCTATCTTCTGAGATAGATCATTTTGTATTACATCCATCATTTTGTTCAACGTACTCTCTACACTGTCAATTCTTTGACTGAGCTGAGCATTGATGGATTTCTGGTCTCCAACAAAGTCTCCCATGACCTTGCTAAGATTCATAATGGCTTGTTCAAGATTTGAGGCTTGCGGAGGTGCTTGGCCAGGTTGCGTGTACTGAGGTGCCCTTGGCTTCCATGAGAAATTTGGATGGTTCCTCCAATTTGAATTGTAGGTGTTGCCATATGAAGCATTGTTATTAGGCTTAAATTGTCCAATAGCATTTGCTTGATCCCCAAACATTTCTCTCACAGCTGGAATCGTAGGACACTCTTCCACCAAGTGCTCAAAAGATTGACAAATGGAACATGACATAGCTTGCACTGGTGTTTCAGAATTGGCCTGCACTTCTCATATCTTCTTCATTTCTAGCTCCTCCAACTTCTTGCCATAGCTGCAACTTTTGCTTTCATATTGATGTCTTCATTCAAAGTATACATCCCAGCCTTAGCATTAGGAGCATTAGGTTGAGACTTCATTCTTCCCACTTCTCTAGCATTCGGCTCATCCCATCATCTTGAAACTTCAGCCACATAACTCAAGAAATCCATGGCTTCCTTTGGATTCTTACTCATGAAGTCTTCTCCGCACATCGTTTCTAAGAGTTGTTTCATTGAGGAAGACATGCCGTCATAAAAATAGCTCACTAATAGCCATGTATCAAAGCCATGGTGATTACTACTCAAAACATGCTATTTTGTAGCTTGTAATTAGCTCTTTTAAACACCCTTGAGTAGTAATTATTACCTTTTAACCCAATTAACATGTTAGGGACCCTTGCAATCGTTTCTAACAATTGTGTTAAGTTTTGGTGCTTTTTGATAGCTTTATGCTCACCAAAGCAATTTAAGAATGAGGGAGAGCTATTTATAGTTCATGGCAAAGCTTTTTAAAGCTTAAATTTATGAAGAAATCAAGCTATGGAGCCTCATAATCCTTTGCCTTAGTAGTTCAAAGTATGCAAGGAGAGAATAATGGAGAAGAGGAAAACAGGGTGATGAAAACAGAGGACACAGCTGCAGTCTTTCATTGCACTTTTGGAGCACTTCCCGAAGTCCATTTTTTACGTTCTACATACCATTTCAAAGCTCAGAAAGTCAAGAATCCAACGATTCAAACCATGTACGATTTGGAGCTGAAATGAGGAAGATAGGGCCTTCGGAAGACAACTGCATCAAGCTGAGGGACAATTTCGCACGATGGAAATCAAGGTGCGAATTCCACAGTCCAAAGTGTGGGAATTTCGCACACCTGAAACCAAAGTGCGAAATTGGAACTGCAACGTGCGAAAATTGGATATTTTTGCCGACTCTTTTTCTTCTGATTAATTTGTGTTTAAATTTCCATTTTCTCCTTGTATTCAGCCACTCATGTAATTCCTTAGCTAGGAAGTATCCAAGGAAAGGTAAAATTACCTTCCTATATAAATTCTCTTGTAATCACTGAAAATGGATCTTTTCGGGGAGCTTTCTCCAGGAGACCAACTTATGTAAATTTGTTACTTAGTGAAATACAGAGATCTCTTTTGCTTTCTTTTTCTCTCTACTATTTTCTATTTTCTTGGAAGCCAAACACCCTCTGAGGATGTTTTCCTAGAGGATGAGAGGCTAAACCAATAGTTTCTTGGAGTAAAGGAAGATAGGTGAAAAGTCCAGATTAAAAGGTGGAAAGTTTCCGTGCATTAAATTCAGGTAGTTGGAATCCATAAATGGCTTCTAAACCCAAAGTTTTGCTTTAAATCCCTTAGAATCACTTTGACTGGCCAATACATGGTAAGCTTAAGGTCTCTGTGGATGCTTATTACTAGATCCATATCAGTCCATTAGTTATCATATACGAGCCATTGGAAAGTGATTCAAGGTGATAGTCCATAGTGTCTTAAGCTATTAATGGACCTTGACTACCATCTCTATTGACTTATATGGATTAAATTTTCATTGTCAAACCTATACCGGTTCGGGAAATAACTATAGGTTAAATCCCCAATGCGAGGAGAAAAATCCGGAATTTTCCACTTTGCATCCTGAACTTGAACCTAGCAACCTTTAGCTCCGGGAGACTTTCTTTCTTCCACTTTTTACTTAGTTTTATGTGAGTTTAGTTTTAATCACCACTTTCAAAACAATTTTATTTTCTTTTAAATTTCAAGTTTGTGCTAAAGGAAATCATCAGAATCAATTTCTAAATTAGAGTCTGTCACTGATAGAGTGAAAACCCATCCCTGAGTTCGACCCTAGAACTGCTATACTATAGTAGCTTTGCTACGCCAGTATAAGGTCATAGGTTTTATAAATGTTTTTGATTAAAAGACCCGGCTGGGCAACGAATCACATGGTAAGGACAAGCATTGATAGCTTCCATGTATCTCTCCCAACACTCATAGAATTTCTTATTCTCTTTAGTTGAGAAGTTTGAAATTTGGCTTTTCAAGCCATTGGTCCTATGAGTCGGGAAAAATTTCTTGAGAAATTTAGCTTGCAAATCAGTCCAAGTTCGGATACTCCTTGGCCTTAAATAATTAAGCCAGATCTTGGCCCTATCCTTCAAGGTGAAAGGAAATAGCTTAAGTCTTATCAAGTCGATTGAAGCTCCTCCTTCTTGGAAAGTATTACAAACCTCCTCATATTCCTTGATATGCGCGTAGGGATTCTCACTTTCCATCCTATGGAAAGTAGGTAGAAGTGGCATAATATGTGGTCGGATCACTAGTTGCTCTATAGGTGGCACTATTCATGACAGTACACTCATACGAGGTGGATGCATGTGGTCCCTCATGGATCGGTATGCGTTGAAATTCTCCTCCTGAGCATGTTGACTATGCTGATCTTCAGGTGTAGCTTCCATGACTTTCACACACAATTCCAACTCTATTTCGTTCGGAGTTTCGATTTTCTCAAGTCTTCTGATTCATGCCCAATTGGTGTCTCAGCTGATTCGTGTCCAGCTGGTGCTCCTTGATTGAGGGAGTAATCAACAAAATTTATAACCTATAACACCATATACTAGGGTAGCAAAGAAAAAGCTACTATAGTATAGTGGCTCTAGGATCGTTCACTGGGAAGGATTAACAAGCTATCAATGATACCAATTCAAAGTGAATTGGTTTTGTTTCATTTCAAGGTTAGCTTAAGAAATAAAACACAAACTTTGATTGGTAAAGATTTAGACTTAAACTAACTAACACAATAAGTAATGGGAATAACTTGGGAAGAAAAGCATTCCTTGGAGAGTTAGGTTCACTGGGGTGGTTCCTCATGCAAAAGACACGGCTCCGGTCAGATGGTTCGTTTCCTCGCGTTAGAGATTCAACATATAGTCAATTCTCTAACCGGTGTTGTACAGATACATCCTTCAATTAGATTTCACTTTAATTCTCTCACTGATGCAACTTGCAATGGTTTAAGCCTCTCACTAAGCCTTAACCATTCAAGGTGATCTTTAACCTTGGATTACCCGTCAAAAGCTCGCAAGAGATAACTAATGGATGTCTCCTTGGAGTCCAAAAGCTTACCAAGTGTTGGCTATTCTATAAAATCCTACCCTAAAGTCACCTCCCAGAGGCTCGCAAGGGGTAAACTAGTGTCTTTCCATGGTTGGAAATCACTTGCCTTACCAAGTGTTGGCCCAGGTGACTCCAAGGTATTTTAAGTTAACTAAAAACATAGAAATCACTAAAGGATTTCACTTCCTTTTCATTATTACCTAAAACCATAAAGCCTTGCATTCTTGCACTTGGAACCTTCCCCGGCAACCTTAGCTCCAAGGAATTAGAGGTTTAGTTACTCATTCTCTGGGGAAAACTCCTCAGAGAGTTCATAACTTAGTAAGAAAAATGAAAATACAAAGTGATAAGGTAAGGCAATACAAAGAACTGCACTTTACTTGCTTACCCAAAACTTTACAAAAAGATCTCCTCCCCTGAGAACAGGCTCTCGAGAGGTATATATATGAACATAATATAAAACTAATTATTACATAGATATTTTCTCTTTTTACTAACTTAAAAGCTAAGGAATCTTGTAATTGGTGGTTTACAAGGAGCATTTTGGGATTTAGACAACAAAAATCTAATGGAAAATATCTCCCAATGTCGGTAGCAAATATCGGGATGCTCCAGGAACCATTTCGCAAGAGAAAATGGTGTTTGCGAGATTTCGCAGACACTCAAGAGGGCTGCGAAATCATTTCGCAACAACATGCTATCTTCGCAGGGCTGCGAAGTTGGCTTCCACCTTGAGGTTCCCAGCTTCCCTCTCGTGGTATATGTCGGGCAACTTCAGAAGGAAATACACCCTACTGTACAAAAAGGATGCGGAATCACTTCGCAACAAAAGGGTGATTTCGCAGCACTTTGCAAAATGCTTCCTTCAGCTCGGAGTGATTGGCTTGAAAAGGCTGTAACTTCTTCGTTTCAACTCTGAATTGAGCACCGTTTGAAGCATTGGATTGTTGAATTCTTGAGCTTTGAAATGGTATATAATATGCATCAATTGGACTTCAGAAAGTGCTCCAAAAGTGGCTGCTACGACTGTCATCAAGAATATGCTTCATGGCAGATTCTCTTTACTTTTTCTCCTTGCAATCCGGATTTACTCTTGGCAAATGACTTCCAAGCTTTGCCCAAGATTCCTCATAACTCTCCTCAGTCTTGACTTGCTTTGGTGATCAAATTACTAACAAAAACACCAAAACTTACACAAAGTGATTAAAATTCCTTTCAAGGGTCCTTAACATGCCAATTGAGTTAAAAGGGCAAAACTACTACTCAAAAGTGTTTAAAAGGATTAATTATAAGTTATCAAATAGCACTTTTTGAGTAGTAATCATCTTTTCTCACTGTCTCGTATCCAATAGGGCATGCACAACTAGCAATAACTGAAACAAAAACAAAGAAAAAAAACAAAACAAAAGAAAAACAATTCTAGAAAAAAAAAAAAAAAGGTTGACTAAAAACTAAATAAAAGATAAACTAAAATAAAAACAAATAAAAAGAGTTAGTAAAAGAAAAGAAAAATCACCAAACTTGTGATGAAGATCACAAGTATTCTGTAAAGGTTATATCACTATGAAGTGGCACCATCCCTAGCAACGATGACATTTGATTCGTCCCCAATTAGTATACTATTTGATTCAGTCCTCAGACGAGAGTTATCAATAAAATTTATAAACCTAATTCACCATACACTAGGGTAGCATAGCTAGCATAGTATAGTGGTTCTAGGATCACACAAGGATGTGTTTTCATATTACAAGTGATATTAGTTAAAGTACTGAAATGGCTCTTTTTCTTTTACGAGTTAGCTTTAAAAGAAAACATAACTTTGGTTGAAAAGTGGTTGGTTTTAAGTTAACCAAAAATAGTAACTGAGATTGATCACAAAGAAAAGGTTTCGTGGAGTTTTAGGTCACCAGGTTCAAGTTCCTTAGACAAAAAGAGGAGATTCCGGATCTTTTCCTCGCATTAGGGATAATAACATAAAGAATGGTTATCTCCCAAACCGGTGTATATTTAGCAACCAAGATTTGATCCCATTGGTCCATGTAAAACTGCAATTGCTTCCCATTAATGGTTTCAAACACTAAAGACCTCTCACTGTGAATCATCTTTCAATAGCTCGTACATGATAACTAATAGACATCCATGGATTCCATGGAGCCCAAAAAGCTTACCAAGTATTGGCCATTCAAGGTGATCCTAACCTTGGAGTACCCTTTAAAGGCTCGTAAGAGATAACTAATGGATCTCCAGGGAGTCCAAAAATCTTACCAAGTATTGGCCATTCTAGGTAATCCTACCTTTAAACCACCTCCCAGAGGCTCGTAAGAGATAACTAATGGATCTCCAAGGAGTCCGAAAAGCTTACCAAGTATTGGCCCAGGTGATTTTAAGGGATTTTAAGTTAAACCTTAAAATAAAAACCATTAACGGGTAACAACTCTCCTCATTTAAAGCAAGGAAAACTCCCACTTTTGTATCCGGATCCCTTACCTAGCTTTCTTCAGTCCAAGAAACGAAAAGCCTAGCCACTCATCCTCTGAGAAAACATCCTCATAGGTTGTTTGGCTAGAAAGAAAATAAAAATAAAATGAATAGGTAAGGCAGAGCAACGCTCTGTGTATTTCTTACTAAAAGAATTTACAAGTCTCTCTGGAATTTCTTCCAAGATAAATTTACAAGTGTGATATTTTAAGACATATATAGAGAGATATTTTTAACCCCTCATTTAGATATCCTAAATATCTAAAAATATATTTAGCTGATTACAAGGAGAAAATAGGTAATTACATAAAATATCTCGAGATAAAAATCTAACGGAGTCGGTGTAAAAATATCTAAAAATTACATAGGAAGATTTTAGCACGGCTTGCAAAATTTCGCATAGGGTGCGAAATTCATTTTTCTCAGTTTTGCAAGGCTTGCGAAATTCATTTTTCACAGTCTTGCTCTTTGTCCTGCAGCTTGTACTTTTTTTGGCATTTCGCATGCCATGTGAAATTGCTAGATGTTAGATTTCTTCTTTGATTCTCTTCCTTGCATACTTGATTGATTTGGAAAAGGCTACAAAGCTCTCCAAAACTTGGATTCTTCATGTGTTTGAGCTCCAACTTGCTCTGCCATGGACTATACAAAATTCTCCCTCATTCTTGACTAGTTTTAATGATCAAAAAGCTATCAAAAACACCAAAACTTGCCAAAAACTTATTAGAAACATTTGCAAGGGTCTTTAATGTGCCAATTGAGTTAAAAGGCAATAAATACTACTCAAAAGTGTTTAAAAGAGTTTATAGCAAGCTTTAAAAGAGCACTTTTTGAGTAGTAATCATTAGTTACTTAAATGAGCTATGTTATAATATCATACTAATGATAATTTTTAATAAATTCAATGTCATTAAGTTATTTCACTTATCATGCTATATCCTACTTATTCAAAATGTTTGTCAAACAACCATAATTAATTTAAATACCACTATCGTAGTATATGGTTGTTATTCTAAATTTTAATCTATTGACCTAACTATATTTTAATAAAATCATCATACTATATCCTACATATCATAAAGGTTAGTTAATTATTCTGAATTAAGTAAATTAAGTTCTCATATTATATTTTCCTTAATATAAATTTTTAAAAATAACCTCAATTAATTTAATTAAGGTAGATCCAAATATTTTCCCATATAATCAATTATAAAATAAATGAGTTCATATGGAAAATATTCAATTAATATTGTAGCAAATATAATGTTCATCTATGTAATATGAGAACTTAATTAAAATGTATGAGTTGATAAACTATATGTTTTTCCATATAATCGAAAGGTCGACCAGTGTGCGAAACGAACTTCTAACCCCGAACCCTTCTGTCTTCTACTTCCTTCTTCTTCATCTTCACAAAATACCTCTAGCCCAAACCAAATATCCATGGCTCCAAAACGAGCACCGACCGAACCCACCTCCACCGGCAACAAAGGGAAGAGAACAGAGAGAGCAAAGAAGCCCGAAACCAAAAGAAAGAGATCCGACCCACAACGGAGCACCAGCAGCAAACAGAAGACCTCGAAGGGAGCACCATGCACCGGCAACAAAGGGAAACGACCGGTCGTCGAAAAAAGTATTGAGGTTTGTAAGAAGGCCATCTTCGATCGATCTACGTTCACAACCCTAAAGCTAACACAAAGTTTTCATTTGCATTTTTCCATTTGGATCGTAATCCAGAGTAAGAACATTTATTTTTCAAAGTTCAGTTATTTCCATTTTGATATGTTTTTTGCGAGAATGGGTTGGCTTCCTATTGTCCCCGTCAAAGAGTTTCTTTATCCTAGGGTTGTGAAATGTTTCTACTCCAATATGACATTTGAAAATGAAGGACCAATTAGTACAACCATTAATGGTGTACATTTGATGTCGCTGAACTTTGTCACATTTTAGACATTCCAAATGAAGGGGTTTGTTTATATGAAGCAAAGAAATGGCCAAGGGTGGAAGGTTTCAAACCTGTAGAAGCTATATAGAGGCTATGTGGTTATCCAAGATTTGGTAGACCAACTTCCCATTCATTGACTGTGTTGAGTCGCATCTTATAACACATGATCTCATACATTTTCATCCCTAAAGGAGGCCATCGAGATGATGTATCTTTCTTGGAAGCGTTTTTGGTTGACAGCAATCTCACAGAAAGAAAGGTTAATATGAGTTACATAATTTTCTGCCATATGAAAGCATGTTCAGTAAGTGAAGATTCAGTGCTCCCATATGGCATGTTTATCACAAAGATTGTCAAATACTTCAATGTCAATTTGCAGAATGAGACAGACGGGAAGAAACTCAAATCATTTGATACATATGATCGGGCTTCACTTCGGCGCATGCATTTTGTTAGGAAAAAAGACAGTTCATGGGCAAGGAAGTCTTCTGTCTCCCCTTCAAAGGTAGATGTATCTTTAGACAACGGGTCTTCCCAGGATGAGGAATATGAAAATTAAGATGTAGAGAGAAGAACTTCTGAAAATGCAAATGTGACACCAATACCGTCAAAAGATGGTGTAGGAGCTAGGGCGAATGCAGATCATTCTTCACAAATTGGTAGGAACGACGCTGAGGCATCGAATAAGTTCAATGCCCAGATTAACTCCCTTGGTACTCACTTAGAGGAGATGGCATTAAACAATGATTGGCGTTTGACATCTCTGGAAAATCGCATTGATGGTTTCCAAGAGCAATTCAAAGCGGGTATGCAGGTTATTTTGATATGTGTCATGAGAAGATTGGAATTTACAGCTCTTTATGCTTCTTTAACATTTCTTTTCTAGATTTAAAATTGTGGGTGGACATGACATAATTTGGGTTTCCGTTCGGATGGCATGAATTTTTTTCTGTTACATTATTGATTTTCCAATCCCTATAGAATGGTTTGGATGGCAAAAGGAAGGTTATGACTATTTCCTTCAAAGCCTTTCGAAATCATGCCAAAGGAAGGTTATATGGAGTATTGAAAGCCTTAATTTGATTTGATCAATATGGCTAAAAAAAACACACACATATTTTTTAGGCTACTAAGAGGACAATAGATGCAGTTTGGAACTTATATTGCTAGATTAACGCCTTTTTATACAAGTTAAAGAGGGTGGCAATGAAGGCCTCACAAGTATGGTCAGCGCCAAGTGAAGGAATAGTTAAATTGAACTTTGATGGATATTCTTTGGGCTTTGTAGGGTAACTTAGGATTGATGGAGTGACTAAAGATCATCAAGATTTAGTAATCAAAGCATATTGCAACATATTTTAAACTTGCAAGTGATGGTTCTGCTATTGAGGCTAAGATTATAGTGCTTTTGGAGGTCCTTGTGCAAGAACAAGATTTAGGATTGTCCAACTTTTTGGTGGAATGGGATTGTGTTGTTGCTCTTGAGTAGCTAAAAAGAAAAGAGGTTCACAAAGATTTGATAGATGGTGGCACCAATGTTTGATATTTGTCCAAAGTTAGAATTCTCAATTCAATGAGTCCCTTGCTTAGCTAATCAGGTGGTCAATGGGCTAGCTACAAGAGGAGCAAAGCAGTTGGTATCTTTTGTTCGAGATTATGTGCCTCATTGAGTCTACTTAACAGTTGTTTAAATGTTGCTTCACTTTTTGCAACTTCTCTCATTTGTTCAATTGTATGGTTCCTCGTAAAAGGAATCTATTCTGTTGCCTTGGTCTAAGCTAGTATAATGTGGAAGAATGTGGTCGACCTGCAAATGAACTGGATGCTCTTTTTTTGCTACCGGTAGACACTGACCATTTTGGTGCTGCATCAAAAAAATTGGTAGTGTCTACCAATTGAGAAAATGTATCAACCGGTAGCATTTAACCAGTCGACCTCTTTATGTTCACTATTATAAGTTGTTAACTAAGTGGCTTCTTGCATAGTACAGAGTGAGAGCCAACTATATAGAACATGGGTAAAGCTGATTGTCTATTTTCGTTGTTCGTTTCATTAAGGCCTTCATTCCTGATTAGGAGGTTAGAATGTTGTCCTAGTTTTTATGCTTGTACACTGTTTTGATTCTTGTTAATTTTTAGGGAAGCTTAATAGTGATTGTTGTCACTGTTGAATATTTTTAAGGAAGCCTAATAAGTGATCATTCAAAATTTATAATGAAGGTGCCCGTGTAGGGTTTCTATAATGACATTTGTCCTATTTTTCTATATTTTGTTAATTTTTCATATTAAGCAATTTGGGAATGTTGCAAGTCTAAGGTTTTTACCTTTGGGTCAAATTTGTTCTTCACAATGTTCCCTTCATGTTGTCTTGCACGAATCATACACCGTAAATGTTAAGAGACAGGGTGATTAAAGACTTTGTGCTTTTTTCCTTTCACTTATGTGTCTTTCGTATTGCCTTTGTACTCTTGTGCACTTTTACGACATTTTAATACATTCTCTTACTAACCCAAAAATAAATGTGTCTTTGGTATTGCCTTTAGTTTTGGTAGTCATATCCATGCTTGGGTACCATTGCTGCATTGTGTTTTGTTTCTCTTAACTCTGTTGTTCAATATAATGTTGTTTCTTTGGTGATAAGAGTTTTGGCTTTGAATCTATTCTCCTATTTGCAAATTATTTTAGTGGAATATGGTGATATACATTTGCTATTAGTGGCTTTTGGCATGGTTTTTTTTTTTTTTTTCAAAAATCTTTATTTATATCCATATCTTAGTTTTTATGCATCAATTGTAACCTACTTCGCTATGGTTGTTTTGACTTCTTGCACTGAGGTTCTGTATGCAATTTCATCCTCATGTTTTATTGACAGTTTGAAATAAGTTATATCTTTCTAAAATTGGATTGGCAATAGTAGCTTCTCAGGATTTCTTTTCAACATCAATTGGGCTATGCTGTGTTGACATGATTTCAATTTCCATGTCTCCATGTCAAATGTATTGGATGCATTGTTGATGGAAATCTGGGGACCTTTGGGTTTATTACCTTTTTTTTTCCTTTGAATTGATATTGGAGGTTAAGGTATGGTGACAACCATAGTGTTAGTGTTATTTCTTATGTGTGTGCTTTGATCAATGGGCCTTAAGTAGGTATGGAATTGTGAATTGCTCAAAATTTGATTGGAAATGAATTTCCAGCACTATTTTGTTTGCTTCAATGTTTTTCAATTGAAACATCTAGGAAGCTGGAATGGTATTGGTTGGCATATTTGAGTTCATTCAAATGAACATGTAAAATGATTACGAACATGCTAGTAGAATTCAACTTTAGATGATATTTCAGAAATTGTGTTATTTGAGCATAACCTAATTAACGGTGTGAAAAAATGTGATCTTCAAATCATAGTGTTTGTGAAAATGAGGCTATCCCAACCTATCAGGAAAAAAAAAAAACCACCAGTCATACCAAATTATGTATGGTTAAGAAAAACTATTACGTAATATGTATTGCCTGATATCTATACTAGGGGAGAGGTGGCTGCTTGGTCAGATGAACTTACCTGATGCAAAAGACTCTATTCCTGCGGACATGTAAACTATGCACGTTAATGTTGGTGAATTTTTTTTTACCATTCCTTGCTCAGCGGGTCACATGGTTCATTTTAATTTCATTTTTTTTCCAGGTGTCTTTTACTCGTCTTAGAGTCATCAAGGGTTGAAGTTGTTTTTTTGTTGAACGAGCTTGCCTACCTGAAATATGAAACTTCTAGTAACTCTTCATCCAATGTTGAAATAATTTCTTTAAAGCAATGGAACCTGGCTATTGCTTTTTCTTTGGTAGAGAAGACAATTAAGCTTATCTCAAATGTAGTTGAAAATGAAGGTACATTTGTGTTTCCTAGTTTAGCCAGCATGTGAGCTCTACCCTTTTCTATTTGGGAACCATCAAGTAAATCTGTAATCTTAGCCATACTATGTTAAAAAAAATTTCATCATTAAGCTTAGTTGCCATATTCAAGGAGTTTGGCAGGCACAATAATTATATAGCAGTCATGCACTTTCTTTAAAAACCTAAAAAATCATCTTTATATAATACTATCTAAATGCAGGAAGTATTTTGGGTAAGCCTCCAAATTTTTTCAAAAAATACCCTATTTTGGGAGTCAATCACACACATTTGTTAAGGTCGATTCTCTTCTTTTAAGTAAGTTGAATAGGTATTACCCTCTAATTTTGATGAAAGTGTGATTTTTAAAGACAAGATCAATCATTTATATAAAAAAATTAATGTCAACATGTATTCAATATGAGATAATAATGCCATTGTGCTGGAATCATGTCTGATTGGGGAAAATTAAACTTGCCCCTCCTTATAGATTTTCAACTTGTTTCTCTCACCTTGTTTAGTTGTATGGGAGCTCAATATTGTAAAATATATAGTTGTACATTTTCTTAGTTGATCTGAATCCTTATTGTGAAATTATGTACAGTGAACCCGATTGATGAAAACACTTTGTCGAAGGTTATCTCTGGGCTTAATGAGACAGTTGGTGTAGTTTTAGAGTATTTACAAGATGCAAAGGTAATGATCAAATAAGATCAAATTTAGTTTAGGCCCTCTTTATAAGTGTATTTATAATTGTAATTTGCAGGATCATGGACAAAAGAAATGAGATGATCTTCTTGCTTCAGTGCGGCTTATTGGGAGGTATGCCTTTATGGTATCTCTTCCAAGGACTTCTATGTTTCTATATGGCTTTACACTTAATCAAGATTAGTGCATGAACTATTAGTGTTTTGCAGTTCACTTCAGTTGGATATAACTGAATTTTTAGTGGTGCAACTATTACTAGGAATTTATTGATATAATATGGTGTTTTGATTATTTAAAAAGTGTTTGAAATTATTATATCAATAAGCTCAAACAATGTCTAAAATTAGTACCTTTGGGTATGGTAAGACATAACAAAAGTAAATTACTGGAATTCTGTAAGACAGATTGCTAAATATTTGGACAAAGAAATTAAGCTTTGGGGTTTTCATGTGAAGACTTTAAGGTGAAAGGAGGTTTAGGGTTTGGGGAGTTAGGGTTTTAGAATAGAAAAAAATAAAGAAAAAGTGACTGTTGGGGCATGTGACTGATTCTAAGATTGCTAAGAATTAGAGATTAAGGAGAAGAAGAGGACAGGGAGAAGAAGAAACATAGCAACCACATCTATAAAGTATCAATAAACTGATCCCAAATTGCAATAATTTAACCCCCAGCTCAAATTTTGGTATATATTATTTATTTATAGGAAACAACATTTTGTTAAATAAAGGTACAATAATGATATGTTGTATTTCAAGTGAAACGAAAGTAAGGCTGAAATGATTGGTCAACCTACTTGGAAGGTAAAACATCTTGCACAAAAATGGCTAATTCTTTGTCAACCTATTAGTTTCATGAATGGTCTTTCTAGGAATCTGATTGAAATAACCATCTAAGCTTCTTGAAAGATCAGTAACTTTGTGGACTTCAAGTCTCTCTCTTACCTTTTGAGACCGCCAGCTAAAACAGTGGTTGTGTCTCTTTACACATGAAATTTGTTGAAGAGCTCAAAGTTCTGTCTTCCATTAGAATTTCTAGTGAGGTTGAGGTTTATGCCAAAATAAAGCCCTCAACACATTGCTACAAAGATCCTTCAAAATGCTCCTGATTCCATATTCCCAAGATTGCTCAACAAAACTCATCAAAATTAAGCTTAAAACAAATAGATGAAACGAATTCCAATGTCATGTCCTTTTAGGGTTCTGCATGGTAGAGTTTAAGGGAATGCCCTGAAAGTCATGAGAATCCTTTGCCATCGATAAGGTACTACACCTGCCAAGGGGATCTTTATCTATCCTAGAAATTGCCTTTCTCCCTAGCCAAATCATTTAGAGGATAGCAAACATTTTCCTTGGCTGTGGTACTCTGCTTCCAGAATTCTTATCTAGACCATTATAACCAATGGTGATCAAATCATTAGTACTCTTGGAGGAACCCTAGGAATACCTATCAATTGAATTAATCTATGCCATAATCCCAAAGAAACAGGTTGTGAAGAAATGGGTGATTCACTTTCTCATCATTATTAGAGCACAACACCATGCTTCAGGCAAAAGGCAATAAATGGCCTCCTAACAGTAGTTCAACCAGGCAGAAGCCTTGATTTCAAGCACTCTTTGAGATTTCCAGATTAAGTAAGCCTAGGGGGAATAACTTGAGAAAGTCCTTAGAAAGGCATGCAAAAAGGACTTTGAGAGCAAGCTTGATGGAGCCATATCCAAACCCTTGCATTAGGAAATAAAGGAAATGCATGGCAATGGATCAAATGCATGAGAGGAGAGATCAACAATTTTCTTGGTATGTTAAATTTGTCTCAGCTCTTGAAAAATGTATGATCTAGGATATTTCAAGCAAAAGGTTAATCCCCTGAATCCTCCCAGAACTAATTTTCAAATTGTTACCAACAGAAAAGCAGAAACAAATAAAATTTGCAAGTAAATATGAAGACTTGCAAACTCCATCTATAAATTTCTCTAAAATGAAAAGTTTCTCAATCTTGTAAGCAGCTGATTTGCAAGGCTAGAGAACACTTCCAATTGAAGTCAAAGTATAAACTATATATTTGTAGGAACTTTTAGAGTATTGGAAATTTGAATGAAATAGAAACCAATTAGAAATAGGAAATTCCTAGTAAGCAAGACTGAATTATGAGTATGACTCAATCTTGCTTTTTAGTGTTCAATATTTATGCATAAATGCATCATCGCCATATGACATAGCTAAATGAAAACAAAAGGAAAGTCCAATTCCAGTCGACCATCAAATTAACCGGTTCCATTTTTTTTGGTACTGGTAGCCACTGCCCATTTGGGTGCTGCATCAACACATTGGCAGTGTCTACTGGTAGAGATAAATAGTCAACCGGTAGCAGATAACCGGTCGACCGGTTAAGCTTTACTTTTATAAGTTGTAATCTGATTGGCTACTTGCATGGATTGTTATATTCATACTCAATTTGGTCTTTTGCTACATTTAATTGCTATTGCTTTAAAGAGGCATCATTGTGCTAATCCAACATCCATATAAACCAACATTTAGTTGGGTGGTAGCAGCTATATCTATTATGAGTAGGTGCATAGATAATAAAGCTGGAATTAAAGGCCTTAAGGTTGAATTTCTGTCCTCCAACCATGGAAGTTCAAAAACAATAGTACACAAGGTAAGGATAATCCTATGGAAAAAAAGGTCAAAGATGATGGTGAATGCAATGACACTAGATTGACCTGGTGGTGAACTATATAAGTGGTAATATATGCATAGGGAATAATTTTTTTTTGGGATAAATGATATGAATCTTATAATTTAAAATGTTTGTTATTTGATTGGGAAATCCATATTTTGACATCGTTGTTTGATTAGAGGTTTTACTCTTTTATTTAGAGCTTTAAGGTAGGCCATTGTTTATGTACTGAACCCCATTTGTAGATGGGGAAATTTGTCTTCTACATTGAAATGGACCATGGTATTTTGATCGAATAGTTAAATTTTTTTACTAATGGCGAAACTTGTGATTGAGATGCTAAAAGTAGTTGTTTATGCCAATTAATTTTAACCTGCATAACCATATTGTTCACTAGAATATGAAAACAAGTTTATTTCATTTAGAATTGCATGCCTTTGATGAGAACCTCAAGCCCTGTGTATGAAGAGCGGCACAACAAATTTATTTCAACTAGGTTATCGATCTTGTCATTATTGTTTCATGAACGCAGTCACTTGATTTAGGCTTTCATTTTCATTTATGTAGAATTATGTTATGTGTGATGGCTTGAGAAGAAACCATCTCACTCAGTTGGTTTGGGGTCATAAGAAGTAAAGAGGAGGAGACAACATATAGTGAAAGTCAAGTAAAAGGTCTAACAGAGCTGAACTTAAAGCTAAGATGCTTGAGCTTTAGCTAAATTGAATGAAGAAAATGATCCTTTTACCCGCCTCCATTGGTTGGTTCCACTACCTATAGCTGTTCTATTTTTTTTAAGCAACCAAACAACATATTTTGGCTATTGTTATTATTATTACTACTATTATTTAGGATAATTTTGGATTTTGGAACAAGATCTCAATTTGCTTTGTTTATATGTTTCATGTTAGCAATTGAGGTATGATTTTGAAGACATTTAACCCCATTTTTTATAATGAAAAGACAAGATTTACAATAATCTTTGTTGTAGGAGTTTGAATGCAGGTAATGGATGAAGGAAATCCAAATTGTTGTTCTAGAAAATAATGGAATTCCATAAAAAAGGATCTCAAATAAAAATAGAGGTTCATATGAATTTGTACCTGAATAATGACTTATTTAGAGTTGCCTTATGCTAGGTTTATGTTCCATTTCATATTGAATCAGAGAAAGATCCTTGTAGTTTAGAATGTGAATTGAATTTCCATGGTCAGCAATTAGAATTTCTATATGATCTCCCATCTCACTTGTGGTCCATGGCTAGTATATCATCTGATTGATGCCTTGTGAATGATTTTTTATTTGAACGCAGTTATTTGTTCCAACATAATGGGGGTGAATCAAATCGAGTGTGGGTCGCATATTATCCTAAAGTTACTATTAAGAATGAGTACTAGTCAAATGAATGGAATCATTTGAAGGTTTCTTTGGTGGTAAACCAGTGAAAGTGTTTGGGTGTGGGTTCCATCTTTTATATATGGCCAAGATTATCAACAGAACCATCTCACAATATACAAATATAGCAGGCGCCAAGCACAATCATGCAACAATGACACAGTACCTTGATGTGCAGAGAAGCGTGACAACAAATCAGTTCTTGAAGATGCTAATGTTAATGTAAAGAGAGGTTGTGACAACACATTAAGTACAGGTTGCGAGGATTCTCCAATCGGTACAATAACAAAGAATATTGATGATAATGTTGGTGATGCCCATGATGATGAAGACGACTATATGGGCAAGCGGTTGGAGCTTCTTTGCAAATTTGTCCAATGGATATGATGTACAAGATATTAAACATTCTCAAGACTTTCATAACTCGCCTTTCTTATCAATGGGCCCAAATTATTTATAATGATTTTAATTGTTTTATTTTTCTTTTATTTTTTTTCCTAGCTACCCATTATGAAAATCCAATTATACACTACGAGAAACATGAAATTCCCCAAGTAAAGATTATATGAAGGATCCACAACATTCCACTCGCATCTAAATGAACTGGTCGACCACCATATCAAGCGATTAACATTTTTTTCGCAACTGGTACACACTGGCCATTTTGGTGCTTCGAGATGGCAGTGTCTACCGGTTGAGAATAAGGGTACACCAGTAGCATTTATGTGGTCGACCTCTAAATAGATACTAAAGTAAGATGTTAAAGTGATGCAATCATGCATAGATTCTTATCGCCTTATTAAAAAGTACTTTCTTTGAGCATGTGATTAGGTAACACTACATATGCATTGGATATTATTTCATCTAAAGTCCATTACACTTAAGGGGTCTTAAATTTCATCATACCCTTCCCATTCTCCAATTCTTTGAACTTTTTAAAAATTTTGAGGACTTCATATGACTTGGATGATGTTTAAATAGGTTCATTAGACGTGAGGAATCCTCACATTCTTCGTACCCTTCCCATTCTCCATAATAATTGAACTTTTTAAAAAATTTGGGGACTTCATATGCCTTGGATGATGTTTAAATAGGTTTATTACACTTAGAAGGTGGTCAAATGATATCCAAAAAAATCAAAATCCAAAAATACTAAAAAAATTAGGAAGCGTACGAAGAATGTGAGGAATCCTCACATTCTTCATACCCTATTTCTTCACTTCTTTAAACATTTAAAAAATGTTGGGGACTTCATATGGCTTGGATGGTGTTCAAATAGGTTCATTACACTTAGGAGGTGGTCAAATGATCTCCGAAAAAAATCAAAATCCCAAAATACTAAAAAATTAGACAAGGTACGAAAAATGTGAAGAATCCTCACATTCTTCGAACCCTTCCCATTCTCCACAATAATGAACTTTTTTAAAATTTTGGGGACTTCATATGGCTTGGATACTGTTTAAATAGGTTCATTATACATAGGAGGTGGTCAAATGATCTTTAAAAAAATCAAATTCCAAAAATACTAAAAAATTAGACAAGGTATGAAGAATGTGAAAAATCCTAACATTCTTCGTACCCTTCCTATTCTCTACAATAATTGAACTTTTTAAAAATTTTGGGGACGTCATATGGCTTGGATATTGTTTAAATAGGTTCATTATACGTAGGAGGTGGTCAAATGATCTCCGAAAAAAAAAATCCAAAAATACTAAAAAATTAGGAAGGGTACGAAGAATGTGAGGAATCCTCACATTCTTCGTTCTCTCCCATTTCTTCACTTCTTTCAACTTTTTAAAAATTTTGGGGGCTTCATATTCCTTGGATGATGTTTAAATAAGTTCATTACACTTAGAAAGTGGTCAAATGATCTCCAAAAAAATAAAAATTCAAAAATACTAAAAAATTTTGGGGACTTCAAATGGCTTAGATATTGTTTAAATAGGTTCATTATACGTAGGAGGAGGTCAAATGATCTTTGAAGAAATCCAAATCCAAAAATACTAAAAAATTAGGAAGGGTGCAAAGAATGTGAGGAATCCTCACATTCTTTGTACCCTCCCATTTATTCACTTCTTTGAACTTTTTAAAACTTTTAGGGACTTCATATGTCTTGGATATTGTTTAAATAGGTTCATTATACATAGGAGGTGGTCAAATGATCTCTAAAAAAAATCAAAATCCAAAAATACTAAAAAATTAGGAAGGGTATGAACCTCACATTCTTCGTTCCCTCCCATTTCTTCACTTCTTTGAACTTTTTAAAAAGTTTGGGAGCTTCATATTCCTTGGATGATGTTTAAATAGGTTCATTATACTTATAAGGTGGTCAAATTATCTCCAAAAAAATAAAAATTCAAAAATACTAAAGAATTAGACAAGGTATGAAGAATGTGAAGAATTCTCACATTCTTTGTACCCTTCCCATTCTCCACAATAATTGAACTTTTAAAAAATTTTGGGGACTTCATATGCCTTGGATATTGTTTAAATAGGTTCATTATATGTAGGAGGTGGTGAAATGATCTCCGAAAAAATCCAAATCCAAAAAGACTAAAAAATTAGGAAGAGTACTAAGAATGTGAGGAATCCTCAAATTCTTTGTACCCTCCAATTTCTTCACTTCTTTGAACTTTTTAAAAAATTTAGGGACTTTATATACCTTTGATATTGTTTAAATAGGTTCAGTATACGTAGGAAGTGGTCAAATGAACTCCGAAAAATTCCAAATCCAAAAATACTAAAAAATTAGGAAGAGTACGAAGAATGTGAGAATTCCTCACATTCTTCGTACCCTTCCCATTCTCCACTTCTTTCAACTTTTTTAAAATTTTGGGGACTTAATACGCCTTGAATATTGTTTAAATAGGTTCATTACATTTAGGAGGTGGTCAAATGATCTTCGAAAAAATCAAAATCCAAAAATACTAAAAAATTTGACAAGATGCGAAGAATGTGAAGAATCCTCACATTCTTTGTACCATTCTCATTCTCCACTTCTTTGATCTTTTTATAAATTTTGGGGACTTCATATGGCTTGGATGATGTTGAAATAGGTTCATTACACTTACGATGTGGTCAAATGATATCCAAAAAAATCAAAATCCAAAAATACTAAAAAATTAGACAAGGTACGAAGAATGTGAGGAATCCTCACATTCTTTGTACTCTTCCCATTCTCCACAATAATTGAACTTTTTAAAAATTTTGGGGACTTAATATGCCTTGGATGATGTTTAAATAGGTTCATTACACTTAGAAGGTGGTAAAATAATATCCGAAAAAAATCAAAATCCAACAATACTTAAAAATTAGGAAGGGTACAAAGAATGTGAGGAATCCTCACATTCTCCGTTCCCTCCCATTTCTTCACTTGGTTGAACTTTTAAAATAGTTTGGGGGCTTTATATTTATTGGATGATGTTTAAATAGGTTTATTACACATGCAAGGTGGTCAAATGATTTCTGAAAAAATCAAAATACTAAAAAATTAGACAAGGTACGAAGAATGTGAATAATCCTCACATTCTTCGTACCCTTCCCATTCTCCATAATAATTGAACTTTTTTAAAATTTTGGGGACTTCATATTTCTTGGATATTGTTTAAATAGGTTCATTATACATAGGAGGTGGTCAAATGATCTCCAAAAAAATCAAAATCCAAAAATAGTAAAAAATTAAGAAGGGTACGAAGAATGTGAAGAATTCTCACATTCTTGGTACTCTCCTATTTCTTCACTTCTTTGAACTTTTTAAAAATTTTGAGGACTTCATAGACCTTGGATATTGTTTAAATAAGTTCATTATACGTAGTAAGTGATCAAATGATCTCCAAAAAAATCCAAATCCAAATATACTAAAAAATTAGGAAGGGTACAAAGAATGTGAGGAATCCACACATTCTTCGAACCCTTCCCATTCTCCACTTCTTTGAACTTTTTAAAAATTTTGGGGACTTCATATGGCTTGGATGATGTTTTAATAGGTTCATTAGATGTAGGAGGTGGTCAAATTATCTCCATAAAAATCAAAATCTAAAAATACTAAAAAATTAGGAAGGGTACAAAAAATGTGAGGATTCCTCACATTTTTCATTCTCTCCTATTTCTTCTGTTCTTTCAACTTTTTAAAAATTTTGGGGGCTTAATATTCCTTGGATTATGTTTAAATAGGTTTCTTACACTTAGAAGGTGGTCATATGATTTCCAAAAAAATAAAAATCCAAAAATAAAAAAAAATTAGACAAGGTACGAAGAATGTGAAGAATCTTCACATTCTTTGTACCTTTCCCATTCTCCACTTCTCTGAACATTTTATGAATTTTATGGACTTCATATGGCTTGGATGAAGTTTCAATAGGTTCATTACACTTATGACTTGTCAAATGATTTTCAAAAAAATAAAAATCCAAAAATACTGAAAAATTAGACAAGGTACAAAGAATGTGAGGAATCCTCACATCCATCGTACCCTTCCAAGTCTCCACAACAATTGAACTTTTTAAACATTTTGGGGACTTCATATGCCTTGGATATTGTTTCAATAGGTTCATTATAGGTCGGAGGTGGTCAAATGATCTCCGAAAAAATCAAAATCCAAAAATACTAAAAAATTAGGAAGGGTACGAAGAATGTGAGGAATCCTCACATTCTTCATACCCTTCCCATTCTCCACTTAGTTGAACTTTTTAAACATTTTTGGGACTTCATATGGATTGGATGATCTTTAAATTGGTTCATTAGACATAGGAGGTGGTCAAATGATCTCCAAAAAAATCAAAATCCAAAAATACTAAAAAATTAGAAAGAGTACAAAGAATGTGAGGAATCCTCACATTCTTCGTACCCTTCCCATTTTCCAATTCTTTGAACTTTTTAAAAATTTTGGGGACTTCATATGGCTTGGATATTATTTAAATAGGTTCATTACACTTAGGAGGTAATCAAATGATCTCAAAAAAAATCAAAATCCAAAAATACTAAAACATTAGACAAAATACGAAGAATGTGAAGAATCCTCACATTCTTCGTATCCTTCCCATTCTCCACTTCTTTGAACTTTTCATAAAGTTTGGGGACTTCATATGGTTTGGATGATGTTTAAATAGGTTCCTTACACTTATGAGGTTGTCAAATGATATTCCAAAAAATCAAAATCCAAAAATACTGAAAAATTAGACAAGGTACGAAGAATGTGAGGAATCCTCACATTCATTGTACCCTTCCAAGTCTCCACAATAATTGAACTTTTTAAACATTTTGGGGACTTCATATGCCTTGGATATTGTTTCAATAGGTTCATTATATGTCGGAGGTGGTCAAATGATTTCCAAAAAAATCAAAATCCAAAAATACTAAAAAATTAGGAAGGGTACGAAGAATGTGAGGATTCCTCACATTCTTCGTACCCTTCCCATTCTCCACAATAATTGAATTTTTAAACATTTTGGGGACTTCATATGCCTTGGATGATGTTTAAATAGGTTCATTACACTTAGAAGGTGGTCAAATGATATCCAAAAAAATCAAAATCCAAAAATACTAAAAAATTAGGAAGCGTACGAAGAATGTGAGGATTCCTCACATTCTTCTTACCCTTCCCATTCTCCAATTCTTTGAACTTTTTAAAATTTTTGAGGAGTTCATATGCCTTGGATATTGTTTAAATAGGTTCATCACACTTAGGAGGTGGCCAAATGATCTCCGAAAAAATCAAAATTCAAAAATACTAAAAATTAGACAAGGTACGAAGAATGTGAAGAATCCTCTCATTCTTCGTACCCTTCCCATTCTCCACTTCTTTGAACTTTTTATAAATTTTGGGGACTTCATATGGCTTGGATGATGTTTAAATAGGTTCATTAGACGTAGTAGGTTGTCAAATGATATAAAAAAAAATCAAAATCCAAAAATATTAAAAAATTAGACAAGGTACGAAGAATATGGGGAATCCTCACATTCTTCGTACCCTTCCCATTCTCCTCAATATTTGAAATTTTTTTTAAAAAAATTGGACTTCATATGGCTTGAATGATGTTTCAATAGGTTCATTACACTTACAATATGGTCAAATGATATCCGAAAAAATCAAATTCCAAAAATACTAAAAAAATTAGACAAGGTACGAAGAATGTGAGGAATCCTCACATTCATCGTACCCTAACCATTCCACAATAATTGGAATTTTTAAAAATATTGGGGACTTCATATGGATTGGATGATGTTTAAATAGTTTCATTACATTTAGGAGGTGGTCAAATGATATCAAAAAAAATCAAAATTCAAAAATACTAAAAAAATTAGACAAGGTACAAAGAATGTGAAAAATTCTCACATTCTTCGTACCCTTCCCATTCTCCACTTCTTTGAACTTTTTATAAATTTTGGCCACTTCATATGGCTTGGATGATGTTTAAATAGGTTCATTACACTTATGAGATGGTCAAATGATATCCGAAAAAATCAAATTCCAAAAATACTAAAAAATTAGACGAATGTGAGGAATCCTCACATTCTTCGTACCCTAACCATTCCACAATAATTGAAATTTTTAAAAATATTGGGGACTTCATATGGATTGGATGATGTTTAAATAGGTTCATTACATTTAGGAGGTGGTCAAATGATATCCAAAAAAATCAAAATTCAAAAATACTAAAAAATTAGACAAGGTAGAAAGAATGTGAAGAATCCTCACATTCTTCGTACCTTTCCCATTCTCCACTTCTTTGAACTTTTTATAAATTTTGGCCACTTCATATGGCTTGGATGATGTTTAAATAGGTTCATTACACTTACGAGGTGGTCAAATGATATCCGAAAAAATCAAAATCCAAAAATACTAAAAAATTAGACAAGGTACAAAGAATGTGAGGAATCCTCACATTCTTCATACCCTTCCCATTCTCCATAATAATTGAACTTTTTTAAAAATTTTGGGGACTTGATATGGCTTTGATGATGTTTAAATGGGTTGATTACACTTAGGAGGTAGTCAAATGATCTCCGAAAAAACCAAAATCCAAAAATATTTTAAAAAAATAGACAAGGTACGAAGAATGTGAAGAATCCTCACATTCTTCGTACCCTTCCCATTCTCCATTTCTTTGAACTTTTTTAAAAAATTTGGGACTTCATACGATTTGGATATTGTTGAAATAGATTCATTACACTTAGGATGTGTTTAAATGATTTCCGGAAAAATCAAAATCCAAAAATATGAAAAAATAACAAGTGTAGTGAACCCATTTAAACATCATCCAAGGGATATGATGCCTTAAGGGATGTTAAAATGATGCTCGGAAAAATCATACTTCAAAAATACTAAAAACTTTTCAAGGGTACGAAGAATGTGAGGAATCCTCATATTTTTCGTACCCTCCCCATTCTCCACGTCTTTGATACTTAAAAAAAAAAATTGGCCCTTCATATGGCTTTGATATTGTTTGAATGAGTTCATTACACTCAAAAGATGTTCAAATGAAGCCCGGAAAAATCATACTTCAAAAATACTAAAAAATTAGGAAGGGTATGAAGAATGTGAGGAATCCTCATATTCTTCGTACCCTCCCATTTCTCCACTTCTTTGAATTTTTTAAAAATTCTTGGGACTTTATATGACTTGGATATTGTTTAAATAGGTTCATTACACTTAGGATGTATTCAAATGATTTTCAGAAAAATCAAAATTCAAAAATACTAAAAATTTAATAAAGGTACAAAAAATGTGAGGAATCTTCACATTCTTCGTACCCTCCCATTTCTCCACATCTTTCATGCATAAAAAAAGTTTTTGGACTTTATATGGCTTCGATATTGATTGAATGAGTTCATTACACTCAAGGGGTGTTCAAATGATGCTCGAAAAAATCATACTTCAAAAATACAAAAAAATTAGGAAATGTACGAAAAATGTGAGAAATCCTCACATTCTTCATACCCTCCAATTTCTCAACCTTTTTTATGCTTAAATTTTTTTTGGGACTTTATATGGTTTGGATATTGTTTGATTGAGTTCATTACACTCAAGGGATGTTCAAATTTTGGTCGGATAAATCATACTTCAAAAATACTAAAAAATTATGAAGGGTATGAAGAATGTGATGAATCCTCACATTCTTTCGTACCCTCCCCATTCTCCACATCTTTGATGTTTTAAAATTTTTTTTTTGGACTTCATATGGATTGGATATTATTTAAATGAATTAATTACACTTAAGGGGTGTTCAAATGATGCTCAAAAAAATCAAAATTAAAAAATACTTAAAAATTAGAAAGGTTACGAAAAATGTGAGGAATCCTCACATTCTTCGTACCCTTCCCATTCTCCACTTCTTTGATGCTTTAAAAACATTTTGAGACTTCCTATGGCCTAGATATTGTTTAGATAGGTTTATTACGCTTAAAGGGTGTCCAAATGATGGCCGAAAAAATCAAATTCCAAAAATACTTAAAAATTAGAAAGGGTACGAAGAATGTGAGGAATCCTCACATTCTTTGTACCCTCCCCATTCTCCATTTCTTTGAAATTTTAAAAAACATTTGGGAGTTCATATGGCTTGGATATTGTTTAAATGAGTTCATTACACTTAATGGGTGTTCAAATGATGCCCAAAAAAAATCAAACTAAAAAAATACTTAAAAATTAGAAAAGGTACGAAAAATGTGAGGAATCCTCACATTCTTCATACCCTCCTCATTTTCCACTTATTTGATGCTTTAAAACTTTTTTGAGACTTCCTATGGCTTAGATATTATTTAGATAGGTTCACTACACTTAAAGGGTGACCAAATGATGCTCGAAAAAATCAAATTCCAAAAATACTTAAAAATTAGAAAAGGTACGAAGAATGTAAGGAATCCTCACATTTTTCGTACCCTCCCCATTATCTATTTCTTTGAAATTTTAAAAACTTTTGGGAGTTCATATGGCTTGGATATTGTTTAAATGAGTTCATTACACTTAAGGGGTGTTCAAATGATGCTCGAAAAAATCAAACTCCAAAAATACTTAAGAATTAGAAAGGCTACGGAGAATGTGA
Organism: Vitis vinifera; assembly: GCF_030704535.1. NCBI lineage: Eukaryota > Viridiplantae > Streptophyta > Magnoliopsida > Vitales > Vitaceae > Vitis > Vitis vinifera. The sequence goes on from NC_081817.1 coordinate 10,528,595, forward strand.
GGAATCCTCACATTCTTTGTACCCTCCTCCCCATTCTCCATTTCTTTGAAATTTTAAATTTTTTTTGGGACTTCATATGACTCTAATATTGTTTAAATAAATTTATTACACTTAAGGAATGTTCAAATGATGCCCGAAAAAATCAAATTGCAAAAATACTTAAAAATTAGAAAGGATACGAAGACTGTGAGAAATCCTCACATTCTTCATACCCTCCTCCTCCTCATTCTTCACATCTTTGATGTTTTAAAAAAATTTGGGACTTCATATGACTTGGTTATTGTTTGAGTGAGTTTATTACACTTAAGGGGTGTTCAAATAATCCCCGAAAAAATCAAACTTAAAAAATAATTAAAAATTAGAAAGGGTACGAAAAATGGGAGGAATCCTCACATTCTTTGTATCCTCCTCATTTTCCACTTATTTGATGCTTTAAAAAAATTTTGGGACTTCCTATGGATTAGATATTGTTTATATAGGTTCATTACACTTAAAGGGTGTCCAAATGATGCCCAAAAAAATCAAATTCCAAAAATACTTAAAAATTAGAAAGGCTACAAAAAATGTGAAGAATCCTTATATACATTCTTCATACCCTCCCCATTCTCCATTTCTTTGAAATTTTTTTAAAAAAAATTGGGAGTTCATATGGCTTGGATATTGTTTAAATAAGTTCATTACACTTAAGGGGTGTTCAAATGATGCCTGAAAAAATAAAACTCCAAAAACACTAAAAAGTTAGAAAGGGTACGAATAATGTGAGGATTCTTCGTACCCTCCCCATTCTCCACTATTTTGATGCTTTAAATTTTTTTTGGGACTTTATATAGCTTAGATATTGTTTAGATAGGTTCATTACACTTAAGGGGTATCCAAATGAATATCAGAAAAATCAAACTCCGAAAAATTAGAAAGGGTACGATCCTCACATTCTTCGTACCCTCCCTATTCTCCATTTCTTTGAAAATTTAAAAGAATTTTGGGACTTTATATGGCTTGAACATTGTTTAAATGAGTTCATTACACTTAAGGGGTGTTTAAATGATGCCAAAATAAAAAAATAAAAAAAATTAAAATACTTAAAAATTAAAAAGGGTGCGAAGAATTTGAAGATTCCCAATTTTCTTCCTCTTTTAAATTTTAAAAATTTTGGAAAAGTCAAAATGATTAAAAAATCAACGAGAGAATTGAAATTCTATATTTTTACTAATTATTATAATTTTTTTATTTTCAATATTTCAACCAAAATTTTATATAATTAAATTTCAATTATAAAAATTATTTTATTAATACAATTGTCAAGTACATAACTAACTTAGTGTTTGAACAATGTATACTTATTTAAATTTATTTCAATTTTTTTATTTTTTATAAATATCTAATTAGACTTACAATTCATTGAAATTATTAATTTTTTTGTACTTCATAAACCAATTAGATTGTTTTTTCGTATTTTCAACATTCACCCAATTTTTTTCATAAATAATTTCAATTTAAAATAAAATAAATTAATTGACTCTCAATTTATAAATTATGTCATTGAATTATTTTTTTTACAATATTTAGTTTATTTTAAATTTAATTTTTTTTTTCTTCACCTCTTTGGTTTATCACTTTATATTAAAAATTAAAATAAATTCTAATTTCTTTTCTTTGAGAAAATTTATATTTTCACAAATTATTCAACATTTTTCAATTTTTATAAAATAAATCCTCAAATTGTATAATTGGATGTTGTAAAGAGTTAAAACTTTTTGTGTTGCATTGGATTATTTTTTCTTGGCATAGGTTTTTTTTATTCAACAACCCTCACATATGGCAAGATGCAATTGGTGCAAATTCGGGGGTATAGTACCGAAAAGCATATTTCGGTACCCTAGCATAACCCTAATATCTTTGTTTGTTTCTCGATACCATGTAGCAGATTATTGAACCAACTAAGCTACCTATGTAATTGATTAATTGATCGCTTAATAAGTACCAAAGTTGTTAGAAGAGTGCATTATTAGAATCCATTTTTTATTTTATCTTCTTGGGTTTGAGTCCATTCTCAATTATCCGTAAGTCCCTTTGACATGCAGTTGGAGTCCATTCAACTACTTATTGGAGTTTACTTTCATACATGGGATTCATGAAACCAATGTCTTGATTGTGAATATACATGAAATTCAACCTAAATAAACAACATTTTCGTATGTATCTATATGTTATGTAATGATAGTAATAACAATAACAACAAGTTTATTATTTATTTTTTTTGAAATTTTGTAATTTTATAACTTCAAAATCAAAATTAAAAAAATAGTAATTTCTAAAATTTTTATTTCATTAAAATCATATATATCAAACATATATTTATTCTCAAATATATATAATATATAAAATATACCTATTATATACTTTTCCCATTAAATGGTAAAATATTCAAATGTTGTTGAGTGTCCAGTAAAATAACAGGTAGGAATAATAGAGGTGTTGATTGGGAGGTAGGAAAATTAGAAATTTCCAGCCCTAGTAGAAGAAAAAAAGTGTTAGGAATCACTAATAAAAAGATTATTCAAAATTAGCCATGTAAATGCGGATTATCTATATCTCCATTTTAACTGCACTGGCAAAATAAAGTGATGGCATAGAATGGTAGGTAAAGAAAATGAGAAACTCAAGAATCCTTAACATTAGTATATAATAGTGACTGGTAGGTAGGAAAATTCAAAGTTAGCAACAAATAATGGAAGAGAAGTGTTGACTAGGAATCAATGTCCAAGACTATCTATATAGGCATATGAACGAACCATTCATATATATATTTCCATTGTCGATCTAGCTATTCCAAGTTTTTATGGAGAAATCAGAAGTTCCCCAGGAAGAGCCCTGCAAGGATGATGAGTTTCAAAAGTTGCTACTAACCCTTCCTGAAGAGAGAAACTGGGATGGCACTTCTCTCTATCTATACCAAGGCTTTTGGTGCCCTTCTATCGCAATTAAGCCCGTCTTCTCCTTTCAACAACACTTCCAAGCACTGGGCTCCGATTTAATTCTGGCCAGCACTCCTAAATCAGGTACCACTTGGTTAAAAGCTCTCACCTTCTCAATCCTCAATCGCACACGTTACACTCTCAATGACAGCCCCTTGCACACTACCAGTCCTCACGGCCTTGTACCTTTCGTTGAGTTTGACGTTTACTTGAAAAACAAGTCTCCAAATCTCATGCTTCTTCCTTCCCCAAGAATCTTTGCTACCCACGTACCATATGGATCGCTCCCATCTTCCATTAAGGAGTCCAACTGTCGAATTGTATATGTGTGTCGGAATGCTGTGGACCAACTGATCTCCTATTGGCATTTTGCCCTCAAGCTTCGACGTGGAAACGTGAAGCCACTCTCACTGGATGAAGGCTTTGAAAAATTCTGTCACGGAGTCCACAGCTTTGGACCCTTTGCGGAGCATGTATTGGGGTATTGGAAGGCAAACTTAGACAGACCAAAGAATGTGTTATTTTTGAAATATGAAGACATGAAAGAGGATGTCTTTTCTCACACCAAAAGGTTGGCCGAGTTCTTGGGATGTCCATTTTCTGCCATGGAAGAGAAACAAGGGGTTATACAAGAAATATGCGGGTTGTGTAGTTTTGAGAATTTGAAGGATTTGGAGGTGAACAAGAGTGGTAAACGTCCCTCCGGGGTTCCAAATTCCGCCTTTTTCAGGAATGGTAAGGTGGGAGATTGGGGAGATCATCTGAGTCCTTCAAAGGCTGAATACTTGGAGAAGTTAATTGAAGAAAAGTTGAGTGGTTCAGGTTTAACCCTGAAAATTTGTCCCAAGTTCCAAAAGGAGGACGAGTGTAAGCCTAGCTCTGAGATGGAGGCATAATCATCTCAGCATGGAGCTTCTGGACTTGGTACTGTCTGGATACGTCTAAGTTCTTCTTTGTCTAGATTTGCTGCGTGGAAATGAGAGAATTTAGCCTTAGATGTTTACTTTTAGCTCTCGTTGCCATTTTCATGTTTTACTACGCTTTACATTTGGTTCAGTTCGTTTTTGTTTGTGTTGTCATGTTATCTGTATGGCAATTAATTAAGGGAAGTTGGCTAATAATGTTTGTCGTCTTGCATGCTTCCCTGAGAGTTAATATCTATGGTTTGTATTAATGATCCATGTGCTGGGTTAATGAATGGTTAATTAATTGTTTAGTAATGTAAAAGTTACATCAAATGAAAATGGCTCAACCTGTAGGTTAGCAGAAGCTCAACAAACATTAAAATAATTAATTTGATATCTCATCAGATCCTGAGCCAGCAGCATTTTGATGTTTACAAAACATACGTTGCAAGAGATGCTCATAGCACTTCAGGTTGTTGAACACTAAACCCTAGGAGTGTGTTGTGTATATATATATATATATATGTAGCTAACGGATGTGGGGTGATGAAATGATCAGCAAGATGAAGATGGTGGGGATGAAAAGGGCCCTGCAGATTGGATTTTGGAGTGGATTTAACTGGTTGACATGACAATTATCATGCATAGCACTGTCGTCAGCGTATGTTGTGGACACAATTGAGGTACATGGGTGAAGACCCAAAAATTTGTCATATTTTTATTTTTATATTAATTTTAAGTTGAATTTTATCAATAAATTTCAAACTTAATTAAATTTGATTTTTTTTTTTTTGCCCACTCATTTTTTAATTCTTAATTTTTATTATTTTATATATCATTTTTTTAATAATTATTATTATTATTATATATTTTTTATTTTTTATTATTATTTCTTTTTTTATCTTTTCTCTCTCCTCTCTTCTCTCTCTTCCATTCGTTTCCCATTCTTCTTCCTACCCTCACCTACCCCTCATACCCCCACGTCACTTACCCCCTCTCTCTCTTCTTTTTTCTCTTTTTTTAACCAACGCCCATATCCCCACCCAACTCCATCGTCACTGTCAATGATGTGATGTCGGCGCAATTTCCGATGCCCCTCCATCCCCATTTTCTCCCTTTTTCTTCCTCCCATTTTATTTATTTATTTATCTTATATATATATATATATATATATTTTGTTTCCCAAAAACCTGTCAACCCTCATTGTCGATAGATCATCGGCCAGAGTGAGCCCCTTGCCGGCCGACGACCCCCTTCCCTTTTCTCTCATTCCCTCACTTTCCCATCACACTCATTTCCATTATTATTATTATTATTATTATTATTATTATTATTATTATTACTTATTTTTTCTTGATTTGATTTTAATAGTAATGGTTGTTTGTGAAATTTGGATTATTGAATTAATATGAAATTTGAGCTTTGTTAATTAGTATGAAATTTGGGTTAATTTATTGTTGGTAAATTAATTTGGAATTTGTTAATTTAGGTTAGATTAGTTGATAATTTATATGGTTGTACTCATTTGAATTAATTTATATATGATATAATATTGTGATATATTTTGGATGTGGGTTTGCATATTAAATTGGGTTGATTTTGGTTGTGGATTTAGGTTTGCATATTAAATTATGCTTGGATTATGGGATATTAAATTTAGGGTTAATGTGATTTATTTTAATTTATCATGTTTTGAGTTTGATTAATTGAGCTTATATTTTGGCTATTAATTTAAAAATTTTATATTAAGGTCTATGACATGTGCGATATTTTTGTTAGGTTATATTTTCTAATTTGGGCTCATTTTTAATTGGTAAGATTTGTTGGACTAATTTGAAATTTGAATTTGGGTTTGAATATCTATTGCGAATTTTATACATTTTTAGATATTTACAATTTAGGCTATTTTTGTTTTTGCATAGGCTCATTCTACAATTCTATTGGCTGAATACGAATTTATGACACGTGGAACATGGAATTTCATGGAAGAAAGTGATAATAAAAAGGCTATAAAAAGACATTGAGCTTATTGTAAGCTTATTTGGATACACGTTTTGTTTCTCACTTTTATTTGGTTTTATTTTTATTAGTTCTTGTAAATATTTGTTTGTATATTTTTATTGATTAAATATAAAATTGGATATCGAACAAATTAGAAATTTTGTTTAAATAAGAGGAATAATTCAGTAAATATGTTTTAATAAAATAATAATTTTAAAATATTCTTCTTAATAAAAGAAAGTTTTTTATTATTAATAAAAATTCAAAAAAAATGCTTTTAGAAAAAATCCAAAAAAAAAAATTGTTTTTAATAATAATTGTCCAAAAATTTCTTTATTTAATAAAAATTGTCCAAAAATTATTTTTTAAATAAAGTTGTCCCAAAAATTAATTTTTAATAAGATTGTCCAAAAAAATGTTTTTTTTTATATATATAAATGAATTCTTTTTGCTTAATTAAAATGAGATTAAAAGTATTTTTAGAAATAGAGGATTTAATTTTTTTTTTCTTTTTGATTAAAAATTCTTTTGCAAATAAAGTTATGTCTTTTTAAATAATTTGTATAAATCACTTTTCTTAAATGAAAACAAATTGAAATACTTTTATACATAAAATTGCATAAATTCATTCATTTTTTGTAAAAGCAAGTAAAAATAATTTTTGTACCCAAATTGAAATTTTGTAATAAATTATTTTGATACAATAAATGTAAATAACTTTTTTGAAAATTGAATACAAAGAGAAAATAAATTGATTCTTTTTGTAAATAAATAAATTAAAATCATGAATTCAAAATCATTTTTTATAAAATCCTTTGAAATTTCTTGAAAACTATTTTTTTAATATCTTTTTTTTATTTAGTTCAATAAATAATTTTGCATAATCCTCTTGTCATTTATTTTGTATATTCTTGTAATTAGATTTCATCATTATTTTTGTGTATATTAATTTTCACTATGACGTGTACATTGATTATTTTTCTTGGTATCCATAATTAATTAATTGTCACAATTCCCTTAATTCGTTTAGTAAAGGTCATACGTATACGGGCTTAGAGTGATACTACGATTCACTACCATACCTTCCCAATAGGTAATCTAACCCCTGGACCCGACTTTAGTTTTCCACAGACTGTTTTTTCCAATTAAAGAGTCACACTTAAGGTTTTCTTTCTTATTTTGTTTTCTCTTAAAAAAAATAAAACAAAAATAAGTGGTGACTCCAAGTCTTTTTCAAATAATCAAATTTTCACCTAATAAATAAAAGAAACGAGTCACGCCATCGAGTGGGAACACATATAAAAAACGTGGGTGTAGACCCCCCCCTGGGGCTGCGAAGCAGGGAGGAGTTTCTTTGTTTTTTTCTTTTTTTTTCTCAGGCGGCTGATGGGAGGTTGGCTCGGGCAGAGAAGTGCAACTGATGGGAGAGGCAACAGGGAGGCTTGCGGGAGAAGCCAAAGGAAGCTAAAAAGAAAAGAGAAAAGGGAAGAAGGGATATCGGCAGAGGGGGGCTTGTCTTCAGGTAGGGGACGAGAGCAGAAGGAGAGGAGATTTGGCTAGAGGGAGAAAAAACCAGACAGAAGAAGCTTCCGCGGGCGCGGTAAGTCTCCATTTCTTAATGCCTACTTCACCATTTGATAATATATGCATGATATTTATTGTTTGCTGTGGACATCAAGGGCCACAGGTTTGGTTTTGGGTTGAACCCGTTTACATGCACATTATGCTCTGTTCTCATTTTCATTTCTCTTTGGTGCCCATCTCTATACATGTATGGTCGTTATCATTCTCATGTTCCTTGTTCCGGTTTCCATACATGCCTTCATCCTCACGCTCCCCCGGTGCACCTCATTTTCCTTCTTTGGATTTCATGGGTCTTTCACGTCACAAGCCTCCACTACCACCTTTTCTCTCACTACCATTTCCCGTCAAGCATCTTCCTGCCTACGCGTTCCCAGTGGTCTCCACGTCATCGCTGGTCGGCTCAACCCCGAGGTCGCTGGCCGGAATCCCAAGGATGTTGTCAATGGAGGTGGTCTCGCTGGAGGGTCCGCTGTCGGAGTACTAGCTGAAGTTGGCGTCGGGATCGTCCTCGGAGGAGTGGAGTTCGGATAACTGCCAGCCCCATGGTGGCGTCATGCCTCTGCGCCTGGTCAGAGAGTCCAGTCTTCCTTTGGATACCACCGATCGGCGTGCCACCAGAGCGAAGATGACCCCCCCTTGATATCGCCGTTGACAGCAGCCGGACGTGGAAGCCCCCGCGAGCGCATCAGAATGGCTCTTCGCGGATAGCCTGCCGCTTCCTCAGCTGCCGCCGCTTGCTTCGTCACCAGACCGCCGCCACGGCTCCTCTCTTCCCCGCACCGCCGCTGCTCCTCTTTTCCTCGCGCTGCCATGGCTCTCCTCTACCTCGTGCCGTCGGTGGAGTCTTCGCGGGTGGAGAGGCAGATGGTAAAGAGAAGGGTTGTTTTGCCCATGATGGTTTTGGGCTGGGGTTTGAACTTGGAGCCAGACCCAAGCCTATGAAGAGAAGCCCAAGTTTGTGAAGGCTTTAAATGCCTTGGGCTTGCCCATTGATACCTCATGGATTGGGCTTGATGAAGATGGGGTTTATTAGTGGACTTGGGCTTTAGTGGGCTAGACTCAGATGAGAGGCCCAAGTTTGTGAAGGCATTGGGTGCCTTGGGCTTGCCCATTTGGCATCTTTGGGCTTGGGCCTGATGGATGCGTATTATCATTTATTATTATTATTAATTATTATTATCATTGTTATTATTATTATTATTAATCATTATTATCATTATTATTATTATCATTGTTATTATCATTATTATTAATTATTATTATTATTGTTATTATTATTATGGTTACTATTATTATTATTATTGTTAATTATTATTATCATTGTTATTATCATTATTATTAATCATTATTATCATTTCACACTATCAACATCCATTTATTACTATTATTATCATCATTAACCCAAACTTTCAAAAATCTCATTATTATTATTATTATTACCTCAACTTTCAAAATCTATTTAGTATTATTATTATTATCATCAATCCAAACTTTCAAAACCCTATTATTATTATTACTAACCCAACTTTCAAAATCTCATTATTATCATTATTATTAATTCACACTTTCAACATCTATTTATTGTTATTTATTATTATCATCAATCCAAACCTCCAAAATCTCATCATTATCATTATTATTAATTCACATTTTCAATATCTATTTATTATTATTTATTATTATCATTAATTCCATCTCTCAAAATCTTATTATTATCATTATTGTTAACTCAACTTTCAAAATCTATTTATTATTATCATTATTATCATTAATCCAAATTCTCAAAATCTTATTATTATTATTATTATTAATTCACACCTTCAAAATCTTATTATTGTTATTATTATCATTAATTCAGACTTTCGAAACCTTATAATTACTATTATTATTAATTCAACCTCTCAAGACCTCATTACTATCATTATTATAAATTCAACTTTCACAAGTCTATGGTCTCGCAGTTCAATTTCCTAAATTTCGTTTCTCATTTTCTTTAACAAATTCCAATTTAATCACCGGAGCTCTAATCTTCAAAATTTAATTCCAAATACTCCAATTTTCAAATAAGCTCCAATAATCCGGTTTTCACTCGAATAGTTTTTAATCACATTTCAGTTCCTAAATAATCTTCTGATCTTCTTGACTTTACATAAGCAATAGTGATTCCTTCATAATTCCAAAACACGAGATTTGTGGGATTAGCTCATGAACAATAAATCGGGCTTTGTTGGGGGCCCTATGTTTGACCCCTTTTGACTGTCAATTATCGTGCTTACTGTATTTTGCTTGAGCTTCGCTTTGCACTCCGATATGTATGAGCTATGTTTTGTATTCATTAATTGTGCACTAATCCCGTTTCTCGATAGCGCGTTGCTGTTTGCTGCCCAGGTACGCATTCACTCATTCTGATCATTCATTATACATATTCTGATTCTCATATATGCATGATTGATGTATCCATTGACTTTCTTATTCGATTGCCACGTCAGTTTCACTTTATTAGTAGAGACCCGACTTTAGGGGCTTAGAGGGATGCTACGGTCTTTACCGTACCTTCCCGATGAGTAACCTGACCCCTGAACCCGATCCGGTTTTTCACAGACCACCTTTTCCAAAACAAGGAGTCATACTTAGGGTTTTTCTTTCTTATTTTGTTTACCCTTTAAAAATAAAACAAAAATAAGTGGCAACTCCAAGTCAATTTTTCTTAATCAATAAAGATCAATTTTTCGAAATCAAAATCGAGTTTCGCCATCGAGTGGGAAACGCATGAGCCGAAATGCGGGGTCCACAGTGGGTCAACAATGGGACTTTGAATTTTCCTTAACAAAATAGCTTGATCAGCATGATTTTTTTTGTTGCCAATAGTGGGAAATACTGCAAAACACGTCGGATCAATCATATTTAACTTCGAAAACAAGTTGGTAGTTGTTAAACTAAAAAAAAATTATACTTTTCAGATCAAGTTGCATTGGTTTTACTTCAAAATTACCATATAGGGCGGGTTAGACGTGATCAATCTACAAAGTCATTTATTAAAATTCGTAAGGAGGACCCAGTTTTTGAGATACCAAATTTACCCTGTGTTCAACTATCTCCCATTAATCCTTTACTTCCATAAAGTTGAAAACAAAATAAATAAATAAAAATGAGAAATAAAATTAGAACTTTACCATTTAATTCATCTTTATTTTTCTGTAACTCCTTATAAGAAATTTTTTTTAAAAAATAGGAATATATATATATATATAAATCAAGAAAAATAATAAAAGTTATATATGTTTTTTTATTTTTTTATAAGAAATTAAATTATTTGAAACATACTTTTCTAAAAACTAAAAATAAAAAATAAAATTTGGGATTTTTTTAAAGAACCCATTAAAAAAATAAATTTAATTTTCAATTTCTCTTGAATAAAAACCAAACCCTAATGTTATTATACTATTTTATGCATGTAACAATAAACTTTAGCAATTGCTCATGATCAATCAAAAACTTTGTTACCCTAATAAAATGAACAATTATTTTTTATGAGCACGCATTAATTGAATAACACATAAAGATTCGTTTGGTAGTATAACACATGAAAAAAAATTAAAAAATTTCTAAATTAGATTATGTCACGGTATATTGTAATATTAATGTATTTATATTACAAGTGTAATGCATTTATGTCGTACTTATCTTTTATGACAAAATTAATAATTTTAGAAATAATTGTTTATAACTTATTGGTATTAGGAATGGCAATTTCGCGGGTTTCCCGGGTCACCCGCCTCGACCCGCCCCTATTGGGACGGGTATAGGAACATGGCAATCGGGGATGGGCCGAGTTCAAGATTTTTTTTAAAACCCGAATCGGGTTCGGGGCGGGGTTGGGTGTAGTTATAATTTGACCCGCCCCGCCCCGAATATGAAATTACTACTTTACCCCCCACTTATAAATATTAGCTTCCTCTCCTCATTTTAGGTCTTCTTTTCTCAGTTCTCGTTCCTGTCGACGCTAGGGTTTTTGCTCCCACTCAATGGAGAAATTCATCAGATAATCCATTCGAAAATCCATTTCCTCTCTATTCATCCTTGTTTATCCCATATTCACAAGAAATCAAGAATCACAACTATTATCTTCACGTATCTACAAACCGGTAAGATTTTTTGTTGATTTTTTGGTTGAATGATGCCTTGATTTGGTGTTGTATTCCGTTTCTAATTCGGGAAAGAGATACGAGATTTAGGATTTTTCCATTTCCAGTTTTAGATTATTGAAGGATTTTTTTTTTCTATTAGTTTTCAGGTTGCTATTTAGGGTTTTGAATCCATTTCTTGCGAATCTTAATAGGGGCTAAGCAGATCTTATCGTCAAATGCTTCCACTCCCTTCATATTGAGAAATGGATCTTATCGTCAAATTTTTCTAGGGTTTCATATTAATAGCAGAATAACGAAGTACGTAAGTATCCCTAAATACCAAATATGTAGTTATTCATTGAAGTTCTTAGCCCGACTTCCAAGACTGTGCCACAATTTCAATTCATTGTTTGAAACATCTGGTTGATGAACCATGCTAACACCAGTATCTGTATCTTTATATATGGAAATTGCATTATTCCTGTAAAATGAAAACAAAGAAGGAGAAGTGAGGCAATATATAATAACATAGATCAAAGTAGTCATATAAATCAGCTTGTGAACAATAGCTTGGAAGGCGTGAAAGACAAACATATATGTCAGAATAGAGGATATGTTAAAATATGTTCCCCCACTAAATCTTGGTTTTCAATGGGAAAAAATGAAGATATTGTATATAACACCACTTCAACCAATCGAAAGGATAAACATTTTTGACCCAAAAGCTTATGTTGTATGCGAAATTGAATATATAAGAGGCTATATATGAATGTAAGATGGAATATTTAACAGGAAATCACATCTTCAATGAACATCCAAAAGCCTAAGTGGCAGCTAATTTAGAGAACCATTTCGTCATAATTCTTGCAGCCAACTGCCTACAGAGCCTCTTTAGAGTTAAGAACTTCACATGCTCACCTATCTGGCTTCAATTTCTTCCTAGCAAGATCAGAACCCCCTGCAGTTTGTCTTCCTGCAAAAGAGGAAAAAATTTAGCCTGTGAAAGAATTAAGATGAAAAACAGCATTTCAACTTACGATTTTCTCCTCTAGCCAGGACAGTTCCAAAGCTTCGAACTGGTAAATGCTTCTCTATTAAGTCATCCTAAAATTGGAAAGACATTAGAATGAAAGTCATTATGCCAGTATAAATTTAATTCTAATGCTTTAAGATGCATATACCTCTGTAGCTTTTGGTCTTGTTAGACAACGGGCAAAATATTTCTTATAGGCTGCCTTCAACTTTTCTATTGGTTGAGCATTCCTAAAGCATAGAAAAATTGAATTTTGGTAAAACAAGAACATAAATAGTCTAAGAGATATAGAAACTAAAATTTTTGCAGAACAGAGATACAATTCTGTCAGAAGATCAATCCACAAAAATACATCCTAAAACTATTGACCCCTTTAGTTCCAGCTCTTCACAAATAAAATAATCTTCACTTCAACTTCTTCAGAATCATACTTCAATACCAAAATTGTTAAGCATGAACTTAAGTTGTTAGCCCTTTTTACCAAATTATAATAATACAAAAATCCACAAAGCCTCTATTCCCCATTACTGGACACATCTATGTGAATCCTTTCCTGTCACTCAGCCCTATCTAGGGTCATCTGTATGCATTGCCAATCTGTTTGGTCAGACTTAAATAATAATTAATTGAATATGTCATATAGGAATTCAAATAATCCAACCACATCATAATATGACATATTAGATAACCAAGAAGAAAAGAAAGGAGAGAAACTATCCGTCCTTGAGAAATTTACAGTCAAGAAGGTAGGGGCAGTCCTATAATATTTAGCATAATACCTAACCAACCCACTTTCATTAAAATAGGTAGACACTTTTTAACTAACCAAGATTTGTCCTTATATGAGATTTATAGAACCAAGAAAGCAAAGTAAAGCCTATAAAAAAATAAAAAAATAAAAAAAATAAAAAAGAAGGCAAAATCAAAGAAAACACAAGAAACAGAAAAAAGAAAGACACTCTAAACTCTCCAAGCAAGCCATCTTCAATGTTTCTAAACACAAGAAACCCCTTAGCCACTAATCAAGCCTTGTATTTAAGTATATTGTCATATGTTTTTTCTTTGACTTTGAAAACCCATTTACATCCTATTGCTTTCCTCCCAAGTGGTAATGAAACCAATGACCATGTTCCATTCTTCTGAAGAGCCCTATATTCTTCTAAGATTGCCTTTTTCTACTCTGGTTCCTGCAAAGCAACAAGCACACTAGAAGGCTCTCTCAACTCTGCTAGATAAATCTTAGGCTTGTATCTACCATTCTTGGCTCTTGTTATCATTACATGAGTGTTTCCTAAGCTCCTTGCTTCTATAGCAGCAAAAACTAATCCTACAATATTTTTGCTTAAACTAGGTTGCACAGAAACATTAGTCTCAAGTGTATGAGTAGGAGAGCAATAGCATTAGAAGTATCCATGTCACATAAATGCTTATCTTCATGTTGTGTAGATGGTACTAGTGTTAGAAATAGATGTTCGAAAAGGATTATCTTGAGAATTAGATGATGCAAAACCTAAAAGGAGCTGAGAAATATGAGGAAATACAGGTGGTGTGGCTAAGGGCCTTAAACTTATCTGAGAGACTGAAAGGACAACTGGTGACTTTTTTATTTTTGAAAAAGGAAAAGAGAATTCATCAAATATGACATCTCTTGAAATAAACATCCTACTATTAGGGTCTAAACACTTACAACCCTTGTGATTTAAATTGTAGCCCATAAATATGCATTAAGCACTCCTAAATTGCAACTTATGTTTATTATAGGTTCTAAGGTTAAGATTACAAGCACATCCAAAGACTCTATGAGTGTTATAGGCAGGTTTAATCTTGAATAAGGTTCTAAAGGGGATTTAATATTAAGAATAGAAGTTCGAAGTCTATTTATAGGTACAAAGTCGCTTTAAAAGCCTCATCCCAATATTTCAAAGGAAGAAAAGAATTTGCTGAGAGAGAGAGAACCCATTTTCTACTATATGCGCCTATGTTTTCTATCAACAACCTCATTTTGTTCGTGTATGAGGGCAAGAAACTTTATGTACTATCCCATTAGTAGACAAATTATCTTGAAATACTTTGAAACTCTTCTCCACAATCTGTTTGCATGGCTTCAAGTTTGGTATTGAAATTGATAAAAGTTTGAATAGCATCTGATTTATTTCTAAGCAAGTAAATCTAGGTAATCTAGAGTAATAATCAATAAAATGGATGTAATATTTGATTAATATTTATATCCATTACTAGCCTAAATGTGTGCTAGACCCCATAGATCAAAATGCATAAGTTGAAGAGGAGCAGTATAGACTGTATCAGACAAACTGAATGAGAGTTTATGAATCTTACCTATACAACAAGATGTACATAAAGAAGATTCCATTTTATTAAAATTGGGCATATTACAATGAGAGAGTACACATTTGAAAACTTTTTCAAATGGATGACCTAACCTTTTATGCCACAAATCAAACAAAGAACTCTTAGAATTGGTTGAACAACTAGTATGTGTTGAATTATCTATATTACAAGAGGCTGACAGTTTTTTTGTTTTTAAAATCAGAAACTTTTATATAGAAATAAAACATCTTGTTCAAAAAGTATAGATTTACCTTTTATTTTTAAAAATCATTTTCAAATAATTAAACAGTTTTTAAAAGTATTACTTTTTCAATGTAAGTCTCTAAGTGTTTTTGTATTTTATATAAAAGTTACCACTATTTTCTGATTTCAAAAACAGAAAACGGGAAGTTTATCTAAACAAGCACAAAGTTGATTTATTTTGTTATATTTATAAAGTTCATCTGGATATTGGGACTTTCTTAACAGAAAGTGGCAGATAAGGACTTCAGATTTAGTGCTTAGTCATGCCAAATTCTCATGAATTTCAATAGTTGGGTCAATATATATATATATATATATACATATTTTACTTGATCCTTGCATTATTCCCTTGCTTCTTTCTCACCAGGATTACTTATCCAGCACCAAATGGTTGTTTAATTTGCATATCAGTTCTTTATCATGTGAAGTATGAGGTTGTGAATGTGCAATTGGACATTTTTTATGTTCTCTACAGGCAAATTTATTTTCTACTGGTTATATGAAAGTTTAATTTTGTTTGACTCTAGAAATGCATTGAGGAATTCTGCATTCTTGTTGCTTCCATATTATGATAGCACAAAAACTTAGGTGGATCTAAAGGAAGAGAGAATCCTGAAAAATTAGAATTTATTTGCATGGCCTCATGATAATTTGTATAATGATTCTTGGAATGTTTTGTTTTGTTTTCTGGTGATTACTTTTTAGAATATTCTTTGTTTGCTTTTGTTTGCTTTGTTTTCTGTTTTTTTATTTTCTTCTTATTTTCTTCTCACTTGCTGTGGGTTGTCCATATAAACTGCATGTGTCTTTCGGTTGCACTGCCCTCGATGCTTTTCTATTACATTTATTTTCCTATTAATGGAAACTATGTTGACATCTTGCAATTCTTGGAGGTTAACCTAAATACAATCTTGCCTTTTAAACCCTTGCTTCAAGCCCTATCCAAGCTTTAGGTTATTAATTTAGGTTTGAATGTTTTACTTATAGACTTTATTTTATATTAAGAAAAATGACATCAGAAGAAGGGGAAAACTTTTCCATGCCAAGTGCGGGTTCAACTCCAATTACAGGCAGTACTTCAACTACTGATGGAACCTTGGTATCTAAAAGAAGAAAGTTGACTTCGGTTGTTTGGAATGATTTTGATAAAATCATAGAAGATGGACAAGATTATGCTATTTGTAAGCACTGTAAGGGAAAGCTTAAGGCCGATAGCAAGAATGGGACAAAACACTTACATGTACACATAGAAAGGTGCATGAAACGAAGAAATGTTGATATTAGGCAACAATTATTGGCAGTAGAGAGAAAATGTCATGGAAAAGTTCAAATTGGTGGTTTTACCTTTGATCAAGAAATCTCAAGAGAGAAGCTTGCACGTGCAATTATATTGCATGAGTACCCACTTTCAATCGTTGACCATGTAGGGTTTAGAGAATTTGCTACTAGTCTCCAACCCTTATTTAAGATGGTTTCCCGCAATACGATTAAGGGTGATATAATGAAGATTTATGAGGTTGAGAAAGATAAGATGATTAGCTACTTAGAGAAACTTCAAAGTAGAGTTGCTATCACAACTAATATGTGGACATCAAAACAAAAGAAAGGCTACATGGCTATCACTGTACATTACATTGATGAGTCTTGTGATTCTTGCCCACTTGGTGTCTCAGCTGATTCATGTCCAGCTGGTGCTCCTTGATTGAGGGATTAATCAACAAAATTTATAACCTATTACACCATATACTAGGGTAGCAAAGACAAAGCTACTATAGCATAGTGGCTCTAGGATCGTTCACTGGGATGGGTTTTCACTTTGCAAATGATATTAATTCAAAGCTGAATTGGTGTCTTTTCATTTCAAGGTTAGCTTTAAAAGAAAACATAAAGATGTTTGAATGAAAAAGGTTTGGTTTTAAACTAACCAAAAATAGTAACTGATTTTACTTACAAAGAAAAGTGTTTCTTGGAGTTCAGATCACTAGGCTCAGGTTCCTCATACAAAAAGGGAGTTCCGGTCACTTGTTTCTTTTCCTCGTATTAGAGAATTAACATATAGTTCCTTCTCCAACCGGTGTTGTACAGATGCTTCCCATTAATGGGTTCAAACACTAAATCCCTCTCACTGATGCACCTTGCAATGGCTCATACCTCTCACCTAGCACTTGCCATTCAAGGTGATCTTTAACCTTGGATTACCCGTCAAAAGCTCGCAAGAGATAACTAATGGATGTCTCCTTGGAGTCCAAAAGCTTACCAAGTGTTGGCTATTCTAGAAAATCCTACCTTCAAGTCACTTCCCAGAGGCTCGCAAGGGGCAAACTAGTGCATCTCCATGGACAGAGATCACTTGCCTTACCAAGTGTTGGCCCAAGTGATTTAAAGGCGTTTTAAGTTAACTAAAAAGATAAAAACCATTAACGGGTTACACTTTCTCTTCATTAAAAACTAAAACAACAAAACTTCCAATTTATGCATGTGAAAACTTACCCGGCTTTCTTCACTCCAAGAGACAAAAAGCCTAGCCTCTCATCCTCTGAGGAAAAATCCTCAGAGTTTGGTTAGCAAGAAAATGAAAATGAAAGAGAAGGAAAAACAGAGCAAGGCTCTGTATATTCTATATATTTATATATCTATCTATATATTTTACAATGGATTACATGATTCTATCTGATGGATCTCCTGGAACAAGCTCCTCCGAGAGTCCCCCAAAAGTCCTCTTTTTAGTGTTTACAAGAGAGTTTATATAGGAAGGTAATTTACCCTTCCTTGGATACTTCCTAGCTAAGGAATTACATGAGTGGCTGAATACAAGGAGAAAATGGAAATTTATACAAAAATATCTGAAGAAAAGATCTAAAAGAGTCGGTGCACAAATATCGGGAAGCACTAAGGACCATTTCGCATGTGAAAACGAGGTCTGCGAGATTTCGTAGACGCACACAAAGGGCTGCGAAATCATTTCGCAACAAAAGGCTAATCTCGCAGTGCTGTGAAGTTGGCTTTCATCTTGAGGTGCTCAGCTTCTAGCGTGTCGCATATATCGGGTAACTTCAGGAGGAATTTCAAAACACTGTACAAAAAGGCTGCGAAATCATCTCGCAACAAAAGGGTGATTTCGCAACACTTTGCAAATTTCTTCCTTCAGCTTGGAGTGATCGGCTTGCAATGGCTGTAACTCCTTCATTTCAACTCCGAATTGCGCACCGTTTGAATAATTGGATTCTTGACTTCCTGAGATTTAAAATGGTATATAGCATGTAGAAAATGGACTTCGGGAAGTGCTCCAAAAGTGCGAAAGAAGACTGCAGCTGCTGTTCTCTGTTTTCTTCACTCTGTTTTCCTCTCTCCAGTGCTCTTTCCTTGCATACTTTGAACGACTAAGGCAAAGGACTATGAGGCTCCAAAGCTTGGTTTCTTCATGAATTTGAGCTTCCAAAAGCTTTGCCATGAACTATATACAGCTCTCCCTCGTTCTTGGATTGCTTTGGTGATCAAAAAGCTATCAAAACACCAAAACTTAACACAATTTGATTAGAAACGATTGCAAGGGTCCTTAACATGTTAATTGGGTTAAAAGGCAATAACTACTACTCAAAAGTGTTTAAAAGAGTTAATTACAAGCTATGAAATAACACTTTTTGAGTAGTAATCATCTTGGTTACTACACCATCATATTGTAAGGTTAGTTATGTTTTTTTTTTTAACTTCCAAAGTGTTTTTTTATTTGATCCTTTAATGATATTGTTTGTGTTAATGATATTTTTTATTCTTAATTTAGGTTTTTTTATGTGCCTCCTCCACACACAAAATAAGTTCTTTCAGATGTATTAATGGATTTCTTGTTGGATTGGAATATGGATAGAAAAGTTTCTACAGTCACTGTGGATAATTGCTCAAGTAATGACGGAATGATCAATATCTTGGTGGAGAAATTATGTTTGAGCAATTCACTCTTATTGAATGGAAAAATTTTCCACATGCGATGTGCGGCACATGTGTTGAACTTAATTGTTAAGGAAGGTTTGGATGTCATTGAAGTAGAAATTGAAAAAAATCGTGAGAGTGTTGCATATTGGTCAGCAACCCCATCAAGAATGGAAAAGTTTGAGGATGCAGCTCGCCAATTGCGTATTACATGCAATAAGAAGTTAAGTCTTGATTGTAAGACACGATGGAATTCCACATACTTGATGTTATCAATTTCTATAACATATAAAGATGTGTTCCCACGTTTGAAGCAACGTGAAAAATACTACATGGTTGTGCCATCAGAGGAAGAATGGAATATGGCAAAGGAAATATGTGGAAGATTGAAATTGTTTTACAACATAACAGAGTTGTTCTAGGATGAAATTATCCCACTGCAAATACTTTCTTCATCAAAGTGTGCAAAATCAAAGAGGCATTGTATGATTGGTTGATATGCTCAAATGATGTTGTGAAAACGATGGCATCAAGTATGTTGCAAAAGTTTGACAAGTATTGGAGTGGGTGTCATATTGTGATGGCAATAGCAGCTATATTTGACCCAAAATACAAAATAAAGATTTTAGAGTTTTACTTTCCACTAATGTATGGGTCTGAAGCTTCAAATGAGATAGAAAAAATCCGTGGAATGTGTTATGAGTTGCTTTCTAAGTATCAATCAAAGTCTAATTTGGGGCAAAAAAACTCCATCCTATGGTACTTCATCAGGTTCAACTCTTTTGGAGTTAAACTATGATGAACAAGATCCTCTTTCAAAGTTTGACTTATTTGTTCATAGTACCATTGGAGAAAGTCATACGAAGTCGGAGTTAGGTTATTACTTAAAGGAGTCTATTCTGCCAAGGAATTCAAATTTTGATGTTTTAAGTTGGTGGAAGACAAATGGTATAAAGTATCCGACTTTGCAGATGATTGTTCATGATATCTATGTTATTCTGGTATTTACAGTTGCATCTCAGTCAGCCTTTAGCACGGGTGGTAGGGTCGTATCAAAACATCGCATTAGGCTTCATCCAGATACTTTGGAGGCCTTAATGTGTGCTCAAAGTTGGTTATGGAAGGAAAAAAAAGGTAACCGATTTACATAATTATCAATTTTATGAATTGTTTTTTATTAAAATATTTAGTAAAGTTTTCTAATATTTTTTTGGTGTTTTTTTTTTACTAGGTGATTCATCAATTCATGACTCATAGCCCCAACTCATAATGATGGATGAAAATGATGATTTACTTGTGCTTTAGATTTTTTACTTAAGATGATGTTAGAGACATTTTTTCTTTCTTTTTTGCTAACAATTTCTTTGTAATGTCTTTTTTTTTTATTTTTTTTCAATGTTGTTAAGCTTATGGATATATTTTAATTTTGGATATTATATTTTGGCATGTCTTCTATGATGTTAATTACCATGGTTGTAACTAAGAACCACATTCTTTACAATCAAGTTCAAGACTTGCAAGGTAGAGTCCTTGTAAGGAAATGTGGATGCAGGAACATATGCTAATTGAAGCCAACAATGCGTTGAAAAGAAAGGTACAAATTCTCAAATGAACCTGGTCTTTTCTTTTAGATTGACATCCTGTGTTATAGGAAGTGGGTCTGGTCAGCCTAGTCCAAAGGCCATTAACAGGCCTTCTAAGTCCAGCTTGGTTAAAGGGGATTTAGGAATTTGAGTTGTATTAGTAGTAACATCGATGAAGAAAAACTTCATGCTAGATTTCTATTGCATACTAACTGTCAAAATTGAAGAAAATTTTGGCTTAGTTGATCAGAATATGGATCCCAGTTGCAGTAGTTTTCAATAAGTTTTCCCCTTGTCAGAAGCAGAAAAACTGGGATCAAAATCCAAAACCCGCCATATGGTGGATACAAATTGGTATAACAAGTCTTACTAAATCTTGAGGAAAGTTCTTAAGATGGTGGAATTGTTACTAAATGGAACCCATTTGATGGGTCTTGACATGGTTTCTTGGTGGTCATTGCAAGTCATTCTTTAGAATTGCATTCAAATTTTACAGGTTTGAGCTTCTATTCTCTCATAATATACCTCTTGTTTTTGCCTTTTTATTGTGACAGCAAATTTCCAAGTACATTGATGAGCACTATAAAAATTTCTAGAATTTTCTCAACTTCCATCTAATAATGTGCCAGTCGGTTTCAATTGTGGTTCTGGTTGGGCAGGTAATCCTCTCTGTTTTCAGAATAAGGCTATTTTTTTTTTATATCTATACTTATGCAGCCATCATACCTCTTCAAATTATGAACTTGTTGTGTTGGAAAAATCAACATCTGTATACTCTTGTTTCAATTCCAATTCAATCAAAAAACAATTCCATTAGAAGGTCAAGATTTGGTGTATGCAGAATTGTTATAGATGAGACGCTAGGTTGCAGCCAGTCAGGCCAGCCCAAAGTGAATCTTTTGTTTGGAAATGATTTCAGTAGCCACAGATGGTGCCATTTCTCCCCTATTTTTCAGAAAAAGGCTGCTTTTCCTGCATAAATTTGTGTTGTGGAATGATTTTCATTGTTCAAATGACATTCAAAGTTCTGTTTTCCAAAATTTTCTTAAAGATTTGGACAAAATTGCACACAAGTCATTTTAACCAATTTTTCTTGACATGAAGAGAAGAATTCCAACATCATATTTATGGGGATTTGTTTGTTTTCTTGCATTTCTGCATACTTAGGAGTTCTAAACTGCTTTCTTCGGGGATATGATTCCATGGAAGAATTTCAACACCATAATTATGGAGATTTGTTTGTTTTCTTGCATCTCTGCATACTTGGGAGTTTCAAACTGCTTTCTTTGGGGATATGATTCCATGGAAGTATTTCAACACCATAATTATGGGGATTTGTTTGTTTTCTTGCATCTTTGCATACTTAGGAATACCAAACTGTTTTCTTTGGGGAGATACTTTGAATCTAAATGGATTGCACCCCATTTCCAGATCAATGCAGTTGTGCTTGCTATTCTGATATGGGCAATAAGAACTCATCCAGGAGCTCACTACAACAGTCCAAATCAACAAGAACGCCGTAATTTCACACATTCCTTTCTAGTACCACCCAACTCGCCTATCCCAGGTTGCTTAAGTGAATTTCTCAATGATAGGCTTTCACAGATCTCTCTGCCATATCTTAAGGATGGCAGTTCACAGGGCTGTCTGTCATATATTTAGGATGTGTTCACAGGACTATTTCAGAGAAGAAACCAATTCTAGTTCAAAATTCACATGAAAAAATATATAGAAAATTTTCCTCTCAAATACATTCATTAATCAAGGTTAACTCTTTGGGAATCAATGCTTCATTTCATATGCCTAAAAAAAAGCCCAGATGCTGATGGAGAAATGTGTACTGAATCCTTTGGATGATTGCAGCTCAACCCTGATAATCACCCATCTTGGCTGGGGGTGCAGCTAAGCTATGGTTGATCTTTTGGGGCATTTGGGTGGAGATCTCTCTCTTTGTGGATGGATATATAGTAGGATAGTCTCCTGCTTCATGCTAAGTAAGCACCCTCTCCCTCTCACAAAGATATATAGTAGGTTGTCAAACTGCCCAAGGACCTAACTATCAAACCAAAGTATCTTATAACATTTACTGTTGGTTGTGATCAGAAAAAAAATGTTGAGGCAGCAGTTAAAAAGGTTGATTTCTCCCCTTCTCCTTTCTGCTACTAAATTTGTCTCTCTTCTGCTACTAAATGTCTGTTGTGCAGTTCTCTGAGGACTTTACCATCCTTCTATTTCATTATGATGGCCAAACAACTGAATGGGATGAATTTGAGTGATCAAAGAGGGCTATTCATGTGAGCGTTCAGAGACAAACAAAATGGTAAGGAGTTTCTGCAAATGATTATTTTTTAACAGAAGTTTCACTTTTTCTGGTAGGTTTCAATAAGCTATGATCTGTTTTATTCTTTTAACTTCATTCTTTGCAATTTTGTCCTAGGTGGTATGCCAAAAGATTTCTGCATCCTGACATTGTGGCGTCATATGACTATATATTTATCTAGGATGAAGATCTAGGAGTTGAGCATTTTAATGCAGAAAAGTGAGTGTTGGACATAAATATCTTTTTTATGGCATTTGTGTTTCAGTCTACCCAACTTATGTCATTTTCCAATTCCAGATATATAAGACTAGTGAGGAAATATGGTTTGGAGATTTCACAACCTGGTTTAGAACCTAATAAAAGGTTAACATGGCAGATGACAAAAAGAAGAGGTGATCGAGAAGTTCACAAGTAAGAATAAACATTAACACCAAAGTTCCCTTTCATTTGTTACTTATTATAGATTAATGGAATGACCTTTTCTCCTTGTTTTTCCCCCATTTTTCTACCAGAGAAACCGGGTTGGTGCCCTAACCCACATTTGCCTCCCTGTGCAGCGTATGAAAAGCTTTGAGCAATACTATTGTTATTTTTTCTGTTCATTCCCACTCCTGCATGGTCTGACAATGGATTAGAAACAAAATTATTAGTTTTCCTTTTCCAAATGCAGGTTTGTTGAGATCATGGCTCCTGTATTTTCTAGAGATGCATGGCGGTGTGTGTGGCATATGCTTCAGGTATATATATCCTCAAATTTAGAATTAGTAAGTTCTCAGTTGCTCCAGTTGACCTGTTACTATCAAGTTTAAGTGCCTTTCTATGGGAATTACAGAATGACCTGGTACATGGTTGGGGTCTTAACTTTGCTCTTAGAAGATGTGTAGAGGTACTGACCTATGTCTGCCTACTTCTAATTCTCTTATATTATTTGTTTGTTAGCATGCATGATCATATTGGAACTTGCTCGTCTTTGAAACAGCCTGCCCATGAGAAAATTGGAGTTGTAGATTCTCAAGGGATCGTTCATCAAACTGTTCCCTCGCTTGGGAACCAGGTAAATCATCTTCAGAAAAATTTTCTACTACATTTTTATTTATATAAACGTTTTGTAATGAAAAGATCTATGAAATAGAATACTGGAGTAACCGTTATGTTTTTATAGGGGCAAGCGGAGAATGGGAAGGCACCATGGCAAGGGGTTAGTTACACATTTTTCTTCACAACATACTTGGTTCCATTTTATAGTAGAGCTAACATTATGCTTACAGACTCTTGTCTCCTGCTTTCCTTTCATGTGCTCATGTACCTTCAATTTTCTTTAGTGCCATCAAATTTTCAAATGCAAGAACCTAATACTGCATCTTACAAAAATGCTGGACATGATTTCTTTATTTTAAAATTTATTTTTTATTGGGTTTATAGTTGTTATTGTATTGCATTAATTGGTGATTCCAATAATTGTTTACGGGATATTTCTGTCTTTATTGGTTCCAAGTGAGGGAGAGGTGTAAAAAAGAGTGGACCATGTTTCGAGTTCGCATGACCAATGCCGAAAAAGCATATTACAAGGAGATGGGAATTAATCCTACCAATTCCACAATTGATTAGGGGATGACCCTCACAGAAGCTGACCTGTATACAATCATAATTACCACTGTTCTTAGGGTTTATTTTATTTTATTTTATTTAATAATAGTGATCATTTTTTAGTATCCCAAAGGTTACTGATGAGAGTGCTTTGATCTTCCATGCTGCTAGAAGTGAATTGGGTACCCAGGTGGCAGGTGAAAGAGAAAAAAGGTCAATTATTGGTTTCTATCATCGTCTATTCATTTTTGTTCTCTCTTTCACACATTGATATGTAGACATTAAATGGGCATGAAAGTTCCTCCTTTATGGGCCATTATAGATGAAATATGAATCAAAGTTAATGCTAGCAATCCTGGGAATATGCAAATTCATCTCCTATAACTATCCAAATTGATCTGACGTACATCTTCAAATCAACAAAAGATGAAAACCCCAGCCCAGCCCAGCCCAGCATAGCCCAGCACAACCCAGCCCAGCCCAGCCCCGCCCCGCCCCGCCCCGACAACACATACCCAGGTCAGGACGGGCCAGGGATGGGATTTAATTTTAACTCTATAACGGGGATGGGGGGGAGATGATAGTTATCCATACTATACTTGGAAGCTAATCACATTAACACTTAGCTTTTAGTGGAAGAATTTGATTTGGATCTTTTGAGAGTGGAAATTCTTTTGATGCTTAAACTTGCATAATATCCATTCTTTGTACTCTATGATCAAGTGAATGCTTTGACAACTCTTATTATAGGTTGAGTTTCACATCTTTATTGATCCATGGATGTCCATCATGCCACTCATATCATTTTTTGGAGTGATTTTCATGATCCCTTTTATGTATATTATTATAGTTTACTTAGTTTTTATCTCCTCCATTACTAAGGGACTAGCAATGAGTCGGTTGGGGGGTGTGATTACTACCAAAAAGTGCTATTTTGTAGACCTAATTATAATGGTTTTAAGCACCTTTGAGTAGTAATCATATTCATTTAACCCAATTAATTCATTAAGGTCCTTAGTAATTGGTTTTAACCATTTTGTGGCAAGTTTACATGTTTTTATCAGCTTATGAATCAATTCAAGCATGCCAAATGATGGAGGAGCTACTTGGACAAGTTATGGAAAAGCTTTTGGAAGCTCAAATTCATGAAAAACCAAGCTTTGGAGCTACATAGCCCTTTGCCAAAGTCGTTCAAAGTATGCAAGGAAAGAACAATGGAAAAGAGGAAAAGCAAGCAAAGTGAAAAAATCAGAGGACAGCATCTGCAGTCTTCTTTCGCACTTTTGGAGTACTTCCCGAAGTCCATTTTTTACATACTATATACCATTTCAAAGCTCTGGAAGTCAAGAATCCAATGCTTCAAACCGTGTATAATTTGGAGCTGAAATGAGGAAGATATGGCCTTCGGAATCCAACTGCTCCAGGTTATGCGAAAATTTCGCACGACACAAGGTGTTATGCGAAATTCGCATAACATTCGCATAACACCTTCAAAATTCGCATAACCCATGCGTGTTGCGAATTTTGCTCTGTTTTTGCCGACTCCACTTTAGATATTTTCCTTTGTATTTTGTGATGTAATTTCCTTTCTTATCCTTGTAACTAACCAATCACAAGCTTTTGCTTTTGTAAAGACTATATAAGGGGTGGAAATCACCTCTTGGAATATATAGAATATAGAATAGAGAATATAGAATATATATTACGTTTGACACTGAGAATTTTGACAGAGCTCTCTCGTTTCTCCTGTTCTTCCCCATTTCTATTTTCTTAGTAGCCAAACAGCCTCTGAGGGCTTTTCCTTAGAGGATGATTGGCTAAAACTTTTAGTTTCTCAAAGTATGGATGTTATGTGATGGCTTGGATGCAATCCCATGGAAATTTCTCGCACCCGGAAGGTAAGGTAGACGTTTTTCATTAAAGGTTCATTAATGCAAAGTTTGGTTTTTATTTCCTTTGGACAACTTCCAACGGCCAATACTTGATAAGCTTTTGGATTTCTATCCATTAGTTATCTCCTACGAGCTATTGGAAGGTGAGGTTTTCAATTCCAAGTTTTGTATTAATCCGTTAGAACCAATTTCAATGGCCATTGAAAGGTGAGTTTATCACTTGGAATGACTTTGAGTTGCCAATATTTGGTAAGCTTTTGGCTTTAGACCATTAGTTATCTCTTACGAGCCATTCAAAGGAAGTCTAAGGTGAATAACCATTGATGAAATTCACTACCATCTGTTTTGCCATTTTAAAGGATTAAAACTTGATTTGCTAAATCCATACCAGTTCGGGAAGCAAGCATCACCATAGTTGCAACCCCAACGCGAGGAGCCTATCCTGAGATTTCCAATTTGCATAAGAGCCAGAGCATAGCTATCCTATCTTTGAGAAACTTGTTTTTACACCCTTTCATTTTAGTCTTTAATGTTAGCTTAGATTAGTTTAAATCTTTCTAAAACATTTACATCTTCTTTTAAAGCTAACATCCATAAGAAAATCACCTATTTTCCTAATTTGAATATCACTAGTGTTTGCGAAAACCCTTCCCAGTGAACGATCCTAGAACCACTATGCTATAGTAGCTTGGCTACTTTAGTAATAGTATTTAAGGTATAAATTTTGTTGATACGCCTTTAAAGCTAAGCTACCATGAGTCGCATCAAACTCAAAGGTGCTTAAAACCATTATAATTAGGTCTACAAAATAGCACTTTTTAGTAGTAATCACACCCCCCTACCGACTCATTGCTAGTCCCTTAGCAATGGAGGAGATAAAAACTAAGTAAACTATAATAATATACATAAAAGGGATCATGAAAATCACTCCAAAAAATTATATGAGTGGCATGATGGACATCCATGGATCAATAAAGATGTGAAACTCAACCTATAATAAGAGTTGTCAAAGCATTCACTTGATCATAGAGTACAAAGAATGGATATTATGCAAGTTTAAGCATCAAAAGAATTTCCACTCTCAAAAGATCCAAATCAAATTCTTCCACTAAAAGCTAAGTGTTAATGTGATTAGCTTCCGAGTATAGTATGGATAACTATCATCTCCCCCCAACCTAAGTCTTTCTTTAAGCTTAGCAAAATTAACCATCTCTTGATAGGCTAGGAACGCACCTTTTATTCACAATTCTTTTCACTTACTAAACTTAACCAATTCACCCATGTAACAAGCAGAGGATCGGTGACTCCCAACCAATAAAGGCTTAGGGCACCAGGCTTTAAAGGCTTTCGCCACCCCTTCGGACCATGCTCAGGTTTCAAGGCAAGCAAAGAAGTTTATTCTATATATTTTTTTTCTTTTTTTTTTTTCTTTTTCTTTTTCTTTGTTCTATTTTTTTCAAAGACTCATTGGTCTTTATGAGGTGTCCCAACACTATTAAAGAGAGGTTAAAGGTGTCAAATTATGATTTCTCAAGCTTAGAGGGTGAAATAGTTTCACATCTTATAATCGGAATCTAATGTATGTGTGTGCGAATAGCTTAAGGTGGAAGAGATAAGTTTGCATGCAATGGGAGTTTCAACAATTCATCAACTTTTAGAAGAGCATAATACAAACTCTAAGACTCATGTAATCAAGTTGAAACTCAACTTCTCTCATTTAATTTTGAGAGTTAATCCTTAATATCCATGGAGTTTAAAGCAAAAATTTTAAAATTTAAACAAAAAGTAGCTAATTTAACTAAGTATGATAAAAATTTAAACTAATACTTACTTCCTCATCTCTCCCCCCAACTGAGATGAACATTGTCCTCAATGTTTGAATCGAAAATAAGGAGGAAGGAAGTGGTACCTCATGTGATGTGGACTTGGAGTTGAGAAGGTTGAACCACCTGTTTCAAAATTCAAAAATTGAATGAGAGAGGAATTTATACTAAATATTTACAAAAATGATGAGTGGGCCCCACTTTGAGCAGCTGAGGACAAGGCTCAAAGGGTCCATGCCATGATGGTATACTGATATAAGTTGCAATGACATTTGAATGTAGCTTGCAGGGGTGTTAAAATTGGAGATTTTTTGCTAAAACAGGGGAAGCTTAAAAATTCGCACAAGGGAAGAGTGGTGCGAAAATTTCGCACAAGGGGGGGTGTTATGCGAATTTCGCATAACACAAGGTGTTATGCGAAAATTTCGCACAAGCACTATTCACCCACCCAAATGCAAAATTGGATTCTTTCAAATGGTCATAACTTCTTCGTTTCAAATCCAAATTGCACACCGTTTGAAGCACTGGACTTCTGACTTCCTAAGCTTCAAAAAGAGATATGGTATGCATAATTTGAGCTCCAGAAAGTGCTCCAAAAACGTGTCCAACAGTAGCAAAATGAGGTGCGGCTGCAACATTCCCTTTCAGCTTTGCACAGTCGTCTTCAAACGGCCATAACTTCTTCGTTTTAACTCCAAATCGAGCACTGTTTGAAGCTATGGACTCCTGACTTCCCAAGCTTTGAAACGAGATATAGTACACATGAAATGAACTTCAGGAAGTGATCGAAATGTTCCCAACAGTTGCCGATATGGGGTGGTGCGAATTGCTCTGTTTTGGCTTTTCTCCCCTGTTTGCCTTTGTTTTCACCATAACTTCGATTTTTGCAAGCATCATACCTGTATGAACACTTCAAAACTCATCTTAAAAACATATTAAAACTAAATTAAAGTTAAGAATTCAAACTAAAACATGCATAAATTTAAAGAAAGCATAGAATTTAAATGAAGCTGATAGCATGTACCCCAAAAAGAAGATGAACTATTTAGCTCATCCTCACTCACACACCCACTTCATGCTGAATTCCCCCTGGATCCCAAACAAAATTAGCATCCTTCCCATTTGGTCCAAGGGAATTCATTTCTCTTCTCTTCCCTGGAGAAGTGGATGCTTTAAAGGGTTCAGGTAACCCTTTGTCATCTTAAACCTTATGATTTTCAATGGAAGGTTGGTCCATAGAGTTGTCATAGCAATCCCCCACCAAAGTGTCGATCTTCAACACTTTCCTTGATCTTTTTGCATTGGTTCCTTGAAGGTTATGGTGGGGTTGAGGAGGAAGCTTCCTTTTCCCCCTTGCTATGTCGAGATTGGTGAGCTTCTCAATGGAGTCTTGAACTTTTTCTATCCTTAGTGATAGATCATTATAAACCCCCTCCATTCTTACATTCATTGAACTCTCCAAATTATCAATCTTTTCATTAAGATGAGAGTTGATCTTTTGTTGCTCACCTACAAAGTCCTCCATGACTTTGCTTATCTTCAAAATGGCTTGCTCCAATGAAGATGTACTCATTGATGGTTGAGGTTGAGGTTGGGTTGTAAGGTTGGGATGGTTTATATACTCAAATGAAGTTGGTATGGCTTGTGGTTGTGCTTCAGTATGCACATTCCTCAATTCAAACTCTTCTATCCTTCTAGCCATAGATGCTAGCTTTGCCTTCATGCTCATGTCTTCATTCAAAGCATACTTACTACCCCATTGGCTTTGTTGCACTTGCCTTTTTCCTAATTCAATCCGATCCCTCATGGATAGGTATGCAAATTTGTCCTTCTCATGATCATAATGAGAGCTTTGATCTTCATGTGGAATTTCCATTTCTAAAAAAAATGATATTCAACTAAGGCTCTTTTCTTCAACTTGTACCAGGGTTCCCTCTTGGTCTCGAATCCAACAAGGAATGCACAAATTGAAATTAAAACAAAAATAAAAGAAAAGAGAATAAAAAAATTCAACTAAATAAAAATTAAACTAAAAAAAATTATAAGAAAACTCACCAAACTTGTGATAAAGATCACAAGTTACCCTTAATGGTTGCTTCATTGTGCTTGTGGCACCTTCCCCGGCAACGGCGCCATTTGATGCGACTCATGGTAGCTTAGCTTTAAAGGCGTATCAACAAAATTTATACCTTAAATACTATTACTAAAGTAGCCAAGCTACTATAGCATAGTGGTTCTAGGATCGTTCACTGGGAAGGGTTTTCGCAAACACTAGTGATATTCAAATTAGGAAAATAGGTGATTTTCTTATGGATGTTAGCTTTAAAAGAAGATGCAAATGTTTTAGAAAGATTTAAACTAATCTAAGCTAACATTAAAGACTAAAATGAAAGGGTGTAAAAACAAGTTTCTCAAAGATAGGATAGCGATGCTCTGGCTCTTATGCAAATTGGAAATCTCAAGATAGGCTCCTCGCGTTGGGGTTGCAACTATGGTGATGCTTGCTTCCCGAACTGGTATGGATTTAGCAAATCAAGTTTTAATCCTTTAAAATGGCAAAACAGATGGTAGTGAATTTCATCAATGGTTATTCACCTTAGACTTCCTTTGAATGGCTCGTAAGAGATAACTAATGGTCTAAAGCCAAAAGCTTACCAAATATTGGCAACTCAAAGTCATTCCAAGTGATAAACTCACCTTTCAATGGCCATTGAAATTGGTTCTAATGGATTAATACAAAACTTGGAATTGAAAACCTCACCTTCCAATAGCTCGTAGGAGATAACTAATGGATAGAAATCCAAAAGCTTATCAAGTATTGGCCATTGGAAGTTGTCCAAAGGAAATAAAAACCAAACTTTGCATTAATGAACCTTTAATGAAAAACGTCTACCTTACCTTCCGGGTGCGAGAAATTTCCATGGGATTGCATCCAAGCCATCACATAACATCCATACTTTGAGAAACTAAAAGTTTTAGCCAATCATCCTCTAAGGAAAAGCCCTCAAAAGCTGTTTGGCTACTAAGAAAATAGAAATGGGGAAGAACAGGAGAAACGAGAGAGCTCTGTGTAATATTCTAAGTGTTAAACGTAATATATATTCTATATCTTCCAAGAGGTGATTTCCACCCCTTATATAGTCTTTACAAAAGCAAAAGCTTGTGATTGGTTAGTTACAAGGATAAGAAAGGAAATTAAATCACAAAATACAAAGGAAAATATCTAAAGTGGAGTCGGCAAAAGCAGAGGAAAATTCGCAACACGCATGGGTTATGCGAATTTTGAAGGTGTTATGCGAATTTCGCATAACACCTTGTGTTATGCGAAATTTTCGCATAACCTAGAGCAGTTGGCTTCTGAAGGCCATATCTTCCTCATTTCAACTCCAAATCATGCACGGTTTGAAGCGTTGGATTCTTGACTTCCAGAGCTTTGAAATGATATATATTATGTAAAAAATGGACTTCAGGAAGTGCGAAAGAAGACTGCAGCGGTTGTCCTCTGTTTTCCTCTTCTCCATTGTTCTTTCCTTGCATACTTTGAACGACTTTGGCAAAGGGCTATGAAGCTCCAAAGCTTGGTTCTTCATGAATTTGAGCTTCCAAAAGCTTTGCCATAACTTGTCCAAGTAGCTCCTCCATCATTTGGCATGCTTGAATTGATTCATAAGCTGATAAAAACATGTAAACTTGCCACAAAATGGTTAAAACCAATTACTAAGGACCTTAATGAATTAATTGGGTTAAATGAATATGATTACTACTCAAAGGTGCTTAAAACCATTATAATTAGGTCTACAAAATAGCACTTTTTGGTAGTAATCAGCCCCGCCCCGCCCCGGGTTTGGGACAGGTTGGGAAATAACTAAATATTTTGGGACGGGAATGGGATAGAGGTGACCCATCCCAAACCCGCCCGTTGTCATTCCTAATTGGTATCTGTATTAACACATCATATCAATATATTAATATGACTGACTCAATGCATTTAATTGCTTAATTGTATATATATATATTGTTAAAGGATGAAAAACGAAGGAATATGAAAATCATCAACTTCTCATATCTTGTTCAATGTATGTACAATACAAGGGAGAGCTTCCTTAAATAGCAGATGGTACAAGAGAAAACTACTTAAAAGAAATAATTAACTATGCTAACAGATATAACAACTGTGTAAAGAACTTGGATGTAGTGCACCTATGTCTCTTGCACTTTTGTCTATTGCTATGGAGCTGGTGGTGCATCTCTAACAGCCACCCCTCAAACTCAATGGGGATAGGTTGTAACACTGAGATTGTCTCGTATGGTGAGAAACTAAGAAATGGAAACAACTTTGGTGAATAAATTAACAAGTTAAATGAGGAGAGAATATGGTGGATACGAATTTTCTTTTGAAGAACCTTTTCATGAACAAAGTAAAGGTTTATTTCTATGTGCTTAGTACGTGCATGGAGGACTAGATTGGCTATAAGATGAACAGTATTGAGATTGTCACACCAGATTATTGGAGTGGCAGAAGAAAGGATGTTCATTTCATGAAGAAGAGTTAACTACCTGTGGACTTGCATTTTTCATGTGTTCCCACTCAATGGCAATACTTGCTTTTTAATGAAAAATTGATTTTTGTAAAAATTGGAGTTACCCATTATTTTTGTTTATTTTTTAACATGATCAATGGAAAAGTGCATACTGAATGAAATAGGTAGCATGGCTTTTGGAAAATAGATTTTCATACCTAATGACCTAAGATGAATTTTAAAATGAAAGTTGAGAATCAATTTATTTAGGAAAAGAATTGAAAGCAATTTTAATTCCATTAAAACATATGGAATCTCACTAAACAAACAATCAAATAAAAAGTGCATGTGTGTATATGTGAATTCTATCATGTTAACATGATCTTCAAGTGTCATAAATAAGTGACTAGGGTGCAGCTGTACATAGGATCAATTGTTGATCTAGAAGCAAGACTAAATAAGCTATTTATAAAACACCAATGCATACAAAATTAGAATCAATTGTGCATCAAATTAGGAATCAAAAATGTCCTAAAAATAAGCTAGATGTGACCTAAAGAGTGAAGCAAATATGCAGCCATATAAGTGACTAATTGAAGACCCAATTAAGTGCCAAATCAAATGCCAAAAGAATCCTAAACAAGTGCCTAATTAAATCTAAGCATGTGATCACCTATTTACATCAAGTGTGTTAGGACATTAAGTCTTGTTTATGTGTTGGAAATTTTATTCCTTTTTATGTTTGACCATAAAAGTCTTTTTAGATAGTGACTTGCTCTCCATTGAAGATCAAAGGTTGTTGTTTGTCCAACTGGAAAGTCACAGGTTCATCTAAAAAGGTTTGACGTATGGCATATTAGGCTCTCTTAAGGTATAAATAAGTTCAATATTTTTTTTAGACTTCAAATGTTTTAAAATATTTTTTCAAAAAAAAGCAAAGGTTGCTCAAGCGGTTAATCCCACTCAAGCAGTCAACCCATTTAAGCGGTAAGGCCCGCTCAAACAAACTATTCAAGCGGCACAAGTCCGCTCAAGCGATCATGATAATCTTGCCGAGTCTAGAAATGGATTTTGGATTAATTTCACTCAAACTCTATTTTGGAAACTTAAGATACTAAAACTCTTTGTGGTTTTTGCCTATAAATACCTCATTGTAACCATTAGAGGGTTAGAGATCTTGGACATTGGAGATATATCGTTGGGAAACCTTTCATTCATAAAGAAAGAATCTCTTTAAAAAATATTAATGTGTTACATCATTCTTGATCTCTCATTCAAAGATCTTTGCTTATTGAGTTGAAGACCATCGTTCCTTCGAAGTGGCTGAAGGATCTACTAGGGAACAATAGGAAGTTGTTGTGTTGCGGACATGTAGGTGCTGGAGGGTAAGTCTTTAGGGTAAAGCAGTCGGGAAAATCTGTGTAACTTGATTTCGAATTATGGATTTAAATTGATAGGTCTTAGACCTCGTGGTTTTTTAATCTCTACAATCTACGAAGGTTTTCCACATAAAAATCTTGTGTCTCATTGCATATCTTTTATTCCTACTTATATTTTGTTTGATGATATTGATAACCTTTTGATTGATTGGTTAGTTTTTTATTGAGGTTGTTGGGTTGGTTATCTTGAGAATCATGGTAGTTATACCTATAACCAATTATTGTTTTCCCTAACATCTCTCAGGTTGTCTTTTGGATATTAATAATTATATTATTTTATCTCTAACTAATCACAGGATATTTCTAAAAGGTAAAACTTAGTTTTTTATATATCTAAAGATTTTAGGTATAACCCATTTACTTATTTGGGATACCTTTAATATCTATTGGGTTAAAAGAATTGGGTACAATATATAAATATTTATTTATTTTTTTAAAAATCCCATTCACCCCCTTTCCGGGTGTTCCGTATTGGACTTTCGGTAGTTTTTCAAAGTGTATGTGTTAGTTGTGAAAGGTGAGCCACAAAAATTAACTAATTAAAACATAAAATCAAAGACACGAATTAAATTCAAAATGTTCATTCAAAGCCAATTTTCAAATGTGAATCCAATGGCATACTTAGGTACCAAAAAAAAAAAACAGAGATGAATTAAACCTAAATTCAATTCTAAATCATTAAATTCAATAATATAACCACCTAAACAATGAATTTAACAACACTCATGTGTGTCCTATTCATCCACACCCAAGCATAATCTTCATATTCAAGAGAAGTAAAAGCAAAAGAAGAATGAAAGAGAGAAGGATTTGTTAGGATAATGAGTCTATATTGGCAATTTTATTCTAATTTATTTTCTGGCTTAGGAAACTTTTTGGATAGTGACTTACTCTCCATTGAAGATTCAAGGTTGTTGTTCGCTCAACCGGAAGATCATAGGTAAGTCTAAAAATGTTTGGCTTGTGGCAATTTAGGTACTTAAAGGGTTAAGTGGATTAGCATATTTTTTAATATATTGAGAAAAGTTACAACCGCTCTAGTGGTGGAAACAACACTCAAGTGTGGGACCGCTCACGTACTTATCCAACACTCAAGCACTTGTGCAAAATTTACTAGAATATGGTAGAATATTTTCAAATATTTCACATAAATCGAGTTTGAAAACTTCAGGATACTAATCCCCTAGGGTTTAGATGTTTATATAAACCCTATTATAACCCTTTTAAGGTTGGACACTTTTCATGGGATTAAACCTAATGTGCCACACCATTCCCAATCTCTCAAGAAAGATTCAAAGTGTCGAATTTTAGGTTGTTTGAAGACTTGCATCTTCTTAGCGAGGATGAAACATATTCATTGGAGTAATTGGAGATTGTTGCATTGTGGACGTGGATCAAGATGTAGATACTAGAGAGTAAGTCTTTAGGGTAAAACATTCGAGTAAATCTGTGTGACTTAATCTCATATAGTGGATTTTGATTTGAGGTCTTAGACCCTATGGTTTTTTGTCTCCACAATTAGTGTGGGGTTTTCCATGTAAAAATCTCTTGTGTCCCTTACATACTTATTTATTTATTTTAATTTGTTTGATTATCATGATTATCCTTGATATCTCGTAGGTTTAATTAGGTTAACATCCCAACTCCCTATTCAATAATTTTTAAAAGACACTCATTCACCCTCCTCTGGGTGTTACCTTAGTAGACATTGGTTTTTCAATTAATATTAGAGCATGATAAAAATCAAACTTTTATTGATCCTACAAGTCCAGTATGGAACAACTAAGATTGAGGGCTGCTCTTAATAGTCCATCTTACTATGATGGGAGTAATTATCCCTACTAGAAAGCCCGAATGAAATTTTTCTTAAGATGCAAGTTGAACAGGTTTGGAATTCAATGGGATATGGATGGGTACCCCCATTAAAACTTGATGTGAATGAGAAATCAATTGCTAAGTTAAAACCTAAACAAAAATGAGACAAATTGGATAATGATGGAAGTGAGGCCAATGCTCAAGCTCTTTTTAGCATATTTAATGGGATAAGTCCTTATGAGTTTCGTAGGATAACTAAGTTTAGTCATGTTAAGGAAGTTTGGGATATTCTATAGGTCACTCATGAAGGTACTTTTACTGTCAAAGTATCTCAATTACAAATGCTCACTTATAGATTTGAAAATATTAGAATGCATGAAAATCAAAACTTCGCTTCTTTTTATTTTGAATTGAGCAATATTGTGAATTCTTCTTTTAACCTTGGAAAATCTATTCTGGAATCTAAAGTGCTAAAAAAAATATTGAGATCCCTTCCAAAAAGATTTAGGCCTAAGGTTATTGTTATAGAGGAAAGCAAGGACATTAATTTGATGAGAATTGATAAACTTGTTGGTTCCATTGAAACATATATGAGATGACCCTTTCAAATTCTCAAAGGCTTAAAGAATCTACTTTCAAGGCTTTTGAGAATAAGGAAAAAGGCATTGAAATGCCAAATGACTTAACTAGGGATGTACTATCTTTTATGGCTAAAAGGATTAAAGAGGTCATGAGATTGACTAGAAAATCTAATAAAAATCAAGAATCTAGAAAGGGAAAAAGAACTAATAAATTTTCTAAAAAACATGATAAGGGAGTCTCCAAAGGTAAAAAAAAAAAAAAAAAAAAGAATGTTTTAATTGTGGTGGTTTGAGACACTTTGCTACTGATTGTCCTAGTCCCAAAGACATTAAAAAGTCCTTTCAAGCTACTTAGAGTGACACAAATTGTGAAGAATTTGTGTCACTCCAAATATAAAATGTAAGTTTTACATTTGTAAGCTTTCTTTACAAAACTTATATAAAATGTAAGTTTTTTTGACAAAACTAATTTTTGTCGCTAAAATTTGTCACTAAAGAATTGGCACAAAAAATTACCACTCCCACCATATGGTAGGAAGTTTTTTTATGACGGAATACAGATATTTATGATGAAATATTTATCACTAATTTTAAATTTTCAAGAATGAATAATTTTCGTCACCAATGATCAAACATACATAATTGTGATGAAATTATTTGTCACTAATTTTCAATTTTCAGGGATGACTATTTTTCATCATCAAATCATTAATCATTTTTTGGGAAAAATATATTTATCCTTAATTTGTAACTATTATTCTATGATAATACTATTGCATTATAGAAAAATAAAATTGTAAATTATAAAATCACTTACTCTTTTGTGACAAATTAATTTGTCATCAAAGTATTTAATTTTTTGCCATAACAATGGTTAGTGACAAAAATAGTAACACTTACATTTTTACTAACATATTATTTTAGAACAAATATTTTAATGTGACAAATTATTTGTGGGTGTATGTATATGCATACACATAATGAGGAATATGTTATGTCATTTTTTTTATATCTCCACACACACACACACACACATGGGTTGAGAACACATGGGTTGAGCAATATGTTGTCATTTTTTTTATATCTCCACACACACACACACACATGGGTTGAGAACACATGGGTTGAGCATTTGGTTTCACTTGGTACAAATGTGCATTTCCAACAGTCCTTATCACTACTACAAAAATAATATATGATGTCACTATTTATGGTGTCGCATTTAAAATAATGACACCATTGAACTTAAAATTTATAAAGGTGACACATCATATAAAAAATCTTCAATTAGGATAGTTAGATGATGCTAATTTCAGATTTACGGTGTCATTTTTTGGAAGTGACACCATATGAAATAAAAAGTTTTAAATTTTATAACTCAATGGGCCCTTTTTAAAAATAGTGAGTAGGAACAATTTATGAAAAGTCCATTGTTTCCATATATACATTAACTAATATAAAAGATCTTATTGCTTAACCCTAACCATCGTTTTCTTCTTCTTCTTCTCACACCCATGGTCGGCACACCCATAATTAATATTCTTTGCTTCGTAAAATCTCGGGTAAGTCAAAATCTCTTATCTATCATCTTCATTTTTTTTATTAATGCAAAAAACTTTGTTAGTATAATTGTTTTATATCTCTTGATTTAGTATATCTATGATGTGGGTTTTGTAAATGGTGTTTTTTATCGAGTTCCAAGGAAGTAAAAACTAGGTTTAACATTCTAACATATTTTTTGTTTCATTGCTAATAAGCCCCAAAACAAATGAAAACAAGAAAAATGAATTATTTTTAAAAATTTTGTCTAATTGAGAATGAGAGATACACTAGTTTGTAGTAATTTTTCGCATGAAATAGTATTTTATTGAAGACTTGACTATATTTGATACTTTTTTCCACCGTGCTAGGAGCTTTTTGGTGAAGTCTAACAATAGAGATTGATATCTACTACAAGATGATACTCGATTAATCCAAAAGCACTTAAGTTATTTAGGGTTTTCTTCGGTTAACCTAAGAAAACATTCCCACTTTCTTTGTATTGAGTCACCTAAATAGAATAGAATATTGGGTATCAGAGTCATAAAGGGTATTATAAATATGATTTTTTTTTCTAGAGTCACCTACATGGAATGAATTATTGGTAGGTGAACAAAATATTGGGGTGATTGTAATAGTTGAATTAGTAAATGGAAGATAAGTGTGCGTTGCTTTGTTTATTCTATAAAAACAATAATTTTAGTAGTTGAAATTTACATGCTTTGTTGTTTTATAAAAACAATAATTTTAGTATTTGAAATTTTAAAATGTGAATGAAATGCCTGAAAATATGTTTTGAAAAATAGGATAGTAATAAATGGAAAATAACTCATTTCCTAAAAATATTTTGATAAATTAAAATAATATGTGGTTAAAATATATTTTTGTGAAAGTATTTAAAAATGAATCAAAATATAAATAATTGTTATTTTGTTTGAAAATAATTTAGGAATATAAAATAATATTGGGGATAATTTTTGAGTTTAAATTGGGTTATAAATGGTTAATTTTTTTAGGACTGTTCTTTTTGAAAATAATCCAATGATAATTTTTTTAAATAAGAATGTTGAAAGTAATTTTAAAAATAAAATTTTGTTGGCAATGATTTTTCTAAAAGTATTTTAGGCATAAATGGAAATTTCTTATATGAAAATAAGAGAATTTATTTATATATATATATATATATATATATATATATATATTATAGACATAAAAATAGACTTCTTTGATATTTAATAAACAAGTGAATTTTTCTTTAAAAAAAGAATAAAATAAGAATTTCTCTATATAATAAAATAATTTATATATGAGATAGTTTTCAATAAGAAAGTTTTGAAAATAAATTTGAGATAAAATATTTTTTAGTAAGTTTTGTTTAGATAATTCAAGAATAAAGTGGTTTATTAACTTTTCTTAAAAAATAACATTCTTCTTTCTTTTTTGAATTGATCAATTTTTTTAGAAATAAAATTGTTAGATTCTATTTTTTGTAAATGTTTAAGAAATTCTAAAAAATTCTTTAAAAATGAAATGACCTTTCTACCACATTCCTTGTAATAAATAATTGTTTTTTTTTTTATACATATTGTAAAGTAAAAAAAAAAGTCTTTGTTTAGTTAACCTAAGAAGACATTCCTACTTTTCTTTGTGTTGAGAGTCACCTAAATGGAATAAAATATTCAATATCATAGGAGAGTAAAAAGTATTGTAGAAATGATTTTGTTGAGAGAGTTATCTAAATGGAATGAGATATTGGTAGGTGAATAAAATATTATGGTGATTGTAATAGTTGACTTAGTGAGTGGAGGAGAAGTGTATGCTTCTTTGTTTATTCTATAAAAACAATAATTTTAGTAGTTGAAAACGTGTATGAAATGACTGAAAATATTTTTTGAAAAATAAGAAAATAATAAATGGATAATAGCTCATTTCCTAAAAATCTTTTGATAAATTAAAATAACTTGTAGTTAAAATATATTCTTATGAAAGTATTTAAAAATGAACCAATATATTAATAATTGTTATTTTGTTTAAAAATAATTTAATAATAAAAAAATAATACTGAGTTCAAATATGACTACTTTGTTATGAGATTCATTAAAGAAATAATTGTTGATTTTACAGTTATTGCATCAAAGGTTTTACTCGTTTAATGAATTGTACATAATTTCATACTTTCAATTATTGTGATATTAATGTTATATATTCTCATTTGATTTCAGTTTGATGACAAATAAAACATATTCTCAAGTAGAATTTGATGAAATTAGAGAAAAATAGATTACTTTTATGTTATAACTAATCATGAATCATATTGATGTATCGTGATCATTCATGGTAAGTCCCTTAGTTGTTATATGATTGAATTTTCCATTGATATTGTATAACATTACTTGTTCTTTACGAACTATTTTTATACCAAAATGAGAGAAAGGAAAAAGAAAAAGAAAACATTAGTACTTAGATTTGTTTATTGTTTATAACATCACATTTTTATTTTCAATAAGAACTCTAAAACTCATTAAACTATGAAATGCAGGTATACACTCTTGGGAGGACAATATGGAGAATAAAAAGAAAGGAGAAAGAGGCAACAAGATTTAGGTTTTTAGATATGACTCTTATGTCATACATTATAGGACATAAATGTTACTTTATTTGGAATTGAGAATTTTGGGTTTTTGGATGCAACTCTTGTGTCATTTTATGGTTAGCCGGTTTTATGCATATGAAATGCAAGTATACATGAATGTTGGGAAGCTTAACATTTCTAAATCATGTTTTAATGTGTATTCACTTTTCTTTTTTAGTTTTGGTGGGTTTGATGTGTTTGATGTACTATTATTTTGTGAACATTTGATATACAAATATTATTGGATGATGTAATATGTTACAAATTAATTCATAAGCATTATGAAAATATAAGTTAAATGTAATATGATTATTATATTTATGGACAATTTACACAGGTTAGTCTTATTTATTAATAAGCATTACAAAAATCTACAAACTAATCAACAAAAAACAACCATATCTTCCATAATCATTTATAATGATGTGACACCATAAATTAAAGGTGATACATTTAACGTGACACCATAACTCAAAGATGATGCATTTAATATGACACCTTATATATCTCATACAACTCTATATCAAATTAAGCATCACTAAAAATATATGGTGTCTCTTCTGAATGTGTCACCATTTATCTGCTTTGGTGTCGCTTCCAAATACGTCACCAATTGATACCCTCTATGGTGTCAGTGGATAAGGTGACGCTATGTTGTAGTGACACCCTATATTTATAGTGACTTATTATAAATGTCACCATATATCTTTTTCCTTGTAGTGTATGTCCAAAATGGAGGGTTTCTCAGACCTAAATTTTGGTGTTGAATCATCTGAATTTGGTAGGGTTGGTGTTTGGGAGTTATGTATTCTCAAGGTTTGTGCTGGATAGGAATGATTGGCCTATTTTGGTTGAATTGGGAGGAATTCCCTTTGGTTGGTATGATTTTTGTGGATGAATATTATGGTTTAACCATTTGAGTTGATGCCTTTGATGTTCTCTTGAGCTAATAAGCTAGTTTTTCTTGTAAACTTCTCTATAGGATTTCCAAGTCTTTTGCTCTTAATGAATGTCATGGTTGTTAATCTTGTGACACCCCAATGTTATCAACCCCATATTATGCTAACTGCTTTCCTTCCATTCCCCAGATTAATAACAAGAACATAACATTATATAATTGTTAAATATATCTTTTTTTTTTAAAATATATATATTTGTGGAATGATAAAATTCTATATGATAAGTTTTCCACAAAAGTCCTTTTTTGTGGTGGGGAGTGAAAACTTTAAAGTTATGCTGCACTAAATCCATAAACCTAGTAAGGCAAAACAGAGGAATTAGCCTGAATCATAGGCATCAAAGCAACTCTACTTCAACATATTAGTAGTGTTGTCCTTTTATTTAAACAATGATGCACTTGGAATAATCCTTCAATTGCATCAACTAAAGATAAAAAAATGAGGCAATTCCAAACCTTGGCAAGTATGCAAAGATGGAATAGACAGAGAAGGATGTTCACAAAAAGAACAAACTAAAGAAGGAATGAGGTAAAAAATGCATAGTTTATTAACCTTCTTATTTGTCAGTCTAGGTATGGTGAAAACAACAGTCAAATAAGGTGATACAAAGCATAATCTATCGTATAAAATTGGTAGTTAATTAAGTACCAAACCTTTTATTGATCAACTATTAATATAAGAATAAGCTATTATAAGAATTGATAGTTATTTGATCAAACCATCTATTGATTAACTGTTCCCATCAGTAAGGTGGTGTTTGTTTTTTTGGCTTTTTGCTGAAAACCATTTAGTTTTAGAATTTAGGTTGTTTGTTTTTTTACTTTTTCATGACTTATTATAAACTTTTTACTAAATAGAAAAAGCCAAAATATGTGGCTTTTTCTAAATAGAAAAAATAACACAATGGTTTTTTTTACTTTTTAATACTTAATAGAAATAAAATACTACAAAAACAAACAACCTAATATTTAATACTATTAAGTATTAAGGTTCTATTTAGAATTAAGTAAAAAAACAAACACCACCTAACTGTTTTGTTTTCTTCTCAAGAGCTAAAACCACCTCATTTCTTTTTCCTGTTAATAGAAATGAATGTTTCCATCCTAGGGTCTCAAGATTCTAAAGATTGAACCTCCCCTTCATAACCTTTCTTGTCCACAGCTTGCATAATAAAAGTCCTATTTTGTGAAGCACTAGCAATAGAGTAACCTTTAGAAGCCAAGCCAAGTTGTGCATCAATTAACAATGTTCATCCATCAATGTAGCAGCTCATCGTCAATATACCATTAGACCGTCAAAGAATCTCATAGAGTTCAAAATGTGGTCACAGCCATTAGACATGAAAATCATCGAAACCAAATCAAACAGGGCAGCTTAATGGTTTAGTTCAGGTATTTCAGGCTCTGCTAGTTTGAGCCCCAGTTCCTAGTCATGGCTTCCTAATTATTGGCTTTGGACCCTTTAATCCATACCTTAGAGAGCTCTGTAGCACCTCCCACATTGGATATCAGAACAAGCTCAAAGTAATACCTTCCATTTATGGTGAACCTCATGCCTTCACTTCTCTTGCATCAAAGCTTTACCTTCATTTTATTTCTTCACCTAAACTTACCCATCATATTTTTCGGTGAACAGCCTAAAGAATTGGCCTGAGTTTGAGTTTCCCAACTACGTATATAAAATTACATTGGCCCAGTGTATGGCTAACCACAACTTCAGACTTGATATTTGCCCAAGTTTTGCCTTGGTTGACCAGCTTAAATTTCAAGCTGAACAGGCTTATTACCCTATGTTGATCTTGCAAGATAATAGTCTTTGGTGGGTTAAGTTGGATTTGGTTCTAACCTCCAGTGCTGCTTTGGTTGCTCTGAAGACTCAAGCTTGCATGGTTGTGTTTGGCAGCACCAAACTTTTATGGTTACACCAGAAATTCTCCCGATTTAAGAAAGACAGAAATGGAAAAAAAATAATAATAATTAACTTGTGGTCTTATTTAAGTATTTATGGCTTGCAACGTCTGAAACAAACAGCTCATCTTCTCTTTCTCCACGAAGCCTTTTGTGTAATTATGGATGTAAGTTTATTGAAGAAATAGGGAACCTAGAATAGAATATGGTAATCAATTTTTTGCTCGAGGAAATGTATATATTTATTATTTGAAACATGTTTTAAATATATTTTTGGTTTTATATTTTATTTTATCTTCTATGGATAAGTTCTCCTAATAATTTTCCCAAAATAGATAGAGTGATAAAATACATTTAATTATGCCTCAAGAAAGAAAATCAAATAAGATTTCTTATGATTTAATAACGTTTT
This sequence comes from Vitis vinifera, assembly GCF_030704535.1. NCBI lineage: Eukaryota > Viridiplantae > Streptophyta > Magnoliopsida > Vitales > Vitaceae > Vitis > Vitis vinifera. The sequence goes on from NC_081817.1 coordinate 10,572,748, forward strand.
TATTTAAGAAAAATGAAAAAAAAAATAGCAAATTTAGGAACGTTGCAAGTGATTTAATTTTTTTTCTTGGTAAACATTAAAATTATCTCGTCCCTTCCCAAAAATTTTACCATTTTAATAAAATTTATAGTAAAAAAGGCAACTTATAAACCCTATGTAAAAACATTGCTCAAAATGCTATAAAAATTTATCACTCTATTAAAAATAAAATAAATAAAAAATTGTGTTCTTATTAAAAAAAACGCAATGCAAATTTAATTCAAATTAGCATTTGTTTAATTTAATTTAACATAGGATTATATTCTACTTGGGTTGATTCATCTTACAAATTACAACCTTACAAAAGTTGTGACTTTATCATACAATTACAAGGATTTAAAATTATACATTTTTTTTTTGTTAAAACATTTTTTTGTATCATTACATGAATTTCATAATTACTTTCCATTTTATCATTAAAAATATAAAAGTTAAAATCCAAAACTATTGTGTCTCTCCTAAAAATTTCATAAAGGTTTCTTTTTGTGTCTGTTGATACAAGACTTGGCCTCTTTTTCTTATCTGGGTGTTTCTTAGTTTGTGGAAATATGAACTTTGGGACTTTAGATTATTGGGTTTTTCTATATATTGATTGATAATTTTAATATTTGTTGAGAGAATTATGATTTGTTCTCTCTTATTTTTTGGATTTCATCATTATTTTTCATACTCATGTGGGCCAATATTCTCTTATTACAATGCAAAAACTTTAAATTTCAGCATTCATTTCTTCTTTAAATTGAATTCTCTATTTTGGGTTCTTTAAATCCCAAAAAAAAAAAGTCTATTTTCTTCCCTATTCGTAACTCTTTCTAACTCTTGTGAAGATTCAAGTTTGTGATTTTTTGTTGGTGGTTCCACTGTATTTCTCATTAAGAAACATTATTAAATAAGCACCAATTAAAAACTAAAATGAAACAGTATTTGGATCGAATAAATTAATGATGAGAAAATTTAGAAGTAGTTTAACAACCATGGTATTCAAATAGTCATGAAATAATAGGAAGTAGTTCTAAACATGGCTTGAGATGCAACTTTAGAATTAAAAAGCAAAAAACCATTAAGGTGGGCTTTGTGCTTTGACATTTGCGGTTATCAATTTAGCGATGGATAGAAGGCCATATATTATGCCATGTCTTGTGGGAACTCCATTCATATGTCACATGGATGATGCCATCCATTATGATGTCATATTGTAATTAGGTGGAAACAGGGCCATCGCTCACAAGCAGAAGAGTAGAAATACACTATTGGGCACTTTGATTTGAAAGAACCCACCTCAAAAGATGAAAGGAATCTCAAAGATGTTTCCTTTATTTTCCAATTGTAATTATCCTTTTATGTTTTTATTGATTCCTCATCTTCTATATAAATAAGAAAATTTCTCACTTTAGTTCTTCATATATTCATGAAACCTTAGACTTCTCGTTCAAGTATCCTTGTCAAACAAAAATTCTCTTATTACATACTAAAGACATTTAAGTTGTAAAAGAGTGAAAATGGTTCTACCAATGAACTTATATCAAGTTGACAACTTCTCAATTTGTCTAATATTTGATTAAGATTTGTTTGTTTTAAAATGATACTTGAATTGTCCGATTGGACAGTGTAAGAATACATGATATCTATGAAGTTATTCTCTTATGTTTGATTCATTTTTAAGAGATTTCAAAAGTCATCCCTTTATTCTCTAGGTGCTTATTTGGACAAGATCAAATAATATGTCTTGCTCATTTTATGTACTTGGAGAACTATGGGGAAATGCTACTAAAATTTTTCTTAAATGAATTAAAGCAAACTAAAGTTTGACTCATAGGGATTATGTATTCTTATATGGGATAGGAACCACCACCTAAATTAGGATGTTGGAGATGTTAGAATGTATACAACATGCATTGTAAGTTGACATGCTCAAATTAATTTTCATGTAGTTGAAGGAAACAATTGTGGCATTGACAATAGATAAAAGTTGGATGCAAAAGTCAAGGGTGACCCTAGAATACGATAATGGGGTTTTAGAGTTCCTATAACAATGCTCCTAGAAGTAACAAGCAACCATGTCCTTGTGTTCGTTGCAATAACTGTCTAATACAAAATAGACAAGTTATGCATAGTTATTTACAAAACTATGGGATAGCTACAACCATGTCCGTTGGGTGATGCATGGTGAATATGAGTTTGATGAGTCAACATATAATGATGACTTTGAAAGGGAACCTTATGACGATATGCATGGATTGCCACATGATGCATTTGGGATGCCAAACACTAGTAATATCTTATAAGAAAATAAAATTCTACATGTTGATATTGACCTTGAAGAATTGAATGATGAAGCAAAAAAATTTTACAACTTTTTAGAGAATGCAGAGAAGGAATTATATCCTAGTTATACTACATTCACAAAGTTAGATTTTGTCATAAGGTTGATTCACATGAAGTGCCTCAATGGATGGAACAATAAGTCATTCACGATGTCATTAAAACTATTGAAAGAGCCACTTCCTAAGGGTGATAATTTTCCAAACAATTACTATAAAGCAAAAAAAATAATTTGTGATCTTAGGCTTAATTACAAAAAGATCGATGCATGCCCATAAAATTGCATATTGTTTAGAAAGGAGAATGCAAATGTTGACAAATATACCATCTATGGTACCTTTAGATGGAAGAATATTAAGTGTAACTCTAAGGATGATTTAGGAACATGTTCAAAGGATAAGAAAATTATTGCTAAGGTTTTGGGACACTTTCCTCTAATACTAAGGTTTCAAAGGTTGTTTATTTCATCAAAAATGACTTCCTACATGAAGTGGCATGCACAAGGTTGCACTACTAATGGCTTGATGAGACATTCAATAGATTCTTTATCTTGGAAAAGGCTTAATTTTTTACAACCTACAATTGCATTGGAGCATCACAATGTTAGGCTATGGTTGGCTAGTGATGGTTTTAATCCATTTAGCAATATGTCTATTGTCCATAGCACATGGCCAGTTGTTCTCATCTTGTACAACTTACCACCATAGATGTGTATGAAGTAACCATTTTTCATGTTATCATTGCTTATTCCTAGCCCAAATGCTCTTGGAAATGGCATTGATGTGTACTTACAACCCTTAATAGGTGAGTGACAATAACTATGGGAGCATTTGCATGCATGCAGCTATACTATGGTCAATTAGTGACTTTCCTACATATGCAAACCTTTCAAGGTGGAATACAAATGGACAATTTGGTTGTCCTTTTTGCAATAAAGAAACTTGTTCCTATTGACTACAACATGGGAGAAAATTGTCACATAGGTCATCATCGATTTCTTCCAACTAATCACAAATTTAGATGTGATAAAAGGTCCTTTAATGGTGAAGAGGAATTGAGACTACCACTTGCACAATTATTTAGGGTTGATGTGTTGCAACAATTAGAACAACTAGAACCAATTATTTTAGGGAAGTCAAAAAAAAATGGAAAAATGCTACACATCAACATAGCTGGAAGAAAAAAAGTATATTTTTTTCAATTACCAGATTGGAAAACACTCATGTTACGTCATAATTTAGATGTAATGCATATTGAGAAGAATGTGTTTGATATTATAATTGGGACATTGTTGAACATTGAAGGTAAAACTAAAGACAACCTAAAAAGTCATTTAGATTTACAAGCTCTAGATATTAGAAGCCAACTTCACCCAATAGAAAGGGGGAACAAAGTTGTTTTGCCTGCAACATGCTACTCACTGACTCTAGATGAGAGAATGGAACTTTGCAAGCTTTTGAAATCAATCAAGGTCCTTGATGGTTATTCTTAAATGTATCTCGATTTGTGCAACTCAATGAAAGGAAAATATATAGCCTAAAGTCATATAATTGTATGTTTTGATGTAACAACTTCTTCCTCTTGCAATTTGTGGAGTCTTGCATAAGAATGTATCTAGAGTTATCACTGAATTATGCAACTTTTTCAAGTAGTTGTTCTCATCTTATCAATAGATCAATTACAACAGTTGGAGAATAATATCATTGTCAAACTGTGCAAACTAGAGCAAGTATTTTCTTCATCATTCTTTGACATTAGGATGCATCTACCTATGTATCTAGCAAATGAGGCAAATATTGTTGGACCTGTGCAATATCATTGGATGTACCCTATTGAACAATATTATTATGATTTCATTCTACTTATTTAACATTATTTCATATTATGTTCAATTTGTTAACATGTTTATTGGTCTACATATGGTTGATAATAGGTACCTATGCACTTTAAAATCGTATGTGCGTAATAAGACTTATCTAGAAGGTTTTATTACAAAAGGGTACCTTGTAGAGAATCATACAACATCCTATTCTAGGAACTTAAATGATGTGAAAACAAAGTATAATCGCACTAATAGAAACTTTGTTGGTTTGACCAAAGGGTTTATTATCTTCAAATACATTAAACGTGTGTTGGGAAGGTTTACATCTCGTGAACTTAGTTCAAAAGAATGGGCACAAGCACATTTATATGTAATAAAAAATTGTGAAGATGTCATTCCATTAATTAAGTAAGAAATTTATTTAAATTTTAACTAAAACTCTAGTTTAAATACTTAATGTTTCTTTGATTCACAAGGAGCATAAGCAAACCATTAGGTCTATTCCTCGTGTATCTACTCGAGATGTAGATTGGATTCATAATAAGAAATTTATGAAGTGGATTGAAAGACGTAAGTATATTCCTTATTATGTAATTTGTTTTATATTATGATTATGTTGAATTCAATCTCATTATTACATTACAGGTTGCACAATTTCATGATGAAGGTCGTATATCTGAACACCTTCTAGCATTATCATGTGGCCTAAATGCATTTGTTACATGCTTCAAAGGATACATTATTAATGGATTTAGATTCCACACCAAGGAGCACAATAACAAAAGAAAGACTCAAAATAGTAGAGTTGTTGTAATTGTAGAAACATCAAGCTTTGCAAGTGCTCAAGATATGAATCCAATTACAGGTGATGTCCCCTACTATGGTATCCTTATTGAAATTGTTGAATTACATTACCTTGGTGGAAATAGGGTTGTTTTATTCCAGTGTGATTGGTGGGATGTTATAATGTTGGAAAATGAATAAAAAGGGATGAGTATGACTACATTTCTTTTAATTTCATACAAATGTTATCTACAGATGAACCATTTATTCTTGCATCTCAAGCCAATCAAGTGTTCAATGTGAATAACTCAAATGAATCAGATTGGTATTCTATCATAGAGACACAACACCAAGACCTATATCAAATGAGCGGGGACATATCTAATAGTGATTTTGAACCATTTCAACAAAGTGAATCACGTGATGATCACCTACCTATCTAAGAGTTAGTTGATGAAGATACAACTGTGTGGAATAGAAATGAAGTTTTAGGAGAAATCATCTTAAAAAATAATGTAATTCCTTGAAAGAAAAAAGAAGACGAAGAAGATGAAGATTGATGTTTCATTTTTCTTTTTTTAAATGGAAGAAATAATTGTAATTTTCTTTGCTAATAGAGTTAGTCTCTTTTATTTTTCTCATTTCAATTTCCAAATCAGTATTATATTTATTTTTACTTTAAAGAGGTATGCTGAACTTTGATCTACAGAAATGGCTTTATGATGTCTAACCTTTCTATTTATTACTTTGATAATCTTATAGTACTAGACCATGTCTTACCATCATGGCAAGCTTAAACAAGTGACCATACCTGATATTTTCAACCATGGGCAGATGACATGTACTCATGATTCGATGCATATTTCTAACTCATCTACCCAACTTGATAGCTCTGAGTCAAGTGTTTCTAGTATGATGACATTTAAAACCATAACTATATTGGTATGCTCCTGTAATTTATTAATTGATGTTTTATAATTATTATGTTCCGATAGGGTTGTCTTTGGGCCAAAAGAGGAAATGTGGTCTTACATGTAATATTGGTTTATTAGCATTGAGGCCTGAAGAGAGAGCTTCAGTTTCATTCAATGAGTATGGTCAATTGGTAAATGAAATATAAGAAGGTTGTCTAAAAGGCTACTTGGGGACCCTTGTACATAATCAACACAATGTGCCTTTACATGTTAAGGTTGGAAATGTGTTCCAGTTGATGACAAAGAAAAGATATGGGCCCTTCTTTTGATATGTTTTCTTTCACATTAATATGAAGTGAAAATATTATTCATATCTTACTTTGTGACTATTGTTTGAATCATTTTCAAGAAAATTTTGATGTTAAGGAGGATCGAAAAGATTATATGATGTCCTTAGCCTTAGAAAAATATAGAAGCTATAGAAGCAAAATGAAAGCAACGTACTGTAATTCCTGGGCTGAGAATGAGGAAAGGTTAAGGTATAAGCCATCGATATTAGTTTCTGATGCTTATTATAGAGATGACTTGTCCAGCTTTGGAGTTTAGAAGAAGCGCAAGTAAGATTCTAATGACAAGTTTTTTTTTTTTTTTTTGTGACCATATATTTACTTTTATTTACTTCACATTTGTATTTGTATCAAATACAAGTCATCTCTAAAAGAAACAAGGAAAATAAAGCTAAATAGAAGATTAACCACACATCAAGGTTAAGATCTTTGCACAACTCTGTTATGAACAAGTTAGTACATCATTCTTAAAAATATGTTATTTATGATAAGTTTGTTATGGTATAATAATTTAAATATAAGTTGTTTTTTATTTTCAATATGACAGACACAATTAAAAGAGGATGGCACACAACTAAATAGGATGCAAATGTTCAAGCTCACACACACACACAGAAGGATGGAAACCCCATTGACGATGCATCCCATGAAAGTGTGGTGATTAGTTAATTATTTTTCATAATAATTATTGAAGAAACATGCAAATGTTCAAGCTGACTCAAGTTTTGCACAGAGGAACTAACTGCCTATTTGGCTAAAAGATCAAATGCCTGTACCCTTATGTTTGAAGTGAAGGACAGATTCAGAGGGACTTCAGCAGCAAAAGACTCTTGATTCCCTTCCAAAAGTCATTTGGTCAAACATTTCACATTTTCTTTTCTACTCTTTCTTGGACAAGGTTTAGTTATTTCCATATTAAGGTATAGCTTATTTAATGTTACATTAATTGCCATTTGTCATCATCTCCAGTTTTCCTTCCAAAAATGATAGGGTTTCTCACTTTTGTTTATTTATTTATTTTAAATAAAAAAAACTCTCTTTTATTCTAGGCTGTTGAGAAACTGTAAGAAAAGGATAAGAAAATTTTAAATTATGATTTAATATGTTGGTCTCTTTTCCTTGTCTTGTGTAGTTTAAAAGTACATATAATAGCTGAAATATTACTTTTAAGGGTCTTTTTCTCAATGTTTGTTAGGTGATTTATTTATGCATTTATTTGTAAAGACAGGCCAAAAGATTGCTTCTAACTCGAACATATGATTGGATTAGGTGCATTTGAGGGAAGATTTTTGTTTTATCTGAGTTTAAATCTAATATTGTCAATAAATTGTAATTCCTATTCCTTTCCTATATTTTCTCATCAATCAAACAGGGTACCTACCTTCTTATTTTGATTATGCCTAAATGCTGAAACCTGTTAGGAACTCAATATCTAGTATCTATGATTGTACCATTGTTTTTTTCAAGGGGTTTCGGTAGTATGGTTGTGTAAACTCTCAATTTTATAGAATTAATAATGTTCTCTCTTTGTTTGTTTTTATAAAGGAGAAATTTTTTTCTATTTAGAGTGAAGCTTTTATTGGGTCTCTAATTTCAGGTCAAATTCATAAAACTTTCCTAAATTTCGACAATAATCTAGATGCAATTCTGCTTGTGAAAAAAAGAGGTCAGTTGTTTAATGCAACATTAAACAAATTGGAGATATTTTTCCTTACAATGGATCTTCCTTGTGCAAATTTTGAAGGTGTCCGAGATGAAAGATGAGTATTTTCCTCCCAAGGAAGATCTGATCTTGCAAAATGAAGCACCCATGGATTTCTATCTAATTGTTTCAGGCGCTTTGGTGATTACTTTACCTTTCATTTTGCTGTCTAAAATTAAATAAAACATGTCCAAGTTCAGTATTATGCTTCCAGACTAGAAATACTCTCAATATGTATTGTTTTTAATGGTTTCAAATTTGAAAACCAGATTTTCTTTCTTCTTGTTATTTTGCAAATGAAAATTCTAATGTTTACATTATTCCACAGGATCTGCTGATTCTCAAAAATGGCACTGAACAAGCAAGTCTGATCAGTATTTCTACAACTGAATTTTTGAATTAAGCTTTTAGGTTAGGGAAAATAGGTCTGGTATCTATGATTAAATGAAAATAAAATAAATGATTGCAGGTTGTTAGAGAGGCAAAAACTGAAGACCTTTGTGGTGAGATTGGGGTTCTTTATTATAGGCCACAGCTCTTTACAATGCAGATGAAGCGATTGTGCCAACTGCTTCGGATGAATCGTACTACATTCTTGAATATCGTTCAGGCCAATGTTGGAGATGGGACCATAACAATGAATAATCTCCTTCAGGTTTGTACAAACATTATACCCTGCTGATATTTTATCTAACCGGGTGAAAGTAATAGCATAATGTCAGTATTTTTATTTATATCTGACTGGTGATAGTCTTGAGGAAACATGGAAAATAAGGCTAATGCACTACACTGGCTTTTCCTTTATTGGTGGAACAACATTTGATAGACCCCAAGGACCCAATCATGGAAGGAGTTTTGGTGGAGACAAAGAACATGCTAGCTCATGGTAGAATGGACCTACCTCTCAGTTTCTGCTTTGCAACACTAAGAGGAGATGACCTTTTTCTTCATCAATTGTTGAAACGGGGTCTGGATCCAAATGAATCCGACAGCAATGCGAAAAAATAAATTCTACTAACACTATTTTCTTCTTTCTTTTAAATCCTTGTAAACCAACACATAGCAGCTTCTAAAGGAAGTGAGAGTTGTGTACTTCTTCTACTAGATTATGGGGCAACACCAAACAGTAGAGGTATTTTCTCATCCTTTATTGAATACATAATCCAGCCAATTGTGCTAATGTCTATTGCTTTTGTTTGTTATTATTCTCCTTAATCATCTTTGACCTTCCTAATACTACTTGCACATGTTTTGGCATACATTGTAATATTCTATTTTTCCCCTAGATAGGGTGTCTGTTGAATGCTTATTTAGTGGTGCTTGTACTATTTTTTTTTTCATTATTCCTTAATCAACAGGTAGGTTGGATTGAGTACCTACTAGTAGTTTATCGTATTTAATTATTAGCCCATGGAATTAAGAATTCTTTTAGTGCTTTGAGTTAATGTGATTCTTCCCATGCCGATCTTAATGTTGAAGTCTCAAGCAGTTTCTTATTTTCTATGTATAACAATTCTATCTTGAAGTCGCTTATAGTTATCATTAAGTATAAATTAAGATTGTTTGTTAAGCTAAATAATTTTTCTTAGTGATATGGATAAACGATGTGCTAGAGGTATTGACTTTTGGGAGGGTGAGTGGCCTTCTCTGCTAGGAAACCTAAATAATGATACCAATTGTGTATAGTCTGATGGTGATGTTTTGTTTGAAATATTTATACAAAGCCACAACTTTGTAACCATCGTATATATTTTAATTTTTAATTTTAAATTTTCATCTTTGGTATATAAACATATATAACACATGCTCCATGCCGCCTATAGCAGCATGTTGTACCCTATGGTTGTGGCCACGCCTGGCTACAGCTATACACCATATTAAGTCCCACAAAAATGTGGCCGCAGCCATAGTTTCAAACTTATAGCCATGTGCGCGGCCGAAAGTATAGCATTTATCTGCGCCCCCTATAGCCGCACCTTGCCATGGTTTATTTTATCTGCAGGTTAATTCTATAGCTGCATTGTGTCTTACTTTTAGCCAGGGGTGCTGGCCGCGGCCATAAACCTACCTTCTTGTAGTGTAAGGGTTTTATCCTAACAAACATGACGTGACTATAGCCCAAATAAGCTTATAGACTTATAGAAGCGGTCAAATGAAGTCTTGTGACTATATATGGAAGAGCTTATAGTAGCAGGAAAGAAGGCAACGTGAGCAAAAGATGGGTATGGATTCCAACTACTAAAGCGCCCTGCTGAAGGCATGGTTCTAATGTGTATATGGTCTTTTTAGGCACTCCCACATGGTGGCAATTTATTGGACCACATTCATAGGGTGATTTATTTAATTTTCTATTGAAAATATCAATTTCAAATTGCTCATTTGAACACAAAAATGCTCGGAAAACGAAAATAAAAATATACCAACAACAATGATTTTAATATACTAATACATTTGAAAGTTAATAAAACTCCTTTACAATTTGTCATTTTCCCCAGGCCACGTAGTGTAGTTTCAGTGGCTAATACTTGTATGTAGTTTCAGTAAAGCAGAACATCCAACCAAGCTTCAGTTAGCATGGGAATCCACTGCAAAAAAATTGATAAAAAGAAATATAAGAGACAAGTTTATTATCCTGAAGCTTAAGTACGTAAAGGAATTAATGAATTTGTTTGCCTTCATATTTCCCCTAAGATTAATTAACTTTGAAAACCTATCTTCATTGATTGCCACGTTGCAGCTAAACCAGAAGATGGCTCCTGTTGGGTTACTGTCAGACTGAGAGTTGCCTGCATTGAGCAAGGAGACTTTATGTCACGACCCAAATTCCAGACGACCCAAAATTTGGCCCATGACCCCAGGTCAAAAGTTTGACCCTAAAGGTTTTTCCTACTCTACGCTGGCAATCAACCAAAACACTCTGAATTTTTTTTTTCCACATATAAATCACACTAAGGTTCTCACCAACTAACAATATTTCAAACATTAATCAAACGCATCAAGATTTAATAATTATCATTATAGTCCAAAATAAAAGTTCATAGTTAATCCACTTAATCAAATTAAGGTCTCATTACACATCCATAGTTCACAATTTATTAAAACAAGTCCCAATATCAAAAACGTAATAAATAAGGCACATTCCACTAAACCGCTCCAGGAGCATCCTGAAGTCCTCCTTGCCCCACCTGTGGATCCTTAGAAGTGATATCTGTATCTAAAAAAATATAAAAAGGAAAAGGTGAGCATTTCCACATTACTCAATAGGGTGTCTAACACCCAAAGGGTTAATGGGAATTACTAAATTTCAAAGAACACAAAAGAAACAGTTCAACAGTATTAATCAAGTCACACAATTTAATATATAATATTATACACAATTCCACAACATTCAACCATCAAATAAATGCATATGAACGTGTGATACACAGTCATACAATGCACTATCGTTCTCGAGCTTTCACCGAATGATACGCGTCCGCACCCAAATACACTCCCCATTCGGAGTCTTCTCAAGGTAAACTTTTGGGTCTTTCACCCTAGGGATCTCTCTCCCTTCACACTGGCTTTCATTTTTCATCACTATTTCATTTTTTTTTTCCTTTCTTTTTCCATTTCATACACTTTTTACAATTTTTATCATTTCTTCATACAACCATGATGCAAATGAATGCCACAATTCCAAATTTTCTCAAAAATTTCAACAATTCCAACATTCCCAATAATCCAATAAAATAAATTTTCCACATTAAAATTCTCAAAAATATCCCAACAAATTTTCAAAAATTCACATATCAATAAACTTGAAAGTATACCACACTTTTGGAATTTTCCAATAATTTTAATAATTTCCAATTTTTGAAAATAATTAATTTTCCATAATAAAATTACCGAAAATATTTCAACCAATTCTCAAAAATTCACATATCACTAGATTTGAAATTGTACCCTAATTTCGGAATTTTCTCACACTTCTAATAATTTTTAACAACCAAAAACAATTATTTATCAACAAAAAAAAATTCCCGAAATTACAAAAAAATCCAGAAAAATTCCAAATCATTCAAAAAAATTCCTACAACACCAATATTACCTACTTAACTCCTAATGACAAGATTTATAATTTTTTTCAATGAAAAATGCATTTAATTAAAGTTTTAGGGTTAGTTTCCCTATCATAAATCTAAGAATTCGACAATTAAAATCACAATCGACCACCGTAGAATTGTTCATCTCGTCGAGTGGAACACCTCTTTGGGCCGAAACAGACATCGTTCGATCGTCCAAACGGTCGGTCAAAGTTCTAACGACAAGGAAATTCTCCACAGCCGCTACTCTCTTTCTCCCCCGTTTTGCCACTTTCCAACTCTCTTCCTTTTTCATTTTTTTTAAAGCAAAAAAAGCCCACTTTCTTTATTTCAAACACCAACCACACAAGCCCATATCCAAGGCCCAAATCAATTCCCTTTGTTTTAACAATCCGCAACACATTACACGACCTAATATTCAAAGGCCCATTGAATCATTTTTTATTTATTTTCTTTTATTTATTTTCATTTGCTTATTTTTCATTTCCAAATTCTTTTTTTTTTTAACACACAAATTAATTTATTAACCCCAATCCGAAAATTTAATTTTCTCAATTTTATTAATAATCAATTTTGTTTTTTTTCTAATTAATTTTAATTAATTCACTTTTCATTTTCATTTTCGTTTTTCGTTTCCGGAAATTCTCAATTTCTAAAATCCTAATAAATTTTCTACCATAAGGCTGACATGGTACAAATTTTTCAACTTGTCTAATTGACCAATACAATAAATCGAATTTCACTAATCCAAAATTAACACATGTTCTCCAAATACTTTTCTTTTTTACTTTTCAACCACCACACAAAAGAAGACTTTTCAAACTAAAATTTTCAACATGGCCTAAATTACCCGGTCATTACATCTTACTCCCATAAAAGAAATTTCGTCCTGAAATTTAAACAAACTTACCTTAAAAATCATAGAAGAGTTGTGAATAGTGTCGTCTCATTTCTTCCTCAGGTTCCTAAGTAGCTTCTTCTATCCCATGGTATTGCCACCACACTTTGACTGTGGGAATCACCTTGTTCCTAAACCAATGCTCTCCAACTTCCAAAATTCATAAAGGTTCCTCCATATAAGAAGTATCTTCACTAATCTGAACATCTTGCAAGTCCACTACCCAAGTTGGATCTGGAGTACACTTCCTTCACATCGACACATGGAAAACATCATGCACAAGGGATAACTGTTGGGGCAAAATTAACTTGTATGCCACTAGGCCAACTCTCTTATCAATCTGAAATGGTCCCACAAATCTAGGGGCTAACTTTCCCTTTTTCCTAAATCGAAATATGCCTCTTGGATGGGACACTTTTACAAACACCCAATCCCCTTTTTCAAACTCCAAGGACCTTCTCCTTTGGTCCGCATAACTTTTTTGTCTATCTTGGGCAGTCTTTTAAGCTTTTCCTTGATGAGTTGTATCTTCTCTGTAGTCTCTTGGATAATCTCAGGTCCCAACAAATGACTCTCACCCATCTCTATCCAACACAAGGGCGATCTACAAGGTCTCCCATAGAGTGCTTCATAAGGCGTCATGCCAATACTAGATTGGTAACTATTGTCATAAGCAAACTCTACCAAAGATAAGTAATCTGCCCAATTTCCTCCAAAATCCAAAACACAAGCCCTTAACATGTCTTCTAAAATTAGGATCACTCTTTCTAATCGACCATCTATCTGAGGGTGAAAGGTGATGCTAAAATTCAATTAAGTGCCCAAAGCCCTTTGTAAACTTTGCCAAAACTGAGAAGTAAACTTAGGGTCCTTGTGAGACAATATAAATAAAGGTATCCCATGCAATCTCACAATCTCCTGTATATACAACTTAGCCAAAGAGTTCATGGAATCAATAGTTTTCATGGCTAGAAAATGAGCTGACTTAGTAAGACGGTCCACAATCACCCAAACTCCATTTTTCTTGCTTCTAGTTCTTAGCAACCCTATCACAATGTCCATAGTGATATGATCCCATTTCCACTCAGGTATAAGTAAAGGTTGCAACAACCCTGTTGGCCTCTGGTGCTCAACCTTCACTTGCTGACAAATCTGACAATTGGCTACAAACTGAGCAATATCTCTCTTCATCCCACTTCACCAAAACGGTCTCTTTAAGTCTTGATACATCTTGGTATTCCCAGGGTGGATGGTATACTTCTCCCTATGAGCATTTGCTAGAAGTTCATTTCTCAACTCCACATCTTTTGGCACACACAATCTCCCTTTAAACCTCACACTCGCATCTTCATACATAGACCAATTTTCATCTATTTCACCTGCTACCAACTAGGCTTTAACTTTTTCTAAAAACTCATCATGAACTTGGGCCTCCACTATTCTTTGGATAACCATTGGTCTAGTCGATATACTGTACAATCATGGACCTTGTCCTTCCCAACCAAGACATAATTCAAAATCTTCAATAACTACATGCATCTCAAACTCTCTCAACTCCAAGCTAGACAACTGGCCAAAACTCTTCCTACTCAAGGCATTTGTTATAACATTCGCCTTTCCAGGATGATAATGAAGAGAAAAATCATAATCTTCTAATGTTTCCATCTATCTCCTCTGCCTAGAGTTCAAATCCTTTTGAGTGAAAATGTATTTCAAACTCTTGTGATCAGAGTACACCTCAAGCTTCTCTCCATACAAATAGTGTCTCCAAGTCTTAAGGGCAAACACCACTACTACAAGCTCTAAATCATGTATTGGATAATTCCGCTCATGTTGCTTTAATTTTCTTGAGTCATAAGCTACCACCTTGCCTTGTTGCATTAGCACACACCCTAGCCCCATTATAGAAGCATCACAATAAACCGTAAACAACTCTCCACTAATAGGAGCAGTTAACACTAGAGCAATGGTCAATTTCCGCTTCAACTATTGGAAAGCATTCTCACACTCCTCATTCCATTCAAACTTCACCCATTTTCTAGTCAACCGAGTCATTGGTGTTGCAATCCTATATAAATCTTTCACAAACCTCCTATAATATCCAGCCAACCCCAAGAAACTTCTAACCTCAAATACATTAGTAGGCCTTTGTCACTCCTGTACAGCTTCCACCTTGGAATGGTCTAATGCTATTCTTGCCTCAGAAACCACATGACCTAAGAAATTCACTTCAATAAGCCAAAACTCACTTTTGTCCAACTTCCCATACAATTGACGTCTTCTTAAGGTTCTAAGGGTGGTCACCAAATGCTGCTTATGCTCCTCCAAACTCCTTGAGTAAATCAAGATGTCATCCACCAAGACAATCACAAACTGATCCAAGTAAGACGAAATACTATGTTCATTAAATCCATGGAAGTAACGGGGGCATTAGTTAACCCAAAAGGCATGACTAGAAATTCATAATGTCCATATCTTGTTCTAAAAGCGGTTTTAGGGACATCTTCTTCCCTAACCCTCAATTGATGATACCCAATTCTCAAGTCAATCTTACTAAAATACTTCACACCTTTCAATTGATCAAACAAGTCATCTATCCTTGGAAGAGGATACTTGTTTTTCACAATAACTCTATTCAACTTCCTATAGTCGATACACAACCTTAGTGTGTCATCCTTTTTCTTCACAAACAACACTAGGGCTCCCCATGGCGATGTACTTGGACAAATAAAACCCTTACCCAACAATTCATCCAACTGAGTTTTCAATTCCTTCTACTCAAGAGGGGGTCATCCTATAAGCGGATACTGAAATAGGATCAGTTCTTAGGCATACTTCAATAGAGAAATCAAACTCTCTATGTGGTGGTAAACCTGGTAACTCATCTGGGAATACATCCTGAAGTTTCCTCACCACTGGAATTTCTGTAATGTCCTTCTAGGCTTTCTCCTTACCACGAAGGCAAGTTAGGAAATTTATTGATCCCTTCCTCAACACATACTAATAGCACGGATCGAACTGCAAAAAAGGCAAACTAACACACTTCCCTCCAATAAAGCAAACCTCAAATCCATATGGTAGACAAAATATTATCTTACGGCGATGACAATCAATAAACGCTCTATACAGTGTTAATCAATCCATTCCCAAGATAACATCATACCCAGTCATATCCAAAACCCTCAAACCCACGTTAAGTGCTCTACCCGCCAAGGTAATAACGCATCCCTTACATATTCTATTAACTCTAGAATTCGTACCCATAGGGGATTCGATAAGTAACAAATTTTCTACCATTTCCATTTTCAACCCCAATGCATTAGCACAAGATGTAGAAATGAAAGAATGAGTTGCATCAGTATCAAACAAAACACGCACCCAAGTACTATATACCAAAATCATACCTTCCACCAAAAGGACGTCCTCCTCTAACTTTGTTGGGGTCAAGGCAAAAACTCTTCTTGTTGTCTGTCTTCCCCTACCTCTAGCATTTGATTCCTGAGAAGAACGAGTCTGACTACTCATGGTAGTTGTCGTAGTTCCCTGGGCTGCTGGGGATAATTGTGGCATCTGGTAGTAAGGCAATTGAAACTGAGGGGGTTGGAAAGGCACTATTGGCGGTTGTTGAGAACTTCCCTGAGACTGAGGTCGAGCTTGTTGTACGCCCCGTAATGGGCAAGCCCTCCATAAGTGGTCTCCCGCTCCACAACCATAACATACTCTATTAGTTGCCACCCTCTTAGCACTCTGCTCACCTCTTGCATAGAATGAGAAATGCCCTTTAGACTGCTGAGTCCTCTGCCTCTGCTGCGAGCCTTGAGATCTCCCTTGGGAACTTTCTCCTATTCTTTGTTTCCCTTTTCTATCCCCCTTTTGCTCCTGAATTTGATTGGTTTCCTCAATGTCCTGCTCCACCAACAAAGCCCTCTTAACCAACTCAGAATAGTCCCTTATTGCCAGTGGGACTAATCTATTCCTAATAGCAGGTCTCAACCCCTGCTGAAACCTCCTAGTCTTTTCTCCTTCCTCACTGATCATCCCCAAAGCAAATCGAGACAACTCCGAAAAGCATGACTCATACTCTAGCACCGACATGGTTCCTTGGATGAGGTGCTCAAACTCCATCCTCTTGGCATCCTTAGCCACCTCTCCAAAATACTTACCTAGGAAGATTATCTCAAATTCCTCCCAGGTCATAACCTCAATGTCATACACTTTTTCTATTGATTCCCACCAGAAATCAGCTTTGTCAACAAGCATGTATGCTGCCAGACCTACCCTTTTTTCCTCAGGTATGTCTAGCCCCACTAGAATTCTTCTTATCCTCCTCAACCAATGCTCAGCTGCTTCCGCAATGGGCTCTCCATTAAAAGATGGAGGTTGCATCACCATGAATCTCTTCATCACCTCTATCTGGCTCATTACTGGCTTCTCAGTGTGGCTTCTTCTATGCGAGTGCCCTGAATCCTCATAGCCCTGGGTACCTCTTGATCTCTTAGAGCCCTGACCTTTCATCAACTGGACAATCTCTCTCAACTCCCTTCTTACTTCTCGAAGTTCTTCCTTTATCGACTCCAACTCCTCATTTCTCTCATATCTTCCTTTTCTGGTCCTTCCCGCCATTTCAAATTTAACAATCCCTAATTCAACCACATTACCAAGGTGAGCAAAATAAATTCACATGTACTCATTTAGCAACTTCAACAACTATCAAACTTTCACTTTCATACAATCACAATACATAATTCAATTAATAATCAACTCGTTAACTAACACATACAAAAAAACATAACATTACAATACACACAACACCCACAACATTGACCCCAAGGTATTATTGTAACCTTGGCTTTGATACAATATCGTCACGACCCAAATTCCGGGCAACCCAAAATTTGACCCATGACCCCAGATCAAAGGTTTGACCCTAAGGGTTTTTCCTACTCCACTTTGGCAATCAATCAAAACACTCTGATTTTTTTTTTTTACCATGTATAAACCACACTAAGGTTCTCACCAACTAACAATATTTCAAACATTACTCAAACGCATCAAGATTTAGTAATTATCATTACAATCCAAAATAAAAGTTCAAAATTAATCCACTTAATCAAATTAAGGTCTCATTACACATCCATAGTTCAAAATTTATTGAAACAAGTCCCAATATCACAAACGCAATAAATAAGACATGTTTCATTAGACCGCTCTAGGAGCATCCTGAAATCCTCCCTGTCCCACTTGTGGATCCTCAGAAGTGATTTTTGTATCTAAAAAGATATAAAAATGAAGGGGTGAGCATTTCCACATTGCTCAATTGGGTGCCTAACACCCAAAGGGTTAATGGGGATTAATAAGTTTCAAAGAATACAAAAGAAACGGTTCAACAGTATTAATCAAGTCACACAATTTAATATATAATATTATACACAATTCCACAATATTCAACCATCAAATGAATGTATATGAATGTGTGACACACAGTCATATAATGCACTATTGTTCTCGGGCTTTTACCAAAGGATAAGCGTCCACACCCAAATACAGTCTCCATTCGGAGTCTTCACGGGGTAAACTTTTAAGTCTTTCACCCTAGGGATCTCTCTCCCTTAATTCGTCTCACACGGGCTTTCACTTTTCATCACTATTTCATTTTTTTTTTCCTTTTCTTTTTCCATTTCATACACTTTTCACGATTTTTATCATTTCTTCACACAACCATGATGCAAATGAATACCACAATTCCAAATTTTCTCAATAATTTCAACAATTTTTTCACATTAAAATTTTCGAAAATATCCTAACAAATTTTCAAAAATTCACATATCAATAAACTTAAAATTATACCACACTTTTGGAATTTTCCAATAATTCTAATAATTTCCGATATTCGAAAATAATTAATTTTCCACAATAAAATTACCGAAAATATTCCAACCAATTCTCAAAAATTCACATATTACTAGATTTGAAATTGTACCCTAATTTTGGAATTTTCCTACACTTCTAATAATTTTTAACAACCCAAAACAATTATTTATCAACAAAAAAGAATTCCCGAAACTACAAAAAAAATCCAGAAAAAATCCAAATCATTCAAAAAAAATTCTTACAACACCAATATTACCTTCTTAACTCATAATGACAAGATTTATACTTTTTTTTCAATGAAAAATGCATTTAATTAAAGTTTTAGAGTTAGTTTCCCATACCACAGATCTAAGAATTTGACCGTTAAAATCACGATCGTCCACTGTAGAATTGTTCCTCTCGTTGAGTAGAACACCTCCTCAAAATTTGGGCCGAAACGGACATCATTTGACCATCCAAATGGCCAGTCAAAGTTCCGGCGACAAGGAAATTCTCCACAGTTCGCTGCTGCTCTCTTTCTCCTCCGTTCTGCCACTTTCCAACTCTCTTCCTTTTTTCCTTTTTTTTTTTAAAGCAAAAAAAGCCCACTTTCTTTATTTCAAACACCAGCCAGACAAGCCCATAACCAAGGCCCAAATCAATTCCCTTTGTTTTAACAATACGCAGCACATTGCACAGCCCAATATTCAAAGGCCCATTGAATCATTTTTTATTTTTTTTCTTTTATTTATTTTCATTTGCTTATTTTTCATTTCCAAATTCTTTTTTTTTAAACACTCAAATTAATTTACTAACACCAATCCAAAAATTTAATTTTCTCAATTTTATTAATAATCATTTTTTTTCTAATTAATTTTAATTAATTAACTTTTCATTTTCGTTTTCGGAAATTCTCAATTTCTAAAATCATAAGAAATTTTATATCATAAGGCTCATAGTCCTGTTTTCTGTTGCTTCAGGTCGACAACTAGAGCTCCTAATGCAAAACATTACCAAGAAACTATTGTCAACAGCGTCTTGAAAGTTTTTCTTGGTTCTGCATGAACAGATTCTACAAGTTATCTCAATTGGCTAGTGATGCATGCCAGGCAGAACCAAACTATCATTGCACCTAGCTTATGGCCGGAGGCCCCGTCACTTGGCCTTGACAAGAAAGAGTTCTGAGCAACGATATAGACTTATATCCACCGAAGGTTCATGACAAATTGAAGTACTTCAGATGTTTCAGTGTTAGTTTGAGAATATTCGACTGCATCAGTGGGAGGAACATACATGCTTAATATATAATATTATTGAAGCACCACAAGAATGCATACACACACACATCACAAACTTTCCTACTGGATTAATTGCTTTGTTAGGTTAATCTTGGCTTTTCTGGGATCAGATCAGTACCTATCATATCAGAATTTTTTATGTTTGGTTCCCGGAAAATACTAAGGAAAGAAAAAAAATGCAAAGAAAAATGATTTTTTTATGTTTGGTTGTCCTATGAAAAATATCAAAAAAAATCAAATATGATTAAAACTAATTAAAAACTTATGTATTTTTAAATTATTTAATCTTTATATTGATGAGTTAAAATAAATAAAATGAGTTTAAAGTAACAAAAAAAATAATTTATCAACTTTTAATCTATTTTTTTATTTTCCTTCACTTTTTATTTTCCTCTGCTTTTCCTTTGTATTTTCTTTCCCTTGCATTTTCCTTCAAATTTTCTGAGAACCAAACATAGCTAAATGATTTCTTGGGTATATATTAGCCGTCCTGGGCTTTGTAAACTTACTAATAGTAAAAATTTGATTTGAAGGTGGCACTGCCTGAACCAGTACATAAGCTAGCTGTAGAGTGAGAAGGTTATTATTCTAGTTCTTAGTACGCCTAAAGAAAAAAATACTGAGCCCGTGTTGCCATGAATATATATCAGTCCAATTAAAGGGAATTGAAATTTCATTTTATTTGAATATGCTTTGAAGTTAGGTCAGAGATGAAAACTCCACATATGAGCAGCACGCTTTTATTTTCTTGCAGGGTAATTTATTTTCTTGACTTATACGAACCTAGCTAGCATGAACATCATTCATGTCTGGCTATTGGATATTAAGTGAAGCTCGTTCACGTGCTACTCTTTTGCTTTAGATATCAGACCACCTCAAAATCTAGGCACTCGATCTGCTCCTTGTTCCCTAAACTATTAATTTGAGCGCAAATCAGAGGAAATTAAAGATATAGTACCCTAGGCATATTTAACATATGGTTGATTCTATAATCATTGAGGTCATGTTTGGCACATCGGAGTAAGGAATAGGAATGAAAATTTATTTTTCATTCATATTTGTTTTAAGAATGAATTCGGTGATTTCAATTCTTATGATTGGATGTATATAAGAATTTAGGGTTGGATTGATTATTTATTTTCATTTCAATGTTAAATAATAAGAAAAACGAAAATAGACTAAATAAATAAATTGACTATAATATCCATATGTATAATTTAAAATAGTCTTTTATTTTCATTTTAAAAAAATACCTCACACTATACATAGTTTAAAATAATTTTTTATTTTCATTTAAAAAAAAAAACATCTTTGAGAGTTTTTTTGTTAAATAATAAAAATCTATTTGAGTTTTTTATTTAAAAACAAAATTATTGTTAATACTTAATACCACTATTTGATTGTTCTTCTTGGGAAATAATTTTTAAAAACAAAGTATTAGCAATTATTAATTTTAAATTATTATTATTATTTATTTTTAACAAAATAAAGCAATTATACTTTTATAAGATGTTAATATTCATATTTTTATCATATTTATAAAAAAAAATATAATTTATGATTTTATCATAATATTACTATTCATATTTTACCCAAAATTATTTATTTTTAATTATAAACTTATTTTTATTTTTAATAAGACTTGAATTAAATTCATTTTATATTATATAAATTACAAAATCAAAATAAAAAATTATTTTCAAAAAAAATTTATACAAAAAAGTTTTTTAAAAACAATTTATTTTTAATTATAAATTTATTTTTTATGTTAACATGAGGAAAAGATTTATTTACCTTACAAAAAGTTATTATAGTTTTATTAAATTGATCCTACAAGACAACAACCTTGACCACCACACTTATGGCCCAACACTTGGAAAATTTTGGTTTGACCTGTTTCCAACACAATCATGATATGCAACCAAAATAAGTCCAAAAATTCTTTTTTTTATTTTTCGTTTTTTACTTTTTCTTTTTTTTTTTTTAATATCAGACTTATTTTAATTTTGGCTTTTAGGGCCTTTTATTCTTTCTTTTGGGATGTTTAATGTCGTAGAACATGTCCCAACTGGTGCAGCACTAGAGAAGTTAGGAGTTACAGTATCAGAGTCTAGTGCTTGCAGTGAGCATCAATCATTGATCACACTATGTTGGTATAGAATTTCTAATTGGGAGACTTTTCTTTCGTTCCACTCAGCATGGTGGGTAAAATAAATAAGCACAAAAATGAACAGCCATGAACAAATAAACAAAATACAATGAAAAAATGAGTGAAGGGATGGGCAATTTAGGCCTAATGGGAGTGGTAATTAATCCCACTTTATAAAGTTCTACAAACAAATATGACATTTATTAAAATAGTGGGAAATAAATGAATGAATAAACAAGTAAATAAACACAAAGAAATTGGTTAATCATGGGGAGAAAGTTTTATCAAATTGAATTGGTAAATAAACATATTTCATTCCACTTTGAAATTATTTTACTCTGGTAAAATTCTTATGTTGCTTGATGGTAATCCAACAAGCACAATAATTTCCCCTTTGAGTCTTTCTCTCATCAAAATGATCAAAATTAATTATTAAATGTCCACATTAACATTAATTTGCATTAAAAAGGATTATTATTATTAAATATTATTATTATTATTATTATTATTTATTAAATGAACCTAATAAATTAACTACAAAAATTGTGATCATTTCTATTAAAGTGAGTTTTCATATCAAAACCAATTTTACAAACGAAATTATTCTTTATAATTTCCCTCCAAGGCCAAAACCAATTTACAAATTACTTTATCAATTAATTCAAGGGATGAAATCATCTCTTCCCTTTTGTTTTAAAATAAATTTACAAATTTAAAATTATTTTCACTAACCAAATTTGTTGTTATTATTATTACAAGGGCTAAATATATTTTACCCCCTAAATCTTTTGCGTGTTTTGCATTTTGTCTTCTCAAATTCGAAACTCAACACTTTGCTCTTTAGATTTGTTAAAGTGCAATATTTTGTTTTCTAAACTTACTAAAAAGTCAATAAATAGTTAAAATGCAATATTTTACTCCCTAAACTTTTTAAAAAGCCAATCATAGTTTGTTACCTAAAAATAACAATACTAAAATGTAGAGAAAAATAGCTTAAATATTAAGAAAAACATTTATTATCTAAGTTCAAAGTCGTTATATTTCGTAGTTACATGTGAAAATCATGAATAGCCTTGCAAACATTTTTTAAAAATAAAAAATCAAAACTGATAACTATTAAATTTTGAAGGCATTTATGAAATTTTACGTCAAAACTATTAATTTATAGTTTTAACCAATTTTTATATTAGTGTTCGGACCAAAGTATAAAAAAAAAATTATAATTTTATGAAGGGTATGTAATTTGGGGCAAAGTGTATCAATTCAATAAGGACAAAATATCTGATTTTAAATGTGGGGAATAGTGTAAAACACAAAGATTGAAAGGGTAAAACATATTTAACTCTTATTACAATTTTCATATTGTCTCCATGTTCCTTTTCTTTTTCTTTTAAATCAAAATTGGATGTTTATTGAGATGTCTACTCCTTTTGTTTTAAAATTACAAATCTAATTTATCTTACAAAATAAACTCATTGGAAAAATTAACTTATTTCCCTCTTTTCTTTATTTATGTAAATTTACATATTGAAATAGAAAATCCATCATTTTTAATTAAGTTGGTTAAAATTGTTAGTTTGGTTTAAATTAGATATTGTTATTCACAAAATTATTCTCAACAATTATTCAAATTACTTTCTATCAAAATTAAAGTTGGTACGTATATTATTTACTTTGTTCCAAAGAATTAAAACAAATTTCTAGATAATAATTATTTTATTAAGAAAATTATCTTGTTTCACTTATTGAAGAAAAACTATCTACGAAATGTTTTTCTTCCTTTTGCTTGAGCTAAAAATTATTTTTTCCATTCAAACAACTTCCACAATTAAAATAAATATCCAATTTAAATAAATTCACCCAATAATATCAACATGTTAACGATCCCAAAACCCCATTCAATATTTCAGGCTAACAATGGCAAGATGGTTTGACTCCAAAAATAGAAAAATAGACAAATAAATTAATTAATTAATGAGAAAATTAACTACTTCCCAAGGGATATGAAGGGTGCTAGGGTGTGGGGTTGTCATGGCATTGCATGGCAACGAAAAAAAGGAGAGAGTATGGGTAATGGTGTACTGTGGAGATGGTAAGAATTTACGTGGTGGTGATGGATCTATGGGTGGAGGCTGTGGGTAGTGAAGTGGTGGAGAAGGGGAAGAAGACGTGGCCGATAGTGATACTGTATGGTTAAGAAAGGTCGAGAAGTGAGGATTTGGTGGAGTTGTTGCCGGGTGGCCATTGGAAAGAGATGAAGGCGGGGATGTTAAAGTGATCCTACGGGAGTTTGAAATATGTTTTTTTTTTGTTTTAAAGATTAAAGCATCTCAATTGATTATAAAATAGAAGGATGTAAAACTCAAAAATGGTAGAAATAATTTTGAGAGGCTAATAATTTTCATATTACACAAATAGTTTGCATGCAACACATAGTAGATCATAAACCTTTTTGAAAAGTGTCTCAAATCTATTTTTGAGTCATTAGTAGTATCCTAGCTAATATATAAAAAATATTCTTGTAAAAGAGTTTCCTATTATTATAAAGGAAATATCACGATCTTCTTTTAAGAATAGACATCTTTGACAATTATAGAATTAATTTTATATATTGAATCTTCCTATGCGATTAAAAAATATATATATAAGAAGAGATTTTAATATAAAAAAATAAAAAAAGTGAGAGTCTCCTTTTGGGTATAATTGGGACTCAGGGATTTCAAAGCTCTAAGATTGTAATCCCCTTCAGCAATAGTGACAATTCTTCTTTGACTTTGCTCGTAGGCTTTAAACTGAACCACATAAATTTTTATGTACTATATGTTTTTGTCCTCATCCTCTTGTTCTTATTTGTAGTATCCTAGCTAATATATAAAAAATATTCTTGTAAAAGAGTTTCCTATTATTATAAAGGAAATATCACGATCTCCTTTCAAGAATAGACATCTTTGACAATTATAGAATTAATTTTATATATTGAATCTTCCTATGCAATTAAAAAAATATATATATAAGAAGAGATTTTAATATAAAAAAATAAAAAAAAATAAAAAAAAGTGGGAGTCTCCTTTTGGGTATAATTGGTACTTAGGGATTTCAAAGCTCTAAGATTGTAATCCCCTTCAGCAATAGTGACAATTCTTCTTTGACTTTGCTCATAGGCTTTAAACTGAACCACATAAATTTTTATGTACTATATGTTTTTGTTCTCATCCTCTTGTTCTTATTTGTTTGTCGTAGTTTTTCACAACAAACTAATACATTGATTAAATTAAATTTCCATCATAATATATTTTATAAGGTATTAAAGTATAGTTGATTCTCTTTAATAAAATTATGTGTTAACTTTAGAATTCAATTTTAATAGAATCAATATTTTCCTACAAGTCTTAATGGTCTATACTCAAACTTATTCTTTTTAGCATAAAGTTTTGAGAGAAATTGAAGTTTTAATAGGATAAGGGCATTTTGGTAAAAGTATTAGATTATATAAGAACTTACAATTATTTATTTTGGGCTTTTATAAGTTGAGCTAATTATTTAATCAAAACTCATTACGATTAATAAATTAAAATCCAAATGCCCGAAACCGGAATTTTGGGTAAAATTGGTCCTCTAACAAAACAAAATATAACTTATAGCCATGTTTTACAACTATTATTTAAAGTTAGTTTTTTTTCTTTAAATTAATTTTAAACTACAGTTTGAAAATGTCACTTTTATAAAAATTTGAAATCATGGTTTCAAATCTAAATTGATACTAAATTTAGTGGACGTCACCAAATTTCAAAATAGGCCCCAAATATATATTTTAATGGACGTCACTTTCAATCAAAACTTTCGAAGCATACCCACTCAATTTAGTGGCCCAAATTTCAATTTTCTCACCTAAATACTTCCACGGGCAAGAAACAGGAGAAAAAAATAAGGGCTAAACACAGGCGAGCCATGTGATGGTGTAAAGGTCAAATTTGGAGAATAGCAAAGCGACAAGCATGAAGAAGACAGTTGAGTAAGGGTCTGAGCACATTACTTACCAAACCCTTATCCAAGCTGAGCTGGTCTGCCCCCTCTAGTCAATGCAATACGTGCCTGCATATACTAGTTTAAATTCTAGATGCCTGACGTGTTAATAAACGCATGTACCCATCCATTCATTTAAAATCCTTTTGGAGTGATTTTAGATAGAATGATATTGACATTATAGAAATTTTATCTAATATAAAAGTTTTTTTTTTTTTTTTTATAGAGTGAAACAAAGTTTCAAGAATAAATAATATTTTCTTATTAAATTATAAGTATTTTTTTCACAAAATTAGTCAAACAAAGTTAGGTGGTCTTATTAAGGTTTTCTTGAAAATCAAACCACCTCCATATTTGGATATAAATAAATGAAAGTGTTTTAATAGTGTTATTAATAATATATTATTTAATAAAAGAGTTGTGTTTTAAAGAAACTTTCGTAATAAAGTTAGATCATTTTTTAAAAAAAATAATAATTTCAAAAAAAAAATTACAAATACTTAATCGGTAACTATTTTCTAAAATAGTTTTAAAAAAAAGTTTTTATAAATATTTTTTAAAAATCATTTTTCGAACAAATTCTCTTTGGGAACTTAAAATGTTTTAACCTTATTTTCAATATTTTTAATATATTTTAAAAATATATTTTATATCTAGTATTTCATTTTTAAAGCCCGTCCGACACTGTTTTTATAATCTTTCTAATACTTGATAGATAAAAAAAAAATTTAAGTATTATAAATACTATAAACACTTTTTAAAATTATTGTCAAACATACTCGAAGTGTTCTTATTATAAGTGTTTTCTTCTACAACACTTATGTGAAAAATGCTTTTATGAGAATTTGAAAAAGTTATTATAAAAATGTTTTGGATGATATATCACATAAATATAAAAACGCTTTTAATAATAATAAATTACTAAAAGTGACATTTATTACAAAAAGAAAATATTATAATAAACTAAAAACTTTTATTACAAAAAAATATTAAAACATTTATATTGTTGAAAAATACTGAAAAAATTATTTTTATGAAAGGAAAGCTAAAAAAGAAAAGACTAAGAAGGAAGAGGAGAGTGAAAAGAAATGAAGGATAGTGAGAAATTGTATTTTAGAATATATATAAAATAAATAAATAAACCGAAGTGGTTTTTTAAAGAAACACAGTTGAGAGCTTCTCTAAAAAAACACTTTCAGTGTTTTTCTAAAATTTTAAAATATTATCAAATACCTATTTTTTATTTTTAAAAAGTCTTTAAGTATTTTTAGGATTAAAAACACTTTTAAAAAATATTACCAAATGAGTTCTTAATCATTCCATATCTTTGTATAATTATTTTTTAAAATAATCCTAAAACAATAAGTAAAAATAATTAGAATATATTCTTTAAAAATATCTTATTTTTTATTCTTAAAAATAAAAAATAAAAAATAATCTTTTAATTATCAAATATATTTTTCTATGTTTTTGGAGAATAAAAAACCTGTTTTCCAAACCCCATGCGGAAGGTTAGCCGCCTCAAACTCTCAAGTGGGTGTTATCACGCAACCCTTGCCACCTGGAGATACCAAATCTGAAGAGTCCTACGTTTCCTTCACTCTTAAGTGTAAATAAATTGAGAAATAAAAAATAAAATAAAATAATAAACAAATAAAATTAAACGTGGTTTCTTCCACCATCACGTCGCTGACCGCCACTCTGGTCATGATTTCTTTAACTGGAACTGGGCTGGCCCAAAACAAAAATGGTGAAGAAAAAGTAATATAAATGTGATAATCCACGTAGCAGCATAATATAATAAAAATAGTGGGTTTAGGCTTTGTTTTAAACGTTTTTTTTTTTAAAAAAATTTAATATTTTGTAAGTTATGTTTTCAAATTTTTTTTTAATTATATTTAATATTTTATTTTTAATTATTCTTTTATATATATCCCATTATTTTTTAAAATAATCCTAAAATATAATTAAAATATAATTTCAAAAAATATCATTTTTTGTTTTTAAGAATAAAAGTTATTTTTTATTTTTTTATTGTTAAATACATTTTCTTGTTTTTTTCAATTCTTAAAAAATAGAACGTTGCATATAAGAAGTACTTTTAAAATTGATAAATTGATTTGGTACATATTTCATTTCTTTTTTCATGCATTCCTATATTTGGATAACTCGATGACAATAAGAATAAAATAAAAAAATAATTTCATAAAAATGAAAACTATTGTAAAATAATAAAGTGGAATGAGAAAAAAAAAAGGAAAAAGAGAAATTAGAATGAAGAAAGAGAACATAATAAATTTTCATTACAGGTATTTTCTTTTTATAAGAAATTACAAAGAGATATACATCAATATGAATGATCATCCATAAGTTATCATAATTCAATAAATTCTCATATTTTATAATACTCCCTCTTGGATGATTCATAAGAATATGGTAACTACCTCATTAAAAACCTTGTCAGTAAAACCTAATGAGACAAAACCTGGACAAATGAAAAAATAGTACATACATCCATCTTAGCATTCTCCCGCTCATGTAAACATGATTATGATTTCTTCAACATTTCAATTAGTGGATCTCTCAATCTTCGCATTCCAATGTCATACCTTAACTTTTTCAATGTGGTAAAATGTAACGCCTTTGTGAATAGATCTGCTAGATTATTGCATGACCGAATCTATTGAACATCAATCTCACCTTTCTTTTGGAGCTCATGAGTATAGAAGAATTTAGGGGAGATATGCTTAGTTTTGTCATATTTTATGAATCCTCCTTTAATTTGTGCAATATAATCAACATTATCTTCATATAACTTGGCTGCATTGCCTTTGATGGAAGGGAGTCCACATGTTCCTTGAATATGTTAGATCATTGACCTTAGCCATACACATTCACGACTTGCTTCATGAATTGAAGATGTGGCTACCATTGTCTACTTGATTGATCTCCAAGATATTGTCGTTCCACCGTAAGTAAAGACATATCCCGTTTGAGATTGATCTTTATGAGGATCTGAAAGATATCCTGCATCTACATACCCAATCAATTGTGGTTTTGATTCTTTTGAATAATATAAGCCCATGTCACTTGTTCCACGAAGGTATCACAATATATGTTTAATCTCATTCCAATGTCTTTTAGTTGGGGTAGAACTGTATCTTGCTAGCAAGTTGATATAGAATGCTATGTCTGGTCTAGTACAATTTGCAAGATACATTAGTGCACCGATTGCACAGAAATATGGTACCCTGGACCAAGCAATTCTTCATTTTCTTCTTTAGAATGAAATGGGTCTTTGTTCACTTCAAGTGAACGAACAACCATGGGGGAATTGTCTGGATGTGATTTGTCCATATAAAATCGTTTTAATATTTTCTTTATATATGTCGATTGATGGATTAATATACCATTTGAACAATGCTCGATCTGCAAGGTTAGACAATACTTATTTTCCCCAAGTCTTTCATTTCAAATTCCTTCTTTAAATAATTGGTTGCTTTTGTGAGCTCTTCAACAGTTCCTATAAGGTTTAAATCATCCACATATACTATTGTAAGCCCGATTTTCGATTTCTTGATAAAAACGCATGGGCAAATTGAATTATTCACATATCCTATTTTTAACAAATACTTACTTAAACGATTATACCACATGCATCTAGATTGCTTTAATCTGTATAGAGATCTTTCTAGTTTGATTGAGTACATGTTTCGAGGTTTTCAATTGGTTATTTCAGGCAATTTAAATCCTTTAGGGATTTTCATATATATGTTAGTATCTATAGACTCATAGAAATATGTTGTAACAACATCCATGAGACCCATATCTAGTCCTTCAGAGACTATTAAACTTCGCAAGTATCGAAATGTGATTGCGTCCATTACTGGAAAATAAGTTTCCTCATAGTCTATACCAAGTCTTTGAGAGAAACCTTGAGCAATAAGTCATGCTTTATATCTTATGATTTCATCATTCTCATTTCGTTTTTTCACAAAGAGCCATTTATATCCAACAAGTTTTATGTTTCCAGATGTTTGAACTATAGGTCCAAATACCTCTTGTTTTGTTAACAAGTTTAGCTCTGTTTGGATTGCTTCTTTCCATTTTGGCCAATCATTCCTTTTTTGACATTCATCCATAGTTTTTGGTTCTTGATATTCATCATTTCTCATTATGTTCATAGCCACTTGGAATGCAAATATATTATCTATGATAATATCACTACGGTTATTTGTTTCTCCTATGTAACTCATTAAGATCTCTTCAATTCTAGATACCGATATTTGATCAATTTGTGCCTCTTCAGGGGCTAACTGTTTGTTGAGTTGAGTTTCATTATTTGACCCTTTCATATTTGTGAACTCTTTAAGAGTACCAAACTTTTCATATGTTGTTCTTTTTTCTTTTTTTAGGAATTGAATCCTTTGAGCCAATAGGTCTGCCACGCTTCAGGCGTGTCTTAGATTCACTTGCTATGACATTCTCTAATTGTCCTTCAGGGACATCAATATGTGTTGGGGCATTCACAACTGGCGCGTATGACTTCGTTACTTTCTTTATATTTGTGAAAACATCAAGTAACTGATTTTCAAGTCCTTGCAAATGAACAATCCTGTGAACTTCTAATTCACAGTCTTGTATAGGGATTAAGATGAGACAAGGAGGATACATACCATGTAATGTCTTGCCATTTTCTTGGAATTGACTTGCCTCCCCCTAATGGTGGGAAAACATTTTCATCAAAATGACAATCTATAAAGCGGGTAATAAAAACATCACCTGTGAATTATTCAAGATAATGAATAATAAAGGGAGAATTAAAACCAACATATATACCAAGTCGACGTTGAGGACCTAACTTGGAACATTGAGGTGGAGCTATGGGAACATAAGCAGTACAACCAAAAATACGTAAATGTGAAACATTTGGTTGGGAGCCTAAAGTAAGTTGTAAAGGTGAGCATTCATGATTAGTTGTAGGACGAACTTGAATTAAAGTGGCAGCATGAAGAATAGCATGCCCTCAATCAGACAAAGGCAATTTTGTTCTCAAGAGTAATGGTCTTGCAATCAGTTGCAAATGCTTAATAAAAGATTCAACTAGTCCATTCTGAGTGTGATTATGAGCAACAAGATATTCAACATCAATACCAATCGACATACAATAATCAAGAAATGTTTGAGATGAGAATTCGCCAGCATTATCAAGACAAATTGTCTTAATAGAGTGATTAGGGAATTGCACCTTGAGTTTAATTATTTGAGCAAGTAACCTAGTAGAGGCAACATTTCTAGTTGAAAGAAGACAAACATGAGACCAACTAGTTAATGCATCAATTAAAACCATAAAATAACGAAAAGGTCCACTAAGTGGATGAATAAGTCCACAAATATCACCTTGAATACATTCTAGAAAGGTTGGTGATTCATATTCAATCTTGGTAAATGATGGTTTAATAATTAATTTGTCTTGTGAGCAACCAACACAATTGTAATCATTGGGCATCAGAATCTTCTGGTTCTTCAAGGAATGCCCAAAAGAATTGTTGATAATACAACACATCATGGATAATCCTAGATGACTAAGACGTTCATGCCAAGTCATAAAAGTTTTTAAGTCACAAAACTTCTGGTTCATGACAACATATGACTCAATGGGTCTAATGATTGTTTGATATAGCCCATAAGAATAAGAAGGAAACTTTTCCTAAATGTGTTTTTTCCCAGAAATAACTAAATAAATGAGAAGATATTTATTACTATCATCATTCATAGTTTCAATATGATATCCATTTTGGGGAATAGCCTTGAAACTGAGAAGATTTTGCTTGGATTTAGTACAATAAAGAGCATCATTAATGTGGATTTTAGTTTCACTAAGTAAAATAATAGTTGCTCTTCCAAAGCCTTGAATCAAGTCTATAGGACCTGATATTGTATTAACATTAGACTTAACCAACGATAAGTTAGTTAAATATTTTTTATCATGAAGGATTGTGTGTGTTGTTGCACAATCTACAAGACATGCATCTACATTGGATGACGTATGATGTACCAAGGTATGAGAGAGATCCATGTATCTTCAAGTATAAATAAAGAAAAGAATTTAAATAAGAAATAATAAAATGTGAAATAAACTATAAAAGATGAATAATAAACAATGTGTTCAAAGACGATAACAAAATAAACATATTTTCAAAGAACTAAATAAAAACATAACATTTAATCATAATAAACATTTTCATCGCCAATTAGATGGTTAATTTTCCCATTAGGATTCTCAAAGAAATTTGAGATATCTAAATGGGTTAGATTCACTGGACCATCATTATCAATGAAGTTCATTTCAACTTCCCTTCCTTTTACTTTTATCAAGGCTTGATAAAGGTCAACAAAATGCTTTGAAGTACAACAAGTATGTGACCAATGTCCTTTCATACCACATCTATGACATTTATTCTCACAAGCATGTTTACTTTATGGTTCTATCATCTTTTCAGGTTGTGCCTCTAAATTATTCCACTTCTGGTGGTTTGAGTTATTCTTTTTACTTTGAGAACCACTACGATGAGAAGAATTATGTTTAATACGACCTTAATCGCAACCACGTACTCTACCTCAACCTCATCCATATCCACGTTCTTATCCATGTCCAAGAGTTTGAATAGATGTGGCATTGGCTTCAGGCAATGACACAGACCCAATAGGACAAGAGTGATGGTTTTTCAATAAAAGCTCATTATTTTGTTCAGCCACAAGAAGACATGAGATCAATTCTGAATATTCAGTGAAATGACGCTCTCGATATTGCTGCTACAGGAGCACGTTTGAGACATGAAAAGTCATAAATGTTTTTTCAAGCGTATCTTCTTCAGTGACCTTTTCCTCCACACAATTTTAATTGTGAGCAAATTTTAAATAAGGCTGAGTTATAGTCACTAACAAACTTGAAATCTTGTAATCTCAAGTACATCCAATCATAGCATGCCTTTGGAATGATTATGGTTTTTCGGTGGTCATATCGTTCCTTTATATTATTTCAAATGATGAAATGATCTTTGATCGTAAGGTATTCACATTTTAATCCTTCATCAATGTGATGACGAAGGAATATCAAAGCTCTAAGCGATCCTATAGGGATGCATCATTACCTTCTTTAATGGTATTTCCAAGATTCATGGCATCTAGATGAATTTTAGTATCCAGAACCCGAGATAAGTAGTTTTTGTCCAAAATATCGAGGGCAACAAATTCAAGCTTTGTAAGGTTTGACATTATTTGAAAACTTTTTATGAGAAAGAAGAGAGAAGAGTCTTTCTATTTCTCTAAAGAGAAAAATGTCTTTTTATTTCTCTAAATAGAGTAAAATATTTCTATTTTTTTGTAGAGACTATTCGTGCTGATAATGTGTTATAAAATAATAAAGTGGAAGGGGAAGAAAACGAAAAAGAGAAATTAAAATATAAGAAGAGAACATAGTGAATTTTCATTAGAGGTATTTCTCTTTTATAGGAAACCACAAAGAGATATACATCAATATCGATAGTTATCCACAAGTTTGATAAATTCTCATATTTTATAACAAAAAAAAAACTTTCTATATCTTAAAAGGTATTTTTATCGATGTGATTAATTTTTTATTTATAAGTAAATATTATTTTTAAAATTTTATTATTTATTCCAAAAGAAAAACTTTAATTGATGTCTTTTAAAATTAAAATAAAAAATTATTTTAAATTATTTATTAATTTGTTATCATGAATTTATATTCGTATCGTGATGATTTCGTATCGTGATGAAACATTGAAATGCTAACAAATAATTACGCCGAACTCACATGCATAATCAAATTTATTCCTATCACGCCCGTGCCAATCATGACCTTCCTGTTTACTGCGCAAGCATCAGGTGACTGAACAGGCGAGAGCAGTGAGCGGCACACGAAAACAAGCAGAGGCACACGACGAGCGAGTGCCGGAGCGTGGTTATGTGACTTACGTCCCACTTTGCCATGTATCCCACATTTTTTGTGCCTTTAAATTTCCTCACTCCACAGCAGTTAACTACTGGCCAATATCTCAACAAACCACACCTAACGCTCCTCTTCCTCCTCCTTCCCAAAACGACGGCTTTTCATCCATGGCCCTCCGCCCTCTGCTCCATCTCCTTTGCCCCCTCTGCTTCCACTGGATCGCCGAGGAGATGACCGTCTCCGTCCTCGTCGACGTTACCACCGCCGCTCTTTGCTCCGGCGCCTCTACCTGTGCTGAGGTCATTTACATTAATGGTCTTCAGCAGACGGTATTTCACTCTCTTCTTCTCCGTCGTTCTCACTGTTGTTTTGGTTTTCTGTCAATGAAAAACAAAAATTCGGTCAAATGATTAAAATTTTAATTTCTTTGTTTTTCCCATATTTTCTTCGGAGCCAAATAAATTTTCTCTCCTTGTTTCTGGACTGGACTCATCTTTGATCATAACTTTCTCTTATTTTCTTATTCTTGACTGAGATTATAGAATTAATTTGTACAAATAAACATTTCATTCATCAATTTGAAAATTTATGCTGAAATTTTAGTTTTCAAAGGTTAGCATGACCGCACTGAAAGATAGCGTTGATTGGGAAAAGGAAGCTTGAACTCCTCGCTTTCAACTCCAATATCAATTTTCCTTTTGGAAGCTAATGCTGAGACAGCTACTGTTTTGGCACGTCCATATAATATTAATTTGTTCTTTTTCATTTTTCTGTCAATATTTGTTTTTTGACTGGTAGGTGTATTCATGGATATGCTGTTTAAACTTTGATGAGCTGAAAGAGGTGTAAGGAAATGGTCAATTTTTTGGTATTCATCCTTTTTTTTTTTTTTTTACTTAGTCATCCCATAAGTAAGTCAACTCTTGCTTTCAAGACAAAAGTTGTTTAATATTGTATACCCTTCTCCAATAAAATCTCCATCCCAACTGCTCTCATGTCTGTCAGCATGCCCTATGTAAAAAGAATCAGGATCCCATCAATGGTTTAGCAGCACCCACCTAATAGATTTACATGATCAAGGGTTTGAGATTATCTCATGATTCTGGATCACTTGAAATTACTCTGTTTATAGTTGGGGTGCCCATTAAATAAAGACCCAGTAATGGGATAGTATAGACCTAAGGTATCATGCTGTTGTGCTACCAAGGAACCATGCTTCAGGTCAGGGGTTCAATGGAGATGTTCCCAAAATTTTCAAGGGTTGACTATCAAACTAGGGATTCCAGTATTGTGGCATATATGATAATGATAAACTGAGTGAACACGGCCAATATAGATGGTTGTTTCTTGGAAGTACTGTGACATTTTAGACGCCATTGTGGTCCACTGATTCTTTTTAGTACAATATGTCATTTATTTGTTTAAACTGTAGCATTTTTCTGATATTTCAGTTTGCTAGATACCTTATATTGGAATTAGTGGTACATCACTTTCATCATTATAGTGGGCCATGTTAACTTGTCAATTGTGGGGCAGCATGAATTAGTGCATATTTATGGTTAAGAGCGTCCAGGCTGGCTTTCTCTTCTATTACCATCTCCTTTGGTGGTGGTTTTCAAATAGTTGATTTATGATTTGGAGAATTTACACTCAAAATTTCCAGTAAGCACGTGCTATTCACATGGTTTTTTTCCTACTGGAGTACTAAGCTCTCATGTCATCTTGGCTTGTTGTTTTAGTACTATACCATTGTTTTCTTTTAACCCATGCAAGTTGGCACTAAATTTTGTCTATAAGTGTATAGCCGCAGTGGCTGTAGCAAAGCCAGGGTGTTGACACTAGGGAGTATGAGAAAATTTCACAAAGATGGAAAGGACAGTCTATGAAATAAGCATTTTTTGGGCAAGCTAGTAGGTTAACCCTGGATATGGTCAATGAAAAAATGAAGAGCTAAATACGATGTTTTAAATGTTGACAAGCAGCTAGAGCTGTAAACAAGATGAATGGAGTGGAACAGTAGCTGCTCTAGCTTTGATTGCAAAATTAATGAGGTTAAAATACCTCACATTGTTTATTTCACAAGTGACCTCAACCAAGACTCCAATCTAGCTGATTTTAGAGTGCTCTTGAGCTGATCCAAGCTCAGTACTGGGCTGCTTGAGCTCAATGCACAGGCTAAAAAACTCCAAAATAGGGTTGAGTTTGGCTCAGTAATCTTATGATGAACTTGAACAAACCTCTAATTGTGCCAAGATCAAGTAGCTTGCTTCAATCTTGCTGCCAGAAAAGAGCTGCACACTGCTTTGGTTTTGGGTGAAGGCACCAAGAGATTGGAGAAAGGGATTTGGGCTAAGGTTGTTAGAAGATTTTATAACACTCATTTTCTGGAAGATGATACACACTAAAAGAAAAAAATCCTATATATGACTATATATTATTTGATATATGGAGCTAATGGTGTTGGTAAATTATGATTCTAAATTTTCCTTATTCATATGTGGAATTGATGATAGCAAACTGAAGAGCAGATTAAATATTTAGAATACATTTTACAAATAGTGGGCAGTAGTTGAAGGATCAAAGTGTATTTGGAGGGCCAAGCTAGATGTGCATTTAGGTTGTGATGAGTCCTGGAACCCGTACTTAGAAGGTTTAGCAGAATAGTGTTTTTGATGATGAGTCCAAATAATTATTATGTGGAAGTTATAATGTTCATAAGCTGTGATTCTGAATTTTCCTTTGCACTGATTTTTTTTAATTTTTTTTTTTACCATAACATTCAGGTATATCTTCTTTCCTTGTAGGTTGTTGGAATTTTCAAGATGGTGGTGCTTCCAGTATTAGGTCAGCTTGCAGATGAGTATGGCCGGAAACCACTGCTAATGGTCACTGTATCCACATCTATATTCCCTTTTGGTATATTTTTTCTGAATATCTACATTTTGCACAATAATTCTGCGTATGTGTTTTGAGTAAACACCAGAGGTTTCCCTAAAGCCAGATATTTTATGCAATGAGGAATTCTTTCTGAACCAATTAACATATATAGTTCTTAAAAAATATATGTTGCCCAGTGTCTCTGCTAGCATTTGTACTTTGGAAGTCTATGATTAATGGACAACATGTGCATATCGATCATGAGCTTGTAAAGAGTTACAGAACTTAGTGACCTGCAAATCAAATAGACAATGAATATCTGCAACATGATTTCTGATACAAATCCTGGGCTCTTTTATGCAAGTGATTATATACTTATATTTACCACCCCAGTATATTTCTCAGTAAATACATGATGGTTTCAAGATGTTGCTGCATTGTACTCTGAGGTGGGACATGAATATTCACAAGGTTCCTTATGTTTTCATTGCCCATGTTCCTGTTTCAGCTGTACTTGCTTGGAATAAGTCAAAAGGATTTGTATATGCTTATTATGTGCTTCGTACGGTTTCATATATTCTAAGTCAAGGGAGTATTTTCTGCATATCGGTTGCTTATGTGGTAAGAAATTTTCCTTATTGTTATTGATTAAAATCGTGGATTGGGTTAAAAAGAATCACATTTTCCTTTCCACTAGTAGGCTGATGTGGTTGAGGACAGTAAGAGGGCTGCTGCATTTAGCTGGATTACTGGAATTTTTTCTGCTTCACATGTCTTGGGAAATGTTCTAGCACGTTTTCTTCCTGAAAAGTACATTTTTGAGGTATATCAGTGCTGTAACTCTATAATTAGCTTTAAACTGATTCTGTACTTCATTAATTTTGTCATATCCTCCTACTAATGAAGCCTTTTGTGTTTCAGGTGTCAATAGCCCTCTTAATCTTTGGTCCAGTTTACATGCAACTGTTTTTGGTTGAGACAGTTAGACGGGCTCCTAGGCAGGATCAACATTCAACTGGCTGCACAAAGATTTTCAAGGTTTTGCAGGAAAGATGCCTCTCTATGAAACATGCAGCAACTCTGGTTCTTAGCAGGTATATATGTTAATTACATTGTTGTTTCTGAATCTTGTTAATCTGGTATTTTAAGGGAACTCAACATACTTTTCTCTTTTTTTTCTTCACACTAAAATTATGTTGAATTTATCTTGCTAAAGAGCTCTGTTTTACTCCTCAGTCCAACACTCAAGGGAATATCTATTATTTCCTTCTTCTATGAGTTGGGTATGTCTGGCATCAGTGGGGTCTTGCTGGTAATATTCCTTAATCCAAAAAATCCAAAGCTGCTTACTTGTATGATTATAATCATTATTATAGGTCATGGTTTTGACAATTCTGGTGTTTTTAGGGTGCTAAACCTCAAATCTGACCCCTCTGCATAAACAGAGTAGGATACATGAAGCTGTATTGTTTTTGTGTAACAGTTCTGTGCCATTTATCTAAACATGGTTTGCCTATTGGCTGCATTCAGGTGAAATGGTAGTAGATTTTTTTGGCTTGCACAGTTTGTTGTGTTATATGGGGAAATAATACTTTTTTTCCCTGTTTTGAGAAATAAGCTTCACTTTGTCGCATGATTGACATCAGTTACAGGAACAAAATATATATTTCATTTCTTCATGGATCAAAATCCATATTTCCTTCATCTTTTTCAAGAAACACATACTTCTTTGATTTACAAGGTTGTGATAAATGAATATCCTACCAAACAAGGTATATAATAGTAGTAATAGCTATGATTGTTACTGTTATTGATGGCATCTATCTGGCATTGTAAATAGTAATTCAATAACACCCCTAGTATTACCCCCACACATTATAATGACAACTTGATAGATGTGATTGAAGGATAACGTCATGTGAAACTCATACAACTTCTTGACACTCATATAAATTGTATGTGCAGTATTATCTGAAGGCAGCCTTTGGTTTCAACAAAAATCAATTATCAGAAATTTTGATGATGGTGGGAATTGGTTCAATTTTCTCTCAGGTATCTACCTTGTAACTTGTATTTTCCTGTCTTTATTTCAGGGAAAGATAATGAGATATATTCGTATCAAGCCCAGTTTAGTGATCATAGAAGGCATGGTATAGACAAACTCATGCATATGTTGTTGATCTTTTGTGGCCTGCTGACCCCATAATGAAA
The DNA here is from genome assembly GCF_030704535.1 of Vitis vinifera. Lineage (NCBI taxonomy): Eukaryota > Viridiplantae > Streptophyta > Magnoliopsida > Vitales > Vitaceae > Vitis > Vitis vinifera. Next base: position 10,612,043 of record NC_081817.1, read on the forward strand.
GTTTTTGCTGTCACCTAATGTAGGATGTGTTCTTTCTTTCATGGAATGTTTTTCAATTCCTCTGAATTCTCCATCCAATTCTCACTTTGGGGTTTGATTGTAGATGTTGATCCTTCCTCTAATAAATCCATTAGTTGGTGAAAAACTAATACTTTGCACTGCATTGCTTGCTTCAATAGCTTATGTGAGTTTCTCTTGATTCACTTATTTCAATGTCCCTTCTATTTTGCTCATTTAATAAGGCATATTTCAAGTAAGGAAATTTCATCAATGTGCTTTTCCTGTGTAGGCATTGTTCTATGGGTTGGCATGGGCATCATGGGTTTGTACTCTTACCTACTTGATGAATGTTTACTTTTAATTCTGTCTCAAAGTAAAAGTCTTGTTGACTTACGGAAACAAGGGATAGTTTTGCAACTAAGGTTTCTAATGCAATGCTTTCCTACCTCTTCATACATCTTAATGGTATATATCTCATCGGATTTCAAAAAAAAAAAAAATATTGGCTCTCTTACAATCTGCAATCCCCCTTCCCCTCTCTTAAGAATCAATCTAATTGTCTGTGTTGATTGATAAGTGTCAACACTGAGAATTTGTAGTCTCATTATTAAACTAATTTGAAGTTTCATGACACATGATCTTACCTTTACTAATGGGGAGGCCCTGCATCATCACAGGTACCATACCTCAGTGCCTCATTTGGAGTCGTCTATGTCCTTGTGAAACCTTCTGTAAGTACTATTTCTATTGAATCTGTTTTCTTTCCTAGAATTCTGTAATGACATTCAATTATGGTTATTCACTTTATATTCAATTTTTTTTAAATATTTTTTCCTCTTTTCCTGTGGGTTCTTTCTTTTTACTTGACAGACTTATGCTATTATTTCAAAAGCATCAAGCTCATCCAATCAGGTATGTAAGGATATCTACCATCCCAGTGTTGGTAATGGTCATACCATTGTATCATGTGTAACAACTTGATTTGAATGCCTCATCAAGTTTAGTCAATCTTCCAAATCCAAATCATTAGAAAGCTGGATGTGTGAAACTCTATTCAGTAGAAATCAACATCATCAAGTTAAATTTGGAACTTGAATGAGCTAAAGTTTACAGTGCTAGGTTCTACAAAATCTAGCAAACTATTCTACCTTAGTCGAGTTTATTGTATAAAATTTCAAACCAAGTTGGTATTTATTCAATCCTTAAGCAGTTCTGAGAACTTGTCCATAGCTGTATTTACTAATGTTCAAAATGCAGGACCCCCAGACATCAACTGTTGAATTCACCATGTTCCTTTGCTTGTTTAGGGTCCCTTATTGAGAAATATGTTGATGAAAAAACACCCTGAATGCTTACAATTTTCATTTGTTACCATCTTTTTCATCCTCCAATTACCTTAGATTTTCAATTGTTGTGAAGGGAAAAGCACAAGGATTCATTGCTGGAATCCAGTCTGTCGCAAGTTTGTTATCACCACTCGCAATGAGTCCACTGACATGTAAGCTAACTGTTGACATCTTTTGATAAGTGAATTTCAGAATCATTTCAATTGTACTGCTGAATCATCATGTTGATGTTTCTCCAGCATGGTTCCTGTCTAGCAATGCCCCTTTCAAGTGCAAAGGTTTCAGTATCGTTTGTGCATCATTATGCATGGTAATCCCAAACTCTCTCTCTTTATCTGATTTTCTTTATTCATCTTCCCATCTCTTTAACTCCGAACATTTTCAATTTTCCCCAGATGATTGCTTTATGTTATGCTGTTTTCCTGAAACAAGATGAACCTGCAAATGATGAGTTGAACAACAATATTGATGACATGGAAGCAGCTCTTCTATCATAACTGTTGAAGATAGCAGGATAGTAGTAAGCTCAAAACAGGACTCTAAGGTTGCCAATGTGTGCATATTCCAGGGGATCCAAGCCTACCTCCTGGCTCAAAAGTCCAACAAAGGAAAATACATGCAATCCTGGTATTCCTTGTGTTGCTGTTGTAAATGATGGAATGTAAATAGTAGTTTTGCATAATCATCCAATATTATTTTTGCACAAGTTCTAGGCCAATATTGATTCAAGGTGAAAATGGGTTGGGATCAGGAAGTTACAAATTACAAGCTCGTGTTAAAAATAAAAAATTTTAAAATGGATTTGCACTTACCATAAAAATGGAAAAAATGAATAGCAAATTTCGGAACCTAATTATTCTTAGGCATGACTAATGATAGAAGTCATAGGACCACATGGAAGACGTGCCTAACCATACTTGGGCCATGTTTGGATAACTTTTGAGTAGTCAAGAACTTTTGTTAAGCTCAATAAGAGCTGTAATGTTGTTTGGCTAATTTTGTTCAAAAATTAGCTATCTATATTATTTATATACTAAATGAATTCAAGTACAATATAAGTTTATTCATATACTATTACAATATCAAACCATACCATCAATTTGTGTCACCTAAAATTGGGTTATTATCTCACAGTTTTTTTTTGGTTCATATGATTTTTAACATATTACTTGTTTTTCGTTTCTTTTTTAGTTTGTCTTAATATTAAAATATATAATATAAATATGTATAAAATTTTAAATTATCATATTCCTTTTAAAAATATATGTATGTATGTATGTATGTATGTATATGCATGCTATTTATTTGAATTCTTATTTTGAGGACATGTTTGAATACTTATTAAAGGTCAAATACATTTTCAATGGAATGTCAAAAAGTAAATGCCATAACCTAAACTCTGGTAAGAACTCGATCCATGATCACAAGTCAAATCTAAGGGTTACTCCTAATCCAAGTTGACACCAGTAAACCCTTTTTTTTTAATCTTAAAATCAATCACAATTTAATTTTTAATGAAATTCACTAAGCTAAAAATTCAATTAAATGAATTTTTCTTACCACTAACCTTCACTAGCTCATAAATGTTATTAATGTTCAACGTAAGAAACTATCAAAGTCTCTACAAGCATTTCTAAATCAAATATTCATTCCATTCATTCACAACCAACCAAAGTATAATCAAATTACATGTAGTCAAATTTACAAAATGAATACATCTCCAAAAGTTTAACACAAGTGAAACATTAAAATTTTTAAACAACTCTTAAACTTCTTAGGACATTCTAAAGCCCTCCCTAATCCACCTATGGGTCCTCAGAAACAATTTTTACATCTAAAAATTTTTAAGTAGAAATGAGTAAGCATTTTCACTTTGCTCAAGGAGGTGTCATAGACCAAAGATGGTAAACAAACATAAAAATAAACATTCAAAAATTAACCAAAATTTTATTTTAATTCAAATATATAACATGTAAACATCTTAATAATAAAAAGAAAATGAAAATGGAGATGTAATACTCAATCATATAATGTACTGTTGTTCCTGGGTTTTCATCAAAAGATATGTATTTGCACCAAAATACACTCCCCATTCGGAGTTTTTTAAGGTATATTTTTGTGTCTTTCACACTAGAGATCTCACTCCCTTCTTAGTTCACTCTCTCTCGAAGCTTTTCACTATTGTTCTCAATTTTTCACCAAAGGATATGTGTTTGTACTCGAATACACTCCCCATTCAGAGTTTTTCAAGGTATATTTTTATGTCTTTCACACTAAGGATCTCACTCTTTTCTTAATTCACTCTTTCTCGAGGTCTTCTCTCTTCACCATTTTTTTTCCATTTCATATAACCTTTCATTATTTTTTTTTTCACACAACTATGACATATATGCAATACATAATACCTACATATTGGAACTATTATTTCCACAATACATACATACATACATATATATATATATATAAACATAATCTAATTTTCTCAAAATTCAATGCAAATTCTTCAATTCTCATAAGTTAAATTATCAACAAATGACCATTTCATTATTTTCGTTAACCAAAAATTCATAAATCATCATGAAATAAAATTTAAACAACAATCATATACCAAATCACAAGCAAGAATCACAAGTATAAATAGATCTATCTCATAACAACAATATCTACCATTTTTTTCTTTCAAAATATATCAAATAAAAAATTTTAGGGATGAGCCACCCTACCAAAAACCAAGAATCTAACCATTAACTTTGAAATCAAATTCCACAATGATGTTTCCCACATAAAATAGAATATTTTCCTAGAATTTCTCATGGAACGGATTACATTTAGTCTATCAAACGTTGCATGAGCTCTTTTTTTTTCTCTCTCTCTCTCTCTCTTTCTTTTTTCTTTTATGTTCTTCTTCCCTCTCTACTATCATCAACTCCTATTCCTCTTTTTTATGTTGACCATTCCTTTCTTTTTCTTTTTCTTTTCATTTTTTTTTATCTCCCTTATAGTGGCTTCCATAGTTTCACGCAACCTTCATTTTTTTCTTGTTCTTTTATTTCATTTGTTTTTCGGTGACAAATTTCATGCCACTTACAACTTCTTCTTCTTTTATTATATATATATATATATATATATTTGTACTACTATCTATTTTTATTATTATTTACAATTTTCCCATATTGATTCATATACATCATCCCCAAATATATTTTAATTTCTCAAAAATCTAATTTTTATTAGGGGTTAATACACTTTACCCCCTCAACCTATCGCGTGTTTTGCACATTGTCCCTTTCGGGTTTAAAAGTAAACAAATTGTCCTCCAAACTTCTTAAATATTAGCACTGTGTCTTTTTTGTTGGACGGTATTAGTTTGAATGGACAAAAATGTCATGTGTTGTACACGTGACTTAATAAGTAAGGGTAGATTTGTGAATTGAATCACCAAAATAGAGTTCTTCCTCTTTCTTCTTCTTCGTTCTTCCTCTCAAATTCTAAGGAAGGTGTGGTTAGTTAAGCAGTCCTTGCCTGTTGAAGTCGTCATCGTCATCGCCACTAGTGTTGCTTAAGGTGTCGCCATTGGTGCTTTCGTAGGCACTCTCACCAACAACGCTACTTTCATCATTCCCACTCCTTCCCCTTAAGCTATTCTTAGTCCCCAAGCCATGGCTTCTTTCAATGTAATTCCCATTAATTTTTTTTTTACTCGTTGTTATGGTACCCTTTTTCTATCTTGTTGATTAGGTTTTGTTTTTGGGCAAAAGGGATTTTCGTTTTTATGCCCTTTTGCTCTATTTGGTTGCTGGGAAGCTGCGGGAAAAGAAAAGGGATAAATGAAACCTTGTTATTTGCCTTTTTCATCCTTTTTCTAGGCATTCTCTATTAAGCATGTGACCAGCTATAAATCTTCATGGTAAAATACAATTGGGTTCATATGTTTCTGGTTTATCTAGAATTATATGAGACGAAGTTGTTCAAAAATCTAGTTGGCATTAAAGAATAAAGAAAATCAATCAAAGCAAAGGAATTGTCCAACTGATGGAGATATTCATTAATATGTGACCATGGCTTCCTTGGCCCGTAGGCTCTTGTTGAGGTTCATTGGTATAAGCTCATAATTTTTCTGTTATGACTAGGTTTAATTCTGGCATATCATGTGTGATGAAGAGAATAAGAAGGAAGAAAGATGTTCAATCCAGGTAAAATTTCTTTGGTCCTATGATTTGCTATTTATTGTTGTAGTTAATGTTCTTGAACTTTTAGTTTTCTTTTAATTGTTTTGCAGATATTGTGGGTGTTTGAGGATTTAGAGTTTTAAAGGAGGAACGAAGTAGAAAAAAAAAGGAGAGCTTCATTTTGGTGATTCAATTTACTAATCTACCCTTATTAAGTCATGTGTGCAACACATGACATTTCCATCCATTCAAACTAATATCGTCCGACCCCTAGTATTCAAGAAGCTTAGAGGGAAATTTGTTTGATTTTAAACCTAAAGGAGTAATGTGCAAAACACGTGATAGGTTGAAGGGGCAAAGTGTATTAAGCTCTTTTTATTATATATACATATACTTACATTTCTAAATAGTGTATTTTTTTTTACATAAATTAAATTTCTTATTTCTCAATAAAATATAACTTATAACAATACCAAATCATAGACTTACATTTTTTTATCAACATAATTAATCCTCCAAAATCAAAATTATTAATTCTAATAATAGGTAAAACTTATCTAACTTCCTAAGAAATTCTCTATAGTAAAGGTGACATGGCACAAATTCAATTTGACCACTAAAGTTCTTCGAATTTTCCAATGCAAATTCAACACGTGTTCTTAACTTTGCCCTTTTACTTTTCAACCGCCACTTTGCTAGAAAATTTTCAAACTCACAATTTCCACATGACCTAAAATACCAGGATATTACATCCTATTCACCAAAAAGAAATTTTGTATCAAATTTTAGATAAATTAACTTCAAATATTATAGAAGAGTTGTGGATGGTGTTGTCCTGTTTCCTCCTTAGGGCAATCCACAATAACCCATACTTCATTTTGTTTTTTTGCTTTTGGTTTTTGTAAACCCTATCACAAAGTCCATAGTAATGTGATCTCATTTCCACTAAGGTATATGTAACAACCTTGCAAGTTTTTGATGCTCAACTTTCACTTGCTAACAAATTTGGACATTGACTACATATTAAGTGATGTCTCTCTTCATACTTTGTTCTATGAGCGTTTGCTAAAATTTCATTTCTCAATTCTAAATCCGTTGAAACACAAAGTCTTCCCTTAAATTTCACACTCCCATTTGCATGCATGGACCAATTCTTGAATACCTCACCTTTTACCAATTGAGCTTTAACTTTCTCTAAATCTCATAATGAACTTAGGCCTCCACTACTCTTTGGATAATCCTTGGTCTAGTCGACATACAATACAAGCATGGGCCTCGTCCTTCCTAACCAAGACATAACTTAAAATCCTTAATAATTATATACACCTCGAACTCTCTCAACCACAAGCTAGATAAATGTCTATAGTTCTTTCTACTAAGGGCATTTTCCATAACATTTGCCTTTCCTAGATGATAGTAAAGAGCTAAATCATAATTTTATAATGTCTCCATCCATCTATGTTGCTTAGAGTTCAAATCTTTTTTAGTAAAGATGTATTTTAAACTCTTATGGTCAAAGTACACCTCAAATTTCTCTCCATACAAATACTGTCTCCAAGTCTTGAGGGCAAAAAACCATTGTTGGAAGCTCTAAGTCATGTGTGATAGATAGATTCATTCATGAGGCTTTAATTGCCTTAAGACATAAGCTCTCACCTTGCCTTAATGTGTTAATACACATTGCCTTATTGTGTTAATACACACTGTCTTATTGTATCAATACACACTCAAGACCAATTGTAAAAGCGTCACAATAATTTGTAAATAACTCTCCAATAATAAGGGTGGTTAACATTGGAGCAGTCATGGATGAAAATTTCAGAAAAGATCTATGAAATTTCGTGTTTCAGAATGATACAAAAAAATGGGTGAAAAATCGGTGTGGAGAAATATCGAAAAAAATCACCAAAATATTAGTTAGGGCTGAATAATTGGAGAAATTCTAAAAAATTGTTGATGATTACAGAAAATCACCAAAAATTCGACAATTTTTTGAAAAAAAAAAATCAATGCTCTCTCCCCATTTTCCTAGTCCGTTAATTCAACGACTCTGAGCTTCCTTGCATTCCCACATTGATCTGACTATCCATATCCACTTTGATTGGTCAAAATTAAAATGAAGAAAATTCAAATTATGAATTGAAGAACACAACAATTGAACCCAAGCCTAGCTACCCAAACAAACCTTTAGAAAGGCCTACTCACCATTGGGCTACCTTGTCATTTATAATATGGTATGCACTATAATTAACATATACTAACACCGTGATAAAAACAAAATATTTTAATAAACAAATTAATTCTAATTATTTTATTTTTAAATTTAATTTAATTGAACACAAAAAATATAAAAATTATGGTGATAATTTTCTTTAACTTTTCTTTATATCATTTATATATTAATTAAATATAAGAAATATAAATATTAAAAAAATTATACATATGTTATCATTTATTTTATATCATTTAATACAATTGAATTGAATGAATCATAATTTTAACATTAAATATATTTTAAAATTAGACATATTAAAATTAAATATCACAAAATTATTGTGAAATAATATTTGATGTAATTTAATAATATATATACACTTATAAAATTCATATTTTTTTTATCAACGCATACGATATTATTATCAGATAAAATAAATTATATCATACATATATCAAATTCTTCAACAAAACAACTTTAAAATATCTAATATACTTCTAATTACATTGCTATAAAAATTTTCTTACATTTCCATGAGTTTTGATCAATTTTTTGCTTACCAAATTTTTTTTTTCCAAAATGTCTATTGATATATCTTCGATATATTCGTAAAATCAAAGTATCGATATATCCGTGATTACTGATATTTTTATCAATGGAAACAATGACCAATTTTCCCTTCAATCCCTAAAAGAATTCTCATACTCCTCATTCCATTCAAATTTTACCCCATTTTTAGTCAACCAAGTCATTAGTGTTTGCAATCCTTGAGAATTTCTACACAAACCTCCTGTAATATCTAGTCAGACTTAAGAAACTCCTAACTTTAAATACATTAATAGGTCTTTGCCAATTTTGCATAGCCTCCACCTTGGAATGGTTTATTGCCAGCCCCGTTTTAGAAACTACATGACCTAGAAAATTCACTTTAATAAGCCATAACTCACTTTTGTCTAGTTTCCCATACAATTGGAATCTTCTCAAGGTTTTAAGAGTGATCACCAAATGTTGCTTATGTTCCTCCAAACTCCTTGAGCAAATTAGAATGACACCCATAAAGACAATCATAAACTAATCCAAGTAAGCATAGAATATTCCATTCATTAAATTCATGAAGGCAACGGGGGCATTTATTAGTCCAAAGGCATGACTAAGAATTCATAATGCCCATGTCTTTTTCTAAATGCCATTTAAGAGACATGTTCCTTGCTAACCCTGATTGATGATACCTAGTTGTCAAATCAATCTTATCAAAATATTTTTCTCCCTTTAATTAATTAAACAAATCATCTATTCTTAGAAGAAAGTACTTATTTTTCAAAATAACTCTATTCAACTTCCTATAATCAATACATACTTATTTTTCAAAATAACTCTATTCAACTTCCTATAATCAATACATAACATCAAGGTGTCATTTTTCTTTTCCACAAACAACACTAAGGCTCCCGATGTTGACGTACTTGGTTGAATAAAACCCTTATTCAACAATTTTTCTAACTAAGTTTTCAATTCTTTCAATTCAAGAGGGGTCATCATATAAGGTGCCACTAAAATAGGATCTATTCCTAGATATACCTCGATAGAAAAATCAAACTCTCTATGTAATGGAAAACTTGGTAGTTCATCTAGAAATACATCATGAAACTTTCTCACCATTGGAATTTCGATAATGTCCTTTTGGGTTTTTTCCTTATTACAGAAACATGCTAGAAAACTTATTGATCATTTTCTCAACACATGTTAATAGCACAAATCAGACATTGTAAATGATAAGCTAACACACTTCCCCTTAACAAAACAAATCTTGAATCCATCTAGCAAACAAAATATTATCCTACAATGATGACAATCAATAAATATTTTATATACTGCCAACACATCCATACCCAAGATAACATCATATCTAATCATGTCTAGAACCCTCAAATCAACATGAAGCTTTTTATTTGCTAAGGTGATAACACACCCTTTACATATTTTATAAACTCTAGAATTCATGCCCATAGGAGACTTAATGTATAACAACTTTTCTATCATTTCTGTTTTGAACCCCAATACATATGCACAAGATGTAAAGATAAAATAATGTGTTGCACCCGTATCAAACAAAACATGCACCTAAGTACTAGAGACCAAAATCATACCTTCCACCAAAATGATGTTGTCCCCTAGTTCTGCTAGGGTTAGTGCTAAAACTCTAGCTAAAGCTTATCTCCCTTTACCTCTAGAACTTGACCCTTGAGATAATCTAGCTTAACTACTTATGGTAGTTGTCATGGTCCCCTGCATTGCTGGGCAACTAAGGTGCTTGGTAATAAGGTAACTAGAATTAGAGAGGCTAAAAGTGTAAGGTTGGCCTTTCTTGAGTGCCTACTTGAAGTTAGAACTAGGTATGGGATGCACCCCTCAATGGCCAAACCCACCACAAATGATCTTTTGCCCCATAAATAACATATGCTTTACTAGTTACTATCCTCTGAACACTTTGTTCACTTCCAACATAAAATGGTAGATGCTTATACTGTTGGCTCTGTTGCCTTTGTTGTTGATTTTGAGGCCTCCTATGGGAGATTTCTCTTACTTTTTACTTCCCCTTCCTATCTCTCGCTACTCCCGAATTTGGTTGGCATCTTCTATATTTTGTTCAATCAATAAGACTCTTTTGATTAAATTAAAGTAGTCCCTTATAGCTATCACCCTATTTTTTATAGTAAGCCTCAATCCCTATTGGAACCCCCTTGTCTTCTGTCATTCCTCACTAATCATGCACAAAGCAAATCTAGACAATTTAGAAAAATGAAACTCGTACTCTAACATTGTCATGAACCCTTAGTTGAGATGTTCAAACTTCATTCTCTTAGCATAGTTAGCCATTTCTCCAAAATACTTATCCAAAAAAAAAAAATCCTCTCAAATTGCACCTAAGTTATCACATTTATGTCATATATTTTCTTCATCATCTCCTACCAAAAGTCTACTTTATCTGCCAACACATATGTTGCCAAATTGACCTTTCTTTCTTTTGGGATATCCAAACCCTCTAATATTCTTTTTATGCACCTTAACCAATTTTATGTCACCTTTGAATTTGATTTCCTACTAAATGATGGGGTTGCATCAACATGAATCTCTTCATAGCCTCCATTTGACTCATAACTACCCTAGTTAAGCAAGTTCTCCTATAAGAATGATCATAATCCTCTTGAGTTTGGGTGCCTTAGCAATTGAGTAGTTTCCCATAGTTCTTTTCTTACTTCTCTCAGTTCCTTTCTAACTAAATCAATTTCCTCATGCATCTCAATTCTCTCTCTTCTTAGCCTTCGTACCATTTCAAATACCAAATAAGACCTAATCTAATCACACTCCAAGGTGAGCAAAATATATTCATATATAATAATCTAACAATTTTGGTATCTATGACAATTTTCATGTAACAATAAGACGTTTATTTTGTCATAATCATTATGATACCATATCTTACTACCACCAACAAACACTACTATAGACAAGTTATCAAACACAAGTAAAAACAAACAAATAAATAAACATATAAAGAACTTATTAAATAAATAAAAGCATAAAAAGAACAATACATGCAAAAACTATCCTTAAGATATTATTGCAACCTTTGCTTTAATACCACACTGTCATGACCTAAATTCCAAGTAATCCAAAACTCAACTCATGACCCCAAGTCAAACCTAAGAGTTTCTCCTAATCCAAGCTAATAGTCAACTTGTATACCCTATATATATATATATCAATTTTTAATAAAATTAACTAAACTAAAAATTCAATTAAATGAATTTTTCTTACCACTAACCTTCACTAGCTCATAAATGTTATTAATGTTCAACCTAAGATAATCATCAAAGTCCCTACAACCATTTCTAAATCAAATGTTCCTTCCATTCATTCACAACCCAACCAAAGTATAATCAAATTACATATATTCAAATTCACAAAATGCATACATATTCAAAACTTTAACACAAGTGAACACTAATATTTTTAAACAACTCTTGAATATCCTATGACATTTGAAAACTCTCCCTAATCCACCTATGGGTCCTCAAGAATAATATTTGCATTTAAAAAATTTAAAAGAAAAAGGAATGAACATTTCCATGTTACTTAGTAAGGTGCATTACACCTAAGAGGGTTAATAGGTAATAGTTAAGGGCTAAATACATCAACAAAAGACATCCAAATATTAACCAAAAATTTATTTTAATTCAAATATATAACATATACACATATTGGTAATTAAAAGAAAATGAAAATGGAAATTTAATACTCAATCATATAATACATTGTTATTCTTGGACTTTCATTGAAAGATATACGTCTATACCTAAATACACTCCCCACTTAGAGTCTTCCAAGGTAAATTGTTGTGTCATTCACACTAGAGATCTCACTTATTTCTTAATTCTCCCTCTCTCGGAACCTTTTTTTTGTCGCCATTTTTTTTTTCGTTGCACATAACCTTTTATCATTATTATTATTTTTTTTTTTACAGAACTATGATGCAAATGCAATACACAATACCCACATATTGGAACTATTATTTCTAGAATACATAATGCACATACACACATACACATACATACATACATAGTCCGATCATCTCAAATTTAATGTAAATAATTTTTTTTCAATTCTCATAAGTTAAATTATCAACGAATGACCATTTCATTATTTTCATCAACTAAAAATTTATAAATCATCAATAAATAAAATTTAAACAACAATCATATACAAAATAAAAAACATGAATTATAAGTATAAATAGATCTATCTCATAAGAGTAATATCAACTATTTTTTCTTCTAAAATACATAAAATAAACATCAAGAATACAATCATCATTAACTTTGAAATTTGATATTTGCAATGATGCTCTCCACATAAATTAGGATAACCTCTTAGAATTTGACGTGAAATGAACTACGATTGGTTTATCAAATGACCTTCCTAAGACCCACAATATATCAACTATCATTTTTTTTTTCTCCTCTCTTTATTGTCGTTTACCTCTTTTTACTACTTTTGCTCTATGTGAAGTTGACACTTTTTTTTCCCTTTATCTCCCCTTTAGTGGCTTTCATAGTTTCACATCGTCTTCATCCTTTTTTTCTTTTCTTTTTGTTTGTTTTCCAATGGTGGCTTTCACATCATGTACAATTTCTCTTATTTTTCTTTATTTATTTATTCCTATTTTTCATCACTATTTATTATTATTATTATTATTATTATTATTATTATTATTAAGGTTTATTATACTTTACCCTCCCAACATATATCGTGTTTTACACATTGCCTCCTCGAGTTCAAAATTGAGCAATGTACCCTCCATGAATTATAATTGTATGCAATGTGCATTTTTTAGAGACAATTATTTTCGGATAGAATGACATGTGCTCTTCGCATGACCGAGGGTAAAAGTATCTTTTTTGGTATTAGTGAGGGCAAAAGGGTCATTGTTATTTTAAAACCCAAATTGCAACCAACTGTTCTTCACCCTCCTGTTTGGTGATTGAGAATGCTAGTGAAAAAGAAATGAAATTTGTATTCTTGGAATTAGTTATGGTCATTTGGTTTCAGATACTTGTGGAAGTTATATGATTTCGAGTCTGTTGACTTTTCTCATTAGTCAAATAGGCATAAAACTGGGAACTTTTTGAGAATGCAAAACTTGGTAAATTTAAATCTATGAAATTGAACATTATACTTTTAAAAATAAAAATAAAATATGTAAATATTAAAAATAATCACAAAAGATGAATTTCACTCAATCATTGGTTTATGATGATAAAGAGGATGGTAACAATGATTTTGTGGGGTTTCTACAAAAGCAAAAGCTACTAGCTTTCAGGGTTTCCACCATAAAATGCCCCAACAAATCCTTGGTCTTAACCAAGTTCTCTTTACATAGAAACTCATTACTGCAAATCTTATTCACATCCCTATTCATGTCATGTACAAGCACATGGGTTGGTAATGTCACGCTTCTTGTTTCTCGCCAAAACTCTAATAGTAAATATTATCGACATCCTTCTTGGTGCCACTAGAAAGTACCCATGAGAGCCGTCCATAAGGATCACATCCCAATATACTTGATAAAGATGATTGGGGAGGTCGTTGATGTCGAGTTTACAACGGGAGAAGAAGAGGTTCTACACAAGTCTACACTCATTATAAAGCTGCTCCTTCGTCGAACAAATCAGTTCCAACATTTTGCTGACCTTGGTGGTGTATTGCACATCATACGCCTTTATATTCGAGTGATTTTCTTCGAAGTTGGCAATGTAAAACTTGCTCTCATCAAGGAAGATGGTGCGACCATTACTATTCAGAGCTTTTCAAAGTAAAGTCTCTTGGGTTAGAGAAGGAACAACCAACGCGAGAGATGATGACTTCAATTTGGGTTTTAAAATAACAATGACCTTTTTGCCCTCACTAATAGCAAAAATACACTTTTGTCATTGATCATGCGGAGAGCATATGTCATTCCATTAAAAAAATAACATTTTTTCTATAAAAAAAAATGCACATTGCATGCAATTATAAACTATGAAAGGTACATTGCTCGATTTTGAATTCGATGGGGCAATGTGTAAAACACACTATAGGTTGGGAGGGTAAAGTGTAATGAACCCTTATTATTATTATTTACAACTTCCCCATATAATCTATACATCATCCCAAATATATTTTAATTTCTCAAAAATTAAAATTTTATTATATATACATATACTTGTGCTTCCAACTACTGGATTATTAATTTATTAAATTAAATTTCTTATTTCTCAACTCATTTACTTGACAACTAAAGTTTTTTGAATTTCCAATCCAAATTAGACACTTGTTCTTGATTTTTCCTTTTTGGCTTTTCAACCATCATTTTACTAAAAGAATTTGCAAACTCACAATTTCCACATAACCTAAAATACTCAGATATTACAACAAATAAATACTATTTTATTATATTAATTATTATAGTAATTAACCTATTATTTTTATGTTATTTTATCCTAAGGTTATGCTTGAAATCATTTAATGTAGAAAGCAAAGAAGAAAATGAAGCAAAAATTCAAGTGGGAAATATAGAACTTAACGCAGTTCAAGTAAATTTATTTCCTAACTATAGGTTTTCTAAGGGTAAGATTTCTTCAAAGTGTAGTACAAGCATGTGAATATACATGCTACGTATATGTATACACATGCAACGCATATAATGCATGTGCACCATGGAGTTGGGTGATGTAGTAAGTTTGCAAAAAGCAAACAACTTTAATTAATTTTTAATTAATTATGGGAATAGGTTATATCTTAGCATTATAATATATCTCCATATCATATATATTATTTACATACTAATTGTATTAAAATATAATGTAATTTAAAATTAAGTTTTGGTTATATAGTTTGTTCATATTTCTTGTTAATATATTTTTAATATATTAATTTTTTTAAAATAATTTTGTTCCGTAAATTAAAATATGTAATTTAAATATGTATAAAATTTTAACCTATCATGTTATTTTTAAAAACTTTTATTCTTTTATCAATAAATTAGTTGTATTGTTATATTTTTTATATGTACAAATGTCATTTATGTTGCTTCTTATTTTGATTGACATAAACAAAGTTTTGCTATAGATTAAATACATTTTCCATAGAAGGTCAAAAAGCTAATAAACCCTATATTTATAGTATTAGTTGTTGTAGTACTTAGCTTATTAGTTTTAAATTTTTTAATTCTAAGGGTATACTTGAAATCATTTAATATAAAAAAGTGAACAAGATAACAACAAACAAAAAAATTAAATAGGAAGTATAAAATTCAAAAAAATTATAATAGACTTATTTCCTATTTTTAGTTTTTTTGATAATGACATTCATCCAGAGTATAATAAATGCACGTTTATGCATATGCAACTTCTTTGTGTACACATGCAATGCATGTGTAATGCACATACAACATGATTGTGAGTGATGTAATAAGTTTGCAATATGCAAATAAGTTGTATTTTATTTTTAATTCATTAATAGAAGGAAGTTAATTTATAAATATAATTAATTAGGGTGATAAGTTGTATCTTAGCATTATAACACATCTTCATATCATATATATTATTATCTATTAAATGTTCTTAAGTATAATGTAAATTCATTTATATACTACTATTGTTGGGATTAAGCCCCTAAAAGTAAGACATGATATAACAAAGTTAAACTTTATTATCCCTAGGCTATCCCTTATATGCATTGACATTGATTTGAGCATTCAACGCATATCACTTGCATTGTACATTACTTGTGTACATAATTTGCAAGATGATGAGTTGTTCATGGTCAATTCATAGATTTGGGCAATCCAATAGAGATTGTAGTGCACTACCTTCTATTTGGAGGGAAGATTTGTCTTGGTTGTTGAGATGAGTTTCCCATGGTGAGTGCACTAGTATGTATGATTACACATTAGATAACTTATGGTGAATCATAACGTAAGGCTATCAATTGTCATGATTCACCAAACTATATACTACATGGACTCTCAACCTTGAAATAATATTAAGTCTATGTCAAAGTCAATAGGAAGTTTTGACCTATGGGTGAGACCATAAGGTGGTAACATATCCTTATGGATTGGGTTACCATTGATAGAGGTTAATGGTAATAGGTATTCTTAATAGAGGTACCATGATATGTCATAGGTTTGAGACAATGTGTTCCTTTGGTGATCCAAATAACATATAATCTAGAAAACTATGGTCATAACATTTCCTTAAGTGAAAATTTGACATATGCTCCTTGGAATTAGAATATGTCAATTGATCATATAATAAGTGGGATTTGTAACTCAAGAATTGAAATAGTAATCTTGATAGGTGATAGTATTACCTTGTTAAATTACTAACACAAATTCATGGAGAGTTTACATACAAAGGATGGTAGGTCGCAAATTCAAACTATGTCTCATTATTATTTACATAGGGCATTAGAGTACGGTTGATTCTTTTTAGTAGGATATTAAATTAACTTTAGAATTGAATTTTGAGCGAGCTAATACTCCTACCAATCCTAGTGGTCTCTGGTTAAGCTTATATACCTTGATGACATAATCTATTAAGGTTGGATTAACTCTAGGTTCACTTTTGTGCGTTGGAGCGTTTTGGTAATTACACAAGATTGAACAAGGATCAGTTAATAAGTTCTCTAGATTGGGATAATTGATTAACTAGATGACCCTATGAGGTTAATTAACTAATTAAGACTCATTTTAGGCTAAATTAAGTGACTCAAGCCTTTGATGGAAAAGGGTATTCAAGTGAGTCATCTTTCATCTTTAAAGAGAAGAGAGTCATAGCCTCCTCCCTTCCAAAGACCCTCCTTTAAAGTGCCAAGATTGAGATTAAGCTATCAAATAGAAGATTGTGGGTTTATAAGACTTCCAACAGCTTTAAAATTGATATTCTCTAAACGGATTTGATTTGAAAACATCTAAATCAAAGATAATGTTTTCTATGCACAAATCCAAACCCTTTCATTATTAAAAAGTGTTTTTCCTTTTTTTTTTTTGGTTGCATAGGATCTAAAAGCCCTAGGGATTTTTCATGCACCTAACTTGAGCATGATATAAGGATTGGAGAAATTTAGGATTCCTTCCAACTATAATATCAAACCATACCATGAATTTATGATATTTAAAATTGCATTGTGGTATAAAGTTTGTTTATTCATATTACTTTTTAACATATTAAATTTTCTTCTTTTATTATATTTTTCTTTTTAAATTAAAATATATAATATAAATATGTATGAAATTTTAACCTATCATATTACTTTTAAAAACTTTTACTCTTATTTCAACAAACTAATCTTGTTATTATAAGTTTTATATGTACAAATGTATTTATGTGTATTCTTATTTTGATATGTGGCATCTTAGAGTACTCGTTACAAGTCAAATAGATTTTCAATGGAAGGTTAGAAAGCAAATGAACGATATTTTATTAGTTGTGCTAGTACTTAGCATATTAGTTTTATGTTATTTTATTTTAAGGGTATGCTTGAAATCATTTGATGTAGAAAGTGAGCAAATAATAATAATAACAATAAACCAACAAATCAAAAAGTAAACATAGAACTCAATTGAGTTCAAGTAGATTTAGGATTTGTTTGACAACTATTTTCAAATATAGTTTTCTATTCTTTAAAACAAAAAGACAAGAAAATACATTTGACAACTAGAAAATTGTTTTATATTTTTTGTTCTCAAAAACAGAAAATAGGTTATTTTCAAATAACATGTTTTAATTGTTTTCAGTTATTTTCACTTGTTTTCTTAAAGTTATTTTAAAAAATAATTATACAAATATGTACAATAATTAAAAATAAAGCATTAAATATAAAAATTATTTTTAAATATTTTTAAAAATATTAAAAACAAGTTATAAATATTTCAAGTTCCCAAACAAATTTTTATTTTATAAAAAACATCATAAAACAATTCTCAAAAATTGTTTTTTCATAACTATTTTCCAAAATAGTTACCAAACATGATCAATTTCCTATTTCTAGATTTTCCAAAGAAGAGATTCATTCATAGAGTAGTATATACACGTGTATACACATGTAATACATGTGTGATAACATAAACATAATTAATTGGGGTGATAAATTGTATCTTTAATTTGCATTATAACATATATTCATATCATATATATTATTTTTATACTAAATGAATTCAAGTAGGATGTAAAATCATTTATATACTACTATAATATTAAACTGTACCATCAATGAGTGTCAGCTAAAACTGGATTGTGGTCATATTATTTATTTGTTTATATTATTTTTTTTTCTTTTTTCTAGTTTTCTCTTAATATTAAAATATATAGTATAAATATGTATAAAATTTTAACCTATCATATTACTTTGAGAAACTTTTTCTTTTTTCAGCAAATTAATCTTGTCATTATATTTTTTATATGTCTCTCATTCCAGGCTGGGAATACTTCTTTATGTTGGTTATGTAATGTGTCACAATGCTTGCTTAAGCTATATTCTAGATAAAACAAGAAAAAGTATACACAAATGCAATGGTTTATTGGATTAAATTCAAAATGTATTTTGAATTCATATGATTGGATGGATATATCTCTCAATCTGAACTGAAATAGACCTTATTTTGTCACCATTATGCATGCATATCTAGAGTGTGAGCGTTCAAGTTCTAAAGCAACCAAAGTTTTTTTCATTTCTATGGCTCTTGATTTAAAGGTTTTGCATATTGGTTAGATTACTTGTGTTGAAGAAATAATATGAAAATTTGATGTTTTATGGTATGAAGAGTACACATACAAATCCTAGAAAACCAAAAAGTGTGATTTAAGAATACTTTTTTGTTATTGATTGTAATAATAATGATAAAGATAGTAACACACACTAATAGATAGTGTAAGACATTTTTTTTTATAATCGTGGATGTCCGGATCAGTTTATGCGTACATCGACTAATTCCACGGGATCCTAAAGTTAACGACCGGGTAAGCTTCCAGTTGTCCTGAGGGGACTTGAGCTGGTGACTTTTTTTTTTAGATAGTGTAAGACTTATATCCGATGTATCATGCATTTTGAAGATCTTGCCAATTAAAAACGATTTTAAGCTACATCAGAATCAATTGAAATTCAAGGTACATATGCATTGAATATATTAGAGGATGAGAAATGGCTATTAAATTTAAATAAGTTGGAATTTAGGAAAGAACAAAAAAAAAGGAGTCGAACCTGAGAAAACAAGTATGGGCATTCAAATACCCCTAAGGAGGACGTTCAAACATCTACTAATGAACATTCAAATGCCCTTCGAGCGTTTTGCACAGCATTCAGGTAGTTATGAATTCAAGGTAGGCTGATCAAAGGAGGAAGAAGAGGCACAAACAAGAGTGATTAGCTTGGTGAGAGGCTGTATGATTTTCCATGTGAACCTACCCTAGTCTCCTTGTGTGATTGCACCTAAGCAGCTTATTCACTCATTAAGCACTATTTCAGCACATTTGATTACAGCCTATCATATTCAACTACACCATATTTAGTTGCCCTTCATTAATGTTGTTTCTCATTAAAAATGGCATGCACTGATTTACTTTGGCATAAGGAATTGAGTTTGCTTCAAAACAATGCCATCAGCAAACACAAATCAAAAACAGCACTAGTCAACTTCAGCAAAACATACATACAGATTCCAACTTCTTTCGTCACAAATCAGATCAAGCTCATTATCTCTCAACTAAGTCATGGAAAAATTGCAGAAACAACCATCTGCTGAAAATCCAAAATTTTATCTTTATGTGTATATATATATAATTTCTTTTTGTTGGCGAGTAGCAGAAAGTGACAAAGATAAAGATACAGCAGAGTGCACAAACTACCTTTCTTGTGAGGAAAGAGGTGATTATACAGCTCCACAATCTTACTATAGCACATATGATAGGCTGATGACACAAAATTCCAGCACTAGATGAAACTAAGGCCACTCACTTTATTTGCTTCTATACAGGAACCGTGAATGCATTCTCCCTGAGCCCATGATTTATCAGATTATGTTTCCAAATTATTGAGTAGTGAATTCAATTAATCCATCTGGCCAGATAGTGCAACATCTTCATCTTCAGCATCTAATTCTTGCTCTACACCTTTGACCTGTAAAAATGCAGAAAGTTCAGTCAAATAGAGTAGACTAAAAATAAAATTAAAAATCAAAATAAATAAATAAAAATAAACATAATATAAACAAACAAATAAATAAACAATCAATCCACCATTCGACCAACCAGAAGCATATCAGGGACCATGTTTGTATCACACAACAAGGATTAGAATCAACTTTGGTTATGTGGAAACAATTTGCCAAACTTAATAATGTAAAAATACAATATATAAAGTGTTCAAGGAGGCATAGTAAGAACCAGTAAGGAAGTGTAGTCTGAAACTGAATAATTGAAGAAAATTGAACACATAAAGCAAACCTAAATGCAGATTGAGAAAAGAGGGATTTTCCTAGATACATCACAGAAAATCATGCACAAAACCAGTAAGGCTTAATGCAGAAGTGACGGTGAACCCAATTAAACTTGCTGCAACTCATTTTCAGTGGACCGAATCATATGCATGGTTTTTGGCTCCAGAATTAAGCCAAAGAAGAACATAGCAATTCTGATGTCTGAAAGCATTGAAGATTTCATCCCTTGGATATGATATCTGTTAAATGATAGGTTCAAACCTAATAAAA
Organism: Vitis vinifera; assembly: GCF_030704535.1. Lineage (NCBI taxonomy): Eukaryota > Viridiplantae > Streptophyta > Magnoliopsida > Vitales > Vitaceae > Vitis > Vitis vinifera. Next base: position 10,633,079 of record NC_081817.1, read on the forward strand.
ATGGATAGGTTTCTGATTCTAAAAGCTCCTTGTGGGCTATCCCTAGGGAACAGAATCATGATTCTTGTTGTTGGCTTCTAATTCTTCCAAGTTAAATCATTGATCCAATGCTATCAAGATCATTAACTAGGCATAAACCTAGAGAAACTAATAATAAGTGCCTTCAGGGAAAAGAATTCAGTACCAAAACAGCTTACAAATTGTAATAATAAAAATAAAAAAAATAAAAATAAAAAACCTCCCTCATTCTATAGACAAATAATAATTACATGGCTTAAACGAAATCCGACCCAAACTTAGAAACCCTGAATTTTGCATGAGTAACTAGTCCTAAACTGGAGATAGCCAGGCCATGTGGATTAAAGACCGATAATTGCACCACCATGGAGTCTTATGTTTAAGGTGGAATGATCCATAGGACAAGAAGCCAAAAAAACATGGGTTGGGGAAGTGAAAAGGAATGACTGGTCTACAATTTGACAAGTATGACTCAGCACAGAGCAGAATGGTGAAGATTTGAGAAATCAACCCAAATACTCGGGAACCTTGGTTAAGGTTCTGTTCAGTTGAGTTGAATTGAGTAATTAGGAAACTTGAGAATAAATAGAACTAAGACAACTTGACTTGAGTGATTAGGAATTGATTTGAATCTAGCTAATTATGACATCAAAATCAATAATAGAGTTAAGGTCTAAAAATGACAAACATACTCAAACTAAGGTTCATTATTATGTTGTATGATGAATTATAAACAGTCCAAAAGCTTTAAAATTGAATCCAAGGTTTATGGAAGAGATAGTTGCACAATTATAAAATTAAGTGGTCATCAAGATGTCACAGGTCTGGTGCCGGTTAAGCCTGCTGGAAGCCTTATAACTTGGGTTCAAGTCCTCTGGAGTGCTTGAACACTGTTTTTACCCTCTAACAGCTAACAAAAGACACTATAGAAATATTTGTAGCTCCTTCACATATTAATAGCTCGACCAGCAAATCAAGTTGAACAAACTGCCTACATGACATCAGGTAGGCCAAATGATGGAGAACCAATGAGAGTTAAATACACATCATGCTTTCAATCAAACAACCCAAGTAAATTTGCATAGTATAACTCCAAAGGTTAGGGTTCCCAATTTGATGGAAACTAAAGTTGAGGCTGTTCTGAACAGTCTATTGCAATTGAAATTATTTCTAATAATGTTGCCCTACAGAATTTTTTTTTTTTTTGACAAGATATATTTTATTAAGGAAAATATAAACTGTTTTCATCACAACCTGAACCAAAATGCAATACACTTCAAATGCAGAGTTGGTAGATGAACATTGCAAGATAAGCAAGAAAGTTCCAACATTGATTGAAGGGGTTCAGCAAAGATATTTGATACAGTATCCCATACAAGAAAGTCTGTCAAAGAAGTCAGGACCTCCTTGCCACAACTTGAAAAGGAAAATAAAACTATAAGAATAGTGAGGAAAGCAGGGCCCCTTCCAAAGAATGTCAATATTGCCATGCCTAACATAAGGATGCATATGCTGACAAAACATACACCACCTCTACCTTGAGTTTGGCCAATACATCCAATGCCTGAAGCATTATCAAAGTAGCTTCGGGCATGGCAACATATCAATTGGGAAGCAGCCAAGAGGACTAATCTTGTGCCACAAGGATCAACAGCCTAGAGATGAAACATCTGAACTCACAATGATTATGGCCTATAGTTGAGGAAAGATTGAAACCGACACAATAAATGCACGGCTGGACCAAGAGGAATTACAATGCGTTGTGGATGAATATAAGTGACTGTACAATTGACTAATGATCATTGGCTTCAATGACAACTTCTACAACCTTGTACATTATGCATGAAAGTAAGCACAATATCGGTTGACACCATTGGAAAGGAAAATATTGTTTCACTAGAAATGATTCACAAATTCAAGTTGAAAAGCCCTACTTTACTTGAGCTTGTAAGAAAATCTTTAGATTAGTTTCTTCATAACCCCTGAAACAAGTGTGTCATAACATATAGGTAAACCAATTAAAACTTGTTTGATTGAGGGATAAACACAACTATATTATCCAAGAGATGTAGGCTTTAGGGTAAACAGCTATAAATTCTTGCCTCTTCATCATTCACCTTGTGAATTTAATTTTTCTCTATATTCATATTTTGAAAATTATTATTTATGATACATATCTTAGTCACCTTGGTTATATATTGGTTGAATACTTGCTTGCGAGGTGTTCGTAAAATTTTCCAAAAGAATTCATTATATACATCATTATTAGTTGGTTAGTTGGCTTGTACTTTAAATTAAATAAAATCACAATTGGTTAAAGAATTTGATAATCCTATTCACTCTCCCCCTGGGACATTCATAGGTAACCTACAATAAACACAGTATTGCATGGGGAATTATGTTTTAGGAGTAAATTCAGCTAGTTTAAAAACTTGTGAATGCATGAAGGTGTGTATTTACTCTTGGAAGAGGAGGATATAGAGTGGGGGTGTGGAAAGCCATCAGACATGAGTGGGAATGTATAAAATGCAGGACTCACTTTTCAGTTGGGAATGGGAGAAGGGTTAAATTCTGGAAAGCCTAATGGTGTGAAGATTTACCCTTGGAAGAAGCCTTCCCAAACTTATTCTCTTTTGCTTCTAACAAAGATGGATGGATAGCAGAGGCATCAGAGTAGGTTGGGAAAGGGTGGTTGGAGTCCCTGCTTTTCAAGGCAATTTAATGATTACAAGCTTGAGGAAGTGGAGATTCTCTTACAGAAATTGCAATCCTTCTCAATTAAAAGGGAAGGTGAGAACAAATTGAGATTGAATGAGAGTCCAACACCGATTTTCTAAATTGGTTGAGCTTTTAATACATTTTCTCATTAGCCTATCAAAAAAAAATTGAAGGGTGGATAATGCATTCTATGGACTCATAGGTATTAATGGACAAATTTTGGACGTAATGGAGGCCACTGTAATGGAAGTTTTACCAAGTGCTCCATCCACCAGTATTGGGAACTGGAGAACCTGTGACCCTACTCTTGGATGATCCAAAAATTAAGAATGATACTGCCCTTCCCCTAGGACAGTCTTTAGGTAACCTTAGACACAACTTTAGAATTGAATGTTAAAGTTAAAACTAGTCAACATCAACTTGCCTTGATGGAACTAACAATAACTTATCCTATAAATACAATAAACACATTTGTGCATGAGGAATTGTTTTTTAGAAGTAAATTCCTCAAGTGCAAAAACTTACGAATGCATGAAGGCATGGATAATGCATTCTACAGACTTACAGGTATAAATGGACAAATTTCAGACAATGAAGGCCACTATTATGGAAGTTTTACCTAAGCATTCCATCCACCAGAACAGGGAACTGGAGACTTGTGACCTCTTGGATGACCTAAAAATTAAAAATGATGCCACTTTCTACAATAAGGCTTCACAACGCACAACATAGCATTTATAAACATCTAAATCCATATGGATGGTTGAAATACGCAATACACAATACACACAATTTGATGGGTGCACATTGATGCATTCATGTTAGACCACAATGAATCTATAAGTGCAGAAACTAATGATTGTTACCTCAGGTACATAGTGCATCAGCATATTTTCAATGCCAGATTTCAGTGTAACAGATGAGCTAGGGCAGCCACTACATGCTCCTTGCATTTTTAGTTTAACTATTCCTGTCTCCCTGAGGAAGTAAACCCATATGATCCAATAAAAACAATGTCATATAAGGGAAAAGAAATTTATACTTTCAGTCGTGACCTCAACATTCAACTTTACTTCTAACTAGATGAAGGGAATCTCACGGATCAAATCCCCGATACTCGATGTCCCCACCATCATCTTGAACTGCTGGTCGAATACGAGTCTCCAACAGTTCTTTGATCATTGCTACAGTTTCAGAATCATCCTGTCATGGCAACACAAGAAATGGTTATATACATGAGATTTATGCAGGAATAACTGCAGACAATCAGAAAATATTTGGAATTAAACATTTTGGAGTTCCAGGTATCAGTTGTTGGGTCAAGTCTTCTTGAACTCTCTTTGGACCCTCTGGACCCTATTTTGACTATATGCTTTTATGTAACAGCATGTTAGATCAATGAGATTCTGCTGAAAATCATAACTGATTTGCACCATGCAAAATGGCTAAACAAGACTCATGTTGTTAGTCAAGTCTCCTAAATACTTCATGTTAGTAATGAGATATTTGATATACCATATAAAGGTGAACAACATGTTAAGCACCTTACAACAACTTATGAAAGAAAAAGGAAAAATATTCAGCAAAAATAGTTTAGAGATTTAACACTTCATATTTTAGTAGGAGTCTTTTTTAGTATTATTGAAATTGATTTAGTAGTTTATTCCTTCAAATTTTTTTTTGTTTTAGTTTCTAATTTGATGAGGAAAGGAGTCATATTTTTGCTAGGAAATAAAGTCTTAGTTTTTGTTAGGAAAAAGAACTCCATGAGTATAGACCAATGTAGTCTTTCAATTTTATTAACAAAATTTTTTGAAAAATGAGTAGCTATCTAAGTTCTTAAGAGGTAATTGTCTTCCCCAAGTGAGATTGCTTAGGGAACTCTAGGTGTGATTGCATAGGAACTTTGGTATGATTGCCAAACATGAAAGATCTATCTTTTCTCTTCTTTCATCTCCTTTGATATCACATCTTATTATACAACAATCAAAAAGCTTCCATGGTGCTGGAATAAAGATCCTCAATCATTACATTCTTTTATGTGAATTGATCTAATGTATCCATTTTCATAATTACTAAAACTAAATTTTCCTATTACTAAAACTATGTTATTTTTTCTAGGCAAATGAAAAGAATTTGTAAAAAGCACCAAAAAAAAAGAGCACAAAAGCATACAGGTTGTGTACAATGGACGCCAAAAGGCATAACCAAAAAAAGAGAGGACACAAAAAACAACTCCACTCCCTTAGCAAGACCCCAACCAATCTACAAAGTCGATTAAAGACATAAAACCTCCCTTTATAAACAATTTCACCATGAGAGAAGATTGAAAAGAAAAAAAAAATTCAAAGAATGATCCATTTGCTTCATATTATCAAAACATCTTTGGTTTCATTCTCTCTATACAGTCAAAAAAATGCACATGGGAGCCACTCTCCAAGTCTTTTTACATCTCTTTTCCCACAAAGGATACATGCCAAGACAAGAGAGTCTCTGACTATGGAGGATTGGACCTAATAAACACCAAACAAAGCAAAGAGGAGCTGCCACAAGACCCTGGTCTTGAAGCAATGAAGAAGAGGATGATCACTGGATTCTTCAACTTTACACAGAAAACATCTATTAGCCAAAGACCACCCTCTCCTTTGAAGCTTGCCAAGGGTCAGCATATTCCCCTAACTAGCTTTCCACACGAAGAAGTTTGCTTTAGACAAAACCCATGGATTTCAAATAATACCGGTTAGGAAAAGAATTAACACCCTTGATTCCAAGATGGCATATAAAGTCTTGACAGAAAACTTATCCTTCCCTAGGTCCAATCACACCACCTTGTCCTTCCTCTCATTGTTCACCAACGTTCATTGCAACCTAGCAAAGAAATCTTTAACAATATCCACCTCCTAATCATTCAAGGATCTAGAAAAACAAAGATTCCAATGTTGCCACCCAAGCATCCTTTGAAACGGTCAAGGCATCCAAAGATGAAAAGGATACACACAGAAGCTTATCCCCACACCACCTTTCCTTCCAAAACTTCACCCTCCTTTCATTTTTGAAAGAGAAGGATGCTATACCATAAAAAGTGTCCCCATTCTTTCTAATAGCTTTTCATAACCCAATCCCATACCTGTTTCTCACTTTGCAAGACCACCACCCTCCTCCTTTCCCATATTTTTCTTCTGTAACCTGTATCAAGAAAGTTCCCTTTTCATTTGCATATCGCCAACTCCACTTGCATAATAGAGCCTTACGTAACGAAGATAGGCATCTACAGCCTAATCCCCCTTGCTTTTCTTTGTGCACACAACCAGCCACTTCACTAGCTGCAGCTTTGTATGCCTTAGCCATGTGCTAACTAAGGGCCTCCATTACTACAAGAAATACTTAAGGGGATAGAAGGTCCCCGAACCTTAAAACCCCTGGACTCTGAAAGAAACCCGAAGTTGCGCCATTGACAATCATAGAAAACTTTGCAGAAGATATGTACTACTTAATACATTCTATCCATTTCTGCCCAAAGTTCATCTTTTCAATGGCTATAGCAATGACTTGAAGATTATTAAAAGCTAATATACGTTGTTTAGTCTTTTTAAATGAGGATTAATGACTCAATTAGTGAATTGATTAGTTAGTCAATTAAGGAAAATGATTAGTTGAGTAATAAGCATGTTAAATTGACAGAAAAGTACATTAAAAGTGGTTAACAATAGTGGAAATTCTTTGCAATACCATTAGTTATGCAAGCTGGCAACTTAGTTAGTTGCTGCTTAATTTTGTGTGACTGAAAATTTAGTCAACTTTCTCTAGTTTTACTTGGTTGTTGTAGGTGTCATTTGTCATCTTAAGATGCAATTGGAAAAGGGCTAGAACAGGTGTGAGCAGGGGGTATCTTGGAGACGCCTAGGTTGACTAGTCAAATGGCATTGGCAGCAACTAGAGATGAGTTAGCTACTAGACTAAAGTTACATTTTTAATGGGTGGTATTAAATGTGGAAAAAAAAAAGACAAAATTTTTCTAAAAAACAAAGAGCTACTCTTCAAGTAAAAGAAAACAAAGCAGACAAAGCAAAAAACTAAAGAGAAATTAAATGGGTAGAGAACTAGCTATTTTAGACCACTGTTTTTTTATGGATTTGCAAATTAAATTGTTTAGTGATATTTTGGTCTTCATTGGCACCCAAGGATTCTAAATGATGCTTGTAGGGAAGCTCACTACCTCCCTAGGCTAAGGATGCATAGAAAGATTTGATGCAAAACTTTCCAGTCTTTATTTCCTTCCAACTTAAACCATATTTCCCGTCTCTTCTAATTGAGAAAGGATGCAATTTTCCAAAAAAGACTTCCACTCCTAATTCCCCATCATAGAGCTGTCTGTGGAAATGGGGGCTCCTTCACCTTCCCTCCCTGTCCTCCTACCACAAATTTGCTATTCAAGAGTCTCCGCCAGTGGCTATGGCAAAGAGCATTGGCAAAGCCTCTTCCAAAGAGATATCACCACACTAAGCATCTTTCTAGAATTTTATTCATCCACCATTACCCACGATGACACAAGTTCTACTTCGAAATACTTCACACCCATTTTTATGGCCCTCCACAACCCCACCCCATAGCTATTCTTTGTCACCCTTGAGCTCCATCCCCTTTCTTATGACCCATACTTTCCAACCATAACCTAGTTCTAAAGGAATTCTCTCTTAAACACAAATCTCTAGCTCCATTTGCCTAGAAAAGCCCTATTAAGAGTATGGTGCTTTCTAATGCTAAGCCCCTTATCCTTTTTGTCTAGGCACATAGTGGTCCAATTAACCAAGTGAGGTTTTCTCTCACGAGCCCTTCCATCTCAAGGGAAGTTCCTTTGGGTATGCACTAGTCTTAAGCTCAACCCCCTCAGAATGGTGAAAAGAGACATGAAGTATATCAACATACATGACAGTATACTTGATCACTGAGTCTCCCTCCTTTTGAAAGAAAGATATCCTCTTCCACAAGGCTAACTTTCTCCGAAATCTCTCCTCCATCGTGTCCTATACCCTTGTTGATTTGTGAGGTGCACCCACAGGCAAGCCCAAATATGTGGAAGGAAGGCTCCCAACCCTATAATCAAACACAGAGGCAAGGTCCTCCAAATATGTGGTTTCCTCTACTGGAAAACACTCACTTTTCTCCATTCTTATCCTTAATCCTAAAATCACTTAGCAACACATCAAAGCCCAACTTAGATACTCCAACTGCTTCATGTTAGCATCTTAGAATATTAGGGTATTATCATCAAACAACAAATGAGACATTTCCATCCCCACCCCACCTCTACTTCACACTTTGAAACCTAAGAAGAAGCCCCCTTCCTTGGCATTTTTCAGAATCTTACTAAGGTCCTTCATGGCCAAAATAAGAGATAAGGGGAAACAGGGCCTCTCTATCTCAAACCCTTAAAGCTTTGGAAAAAACCGAATGGAGCCCATTGACTAGGATAGAGAATTTTGTCATTAAAATGCACCATTTGATCAATCTGACCCATTTCTAACCAAAGCTCATTATCTCTAGAAATGCTCATAAGAAATCCCAGCTCACATGATCTTATGCCTTTTGATGTCTAGCTTGCAAATGACCCCACTGAAGTTACTCTTTGGCCTTGAATCTAAGGCCTCATTTGCAATAAGGGTTGCTCCAAAATTTGCCTACCCTCCACAAAAGCTTGTTGGAACACTAAAAACATCTAGCCCACCATCTTCTTGAGCTGGTTAGCCAACACCTTAGCTAGAAGTAGCTAAGATAAGAATGAAGACATGGATAACACTAATGCAATGAAAGATAGAATGAGAAAAGAAATTGTAATCTAGAGAAGCAAAGCATAGCACTGAATAAGATGAGAGAGGGTTGAGGTAACTTGTTCATGCGCACCCGAGAATAATGACTACCACTAAGGAGTAACTTGGTTAAGTTTAGAAGTGCTATGAGCATCCCCAAGAAAAAGAAGTTCATGGCTGCAAAAGAAGGCTGGAAAGCCTATGATTTAGCCAATGGTATAATCCTCGATAGAGTAAAATGACGAAAAAGGAAAATCACATGGTCAAACCCAAGTAGTTAGGATAACCCTTTAATGAGCAATGACTAATAGAATAATACAAATTGCTACTCCTCTATGTTTGAAGAGTTATATTAGATTACTAGCTAACAGCCCAAACAATAATGTCATGCATCAGTTGAAAACAAAGACTTCCAATCAGGGCACCACAACCTGAAAGTTAAAACTTTCCTAGAAAGCAAGTGATCACTTTAATCTACCTAGCATTTATCCAAAGTATGAATGCTCCAGCAACCAGGCTAAGATTAGAAGTAATATTCCCTTTTTGAAGGGGAAAAAAAGCATAAAACTATTACATTGTCACTATGAAGGTGGTCATCAGATGCTGAAGGTGGGATAAAGTGGTAGTCTAGACTGTTAAACGTCATGATGTGCAACGCCCATATGTTGCAGTGCCAGAGGCACACAGTTTGGCATGGTTTCAGTGTTTGTTAACGAAATTATTAAGTTGACTAAATGTACGATTATAAAATTGAATTGATTAGATAATTATGGATTTATGAAAATAGCATTTTTCCAAGCAATTTTTTCATCAAAAAATAAAGGATATCTTTATAAGATACTATTAGGGCAAAAAAAAAAAGGAAGAAAAAAACCTTTGAGCAGGCTTAGAGTTTCTTGCTTTATATAATACTAGTTATGAATTTAAAGTTAAAAAATAAATTAACACTATTTTTGGATCACAGAAAGTACTAAGAAAAAAAAATGTAGGAAGGAGTCCAAAATCTCTTACGTTATTTACCATGGAAAATTAAGCATGATGAAAATTATTTAGAACCTTGCATTTTCAAGTTTTTCACTCTATATAGGAGAAATAAATTTGGAAAAGCACATGAGAAAATTATATTAAATTTGAATCTATTTTTTATTTCCTTGACTTTTTCTTTCCTCCCAACTTTCCACACTATTCCCTTTCCTTTCTACTTTCCCTTAAAATTTCTAAAATCCAAAGTAAAATAAAACAGAGCCTAAGGAAGATGGAAAAGTCTAAATCTCAATTACAAGATCAGCTATGGAGCACCTTATGTTTGTTAAACAATGAAGTGCACATCTCAGACAAGATGCAACCTCAAGGGAAGAATCATGGACCATATGTAAATATCTCACTGTGACATGTCTTCCTAACAGATACATAAAAACCCTCTAAACTTTCTAAGGTTTTGACCCTAATTTTTTAGCTGCACGCACATCTGTTGTTTGGAAATCAAATACATTAATGCACATGCTCATGCCCTTGAAATCTATACCATATTCAAAAGGTAAACTTGGACGAGAAAATAAGTAAAACAGCAGAATAAAAAATTGCAGTGCTTAACATTTTGTTGATTAATAACATTCAATGAACTCAGAGTGCACTCCTGTCAAAAACAAATAAAGAAAACATGCGTAATATTAAAGTTCAAGGAGATACTTCATGAATAGCTGTGTCCATTGCTGCTGCAGTATTGGAGTCAAGGAACAGTGGCTTCCCAGATGAATAGAAGTCCATGATTGCAGCAAAAATTTCAGGTTTTATAAAATCCCAAGAAGCATCATCTGACTTTGTTACAGTTATAAAATCTGATCCGAAGAAAACTCGAGTAATTCCTGAAAGACAGAAGAGGAGAGCCTACAATGTTAGTCTTGCTAACAACAATCAAAACAAATATTGAAAAAATTGAGCTTGAAGAGAACTTAGTTGCATCTGGTCAGAGGTTTATTGACTTTAGGGAAGATACACAAGAAATGAGGAGATCTTTATGCATGAATTTTCTCTTATAGAGCATTATATTGCATGGGTTCCGATATGAATGTCAAATGTGGGCATGTGTTTAGGTGTTGATCCTTCGCAGCTCAAATGTTAGGGACATAGGGACTCAGCCAAAAATTGATCCAAAAAGGGAGCTTATTGGGATACGGCATAATAAAAGAAAGATCAATTAAAAATAAATTGGAAGGGAAGATATTCTTTTAAAAGCTCTCATTTTTTTCTCTTTAGTCCTTTTTTCCTCTTATCCCTAAATATTCTTACAAAAGTTCATTTTTCAGCAAAGTCTTCTTTTTCTCTAATGTAATTATTACTAAGAAAGTTGAAAGAATAAAAGGATATCAATTTAAAAATCAAACTGTGCCACCCAAAGTAAAATAGGAGCTTTCAACAAGGATCTCATACCCACACCCATGTTTGTCATACAATGAATAGAGAATTTGCAAGAAGATGTTTTCCACCAACTCCAATCTTAAACCTTCAAATTCCTTTCATATTTCTTGGAAAACAGTTCAAGCTAAGGTTATTCGTATTAAATACTCATAAAACAAATTGGCCAACATATTAACCCAAATATATAAACACACGCATAAGCATCAAAAAAGGACGAACTTACCATCAATTCCATAAAGACTTTTTGCTAGTGGAGAACTCATAGCTGAACGAGAATTCGGAAAGTCTGCACTCCCTACCTCCATAACTGGCTTTCCAGGATAGAACATGAGAGATGCGGGATTAGGTGTGGATTGAGTTTGGATGAACATAGTCCTCCTCTGCCCTGAGCACAGCAGCATCATAACAAAACTATTCAAACATCTACACTTCCATACAGTCCATCAAGGGTTTCAATTTTTTTTAAGAAAGAAATAAAGAATTTTATCAATGAAAAAGATCAGATGAGAAATACCTCAAAGCAACAAGAGCAAAAGGAGAAGAAAGACACTATACAATACCAAAAAAGAAGAAGCCTAAAAAGGCTCATAAAACAATGTCTCTCAAGGGCATTCAAGAAGGCCACTATACTCCTTTACCTCATTGACAAAACAAAGAATCATAGACTCAAGAGCAGACAGATTGTGAGTTGGAGAGCAAAAAAGGTGCCCAACTGTCTTACACAAAAAATGTCATATATTGTTCCATTAAGATAAACTCTAGAGGAAGTTTAGAACGTTGAAATAACACAAATTTCTCCTGTTAATTAACCACGAGTGTGTCTGTGAGTGTGACTCTCTCTTTCTCTGTACATATATACCACAGCTTCAGAAATGCAAGCTGGGATACCACCATTTCGTCTAAAGCAACTAAAATTTTTCCTAGAAGCAACCCCAAAAATACTAATACTCTGTTTTGTTTAGGAGAAAAATGTAAGAAACTAACAGAAAAAATACAGAGAGATAAATAAGATTCCACATTTTCAAAGGTTATGATTCCACCATTTCATACTTGATCAAAGCCACAGACTCTAATTCTGCGTTTGACTGCCACGGAAATAAAGGAAAAATAAAAGAAAACTAAATTATGAATCTTAGAATTTCCAATATTTGCGTAAACCTAATACGCCTACTTGGTCTAGCTCGCATAACCAACTCATGCCCTGGAAACCAAAATCAACATTTGAAAAATTAAAAAACATCCCTAAATTTCTTTTTCTTGTCCACCATTTGCCTCCGTTTTCTGGGCAGCCAAACAGAAATAAACAGAAAAGAATAAGAGAGAGAGAGAGAGAGAGAGAGAGAAACCTCCGAAATGGCTCCATTTAGGAAGCGATGAAGATTTGAAGGAAGTGAAACGGGAAGAAGAGGTGGGGTTTTCCAAATAGGAGGTCGTTGTGAAAGAGGAGAAAATGAGGCGACGAGGCATGAGAGGCTTTCTCCAAGGCTCCAATCGTTTGCAGAGAAGGCGTCGCCCAATCAATCTTCCCAGGCCCTTCATCTCCGTTTCTCTGGGGTTACTCAGGCTTCAAGACGTTTCTCTCTTTTTCTTACAAAGGGGGTTCTTTTAACCCACAGCGGCACCCATCGGGTTGAGTGGAGAAATAATATTAAATTTAGATAATTTCTCAAATAACCAACCAAGTACTTGTTTGCTTCTTTATAAAAATAATATTAAATTTAGATAATTCCTCAAATAATCAACAAGTAGTTGTTTTGGTAGTTCTTTTGTTGTTTTTTTACTTTTTTTCTAGTCTTCTTTTTCTTTTTTCTTAAAAAAGAACACTCATTTACATTCACATCCATCACCCAATTTCTCTCCATTCATTTGAATAATGAATTTTGCTAAAATTAATGTCTCATGACGAAATAACTAACTTACCCTTTAAGAGAAATACCAATGTTTTCAACGATCGAATCGATAATGTCATAAATATATATTTTTATCTATTATTAAAATTTTAAAAATTAATAAATAAAAATAATAAATTATATCTAAATTATCTATAGGGTTTTTTTCACAAAATTTTTTATTTGTAAATATCAATTAACCCAATATTTTCAATAATTTTAATAAATTAAAATTTTAGTGTGCAATAAATTAAACAAAAATGAAAATTTTAAATATTAAACCTATCATTATAATTATAATCAACAAAAAATAAGAAATTAAATATTAAGATATTAAATATGAAATATAAAAATTAAATTTAAAAAAAATAGAAGAAATTAAATATAAAACATAAAAATTAAATTTTAAAAAACAAAAATGAAGGAAAGCAAGAGGGCACTGTGTTTTGAGTCAAAACCCTAACCCTAACCCTGATAGCTATGACAACTTCGTTCTTCTTCCACCTCGGTACAGCTTTTTTGCTCCCATCTCACTGAATTCCTCCACTTTCAATGCTGTAGGGAAATGGCAAAGTCGAAGAACCACACTCCCACACTTCCACCAAAGGTTTCTCTCTGTTTTAAATTTTTTACTTTTGGGGGGTGCTGCTACTGGCGGGACGACAGAGTGGCCGGCGACGGGGCTTTGGAGCGTTTTGGGGAGAGGGCTGCCACCGGGACGACGCTCTAGTGGCCGAAGATAACGGGAATAGGCCGCGCAGATGCTAAGAGGAAAGAAAAAAAAAATTGAACCGACGGTTCGTCTGGCTCGCCAATCGAACCACCCAGTCGCTGGCCTGACCGCCGGCTATCACTTCCCGGTCCAATTCGCCGGACCAGACCAGAATAATGACCAATGGCCGGTCGGACCGGCCGATCCGGTCCGATTTTTAAAACCACGAGAAATACACATTTATCTCTCTGGGTTTGACACACTGAGTCCGAACATTTATACGGTGTCTGACCTTCCAAGTTTAGATCCTTTTTCAATGTTTGACATACTAAATTAGGACTTTTGCATGATCTTCAATCTTTCAAGTTTGGATATTTGCATAATATCAGACCTTGTACGTTTATATATCTTGTACTTTTTCATGATTACTCACTTCCAAATCATTTATAATTTTTTTAATTGTTTTTCAATTATTTTATAATGAGTTTTTAACAAAATTTATATAAAGAATCAAACCTAAAAGATTTTTTTTTTTTTTCTTAAAGTTTGTTGTTGGGAAGAATAAAGTTGAGAGAAAAAATGAAGAATAAAAAGATGAGTATGAAAGAGATGAATGGGAAGGGTGTTACTAGTGTATTAAAAATTGTAGGTGGGTTAATATTTTTAAATGGATGTGTAAATGGGATGGATATAAAAATAAATTTGGTAGATGTAAATATAATTTCCCTTTACTTAAAACTATAATATGTGTTTCTAGCTTTTTCTTCCAACCTTTTGTTCTACACCACAATTATTCAATTTGATTATAATCTTTGTTTCTAACTTTTTACTTAATAACAAAAGTGGACCCAATGGTTTTTATTTATGCAAATTGATTTTTATTGTTCAAGTTATCATTTATTTTATTTAAGTTTTAAAGAAAAAATAAAATAAGAAAAAAAAAACTTATAAGTGACTCTAAAAATGGAAAAGCAAATTTTTGAACTAAGAATGGGTTTAGGAATCGAGTTACACGCTAAGAAAGTGTTAGGTATCTACCCATTGAGCTTGAAATTTATTCAATCTTTACTAAATAATTTTTTTTAAAAAAAAAAAAAAAACCTTTGACATTTTATTAATTAATCGATTAATTGCTAGATAAAAAGATAGAATAATGCTCAATACAATAAAGAATAAGTAAACCATCACTAGTTTTTAACAAAATGTGTGAAACGTATAGGTGGATTGCATGAGATTCAAGATCAAGACATAAGAGGAACTCCCTAATTTCAAAAGGACTTTCCACAAAACTTAGTTCAAAAATTTATTTCGAGAATCAAAACAAATAGTTAAAGACCAATGGGCAAATAGCAAAGAAAAGTTCAAACCAATACAACAGGTTGTGGTATCGAATTTTATGATGTCCAATTGAATAGTAAATTGATAATTGAGCTTTAAGGCAAATGAATTGTGGATTTACCATCCAAAATGATATCAACACAAAACTAATATTGATTTCAATATCAAATCTAAAAGTGGTGTCACATCAATAATAGCTAGATATGGAAAACTAATAAAAGGTTTTGGTCCAACATCTGATAACCAGTGCAAAATGATGTTGGATTCAATATTGGAATTGATATCTCAAAAGTGACAATGAAATCAATATAATAACAAGCATGACAACCAAAATAATATTAGTTCAAAGGAAAATTGATGAGTTCTATTATCAATTTGATACTAGAATCAACAATGAATAGAGGGTTGAGGAAACCAACATTGATTTGACAAATGAGGTTCATAGTTGGGTTTTCTAAACTGATATTGCATTCCTAACACTAAATTTGACACCAATTAAGAAATTGACATCAAATCAATGTTGTAAACCTAGTATGAACCAAATAGAGCTTAAGTCATAGACCAAATTTATATCGAATTGACATTGACCCTATTATGTCAAAAATTCCAATAACACCATTTATTGTCATTTTTTTTTCCAAACCATTTCTCAACTTCGTCATCACCAAATAATGTAAAAATGAGAGTGATTAAAGAGAATTAAAGCAATATATATATATATATATATATATATATATATATATATATATATATATATATATATATATATATATATATATATATATCTGATTCAAATTCAAAAGCCTAAGACTTTCCACAATAAACTTGTTCAGACATAGTCTTGTTTATATGTTAGCAATTTTATTCTTTTTAATTTTGCCTTACCATGTGTTTGCCCAGGTGATTTAAAGGCGTTTTAAGTTAACTAAAAACATAGAAACCATTAACGGGTCACACTTTCTCTTCATTAAAAGTTGAAACAACAAAACCTCCAATTTTTGCATTCGACACCTTACCTAGCTTCCTTAACTCCAAGAGACAAAAAGCCTAGCCACTCATTCTTTGAGGAAACATCCTCAGAGCTTGTTTGGCTAGTGAGAAAAATATAATCAAAATGAGTAAGTAAGGCAGAGCAAAACTCTGTGTATTACTTCCTTCAAAACTATACAAAAAGTTGGTCTCTGAGAACAAGCTCCCGAGATATCCTGTGTAAAGAAAATTACAAATGATATATAGGAGGTGATTCATCCTTTCTTCTTACTTTCTAATTAAGGAATCCTATGATTGGTGAATTACAAGGAGAAAATGGGGATTTAAACAACAAATATCTGAAGAAAAAATCTAAAAGAGTCGGTCGCAAATATTTGGAGGCACATAGGTGGATTTGGCAACATGTAACATGGGCTGCGAAAATTTCGCAAGCTGAAAGTCTCCATTTCACAAGAAAAGGGTGATTTCGTAGCTAGCACTTTGTGATTTCGCAACTTGCGAAATTGCCTTTTAGCTTGGTGCGATTGTCTTCCAATGGACATAACTTCTTCATTTCATCTCTGATTTGAGCACCGTTTAAAGCGTTGGACTTCTGACTTCCTGAGCTTCGAAACGACATATAGTATGCATAAAATGAACTCCAGGAAGTGCTCGAAATATGTCCTACAGTTGCTATCCTCTTGAATTTCTTCATGTTAGATTTCTCTCTTTGTTTCTCCTCCTTGCATTCTTGATTTGCTTTTGGAAAAGGACTACAAAGCTCCAAAGCTTGGATTCTTCTTGTAAATGAGCTTCCATTTGCTTTGCCATGGATTTTATAGAACTCTCCTTCAATCTTAGATTGCTTTGGTGATCATAAAGCTATAAAAAACACTAAAACTTAACACAATTTGATTAGAAATGATTACAAGGGTCCTTAACATGCCAATTGAGTTGAAGGGTAATAACCACTACTCAAAAGTGTTTAAAAGAGTTATTTACAAGTTATAAAATAACACTTTTTGAGTAGTAATCAGGTAACACTACTCAAGCAACTTGAACCGCTCAAGCGATGTAAGTTTGCTTAAGTGGTCATACTTGTATTGTCGAGAATTTTTCACACAAATTTAATTTTAAACTCTTCCAAAACCGAAACTCTTCAGGTTTTTTACCTATAAATACCTCATTATAACCCCTTAAGAGCCAAAGATTGGAAAAGATATCAAAAACTTTTTGAGAGATTTTCATTAAGAAGAAAGCCTAAAGTGTCACACCATTCTTGATCTCTCACTTCGAGGATTTAAAGATTGAATCTTAGGTTCAAAACTTTCAACCCTTTGACAAGGCTAAAGTGATCCATTAGAGCAATTGACTGTTGTGACATCACGAACGTGAATCAAGTTGTAGCTACTAGAGAGTAACTCTTTAGGGTAAAGTGGTAAGGTAAATCTATGTAACTTGATTTTGTATATTGGATTTAGATTAGTAAGTTTTAGACCTTGTAGTTTTTTCATCTCCACAGTTAATGTAAGGGTTTTTTCGCATAAAAATCTTTGTGTCTCATTGTTTATAACTTTTTATCATGTAATATATTGTTTGAATTACCTAAAGGAAAGATTTGATAATCCCTAACAACAACTCGTAGGGTAAAAATTTGGATATAACATAAACATCTTTATTTAAAATTTTTTAAATCACCCATTCAGCCCGCCTGCCCGCCCCTCTCTCCCTCTAAGTGTTCCTTAATGGAATTTTAGTTTTTAAATTGGTATCAAAGAAGGATAAAAAAAAAAATAAATTCTTTATCATATTGATTAAAAATCCAATTTTTATTAATCTTATAAGTCTGATATGGAACAATCTAAAAGTGGTGTCTCTTTGAATAGTCCACCTTACTTTGATGGGAATGACTATTCCCATTGGAAAGCTCGAATGATGTTTTTCCTTAAAATGCAAGGCAAAATGGTATGGAATTCAGTAGAATATGGATGGTGACCCCCATTGATCTTTGATGCTTAAGGAAGATCAACATGAGAACTTAAACCTAAACATGAATGGAACAAAGCCAACAATAAAGGTGGTGAAGCTAATGCTAGGGCCTTATGTAGTATTTTTAATGGAGTTTGTCCATGAGAGTTTCTTAAGATAGCAAATTTCAAACGTGCAAAAGAAGTATGGGATATACTTCAAGTCACTCATGAAGGTACGTCTCCAATTAAAATATCTAAATTGCATATGCTTGCTACTAATTTTGAGAATATTAAGATGCATGAAAATCAAAATTTTTCTTCCTTTTATTCTGAATTAGGAGATTTAGACCTAAGGTACTGCCATAGAGGAGAGTAAGGACATCGATTCCATGTGAGTCGATGAACTTGTTGGCTCCATTCAGACATATGAGATAACCCTACCTAGCTCTCAAAAGCCTAAAGACTATGCCTTTAAGGCTTTTGAGAATGAAGAAAAAGATACTAAAATGTCATATAACATAACTAAGGATGAATTGGCTCATATGGCTAAAAGAATTAAAAAGGTTATGAAATTCAATAAAAGATTTTACAAAAATCAAGAATTTGGAAAATGAAAAGACCTAATGAACAATCATTTAATGAGAAAGGAAAAAGGTTTCTCTAAAGAATGTTTTAACTATGGAGAATTGTGACACTTTGCTATTGATTTTCCTATCCCCAAAGACATCAAAAATTCTATGCAAGCAACATGGAGTGACACAGACTTTGAAAAGAGTGCTTCTATAACTTTTGAAGATGCAAAATACGATCCTAATGGCTTTTAGCTTTTATCGCATCTATGAAATTTGTGCATGATAGTGACTATGATACTAATAGTGATGATGAATTTACTGATGATCAATATGCTAAATTCTTAAGTAATCTTGTTGTTGAGCATGAAAAGCTAATTAAGAGTTATTTAAAAGATCATGATATTCTTAAAGTTCATAAAACTAAGATTGACATGCTTAATGTAGAAAATACTAATGTACTTGATAAAATTAGATTCCTTGAGTTTGAACATCATTCTCTCCTTGAGAAGAATAATGCTCTAACTCAAGAGATAAAAAGAAATAAGTCTTCTTTATTCGTGAATGAAGTTATCACCCTAAAACTAAAGTGCTTAATGAATTTTTTGATAAATGCAAAACCCATGGTGATAAACGAGGTTTGGGATATATTAATAAAAATGAAACTCCCTTTAGTGGAGCAACTGTGTTTGTCAAAGGTAAATATGTAATCCTAACCAAACAAAATCTCCTAATAAGACATCACTATGCACACACTATAAGAAAACTGGACACTCTCAATTTAGATGCTATACTAGGTTCCTAGGAAGGTTTGAATCTCAAATGATTAGATTAATGAATGATTTTAACTCCTTTAAAAATAACATCTTGAATAATGGGAAAATGAATAAAACTAATTAGAAGCCTAGAAGCTAACAAAGCTCCTTTAAGTCGCCACCTAGGACTAAGTAAGTTTGGATGAGAAATGATAGGAATAAGTGTCAAGTGTTTTCAGTGCTCTTAAAGCTAGATTTTCTAATGAGTGGTACCTTGATAGTGGCTACTCTAAACACATGAAAGGTAA
Source organism: Vitis vinifera (assembly GCF_030704535.1). Lineage (NCBI taxonomy): Eukaryota > Viridiplantae > Streptophyta > Magnoliopsida > Vitales > Vitaceae > Vitis > Vitis vinifera. Next base: position 10,652,550 of record NC_081817.1, read on the forward strand.
TAATAACTTATTTCACCTCTTTTTGAAACTATAATGGTGGCACTATTAACTTTGAAGGTGGAAGCTTAGCTCGTGTGGAAAGCAAGGGTAGTATAGCTATCCTTGGTTGTCCCAAACTAGATGGAGTTCTTTATGTAGATGGACTCAAGGAAAACTTCCTAAGCATTAGTCAAATGTGCAACAAAGACCATATGGTGAATTTTTGCCAAGACTTATGCGAATTAGTTAATAAAGATGGAACAATCATTATCACAAGACATAGGACAATTGACAACTATTATATGATAAATCTTAACTCTAGAACACCTTTTGTGTGTAGTAGGGCAAAGCTAGATCCTACTAAACTCTGGCATAGAAGGCTAGGTCACATAACTATAGGGATCTTCTGTATTTAGTGAATAATGAAAATGTTAGAGGTATCCTTGGACTTAGTAGACAACCTAAACCCATTTATGGAGAGTACATGTAATGTAAACAAACTAAAAGTTCTCACAAAAAGGTTAAGGAAATTAGTATCACTAAACTGTTAAACCTTCTTATGTAATTCTTTAATGGATAAAATATTATCTATGAAAAACTTTAAAAAATGTTTAAAACTCTAAAAATTGTTTATTTCCAAAAAGGAATTAAATAATCCATTTTCAAAATATTCTATATCTCCATTAAATTATTAAAACTTTCTAAAGTTATTTTGGTAACTCTTCTTATAATGAATTATCTATCATGAGATTTTTCAAATTCGTTATTTACCTTTTTAAATTAGGACTCCTGTGCTAGAAGAATTGTTTTCTTATTACTTGTCTTTGAACTATCCATATCCAAATAGAACGGTTTCATCTCTCTCGATGGGAAGAGCTTGGAGGACCATCATAGGTGTAGTTCATCTTCTCTCAGAAGGGAAAGCATAGAAAACCACTTATACCAAAATCTAAAGGATAGTTCCAAAAGGAATAACATTCTCATTAGCAACAACCAATTTAAATAAATAATCTTGGAAAAATCTTCTCATGAAAATTTACTAAGAATACCATAATACTTTTCTTTAAGTTTTAACATTTATTTTGGTAACCATTCTTAATTATAAATTATCTCTCATAAACTTTCAAAATTAAACTATTTTCTTTAAATCAAAATCTTGTGCAAAATAGGAAAAATATTATTTTATAAAGATTTAGAAAAATTAGAGTTTTTCCTTAAAAAAAAAAAAAAGATTTTATTCTTAGAGATCTCTAATATTTACCAAAATAACTTATGGCCACATATGCAATTAATAAAGAGGATAAAGAATAAATAAGAAAATAATTAAAGAGAAATATTTCTCATGGCCTTTAGAGATCATGTTGCGTATTTAGTAATTAAAAATAGATAAAAACCAAATTACCCAAATAGTCTTACAACCAAAGATTATGATTAGTAAAAATTGAAAAACTCTAAAAGGCCCAACTACCACCAAAAAATGAGCCTAAACAACCAAAAGGACTTGGACCCGTTTTTAATCTCATAATGACATACTCTTTACAGAACCTTGTTTCAATTAGTCATATCTCCCCCGTTTCAACTTCAAATTGCAATGCATTTGAGACATTGAATTCATGTCTTCCTAAACTTCAAAACCATATATGGCATGCCCTAAGAAACTTATTGAAAATAGTCCCAATTTTGACTCAAAGTTGATGTCATTGTACTACCAAGCTCTTTGCATAGCCTTATTTCAATTGACCACATCTCTCTCATTTCAACTCTGAATTATGATCCAAACTTCCTAAGCTTCAAAATCATATGTGGTTTAACCTAAGAAAATCAAGGGAAATAGTCATGATTTTGAACTAAAATTGACATTATTCTATCATGGATCACAAAACAAGAACTTCCAATAATTTTTCTTTTTTCTTAAATCAACATAGGATTTAAATAAAGAAACTTCTAGATTCTTTCTTTTCTCTTGCGTTACCATAGATGGATATAAAAAATTGAAAATTTTACAATAATAAAAATTTCTTTGCTCTTATAATGGAGCTTACAACTCATCTATTGAAAAAGGAAAGATTTTTACAACCAAATAAAAATCGTATACCCCTTAGAAAGTGTACAACGAAATCTAGTGAAAATACATTAAACCAATAATCATCACTAAATCTAAACATAATAAAGACATTCATTTATCCCTTTGGATCATGGGATGAATAACCAACCCTGCAAAAAAAAAAAATATTAACGTCGTGGAACATATATATCACACAAGAACTTACCCTAGGGCTCTAATACCAATTGTTGCAAATGTTTGGATTTCTCCATTCTCTATCCTTAGATCTTGTAAGGTGCATGTAAACTATCCTAGGCTTCTTTAAATCTATCGCAATAAAAATATGACTATAAAAACCATATAAAAATAAATATCTAAAGATATAGTACTCATACCTAGACCAAGCAATGAGGAACATGTCTCAAGGTTTCATACACCTAAGATTTTCCACCCGATGACTCGAACCATGATATTGACACTCCAAAGTGTGGGCTTTAGAAGGAATGAAACTACGACTTTCTATTTCTCTAAAGGTGGGAGACGGCTCTCATTAAAAAGTGATGGAAACCTATAGACCTTTTGTTTTGTCATCTCAACACATTCCATCCAAGATTGTCTTCCTACATCCTTTGATGCCTTATTATGCACTTATAGTCATTTTCTAAGTTATTTTTGAACTCTAATGGGTGGTCTGCTATGACTATGTTGATCACTATTTTTTTGGATTTTCTATGAGAGACATTTTGGAGAGACTAAGTGGAACCCATACTTGATTTTATTGATCTTTGAATCTTAGTTTAGGACGTTGTTTTTATTGATTTACCGTATATTTAGAAATTTAAACCCTTAACTAAATTCATGATTTGAATTAATTTATAATTGATTTCATTTTCTTTAAAGATGTACAACTAATGTTTGGTATTGAATTAAGAAATGATTGTTTATATATATGATTTAATAAGATTCAATCATTTTTGTTATTATCGCTTTATAAGTTATAGGAATCGAGATGTTAACCAATTTTATTAAATGGGTAAATTGAAGATTAATACATTATGACTACTAAATATATATTTCAAGATTTTAAATCATGCTAAAATAATTTTTTCTTTTAACATTACATGATCCATAAATTTAAATAAAAATTTGAATTTCCTGTAGCTATTAATTTCGTACTTTAGAATATAAAAAGAATGTTAAACCAATATTTCTATTAATATCCCATGGAATCATAAACAAAGATTTTTTTGGTCCATTACATAAAAATTTAAAAACATGAAATTAATTTTTTTAATCAATAACAAAAAATACGAGTTATATATTTTTATAAATATTTATACTTAACCTTCACATAATTTAAGACTTGCCAAATACACCTCAAATATTCCATGCACCAATCATTTATCATTATCTTCATAAAGCCATCAACCAGTTGCACCTATTCTTCTAGCTCATACCAACTCATGATCTTATTATATAGAGCCCTCATTAGACGTTCTATCCACCATTTTTACAGCTCCATTTTGACTGCCCAAAACGTACCTTAACCTATGCATGAGCCATACCACTCCTTGCTATTGCCTTTGTTGTTTCAGCTACCCAAGACACCCTGCACCAACTGTCCCACTCTTTGCCACAACCCAATTTTGGCTGCCCAAGACCACCTCAACACATATGCCATCAGCCATCATTCCCTACTATAACCATACTCTCTTTTGAGCTGCCAAAGTTACATCAAGTGTCTACCAACTGCCTTACCCCCTACCCATCAATTCCAATTGCAGCAGTCGTTACCAACAGCTTCTCCATGCCTAGCCTGTAGCTTAATTCTAAAATATCTCATCCAAGCTTTCAAAAGCCATCATCCTACATACTACAACCCCATCTCATCTTTCTCCACACTGAGCACCACATCTGTCACGCCCCAAATTTTGGGTAACCTAGAACTCGACTCGTGACCCTAGGTAAAGGGTTTGACCCTAAGAGTTACTCCTATCCACGTTGACAATCAATCAAAACACCCTGATTTTTTTTTTTTCAGTAAAACGTCTAATCCTAAATAAATTTATTAAACTAAGATTTACTATAACATATTATTTTACTTTTCCAAAACCAACCATCATACTATCTCTTGTTCACAAGTATAATAAATCCACCAGTCATCTTCCTGCCCAAAAACTCAAATATTTACAATAATCTCTACGTCAAAAAGAATATTTTCAAAAATATTTTACAAACTGACAAAGTATAATTTAAGTTACAAAAGTCCACAGTACATGTGAAAAGGGTAATATACATTTGAAAACAACCATTATTATGGTTCTTTTGCTTTCTAGAACACTTCCTGATCGTCTTGTGGTCCCTCAAAAACTATATCTGCATTTAAAAATTTTAGAAAATAAAAGGGTGAGCATTTCCACGTTGCTCAATAGGGTGTTTTACACCCAAATTGGTTAAAAATTCTAAGTCAATAAAACACAATCATATGCCAAAATATAATATTACCTTTACTTTATATACACTGAAAGAAACTTCAACCATACAAATTTAAACCAATCAAAATTATCATTTTCCTTATTCAATCATATGTCTAACATATCAACAATTCTAAATTTTAAAAATAAACAAGTCATAAAGTCTTGAATAATATATTCAAACATACCCTTGATAAATAATACAAATCCTTCTTCCAAATGCAACCATGATGCAAATGCTTACACGCAATTACGCAATGCATTGTCGTTCTCAGGCTTTTATTGAAGGATACCCAAATACACTCCCCATTCGGAGTCTTCTCGAGGTAAACTTTTGGGTCTTTCACCCTAACGATTTCACTCTATTCTTAATTCGGCCTCTCTGGGGTCATATCATTTCTTACTTTTCTTTTCTTTTCATTTTTGCCCTTTCGGAGTCTTTTTATTCTCATTTCCATTTCACATAACTATTTCTTTAATTTGTCTTTTTCTTCACACAACCATGATGCATATAAAGTGCAATCACAACATATTTCAACATCCATAATTTTTCAAGACATAATTCTATTTACTCCCATTATATTTCATAATTTCCAATAATCCACACAACAATTTTTCTTCACTTTAATCACCACAAACATCAAAGAAAATTCACAATTAATTGTATAGCATCAAAAAATAGTTTTAAATCTTAGCCATATAAATTATATTTATTCTCAACATGCTTAATAATTTCCAACAACCAATATAACCATTTTTTTTCTTCAATTAAATAACCACACGTATCCAAGAAAATTCCCACTAATACAAATATCAACAAAAACACAATTTATGTCATAATTTATTTATCTCCAATAATCTCAATAATATTAACACCCAATACAACAATTTTCCCCAACTACGCCACCACAACATTTGGGAAATATTTTCCCAATAATTCAAATATTAACAAAAACCCAATTTATATCATCAATTTATTTATTTCTAATAATATAAATAATTTTAAAACAACCATTTTAAACATATCTCAATACTCAAAATTTTCAGCCATTAATTTCCATTATTTTCAACACTAATATATCACCAATAAATTTATATAATATCTAACATAACAACCTTCATAAAAATATATTAACCAATATTTCAATAAAAAGAATTTTCATAACCACCACAATCCGGTAAATGCTATCATAAGAACAACAATTAAATACCAACAATTTTAATATTTTTATCTTGCATTAAGCTTTCATTCACTTCTCATTTAACATTTTCAAAGCAAAACTAAATCATTTTATACATTTAGGGTTTCCAAAAACAACCTAAATGAAAACTATATGATTCCATGAAGTTTTTTGAAAGTAAATAAAAGCAAAAGGAAAAGCCCAAAAAAAGTCAAGAGAGAAATTTAGGAAAAACACACCCCTACTCGTATAGTAAAATCCAACCATGTGATCGAAAATCCGACTCTGTAAAAGTGTTCACCACGTTGAAGACTATCACTTTTTGAAATTTCATCATGATTAGAGGTCGTTTCACCATCGGATTGACGGAGACACACGACAGAGAACCTTTCCTACATCTTCACATTTCTTTCTTTCTTTTCCTCTTTTTTGCCTCCCGCGCTTACCAATCCACTTTTATATGTATATTAAACAAATTTGAAAATGTCATGCACATCCTTTCTTTTAATAATAAATTAAACTATCATTATATATTTCACATTTCACAATTATAAATTACACTCAACTTATGATTTTCCGCCTCATGAAAAATACTATTGTATTCGTAATTAAATTTACTACAAGTCTACTCTTGAAAAAAATATAATTTGATTTTAATTACCTGAAGTAATTTTACTCTGAAATTCACTTAAAACATAATATAATTGGCTATTAACAAAATTCAATTTCATAAAATATTAGAAACATAAATTTTTTTTTTTGCAACTAGAATTGAAATTTGTAATAACCTTTAACCCGTTAATTTTACTAATATTAATTTACCAACAAAAATTTAAGTAATATTCTAAAACTTAATTCCATAAATTAATTAGTCATTCAATTTATAAAAATCAAATTCTCAACCCTTTGGTATAACTTTTATTTAATTTACTTCATTTGTCAAATCATTCATTCGCATCAAAATTTCAAAAGTTAAATTCATAAAATTCACATTTAATTAATTTACCCCTTTTGTATATCTTTTCTAAATTCACATATCTTAATTCAATTTCAATTTAACTTCGTTTAATGTTTTGTAATTCTATAAAGTTTAATTCCAATTATAAGAATTAAATTGATTCGTTATAAAATTATATTCAATTTCTTTTTAATTATTCATTATAACAATTTGATATAATATAATTTTTTACGAAGTTTTTCTTACTACTATTTTCTTGTAATTATCCAATAATAATTAAATTAATTCCTGTAACATACTTAATATTCAAATTTTCAAAACCTAATCTCAATTATTTGATGGTTAAATTTTTCTTCAATCTAAATTTAATTTTTGAAACTCCCACTCCTTACATCTGACGTGATAAAATTTTCAAACTTTTGACAAACTTTTCCAAAATCTATCCCAATTAAATACTAACACGTAGATCTTTACCACTCTTTTTGACCATTTGACCTACAATTTTATGAAAGACTTTATGCTTCAAGAATCCAACATGTCTTTAAAAACCCGGGTATTACAATATCTTTATCAAAGCTTCATTTTTTTCTTCTCCAAACTGCATACCACTTGCCCTATAGCTTGATGCATTACCTTTACAACCAACCTCTGTTAAGAGCCATGCATCAGTTGTTCTCACTACCATGGTCACTGAAACATACTTTTCTTCCTATAATATAGCCTCCATCACCCAGATCTCTCATAACACTCTCTATTGCTATCATATCACTAGCGCATGTCATTCTCTCTCATCTCATCGCTGTCAATGACCTTAATAGATCTCACAACAACTTCCACACGTAGCGAATGACTAGTATAGAGGTGGCCGGGATTGCCTGACCAAAACGCTTTTCGAATCATCATGACAAACTCGGCTGTTGACTCCACCGGAAGGCACCACATGGCGATTCCAACATACAACTAGAGCAAGATGACTCGAAGGTGGTTGCCATGAAGAAGAATGTTGAGCTTTTCGATAAAAAAGATGTTCAAATCACACCATCAACAATTACTCCTCATGTCTCTCTAAGCTTGAGTCCCATGATTGGTTTCAGTTGCTCCTGAGCAATTGCCTTGCTTTCCATGGTTGATGCACTTACACATGGTTAACATCCAATCAAACAAATCCTTTATGTCGCTCTTTGACGTTCATGATAGAAACAAGACTTTATAAAGGCTAAGCATGGTTGTACATGTTGCATTCGTTTTTTTTTATTTGATTTATTCTGTATTATATTTGTGAGCTCAATTTTCTATATGGTTTTAAAGACCATGTAAATGATCATATACGATAATTAAATAAGAGAATATTTGGACAGTTAAGGGACGAGAAAGTTAGTTTCAATTAAGGCCTATTTAGTTGGGAAAAGAGGAAACAATTTTGATGGTCAGGATGTTTGCATTAGGCTAAGAGAGTTAGGTCACGTGAAAAGGGAGTATTCTAGAGGTTGTTTCTAGATGCGGTATAAAATAGAAGAAACCACCTTTATTAGAGGATTAGTGATTTTTTTTTTTTTGCGAAAGGTTTCTAGATCTTTGTTGAGAGAGAAAGTAAGAGAGAAAGGAAAGAGATAGAGAGAGCAATCTTGTTGGCTGTGATTTTTATTTTTTTCTGTTCTTGGTTGAGAGAAAATATGGAGAGAGTGAAGAAAAAAAAGAGTCAAGATTAAGAAAGATCGTCGAGAAGAGCTTTCGGCAAGGATTAAAGGACGAATAAAGTTTCTAACTGCTTGATTTGGAGCATCTTGTCTTTAAGGTTCTATTTTCTTTAATTATTTCGTATATTTGTTAATATTAAGATTATGATTCTTTGTTTTTGTGTTTTATTTGATTTGGATCAAATTATTTTGTGATTGGTGAGTATATCTTATTTTCTTATTGTTGATTTGAGTTTGATTATCTTAGAATTTTTTATAATAAGAGTTTTTTTACGGCCACTACATCTTATACAATCTCTATATCATTTTTTGTTACAATTTGTTTATAATAGTTTTAGAAATTTTAAATCTAAGACTTTTTCTTTGTTTTCTTTTGTAGATGTTTAATATGTTTTGATTTTAATCATAGCTTGATGTTTCATGAAAATTTTTGTTTAATAAATTCTAAATAAGTTGTTACATGATTAGAGACTCATTACTTTAGGTGTGATTATCAAAAATTGAAATGATTGCTTTTGAAACTTTAGATCTAGGCTTTTCTTCCATTTTCTTGGTGAATATTGGATTAGTTTTGCCAAAATCATGAATTAATGCCTCTTGTAGATCACTATTTAATAAATTCTGAATATATAATTACAAGTTTAGAGATCATTTTAAGTATTAATGTTTACAAGTTTATGAAATTTTTGGATTTGTATTTTTCATTTAAGGACTGTTAAATATCAGTTTTCATCACCTTAAGTATTAAATTGGTGATTCATTTGAAATTTCTATGAAATTGATTTAATTCAACATATAGAGATCTTTAATTCTATAAATTCAAACAAGCTTAATTAATATTCATCCTTATTTTATATTAGGTTAATTTGATTATCATATGTATTTGATTAATGATTCACTTGAAATTTCCATATTGATTCAAAACATTTGGATTATGGTTCTATAGGATTAAAAGAAATAAATCATTTTGAAATCTTCTTTCTATGTGTTTTTTTTTTAATTTTATTAAATCTCCATTAAATCATCATGTCTCAAATGAATTTTCTAAAGTCCCTGGACTGTTATTTTCTTTCAATTTCTATTTAATATTAATTGTACCAGAACATCGTGTAATTAGTAATTTTATGTTCAATAAATCTAATCAAGTTGTATTATCTGTGATTTTAAATGAGTTTTAATTATCTTTTTAAATTCCAATTTGTAATCATTCTTCATTTTCCAACAATTTATAATAATTTGATTTCATTTGAAAATATGATAGATTTCATTGATAATTTGGTTTAATTTTATCTATTTATAAATCTTAATATGTATTCTTTAGTTTGGTAATTTAATTAACAGTTGAGTAATAGGCAGTGTCATAGTTTTAAAAGGCTCAAGGCACATTAAGCCGCAAAGTACTCCTAGAGCTTGAGGCTCAAGGCGCACCTAAGGTGCAGACTTTAGTGAAGTGAGGCACACCTTAATTTACATAGATATATTTTTACATAATATAATCAAATTTAATAATCATTTATTTGTCCTAAAAGCATAAATCATCAAATATCATCCAAAACTTCAATTTAATAAAAAAAAAACATAAAAATGAAGAAATCTAAGCATAAAAACAAAGCATCATGATTGTTAATGACTTAATACATATGTAAATCCAAAGTTTACAAAAAAAAAACATGAAATTTGTCCACAATTCAAAAACATCATTAAAAAACACTTGAATAACAAATTTGTCCACAACAATCAATTATCACTCGTCCTCTAAATCAACAAAATCATCATCATCATTTCCATCATCACATTCGTAGCCTTCCTCATCTTCCTCATTTGCTGAATCAACCATTTCTCTATTTTCCTATTTATCTATTAGTGAACGAGAAGACAAAGTTCTAGAGCTTGAAGCTATCCTCCTTGGTGGTGGTATTATGCTTGAGTTTGCTCTAAATCTAGTATCAAACCTGGCTTCCTCAACTCCAGCAACTCTAGCAACATCACCCCATGTCAAATTATCATCATCAAATACAAAATCATCTTTTGCATTTCCATGAGAATCCTCATTTTCCATTCTTCCTATCAATCATTCATTGTTATCATCTATATCTTTCAAGGAAATTGGATCAATGGTGTCATGTTCATTGTATCTTCTCTTCAAGGCTCGATTATACTTAATGTATACCAAATCATTCAAGTATTGATGATCTAACCTATTTCTCCTCTTGCTATGAATCTGCCAAAAATTTATAAGCTCATAAATATATTTTAAAGTTTTAACTTTTAAGTTGCATTCAAGACTCTATTATACTATTACTTATAATTATTTTGGTCACTTTCATTTTCAAAGTTGCTCCAATTCCGTTCACAATGTGATGCACTACATGTTATGTTGAGGGCTTTCATTGAAAACCTTTGCAAATTTGGAGCTAAAGCTCCATATGCAGCCCACCATTTAGCTATAGTATAGATATTAACAATTTAGTGAAACAATTCACCTATTTTAGCAAAAATACAATCTAATCATTTAAATAAATAGAACTAAATAACTAACCTGGTTCTCTATTCTTCTTTGCCCTAATAGCTAACTTATTCCTGAATAGTCCTTGGGCATTTGTGTACAAACTCACCTCGGCCACAACTTTTTCTTGCTTAGCAGGTTTTTTTTCAGCCTTAAGTTGCATTTATATAAATCACTCATAATCTCTGCATCATGCTCTATTTATGGTTTACCATAAAAGAATTCTGGGTTCAAAAAGTACCCCGCTGCATGCAAAGACTGATGAAGCTGAATTTCTCACCTCTTATAAATGATTTTGAAGATTTCTTTGTACTTATTTTCATTTCCATTAAAACTTCTCACAATTGTATCCCTAGCTCTATTCATGGCCTCATTGATGTATCTCATAGGAGTTTTTTTTTCACCATCAACCAAACGAAGCACACGAATAAGAGGACTCGAAACCTTTAAGCAAAACATAAAAGTGTTCCCAAATGAAGGCATTAGAACTATTTTGGCTATAGTTTTCCTCTTATGCTCTTTTCCCTTTTACTATTTGACTAATTTGAACTTGTAAACATCTTCCTCAAGTTTTTTTTTTGTTCATGCAATCGTGATGAAAGTAGTTACAAACCGAGTTTAAGCAATTCACTTTGTCCAATAAATTGCCTCATCATGTTGAATAGCCTTGAGCGATATAAATATACCCATTTAGTGATATAGCCCTCTCCAATGTCCTCTTGATGTTTGGTAGCTTTCCAATATCTTCCAACATCAAGTCAAGGCAATATGTAGCACATGGTATCCAATACAAATGCAGGCACTTTAATTCTAACAACCTCCCTATGTGACATTGTAAATAATAAATTTACATAATTTCTCAAGATAAATAATTCAAATTTTAAAATTAAATAAAAATTCAAGAAATAGTATTTATTAACTGTCATCACATAACTTGAGCGATTATCTGTTATAACTTGAATAACATTCTCCCTACCAACTTGCTTTACCTATTTGTCAAGTAACTCAAACATCCTTCCTCCCGTCTTAATCATCAAAGAAGCATCAATGGATTGCATAAACATGATTCCCTTTGAACAATTAACCAAAAAGTTCGCCAAAGTTCTCTCTTTCCTATCGATCCATCCCTTTGACATAATAGAGCATCCATTTTTTTTCTCCATTCCACTATATGATCCTTCATAAAATTTTTTGTAAGAGCCAATTCTTTCTTGAGGTTAGTAAGAGATTAAATGGAATAGCAACCTCATACATTCACCTTGTGATAAGCATACAAATTCCTTCTCTTGCTTCCTTTTTGTAGGCATCATTGATAGTAGTTTAATTCATCTTCCCACTCTTTCGATTTTGAACAACCATTTTTGCATTAAGAGTGAAAAAATGATCCATGGGACTTTTTTTGTCTTGGTTTTTTTTTGAAGAAAACATTTTACCACTACTTCCTCTTCGGTTACTACCTCCACTAGAAATGTTGGTGACATTCATTCTACTATTAATCTCCTCACCAAAATCTTCATTTCAAACCAAATAAATCTTCATTAACATCTTTGCTTCCTATATTTATTTGCTATTTTTGACTTTTTTTTGAACTCATAAAATCTTCCATTTCTTATCTATCATGTTCCAGACATTTTCTACACTTTTTACTATTTTTATATCCATCAACAACATGTTGTTTGTGTCTTTATATGCCTTATTTGGTTATTTTATCACAAAAAAATGGATATGATGGTGTTTAAATCTTTTTCATTTGGCCAACGAGCATACTTCCATCTAGGATCTCTTCTTACACTTGCACTAGAGTCCACTTAAGTATCACTCTCATTATCCATCTTGCAAACAAATTATCTATACTACAATAAAATAATTATAATTAAATTAAGAAAATAAAAAATAAATATGCATATCATATTTTAAAAAAAAATGCACATGAGAGTGTTTTTTAATTGTTTGTTTTTATTTAGTAAAATTTTCATGTTAAAATACAATATTTATTTTTCAAAAAAAAAATGCCAATGAGAGTTATGAGACAAGAACGGGAAAAAAAATGCAGAAAAGTGAAGAAAATAGAAAAATATCAAGGTCTTGGAAAGGTATGTCTATTTTTTCTCCTCTTCTTCGTCTTCTTCACTTCTTCACAACACAACATAGGTTAAAGCAAATTTTAGGGGTGTTGTCAGGTTGAAAACAACTATAAAAAGGGGTTGGAATGAAAAATAGGGTCAAAACGACATTGTTTTGGCCTGTTTTTTATTTTAAAAGAGTAGGCTCCAAAACACGTTGTTTTGGCCTATTCTTTTTAAAATAAAAGGGGCCAAAACAATGTCGTCCCTATTCTTTTAAAACAACAGGGGCCAAAATGATGTTGTTTTGACATTTTTTTAAAAAAAATAAAAAATTAAGGGCCTATTTGTTTAGTGTTTTCAAGAACTGTTTTCTGTTCTTGAAAACAAAAAACACCAAAAACTTGTTTGGTTGAGAGAGTCATTTTTGTTTTTGTTGTTCCCCATGTTCTCAAAATGGCACTGTTTAGAGAACAACAAAATGTTGTTTTCCCCGTTTTTTTACTGTTTACAGAACAAAATTAAAGAACAAAAAAACCATCTGTTCTCCGTGTTTTTTTTTCTTCCCGTTCTCATCTCTTCTCCAGCACAGTCGTGTCGCCTTTTCTCCAGCACAGTCGCGACATCTCCAGCAAGAAACAAAGGTAATTTCCACATATGTTGAAGTTATTTTTTATAGATCTAGTAAAATAGGCTTTTTTTGGCAATATTTGTTGAGGGAAATGTTAGATCTGGGTAAAGAGATATCAGTTATGTTATTCGAATGAGATTTGAGCTTTTTTTTTTTTATCACCTGCTGTTAGTTTCTTTTTTTCCCATTTATATTTTCCTGTTTGGATGCTGAGAAAAGTGGGGAACGAGAATGAAAATAGAAAAAAAAATTCCTGATTTTTTCCCGTTTTGATTTTTCTTGAGTTGTTCTGTTAAAAAAAAAACAAAAACCTTACTTAAAGACATGGAAATCAAACGGGAAAATCCAGGCTTGACGGGTGAAATACCTCAAGGAAAATGGAAAAAATGAAGAGAATCAGAAGAAGATGAGGTGTTGAATCACCAAGAACCCTTTCTCTCTGTAGATCTGCTCTTCTTCTCTCTCATCCAGACTTCAAAGCCAGATTAACCTCTACTCTTTGGGCCTGTTTCGTTGCTGCACTAAACAAACAGGCCCTAAGAGTTGGGGGTTGAATGCAGCGTGAAGCAACAGTACCTTCCACGTGTTTAAACTTTGAACCTGCCCTTTATAAATTCCAAATTCCCACACCTCACCAAACATCCTGTTTTGTCATAATCCATTTTTCCTATTTTTTGTAACTTATTTGTATACTTGTCTGATTTAGAAATGCTATGGCGCCCAAGCAAAGCTACTTCTTCCCTTCTTCCCACCTTCCGATTTCATGAAAGCAAAAATAATTAAAAAATTATAATAAAGTAAAAAATAAAATCAAAATTATTAAATTATTAAATTATTTTCTATATACTACTTCAAACTTATTTTAATTTTTTCATATGATTATATAATTTAAAATATATAAATTTTAATTAATTTTAATTGTATATTTTTGTAGTAAATCAAACATTAAAAAATTAATTTTTTAACATTATTGAAATCAAAATTATTGAAATCAAACGGTCAAAGGGGAATATCCATCAGCATATTCTGAGGGCTAGGTCAGTCTTGAACTCGGACTCTGCACTGATTAGCTCTTGGATGTTACTCATCTATTTTCTTGGGGTGGTGGAGAATAAGTGGAAAGAGATGTGACCATCTCCTTACTTGCATTTATTTTGATGTCTTATTTATTTTATTTAGATTAGTTATAAATATTAAATTAATTCTTTTAAAAATTTTTTATCTCATATTAATAGAATATACTATAATTTTTAATAAAATTAAATATTAAATCAATAAAAAATAATTAAAATGATTTTATCATGTTTGATTTATTTTAAAAAAATATAAAAAAATATTTTAATTTTAAAATTAATCAAAATAAAATTAATCAAACTTACTTTTCTTTCATTTTTTTCCCCCAATTTTTGTTTCAAATTTTATAAAAACTAAAAAACAAAGTCTTTAAAATCTAATTAATATCAAATCTATTTTTATTTTTATTTATTTTTCTTTCATATTTTTATACACTACACTATACGTCAACAATCTTAATTCTCATTTAAACATAGCCTTAAGTTCTATTGGTGGTTTTAAAAGCTGTCTCCTCATAGAGTTCTTATTTGTGATGGGATTGTACAGATGACAACTGAGATAACAGATGTTGAGGATGCAGGAACATGGAGAGGTAATATAGAGAAAATCTTTATTGACATCATGGTAAATGAAGTTAATAAAGGTAACATGGATAGTGGTACATTTAGAACCAACACATGGAGAAGGATCTTACTTGAGGTCAATAGTCAAGGGAAAAGAAATTTCAACTTGAAGCAGCTTAAACAAAAGTTTAATAGACTACGTGCAATGCACCGTGAGTTCTCTGATCTTTTAAAGCATACTGGATTTGGTTGGGATGTTGAAACTAACATAGTGCATGCTCTAGAGGAAACCTGGCAAAATTATATTTGGGTAAAAATAACTTTTAAACTAATTACTTTTTAATTTAAATATTTGGTAAACACTAAGAGTGAATTTTTTTTTCCTTCTATTAGGCACACCCAAATGCAAAAAGATTCCGCTCAAAGGGATGCCCAAACTACAACTTGTTGGGATTGATCTTTAATCCATCAATAGCAACCGGTGCCCTCCACTACTCTTCCACCCAAGATCCACCAAACACTGATGATGAAGATGAGATGGATGACAATTTGGAACATGGTGGAGTGCATGTTGATGTAGATACTGAGATCCCTGATGATCCTCCACAACCAGAAATGGCAGGAGGAGTGACCACCCGTTCTGGAAAGCGTGTAACTGATTCTCTATTAGAGCGTAGAGGTAAGAAAGAATCCAGATTAAGTCAAATGGGAGATGCTTTGAAAGCTTGGGTTGAGGCATCAAAGGCTAGAACAAAAACATCTTGAGCTAGAACTGAGGCATTATTGGCTAGAGTGGACAGATATAAGAGTGGAACTAGTAGTGAAGCTACTAGTGGAGGTACCACTTATTTTAGCATAACAAGGTGCATGGCAGCCTTACAAACCATTGAATTGTTAGATAATGACAAATATTTAAAAGCTGTTGAGAAATTCACAATGCCGGAGTGGAGAGAGATATTTATGAATATGCCTGATGAGAGGAAAATGGCATGGCTTGATAGACTTTAAATGTGAATGTTTGGATGCATAACTATTATGATGACATTGTAATATGTACTATTTATCTTTTGGTTAGAATCTTTTACCATGCTCTTTAGTTTGTCATTGTATGGATGATATTTATGGTTATGAAACTTATATTATAACTACTTTAATATTCATTTCGTGCTATTTTATATTGTGAGTTCATTTGTTTTATGTAGTAACCAATGGATGATAATAGCACAAGCAGTGGTTCACTATATGAGTCAACTTCATCTTCTGAAGAGGGTGATGATTTAGATGAAATTTTTATTGCTCACATTATGAATGAGTATGAGGAAATATTTTTATGCAAGACACCTCAAAGGACATCAATGTTAAGTGGTGCACAATTTGTAAGAGATATGATAGAAGGTCATCCTCAGACATGCTATGAACTATTTCGGATGGATAAAGAAACATTTATGAACCTTTGTGATCATCTTAAGAGACATGAAAACTTACAGGATACACGATTTGTCACAGTTGAAGAGGCAGTGGCTATGTTCTTACTAATCGTAGGACATAATGTGAGAATGAGGGTTGTAGCAGACCGTTTTCAACACTCCACAGAGACTGTCGCTCGACACTTTAAAGAAGTTAGACGTGCATTATGTCGACTTGGCAAAATTCTCATATGTCCTAACAATATGACCAATGAGGTGTCTTCATATGTTGCTAGTAATCCTAAATATTTTCCATGGTTTAAGGTAAGAGTTTATAAAAAAATATTTATAAATGTGAATTTCATGATGATTATTTAATTTATTTCCTTAACAATAATAAATGTTTGTTGTTGTAGGACTGTATTAGTGCAATTAATGGCACTCATATTAGTGCATGGGTCCCAGCTGATAGACAAACCAGTTTTAGAGGTAGAAAAACAGTTATAACACAAAATGTTATGTGTGCATGTAATTTTGACATGATGTTTACATTTGTTTATGCTGGTTGGGAAGGAACAACAAACGATGCACGTGTCTTTTTAGATGCATTGACTAGACCAGAAGTCAATTTTCCTTGGCCAAGTGAAGGAAAATATTATGTAGTTGATTCTGGTTATCCTTGTATATCTGGATTTTTGCCACCATATCGAGGTGAGCGATATCATTTACAAGAATATCGGGGTAGACGTAATCAACCTATCAGGTATAAAGAACTTTTTAATTATAGACATTCATCTCTTCGGAATATTATTGAAAGATGTTTTGGTGTTTTAAAGACCCGATTTCCAATATCAAGGATGATGCCTTGTTATAAGCCAAGTAGGCAACCATCAATTGTTGTTGCATGTTGTACCCTTCATAATTGGATTCGTCTATCAACTCGGAATGATCAATTGTTTAGAGAATATGAGGTAGAAGACCTTTCAATCGAAGGTGAAGAAGAGAGCACAAGTAGCAGAAACCATTCAATTGATTTATCAGATGAGAGTGCAGCAGCTATGGTAGCTTGTAGAGATCAAATTGCTGAAGTGATGTGGGCAAATTATATTAATGTCAATCCATGACTTATCTTATTTTTAATTTTAAATATTTGTCAACACTTTAGTGTTTTGTTAGAATTTATATATATTTGTTAACTTAACTAGTTCTCATTAGTGTTATGTGATGTTTGTTTTAATTTCTAATGATTAAATATTGCTTATAAATTTAATTTATAATTGTAAAAATAGGATGGACAAAAGACCCATGTGAAATACATACATCATATTTTATTTTATTTTTAATAATTTATCAACTTATATAAAAAATTTAAAATTAAATAATTTTTTAAATTTAAATGAAATGTGTATTTAAAAATATTTATAAATTTATAATATAAAGTTACTTGAAGAAAATATTTTATTAATTGGAAAATAAAAAAAAACATCTTTCAAACATGTTTTTTTATTAACTAAGCCAAACATGTTTTTTTTTGTTTTTGAGAACAAAAACTGTTTTTCAAAATTCAGTTCCCAAACACAATTTCTTTTTCTAAAAACACCAAAAACTGTTCTTAAAAACTGTTCTCAAAAACTGTTTTCCAGAACAATTTTCAAAAACAGCAACCAAACAGGCCTTAAAGGTCCAAAACGATGTTGTTTTAGACCATGTTCTTTCAAAAGAATAGATCAAATGACATTGTTTTGGTCTAAAAAAAAAAAAAAAGCTTCTCTTCTATCCTTTACAACTAGTTGTCGGAGAAGAAGACCAGAAGAAAAAGAAGGAGATAGGGAATGGAGGCGCATCTGTGGACCGCATCGTGCCTTGCGTGCCTAAGTGATGCTTTCGTGAAGGGACATCATCTACTTTCAGGTGAGGCGCTAAAGGGTCGCGTTGTGCCGCATGGAGTCTAGGCGTGTCTTTAACAACTATGGTTAGTGTTAATACACATTGATTTGTTTATATTTGCATATTTTAGGAGTTTATATAAGAAGAAATCTAATCTGCTTTTGATAATTCGATTTAATCAAACACTTGAAATAACCTCTTTTTAATTTATTAATTTTGAGTTAACATTGTGAGATTTAAAGTATGAGTAATGATGTTCTAAGTTCATTGATTTTGTTTTGATAAGTCTTTATTGAGAATTTGATTGATGACATTCGACACATATCTATTGAGTGATGCTAATTAATCTATATTGAAAATGTAAATTGTTTTTATTTATTTATTCAAAATTTGAAATCCTCTTAAATATTATGGGAATGGATTGAATTAGTTTTAGATTTCATTGACCATATGAAATTGAATAAATTATTTAGTGCGAATTGTATATTCTATAAGTGATTGAATATCACATTTAAAATTCTTATTTATAACGTAACTCTTTCCTTTCTTTAATTGTATCTTGGGATGTTCATAATGATCAAATTCTATTTCTTTAAATGATTGCATAGTTATTGTTTTGTTCCTTATTAATTTTTTGTGATGAATTTTTAGTGATATTGAGAGGCTTTGGGATTAATACAGAAATAGTTGAATATATGAGGAATAAATGAATGAGTCATTATTTTAGTACATAAGGATGGATGTAGAAAAGGTTGAGGAAGGTTAGAATACTCAGATTTTATAGTTTAAGTAAGAAAAGGGAAATAATAGTTTTAATTATTAATTGAGCAATATTAATTAATTGATTGTATAATACAACGAACTAACATTTCATTGCAAGTGGTGGTAGGCCATTGATATAAATAATCAGCAAATTACCATTTTATAAAGACTTAGGGAAGGACAAAATATCAATGTATAGTTTTTTATCCTAATGATATAAAATTATCAAATGTCATTAATTTTAAAACCTAATTGAGAAAATATAAATTTTGTTTTCTTGAAAGCCCTTAGACCAACTACATGATAATGGGCTTTGAAATAATATTCACTATTTTTTAAAGATTTGATCTCCCTTTTTTATGGTGCATAAAATATTTCTTCCACTCTTGTTTTCTTAAATCATTGAATTTTAAAATGACATTTTATTCATATCAAATAATCCACTATTTTAAAAATCAGTTTTGAACCATTTTATAATCATTCAGTTTTTTATTTAAAATAATCTAGTTCCTTTAGGCTGTTAAACTTCTATTATTTGAAAATGGATGCTACCTAATTTCATTTAGTAAGCATATTTAAAAAATGTTTTTAGAATGATATACATGAATTAAATTTCATAGCTCCAATTAATGGAGACTTATGGATAAATTCATGGAGATCAAAGTGGGACCCAACAAGTCCCAATATATTAAATAATTTAAAAAAAAATGAATTTTGATTTCCATATATGAATTTGGATCTACTTAAATAATGAATTATTAAACTAAAGCTTAAATTATTTAGGGAATATTTCAACTCTTCACAATATAGGAATAATAAAACAAAATGATCCAAATTATATTATGATTTTGTATAATTCTGAATTTGATCATCTTTATTTTCTTTAATCGTATTTAATTACCTATTGATATGCATATAATTTTTTATATTTAAGTTTGCCCTTTAAATTCAATGTTATGATATTTTATAAATTAAATATCACCCTTGGAAGAAATGCTATGCTTGCTAAACTAGGTACACTTCCTTTCCTTACCTCTTGTGTGCATTAGCATGTATGCTTATTTCCTGTTATTGGTTAGCTTTGCTTTGATCGATCTCTATGTTGATGTCTTTGCCTATTGATCTTGGGTAGAATGCATATTGTGTATGTTATGATGTTATTGCCTATAAACTAATTCTTTTGTTTTATGGAAGCACTTAACAAGCTATAAAGGTACGTCCTTCACTTTCTGTGATTATTGCTTATTAGATGTGCATGTTTTGATATATACTTTGATTCATGACATCCATTGATTTACCAATTAATCCTCATAATTATCTCAACTTACTCAGTGGAGACCTAGTTTTTAGGGCTTAGAAGGGTGCTAGGGTTCTTCACCGTACCTTCTCGATAGGTAACTTGACCATTGGACTCAACCTGGTTTTCACAGACTTGTCTTTTCCTTCAAGAATCACACTTAGGGTTTTTCTTTCTTATTTTATTTTTCCTTTAAAAACTAAAACAAAAATAAGTGGTGACTCCAATATTTATAAAATTAGTTTTTCACAAAACAAAAAACAAGTCTTGTCATCGAGTGGAAACGAATGTGAAAATGCGAGATCACAAAACCCTAACCTTTAAGGGGGTATTTATAGGATTCCCCTACTAAGCTTAGGTCACTTAATCTAACCCAAAATAAGTCCTAATTGATTAATTAATCACATAGGGTCATCTAATTGATCAATTAGCCCAAACCTGAGACTTTAAAGGTATAAAAAATAAATATTAGACGTATGCAATTAGAAAAAGTCAAGAAATTAAATTAATGCAACGACTTATAATAATTTAAATGTCAAACTCAAACCATCAAAAATAAAAAATAATAATAAAAAATCATTTCATGCAATAAAAAGTCAAACCAATACTCATCTTATCTCGAAAAATAAGTAACCAAAATCAAGAACATGCCTAAGTGAACTATGCCAAAAGAAGTGTCCAAGTGACCTATTATGAAAAAGTGCCTAAGTGACCTAGGGTAAATGTGTGCAAGCTGGAAGGTGTCAAGGTGAACCTAAGTGGGCCTAGGTGAACTTAGATGAGTCTAACCTAAAGTGCACCTAAGAGCTACCTTAAAAAAGAAAGAAAAGCCTAAGTCTAAATCAAGACTGCTAAGGGTCACAATAAAGGGTTAGATAAATCCTTCAACCAGAGTCTCCAGGGTGGCTCAAAAAAGATAAGTAGATGAGTAGTGATGGGCCACCAGGGAACTGTTGTAAAGCATTGGAAGTGAATTTAAAGACATGTACTAAAGGGACAAAATGGAGGGTTTACAATATGCCTAATTGATTGATCATCAAAAGTTATAAGTTTCAAAGGTTTTGAGCTTATTGTTTATTTTCTATTTGTTTCCTTTGGGTTTCTTTTAGATTATTTTGGGCATATGATTTTTGTTTAATTACATGATATCTTAGAATGATGTGTAATATCTCAAGTTTGTGAACTAGAGAAATATACTATATCTACAAGACTTGATGTGGATTAATTCATAGATATTTGTGTCACTATTATCATACTTGATTCTTGATAATTAAATATCTCTGTATAGTGGAATATCAACCTTAGTTACATTTTGTGCTTGATTAAAAGGGAGACTTCTTAAGTCTAACTCATAAAGTAGACTTTACTCACTTTGGAAAGATCTTTTGACATGATCAAATATTATTATCCACATGTCTTATTTGACTAAGATCATAAGAATAGTTTCCTAAAGTAAGTCGGTGCAAAATATTGAATCAATGGTTAAGCATAACTTCCATACTCTTTCCAAGATTCATGCTCTTAACTTGAAGCTACTCATTTGCAACATTTAGAAACACCCCCAAAGTGGATACAAAGGCAACCATAAATGAAAATAAAATGAAATTGCAATAGAGATCATGGTGTATAATGCCTCCACTTTTAAGTTTATTATCTTTATGTCTCATCTTCTCTGTATCATTTGGTCTCTAGTTAAGCTAGTTAAGTTTTCTAAAATATTTTTGCTATTTTCTTTGTGTTGATTTGAGGCTTCAAATGCTTGAGCGTTGTTACCAGTGTGTAGACCCTCAATTTTGTCCCTTGACACTTGCATTTATCCTATGAGTGTCACATGCACCCATGTTTTCATATGGCACCACTAGGGGCTCCTTTTGGGCTTAGTCGGATTTTTTGAGCCTTGTTTAGGTTCGTATGTGGTTCATTATGGTGTGAGTATGGTTCATTTTGGAGTGCCATCGTGGCCATTTTCCTAGTTGTTGGCATCACGCCATAGGAAGGAAGTGGGGTCATCCCGAAGTATTAGCTCAGTTGGAGTTTATCGGAGTGTGTCTGAGCTCGGAGCACTTGGGTCTGTTTTGACCATATCTCCCTCATCCAAATTCAGAATTGTGCACCGTTTTTTTTCATGGACTCCTTATTCTTCAGGGAAAATTCTATCAAAATTTCATAATTTTTCTCAACCGACTCGACCGGTCCCCAAAGTTTCAGTTTAGGTAGAATGCATAGGAGCAAATTCGAATTCAGAGCACTTGGGCCTGTTTTGGCCATATCTCCCTCATCCGAACTCAGAATCGTGCATCATTTTTTCATGGACTCCTTATTCTTCAGGGAAAATTCTGTCAAAATTTCATAATTTTTCTCAACCGGCTCAACCGGTCCCCAAAGTTTCAATTTAGGCAAAATGCATGGGAGCAAGTCCAAATTCGGAGCACTTGGGCTTGTTTTGGCCATATCTCCCTCATCCAAACTCAGAATTGCACACCGTTTTTTTTCATGGACTCCTTATTCTTCAGGAAAAATTCTATCAAAATTTTCATAATTTTTCTCAACCGGCTCGACCGGTCCCCAAAGTTTCAGTTTAGGTAGAATGCATGGGAGCAAGTCCAAATTTGGAGCACTCAGGCGTGTTTTGGCCATATCTCCCTCATCCGAACTCGGAATCGCGCACCGTTTTTTTTTCATGGACTCCTTATTATTCTTCAGGGAAAATTCTGTCAAAATTTCATAATTTTTCTCAACCGGCTCGACCTGTCCCCAAAGTTTCAGTTTAGGCAGAATGCATGGGAGCAAGTCCGAATAGGAGCACTCGGGCGTGTTCTGGCCATATCTCCCTCATTCGACCTTGGAATCATGCACCATTTTTTTTTCATGGACTCCTTATTATTCAGGAAACCTTCTGTCAAAATTTCATAATTTTTCTCAACCGGTTCAACCGGTTGGCGTCCGGTTCAACTGGTTGATTGAGCTAGCTTGTATGGAGCACTGGTTTTGATGATTTTGAAGCTCAATTCCTACATGGCTTGGGCCTATAAGCTCCAGATCGGTCTTGGGCTATATTGTGGGTCCATTTTAGGCCTTGGTTTGGGTTCCTTACAGCCCACCATGAATCCATATGGATCCTTGGTGGTGAAGCAAGCTGGAAACTTAAAGGAGTCAGCTTGCATGGAGAATTGGTGAGGAGAGTTATTGGGGAGTGTGGTTTCGAGGTTGAAGGGCTATTTTCCAGAGCTGAATGCATGGGAAAATGAATGGAAGCTGGAGGAACAAAGGGGTCTGATGTAAAAGCCAAAAGAGGGGAAGAAGATGAGGACTTCTCTCTGGATTCTAGGAGAAAACTTTGTCAAAACGGTGAAAGCCAAAGGAGAAGAGGGTGAGAGCTTAAAAAAAAAAAAAAAAAAAAAGTGGGGGAAGAGTTTTGGACCTGAGAAAGTTCTGTGTGTTGGGAAAGAAAGGAAAATAAAGAAGAGAGGAAAAAAAATAGAAAAAAGAAACATAGGAAAGAGTGAATAAGACGGAGGTTTTGAGAGATTTTCTGGTTGTAGAGGGAGTAGTTTCTTGTTCGTGCTGTTAAAGGGGAAGGCCTTGATTTCTGGAAGTGGAACTTGGACGTTTGCTACCCCAATGACTTCATTTCTACCTTGGCATCTTCAACGCATGCATGGGTACCTCTTTGATCCTGCTTTCTGCTATTTTATATTCTCATTCTTTCTGAGGTTTGTTGCAATAATCTGTTTAGACCAAGGATGAAAATATCGGTAATCACGGATATATCGGTACTTCGATTTTACGGATATATCGAAGATATATCGGCGGATATTTTGGAAAAAAATATCGGTAAGCTTAAAATTGTTAAAAACTCATGAAAATGTAAGGAAAACTTCATAATAATATAATTAGAAGTATAATAGACATTTTAAAGTTATTTTATTGAAAATTTTGATATATGTATAACATGATTTATCATATTTGATAATAATATCGTATGCATTGATAAAAATATGAATTTTATAAGTGTACATTTATTATTAAATTACACCTAATATTATGATATTTGATTATAATATGTCTAATTTTAAAATATATATTAGTATTAAAATATGATCCATTTAATTCAATTGTATTAAACAATATAAAATAAATAATGATATATATATATAATTTTTTAACATTTAATTAATTATTAATGATATTAAAAACATTATGAAGAAAATTATATAATTTTTATATTTTTGGTAATTAATTAAAAGACTTTGCATTTAATTATAAAATAATTATAATTAATTTGCTCTTTAAAATATTCTTATATTTTCTTTATATAATGAGTTTAAGTATATATAAATTTGTTGCATATTATGTATTAAAGAGCAAGTTAGCCCAGGTGGTAAGCGGGTGAACCCCAAACCTTTTGGTTTGGGGTTCAAATCCTCTCAACAGCAAACAAATGGGATATTTCTCCATGAAATATCATGTCGAAACCCTTTGATACACGATATTTTGGCGATATATCGCCAAAATATCGTGACATTTTCTTCCTTGGTTTAGACAAGAAAATGAGGGCCTTTGTTGATTAGTCTTTGGGTCAAGTTTGTAAGTTGTTTGAGACTATGCATGGCTGATTCAACTGAGAGTGAGTTTGTTATTTTTTGAGCATTCGAAACGTTCATTGGAGGTATATGAAAGATAAGGCTGGGATCCTTGCATTTTCGTTATTGCATGCCTAAGCTCCCATGTATGGTGTGATTTGTTTTGTGAACAAAGCAAGTATTTCTCTCATTAGCAACTAGTTTTGATTTGCTTTGAGTAAGCAAAGGTCTCTGGTGCTCGGATTTAGGTTTGGAATGAGGGTTCCTTAGCCCTCAATTTAGGTTTTTTTTGCTTCCTTCATAAGGCCTTCG
This sequence comes from Vitis vinifera, assembly GCF_030704535.1. NCBI lineage: Eukaryota > Viridiplantae > Streptophyta > Magnoliopsida > Vitales > Vitaceae > Vitis > Vitis vinifera. The sequence continues at coordinate 10,677,967 of NC_081817.1, forward strand.
TGGTTTCCCTTGTCATTGCATCTAGAGGACTTTTGGGGTTTTGGTGCCCATTTGTGGGTAAGGTTCTGGGTTTTAGAATTAAACTGATCTTTTGTGTGATTTGGTTGCTACTGGAGATCCTCTGTTTTTTCCTTTATTCTTTTTTATTTCTAAAAATTGCATCTACTAAAGCATTGGATTAAGTGGCGAATTTTAAAGAAAACAATGCATTTTGGGTGGCTCGGGTTTGGCCTTTTATGGAACACATCGCATTGTTTCGGCCGGTTCTCCCTCATCCAGGCTTGGAATTGAGTACCGTTTGTTTTGTTAGATTCCTTATTCTCTGAGGAGTATTCTAGTAAAGTTTCAAAAAAAATTCAATCGGATGGACCAGTTGGGAACCGGTTCAACAGGTGCTTCGTGGTAGCCTTGTTTTATAAATGCTTTGCATTGTTTTGGCCGGTTCTCTCTCATTCGGGCTCAGAATTGAGTGCCATTTGTTTTTTTGGATTCCTTATTGATTCGACTCATTGTAGCTTAGCTTTAAAGGCGTATCAACAAAATTTATACCTTAAATACTATTACTAAAGTAGCCAAGCTACTATAGCATAGTGGTTCTAGGATCGTTCACTGGGAAGGGTTTTCGCAAACACTAGTGATATTCAAATTAGGAAAATAAGTGATTTTCTTATGGATGTTAGCTTTAAAAGAAGATGTAAATGTTTTAGAAAGATTTAAACTAATCTAAGCTAACATTAAAGACTAAAATGAAAGGGTGTAAAAACAAGTTTCTCAAAGATAGGATAGCTATGCTCAGGCTCTTATGCAAATTGGAAATCTCATGATAGGCTGATCGCGTTGGGGTTGCAACTATGGTGATGCTTGCTTCCCGAACCGGTATGGATTTAGCAAATCAAGTTTTAATCCTTTAAAATGACAAAACAGATGGTAGTGAATTTCATCAATGGTTATTCACCTTAGACTTCCTTTAAATGGCTCGTAAGAGATAACTAATGGTCTAAAGCCCAAAGCTTACCAAATATTGGCAACTCAAAGTCATTCTAAGTGATAAACTCACCTTTCAATGGCCATTGAAATTGGTTCTAATGGATTAATACAAAACTTGGAATTGAAAACCTCACCTTCCAATAGCTCGTAGGAGATAACTAATGGATAGAAATCCAAAAGCTTATCAAGTATTGGCCGTTGGAAGTTGTCCAAAGGAAATAAAAACCAAACTTTGCCTTAATGAACCTTTAATGAAAAACGTCTACCTTACCTTCCGGGTGCGAGAAATTTCCATGGGATTGCATCCAAGCCATCACATAACATCCATACTTTGAGAAACTAAAAGTTTTAGCCAATCATCCTCTGAGGAAAAGCCCTCAAAGGCTGTTTGGCTTCCAAGAAAATAAAATAGTAAAGAGAAAAGAAAGACGAGAGAGCTCTGTATATATTCTAAGTGTAAAACGTAATATATCTTCTATATTCTATATCATCCAAGAGGTGATTTCCACCCCTTATAAAGTCTTTACAAAAGCAAAAGCTTGTGATTGGTTAGTTACAAGGATAAGAAAGGAAATTACATCACAAAATACAAAGAAAAATATCTAAAGTGGAGTCGGCAAAAACAGAGCAAAATTCGCAACACGCATGGGTTATGCGAATGTTATGCGAATTTCGCATAACACCTTGTGGAATGCGAAATTTTCGCATAACCTGGAGCAGTTGGCTTCTGAAGGCCATATCTTCCTCATTTCAGCTCTAAATCGTGCACGGTTTGAAGCGTTGGATTCTTGACTTCCAGAGATTTGAAATGGTATATAGCATGTAAAAAATGGACTTCGGGAAGTACTCCAAAAGTGCGAAATAAGACTGCAGCTGTTGTCCTCTATTTTCCTCTTCTACATTGTTCTTTCCTTACATAATTTGAACGACTTTGGCAAAGGGCTATGAAGCTCCAAAGCTTGGTTCTTCATGAATTTGAGCTTCCAAAAGCTTTGCCATATCTTGTCCAAGTAGCTCCTCCATCATTTGGCATGCTTGAATTGATTCATAAGCTGATAAAAACATGTAAACTTGCCACAAAATGGTTAAAACCAAGTACTAAGGACCTTAATGAATTAATTGGGTTAAATGAATATGATTACTACTCAAAGGTGCTTAAAACCATTATAATTAGGTCTACAAAATAGCACTTTTTGGTAGTAATCACTTATTCTCTGAGGAATATTTTGGTAAAGGTTAAGATTTTTTTCTCAACCGGTTGAGCCAGTTGGGAACCGGTTCAACCGGTTCTGCTAGGTAGTTCCAGTTTCAGCGTGTTTTGACCCCCATTTTTGCTATGGTTTGGGCACTTAGGCTCCAAGGCACTTGTAGGCCACCTTTAGGGTCTGAATCCAAATTTGGTTTGAATTAATGTGGGCCCACCTATGAGTTAAGGGTATTATTGGCTAGGAAGGTCAGGGGGGTTTATTGTGAATGTTTGGCTTGGGCACATTTTGATGTTTGTTTAAAAAATGCTTGCCACGTGTTGACTAACCCCTCATTGCAGTGCTTGGCTAGGGACCCAAGGTACGTACTTTGACCCATGGTTTGAGCTCATTTGTGGGCCTTGGTATCTAGTGATTGATGTTTTGACATGTGATTGCCATGCATGCTTGTTGACTATTTATTCCTATTGGCTAATCATTTATGCAGCGCTTAGCTAAGGACCATAGGTATGTGTTTGATTGTTGGCTTTTGTGTTAGTATGCCCACATGGCATTTGGATTGCGATGCTTGTTGTGCATTGATGCTTGTTGACTGATCTTTTCTACAGCGCATGGCTAGGGACCTCAGGTACGCCATTTGTTGATTTATTGAGTGCCTATGCATGCTAAATATCGAGTAGGTTTGTGTGATTCATGTTGTTTATGATTAGCCTAAGAGACTATTTGATCCTTGACCCATATACTCCCACATGCCCAATTCAATAGTAGAGACCGAGTTCCGGGCCTAGAGGGGTGCTACCTCACATGAGGTACCTTCCCGATAGGTAACCTGATTCCCGAACCTAGACTCAAGTTTCGTAGACCGCTTTTTCCATACTGGAGTCATCAGGGGTTTTTGTTCTTACTTAATTTTTCCCCTTTAAAAAATAAAAATAAGAAGTAAGTGGCGACTCCAAACAAAACTGTTCCTCATCGGGGACGGATTTTTCAAAACTAGAAAACCACTTTTCCATTCCATTCCACACTACTTTTTAAAAAAAAAGAGATAGCGAGTCACGCCATCCGAGTGGATCGAGTGAGGGTCCACACAGTGCTCAAGTGCTCCATCAAGTGCTTAAGCTCTCCATCCAGCTTTCACATGCTCCATCAAATGCTCAAAAGTTGCAAATTGTTTCTACTGTCGCTTTAAGTGGTTAGACTGCTCAAGCGCTCTAAGTCATATCTAATGTCACTTCCAACATTTTATATGCTCAAGTGTTTATTTGCATCGAGGGCTCTTGTAAGCTATTTAAATCCATCCAATGCATCATTTGCTCATTTCACTTTTTCAAGTAGATTCAAGCACTCTTAGTTTCTGTTTCTTTATCATTTGAGGTCAGTTCGCTTCGTATTTCAAATGTTTGATTGCATAGTATTGTTTTGCACATCATTTTTAGTATTATTAACAGTTTAGTTTTCTTTTGGATTTTTATCAATTTTTCCTATTTTTAGTGTACTTTCATACTCCATTTCATTTATGGTTAGTTGTAGACGTTCATGATAAGTGACCCTCCTGGGTCACCTAAGCCCATTTAGGGCATTGCTTTTCAAGGTTCTTTTAACCCTGCTGACTTCCTAGTGGAGTGCTTCCATTGTTAGGAGTCGCATGATCGTTGTTACGCTTCTATGATTGAAGCGTTGAGGTCAAGCGTTCTATCGATCTCCAAGCCTTCCAAGACACTTCTCTCCCTGTTCTAATTAGAGAATGAGGATGGGAGACATTAGTCTCTTTTTAGGGGGACTTACTACCCCCATCTTGTTCGCATGTTCTATGAAAACATTCATTTCGTTGTGGCCAAAGTCACATTTCAAGTGACTGTGTATGGTCAGTCATTTCTTATATTTTAATGTTACATCTGGTATGTCCTTGGCATGCCACAACTTAAGTCTCAAGTCCCATCATTTTCTTCGGAGGTTTCAAGCTCTCACCAAAGAGAAGTTTAATGTCATCCATACTTTTTTTTTTTTTTTATGTTTCCCACCATTTTTCTATCATATATCCCAATTGTTGACTTCTCCAAGCTAACATGGTTACTTGCTACTTTCTTCACCTACTCCTTCTATCATTCTACTCATCAGACCTAGATTTGTTGATCATCTACCTGATTTATTCATGTTATACTCTTTGACCAATAATTTGATGTTCGTTAGGTTATCTTGGACACGATGACTCCTCTCAGTGATCCATCTTTCTAAGGAAGTACTCTTCCCTTCGCCCTCCTCATTTCTTGCATCTTGGAGGATGTAAGCTTTAAGATTAACCCAGCACTAGGGGTTTAGTCCTCCTATGCCCTTTTGGATAGGAGCTCCTAGGCCAAGCATTGCAGCCACATGTATGGATAGATGACATCTCCAGCTTACCATGGTCCATAGGATACAACCCGATAGGTGGCTTAGAAGGCAATAATAGAAGAGGATAAGCTCCAAGCTATGGAGCAAGGCACAGTTCCTGAGGCAAATTATCCCAAGTTTGCTTTGAGGGCTCGTTCTAATCAAGGTCATGCTAGTTATTCACGAGGCTTCTTCTTCCGTCGACCTAACTACTAAAAAAACTTTGGATTCCATGGCTCATTTCCATCAAAGGATGGATTCACAGGATCTTCAACTCCGTGAGATTTGAGGACAACTTGATTACATTATTTCCTAGATCCATTCTCAGGGCGCCTTGAGCTCTACCCCTCTATAATCACTTTTTGTTTTATTGCATACTTATGTACCCATAATCACTTATATATATATATAATTCTCTTTATCTCTTATGTGCTTTTCAATGTTTATAATTCATATGTTTTGTCATTTTTGTGACAAAAAGGGAAGACCATATTTAACTCACTTAAATAGGAGGAGCATAGGCATTGAAATAATAAAGAAAAGATAAAGAAACTCCTTGACAAATAGGGGGAGTTACTAATTTTTGAATTATTCATTTAATTCATTCTTTTATTCATTTAATTTTTATAGGAAATTAATTAAAATATTAGAGGAAATTAAACTTAAGACATTGAAGAAAATTAAATCAACTAATGAAAGCATAACTTAGAAGTTTAAGAGAGATACCTAACATGGATGTTTCCCACAAGATATTCATGTTTGAATTGTTTATCTCTCTAGAACTATCTTGAGTCAAAAAAGTTTCTTCTCATGGTTTTAACTACCTATTTTCTAGTTGGAGATAGACCTTTGGGCATCATAGTTGATCTATTGTGTCTTATCAAGTTTCTATTATATTTGGTTGATTTGCATACATTTATATTCCTCTTGAGCTTAACTTTGTATATTGGTGTCACTATAAGAATATGTTCCGTTTTCATGTTTTTACAATGCATCAGGCAAAATCTCCAACTATCCTATTATGTTGCTTTGATCATATCTTATCTCACACATTGTTTTACTTCTGATATAGTTTTTAGTATATGTGTAGGTTACAGGGTTGGGAGATAATTACTACAAGATGATGCAAAACATTCTCTTAATTTATTTTTAATTAAGCGTTAATGTGTGTTATGTAAACTTCGTTATGAGAGTTCAAGTAGGTTTATGTAATAATGTTTTGTCACAAAATTGTCAAAGGAGGAGATTGTTAGGACATTAAGTCATGTTTGTATGCTGGTAATTTTGTTTATTTTAATGTTTGACCATAGAAGTCTTTTGAGATAGTGACTTGCTTTCCATCGAAGATAAAGGATTATTGTTTGTCCGACTAGAAAGTCACATGTACATCTAAAAAGGTTTGCCTTATGGCAAGTTAGGCTCATTTGAGGTATAAAGAGAATTGATTTTGTTTTGAATTTAAAATGATTTTAAATTAACTTTTTGAAAATGGCAAGACCACTCAAGCGGCTTGAAGTGCTCAAGTGCTTAGGATCGCTTAAGACAACTTAAACGCTCCTTACTGCTCAAGCATCCCATGTGCTCAAGCAATGGGTTAGTTGGCTTGAGCGGTCATGCAATTTTTATCGAGAATCTTTCACACAAATTCAATTGAGAAATCTTCCAAAATTGAAACTCTTCAGCTTAGTTGCTTATATATAGGACTAAAGATATTTCAAAAAGACCTTATTAGAGAGATAATCTAAAGTGCAACACCATTTCTGATATCTCATTCAAGGATTTGATCTTTGAATCTTGGTTTGAAGACATGCATCATTTCAACAAGGTTGAAATGTATTCATTGGAGTAATAAGAGGTTACTGCGTTGCGAATGTGGATCAAATTATAGGCACTAAAGAGTAAGTCTTTAGGGTAAAGCAGTAAAGCAAATCTATGCAACTTGATCTCTTATAATGGATTTAGATTAGCAGTCTTAGACTTCATGGTTTTTTATCTCCACGGTTAGTGTGAGTGTTTTCCACATAAAAAATCTTTGTACCTCATTATTTATATGTTTTTTTTTATTTGATATTTTGTTTGAATTATCTATAACAAAAAATTGATAATCCCTAACTACATGTAAGATAAAAAAAATAGGTATAATATATAAATCTTTATTTAATTTTTAATATGCCGATTCACCCTCCTTCCCTCTCTCTGCATTTGGATGTTACCTCATTGGACTTAAAGAGATTTTTTCAAAAACCATAACTTATATCTTTCATGTAACTACTAATGCACATAAGTAATGTACAATGCAAGTAATAAGAGTTTGAATGCTCAAATCAATATCAATACAAAAGTGGATAGCAAATGGAAGGCTAAGTTTAACTTTGTTACATCATGTCTTACTTTTAAGAGCTTTATCCCAATACATCCAAATCCAAAAGTATGTCTTTCTATAAATACCCTGGAAACTTTTATGGTTGTTTGTTTCCATTGTGCCGAGGATTTTAAATGTATGCGCCCTTTTGTGATCCTAGGATTATCTCAACACTTCAAACTCATATTTAAAGCTCTTAGACTTTATTTATGAGGTTACCTACTCTATAAAATAATGTATTCCTTATATTGAAGAGCTCTCATAAATTTTTGAGTCCATTTACACTTAAATATGTATACTTGGTTAGTGCACCTTTGATCCTAGTATTTCAATTGTATTTGAGCTTCATTGTGAACTTAGAGAGAAAAAATTGAGTGAATTACTCTTTGTAGCTTGTGTGATGATTTATTTAAGTATGAGAGATCACTTAAAATAATATAAAAGTCCACTAGGACCTTGAATCTAAGATTATGTTTGGTTGGTTAATAAAGCATGGGATATGATAAGAAAGAGGATAACATATCCTATCCCATGTTTGGTTGCTAATGGAATATGCTAAGTGTTGGCATCTTAGATGTAAGCAATGAAAGAAATACCACTGTGGACCCCGCATTTTCGGCTCAATGCGTTTCCCACTCGATGGCGAACTCGATTTTTATTGAAAAATGATTTTTATTTATTATTTGAAAATGACTTGGAGTCGCCACTTATTTTTGTTTTATTTTTAAAGGGTAAACAAAATAAGAAAGAAAAACCCTAAGTGTGACTCCTTAATTTGGAAAAGGTGATCTGCGAAAAAACCGGATCGGGTTTGGGGGTCAGGTTACTTATCAGGAAGGTACGGTAAAAACCATAGCACCCTTCTAAGTCCCTAAAAACGGGTCTCTACTGATAAAATGAAGCAATCATGGCAATGGACGAGTAGATCAATGAGTACCCAGAATAAATCATGCACACGTGAGAATCAAAATATGCTTGGACAATTATCAGGGTGAAAGTAGGTGCGTACCTGGGCGACGAGCCACCATGCGCTATCAAGAGAGAGGTTAGTGCATAATTAAGAAATAATAGCATGCATGTCGGAGAGCAGGATAAATAAATCATGTATGGCAATTAAATCAATCAATCATAAAGTCACCCATGTTGGGCCCCCACCAAAGCCCGTTTATTTAGCATGACTTAATGTCATAGATTCCATTATTCTGGAATTATGAAAAATTCGTTCACGCTTATTAAAATCAAGAGGAGCGGAAGATCGTTTGAAAACCAGAGCGGAATTAAAACTATTTGAGAGAAAATTGGAATCTCGAAGATCACTAGAAAATTGGAGTTTTAGAGTTTATTTGAAGATCAGACTCTTAGAGGTAGAATTTGAGAATGTGAATTTTTAGAAAACTGAATTTGAAAGAGGTTGGAATTTTGAAAGCGATTTGAGGGTTCGGGATTTTAAAGAAAGATTAAGTTGCAAAAATTAAGACTTTGGGAGTTGAATTTTGAAAGAGATCAGAACTGTAAGTTAATTGAAAAGTAGAAATTATGAAAGTTGATTTATGAAAATTGGAAATCCCGAAAATCATTTGAGGACGGACTTTTAGAAATGAACAACTAAAATGGTAATAAAAATAATGATGATAACAAATGAGTGACTAAGTAAATACGATAATCGGAACATTAGGAACTGAAAATTAAGTTCGGAGATAGGACAATTGAAATCTCATATAGCTAAATTTAGAAATCGGAATTTTGAAGAATTAGACTTTAATGATTGAGGTTTCTAAGGGAAATAAATAGGTAAATATGGAATAAGGTTATTAATTAATAAAACGATATTTGGACGGATGAATAGTGAATAGTGAAATTTTTGAGATTGAAAATTAAATTTAAAAAATAAATTTTTGAAAAATTGAACTTTAATGATTGAGATTTTTAAAGGAAATAAATAAATAGATAAATGGAATAATGATAAGAAAATAATAATAATTAAATAAATAAGTGTGAAAAATTAGAATCATGGGAATTGAGGATTGGAATTTGGAAACTGGAATTTATAATTATTGTTATTATTTCTTGAAGATTTATTTTTAAATGATATTTTAAAAATTAAATTTAGTAGCTAGACTTTTTGAAAAATTTATTTGATGATGAAATTTAGAAAATAATAATAATAATAATAATAATAATGAGATAAACTAAACTAAGACTTGGAGGTTAGAATGAAAACGTGCAAGACCAAAAGAAAAATGAGCATGTACATTCCAGGATGGCCCACAAAAAAACTTCCATTGACTTCATTGCCATGTGATGATTCCCAAGCAAGAAAATAATAATAAAAGAAAACAACAATGGTTCTCGGATGTAAGAGGAATGAATGGGTTTATAGGTATTTAGGTGGGGTAGGTTGGTGATTACATGAAAGAGTGGGAAGGCATGCACGTACACACTTGCTGGAATAGCAACGAATTCTTTTCATTGTAGCTAGTGGATTTGTAGCTGATAGATGATGGGAAACGACAGCACCTAGCAGAATAGATGCTACAACTGCATAGCTTACAAGATGTCCCAAATACCCTCATATTCTAATCAAAAATGATAACAGCCGCTGATGCCCAAGAAGACAGTTTAACCTTCTCCAAAATCTGCTTTGGCGTCCCGGACCTTGGAATGGCACGCTGGGAGATTATGAAGTATGGGCGTGGCTATAGACAAAGGGTATAAAGGAATGCAGTGAGCTGGAACGGGGGTAAGACACGGGCATGAGTGAAAAATGGGTTTAGATGGATATTAAAAAAAAATAATGGGTTTACCATGTGCGTGGTGTAGAGAGCGAGATGGATGAAAGATGAATTAGATTAGCAGGTGGGCTTGAGTGGTGTGAGGATATTTGGATTCAATGGAGAGAGGAACTTGGGTGAGTGACCATGCAAGAATGAAACAACACTTACGGCCGTAAGACGACAGATGGGGAGTTATGAGGTTGGCTTAGTGATAGGTGCCTTGAGTGTTCAAATGCGACGGGACGGGGATTACGAACGACTTCCACTGCAAAGTCAGCTGCATCTAAAGGGGATTTCTAGCACACCTTTACAGCAGTAGACAAGGGCACTCTCTGGTCTCTCTGTTTCTCTGCAACTCGTGTGCTTCTCCAACCAAAACGACTTCTACAGAATATCTCTCAAAGCCCAGTTCATTCATTTCGACCAAGATAGGCCTCTGTAGGAGTGTGCAGCTAGACCCGGATATACCTCCTCACAGCCATTGCCTTGAGTAAAGCCCAAAAACAAAGGGTGGCCACGACAAAGAAGGAAACAATAGAAAATATAACACAAAAGAAAGCGAGTTAAGGTGATCGTCAGAGGTTTTACTTCATGAGTCATCTGTGAACCCTCCGATTAGGTGATAAAAACCATCTCAACTGCAACTATGGACATTTTCATAATAGAGACAAGGCATACCAAGATTAACAATGGCAAACATGAGTTCAAGATTAACGAAATAAAGATCAGGTGGCCTTCATTATCCACCCCAAGCAAAACCAACAGATAGTCAAACATCAACAAGAGATATAGAAGAGTGATAAACAGCCGAAAACCATCAATAAACCTATGACTATCATACCTGTGGAAGTCCTTCTCCAGCAAAGACCAACAGGACTCTAAGTTTTACTCCAGAAGATTAGTCTATTACCCTGCTTCCAGCCAAAACTTCCTCCTCTAACTCAGAGAACCTCCCCCCGGAAGCTCTCCACACCAGCCTCTCCTCCTCTGCTCTCTCGCCTACTCAAAAAGGTCAATCTTTTTCCCAGATATCTCCTTCTCCCGTAATCTCTCCTCTGTTTTCCTTTTTTTGAGTCTTCCTCATCAAGCCACCCCTTGCTTCCTGCCACCCATCCCATCTGCCGCCCCAGAGCCTCCCCTATCAGTCTCCTTTTTTGCTGCCCCAAAAACAGCCCCTGACCATCATGTCGAGCGGCTCCCGAAAAAAGGTAGGAAAAGGAAAAGAGATAAAATAAATCCAAATAAAACTCTCTGCCTTCGGGGGGGTCTACAACCACTTTTTATTTTTATTTTTTTAAATTGATCTTTTAGTGTTAAAGTACTAACCTTTAGGTTTGAGTGTTCCCAAACCTTAAATTCCAAGTGTTGAAGATGACCTTGAAGTTGTTGGAAGTCTCGTAAACCCACGATCTTCTGCCAAATGACTCAACCTTGTTCTTGGCACACTTTCAATGGGGAGAAAAAGAGGATGAAGGCTATGATTCTCTTTCTCTATAGATGGCAGAAGATAAAAGTTATAAAGACCCTAACCCATAGAGGGTATTTATGGGGATCCTAACTGGGCTTAAGTGACTTGAGCTAATATGGGATTGGATTACTTAATCTAGCCCAAAATGGGTTCTAATTGATTAATTAACCCAATAGGGCCTACTAATTAATCAATTAGCCCAATCCAAAGACCTCGTTCACTTACCCCTATGTAACTTTTCATAATTACCAAAATGCCCTTATGCACAAAAGTGAACCTATAGCCAATTTGACCCTTATAATCCATGTCAACAAGGTATATGAGCTTAGAGCGGGACCATTGAGACCCATAGGAGTATTAGCTTCCTCATAATCCAAATTTGAAGTGGATTCAACATTCCACTACATAGAATCAATTGAACTCCAATATCTTATGTAAATAACAACGAGACACTAAGTGTTTGGGTCTGTGACCTACTATCCATTACATGAAAACTCCCCATAAACTGGTGTTGATAATCTAACTAGGTAGTGTTGTCACCTATCAAGATTACCTCTCAAATCCTTGAGTTATAATCTCACTTATTATGTGATCAAATGACATACTCTAGTTCTAAGAAGCATATGTCAAATTCCACTAAAGAATTATTGTGGCCACAGATTTCATGATGACATGTCCTTTGGATTACCTAAAGGAACACACTATCTCAATCCAATGAGATATCATGGTGCCTATATTGAGAATAAATGTTGCCACTAATTTCCATCAATAGTGACCCAATCAATAGGGATGTATGACCACTTTAGGGTCTCACCCATAAGTCAAAGCCTCTTGTTGATTTTGGCATAGGCTCAATCTCTTCTCAAGGTTGAGAGTCCATGCAGTATAGTAGTTTGGTGAATTATGACAATTGATAGCCTTACGTCCTCCTGTCCAGTGTGCATCACATACACTAGTACACTCACCATAGGAAACTCATCCCGACGACCAAGATAAGTCATCCTTCTAATTAGGAAGTGGTGCACTACAGTCTTTACTAGATTGTCCAAATCCATGAACCAATTGTGGACAACTTATCTACCTACAAGAAATTCATGACTTGTATCTTTTGTACAACTCTTAATGCACTAAAGTCATATACAATGTAAAAGATATAAATTGAATGCTCAAATCAATGTCAATACACCAAAAGGATAACTAGGAGATAGTTAAGTCTAACATTGTTACATCATGTCTTACTTTTAGGGGCTTAATCCCAATACTAAGTTATCTCATCACTTATCCTATCTTACATTGAACCAAACATGAGATAAGATAAGTGGTGGAATATATTATTTACCCTCTTTTTATATACCTTCTATATAGAATACATTAATCCTAAATTAAGATATAGAATATAAATATCCCATGTATCATAAGTTTATTTTTTAATTAATTTTTTTTGTTTTTTTATATTAATTATTTTGTAAAATAAAAAATTGATTAAAAAATTAAATTTGTGGTAAAAAAAATACCTAAAAGATTATTTATAAAATACATTATAAAATAATACTTATATATGTGTAAATTAAGGCTAATCAATTAAGGAAAATCACCTAAGAGGGAGAGAATAAGGTGACTTGGGTTTTTGATATTTTTTTTCAAACACATTAAATCTAAATAATTCAAATAGTAAAAGTAAAGAGATAGAGATAGAGAAATCAAACATAAGATTTTATATTGGTTCGACACTCCTTGCCTACATCCACTCTCCTCAAGCTCCAATCAAGTGAGAGTTCTACTATCCTTGAAACTTCAACTAAGTTTCCAATCCTTTACACTTGGATTCTAGCTCCAATACAAGATTCCTTTAACTATGCCTTAACTTGAAGCTTTGGAAACTCACAATCTCACTTCAATAAATGAATGAAAATCACACTCAACCTAGCTTAATAAATGAACAAGTACAAAGAAATAACCAAGATGAATAATAAGGGTGCACTAGATGGATTGCAAGAAAAAATCAATGCATCAAAGATGGAAATGAGAGCTTATAATAAGAAACAAGTAGGTAGAAAATTGATTGCAAATGTTCTCTATATAATAAATGAAGTAACTCCCAATTTATAGGTTTCTAGTGTCAAACACCAAAAACACTCAAAAGTGACCTCGTTCGATTGAGCTCTAGTTCGATTGATTAATTCACTATTGGGCATTAAATGCACAATAAGTAACCATTGGACCTTGATCAGGCCTCAATCGGGAAGACCTACCCTTCAATTTGGAAAGATTTCACCCTTAACCAAGAATGCAATCTCTTTGGAAGAGAGAGAAGAAAAATTACACTCTACAATTGATACTCAACCAGGAAAATGTGATCAATCATTCCCTGTCCGGTTGAGTTGGTTGACCAATTCTTCAACCAATTCACTCAAAATTGCCTAAACACCTATCTTTTTCAAATTCTTTCACTTTTAACACTAATACAAGGTCTTTAAGTATATTAACAGATCAAGTTTGAAAAAGTTTGCTTAAGGTTCAAGTAAGAATATTTGGATTTTAATGAAAGTCAATTTTAATGTATAAACCAAGCATTGAAAGATGCATGGTTTAATATAAAAGACCTAGGTGCACCCATGTATTCACTTTACAATAAAATCCTAGGCTTGAATGGTCTTCACACATGCTTGAACTTGCATTCCTTTGATGATTATCTTGAATTTCCATTTGATTTTTTTAATCATAACCTAAAACTCATCTTGATTTTAAAATCATTAGTAACTTAATCATAGTTTGTTATCATCAAAACATGATTAGAAGAATCTTTGGGCTAATTATATATATATTATTTATAAAATTTTAAATATTTTAATCATGAACATTATTAAATGTAAGAAAAATCTTATTTTTTTAATAGAAAAATATTAGAATGCAATATAATTTTTATTCTAAACAAATATCAAACATTGAAAAATAATATCTATTCTAGTTAATTTTTTTTATTCATTTTACAAATTAAAAACAAGCATAACATAACATATTTTATTGCATATACTAGTTTAAGATATCATGTCGATCATATATAATATCTAAGAATATATCTCATTATAAATGGTATCTTAGAATATGCATTTCCTATTTAATAGAATATGATATCTTAAAATGTATACATCTTATTTTATCTTATTATACCAACCAAACATAACCTAAGTGTACAAGGATTTTGAAGATTTTAGTTAAAGAAAGTTTTGGATAGTGAAAAAAGGCCTCAAGTTTGGGAAGAAATAGGAAAGAATGACATAGGCAATTATTAAACCTCTATAAAAATTGCGTTTGCATTCTTTTCCTCGCTTCTCTATTTAATTTTTTATATAGTATTGTTACTTGTTGTTTACAATATAATTTGCTCAGAATTTTTAAAATTAGACCAACACTCAATTCACCTCCTATCTCAGATGTTCAACTAGATTGAATTGGCTAGTTTCTACACCAAATGATTTTTAATGGTTTAATACACTTTGCCCCCTCAACCTATCCTATGTTTTGCACATTGCCCCTTTAGGTTTAAAATTAAACACATTGCATCTCATACTTCTTAAATTGCAACACTTTGCCTTGATCATTGGATGGCGTTAGTTTTAGTGGACGAAAATGTCACGTGTTTTACACATAATTGACTAATGAAGGGTAGATTTGGAAAATCCTAACCCCAAAAAAACGAAATAGCTCTCAAACTTCGTCTTTGTTTTAAACCCTAACCCATCGAAACCTTAAAAGCCCCAAATACCTAATGCAAACATCAAAAGGCTGAGAGTTCGATTGAAATGAATTTTAATGGTAAAATTCATTTTTCTTTCAATGTTTTGCTTCATTTTTTTCTTTTTTAATCGCTAAGAAAATATCGACAAAGAGAATAAATGATAAAATATTGAGTGTTTAGGGTTAGAGTTTCACTTCGATAATTGATAAAATTTGAGAAAAATAAATTTGAGGTGTCTAAAGTTATAGTTTCCTCTACATAATTGAGAAATTTCGTGAAAAGGAATAAATTTAGGTGTTTAGGGTTTCCTTTTCATAAATAGGAATTTTCCTTTTCCAAGATTTCATGATAGGAGCTTCCTTACCACAATAGCAATGAACAAGAGGATCCTCCATTACTCTTGCTGCGTTTATTCTCTAAGTTCTACTTCTTAGATTCTAGTGCTTCAGATTTGTTGGAGCTTTTAAGTCTTCGATGGGGTTAGGGCTTCAAATGAAGAATGAAGATGAAGCTTTCTAATTGAGGCTTTTTTGGGGCTAGGATTTTCCAAATCTACCCTTCATTACTCAGTCATGTGCACAACACATGACATTTCCATCCACTAAAACTAACGCCATCCAACGATCAAAGCAAAGTGCTCCAATTTAAGAAGTGTGAGGTGCAATGTGTTTGATTTTAAACTTAAGGGGCAATGTGCTAAACATGGGATAGGTTGAGATATTAATCCATATTTTTAAACTTTACTAGCTCATCAATAAATTTAATGTATTAAATCTCACTTGATTTGAAATTTGTTTACCTCATGACAAAGTTCATAAAATACATGTGCAAAAGAGAAACAACATAGTGATTTTGGATTAACTATAATTGTAAATTTCTAATATTAATTATGTTGGTTTTATGTTTCAAATTATTTTTAAAATTAATAAAATTTATTAACAAATATAATACAATAAGTTTTGCATGATGTGGAAATTTTTTATTTGTAAAGAAGAAACAATAGAATCATTCTATGGTAGTTTTTTTTTCCATGAATATTTAATATTAATTAGGTCAATAATTTAGTTTTAAATTATTTTTAAAAATATTGAACTTAATAATGAATTTAATGAATAAGGTCTCACTTAATTTGCAGTTGATTTTTCTAATGAGAAGACTTTGAATTAGTTGTGTTCCAAGTACAAACAAACAAAGACATTCGATTTGTTAACTTCTAGTGTCGATTAAGTTGGTAAAATTTGGCAAATCTTATATATAGTGTGGCTTGATTTGAAATTTGTTTGCATACTAAGCATATTTAGAGCATTTAGATGAATTAAAAAAAAACAAATTCAATCATGAAAAAGATTATATTTAAAGATTTACATATTAAGTGATAAAAATAAAATAGAAGGAGAATTATCGTCTTCTTTAAATGTTTTTTTCATGATTTTTTATTTATTTTTAATTTGACTTCTATGAACAAGTTTTCTTTGTTGTCTATTTTTCAATTTTCATTTTATTTTTAAAATTTGTTTTTATAGAACAATAATCAAATAACATCATAAATTTATAAAAGTAGAAAATTGTTTTAAAATTACATTGTCAAGCTTGTTCTACATTTGAGGAAAAAAAAAACAAAAACAATTGTGGTATTATGAAAGTCTAATTGAAACCATACCAAAATTATCCATGACAACTCTTATTATGAGAATGCCCATGGGCAAAGGGAAAGGTTTGCTCCAAAATCTTGATTACCAATGAAATAACTCCATGTCATGAGACATGGCTTAGAATACTCATATTCTTAGGTGTGGAAAGGGGCAAAGGTTTGTGGAGATGTGATTCACTATTATTCCATGCTTCACTACTTGCCTTTCTACATGTGCTTTGTTTTCCCTGGCATTCCTTGTACCCTAGTACAAGAATTTGGAAGAAAGTTTTTAAAGACGAAATAAGTGAAGTTTTTAAAATTATTTTTGAAAATAATTTTGAAATAGTTTTTAAAAACTATTCTCTCATCTTTTATAAAATAAAAAATTTATTTGAAAACTTAAAATCTTCTTAATTTATTTTATATGAATTTGAAACCTATCTTCTTATGATAAAATATTAACTATTAATCCTGATTTTATGATTGTATTTGGTTACAAGAAAATAGTAAAAAATAAAAATAAAGAACACTAAAAAACCTTTTTTTTTTTTCATATTTGATTTATCATACAAAATATAAAAAACTAAATATAATTAGATTTATTTAAAAATATATATATATATACTGTAAATTATTTAATATTTACATAAGGCCATATAAATAAAATAAATTCAAATTATTAAATAAAAATTAATTTATTAATTTTAAATTTATTTTTCTCCTTTTTTTCTCAATTTTTTTTTCTCTAGATAGATAGCTAGATAGATCTTTTAATAACATATGGATTTAAAGTAAAATTAAAGAAAATTTATCAAGAAAAATTGAATACAAAATCGTAAAAGTTTGAGCCTTTGCTCTCCTTATTGCCTTGATGTGACCATATAAAAAAAAAATTGGCAAGTGGGAGAGGTGGGAAGAGATGGAATACTTGTAAAGGCACGTGTGAAAGGAAGGAAGGGAGGCACACGTGCCACGCCCGCCATCAGACGACCCCAAACCCTATCTCCCCCTTCGTGTCTCTAGGCTCTCCAGGACACTCTCTTTCATCGCTTTCGTGCCCTAATCAACCTCTCATTCCAAACCCTAACCCTAATCTAACTCTAACTCCCAATTCATGAAAATTCACGCCCATTCACCTGCGATTCCTCTCTCCACCCTGGAATCTCTTTGATGCTATCCTTCACACGCAAGCCCTAGATATTCCCCAGCCATGGAGGGCTCTGCGGACGATCTCGGAGCCCCTGAGTCCTGGGAGGTCGCTGATTTGGACGAGAGCATGAGCAGATTGATGCTCTCCTCTTCATCCTCCAAGAAAGATTCCTCTTCCTCTTCCTCTCTCGATGCCTCGGTACCAGCTTCAGCTTCTGCTTCTGCTCCGGCTTTGTCGTCTTCGTCGGTGCCGGTTGGTTCCGGGATGATTTCTGAGGACTCTGTCAACCAAGTGGATCAGTTTCTTCGTGAGGCTCTGCAGAATCCGCGTGAGCGGCTGTCAAGTGAGTTGCCACGCTCTAGGTTTTGTTTTTCTCGGGTTTAACTAAAAAAGTTTCTGTTGAAGGCTTTTTTTTCTTGGTAATATGCTGCTTTTTTTTTGGTAGTATGTTGCTCTCTGGTGATAATTTAGGTTTTTGGTTTGGTTTTATTGTGTGCTTGTTGTGTATAACAGAGCAATTTGGTTTGGTACGTTCACGCTGGTTATATTGTTGTGCTGTATGAATTGGATAGCTCTTGACTTTGGTCTGAACATTTTTTTAATCAGTTTGCTTGATATGCTAATCTTTAATGTTGATTGACTTGTTTATCTTAAGAAGGTGCAAATTTAATTAGATAGATGCTAGATTCTTGATGCATTACATTATGTTAACATGATTTGGTAGGTTTAATCTGGGAAAAATGTTGGATTTTCTTGATATTTTTATGGGTCACATGTGACCTTTTTAGATTGTTATTGAGAACAAAAAGGTGAGGTGTAAAATGGTCTCCAACTAAGGCAATTGTACATAGGGTGGGGGAAAGATTGAATACCATAGCCAATTGATGTTTTCAAGTGGTTCAATCTAGAAGTGGGATGAAAGAAGAGCTGTCAGAGTAGTATGTTTTTCCTTTGGCTACCTTGAGATTGCCTCTATCTATCAATGCAAAGAAAAATGAAATGAGACCAAGATGGGCATACTCAATTAAGGTATGAAGTAACTTGCTTAAAAGTTAGCTTATATGTGGAGGTAAAATGATAAAATAAAGGAAGTGGAATTGCAAAGGAAAAAACCATTGATAATTTAGAGAATTTCAAGGGTAAGTGTGTTTGTCTAAGTGATTTGTGGAGGAGGATCAAAAGATGACCATAGAAAGAAAACTTCAAGTTTCATGCAAGATTCTTCTTGATTCTTTAAATCTGTACTCTCCTCTCATGTTGTTCAATTTTCCACTTAGATTCAGGTTCTTGCCATCCTCATGGCTGATCCTTTTTTCTACTTGAGACCCTATTCAAATTGTGGCATGCTCACTTGAGAGGCTATACATGAGAATGGTGACAAGACTCCGACAATTTTCGACACAATGGACCAAGTTCCACCTAACAATTGGAGTTATTACTTGTTTTTGTTCCAATGTATTCAGGTTTGATTCATACTAGAATTCTGGCTAGCTTTCTAATCTTTCCAACCAGTCGAGGTTAGTGCTTATCAAAAGATAGGTCCCATTACTAATAGGCCAAAAATGTCGTGGAAAGGTGATAATGATTTACCAGCATTCTTTTGTGGAAGGTAGGCTTGCAAATGAAGTTGTAGACTGAAGGATAAAAAGTTCCAACAGTGGGGTCATTTGTAAGTTGAACATTGAAAAGGCATACAATCATTTCAATTAGGATTTCTTGATTGTGGTCATGGAAAAGATAGCTTTTGGTCTAAAGTAGGTTTGACACATGAGATGGTGCATTTCCATGAGAAATTTCTCTATCCTTGTTTATAAACTTACCTTGGTTTTTTCCACAGCTCTAGGGATTGAGGCATGGAGACCCTCTTTCACCTTACTTATTCATTTTGGCTATGAAGTCACTTAGTTAGATACCAATGAGGGCTTCATTGGGGCTTCAAGGCAGGCATAAGAGGAGGAGAGGGGCTTGAATTGACCATCTTCTATTTGTTGATGATACCTTAATCTTCTACAACACTATTCAAGAGCATATGAAATATCTTACTTGGACTTTTATGTGGTTTGAGGCAATATCAAGTTTGAGAATCAATTTGGAGAAAAGCAAACTAATTTCAATTGGGGAACTTGCTTTGTTATGGTAGGGAAACAACCCTCTACGTACTTGGGGCTTACATTGGGAACTCCTTGAAAGTCAATGAGGGTTGAGGAGAGATTTTAGAGAAGGCTAGTTGTATGGAAGAGACAATACCTCTTAAAAGGAGGAGGCTCACTTTGATTAAAAGTATGTTATATAGACTACCTATTTGTTTCATGTCTCTATTTGTCATTACTAGAAGGGTGGGCTTAAGTTCGAGTCACGTCTTTGTTTGCCATTACAGTAAGGATAAGCTTAAGATCCAATTGACCAACTTCATGATTGGGAACCTTTTTTTAATAAATAAGTGTATATTCAAAGCATCGAAAAAACTTCATATTTGGGAACTTGAAGGTGGCAATTTCTATATAGAATGAGTTAGAAGGTGGCAATTTCTATGTTAAATATTTTCACTCCTCCAAGTTAGAAGGGAGACCTTTCCTATAAGTACAGTTTGAAATCCTTGGGCGCTTATGATGGTGGGTTTACATGACGAAGTATTTTGATGTTAGATTAGCTCAAAAGTAGGGAATGGATCATATGGATTAGATGTTTTATGTGCAAAGATGATAAAAAATCACAATGTCCTTCATTGTCCTAAGGTAAGTATTTTTGTGACATTTGATTTTTTTGT
Source organism: Vitis vinifera (assembly GCF_030704535.1). Taxonomy (NCBI): domain Eukaryota; kingdom Viridiplantae; phylum Streptophyta; class Magnoliopsida; order Vitales; family Vitaceae; genus Vitis; species Vitis vinifera. Next base: position 10,698,422 of record NC_081817.1, read on the forward strand.
TATTTGGAGTGACTTGGGTGATGCATTCTACAATTAAAGAAAACCTTCTCAGCTGGCATGGATCTTCCATAAGAAAGAAATGGAAAAGGCTTGGAGGATTGCCCACTATGTGTTTTGTTTCTATGGAAGGAAAGAAACATGAGATCTTTTGACAACATTGAATGGTTAAACCAGGCAATTTTGAGTTAAGAGTGCATATACTTTATCATTCATTAACCATGATAGACATTGTTGATAGGCTTAGTGCCAAGTAAGGAGAGGAAGCTTGTTATTTGTCTTTTCTCTTCCTTTATTTGCCTATTGATGCCTATTGTATACATTGTATATGCCTTGGTGTGCCATCTTCTGCTTAGGCATTGTTAATATATATTCTTTGTTACCTGGAGCTCCTTGGTTATCAAGACCCAAAAGGTGGAAATAAGAGCCTTATACGAATATTTTCCAATTATGGGATATTTGTTATAAAAAATTTAGCACTGCTTTGCCTTCAAATAATGACTAGAGAGGCACACAATCTAAAATATCTTAACTCTCGCTCTTTTGTGAATCCATCAAAGGAAATTGTCATTAAATAAGTTATACCCTTGTAGACAAGCTGAAGAATCAGACTTTTGCTGGAGGTCAAAAGAAATTGGGTGGTGGAATGAATGATCAGTTTCCCTGGTAGTCAAGCACAAATATTTGATACTTGATTGCTTTGTTAGGTCTTCAAATATGGAGCATGTCATTGGTTCTAGCCACTATCCACATGAGTGCCTGCTTAAGCATCGTCAGTGCAAGAGCTTCAACTTTGGCCCCAACTTGCAAGTGGGATGCCCTTCTCTTAAGTGAGATTGCTTACCAACCGTTGTAAGGTTGAAGTAGCCATTGGAGCCACATCCTCAACTGTGCAAGCTAGCATAGAATTATTATAACAACCATGAGAGATAAAAGCCAAACATTCATCACGACTATAGTTAATAGCATAGAATTATTATAACAACCATGAGAGATAAAAGCCAAACATTCACCACAACTATAGTTAACAACTTTGGTTTGACTTACCTTTTGAGGTGGAATGTTGAAGAAAATTCAGTTTAGTGTTCAGCAACATCTTCAATTTACTATGCAACAACCCCAATAATATTCTCTAAAATAGTTTGTGAACTTGGCATTCCTATTTGAAATATTAGTCTTATACAATCCATGCAAGTGAACACATTTGGGGAAAAATTTTAAGTTTAGCAATGTGGATAGTATCTGATGTTTATGAGCAAAGAATGAAATTCACATTTTTAAGAACCGGTCAATCACCATGTATATGGTATCAAAACACCTAAATATTCTTGGTAGTCCTAAGACGAACTGCACACTTAAGATTTACCCAAGGAGGATGTTGTATGGGCAAAGGTGTGTAAAGAAATGTATTCCAGGAGATAAGGCCAGACAATATCTTGCTTTTAGCTAGGTCAATACAAATGATCATCCGCCATAGTAACTGTTTTATCCTATCCAAAATGAACTGCTGCTAATTCCCAAATCACTTGTTTTCTATGTGAAATTTTAGGCACATACAACCTAGTTCCTTTGAAGAGATAGATGTCATGGTTTGGAAACTCGGATAGCATGCTTACCATCCAGCGAAAGAAGGGTGGCAATTTTAATGAGTAACCAAATGCAATCACCTATATCCTGCTTAATGCATATGCTGCTTTATTTGCAATTCCAGCCTTATGCTTCAAAAACAAAAGAATATTCTAGTTTAAAAAGGAATTCATTTGACAAGCTGATAATTCAACTTCTTTTTCAACCAAATTATTAACATTACTAAACTGTCCATACCAACAATATGAAAATTTGTACTATTTACACATTCTTCCCCCAAATTGATACAACATACAATTCGATCTTATTAGTACTGACATGAGGAGATTTTTTTATGGACCTAAAAGATTCTTATAATGGGATAATCTTGGATTCTTAGTGAGCCCAAAGCAGGAAGAGAACCAGGTTAGCTAAACTCTGAATGCAAGCTAGCCAGAGCAAATCCTTTATGGCAAACTTGGGCCTAAGCTAACAGAAAACTAGATAATAAAAAGGTGGGTTTAGATCCTTTTCTGTTGTTATGCAAGGATCAAAGACAAGGAAACTCAGATGGATGTGCCATCTCCAGCATAACAGCAGTCCCATAGATACCTAATTTCGATTCTCAAGTATTGAGCAGGGATATGCATAATTTGTGGCCTTCCTCAAATAATTTTTATTTATTTATTTATTTTATAGGTAAATTTTTGTCTCCATAGGGACTTGAACCTGAAACCTCACACAATCCCTCCACAACCCTTTACCACTTGAGCCAGGCCTCAAGGGCTCTCTCAAGGAAACCTAAATTGATGAGGGCCAATGCCACTCATGCCATTAAGGTCATCAACCTTCATACATCTAGCAAACACTTTTGTCTAGCCCATGCCAGTAATATGACCATTACTAAACTGCCCCTGCTGATTTTTTTTCTTTTTTCTATTCTTTTTTTCCCATTTGTTTCATAAGTCTTCAAAGGGTTCTTCCAATGTTGTTTCCCATCAGAGGGCTTGGGATTTTTTGTACAAACATTTACTAGGTCAAGCTCTTCTTTTGAACTCTTAATACATACTTGATATTGATAGATGCTACTCTTGCAATTGGTACTGCTTCTACTTATATGGCCCTAACTGCATTATTTACTATAAAATCATATTTTTTAAACTATCATGTTTACTAATAGATAGGTTTATAATTGAGTGTGGGCTCCTACTATTGTTCTTCTTTTTGTTCTTGTTAATAGTACTATAACTACTATAATCATTAGTCTTCATAACTATGATCTCTATGTGATTTTAGATGCATGTGTAAAGTTTAGAGTAAACATTTGTTGTTTCTCTACCATCATAATAGTTGCCATTATTTAAATGCGATACATGTGTAAGATTGTAATATTTGAGTGTGTATTGCTGTTATCCTTTCTATTCATATAACTAAAGATTTATAATCTATTTTGTTCAGTTCTAAGGATGGAGCAAGACATCGAGAAGTTCATTCATGATCCTACTCAACAGCAACTAGAGTTTCAACAGTTGCCTACCTCCTATCTACGGTTGGCTGCGCACCGTGTGGCTCAGCATTACTCACTGCAGTCAATGGTTTTATTGGACAATAATTTACCTGATGGATCTGGTTCCAAAATTATTGTTCGCAAAACTTCTGAGTGTCGGCTTCCTCTGATTCGCCTGGCAGACATCCCTGTAAGCTTACCACCAGAAGATGGTGGTGTCATTAAGGTTGCAATCAAACAGAGGCCTCAGAAACGATCGCAAAATGTCAGTTGTGCAAATTCACATTCTTTTAAGGCAAATAATTCCAAAAGTGTAGAAGAACGAAAAGAGGAGTATAACAGAGCTCGTGCACGGATATTTAACTCTAGTAGTTTTAGTGGTACTGGTGGGGGGAAACCTGAATGTGAACCAAGGATGCAGGATACTTTCCAGCATGGTTCTGTGAGTTTACCGAAAATGGAAGAAAAACCTGTTGCTGGAAGTTCTGATGTCAATATTTGCAGGGGTTTGGTTGATTCTTCTACAAGTAGCAATAGATCAGCTAGAAGTAGGGCAGAAAAGGAGCCAATTGGTAGGTACAAACCAAATAATAGGGTGGCTATCTTTCGGGACCGTGAGATTGACCGTAAGGATCCTGATTATGACAGGAGCTATGATAGGTATGCTGTTAACTCTTATTTGTCCATTTCTTATCTTTATTTAATTATTTTTTGGCTTTTTTTTTTCAAAAAAAAAAAAAAATTTTGTATTATTGAATATATGGGTGTGGATGAAGCTGATTCATGAAGAACAATTTGTAGTTAATCGCATTAGGTAGAATTAAGGCCTTGTTGTGTTCTTTCTTTCTTTTTTCCCCCTCTTTTTGAATGTCTGGCTTTTCATTGATGTGATACCCATCAACATATTGGCCATGATCTTGTAGGCAAATATAATTGTATGCTCCACAATACTAAATTACTAATATAATTATTGTTTCAATTAGAGGGTGTTTGTTTTTTTTAACTTTTTGCTGAAAGCAATTTGCTTTTAGACTTTAGGTTGTTTGTTTTTCTACTTTTTCACGACTTATGATAAATTTTTGGCTGAATAGAAAAAGTAACATGTTGGTTTTTCTTTATCTTTTAATGTTTAATAGAAATAAAATATTACAAAAACAAACAACCTGATAATAATATTAAACACTATTTAATTTTAAGTTCTACTTAGAATTAAGGGGAAAAAAAAACACTACCTTAGTCTTTCTTATATGATGTTTTTATTATCCTTTTATCATTCTCCAATCTGGATGTGACTCTTGCACATCCCATGTATTTTGGTTTCATCCAAATGATGCTTTTTGTTTTTTCTGTTTTTAAATGTACTTTTACTTGCAGAATGCAGAATATTTGACAGAGATTTTTCTCAACTTCACATGCACACCGCCAATAGTCTTGTGTATTTTTTTTTTCAATAAAAAAAAAATATTCATAAAAAATATGAGATTACAAGAGAAGAAAAAAAAATCGATTACAATAAAAAAATCAATTGTTGGGCAAGTGGTATTTTCCTTTGATTGCCCCCTTTCTTTGTCCTTTTCACTTCGTTCCCTTTGTATACTTATAGTGTACTTTAGCAAGCTTAAGCCTTTCTGTTTTGTACCAACCTTTTCTATATTATATATATTCTGGTTGCTTATCCAAAAAAAAAAAGGTAGGGAGGAATGTCACTGAAAGCTATGGTAGTAGAGGTCCAAAAAGATGAATAGAAATAGACTAGATCTCCCATATCATCTTTGAAGTCCTCCACTTGTCCTCAAGGATCCTTGCATTTCTTTCTTGCCTCACTATCCAAATCAATGTAAGATATGTGATTTTCTATAGAACTTTGCCTCCAGTTGTGCTCCCCAAACACATAAAGAAGTGGTCAGCATGCCAGTGATTCTTCCAGGAGGAACCCAACTTAATCTGGCTACTCTGAATAGCTTCTATCATAATTCCAAAGTCGTTGGACAATTTAAAAAATGGTGATCTATCGATTCTCCGCTGTCTATACAAAAGTGCAATGATCTAGACTATGGGCTTTGAAAGGTCTTCTTACCAATACAGTCAACTTACAAAGCCAAATATCTCCTTCTTATCCCAACCCAGCCAAGTTATTCCAGACATGTACAGACAGAAAGACATACATGCTTATGCAGATAAATATTGTTTTCCTATGTATGTGCAAAGATTTGATCTTGGATATGGGTTCATTGATGGAGTGAACCCCAGAAAGCCTATTGAACTACAATACTGAATTTCTATAAATTGATCAGCTCATAGGCAAGGACACCAAGCTTGGCTATTTCCCCAACTCCTGGACCATGTACTGCACCATCAACTTTGGCATTACATGAGATCATGATAGCACCATTTGATCCCAACCATTTTGGTTTATGCTTCACAGCATGTGCAGCACACACATGCACACCCACATTCATTACACTGTTATTTGCTGGTTGCGAAAATTTAATACTGATGGTCAAATTTAAAAAATACTGTTGTTTCATGTCATTGAAGTGCTAACCTAAAAATAATAAATATTATTTATTCTTTTATAGTAATCTAAAAATGTTACACTAAAATGTTTATTTTTTCAGGTACCTGCAAAGATTTGATCCTGGATTTGGGTTCAATGGAGGACCTTACACTATACAGCCTATGTACACTCCTGCAGTGAACTACAATACTGAATTCCCACAACTTGGATCAGCTCATAGGCCTCAAATTTCTACTGAACACCAACCTCGGCCACTTCCCCAACATTTATCTGGTCCATGGCCTGCACCATCAACTCCTACAGGAATTGGGTATGGTCATCCAGAGACCATGATGTCACCATTTAATCCCAATCATGTTGGTGCACGCTCCACATCTACCCTATATCTTCCTTCTTCTCAGTATCCTTGTCAACGTCCTGGAATGCCTTTCATCCATCCTCATGAACATGTTCACCAACCTTTTTCACAGGTATGGAAAATTTTGAATATCTTTCCCTTCTTAATATCATTAAAGATTAAGGGCCCTGCTGAGTTGCTTGTAGAGGTGAGGACCTTTATTTTTAGTATTTCTACTCCTTTCTTGAAAGTATATCTTACTTTAAAATGTACCAAATGGTTAAACTGGCCTGCATTTTTCCTTAAAAATTCTCTTTGTAATATCAAACATTGATGAAATCAAAAGAAAGTGCTTAAAAAAATTGAGGATGAGAAACTTGAGTTGGTTACAGATGAGTACCTCCCACTCCCAAAACCCCCTCTACTTAATGAGTTTTCTCCAGCAGACCATGCATTCAATAGTCAAATGATGAATATACTTTTAATTTTACTTATAAAAAAAAATAGTCAAATGATGAATATTGAATAATTGATATAAATTGAAGATATGTAACCAGAAAGGGAATGCTTTTCATGACATTGTAGGAATGGTTTTATTTTTCAATTTTGAATATACTTTCTACATAATTTGGTCAGTTTTTCTCCACTTAGTTATTTTACATGCCAAATCTCGCTTAATGGTTATTTTGTTGCATGTCTTTATGCAGTCTCATCAACAGCAACCTGATACAAGTTTTGGATTAGCCCGGCCCCGGTAAGGGGCATGGGCCATGCCTGCACCCTGCCAGCTGAAACTCAAGCTTGAAATATGACAGCCTGCTACAATGATATCTGTGGTGGTGTATGTCATCTCATTTTGGCAGGAGTGCAGGCATAGAAAACCGAGGTGGACTGGAGTGACACATCAATCTCATGGATGTCCTCTATCATCCATTCGATGAGCCCCTCGGTTCAATATGAGGCTTCTTGCATCTTCAATGCTGAAGCTCACTGGGATTGCAGTCCCATTGTTTGGACAAGCTATTTAGAAGCTTGTTATTTCACTGACGATGATGAAGAATGAAAATTGGAAAAGAATTAGCAGAGCTGGACATGTGCAGCATTGGTTCAGATGGAGGTATGTATGACCCTTTGTTTTTAAAGCAATTACATTCTCTGTTAATATATATATTCAACTAGGCTTCTAGTATCCTATTCCAAAATGAAAGCACAATAAGTTTGTTTAGGATTTGTTGCAACAGTGTCGTATAGAGAGAGCCCAAGGGAAAATATCAGTCAGTATTGTTGTTGGCGGGGAAAGATATGGTGCACAGCCGATTCCTTTGAAGAAGGCTCTGATCTGATCATCACTCTCCATGCTTTAGTAGAACATTTTCTGTGCTGAAATAATTAAAGTGAACCACATATATTTGTACCATATGAAACACCTGGTTTGATCTGTAATTTTCTGTTTGGGTTTTTTTTGTTACTATCGATAATCTGTTTAAACACCTTACTTAACCTATAATGCACTGCAGCTTCTGGGGTAGCGGTCTATGGTGGTCGTAAAGCTCTCGGTCCAGAGTGAGAGTGGGAGTTATGGTGTGTAGTAAGTTGATGGTGGCTCGTTCAGTACTGCCCTGTTGCTTGTCTAGTGATGTTTTGATATTCACCATGTTTGTGGGCAGGGTAGCCACTGTCATGTAGTATCTTGTTCATTTGTTTTCTAAAGAAAGGTCCAAAGGCACAAAGCTTTGTATGTAAAGGGGGTGGGGTCCATAATGAGGATGGATGACGAGGGAAGGCATTGATCCATTTGGAGATGGCTTGCACTTGCAGAGATCAGAGAGAAGATGCTTCTTGTCTTTGGCCGAAGGCACCCTCACCCATAACGCAGCATTGGCAGTTGCTACTAAGCCAACTACAGGTTTATTCACAATTACGGTCTCTCTCTCTCTCTCTCTCTCCATAATTTCTCTAAAGTCTAATAAAATTCCTATCAATCAAAGCACCTATTTCCATTGATCAAACGCTAAATTTTCTACTGAACAATTTAGATTTATTGGGTCAATCGGTCCAATGGTATTAAAATTATAATTAAAGGTCAATGGAATTTCAATTTTTTTTTTCTGAAAATATTCAAATTTTAGTTTATAGAAATTGTTCATTTTTGGAAATCTTAAAAAATAAGATTAATATTTTAAAATTTGGCTATTTTGAAAATTATTCAAGAATTCAAATTAATAAATTTTTTAAAAAATTAGGAAAAGTTACTTTTAAATTTAAAGGAGGGTCATGGAGATGTATTATAATTTGAGATGTCACAGAACGATAGTTTTTATAATTTATGAAAAAAATAATTTAGGATATAGACAATTAATTTTTGAAGTAAAATATCTATTTACCTGTCATATATATATATATATATATATATATATATATATATATCTTTAATGGGTTGGAATATTTTGCTTGCTAATAATGATGTTGGTGCGATTTGACTTACATTGGAACATTCGGAAAAATCTTAGATAATGTAATAAGGATTGCCAAAAAAACACATCCAAAATTCATTGATTGAGAAGGTAGAGCGTGATTTTATGCCACATTGAGCAGGTATTGGCGGACTCTGACTCTACAACCAATCCGGAAGACCGGGGTTGTTGCGTTTATTATTAGGTGTCCTATTTCGACTGTGTTAGGCATTTTATATATTTAAGACACCTGTCCTCTTAAAACAGATGACTCACGTTTTATGTGGATTTGTTTTTTGGTGTTTTGCTAATCATTATTTAAAAACTAATAATTTGTGAATTTCTTAGTTTAAATGAAGTTTTTCATATATATTTATTATTCAAAAAATTAATTTATTTTAAATAATTTTAAAATATTTTATGATGATTACAAATATGTAAATAATTATTTTATCACAATTATCTTTTATTTCTTTATCATTCATTGTTTAAACTACAAATATTTTAAAATAAATTAAATGAGAATAAAGATAATCACTAATAAATATTTTAAAATAAATTTAATTTTACTAATATTCATATAGTTTTTACATGAATAGGTTAGAGACAGAGGTTAGGGATTGTTACGAGTGCCTGCTCTGGTTCTTATGAGTAGAATAAGAGGAGTTTCAATATTAGGAAAGGGATAAAATTGACTATTTAGGTTCTTAACAAAGGAGGTCCGGACGTGGGAAAGCAACAGTAAATAACAAGTGGACGTCAGCGGTGAATGCATTTACATTCATTGTAATATATTCTTATTCCCTTTGGGTGGTATACAAAGGTGGTTTATCTCGAGAGATGGATAAGGTAGCATGTCTAACTAATTGAGGAATTGCGACTACTTAGTCAAATCCATTCCCATATAAGACTAATGTCCGGAGATGGCTTGTGACTTGTATGGGTGGCAAGATGAAACTGACCATGCTCAACTTCGATCTAGTAGGGCATGTCTTTCTTCGTTCAATGCTTTGCCGGTCAAACATTTAATATAGGCTGATGTCTTATAGTACAAGGGAGAAATAGGGGACTATAGGCTTACTTAAGAAAAAGATAATGCTTCCGACAACTGATTCAATTCCTTCAACAAAGAGGGCATTTGGCCTAACAGTGGATTCTTCCATTCTATGTGCGAGGAGGCCTAGCCTATTTGAACTTTGGATGCGAGAAAGTCTTGTTTTAGGGTATTCTCCAACAGTCAGAGCATATTTTGATTCAATTGCGCTAACAGCTCCAATAGTTCGGTGGTAATGCCGATAACTCTTCTTACATGAATTGCTTTAGGAAGTTGCAATTATTGTCTTAATTTATTTTTTATTTTGTAATTTTATTTTTGAAATTTAATTAAACAACAATAGAATAAGATATGTTTATCTTAATTTGTTTTTCATTCATTTAACCTTCAATTATTATTATTTTAAAATTTTGAAAATTTGAAATTTGAAATTTGAATTTTTTTTAAATTTAATTAAATAACAACTATATAAGACATTTTTATATTATTTTATTTATTTATATTAATTAACGTTAGATTATTATTATTATTTTTTATTTTATAAGTTTTAAATTTTTATTTTTGAAATTTAAGTAAATAACAATTGTTTAGGACATGTACAAATTTGTAAATCATGAATTTATGTACTTTTTTTTTTCATTTTTTGTTTGTTTTTTCATACCAAATTATTAGAAAATTTATTTGCATACATGCATAAATGCCAAATACATATTTCATCTTTTTTTATATATATATACAAGACAATTATACTTGAATGTATAAAATATTTTCATATTTTTATTAACATCCATAAAAACATACAAATACATTCATAATAGGTAGACTTGTATAAACATGGTACAACAAGCATAAATACCTTATACATTTAATACAAATGTCTCATATATATGTGAAAATAAAAATAAAAAATTGTATTTGACATTTATATGTGTATAAACAATGTTTCTAATAGTATAAAAAACAAACAAAAAAAGAAAAAAAATGTAAATATATTTGCAATAGATAGATTTGTACAAGCCTTGTACATTTAGTTCAAATACCTTGTACATTTAGTACAAATGTCCTATATACATTATGAGAATGTAATATATATATATTGGGCATTTATGCATGTGTCAACAATATTTCTAATGAAAAATAAATCATAAGTTGAATATATATATATATATATATATATATATATATATATATATATATATATATATATAAAGATGTATGAATGATAAAGGGTATTTTTGTCCAAAAAAAATGCAAGATATGTACTCTTTAGAGCCATTATCAACCTCATCTCCCCCTTAAATGTAATTATCCCCTAAATAAACTCTCACAAGAAAGAAAGAGAAGCTATGTTTACATGTTGAGAACATGAGTCTGTATGTAAATGAATACAGGGATAAAATTCTTAGCTTTTTGGTATCAATTGAAAAGGCATCACTACATAAAAACATATGTTCACTTGTAGAGAACAGAAGTGCATCATCTTTTTTTTATTGAAGGTTTATTTTGAACTATATAGATTGATTAAAAGGATATAAGTGGATATAGCAAGATGATAAGGTCGCTTAAAAAAGCATCCACAAACACTTCACTATTTATTTATATAAACACTTTCAAAACACTCTAAATCTACTAGGTTTGTTCCACATGCAAGTCACGTGGATAGTTAGATAATAAAGGTAATGTTATATTATTTTTTAAATTATTAATAAAAATATGAAAAAAATAATTTAGTAAAAGATGAAACAAAATTTTTAATTTTTAAGTATTTATGTTTAAAAATATATTGTAACATTGTGACAACTCTATGTATATGTTTATTCTGTAATAAAAAAATTTAGATATATATCAAATAAAAAATAATTAATTTTCATTAAATTAATTCATCATAATTGATTTTTTTTTATTTAATAAATAAGCATATGTTATTATTTGTGGAAGCCTATAGTGATGAGTGTTGATGCAAAGCCAACTGGAGTCAGATCCGTCTAGTTTCGCTGAAGTCAGACGGACTTCTTCCCTACTTCGTGCCTCTTGAAGATTCCGTCTAGCTGTACTGGAGCCAGACAGGCTTCTTTCCTGCACAAAAGGATCTTCGGATGAGTGGTCCAAGCACACCTCTTTGAAGCTTAAGTCAAACAATAATAGCTCTAACTATTTTGTGGGAGAAAGTGAGCATATGTGCGTGTGTACCTTGCTCGTGCTTTTTGGAGAGTTTATATAGACCTGAGGACACCGCCACTATAGTGTTGACTGTGCACTCTGACCCTCCCTATACTAATGATTGTCCTTAGGGTGGCTGGACAATCATTTTAGTTAAGGGCGGTTGGTAGGTGTCATCTACTAACGTGCCAAGATCTCGGATCATGCATCTATCTGTCCATTTAGCCTATCAATGTTTGGAATTATGTGCAACAATTAATTGACATGGACTTGTGGGCTAAATGGAGTCTTGTCGACCGCTTGGATCTCAGGCGTGATTGATCACGTAGGCCAAAGGTCTTAAAGACTCGATTGGACAATCCTTTCTGTCTAGGGGTTCAGCATGTTGATTTCATTTAGCCTTGTGTGAGACTCTCATTTTTGGTGCCAGATGGAGCTTATCTTAGCTTGGATGGAATGATCTCGGATAGGTTACATACTTATCCTAGATGACCAAGAGGTCTTGAGCTTGAAAGGGACTTGTGGAGAGGATCCCCTCACAATGCCCCCTTAACTCGTTTACCTGTGTTCGAACGAGTAGCTGACGGGCAGAGGTAGAATGGGTTATCTATCTTCTTAGGTTGCTTGGGTGCTTTGGAACACGTGTCACTTGAAGTGGCAATGATGGGTTGCATCCATCGAGGTTGACTATCAGACGGCGCGCCTTTTCGGGATGTGTTTCCAGGCGGCTTGTCTTTTGGGATTCCTAAGGTTTTTGGTTCCTATAAATAAAGGGCCCCCACACTCCTTATATTACTTTTTGGCTCTTACCGCTTTGGATCTTTCTCTTCCCCGCTTCTGCAACTTAGCCCCTAATGCACTTGTCATCGGTCGTTCTTTGCCTTTCTCGCTGCCATTCTCAAGCCTGTTTCAAGCGGATTTTCTCTCGCTAAAGAGTGTTCACCTTTAACTCTGGTAAGCTTCTTATTGTTTTCCATTTTTTTTTACTGTTCTTTTTGGGACTGCACCGGCGATTGTTGAGTTTAGACAGAAAATGGACGTCGTGGCATCTAGATTCTAGGGCTTTCTTGTGTTTTCGCTTTGGAGAAGATGACTGTATCAATTGTTTGATCTAGGGTTTTTCAAATTTCCCTTTTTGCTTTTTCATTATCAATATCTTCAAGGGTCGGTTCAGGCGTTTTGTCTTGCCACCGTCGTGTTGGCACGATGGGGACGATTCTCTTTCCAATTATTGGTTAAGAGGCTTGCTCTGCAAGTTTCATTAGATGGTCTGTTTAGACTCGGACTTTTGATTTGTCTAGGTTTCTTGTTGTACAGTTGAGGCATCGTTGAACGACGGATGGGTCGTGTGACCGATTTTAATAACTGCATTGTCCCGTGTAGGTTTCCATGCGACCCAAAGCTACTTAGCATTCAACAATAGGAGGTGTTGCTTCCACTAGCGAAAGTGGTAGGCCCCATAAAAGTGGCTGGAAGGACACTAGAGCCAGGCGCCTTAAATTGGAGCGTCCAGTTGATCTCCTGTTCGAACAAGAATTCTGGGCACGCTTTCATATCCCGAACGGAATCTCTATCCATCTAGTAGATGGCGAGGCTATATCCTTTGAAAAACAGCCCCACAATGCGACGTACTTTAGCAAGGAATAATTTGTTGCGAGGCTCCGTGATTAGAGCCAAAATATGTGCTCTAATGGCACATATTCGATATGATTTGTGCACCAAAGGACATTCAAATCACCCAACTTGACCTAAATTGATGCTAAGGCCCTAGCCATGAGTTTAATTTGTACTTTGGAGACTTATCTCACGGTCAAGGGAAGAAAATGGTGCAAGTTGAATCACTTTAGATTTTAAAAGATCAATAAAGGGTTAAATGAGGAAATAAGTGAGTCAGGACTCATGGACCATGAGGAAAGCCAAGACGAGGATATCATGAGTTTGGAAGATGAGAAATGACCATTATGGAGTAAGAAAGAAGGCAAGAAAACATGGAAAATGAGGTATGAAGCAAGATTCAGCTGCATGGAAATTTAGAAAAAATAAATCTGATGGTAATATATGCTTCAAGGTTGAGGACAAATTTGGAGCACTTTCCAGAGTCCATTTTATACATACTATATATCGTTCCAAAGCTCGGAAAGTTAGGAGTCCAACGCTTCAAACAGTGTGCAAATCGGAGCTAAAATGAAGAAGTTATGACCATTTGAAAACAATTGCACAAAGTTGAAGGGTCATTTCGAAATGATTTCGAAATTCAACTTATGAATTCGAAATCCACTTCGAAATGACACCAATTTCGAATTCACCCACTGCCACTTTGATGTTTTACCTCCTCTACCTAGGGAATTTCATCTAGGTCACTCCATCCACCCTAAATAGACCCCACACGACTACAAATCACCATTTTATTAATTTTTTTAAATCATTTTAGGGAATTTTTTTTTGTAATAAGTGGCCAATGAGAGTGTGCCATATGTTAGGTAATTGATGATATTATATAAACTCTCTTAGTTCTAGGTTTTAAGGATCTTGGACATTGAAGGTGGAAGAAGATGAGAACTTTGGTTTTTTTTTTCTTCTCTATTAACTATATTGTTTTAGGTTCTTTTGATTTAAATTTTATAGATTTTTACCCTATTATGGATTGTGAATGTGACATCACCCCCATGAGAGGCTAAGAGCCAACTTGGGGCTTGAAGCATGAAAGCCTAAGGGTTAGGAAACCTATAGGAACAATGGGTAAATTATTATAACAATGAAATTAATTATTGGTTGGGTGACAATTTATCATTTTTTTTATCCTATCCTTATGAGTTACTTTAGGGAATGATACGGTAGGTTATTACTCGATATTAGTGACTCTTGGTAATTCTTGATCATTAGTTATCCTTGTCTTCTTTATTGTTATTTGCCCCAAAACAAAGCTATAAGGAGTAGGAAGGGTTAAAAAGTCAAATCTTAAATTGGTAATCAATCTCATTCATTTGATGGTAATAGGAATCTATTTTTAAAAGGAAAAATTAGGTTTAGGATGCAATTTTGAGTTATAGAAATCAACTTGATAAAAAACGGCCAATGATCCCAAAACCCTAAGATCTTATTATTTAAAAGACCATTGTTTTCTCTAATTTCTATACCCTAGGTTGGATTGTGGAAAGCCCCAAACTCGAATCAATCGAATTTAAAATCAATATTCATTTGTTATTAATTTAATTTCTTTTACTTAGTTTCACATTATTCACATATTGTTTTTCACTTTAGGATTTAAACAAAAACAATTCATTTATTCTAGTATTGAAAATTTCCATAAGCCATCCCTTGAGGACGATACCCGAAATACTACAAAAGCCGTAGTGACTCTTTCTCTAGTTTTTATTGACTAGAGTTGCTATGTAAATAAGGATAAGTATTTTGGTACAACAAAGAATTTTGGTCAAGAAATTGGTGTTGCTGTCGAGGATTGGCAATCGTCATAACTAGGATATAATGCATTACTTTGTTTTAATTCTTTTATTTTTTTCTTTATATATATATTTCTTATATTTTATGCTTGGTTGGGAAAGAGATCTTTTAGGTAGAATTCAAAGAACAACTGAGGAATCTCAACCAAATATGGAGGGCACTGAAGGATCCAACAACAATAACAACAGGCCACAACTACCTATGCAGAACCAAAGAACTATGAGAGAGTTTCTAAATCCTCCCAAGTTGAGCACACCATCGTGTTTTATGCTACCTCCAAATCAAGATCATGTTACCATTCGACCTCAAGTGACATCTCAACTACCCATTTTTAAGGGGACGAAAAATGAAAACCCGTACTCTCACATCAAGGAATTTGAGGACACCGGTTCAATTTTTCGAGAAGCCAACACTCCTTTGGACATCTTCCGCATGAAGTTATTCCCCTTGTCATTGAAGGATGAAGCTAAAACTTGGTTAAATAGTATTAGACCTTATGGTATCGGAAATTGGGGTGATCTACAATCAGTGTTTTTGCAAAAATTCTTTCCAACACATAGGACTAGTGAATTGAAAAATGAGATCTCAAATTTCAAGGCTATGGAAGATGAGAAATTTTTTTGCATGTTGGTAAAGATTTAGGGAGATGGTTGCAACATGCCCCAATCACGGATTTGACAACTAGACGCTAGTATCATATTTCTATGAAGGCATGTCACCACCAATGAAACAACTTCTCGAGACTATGTGGAAGAGATTTCATGAATAAAAACCCTGATGAAGCATTTCAATTCCTTGATTGTGTTGTTGAGGTATCTAGAAATTGGGAAGAACCAATCGTCAAGGAAACACCTAGATATAGAACAATGAACATGGCAAGAGCTAGTGGAGTGTATACCTTACCAAAGGCTTTAGATGTCCAAGCAAAGTTTGCAACCATTATGAGAAGGTTGGATGATTTGGAAGCTAAGAAAGTTCAAGAGGTACAAATAGTCAATGAGGGAATAACTCAATCGTGCTTGATACGTAAGTCTATGGAACATGGTGTGCAATCTTGTCCCACTCTACCTGTAGTGCAAGACATGTTTTCGAAGCAAGCCAATGCCTTAGAGATATACAAGCATAATTCCAGCAATTCTCCATATTCCAACACTTATAGTCCGGGTTGGAGGAATCATCCAAATCTATCATGGAGATGAGGTAAGAATGGCCAGTTTTAGCAGCAAGGAAACCAATTTCAGGGTAATCAGATTAATGGGCAGCAAGGTTTTCAACCACAAGGTATGCCATCTCAAAATTTTCAATAGCAACATTAAACGTCATCATCTAACTCAATCCTGGAAGATATGATGAGAGAGTTTATACAGAAGCAAGACAAGTGTAATGAGGATCAAAAAAGGATAAATGCTCAAACATCTCAAGAACTAGTAAATATTCGAACCACTTTGAGCCAATTTGCTGCAGGTTTATCTAAAGAGAAAGGAAAGTTCCCGGCTCAACCACAGAAAAATTCGAGAGAAGTAAATGAAGTTTCTGAAGTGAAAAAGGAATATTGCAATACAATTATCACACTCAGAAATGGGAAAGAATATGAAGGGCCCAAGTTATCGATAAGTGAAGATATTCCTACTAGAGATGAACCAACCGTGGAGAAAAATGCTAGAAATGAGAAAGAGTATGAAATATATGAGGAAGTCATTGTGAGCAAAGATAAAAGAAGTGTTTCCAATCATTTGTCTTTCCCTTTAGCTATGCAGAGAAACAAAGTGGGGGATAAGACTTTGGAGATTTTGGAAGTTTTGAAGCAAGTGAAGATCAACATTCCACTCCTTGATATGATCAAGAAAGTGTCTGCTTATGCAAAGTTCCTCAAGGACTTATGCACTATGAAGAGAAGGATTAAATTAAGCAAGAAAGCATTCCTCACTGAACAAGTCAGTGCCATCATTGAGAATAAGGCAATGGTGAAGTACAAAGATCCAGGTTGTGCTACCATCTTAGTCCAGATTGGAGACTCATTCGTGGAAAGGGCTTTGTTAGATTTGGGAGCTAGTGTAATTTTTCTTCCATATTCAATCTATAAGCAATTGGGATTGGGTGAGCTTAAGGCTACTACCATTACACTCTCTTTAGCAGATCATTCGATTAAAGTACCCAGAGAAGTAGTCAAAGATGTTTTGGTGCAAGTTGAAAAGTTCTACTGCCCAGTGGACTTTGTGGTATTAGATATAGAACCGTTGAAAAAATGTGTGAATTATGTTCCAATTATTCTTGGGAGACCCTTTCTTGCTACAACCAATGCTCTCATTAACTGTTGAAATGGGAACATGACAGTGGAAATGAATGTCTTCAATTTATGCAAGCAACCGATGGACCATGATGATGTGGAGGATGAGGAAGCATGCCTTATAGAGGCCTTGGTGCAAGAATACATAGAAAAGTTAATGGAAGAAAATATAGATGAATTTTTCTCTATAATTGTTAAGAAAGAACGTGTTGAAGTTGCTACAAAGTGGAAAGAAAAATGTATCATTCAATCTTTGAACAGTGTTGAGAATGATGAAGAAAGTAAAAAGGGGGAGGTTGAGATAAAAAAACCAGAGTTAAAGCCCCTACCACATGGTTTAAAGTATGTTTATTTAGAGGCAAATGAAGAAAAACCTATGGTCATTTCAGCTACATTAACTGAAGAGCAGGAAATCAAACTTTTGAAGGTGCTTAAAGAGAATGAAAGAGCAATTGGTTGGTCCATTTCAAATTTGAAAGGGAAAATCCCTTGATTTGCACGCATCATATTTATTTGGAAGAGAATGCAAAACCAGTAAGGTAGCCACAAAGAAGGCTAAATCCCCTTATGCAAGATGTAGTCAGAAATAAGGTATTGAAGCTTTTAGATGCAAGTATTATTTATCTTATCTCTTACAGTAGTTGGGTTGGGTGAGCCCCACTCAAGTAGTACCTAAGAAAAGCGGGATAACTATGGTGAACAATGATGAAGGAGAGCTCATTCTTACAAGGTTGACTATAGGTTGGCGAGTATGCATTGATTTTAGGAAGTTGAATGCAATCACCAAGAAAGATCATTTTCCATTATCTTTCTTAGATCAGGTTTTGGAGAGGGTAGTTGGTCGCAACTATTATTGCTTCTTGGATGGCTATTCAGGCTATTTTCAAATTGCCATTGCATTGGAGGATTAGATGAAAACCACATTCACATGCCCATTTATCACCTATGCTTATGGGCGCATGCCTTTTGGTCTTTGTAATGCGCTAACCACATTTCAAAGGTGTATGCTCAGTCTCTTCAATGACATGGTAGAGAGAATCATGGAAGTTTTCATGGATGATTTGACAGTTTATGGGAAGACCTTTAATGATTGTCTCTTAAATTTGAAAAAAGTTTTGAAAAGGTGCATTAAGAAGGACTTGGTCCTAAATTGGGAGAAATGTCACTTCATGGAAACCTTAGGGGTAGTACTTGGTCATATCATCTTTAGAGAGGGCATTCAGGTAGATCCAACAAAAATTGAGCTAATCTCAAAGCTACCTTTGTCTACTACTATTAAAAAGGTGAGACAATTTTTGGGGCATGCAGGTTTTTATAGGAGGTTCATATAGGAGTTCTAAAAAATCTCTCAATCTCTTTGTGCTTTATTGCTTAAGGATGCAGAATTCATATGGACTAAAGCATGTCAAGAAAGCTTTTGAGAGGCTAGAGTCAATTCTCACTACTGCACCAATTGTAAGACCTCCTAATTGGTCTCTTCCATTTTAGCTTATGTGTGATGCTAGTGACTATGTAATGGGAGCTATACTGGGTCAAAGGGAGGAAGAAAAACCATATGTGGTGTACTATGCTAGTAAGACCCTTAATGATGCTCAGAAAACTACACAACTATTGAAAAAGAGCTCCTTTCAGTGGTGTTCACACTTGATAAATTCAGGAGCTACTTTTTGGGAACTTTAATAGTAATTTTTACTGATCATTTGACTTTGAAATATCTACTCAACAAAAAGGATGCCAAAGCAAGACTTATCAGATGGATCTTTCTTCTTCAAGAATTTAACATTCAAATCAAGGATAAGCAAGGGGTAGAGAATGTGGTTGCTAATCATCTCTCCCGAGTTAAAGTAGAGTCACATTTCGAGAAAGCACAGATTAATGATGAGTTTCCTAATGATGCACTTTGTGCAATGGAGAAGTTGCCTTGGTTCGCAAATATAGTCAACTACTTGGCAACCAAAGAGCTTCCCTTAGAATGGAACATGGAGATGAAGAAGAATTTTCTTTCGCGGGAAAAACATTATGCTTGGGATGATCCATATTTGTATAAGTTTTGCCCGGATCAAATTATTTGGAGATGTGTTCTAGAGAATGAACAACAAGGCATATTGCAAATATGCCATGAGGGAGCTTGTGGAGGTCATTTTGCTCTGAGGAAGACTTCAACAAAAATTCTACAGAGTGGATTCTATTGGCCAACTATGTTCAAGGATTTTAACACTCATTGCAAAAGTTGTCCATAATGTCAACAACTGGGGAAAATCAACACAAGGTATCAAATGCCACAAAATTATATTTGTGTTGTTGAGGTCTTTGATTGTTGAGGCCTTGACTTTATGAGACCATTCCCTCATTCTTTTGGTAATCTCTATATTTTGGTGGGAGTGGATTATGTCTCTAAATGGGTAGAAATAATGGCACGCAAGAGCAATGATCACAAAGTGGTGCTCAAATTTTTAAAGAAGAATATTTTCTCTAGGTTTGGCATTTCGAGAGCAATCATTAGTGATGGAGGTTAACATTTTTGTAACAAACCCTTTTCCACTCTTTTGTAGAAATATGGAGTGAGGCATAAAGTGTCCACCCCATATCACCCTCAAACAAATAGGCAAGCTGAGCTAGCAAATCGGGAGATTAAGATAATCCTCACCAAAATAGTCAATGCTACTAGAAAAAATTGGTCTACCAAGTTGAGTGATGCACTTTGGGCATATAGAACAACCTATAAAACTGTTCTTGACATGTCACCGTATCAGACTGTTTATGGTAAAGCATGTCATTTGCCTGTAGAACTCGAACATTGTGCATATTGGGCTATAAAGAAGATGAACTTTGATTCGGATCAAGTTAGAGCTAAAAGGAAATATGATCTGAATGAACTTGAGGCATATCAAAATGAGAGTTATGAATGCTTACATAAAGCAAGGGAAAAACACAAATTCTACCATGGCAAGCTTATTTTTTGAAGGGATTTCAAGCAAGGTGAAAGGTGTTGTTGTATGACTCCAAGCTTCACATTTTTCCAGGAAAGCTTAGGTCAAGGTGGAATGGCCCTTATGTAGTAAAGGAAGTCTTCCCTTATAGCACTGCGACCATTCGAAATCTGAGAACTAGTAATGAATTCAAAGTTAATGGTCAACACTTAAAGCATTTTATTGAAAGATTTGGGACACAAGAGGAGAATCTCTATTTTCTTTATGGGGATGTTCAAAAGGGTTGAAGTATTTTCTAAAAATCTAGTAGGTAAAAATTAGATTTAGGTAAAACTTTTATTTATTTAATTTTTCTTTTATTTGGTTTTATTTTATTTTATTTTATTTATTTATTTTCCTTTGTTTAGTTTTACATTTTCAATTAGTCATTAGCAATATGGTTAGCATTTTTTTTAGTTGTTTTTAACTTACTAATGAGTTTATGAGTTGTAGCAACTTAGCTTGCAAACATCCAAGTGATATAGGTAAATGCGAACTTCAAGGGAGTGAAAATGTAAGTCTCACATGTGTTCAAGGTGACAAAGCTCCTACGGGTACGTTGATCTATATTTAAGACCATAGGCCTCCCAAAAATTTACTTGTGAGGATCGTTGGTGAACTTTGAAAACAAATGATGAAATACAAAACTGAGTAGCCCTTGGGAGAGAAATCCTAAATTTTTATGATTAAGGGTTAAAGGTATAGTGGATGAATTCAAAATTCCTTTGTTTTTGAATTTGAAATCTCAAATGGAGATGACACTTTTGGAGATCAATAATGGGTGATTTCAATATTATGATCCTTTCGAATTCAAAATTTTTGTCTTGGAATTGCAATTTTAAATCTATAGAAAGACCCTTATACAAAATATCTAACAGAGTCGGTCGCAAATATCTGGGATTACATAGGTGGATTTCGCAAGTTGAAACATGACTTGCAAAAATTACGCAAGTTGAAATTGTCCATTTTGTAAGTTGAACTTTGATTTTCGCAAGTTGAATTTGTGATTTCGCAACTTGCGAAATTGTCTTTCAGCTTGTTGCAGTTGTCTTCCAATGGCCATAACATCTTTATTTCAGCTCCGATTTACACACTATTTGAAGCGTTGGACTCCTGACTTCCCAAACTTTGAAACGATATATAGTATGTATAAAATGGACTCCAGGAAGTGCTCAAAATGTGTTCTGAAGCTGCTCTCCTCTTGAATTTCTTCATGTTAGATTCCTCTTTGTTTTTCCTCCTTGCATTCTTGATTGGCTTTGGCAAAGGACTATGAAGCTCCAAAGCTTGGATTCTTCATGTAAATGAGCTTCCATTTGCTTTTCCATGGACTATACAAAGCTCTCTCTCATTCTTGGATTGCTTTGGTGATAAAAAAAAGCTATCAAAAACACCAAAACTTGCTACAATTTGATTAGAAACACTTACAGGGGTTCTTAACGTGTCAATTGAGTTAAAAGGTAATAACTACTACTCAAAAGTGTTTAAAAGAGTTAATTAAAAACTATAAAATTGCACTTTTTGAGTAGTAATCACTCCCCCCAACAGACATATTGCTAGTCCCTTAGAAATGAAGGAGAGAAAAAGAAAAATAAACAGAACTATAATTTACAACATCATGCTGATCACTTCAAAAAATTTCAAGTGGCATGATGATCAAACTCTCACATGGAACATTTAAGATATAAAACTCAAACTTCAACAAGAGTTATCAAATAACTTGTCTAATCACAATTCATAAAGAGAAGGCATTATGCAAATTTAAGCTTTAAAAGAGTTTCCACTCCCAAAGGGTCAATCCTAACTCTTCCACAAAAATCTATGTGTTACTTATTAGTTTCCGAATATAGTATGCTGAACTAATCTCTCCTCCTAACCTAGTTATTTTTCAAATCTTAGCAAACTGACAACCTTTAATAGGCTAAGAACGCACCTCATTTATTTCACACCTTTTTTTCTTGTAGGAGTACAAAGCTTAAAGGTATTCTTTTCTAAATTGTCCATGTAACGGGGGTCCATTGATGACTCCCAACCAATTAAGGTTTAGGGCATCAAGTTTTAAGGATCTTTCAACCACTAATTCCTCGGATTTTACCTCGGACTTTTAAGAATGAATTTTAATACCCAAACACCTACAGTATGTTAAACTCCACCTATTCACCCTTGTAACGAGCATTGAGGTCGGTGACTCCCAACCAATGAAGGCTTAGGGCACCAGGTTTTAAAGATTTTCACCATATACCCCTCAGACCTTGCTCGAGTTTCAAGGCAAGTAAACATTTTTTCTTTCTTTCTTTTTTCCAAAGGTTCATTGGCCTTTTATAAGGTGTCCCAACACTATTAAAATGAGGTAAAAAATACCAAGTCTAAATTTTCCTAAGTCAAGGGGGTGAAATAGTTTTTCATCTTATAATCGGAACCTAGTGTGCACAGTGTGTGAATAGCTTAAAGTGGAAGAAATAAGGTTGAATTCAATAGAAGTTTCAACAATTCATTAACTTTAATAAGCATAATACAAATTCTAAGTCAAGTAAAAAGACAAAAATTCAATTTCTCCCATTTCATTTTGAGAATTTTTACTTAATAACCATGGAGAGTAGAATAAAAACTTAAATTTTTTAAAAAAATTAAGCAAAAAACAACTTAATTATCAAAATAACTTAGCATTAATAACAAAACTTCCTTCCTCAACTCTCTTCCCCCCAACCAAACTGAACATTGCCCTCAATGTGGCAAGAGCGATTGAAAATATAGGGAGGAAGTGGTGTCTCCTGAGTGACATGGAGTCTGAGTCGTCTCGGAGAAACAACATGTTTCAAAAACAACAAAAAAATATGAGTAGAGGAAATAAAATAATAGTATGCCAAGTATACTAAAAAATGATGGATATGTATTACTTTAAGAAAGTACAATATGAAATATGAACAAGTAATACATCCAATCCCAGTATATAAAACATAAAAAATATGGGATCATGAGTTCTACTATAATAAGTAAATACAAAAAGTAGATAGATGATCAGGTAGTGGTGGGAGGATCGTGTGGAGACGATGGCTCAGCTGTGGTAGTCTGAGTGCTCTAGATTGGAGTCTCGATCTCTACTGTAGTAGTCTCCTCATGGGGCACAGTTTGCTCTACTGGAGGAGCCTCTTGAGATGGATCTATAAGCTCTGATGGACTAGGAATATCATGCTCAGGTGGCAACAAAATACCCAAATGCTGTTGTATCTGCCTAAGGATGGTAGTATGCTAGGTCTGCGTGGCAATAAGCTGATCCTAATGTGCACGTATGACTGCTATCTGTTGGACTCACAGGCTCATATGGAATGTGCAGGGCCTCTGCAATGTGTCTGGCTCCTAAGATACCATGGCGTCCATCAATAGTGAAGTGGATGACAATAGGATCCCGGACGTGATGTGTAGTCATAGACTGATAAAAGTCTAATGCTACTCGAGGATAGAAGAAATCCCTAGGAGTCATCAGGTGCTCCAAATGGTATCTCTGCAGTAGGTAGAATGAATCTCTGAGCTCCGACTGGTGTCTGAAAGTCTCTCTATCAAAGCATAGCTCAGAGTGGAATGGCCTAGCTCGACAATCCAAATTTCCCTTTATAGGTGGCTGTGTAACCATAGGTCGCTTGATAATCCCTTCCGGAGTCATCCCAAAAGGAATCTGAGACTCTGTAGTAGGCGACTGAGGCCGTGGAGGTGCTGATGACTTTCCTGGGCCTGAAACTCTGGCTTTCTTTGCAGGACGACGACGAATTGATTTCTTGGGGCACGAATTGTTTGCCCCAGGTGTAGTGGGTGGTCTCCTCGTCTCGTACCTGCGCTGAGGAGGACTAGATGGCACTTCACCCTCAGAAGGTGAAATGGAAGAGGCTTGTGGAGCCTCAGACATGGAATCTCGCGCAGGTGAAGCTCTCGGTCTGGTGTTGCGTGCTGATGGAGACGGGGTTTGGGCTCCTCTCGTCTTGGCTATGGCTGAAATTGAGAGGCTCGTGTTCCACAAGGTACGCGGAGGTGTGCAGAATGGTCCTATTCAGACGCACGACTTCTAGGCTTCTTTTGGAGGGGATCCTCTGAAATTTTTGGGCTTCGCAACTTGGAGGGCTTTTTTGCAAGTTGAAGTGGCTGTGCGAAATGAAAAATGAGATAATCAAATGTTTAAATAGAAATTTAAACGACGGTTGGCATTTTCGCAAGTTGGAGGTGATTTCGCTACTTGGTTCGCAAGTTGGTTTGCAACTTGACTCGCAGCTATGAAATTGGATTTTGAAGTTGCGAAATGGCACATGTGTGCCTAGGAGGTGTTTCGCAGCTGCGAAAATTTTTGCAAGTTGAATAGTGGATTTGCAAAATTTGGCTTTGAGGATTTCGCAAGTTGACCCTCATTTTCACAAGTTGAAATATTCATATTTTTTTTTCTCCTTCTTTGTTTCTTTATGGCTTCTCTTCAATTCGTTTGAAATTCCTCCTGATTTTGATCATTCAAAAAGTCTAAGTTATATCAAAATAAAATAAATCAAAGCTAAAATTAAAATTAAAACAAAAACGTGGACTTTGATTATCTTCAAAAAGACTAAGTCCATATACCCCCCTTTTTGGTTAAGATTTCTGTGGCTCAAGGAGACTGACTTCCTCTTTGTCTTGATTGAATGGCTCCATGAATGGTTTGAGACGGTGGCCATTGACTTTGAAAGTGTTTGTGTTGTTGGAATTGTGTAGTTCCACTACTCCATTGAGATGCACTTGGTGAATAATGAAAGGGCCTATCCACCTTGACTTTAGCTTTCCTGGAAATATACGGAGCCTAGAGTCATAGAGTAAGACTCTTTGTCCCTTTCGAAATTCTTTGTTGGAGATTAATTGATCATGCCACCTCTTCATCCTTTGTTTTGCAATTTTGGAATTGATGTAGGCATCATTTCTCAATTCCTCCATCTCATTAAGGTCTAAGCACCTCTTCATCCCGGCTCTGTTCAAGTCCATGTTTACCTTCTTAATTGCCCACCAAGCCTTGTATTCAACTTCCACAAGGAGATGACATGCTTTGCCATAGACTAGGCAATAAGGAGACATGCTAAGAATAGTCTTGTAAGCTGTTCTATATGCCCATAGTGAATCATGAAGCTTAACAGACCAATCTCTTATGCTCGTGTTCACCACCTCCATCAATATATTCTTGATTTCCCTGTTTGCTAACTCAACTTGCCCGGAAGTCTGAGGGTGGTAAGGTGTAGCTACCTTGTGCTTCACCCCATATTTGGCTAAAAGAGTTTTTAAAGGCTTGTTGCAAAAATGAGTACCTCCATCACTAATTATAGCTTTGGGCACCCCAAATCTTGAGAAAATGTTCTCTTTGAGAAACTTGAGAACAACTCTGTGATCATTGTGTTTACATGAGATTGCCTCAACCCATTTAGAAACATAGTCTACCCCCACCAAAATGTAAGAGTTACCAAAAGACATTGGGAAAGGTCCCATGAAGTCAATGCCCCAAACATCGAAGAGATCAATTATTAAAATGGGGTTCATAGGCATTTGATTTCTACGTGTTAGCTTCCCAAGCCTTTGGCATCTATCACAGCTCCTACACATGGTGTGAGCATCTTTGAAAAGTGATGGCCAACTAAAACCTGATTGCAATACCTTCATGGATGTTTTCTGAGAGGCAAAGTGGCCTCCACATGCGCTTTCATGGCAATGAATGAGGATTCCCTATTGCTCTTGTTCAGGGACACACTTCCTTATTTTTTGATTTGCACAATACTTGAAAAGAAAAGGTTCTTCCCAATAGTAGGCATGAATTTTTGCAAAGAAGTGATTCCTATCTTGTGCTTTCCACTCACTTGGAACTTCACCAGTAACTAGATAGTTAGCAATATGAGCATACCAAGGAGCATATTCTAACAACATGAGTGATTCCTCCGAAAAATCATCATTAATAGGTAAAACATGGGAATTATGTGCTATAGCCAACCTTCAAAGGTGGTCAGCTACCACATTCTCCACTCATTTCTTATCTTTGATTTGGAGATTAAACTCTTGTAGTAAGAGAATCCATCTAATCAACTTTTCTTTTGCATCTTGCTAGTTTAATAAATACTTCAATGCGGAGTGGTCAGTGAAAACCACAATGAAATACCCTACTAGATAAGCACGAAATTTGTCTAAGGCAAAAACTACAGCTAACAATTCTTTCTCTATGGTTATGTAGTTTCTTTGCACTTCATTCAATGTTTTGCTTGCATAGTAGATCACATAGGGCTTTCCATCATCTCTTTGACCAAGAATAGCTCCTATAGCAAAGTCACTGGCATTATACATCACTTCAAAAGGTAGTTGCCAGTTAGGAGCCCTCACTATTGGAGTGGTTGTCAAGAACTGCTTCAGTTGCTCAAAACTCTTTTGACATCTCTCATCCTATACAAATTTAGCATCCTTACCCAATAGTTCACAAAGAGGCTTTGAAAGTTTATAGAAATCTTTAATAAACCTCCTGTAGAACCCAACATGGCCAAGGAATTGCCTTACTCCTTTTACAGTTGTTGGGGATGGCAATTTGATAATAAGTTCTACCTTTGCTTTATCAACTTCAATGCCTTTCTTGGAGATGATGTAGCTAAGGACAATTCCTTGTTGTACCATAAAATGGCATTTCTCCCAATTAAGCACTAAGTCATTTTCAATGCATCGGTTCAGAACCGCTTCCAAGTTGACTAAGCATTCCTCAAATGTACTTCCATATATGATGAT
The DNA here is from genome assembly GCF_030704535.1 of Vitis vinifera. Lineage (NCBI taxonomy): Eukaryota > Viridiplantae > Streptophyta > Magnoliopsida > Vitales > Vitaceae > Vitis > Vitis vinifera. Next base: position 10,725,491 of record NC_081817.1, read on the forward strand.
ATCATCCATAAAAACCTCCATAATACGCTCCACCATATCACTGAAAATGCTTAACATACATCATTGGAATGTTGCAGGCGCATTGCATAAACCAAAAGGCATTCTTCTGTAGGCATATGTTCCAAATGGACATGTAAAAATGGTTTTCTCTTGGTCTTCAACATCGATTTCTATTTGAAAATACCCGGAGTAGCCGTCCAAGAAACAATAGAAAGGATGGCCTGAGACTCTCTCCAACACTTGATCAATAAATGGCAATGGAAAATGATCATTCCTTGTCACCGCATTCAATTTTCTATAATCAATACACACCCTCCAACCTGAAGTGAGGCGTGTAGCAACTTCTTCTCCCTTTTCATTTTGCACCACTGTGATCCCTGATTTCTTTGGTACTACTTGAGTTGGACTCACCCATGGGCTATCTGATATAGGGTAGATAATACCGGCTTGAAGTAGCTTAAGAACCTCAGTGATTACTACTCAAAAAGTGCTATTTTATAACTTGTAATTAACTCTTTTAAACACTTTTGAGTAGTAGTTATTACCTTTTAACTTAATTGGCATGTTAAGGACCCTTGCAATCGTTTCTAATTAAATTCTGTTAAGTTTTGGTGTTTTTGATAGCTTTTTTATCACCAAAGCAATCTAAGATTGAGGGAGAGCTTTGTATAATCCATGGCAAAGAAAATGGAAGCTCATTTACATGAAGAAACCAAGCTTTGGAGCTTTGTAGTCCTTTGCCAAAAGCAAATCAAGAATGCAAGGAGGAAAAACAAAGAGAGGAATCTAACATGAAGAAATTCAAGAGGATAGCAGCTGTAGGACGCATTTCAAGCACTTCCTGGAGTCCATTTTATGCATACTATATATCGTTTCGAAGCTTGGGAAGTCAGGAGTCCAACGCTTTAAACAGTGTGCAAATTGGAGCTGAAACAAAGAAGTTATGGCCATTGGAAAACAATCGCACAAAGTTGAGCGAAAATTTCGCAGCTGCGAAATGAGTTGCGAAAATTTCACAACTGCGAAATCCACTTGCGAAAATTTCGCAAGGTGTTTCGCAGCTACGAAACCACCTGCAAGCACACGTGTGCCACTTCGCAAGTTGAAATTCCATCTTCACAGCTGCGAACCACGTTGCGAACCAAGGTGCGAAATCATCTCCAAGTTGCGAACCAAGTTACGAAATCATCTCTAAGCTATGAATGAAGTTGCGAAATCACCTCCAACTTGCGAAATCAACCTTTTCTTGCAAAATGGACACTTCCAACTTGCAAAATCCACCTATGCAATCTCAGATATTTACGACTGACTCAGTTAGATTTTTTCTCAAGATATTTTGTGTAAATTTCTATTTTTTTCCTTGTAATCAGCTAAAGATATTATTGGGATATTTCTTAGAAAATATATTCTATATATATATCTCTGAACCGATGTAATCCAGACTAATGTAATCGACGAGGAAGACGATCATAGTAAGAAATATATCTACAGAGCACTTGCTCTACTTTTCCTTCATATTTTTTGTTTTCTCGTTATTTTTATTTCTAGAAAATCAAACTCTGAGGATGTTTCCTCAGAGGATGAGTGGCTAGGCTTTTTGTCTCTTAGAGTGAAGAAAGTCGGGTAAGTTTTCGAATGCAAAAATTGGAAGTTTTGTTGTTTCAGCTTTTAATGAAGAGAAAGTGTGACCCGTTAATGGTTTTTATCTTCTTAGTTAACTTAAAACGCCTTAAAATCACCCGGGCCAACACTTGGTAAGGCAAGTGGTCTCCGTCCATTGAGATACACTAGTTTATCTCTTGCGAGCCTTTGGGGGGTGGTTTAAAGGTAGGATTTTCTAGAATAGCCAACACTTGGTAAGCTTTTGGACTCCAAGAAGACATCCATTAGTTATCTCTTGCGAGCTTTTGACGGATAATCCAAGGTTAAGGATCACCTTGAATGGCCAATACTAGGTGAGAGGTATGAACCATTGCAAGATGCATCAGTGAGAGGGATTTAATGTTTAAACCCATTAAGGGGAAGCATTTGTACCACACCGGTTCGAGAAATAACTATATGTTAAATCGCTAATGCGAGGAAAAGATTCAAGTGATCGGAACTCCCTTTTTGTATAAGGAACCTGAGCCTAGTGATTTGAAACTCCAAGAAACACTTTTGTTTGTAATTAAAATTAGTTACTATTTTTGGTTAGCTTAAAACCAACCTTTTCAAACATTTTTATGTTTTCTTTTAAAGCTAACCTTGAAATGAAAAAGCACCAATTTAGCTTTGAATTAATATAAATTGTGAAGTGAAAACCCATCCGAGTGAACAATCCTAGAGCCACTATGCTATGCTAACTGAGGCTATCCTAGTACATGGTGAAATAGGTTATAAATTTTGTTGATTACTCTCATCTGATGACCGAAATCAAGGTACACCAGTTGATTGAACACCAATCAACAGGACATACACCAGTTGGGCACGAAATCAAATGGCGCCGTTGCCGGGGACCATTAAGAGGACAAGAATCAGCTGGTACACCAATTGGGAACGAATCACTCAGCTCGCACCACCTCTTGCATATGAGGATTCAATCTTCTTTGAGGTTGACGAATTGACTTAGCTTCTTCGTCCATGTATATATGATGTGTATAGACTAAAGGACTGATGCCTTTCAAGTCAGATATTTTCCATCCTATTGCTTTCTTACATCTCTTGAGAACTTCAAGTAAACACACCTCATGAGGAGTAGTAAGAGATGAAGATATAACAATAGGGCATTTTTTATTCTCTTCTAGGTATGTATACTTCAACTCCGTGGGTAGGGGCTTCAGATTAAGCTTTGGGGATTCCTCTTTAACAGCTTATTATGCCTCCTCTTTATTGAACAAAGGTAGAATTTCTTCATCCTCTTCCAACCTGGTAGAGTAGCAAGCAAATCTAAGGGTTCAGGCAACCCTTCATCAAGATCCCCAAGATTTTCATTCAACTTCTCTTGCATTTTCTGATTACAATGCTCTTCCACTAAAGTTTCTGATGCACACCTCTTCTGGACCTTCATCTTCTTCCGGATTGATTGGTTTTTTGGACATATAGAAGATATTGAGCTCCAATGTCATGTTGCCAAACGTGAGTTGCATGAGTCCATTCCTACAAGTTATGATTGCTTTTGATGTAGCTAGGAATGGTCTTCCAAGTATGATAGGAACATAATTAGTTTCCTTGACAATTGGGTCTGTATCAAGAACAACAAAATCCACTGGATAGTAGAAATTGTCAACTTGAACTAAGACATCTTCAATTATCCCTCTTGGAATTTTCACTGATCTATCTGCTAGAGATAGAGTGATTGATGTTGGCTTCAATTCACTAAGTCCCAATTGCTTGTAGACAGAGTATGGTAGCAAATTCACACTTGCCCCCAAGTCTAACAAAGCTTTCTCCACTACAGTTCCTCCAATCATCACTGAGATGGTAGGGCAACCCTGATCTTTGTACTTTACTAGAGACTTGCACTATATGATGGTGCTTACTTGCTCAATTAAAAAGACTTTCTTATTCACATTCAACCCTCTTTTGATAGTACACAAGTCCTTCAGGAATTTTGCATAAGTCGACACTTGTTTGATCATATCTAGCAATGGGATGTTGACCTTCACCTGTCTCAATACTTCAAGAATTTATGATGCATTTCTGATTCCCTTTTTCCCATGCAAAGCTTGAGGAAAAGGTGGAGGTATGTGTTTCTTCATCACATCTCCCTTGATAACTATTTTCTCTAGATTTTCATTCACTGTTGAATCATGGTCCTCTTTCCTTTCATTGCTACCTTTCTTCTTTCCTTTGATTTCCTCCCTCTTCTCTGTCTCTTTTTCTTCTTCCTCTTTTTCAACATGTGGTGTTGGTAGCTCAACCTCTGTACCACTCCTTAGAGTGATCAAGGCTTTGACGTCCCTCACCTGTGAAGATTCTCCCTTATGAGCTTCCACTTCATGGATACTTTTGGGGTTTTGGTGAGGTTGAGAAGGAAACCTCCCCTTTTCTTGCACTGTGTTAAGGTTAGTGAGCCTTGAGATTGAGTATAGGAGATTATCTATCTTCTGAGATAGATCATTTTGCATTCCATCCATCATTTTGTTCAATGTATTCTCTACACTGACAATTCTTTGACTGAGTTGAGCATTGATGGATTTCTGATCTCCAACAAAATCTCCCACGACCTTGCTTAGATTCACTATTGCTTGCTCAAGATTTGAAGCTTGTTGAGATGCTTGGCCTGGTTGTGTGTACTGAAGTGCTCTTGGCTTCCAGGAGAAATTTGGATGGTTCCTCCAATTTGAATGTAGGTATTTCCATATGAAGCATTGTTGTTGGGCTTGAATTGTCCAATGACATTCCCTTGATCTTCAAACATTTCTCTAACAGCTGGAATTGTAGGACACTCCTCCACCAAGTGCTCATAAGATTGACAAATAGAACAAGGCATAACTTGCACTAGTGTTTCAGAAACGGCTTGCACTTCACGTATCTTTTTCAGTTCTAGCTCCTCCAATCTTCTTGTCATAGCTGCAACTTTTGCTTTCATGTTATTATCTTCATTTAAGGTATACATCCCAGCCTTAGCATTAAGGGCATTTGGTTGAGACTTTGTTTTCCCCACTTCTTCCTTGTTCGGTTCATCCCATCCTCTTGAGACCATAATTCAAGAAATCCATGGCTTCCACTGGATTCTTGCTCATGAAATCTCCTCTACACATAGTCTCAAGGAGTTGCTTCATTGAGGAAGACATACCGTCATAAAAGTAACTCACCAATAGCCATGTATCAAAACCATGGTGAGGACAAGCATTGATAGCTTCCATGTATCTCTCCCAACACTCATAGAATTTCTCACTCTCTTTAGTTGAGAAGTTTAAAATTTACCTTTTCAAGCCATTTGTCCTATGAGTAAGGAAAAATTTCTTGAGAAATGCAGCTTGCAAATCAGTCCAAGTTCTGATACTCCTTGGCCTTAAAGAATTAAGCCAAATCTTGGCCTTATCCTTCAAAGTAAAAGGAAATAGCTTTAGCCTCATCAAGTCGATTGAAGCTCCTCCCTCTTGGAATGTATTACAAACATCTTGAAATTCCTTGATATGCGCGTAGGGATTCTCACTTTCCATCCCATGGAAAGTAGGTAGAAACGGCACAATATGCGGTCTGATTACTAGCTGCTCTATAGGAGGCACTATACATGATGGTGCATTCATACGAGGTGGATGCATGCGGTCCCTCATTGATCTGAATGCATTGGGATTGTCCTGGTGACCATGGTGACTATGCTGATCTTCAGGTGGTCCATGATGTTCAAGCACAATTCCAACTCTGTTTTGTGAGGTGTTTCAATTTTCACAAGTCTTCATCCACTATCTCGTATCCAATATGGCATACACAACTAGTAACAACTGTAACAAAAACAAAGAAACAAAAGAAAACAAAACTACAAAAAGACTAAGATTAACTAAAAATTAAATTAAAAGATAGGCTAAAATATGAACAAGTAAAAGAAACAATTAAAAAGAGTTAGTAAAATAAAAGAAAAATCACCAAACTTGTGATGAAGATCACAAGTACTCTAAAAAGGTGATATCACTGTAAAGTTGGTTCGATCCCCGGCAACGACGTCATTTGATTCGTGCCTAGCTGGTGTATGTCCTGTTGATTGGTGTTCAATCAACTGGTGTGCCTCGATTTCGGTCCTCAGACGGGAGTAATCAACAAAATTTATAAACCTATTTCACCATATACTAGGGTGGCATTAGCTAGCATAGCATAGTGGCTCTAGGATCGTTCATTGGGATGGGTTTTCAAATTACAACTGATATTAGTTCAAAAATTGAATTGGTGCTTTTTCTTTTCAAGGTTAACTTTAAAAGAAAACATAAAGATGTTTGAAAATGTTGGTTTTTAAGTGAAACCACTAATAAAGTAACGGAAATTACTTACAAAGAAAAATGCTTCTTGGAGTTTTTAGATCATTGGGCTTAGGTTCCTTATACAAAAAGGGAGTTCCGGTCACTTGAATCTTTTCCTCGCATTGGGGATTTAACATATAGTTATTTCCCGAACCGGTGTGGTACAGATGCTTCCCCTCAATGGGTTCAAACACTAATTCCCTGTCACTGAATCATCTTGCAATGTTTCATACCTCTCACCTAGTATTGGCCATTCAAGGTGATCCTTAACCTTGGATTACCCGTCAAAAGCTCGCAAGAGATAACTAATGGATGTCTCCTTGGAGTCCAAAAGCTTACCAAGTGTTGGCTATTCTAGAAAATCCTACCTTTAAACCACCTCCCAGAGGCTCGCAAGAGATAAACTAGTGTATCTCAATGGACAGAGACCACTTACCTTACCAAGTGTTGGTCCAGGTGATTTTAAGGGATTTTAAGTTCACTAAAAAAATAAAAACCATTAACGGATCACACTTTCTCTTCATTAAAAACTGAAACAACAAAACTTCCAACTTTGCATTCAGAACCTTACCCAGCTTCCTTCACTCCAAGAAACAAAAAGCCTAGCCACTCATCTTCTGGGAAAACATCCTTAGAGTTTGTTTGGCTAGTGAGAAAAATACAATGAAAATGAGTAGGTAAGGCCTAAGCTCTGTGTATTACTTTATGAAAACAATACAAAAGTATCGTCTCTAAGAAAAACTCCCGAGAGATATTTTAAAAATAAAATTACAATATATTATATAGAAAGGCTATTCACCCTTCCTTCTTACTTCCTAACTAAGGAATCCTATGATTGGTGGATTACAAGAAGAAAATAAGGATTTATACAAAATATATGAAGAAAAGATCTAACAGAGTCGGTCGCAAATATATGGGATTACACAGGTGGATTTTGCAAGTTGAAACATGACTTGCGAAAATTTCGCAAGTTGAAATTGTCCATTTTGCAAGTTGAACTTTGATTTTCACAAGTTGAATTTGTGATTTCGCAACTTGCGAAATTGTCTTTCAGCTTGGTGCAGTTGTCTTCCATTGGCCATAACTTCTTCATTTCAGCTCCGATTTGCACATTGTTTAAAGTGTTGGACTCCTAACTTCCCAAGCTTCGAAACGATATATAGTATGTATAAAATGGACTCTAGAAAGTGCTCAAAATGTGTCCTGCAGCTGCTCTCCTCTTGAATTTCTTCATGTTAGATTCCTCTCTCTGTTTTTCCTCCTTGCATTCTTGATTGGCTTTGGAAAAGGACTACGAAGCTCCAAAGCTTGGATCCTTCATGTAAATGAGCTTCCATTTGCTTTGCCATGGACTATACAGAGCTTTCCCTCATTCTTGGATTGCTTTGGTGATCAAAAAGCTATCGAAAACACCAAAACTTGCCACAATTTGATTAGAAACACTTGCAAGGGTCCTTAACGTGTCGATTGAGTTAAAAGGTAATAACTACTACTCAAAATTAAAAGAGTTAATTACAAACTATAAAATAGCACTTTTTGAGTAGTAATCAAAACTCAAGAGCTGCCGGTGGATCCCTATTAAGCCATATAGAAGGAGATTTCCTAAACTAAGAAAGAAAAATCAAAATAAATTTTCCTCCATCTTTAACTTAAGGCATGATGTAATTTGAGTTTAAGAAAAGTCTTAAGAAAAATACTATGAGGGGACACCAAAATTAAGCACATGAGGTTTAGGTTGAAAGAACCAATCAAGAGAAAATCAAGAGACGCTAAGGGGAATGCTAAACATAGATTCACATTTATGTATACAAAAATCAGGTGAGAAAATTGAGAAATTGCATATCTTGTGTCATCTTGCTCAATTCTAGGAAATTTGACTACTTGGGTATCTTGTGTGTGAAACATGTTATGTTGAGTCAATATGGTTTCATGAATCTCATTACATATTTTTCATTTTTTTTTTTTTACTTTTTTCATTTTCTAGGGACTAGCAACGTTTAGGTTGAGGGGGATGATTGGAGCTAAAATATGTGCTCTAATGACACATATTTGATATGATTTGTGCACCAAAGGACATTCAAATCACCCAACTTGACCTAAATCGATGCTAAGGCCCTATCCATGAGTTTAATTTGTATTTTGGAGACTTATCTCAGGTTCAAGGGAAGAAAATGGTGCAAGTTGAATCACTTTAGATTTTGAAAGATCAAGAAAGGGTTAAATGAGGAAATAAGTGAGTCACGACTCATGACTATGAGGAAAGGCAAAAAGAGGATATCATGAGTTTGGAAGATGAGAAATGACCATTATGGAGTAAGAAAGAAGGCAAGAAAACATGGGAAATGAGGCATGAAGCAAGATTCAGTTGCATGGAAATTTAGAACTCAAAAATCTGATGGTAATATATGCTTTGAGTCTGAGGAAAAATTTAGAGCACTTTTCGAAGGCCATTTTATACATACTATATATCGTTCCGAAGCTCAGAAAGTCAAGAGTCCAATGCTTTAAACAGTGTGCAAATCGGAGCTCAAAATGAAGAAGTTATGACCATTTGAAAACAACTACATAAAGCTGAAGGGTCATTTCGAAATTCAACTTTTGAATTCAAAATCCACTTTGAAATGACACCAATTTCGAACTCACCCGCTGCCACTGATTACTACTTAAAAAGAGCATATTTTAAATGATAATTCTCATGAGTTTCACATTTTTTAAGTAGTAATTATGCCTAAAACACTCAATTAACATGTCGTTGCGCTTACAAGAGTTACTAACAAGTTTTATGAAGTTTTGGAGTTATTACAAGGTATGATTTTGATAAATTGGTGACAAAAGAGATGAATCAAATTGAAGAGAACAAATAAAGTTGATGAAGATCCAAATACATAATGAAAAAAGTAATGCAATTGGTTTTGAATGGGATTTGGAGGTAATTGAGGTGGATTCAAAAGAAAAAAATGGAAGAAATGAAAAAAATGAGTGAAAAATTATGTATTTCCATTTTGCATGATCATGCGAAATGGACCAGAAAGAATTTTTTGCTGCAAATCAAAGGGAAATCTTAAAGATGATTTGCCATGACCATGCGAAAATTTCTCACAGTCATGCGACATGCTCCAGGAAGGTGAAAATTGGTGTTGTTGCATTTTTTATTTCGCACAATCATGTGAAATTTCTGGATCTCATGCGAAATTGCTAGATCTCGTGTGAAATGACCATTTTATTACTAAACTCTAGATTTCTTAGTGAAGAAGCCTCCGGAAGACCTCTTAGATGATGCCAAGTGTCCACTTGACCTTGTCCTATAAATAGAAACTTGATTTTCTCATTTAAAGAACTTTTTAGAATTTCTAATTGTAGAATTTTCCAAATCTCCTCTCTCTAGAGAATTCTCTACTTTCCTTCATTTTCTCTCGTTTCCCATCATTTTCTCGCTAGCCAAACATGCCTTGTGAGACCAAATCTCGAAGCATGAGTGGCTAAATCTCGTTTTTCTCGGAGGAATGAAGATCTAGAGGCAAGATCTATGGTGAATTAGAGAAATGAGCTTGAATTGCAAATGTAATTTGATCCAATTGATTGATTAATTGAATTTTGGGGATTTTTCTCTTCAAATTGTCTTGGATGACTTCTACAATGCAAACTAGGTAGATTTCTTAAATTCTTAAAATTAGATTTGATGAGATTGAATAGTTGCATTGTGTGAATCTTTGGAAGATAATTTAAGATGAAATGAATATATGATTTGAATTGATCTCTTGGATTAAATGACCTAATTTGAACAGAAATTAGATATAGCTCTAAAGCTAAATAAAAAATCGGTTTAGATGAAAATTTAGGTTTTCAATCTAACTTGATGAAAATTAGATCTCAACATCTATTCACCATGGAAATTATTTTCTAGAAAATCCTAATTCCAAGAATTTCATTTTCTATTAATTTTCTTCTATTTTACATTTCATTTTTCTTCTCAATTTGAGACCATTGTTACATTTATTTTTCACTATGAATTTTTAAATCAATTTCACTTGATCACAATCATTTCTTATCATCTCATTCAAGCCTTAATTACCAAGAACAATCCATCCTAGTGGACGACACCTAAAAACCACTATACTACAGTAGTTTGTACTAAAACCACTTTTTGATCAAGTACAAGCTGCTCTAGAATAGTGAATTAGGTTATAAATTTTGTTTTAATCCAATAAACGATAAAAAATCAAGCGATAAAAAATGGTGTCGTTGTTAGGGATGGTGCTAAGGTGATTGAGGCAATTTTTTTAGTGAGGATTAACCCTTGTGATCCACATCATAAGATTGGTGAAGTTCTCTTTACCGATTCTCCATTTTTCCTATTATTATTTTTACTCCATTTTAATCTTTTATTTCTCTTTTTGTTCTTCTTGGTTTGTTTTGGTTTTTCTTGGCTTGTTTTGTAGGCTCTCCACTGCATATTACATTGAGAATAAAATTTGAGGGAGAGATTACAAAGGACTTTCATTGCTAATCATCTTTGGTTTGTGATCCAATTGTTGAGGAAATGGAAAATCAAAGAGAAAATCAACAAACTCAACAAGGACCAAACAATGGCAATTCTCACATATCTAGATCAATGAGAGAATACATGCATCCTCAAAGGATAGGCGTGGGATCATGTATAGTTCTTCCTAATGAGCCTATTGTGATAAAAACTCACTTGGTACCACTTCTACCTCAATTTCATGGGATGGAGAATGAGAATCCTTATACTCATATAAAGGATTTTGAAGAATTTTGTCATACATTTCATGAGGGAAACACATCCATAGAGCTTATGAGATTGAAACTTTTTCCATTCACATTGAAGGATAAGGCTAAGTTGTGGTTTAATTCATTGAGGCCCCAAAGCATAAGGTCATGGTTGGAACTACAAACAACCTTCTTGAAGAAATTTTTTCCCACACATCGCACAAATGGCTTGAAAAGGCAAATTACCAATTTTGCGACATTGGACAATGAAAAATTTATGCTTGTTGGGAAAAATATATAAAAGTAGTCAATGTTTGTCCTCATCACGGTTTTGACACATGGATGTTGGTGAGTTACTTCTATGAGGGCATGTCACCAAATATGAAGCAATTGCTAGAACCATGTGTGAAGGTGACTTTATGAGCAAAAGTCCCAATGAAGCCTTTGAATTTTTGAATTATGTGGCTGAAATATCAAGGTCATGGAATGAGCCACATGAAAGGGATTTACACAAGTCCAAGTCTCAAAGCAATTCAAAAGGAAGAATGTATATGTTGAATGAAGATGTTGATCTACAAGCTAAAATGATAGCTTTGACAAAAAGTCTAAAGGAACTTGAAGCTAAGGAATTTCATAAGGTGAATGCAATATATGATAATCCAATTTACATGGAGCAATGTTCTAGTTGTCAATCTATAGAACATGAAGTGAGTGATTGTCCTCCAATACCGGCTATAGGGGAAAGACTTGTTGAGAATCATCCGAACATGTCATGAATTGTGGACAAGTGCAATTTTCTTCAAGCTAATACTCACAAAGCCAACAATTCATGGAAGACTCTCCACAACAAGTTTCTTTGGTTGGGTAAGCTATTGTAAACTTGAGTAAAATTTTGGGAGATTTTATTGGTGATAAAAGAATATCAATACTCAAGTAAATCAAAGGATAGATCATATGGAGACATCTTTCAATCAGAAATTTGATAGCTTGCAAACCAATCTCACACAAAAGATTGATAATATGTAGCTTGCTATTTCTATACTCACAAGCATGCATACGGTGCAAGAAAAAGGAAAATTCTCTTCACAACCCCAACAAAATCCAAGTGGAGCCCATTAAATTGGAGAGACAAGTGAAAGTTCTACTAAGGAGGATGAAGTCAAAGCAACCATTACCTTAAAAGGTGGTAAGCAAGTTGATCAACCTATGCCAAAATCAAAAGAGAATGAAGAGAAGACTGAAAATGATGAGAAGAGTAAAAGAACAAAGGCTGAAAGTTTTGAAAGAGAAAAAAATGAGAAGAGTGAAGCTAAAATGAACAAGGATATGCTCTTAGCTCCACCTTTTCCCATGGCTCTTCAATCTAGGAAAATGGTAAATAATGCTCCAGAAATTTTTGAACTTTTGAAGCAAGTAAAAGTCAATATACCACTCCTTGACATGATTAGACAAGTTCCAGCCTATGCCAAATTTCTTAAGGATTTGTGTACCATAAAGAGAGTAATGCATTTGAAAAGAAAATCTTTCTTGATTGAACAAGTTAGTGCAATCATCCAATGCAATACTCCAATCAAGTATAAGGATCCAGGTTATCCAACTATCTCGATGAATATTGGCAACACTTTTGTAAAAAGAGCACTTTTAGACTTGGGGGCAAGTGTGAATCTTCTTCCCTACTCGGTATATATGCAATTGGGGCTTGTAGAACTAAACTCTACTTCCATCACACTTTCATTGGAAGATAGATCGGTTAAGCTTCCAAGAGGAATTATTGAAGATGTGTTGATCCAAATCGATAATTTCTATTATCCAATTGATTTTGTGGTGCTTGATACGGAACTAATGGACTCAACCATGTTCCTATTATACTTGGCCAACCTTTCCTTGCCACAATAAATGCATTGATTAATTATCGAAGTGGGGTGATGCAACTTACTTTTGGTAACATGACAATTGAGTTGAACATTTTTCATTCATGTAAGAAGCATGGTACCAAAGAGGAGGATGAACTTATGGAGGCTTATTTGATTAAATTGCCTATGGAAGAGCTAGTGAAAGAAAATGTTGAAGATAATTTTTCAAAACTTAATGAAGCAATTTCTAATGAATGGATTCGAGCGTTGAAAGTGAGTTTGAGCGGGGGTAGAATTTCTTTTTGGACTTCTGATCAAAGTAGAGTTTGGAGGATCAATGAAGAAATGCAACCTTTGAAGTTAATGAAATGGTCTTTCGGCTTGAAGAAAGTGAAAACCATGAAGCATGGTGTGCATAATAATCCAAAGACCATGAAAAAGAAGCTCAAGGAATGGCATGACCAACTTATTCAAAAAAACAAGTTCAAATAAGGCAATTTCAAGCCACATGTTTTTCTGAGAAAGCTTAAGTACCAAGGAGTTGGTCCATTCATTGTTTGCAAGCCATATCCAAATTGAGTATTGATGCAAAGGTTAATGGGCTTAGTCATGTCAATAGCTAGCTAGCCCAATGGTTTCTCATTTCTCTACTTTCCTTTGAATTTTGATTTATTTTTATTTCTTTTTTTGTCTTTTAGTTTCCATTAAATAAATCCAGTTCAACTCTTTGATTTGTGTTTTGAAGGACTTTTCAGATGGATAGAATGCATGAACCAAGGAAAAAGGAGTTTTAATGGCCCATCACCAGTTTGCACATTCATGCCAAAAACAGGGGAATTCATGCCAAAAACAAGGGGGTTTTCATAGTTTTGAAAATGCAAAAAATGAGTCTCTGTCTCATTATCATGATCGTGCGAAATTTTTGTATAATTGTGTGAAATTGATGTGGATGACTACAGCAGTTTTAAGCCTCTAGACCAATTCGCATAATCATGTGAATTTTCACATGACCATGCGAAAATTCTACTGAAAGGTATAATAAGATAGAACTCTCTTGACCAATTCTTACGTACATGTGAATTTTCACATGATTGTGCCAAATTATGTTAAAAGAAGAGAGTAGTTGCAACACACTTCACCTTCTTGTCTAGTTTGCACACTCGTGAGAAATTTTAAAAAACTCCATGTGAATCATTGACTTATCATTGAAATCATGTTTTCTATGGACATTGTCATCATCTATACCTTGATTTTAATCCACACATTGTGTCTCTAACTTAGTGTTTTGGTTTTTAATAGATTCGTTTTCATATTTTCTTCTCTTATGTTATTCATATCTGGAAATTCTCATGTGTGACCTTATTTTTGTTTTAGCTATTGAAGTTGAAATTCATGAGAGATTGAGGTATCTTCCCTTCATTTCTTTGTATATTTTCATTACACTTTGAGGACAATGTACAAGTTAGGTTGTGGGGAGGGTTAGAAAGGAAGAGAAGGAAATATGTTGTTAGTTTTGTTAGTTTTTATAGAATTTCTTTTTCATAAATCACATTTGTGACTTATTTGGTGAAATTTTTTGAGATGACTATAGCATTTGTGATTGATGAATGAGCAAACCCAACTTGAAAAAAAAGTTGATTTAGAATACTAGCTTATTTGCTTGATCTTAGAAGATTGGTTATGTGAATTAAAGTTGATTTGACTTTGAAATCTTCATTTTCCAAAGGGTCATTTCTATTTGAGTCTTGGCACATACTGTGCACTCTAGACCCCGGATATAAGATGAAAAACTAGTCTAACCTTAAGAGTTGGACTTGATTGTCTTGTAACATTGATTACTCTTGAAATGAGTTAAGACACCTTGAAAAGAGACCAATGTGCCCAATTTTGAAAAAAAAAAACAAAAAGTTAATGAATAAAAAGGTTGAGTTATGCTTGCCTTGAAACCTGAGCAAGGTCCGAGGGGTATATGGCCCAAAGGTTTTTGAAACCTGGTGCCCTAAGCCATTTTGGTTGGGAGCCACCGATCTCAATGCTCGTTACATGGGTGGATAGGTGGAGTATGAGCTCAATTGTAGGTACTAAGGTATTGGATCCTAATTTGAGGAGTCTGAGGTGAAGTCCGAGGAGTTACTGGCTGGTTGAATAGTCTTATAAACTTGGTGCCCTATGCCTTATAGTTGGGAGTCATCGATGAATCCCTGCTACATGGACCATATACTTGGAGATACCTTTAGCATTGCACTCCTACAATAAGTCCTTCGAAAAAATAATAATAATAAAATAAAGATAGGTGTGTTCTTGACCTATGAGAGACTAACTTTTGTTGTTTGAGATACATTGAGCTAGTTTGGAGGGAGGATTAGTTTTGAATGCTATATTCGGGCACTAGCTTAATTACACTCAAGGCTTGTTTGGAAAGATTGTTTGGGGAATGAAGATGGATATGTTTTTGATACCTTGATTTGCATGATATTCTTTCTATTAGATATAGTAAATAAGTTGGGATTTTGTTGATACCTATGGATAGTAGGGTGTGCTTGTTTATCAACCATTTATGCTATGGAAATTTCAAAGACTTTTTTTTTTCAAATGATTTGCTTATGTGACATATGATTTCTTTTGTTTGGTATTGTTTTTCTTTATTTTTTTCATACCATTACTAAGGTACTAGCAATGTATTGGTTGGGGGGAATGATTACTACTCAAAAAAAGCATATTTTAAATGATAATTCTCACGAGTTTCACATCTTTTGAGTAGTAATTATGCCTAAAATACTCAATTAAGATGTTATTGCCCTTACAAGAGTTACTAACAAGTTTTAGGAAGTTTTGGAGTTATTTCAAGGTATGATTTTGATAAATTGGTGACAAAAGAGATGAATCAAATTGAAGAGAACAAATAAAGTTGATGAAGATCCAAATGCATAATGAAAGAAATAATGCAATTGGTTTGGACAGGGATTTGGAGGTGATTGAGGTGGATTCAAAAGAAAGAAATGGAAGAAATGACAAAAAAGAGTGAAAAATTATGTATTTCCATTTCGCATGATCATGCGAAATGGATAAGAAGACATTTTTTGCTACAAATCAAAGGGAAATTTCAAAGCTGATTTCGCATGACCATGCGAAAATTTCGCACAATCATGCGAAATTGTTGGATCTTGTGTGAAATGACCATTTTATTACTAAACTCCAGATTTCTTGGTCAAGAAGCCTTCGGAAGACCTCTTAGATGATGCCAAGTGTCCACTTGACCTTGGCCTATAAATAGAAACTTGATTTTCTCATTTAAATAACTTTTTAAACATTTCTAATTGTAGAATTTTCCAAATTTCCTCTCTCTAGAGAATTCTCTACTTTCCTTCATTTTCTCGCTAGCCAAACATGCCTTGTGAGACCAAATCTCGAAGCATGAGTGGCTAAATCTCGTTTTTCTCGGAGGAATGAGGATCTAGAGGTAAGATCTATGGTGAATTAGAGAAATGAGCTTGAATTGCAAAGGTAATTTGATCCAATTGATTGATTAATTGAATTTTGGGATTTTTCTCTTCAAATTGTCTTGGATGACTTCTACAATGCAAACTAGGTAGATTTCTTAAATTTTTAAAGTTAGATTTGATGAGATTGAATAGTTTCATTGTGTGAATCATTGGAAGATAATTTAAGATGAATTGAATATATGATTTGAATTGATCTCTTGGATTAAATGATCTAATTTGAAGAGAAATTAGATCTAGATCTAAAGCTAAATAAAAAATCGATTTAGATGAAAATTTAGGTTTTCAATCTAACTTGATGAAAATTAGATCTCAACATCTATTTACCATGGAAATTGTTTTCCAGAAAATCTTGATTCCGAGAATTTCATTTTCTATTAATTTTCTTCTATTTTACATTTCATTTTTCTTCTCAATTTGAGACCGTTGTTACATTGATTTTTCACTATGAATTTTTAAATCAATTTCACTTTATAACAATCATTTCTTATTCTCTCATTCAAGCCTTAATTATCGAGAATAATCCATCCTAGTGGACAACACCTAAAAACCACTATACTACAGTAGTTTGTACTAAAACCACTTTTTGATCAGGTACAAGCTGCTCTAGAATAGTGAATTAGGTTATAAATTTTGTTTTGATCTAATAAACGACGAAAAATCAAGAGATCAGACACTCCATCCACCCTAAGTAGACCCCACACGACTAGAAATCACCATTTTATTAATTTTTTAAAATCATTTTTAGGTAATTATTTTTGTAATAAGTGACCAATGAGAGTGTGCCACATGTTAGGTAATTGATGATATTATATAAACTCTCTTAGTTATAGGTTTTAGGGATCTTAGATATTTTTTTGGAGAGTTTGACATTGAAGGTGGAAGAAGACGATAACTTTGGTTTGTTTTCTTTTTCTTCTATATTAAATATATTGTTTTAGGTTCATTTGATTCAAATTATGGATTTTTACCCTATTATGGATTGTGAATGTGACATCACCCCCATGAGTAAATTATTGGTTGGGTGAGAATTTATCATTTTTTTTGTCCTATCCTTGTGAGTTAGTTTAGGGAATGATACGGTAGATTATTACCCAATACTAGTGATTCTTGGTAATTCTTGATCATTAGTTATCCTTGTCTTCTCTATCATTATTTGCCCAAAACAAAGCTATAAGGAGTAGGAAGGGTTAAAAAGTCAAATCTTAAATTGGTAATCAATCTTATTCATTTGATGGTTTTAGGAATCTGTTTTAAAAAGGAAAAATTAGGTTTATGATGCAATTTTGAGTTATAGAACTCAACTTGATCGCAAACGGCCAAGGATTCCAAAACCCTAAGATCTTATTACTTAAAAGACCCTTGTTTTCTCTAATTTCTATACCCTAGGTTAGATTGTGGAAAGCTCCAAACTTGAATCAATCGAATTTAAAATCAATATTCATTTTGTTATTAATTTAATTTCTTTTACTTAGTTTCACATTATTCACATATTGTTTTTCACTTTAGGATTTAAACAAAAGCAATTCATTTATTCTAGTATTGATAATTTCCATAAGCCAGTCCTTGAAGATGACACCCGGAGTACTACAAAAGTCGTAGTGACTTTTTCTCTAGCTTTTCTTGACCAGAGTTGCTGCGTAAAAAAGGATAAGTATTTTGGTACAATAAAGATTTTCGGTCACTCCGTTTGCCCCTCCCTTTTCTCTCTAAGCAATTCATTCACTTCACGCAGATCCCTCTAATCTTTCTCCATCCAAATGTTGTCCGGGTGCTGATGGGATGCAGCATTCTGGACATGCTCTTCTAGCTGGATCTTTCCCTACTGGAAGTCTTGTTCGTCTACACAGTAAATATGAGTCAAAAGGAAAGGTTCAACTTGGTTGCCCACATTCATTCCCTCCAACTGGTGACCAAGCTTCCAAACTTGAGCAAAGGGACATGTCCTTGTCTTCTATCCCAGGAGTGGTCCGTATGCGGGGCTAGACAGAGTCTTTACTCCACAACGCTCGTTGGAGATTCCGAGTAGGATATGTCTCTGTAACTTTTATTTGTTCTTTGTAATTATTTCTTCTTTGTTGTGCACTCACTGTTGATTCTTCTGTTTGTGTGGTGTAGGCAAGGACAGATGAGGTTGTCTTGTAGAGTGGGTGGAAAAAGCTTCTTTCACTAGGCTCAACAAGCTATTTGAGATAGACGCGCCTGAACGGAACCATAAGGTTCTTCTGTCAAACAAGAATCTATTGGCGTTGATCAACGAGCCTAAGTCATTTGTTATCCCCGTCTTCTCTCGCATGGCTCCCCTGTCTTTGGTGTTCGGCAAGCACTTTGTTGTGAAAGACTTGCCCTTTTACGCGGTCGCCCTCTTGGTGGACTCAGAGGCATGCCAGGCTAGCCTAGAGGAACGGGAGAAAAAGCGTCAGGAAAGGATGCTAAGGCAAACTCTGACTACAAGTCGTCTGACCTTCAACTTCATTGTCCAACTTTTTGCTAAAAAGAAGAAAGAACCTGTTGTTCAGTTGTTCGAAGGGCAAGGACTCCACCTCCTGCACCTTCGTCTTTTCCATTAACTTCATCCTCTTCCTTGTCTTCGTCTTCTTCAACCCCCAATAGTGAGCCAGAGGCAAGGGCTGAATGGGTGGTGTGCACCATTGTCTGTGAGGAAGAAGGAGAAAATAGAGACATGGCATCATACCAGAGGGCCGGATTTCAAGAGAGGTAATGCAAGCGCCTGTCCGAATCCATCACTGTTAGTCCTTTCTTCTCAAAGAAAGCCTATCTGAAGCATGCTTATCCGGAACCTACTTTGGCTCCTGTACTAGTGCTAGTATCTTCGACTATTGTTGTAGAGATCATCCCTAAGCCGAAAGAGAAGCTTTGCTCCACTGATGACATTGCTCATCATGAGCCAAGGAGGCCCTTCACAGGTCGAAACCATTTCAGCGAGGAGTCGCTTAACAGTATGGCGTCTTCTTCCTCCCGTCCAAAGCCATCCTATGTCCCCAACCGGGAAGAGGTAGCTGAGCTGCTAAGGTAGATTTCGTCATTCACCGAGAGAGAGAGAGACTCTAGTACAAAACATGGGAGTGCTCTTTCTGGCCACTCAGTGGATCCCGATTGAAATAGAGAATAATCCGGATCACTCCTTCATGGCATGGCTCCCGTATGGCACTCCAAACAACGTCATCTCCCACATCATGCCTATGCAGGACTACATGGCTTTCGAGAAGCGGAAGTGGTAAGTCGTTTCCCTTTTCTCTTTGTTTTGCCTTAGTAATTGGTTTCTTAACAATTTTCCTACTATCCCCTCAGGTGATAGCTAGAGTCCGAAACCTTATGCGATAGCGCACTCAGCTCTTCTACTGGTTGGAAGCTGCCAAGACCATGAGGGTATACATTGCCCATAACATGGAGGATAGTGAAGATCTCCACGTTAGGTTAGAAATGGAAAAGAGTGAGGTCACTGTTGCTCGGAAGCTTACTGAGGAAGGGGTCGGTCTGCTGAAGAGGGTGGAGGAGGAGAAGGAGGTGACTCAAGCTAAGGCTCATCGGCTGGTCGAGAAGAATGAGACGATGGAGGTTGGTAAGAAGAAGGCCGATGGAGAGGCTGGTCGGCTGAGGCAGGAGCTAGAGGAGCTCTGGACGAGGTTTGCCATTCAGAAGGAAGAGTTGGAGGCTGAGTACCAGAAACAAGTGGACAACATGCTCTTCTATGGCTACCACTATTGTATGAAGAAACATGGCATCGCCCAAGACACTCCTAGAGTTTCGTCGGACGAGGAAAAGGAAGTTGTAAGCGGCTCTGCCCGGGGTGAAGGTGATGCTTCTGGAGCCGATCCCTTTAGCGGGCATGCTTGATCTTGTATTTACCTATTCTGGTCGGATATGGCCTAGACGAAAAAATTTGTAAAGACATTGGATATTCTATATATTTGAATATGTCTATTTTATCTGTTTGCTTCTCACATATTATTTCCATAAGCACACTTTATTGATAATACTGCTTTAGGTTGGATACATTCTAAGGGCGGAACAAGGGTACACTGTCCACTGTTTGAAGATGGTATGCCCCTAAATCTCCAACCTTAGTTACAACATATGGCCCTTCCCAATTAGCTTGAAGCTTTCCCATTCCTAATTCGGTTGTATTCTTGAAGACTATTCTCAGGACTAGGGTTCCTGTTCCGAAAAATCGTGGTTGTGCCTTTTTGTTGTAATGAGTGATCGCTCTCTAATGGTAAGAAGCATCCGGATAGTCGTGTTTCCTCGTATTTCATCTATCCATTCCATATGTCTTAGGAGTTCCTCATCGTTGTCTCTTTGACCTTGTACGACCGTTTTGGCGGTAGGCATGCCTATCTTGGTGGGAATTACGGCCTCCATTCCATAGGCAAGGGTGAAAGGAGTAGCTCTTGTTGACCGTCTGGATGTCGTTCTGTAAGCCCATAAGACTCCGAGCAGTTCGTCTACTCATTTCCCTTTGGTTCATTCCAGCCTTTTCTTTAGTGCACTCAATAGGGTTTTGTTTGTTGCCTCTACATGTTCGTTGCTTTCAAGATAGTGAGGCGTTGAATATAGGTTCTTGATGTTTAACTCCAAGCAGAATGTTCGAAAGACAATACTATCAAATTATGGCCCATTGTTTGCCACAATCGCTCGTGGGACTCCAAACCAACACACAATGTCTTTCCAAAAAAACTTGGAGACGTCCTTGTCTTTGATGCTGGCGTAGGCTTCTGCCTCTACCCACTTGCTAAAATAGTCGGTTGCTATGAGCATAAATTTCTTTTGCACTACTGCAATGGATAAAGGGCCAACTATGTCCATCCCCCACTACACAAATGATTTGTGCCCAGTTGGTGTATGTCTTGCTGATTGGTGTTCAATCAACTAGTGTACCTTGATTTCGGTCCTCAGACGGGAGTAGTCAACAAAATTTATAAACCTATTTCACCATGTACTAGGATAGCCTCAGCTAGAATAGCATAGTGGCTCTAGGATCGTTCACTGGGATGGGTTTTCAAATTACAACTGATATTAATTCAAAGCTAAATTGATGTTTTTTCATTTCAAGGTTAGCTTTAAAAGAAAACATAAAGATGTTTGAAAATGTTGGTTTTTAAGTGAAACCAATAATAAGGTAACAGAAATTACTTATAAAGAAAAGTGTTTCTTGGAGTTTTTAGATCATTGGGCTCATGTTCCTATTACAAAAAGAGAGTTCCGGTCACTTGAATCTTTTCCTCGCATTAGGGGTTTAACATATAGTTATTTCCCGAACCAGTGTGGTACAGATGCTTCCCTTTTATGGATTCAAACACTAATTCCCTGTCACTGAATCATCTTGCAATAGTGCATACCTCTCACCTAGTATTGGCCATTCAAGGTGATCCTTAACCTTGGATTACCCGTCAAAAGCTCGCAAGAGATAACTAATGGATGTCTCCTTGGAGTCCAAAAGCTTACCAAGTGTTGGCTATTCTAGAAAATCGTATCTTTAAACCACCTCCCAAAGGCTCGCAAGCGATAAACTAGTGTATCTCAATGGATGGAGACCACTTGCCTTACCAAGTGTTGGCCCAGGTGATTTTAAGGCGTTTTAAGTTAACTAAAAACATAAAAACCATTAACGGGTTACACTTTCTCTTCATTAAAAGCTGAAACAACAAAACTTCCAATTTTTGCATTCGGAACCTTACCCAGCTTCCTTCACTCCAAGAAACAAAAAGCCTAGCCACTCATCCTCTAAGAAAACATCCTCAGAGTTTGTTTGGCAAGTGAGAAAAATACAATCAAAATGAGTAGGTAAGGCAGAGCAAAGCTTTATGTATTACTTTATTCAAAACTATACAAAAGTTGGTCTCTGAGAAAAAAAACTCCCGAGATCCCCTCAAAAAGAAAAATTACAATAGATATATAGAAAGGCTATTCACCCTTCCTTCTTACTTCCTAACTAAGGAATCCTATGATTGGTGGATTACAAGGAGAAAATAGGGATTTAAACAACAAATATCTGAAGAAAAAAATCTAAAAGAGTTGGTCGCAAATATCTGGGAGTACATAGGTGGATTTCGCAAGTTGAAACATGACTTGCAAAAATTTCGTAAGTTGAATTGTCCATTAACAAGTTGGACCATGATTTCGCAAGTTGACTTTTGTGATTTCGCAGCTTGCGAAATTGTCTTTCAACTAGGCGTGGTTGTCTTCCAATGGCCATAACTTCTTCATTTCAGCTCTGATTTGCACACCATTTTAAGCGTTGGACTCCTGACTTCCCGAGCTTCGAAAAGAAATATAGTATGCATAAAATGGACTCCAGGAAGTGCTCAAAATATGTCCTACAGCTGCTGTCCTCTTGAATTTCTTCATGTTAGATTCCTCTCTCTGTTTTTCCTCCTTGCATTCTTAATTTGCTTTTTGCAAAGGACTACAAAGCTCTAAAGCTTAAATTCTTCCTATAAATGAGCTTCCATTTGCTTTTCCATAGATTATATAGAGCTCTCCCTCATCTTAGATTGCTTTGGTGATAAAAAAAAAAAGCTATCAAAAACACCAAAACTTAACACAATTTGATTAGAAATGATTGCAAGGGTCCTTAACATGCCAATTGAGTTAAAAGGTAATAACTACTACTCAAAAGTGTTTAAAAGAGTTAATTACAAACTATAAAATAACACTTTTTGAGTAGTAATCAACAAACAACTAAGGACTTGTGACCGAGTTGAGAGCTTCAGAAGGCACACGAGGAATGAGAGCATATATTTGACATCGGTCACATCTCTTAACATAGTTTTCAACATCTTGCTTCATGGTGGGATAATAGTACCCTTGCGTGTGAGCGCAATGTGCTAGGGTTTGCTTGTTTGGATGATTTCCACACACGCCTTCATAGAGTTCGGCCAAGACATACTTGGCTTTTGGATTGCTCAAGCATCTTAGGTATGGACCTCCAAATGACCGTCTATAAAGGTGGTCACTGATCAGAGTGAAGCGGGTGGCCTGTATGCGGAGTTTGTGCATTTGCTTCTCGTCTTCTGGTAGTTCTCCCGTCTTGAGGTATTTCACGATGTCGTGCATCTAGCCGAGGTCCACCTCATTGGCACTACATATTGGCTTTGGTGTGATTGAGGGTGTGGCTTGGAAGTAGATGGGCAGTATCACTGCCTCTCTTATAGGGAGAGTGGTAGTTATTCCGGCCAGTGCGTCCTCCTTTGAGATCTCCTTTCAGGGTGCCTGTCTAACAACCCACTCATTTAGCTTTTTCAAGCGATTTTCTACCATGGTGAGATAGCAAGCCATGTGTTCATCCTTTGCTTCATACTCTTTCTGAATTTGTCCGATGATTAGTTGAGAGTCACTCCGGATTTCCAACCTTGTTGTAGCCAATGTTATGGCAAAGTCTAGCCCAGCTAGGACAACTTCATATTCTGCTTCATTGTTAGAGGTAAAAAAGTTGAGACGGATAGCCTGCTCTACCAATTCTCCGGTTGGTGATTATAGGATCAAACCTACTTTGGATTTGGATGCTCTGGATGTTCTATCTACATGAAATATCTATTATTGCTCTCTGGGGAACTCAACTGAATGTGTTATTTTTTGAGAGAGTTTGACTATAAAATCAACCCTAACTTGCCCCTTTAGTGCTAACCTTGACTGGTATTTGATTCTGTATTCACTCAACTCGATGGCCCATTTCAACATTCGTCCGGACAAATCTAGTTTGTATAGGGTACTACGGAGTGGCTGATTTGTGAGCACAATCACTTGGTGAGCCAAGAAGTATGGGTGAAGCTTTTGGGCGGTGCTCTTCAGGGCTAGGGTCATTTGCTCCATTATGGAGTACTGAGTCTCTGCATCTACCACTGCTTTACTCACATATTAGACGAGTTTTTGTTCTTTGTCTTGTATGTTATGAAATAGGACGACGCTAACTGTACAGTCAGATAGGGCCAGATACATGTAAAGTTGTTCGTCATATTTGGGGCTGCTTAGAATGGGTGGTTCAGTGAGGTAACACTTGACTACTTCAAATGCCTGTCTGCATTCGTCCGTCTAGCTGAACGTGTTTTCTCCCTTGAGCGTAAGGAATAAAGGTCTCAACTTGTCTATGAAGTGGGCTATGAAACGCCCCAAAGCTACTAGATGGCATGTGATGTATTGTAACTCCTTTTAGCTACTTGGCGCAGGTGTTTCAAGGACAATTTTTATTTGATTCGGATTAACTTCAATTCCTCTTTGGGTCACCATAAACCCTAGGAACTTTCCTGCACTAATGCCAAAAGCGCACTTAGCTGGATAGAGTTTCATGTTGTATGCCCTCATCGGGCAAAATGTTTCTTCCAGGTGCTGGACGGGTTCATCTTGGGTTTCGCTTTTCACAACAATGTTGTCAATGTAGACCTCCACGGTTCGGCCGATCAAGGGCTTGAAGATCTTCGTCATTAATCTTTGATAAGTAGCGTCGACATTCTTAAGCCCGAACGGCATGACTTTGTAGCAGTACAAACCATGTGGTGTAACGAAGGTTGTTTTCTCCTCATCCGACTGGAACATAGGGATTTGGTGGTATCCAGAAAAAGCGTCTATAAAGGAAAACATCCCATGCCCGACGGTGGCGTCAACGATCTGATCTATCCGGGGTAAGGGAAAACTATCCTTTGGACAAGAGTCATTCAAGTTGGTGTAATAAACACAAACTCACCATTTCCCATCCTTCTTTGGAACGACCACCATGTTTGCTAACTAGTTCGGATACTTGACTTCCCTGATAAATTCGGCTACTAGAAACTTGTCAATCTCCATCTGGATGATTCTCTTACTATCTAAATCAAAACATCAAACCTTTTTTCAAATAGGAAGTGAGGAAAGTATGACATTGAGCTTGTGAGAGGCCATAGATGGATGGATTCTTGACATATTTGAGTGAGTCCAAGCGAAGACATCTTTGTTTCGCTGAAGCACACCTTTGAGTAGTTCCAATTCATCCTGCGTGAGCAGAAAACTAGTATAGGTGATTTGATCTATGCCATATGAGATGCACAGTGGCTGGAATGGATCAACTGCACACAAATCCTTCTCCACCAGGTTCAGTAATTGTTATTGCTCTCTTGTATTTGATGATTCTGGATGTGCCTCTTCATTGGCTGGATGTACGGAATCTAATGCCACTTGGTTGCATTGGCGCGTGGCTAGCTAGTTGCCAAGGAGATCTATTTGTCCCTCCTCAATGAGGTAACTCACCATTTGATGGTATATAGAGGAAACGACTTTCATTCTGTGAAGCCAAACACATCTCATAATGGCATTGAAATGGAACAAATCCTTGACCACTGAGAATTGTACGTTCAGGGTGATTGAGCCAGCTTGGACGGGCAACACAAGGTCACCCTGAGAAGTCGTCGTGGCTCCATTGAACCCGGATAGTAATCGTCCTGGGTTCTCTAAGGTGGACGGTAAGTAGCCCATCTACTTGTAGGCTAACATTTGTAAAAGGTCAGCTGAGTTGTCCAGATCAACCAGAACCCTTTTTAGGTCGAACCCACTTATCCCTAGTGTCAGGACTAGGACATCTTCGTGTGGTTGCAAAACCCGACTAGCATTTATTGGAGGGAAGGTAAATGTGCCATTGACGAGGTGCATACTTCATTCCGGAACGTTGTGCTGATGGAGTTGACCCACTCTCTTATAGAGGCCACGTGGAGCAACCTTTGCCTTTTCCATTTAGAATTGTATCTTTCATCAATGGGGCCTCTGTGCATGTGGCTGATGACAGCTCTGGGAGCTGTCAAAGATGTGGGAGCTTGGGCCGTCTTTCTTTGCCCGCCAATTGCATGGACATATTGTTTCAGTTGTCCGACTTTGATTAGTCTTTCCACCAAGTAATGGAGATTCCTAAATTGTTCAGTGGTATGGTCGCGATCTTTATGATAGGCACACCTCCTGCCCCGATCCCATTTAGCCAGATCTGTCTTGATCGGCTTTGGCCACCTGAATTCGGACAGATTGTAGATCATTGAGAGGGGTTTCTCATATAAGATATTGAGTGGGGTCAGACTCACTTAACTCTACTACTGCTGGCCATCCTGTCTCTTGCTAGCTTGCCTCGATTGGTTTGAGGGCTTGGAGCTCCCTGCTTGGTCGAACGATTGGTGACTAGGACTTGTTGAGTAGCCGCCCAAACATTGTCTTCGAGCATGGAGTACTTATTTGCTCATCTGAACAGGTCGTCCATTGTTACCAGCGACTTCTTTGCGAGTGACTCAAAGAACGGTGTGCTCGAACAGATGCTTCACTTGAAGATTTGCAGGATGCCATCCATGCTATAGGATTCCACCTAGAGCACAACTTGTTCGAATCGTTTCATGAAGTCTCTGAGTGACTCGTTCTTCTACATCTTGATGTTCTGCAAGGTGCTTATATTCTACTTATGGTGAGCTGAACATAAGTAGTGGCCCACAAAAGCTTCCGATAAATCCCGAAAATTGTTCATAGAATTCTTTGGGAGATGGTGGAACTAAGAGAGAGCCTAGTTGTGTAGGTTGGCCAGAAAGACTTTGCACAATAGTGTATCATTCCCTATATCAAAGGTCATGAGTTGCCTGAAGTGAATGATGTGATCGAACGGATTGTGTGTTTCGTCGTATGTCATGAATTTTGGCAATATGAACCCTCGAGATGGTTCATAAATAATAATATGAGGGTCGAACGGCGTAGAGAGCATGTCATCCAACCGTTGGCTAATAGAGCCGGGTGGAACTTGATCCGCCGGGGCCCCTGCTTGTTGTTGCCTTAGCGAATAAGAGGGCCACTCCAACACAATTGCTGCGGTTGAGGGACCTAGACGGGCCTCCAGGGTTTCCACCATGCTAGCTTTTCCCTCTATGCCTGGCCTCTGAGTCCCAATCAGGCACGCATCGCATTTGATAAACGTGACCTTTTGTTGCGCCTCCTCTTCGTTGATACTCGAGTAGAGTCGATGCTTTCGTCCAGCTGCACCTGGCGAGTTGGTGAAAACTCCTCCTCAAACTGTGCCATGTGACTGCCAGAGGGGAACTCTGTGTTCCTGGGGAAAGATACCTCGTTAATCTATCTTGAAGTTGTTCGCTGGCTTTGTGGTTGTCGACTTTGAGAGGAGCCTGCTGATGACATTTAGGCACACAACTCTTCATTCTCTTCTTTGAGTTGTCTTATTTGGCGGAGCAAAGACTGCATCTGTCGACCATTCTCTCATTGGCGTCTTTTCATTCTTTCACACTAGGCAAAGTAGCCTTCACTACCCATAGCTGATGATCGGCTTCTTAAGGGTGTTGACATCCTTAGTCGTTCCCACAGACAGCGCCAATGTTAATGTTAAGCCAACTGGAGTAAGATCCGTCTAGCTTCGCTGAAGTCAGACAGATTTCTTCCATACTTTATGTCTCTTGAAGAGTCCATTTAGTTGTACTAGAGCCAAACAGGCTTCTTTCCTACATAAAATGATGTCTGAATGGGTGATCCGGGCACGCCCCTCCGAAGCTTAAGTCAAACAATAATAACTCTGACTATTTTGTGGGAAAGATTGAGCATATGTGCGCACGTACCTTGCTCATGCTTTTTGGAGGGTTTATATAGAGCTAAGGACACCACCATTATAGTGTTGATTGTGCACTCTGACCCTCCCTGTAATGATGATTGTCCTCAAGGCGACTAGGCAATCATCTCAGTTAAGGGCGGCTAGTAGGTGCCATTTGCTGACGTGCCAAGATCTCGGATCGTGCAACTGTCTGTCCATTTAGTCTATCAACATCTAGGATTATGTGCAGCAGTTAATTGACATGGACTTGTGGGTTAAATGGAGTCTCGTCAGCCACTCGGATGTCAAGCGTGATTGATCACGTAGTCCAGAGGTCCTAAATACTTGACTAGACAATCCTTCCCGTTTGGGGGTCCAGGTTGCTGATTCCATCTAGCCCTGTGTGAGAAGGGAACCCTCTCACTTTTGGTGCTAGACGGAACTTATCTTATCCTGGATGGAATGATCCCAGATAGGTTACATACTTATCCTAGACTACTAAGAGGTCTTAAGCTTGAAAGGGACACGTGGAGAGGATCCCCCCACAATGAGTACAACCTAATTAAATAGGGTTTGATAAGATTTTTTTTCCTAAAATTTCAAAAAAATAAATTATTAATCATGTTTCAATAGGATTTTTTTTAGACACAATATTTCCTAAACTTTTAGAAAACTAAAATATAAGATTTTTAACTCTTATAAAATTAAAATTAAAATAATTTATATTTAAATAATAATTTTCTATAAAATATATCAAAACTAAATATGGAAGTAAAGATATTTACAAACACCAAAAAAAAAGTGCAGGCCTCATATTTATGATACATGTCATAATTACAAAAGAACTAATTAAAAAGATAAAAAATTTAAATTCAAATATTTTTTAATTTTAAAATCAATCTATCTTTTTTTTATAATATAAATTTTATATCAATAGAGAGATTGTTTAGAAAAAAAAAAAAAGGAAATGCGAAAAGAGTTGGGTAGAGTTTTGGAGCTTGGGTTTTTACCAAGTGCATCAAAAAGCACATGAGCTATATCTGTTTTTACCAAGTGCATCAAAAAGCACATGAGCTATATCTTCAACTTGGAAGATGAAATAGGAGAATTACATATTATTTGTTCTAAAGAGTAAGGTAGTAAAATTTGTATTTACAAATTTTGTTATATTATATGTATTTTTTTATAAATAAAAATAGTATTTAATTTTTTTTTAATGTTATTGGAAAAATCTATGTGTTTGACTTTTATTTTAAGAAAATCATACTCTACATTATGTGAAGTTTCCCTTGTAGCATTTCGTTCATGGGCATAAATATTAATTATAAAATTTATAATATATTTATATTATATGGCCAACAAAAAGCTTCAAAAAGTGTACAAGAGCAATTTCTTTATTGTATTATTATTATTATTTATTATTATTTATTATATTTTCTTTATAAAAAAATGAAACATGGACATGTGGCTTTATGAGAAGTAAGGGTGGACTGGTGGCATTATGCCAACAAAACCCATTTTGTCAATCATTATATCTAGGGAAAAGTAGGTTTTGGAATGCCCATTTGGAAAATAAATGGCTTTTCCGAACCCAAGACTTGGAATTCTAAGATTCCCTGTTAATATGGAAAAATATTGGACTTTTTTGCACTTTGTGTTGAGTGTCTTTTGTATGCCCAATTTGCACTCAACTAGTCGCCATGTCAGCATCCATGTTGCATAGCAAGCGGAAAGCATAAAAAAAAAGGGTTTATTACACTTTACACCCCTAACCTATATTGTGTTTTACACATTGCCCCCTTGAGTTCAAAATCAAGTAATGTACCCCTTATGCTTTCTATGCAATGTGTATTTTCTAAGTCATGACATTACATTTTTTTATAGAATGACATGTGCTATTCATTTGATCAAGGGCCAAATGGTCATTTTTTTCTCAATCTACAACCCGCCTCTCCCCCATCCCCTAAGCCAAAACCCTCATCCCTTGTTCTTCTTTCCATTCGGAGCCTTAAAATCCAAATTCTACAAAGTTGTTGTGAAAAACCCTACATGATTTCTCCTTATCCATGGGGTGGAAATTTGTAAAATCCCCAAATAATTTCTCCAGCCCTAGAATCCCCAAATTTCCCCTACTTTTCTGAAACATCAAACGAAACCCTAATCTTTAATTTGGTCGAGTTTTATTCTCCTAAAATTTCCCCAAAATTTCTCCAATTTTTGTGAAAGATCAAAACAAAACCCTAACCCTCTTTCCCGACATGTTTCTACCCCTTAAATAATTGGAAGTCAAAGAATTATTGTTGAACTTTATGTCTTCTCTTCGATGTTAACTATTCATTAGCTTCTTGAAATGAGAAGAGTGTTGGCTTGGGGCTTCATCAACCGCAACAGGGGAAGAAACGATCGATATGAGAGATGAGGAGGGTTGCAGATTAAGGTTAAAAATGAAATGACCTTTTTGCCCTCACTTATTAAAAAATGACCGTTTTGTCATCGGTTACGCCAAGAGCACATACCATTTCGTCCAAAAATGTAACATCGTGACTCATAAATGAACATTGCATGCAATTATAAAGTATGAAAGGTACATTTCTCGATTTTGAACTTAAGGGGGCAATATGCAAAACACGGTATAGGTTAAGAAGGTAAAGTCTAATAAACCCAATAAAAAAATTAATTGAAGTCTGAAATTTCTCAAACATTTTTCTCTCCCTTTCTTTCTCTCTTAACTTCCTCACCACCCGAATAGAGTGCCCATTTGAAATTTGCCTAACTTGAGACTTCCTCTCATTTTACAACAAAAAACCCTAATCCAAAATTTTAAAATTTCCCAAATTTTTCCTCATTTTCAACATAAAATCCTAATCCCGAAATCTGAAATTTGAAATCTTGACTTCCTCGCCACCCGAATAGAGTGCCCATATGAAATTTAACAAAATTTTCCAATTTCCCAAAATGTCTTCATCTCATTTTGTCTCATTTTATCCTAAAACAAGATTTCTCGTCTTCCTCTCATTTTTTCCTAACCCCAACCTAAGACTTCAGCTCTTTTTGCCCTAAACCCAGCCCAAGATGACTGATTTAACGAAAGAAACTCAAGCATTCCCTTCAAATTGCCAATCTCTCCCGCTTACTGTCACACCTACCATAAGTAGCACATTTTCCTCACTGTCGTCATCGCATTTTCCATTGCCACTTTCAGATCCAACACTTCCACCTCTGTTTATTACCTCTCTCAACATTCAAAGCTTGAACCTCTATGGTGAGACAATGAACAGAACTCTAAATGGGACAATGTAAGGTAAGTGAAATCAGCTCTAAAGCATCGATTATATATAGTTGCATTGAGAAAGCAAGAAGTTAGAATATAAGTCAAGACTTATGTTCATGATAAGTTTCCACCATAAATTGGTAGGTCATGTTGGAGATATTCTTGCAAATATAACAATAGATTAGGGTATCTTACATGGTGTATGGATAAAACTGCAAAAATTGCTTCCATAGCTTTAGCGGCACCAAGAAAATGACTAATAACACCCTGGAATTCAATTAGATTGAAAAATAAATTAGACAAGAGGATCATGTGAAGTATGTAAATCCTCTACAAAGAAAGGTGATCAAAGAAAGCAACATTTTGATCACATTGTTAAACAAATAAGTAGGTAATGCAAGGCCTACATGCTATAAGTTATGCCAAGAAAAAATATACTCACATTTTACTCAAAAATCTTTAACTTAAAAATATAAAACTAAATTTACCTTCGTAGAGGACAATCCTAAAGAACCTGATTTTGCATGGTTAGAGAATATGGATTAGATAGAATTACTTTCTATTGCGTCACCTAAAAAACAAATTTTATCAACAGTGTCAACTTTTTCAGCATATCCAAACATTTTCGATTCATGGCATTACATTGTAGCCATTTTTAAAGATCCACATGGTTTACCCAAAGGAGTTGAAGTAGCATGGACATTTATATAATCCACTCAATCAGGGTAATGACCATACTACAAGTCATGGAAAAGGAAACACATTAATAGACCAAAAAAGATCTCCATAGGCATACTGACCTTACAAAATGAAAAATAGTCATTAGATTTATTTCAAAATCCCAATCTAATCAACCAAAAGAAGAGCCACTAGTTACAAGTATCAAGCTAGGACCATGGCACACAAGCAAAGAGTGAAATTGAATTAGACTGTTGTTTAAAAATTTAAGCCAACCAATCACCATAGCCATATGCCAAGCCAAAATACTTTCATCCAACCACTATATATATATATATATATATATATATATATATATCAAAGAAACGAATAGTGGATAGGGTTGTTGGGTATCTGATAAAGCCAAACTTGAACTTGATTGTTTATATTGACTCAAGAAGGAGGGTGAAGTAGTAATCATTGAAGGATATTGTTTTAGTACTCATGTTATTTAGCTAATTTTACTGATGCTATTTTTGTTTATTCATTTTCATCGATTTTATGCTTGGAGTTAAAGTGAATTAAGGGTTAAGGTCAATTCAGCAAGGTTTTATCTTGTTATAGAGCTTATAAAAAGCATGACTATGAGGAGACATTTTATTTTAATTACATGGGCCTTCAACTTTATCATTTTGTTGAGACAACAAAAAATCTAGCAAAAGGTTTTTGATTTGTTTCATTTCAATAAATTTAAGTAAAGTGTGTTTTCACCATCTTTAACTTATGATTGCATCATTCACTAGTTGAAATCCAATATAGTCCAATCTAAACTTGGAAGGCAGTCAACAAAACTTTCAATCTGATTGATTTCTTTTACTGTAATAAACTATTGAGGGTACTTTGTCTTTTTCGAAAGCTTTGAGACAATGAACAGAACTACCTTTGCAAGGTAGTCGATGGACCTCTATGAATAACTATCCATATTAACTTCAAGCCTTAAACTTGTGTCCAGTTTGTGCATAAAAGTATATTTATTGTAGGTTTCACTCAGGCCATTTGTATTATGGTTTTCTTGATTATCTATAAAGAGACTAAATTGTACCCATGTTTAGTCATATTAGCATCCACAATTGACAAACAGAGTACTTAACATATTTTAGGAAGAAATTATCGTATGATTAAAATACAAACCCATTGAAAAGCATTAATAGAATTGCAAAAATGCAAAGTACATGAGCCTCATTTGTTAAGAGTGGTAATGAAATGTGACACATTATATCATTATAAAAGGTCATGAAGTAAAGAGATTCGAACATTTACCCTATTTTCTCTTTCATAAGGTAATACAGTGTCAATATACTTCCCACCTCCTCCAAGTTAAGCTACCAATTAGTCTTCAATTTTTGAAAGCCTATAAGACTAAATTGTTCCCTCACCAATTTTTAAGTGTTTTATTTTAAAAAAAAAAATCATCATTTACATTAATTCTAAGTGTAATTGTGAATAAAGACTCTGTTGATTCAATAGATCCGATTGGTTGAACAGGTGGAGCTAGCAGAACCAAAAGCAACAGTAGTGGGAATAAACTATATTATTTATATTTGAAGTTAAAAAAAATAATCTTAAATTTTTTTTAAAAAAAATGAATCTTCACACTCTCCCTCACATTCTTTGTACCATCGTTAATTTTGTAGTTTTTTTACTTTTAAAATTTTTTGTTCATAATTTCATCAATTATAAGTGTAAATAGATTGAATAAACATTATTATTACTATTTGAAGCGGTGAAAAAAATTCTTCAAATTAAAACAAATGGAAATTTTAGAGGGTACGAAAAATATGGGGAATGATACGAAAAATGTAAGGATTTCTACGTTCTTCGTACCCTCCCTCACTATGTACCCTCTCCAATTTTTTAATTTTTTACTTTTAAAATTCTTTTGGTCATGATTTTCATCAATTTTAAGTGTAATTAATATGAATAAATAATATTATTGATATTTGAAGTGGAGAAAAAAAAATTAAATTCAAATAAATTCAAATTTGGAGGGTATGAAAAATGTGAGGAATAGTACGAAGAATGTGATTTCTCACATTCTTTGTGCTTCTCACATTCTTTGTGCTTTTTCTCACATTATCACATTCTTCATACTTTCTTCAATTTTGAAGCTTTTCATTTTTAAAATTTATTTTGTTTATAATTTCCATCAATTCTAACTGTAATTAATATAAATAAACACTATAATTGCTATTTGGAGTGGATAAAAAATTCTTAAAATTAAAACAAATGAAAAATTTAGAGGTACGAAGAATGTGGGGAATGATACTAAGGAATAAACACTATTATTCCTCACATTACCCTCTCCAATTTTATAGTTTTTTACTTTTATATTTTTTTTTGTTCATAATTCCAATCAATTTTAAGTGTAATTAGTATGAATAAGCACTATTATTGCTATTTGAAGCGGTGAAAAAAAATTCTTCAAATTAAAAAGAACTGCAAATTTGGAGAATAGGAAGAATGTTGAGAAGGAATCCTCACATTCTTCGAAACCTCCAAATTTTCCATTTGTTTTAATCTTATGAATTTTTTTCTCCATTTCAAATAGCAATAATATTATTTATTCATACTAATTACACTTGGAATTGATAGGTACAAAGAATGTGAGGAAAAATAGATTATTCCTCATATTCTTCTTATCCTCCAAAATTTCCCATTGTTTTAATTTTAAGAATTTTTTTCTCCATTTTAAATAGCAATAATAATGTGTATTCATACTAATTACACTTATAATTGATGAAAATTATGAACAATAATTCTTCGTACCCTCCCAATTTTCAACAATTCTAATTGAAATTAGCATGAATAAACAATACAATTGGTATTTGAAGTTGAAAACAAATTCTTAAAATTAAGTGAGGAGGGTATGAATTTTACTATTTTTAATTTTTAATTTTTTTTCCATCATATTTTTTTTCATAAATTCTAAGTGAAATAATTATGAATCAACAATCTCATTGTTATTTGAAGTGCTAAAAAAAATCCATAAATATTAAATAAATTTTGAAGGGTATTTGTATTTGCATTTTCCTATTATGTTGAAACATTATAAGATAGATTGAAATATATCCAATATGATTTGGATGTAAATAATTTAAATTAATAATAACCTTTATATAAATATAACAATTAATTGAAATTTACTTTCAAAGATAATATTTGTTATAAATAGTTAAAACACATGTAGAATTATTAACTTAAAAAACTGAAATTTATGTTCAAATGCGTGACAAAAATTGAAAAATGGAGGATAGAAAGGACAGACCAACCAACAACCTGTTCCACCCCCAAATCCATTTTCCATTTGGATGGTCTTAATTGGAAGCTTTTGATCCAATAACCAATTTGGAGGTAGGATGAGAGCTTCCTAACGCAACTAGTCCACAAATCCCATGTGACATAATAAGAGTATCCTATCCCACGACCCCATCATGTAACACAACTCTAATAGGCTCAATTATTTCATATGATATAACGAGTACATCTTATGTTACAATCCTACTATGTGACATGAAAAGGACGATTAGTGTAAAATCAAGAAAAGTTTCTAACATTATATATATTTTATAAGCTCATTCTAGCTAATTGGACCACCATAATGAATAGGTATATAACCGAAAACAACTGTTGAGAATAAAATCATAACTATAACTAGATCATCTCCACTTACAAAAGTTTTTTATATAATCTTGAAAATTTTGTTTAACCAATGGGGTGATAATATAGATTTTTTAGTTTAAAATAAAAACATAAATTATAGTTATTAATATTGCATAATTATTATTAAAAAAATCAAGCATAATGTTCTAAGTGAATGAATTATCATAACACTCCACCTGAATTGTTAAGGTTTCACAACCTTAGATCCTAATTATTATAATATATTTAACACATAAATAAAAATGAAAATAAAATGTGAAGGAAGAAGATGAAGCATATCATTTAATAAAAACTCAAATTCATTAATGAGAATGAATTTTTTATTGAAAAAATTATATCCAATGGACAAGATCTAGAGAGCATTGTTAAAAGGGAGAATTGTGTTTTACACCCACATGGACTTGAAAATTGGCCCAAGATCCTCATATCCCTTATATTTGAGCTCAAGACCTAATGGATGAGTGAAAATTGAGTTGAAGAACATTACCTTCTAAAATTTCTTGAAATCTCTTTGGCTGTCAAAAATGGAGAAAAAAAAAAATAACTGACTTCCCACTTTTCTCCCATTCTCTCTTTCCCCTTCTCTCTTCATTCACCTTACCTTTCTCTCACATATTAATTGGTGGGACCATGTAAATTAATTCCTAACTAGGGAGGTGTCACTATTTCCACCAATTATTTTTCTCCCTAAAACTATGCCTAATAAATTGAATATTGGAAATCAATGGTTAAAAATTATTATTACTACATTTTTTAAGTAAATATTTTTTAAACACCTTAAAAATATTATTATTCTTTTTTTTATCTAATATATATTTATATATAAGCTATTTTTTTATATAAACATCTTTAATGTTGTAGACAATCATTTGAATATTTTCTCTATTTTATGGACAATACATAGACATTGTCTTAATATATTATTTTGTAACATAACCATCTTTTAACTAATGGTGATAATTAATTTTTAGTTGAATAATGTATTATAATTTAATAATTAAAAAATATTAAAATACCCTTTTAAATATGAAATAGATGTGAACTTGACATGATTTAAATTATTAAAACACGATGTCATCAAGTCAAGCAAATGTATCATATTAAGATATGTGCATGTAATTATATTATAATTTTATCTTCTTCTGTTTTTCCTTATACATGATATCTTTTGTATAAAATTTTGTATATGAAAAATGACAAAATCTTTTTGTAGACCCCTTTTGGCTGGCCACCCCGAGGAGTAATTTTTTTTCGATTTTTTAAAGGAGTAGGGGACAACTACTAGCTGCATGTTGAGACGCATGGCAAAGTACGTCACCAACTCACCATGGTGGTGGTTGGGATAGAGATTGGCTAAGTGGATAGGGAGTAGGGGAACGGGTGAGATGGGAGGTGATATCTGGAGATAATGAACAAAAAGAAGGAAAGTGAGCTGAAATTTGAGGGGGGCATCTAAAAATGAATTTTGGCAGAGAAAACAAAGAGCTGGGGAGATAAAAATGGCAGTTGGGTCGAAAAATAGAGCGGGAGGAAAGCTTAAAAAAAATATAAAAACAGAGAGCGAAGAAGGAGTGGAGGAGGGTTGTCCATAGGCGATTCATTTTTGGAGAGGTTGAGAAAGAGAGCTGAAAAACAGAGAGCTACAGATTTTGGGGAGCGAAAACAGAGCATGAAGGAGATTGAGAGAGAGAGTGGGTGTAGCTAAAAGAGAAGAATGAACAAAAGCAAAGGAGGAGCTCGCCGATTTTGCCCAGATATGACTACTATGAGTTCCTCATCTTTCACTTTCACACCATTTTACTCTCATTTATGCTGACTTTCTAGGCTTTATCTTGTTGATTGTTGTGATATGAAAAATTATTTGATTGTTTTGGTTGAATTTGATCCTTTGTATGTATGCTCTGTTTTGCGTTTTCTTTGGTTTTTCTTGCATAAGGCTAATAAATGGATTTATTTTTGAACTTATACTTGAGAATAATGGCTTTTATTCCTTGATAATTCTGCCTGTTTTAGCCCATGGGTGTCACCTGAAATGAGGCCATGTACATTCATGTGTTGCGTGTTCTCCTATTCGCTCCACCCTCAATTTTTAATATGGTTTTTGTTTTTCTTTTATTCCTTTATCTTTGCTAAACTTGGACTGTAACAATAATAATAAGGCCCTTAAGGAGTCAATGTCATACCTGCCATTGAAGAGGTCAGCATCTTTAAAAATGATGTGGTTATTCAATTCCTCACACATCATTTTTTTTATTCTTTGGTGGGCCATCCTTGGAGCATACATGCCCATATTCCTTTTTAATCCTTTATGCTCACACGTTTTCACAAATTATTATTATTATTTTTAATATATTTAAAATTTTTGGATTTTCAAATAACCTTATTTTCACTTCAATTTTCTAATAATTTTTCAAAACTCCATTTTTTAAAATTTCCAAAATTTCATTCTCGAAATAATTTTCAAAAGTTCTAGTTTTTAAATTTAATTTTCTGAAATTCCATTTTTCGAATAATTTTCCAAAACTACCATTCTCAAAATTTTCCAAAATTTCCAAAATTTCAAATTTAATATTTAAAATACCATTTTCCAAATTTCCCAAAATTCCAAAATTCCAAAATTAGTTTTTTTTTAAATGCCATTTTCAAATAAATTTTCCATAATTCCAAATTCCAAATTCCGAATTTAATTTTCAAGATTCCACTCTCAAAATAAATTTTCCAAAATTTAAATTTCCAAATTTAATTTTCAAGATTTCATTCTCAAGATAAAATTTCCAAACTTCTGACTTCCAAATTTATTTATCTATTTTTTTTAATGCCATCTTTCAAATTTAATTTCTAAAACTCCAATTCTTAAATTTAATTTTCAAAATTCAAACTCTTAAATAATTTTCAAAATTCCAATTTCTTTCGGACATAATTTTTAAAGTTTCAATTCTTAAATCTAATTTTCAAAACTCCAATTTCTTTCAAATAATTTTCAAAACTTCAATTTTCCAAACTTTGATTCTCAAATAATTTTCCAAAATTCCAATCTTCAAACTTATTCTTTTAGAAATTTCCATTCTCAAATAATTTTCCGAAGTTCCAATTTTCAGATTTAATTTTTAAGAAATCTCATTCCCAAACAATTTTTTCAAGTTCCAATTTTTTCTGATTATTAGTTTCACATTATTTTTCTAAAATTCCAAATTTCTAATTTAGCTCTTAAAACTTTAATTTTCAAATTAGTTTCAAAGCTTGATTTTCAAAAATTTGTCTTTCAAATGGTTTTAAATCTTTTAAATTTATTTATTTAATCTGTTTATTCACCTAATTTAATTATTTTATTTATTCATCTTCCATGTAATTATTTATTTATTTTATTTATTTTACTTTGTTTTATTCGTTTATTTATTTATTTTTCATTATTATTATCATTATTATTGTTGTTATTATTATTATTATTATTATTATTATTCTCTTCTTTCTTTCTTTTCATTTTCTTCATTAAAATACTGATTTACCAAAACCTAATTTCTAATAAACTTGCTGCCATTTTTTACTCAGGCATGCATCTTATGATTTTATTTGATTTTAAAATAATTTTTATGTTTCTCTTTATTTTAAATAAGCAAGACAATTTTCATAATTCCAAAATAATGGAATTTGTGGGATTAATTCATGCAAGATTGATTGGGTTTTAGTAGGACCCAACATATGTGATTTTTTCATTGATTGATTGTGTTAGCCCAAGGGTTCTCCTAATCGGGTTTTGATGATAACAAACCATGGTTAAGTGACTAATTGGTTTAAATGTTTAAGAATATCAGGTATAAACTCGAAAATTCATCAAATGACCAAATGGATAAAAGATCGAGACGCTTGGAAGACTTGTGATCATAGGAAACTAATGTAAGATGAATGCATGAGTGCACTTAGGATTTTCATACGTTTCATGCATCTTAGAAAACTCGGTTTATTCTTTAAAATGTCGATTTCATTAAAACCCGAGTTTTTAACTAATTTACCTTAGGCAAAATGTTTCAAAATTGGCTTAATAATTTACCTAAAGACCTTGTCTAAGTGTTAGAAAAGAAAGGAATAAAAAAAATAGGTTTTTCGGGGCCAAAAAGGCTCAACCGGTCGAGGCTATGGCCAACCGGTCAACCGATTGAGGTTGTCTGGTTGAGGACCGGTCGAGGGAGGTAAAAAATCTTCTCTCTCTCCCAGTAGTCTTCTCTTCCCGGTCGAGGTGTTTCTCTTACCGGTCGAGGTCAGGTTGAGGCAACAATAACCTGTCATGCATTAAATACTCCAACGGCTAGTGAACCGGTCGACCCCTAGCTCGACCGGACGAGGTTGCCTTTAGCTGTTTTTGACTCCCGAGCTTAGAAACCTATAAATTGAGAGCTCCACTTCATTTTTTGAGAAGAGAACACTTGCATTCAAAGCCTACCTACCTGTTATTGATCAAAAAGCTCTCATCTCTTTCATTGTGCATTAAATCACCACTTGCATATCCTTTAGTGCACTCTTGTTTGTCATCCTAGCTTTGTCTTGTATTTGAGCCATCTTTAAGCTAGGTTGAGTGATTATATCTTGTAACAATCTGAGTGTTAAAGCCTTCAAGAGGGTTGAATCTTGAAGAGGTTGTGTAAGAGCCCATTGGAGCCAGAATCCAAGTGTAAGAAGATTGGAAGCTTGGTTGAAGCTTCAAGTTAGTGGAACCCTCACTCGGTTAGGAGGTTGAGGAGAGTGGACATAGGCAAGGAAGTGCCGAACCACTATAAACCCGAGTTTGAATTCTCTAAACTCTATCTCTTTACTTTGCTTATATTTTGTTTAAATTTGTTGTGACTGAAAAGATTTTAAAAACCCAATTCACCCCCCCCCCCCCCCCCCTTTTGGGTGTTTTTTTCTTAACTAAACATAGCCTTTGTTTTCTCAATTGGTATTAGAGCTAGACCTCTTCTTTCAAGACTTAATCGTCTAAGAGGAAATGGCTATTCCATCAAGCTCACCCCAAGCTGAAAATTTTTCAAAACATAGAGCTCCATTCTTTACGAGAACCGACTATCCTTATTGGAAAACTAGAATGACTTGGTATTTGCAATCTACTGATTTAGATGTTTGGGATGTCATTGAAGATGGCCCAACTTTTCCTACTAAACTAGTGGATGGAGTTTTGGTTCCAAAACCCAAGCAAGAATGGAATGAGCTTGATAGAAGAAACTTTCAATTAAATGCTAAAGTCGTTTTTACTTTGCAATGTGCTATGGATAGAAATGAATATAATAGAATATGTCAATGCAAATCGGCTAAAGAAATTTGGAGGTTGCTTGAAATAACTCATGAAGAAACTAATCAAGTGAAAGAGTCAAAAATCAATTTACTTGTTCATAATTATGAATTGTTTTCAATGAAAGAAACTGAGACTATTGTTGAGATGATTACTAGGTTCACCGACATTGTCAATGGTCTTGAAGCTTTGGGAAAAACCTACAAGGAATCCAAGAAGGTGATGAAGATATTGAGGTCTCTCCCATCAAAGTGGCATACCAAGGTCACTACAATTCAAGAAGCAAAAGACTTGACTAAGCTACCTATGGAAAAGCTCATAGGGTCATTAATGACATATGAGATCGATTTGACAAAGAAGCTACAAGAGGGTGAAGACAAAAAGAAGAAGAGCATAGCCCTTAAAGCTACAACCAAGGAAGAAGAAGATGTTGAAGAAGAAAAGCCAATTGATGAAGATGATGATCTAGCCCTCATCACAAGAAAGCTCAATAAATACATGAGAGGTGAAAGGTTTAGAGGAAGGAAATTCACCTCTAGAAGGGATCCTTCTAAAAAGGAATCTTCATCCCATGGTGACAAGGAGAAATGGGAAGAGAAAAGAGAATTGACATGCTTCAAGTGCAAAAAACTGGAACACATCAAATATGATTGTCCTCTCTACAAGAGTGAAGCTAAGAGAAGAATGAAGAAGGCAATGATGGCCACTTGGAGTAAAAGTGAAGAATCCTCCGAAGAAGAAAATGAGAAGAAAGTGGCAAACATGTCCTTCATGGCAATAGATGATCTTGATGAGGTAAACTCTAACTTTAGTAATGAAGATATGCATGATGTTTTTGAAGAATTATATGAGGATTTTGAAAAACTTAGTTTGAAAAATAATTCTCTTAAAAAGAAAATTCAAAAACTTGAAAAGGAACTTGAAGAAGTGAAAGAAAAGTTTTCAATTGATGAATTATCTAAAACTCATCTTGAAAAGGAAAATGAGATTTTAAGGAGTGAAAAATGAGATTTTGAAAAAGAAAAATGAATGGTTAACCTCCTCTCTTTCAATTTTCTCTTGTGAACAAAAATCTTTTGAAATGATCTTAGCTAGCCAAAAATGTGTCTTTGACAAACAAGGGCTAGGGTTCAAATCATCAAAAAATCAAAAGTATTTTAAAAACTACTTTGTAAAAGAATCCACAAGTGCAAGTCCTTCCACCACTTGCAACTTTTGTGGAAGAGGAGGGCACATTAGTAGTACATGTCCCTTAAGAAATGGTTCTCAAAAGAATTCAAATGCTAAAGCTAAAAAGGTTTGGGTTGAGAAATCCAAGGTCACTAACCCTTAAGGACCCAAAAAGATATGGGTACCTAAATCAACTTAAATTTTATTTTGTAGGGATCAATGAAGGATAAGTGGTTCTTGGATAGTGGATGCTCAAGACACATGACCGAGGATGAATCCAAGTTCACTTTCCTTACAAAGAGAAAGGGAGGATACGTTACCTTTGGAGACAACTCAAAAGAAAGGATCATTGGTTAAGGCAACATTGGTAATGACACATCCTCTCTTATTGAAAGTGTTTTATTAGTTGATGGTTTAAAACATAATCTTTTGAGCATAAGTCAACTTTGTGACAAAGGTTTTAAAGTGATTTTTGACGCATCTCATTGCATCATCAAAGATATTCAAAATGATAAAACCATCTTCATGGGTCATATATGTGATAATGTTTATGCAATAAATATTTCAAAATATGATGGCCATGATAGATGCTTTTCAAGCATGCATGATCAAAGTTGGTTGTGGCATAGGAGGTTGGGACATGCTAACATGGACCTCATTTCCCAACTCAACAAAGATGAATTTGTTAGAGGCCTTCCCAAAATAAATTTTCAAAAAGACAAAGTTTGTGAAGCTTGTCAAATGGGAAAGCAAATAAAAAACTCTTTTAAAAACAAAATTATCATTTCAACAACTAGACCTCTTGAATTGTTGCACATGGATTTATTTGGTCCCTCTAGGACACCAAGCCTTTGAGGAAAATCTTATGCTTTTGTTATTGTTGATGACTTCTTTAGATACACTTGGGTCTTATTCTTAAGTCAAAAGAATGAAGTCTTTTATGAGTTTTCAAAGTTTTGCAACAAGGTTCAAAATGAAAAAGGTTTTACAATTACTTGTATAAGAAGTGATCATGGGAGAGAATTTGAAAATATTGATTTTGAATACTATTGCAATGAGCATGGTATTAACTTCTAACTCACACATGGAACATTAAAGAAATAAAACTCAAACTTCAACAAGAGTTATCAAATAATTTGTCTAATCACAATTCTTAAAGAGAAGGCATTATGCAAATTTAAGCTTTAAAAGAGTTTCCACTCCCAAAGGACCAAACCTTACTCTTCCACAAAAATCTAAGTGTTATTTATTAGTTTCCGAATATAGTATGTTGAACTAATCTCTCCCCCCAACCTAGTTTTTTTTCAAAGCTTAGCAAACTAATCAACCTCCAATAGGCTAAGAACGCACCTCTTTTCTCACAATTTTTTTTTTCATTGTAGGAGTACAAGGCTTAAGGGTATTCTTTTCTAAATTGTCCATGTAACGGGGGTCCGTCGATGACTCCCAACCAATTAAGGTTTAGGGCATCAAGCTTTAAGGATCTTTCAACCACTAACTCCTCGGATTTTACCCCGGACTTTTGAGAATGAATTTTAATACCCAAGCACCTACAGTATGTTAAACTCCACCTATCCACCCTTGTAACGAGCATTGAGGTCGGTGACTCCCAACCAATTAAGGCTTAGGGCACCAGGTTTTAAAGATTTTCACCATATACCCCTCAGACCTTGCTCGGGTTTCAAGGCAAGCAAACATTTTGCTTTCTTTCTCTCTTTTTTTTTTCCAAAGACTCATTGGCCTTTCATAAGGTGTCCCAACACTATTAAATGAGGTCAAAGGTACCAAGTCTAAATTTTCCTAAGTCAAGAGGGAAATAGTTTTTCATCTCATACTCGGAACCTATTGTGCACAGTGTGTGGATAGCTTAAAGTGGAAGAACTGAGGTTGAATTCAAAAGAAGTTTCAACAATTCATCAAATTTAGTAAGCATAATACAAACTCTAAGTCAAGTAAAAAGACAAAAATTCAATTTCTCCCTTTTTATTTTGAAAATTTTTCCTTAATAACCATGAGAGTAGAATAAAAACTAAATAAAAAAAATTTTAAATTAAGCAAAAAGCAACTAAATTACCAAAATAACTTAGCATTATTAACAATACTTACTTCCTCAACTCTCCCCCTAACCAAGATGAACATTGTCCTCAATGTGACAAAAGCGATTGAAAAATAGGGAGGAAGTGGTACCTCCTGAGTGACATGGAGTCTGAGTCGTATAGGAGAAACCACATGTTTCAAAGAAAACATAAGAGTTAGTGAGTAGAGGAAATAGAAAAATGCTAAGTTTAAACAAAAATGATGTCTATATATGATGTATCATCAGTAATACATCTAATCATAGAATATAAGA
The DNA here is from genome assembly GCF_030704535.1 of Vitis vinifera. NCBI lineage: Eukaryota > Viridiplantae > Streptophyta > Magnoliopsida > Vitales > Vitaceae > Vitis > Vitis vinifera. The sequence goes on from NC_081817.1 coordinate 10,769,511, forward strand.
CATCAAAACATGGAGCTATGTATACTAATATAATATAAAGACAAAAAGTAAAGAGATGATCAAGTAATGGTAAGGTCCTGTGGAGCTGATGCATCTGTGGTGGCCTCTTGAGTGGGTTGGATCAGGACTTTGACCTCTATTTTGGTAGTCTCCTTAGGTGGCATAGTCTCCTCAACTGGAGCTCTCAAGAAAAATGGAGCTATGGGCTCTGATGGTTTTAGGAGGTTAGAAATGGAGTGAAAGGCTTCATGCGTGTGATCTCAGGGTGCGCAGGGCTCTCCTCTTCATATGCATGGTCGCAGGGCTCTGTTGGCATTTTAGCAACTTCCCTTGGCTTTGTAAGGTGTTTTTGCAAACCTCCCTCCATTTCGCAAGTCAATTTCGCAATTTGAAGGTCATTCTAAGCTTGGAGGTCATTTTGCAGCCATTTCGAAGCTTGGAGATCATTTCGCAGAAAAGTGGCATTTTCGCAGACCATTTCGCAGCTGCGAAATGAGTGTATGGGGCTTCGAAATGGCACTCGTGTGCCAAAGGGTGGTTTCGCAGCTGCAAAACATCATGTGAAATGGGGCTTTGGCTGCGAAATTGGGAGTTTTTATGCTTCGCAACTGTTTCGCAGCTATTTCGCAGCTGCGAAACGGCTGCGAAGCTCCAAAGCATGAAAATTCCCAATTTTGCAGCCAAAGCTCCATTCCGCAGGGTGTTTCGCAGCTGCGAAACCAATTTTGGCACACGAGTGCCATTTCGCAGCACAGTGACTCCCATTTCGCAGCTTTGCCATACAAAGCTTGGAGAAAAGGTGGAGGTATGTGTTTCTTCATCAATTCTTCCTTGATGACTATCCTCTGTGGTTCTCTTTGTACATTTACATCATAGCCATCTTTCTCTATGCTTTTCCCCTTTTTCTTTCTTTTGATTTCCTCCCTCTTTTCTTTCTCTGTTTCACTCTCTACCTTATGCTCTAACTTGCATGTGGGCAGATCAACCTCTTTACCACTCCTCAGAGTGATCACTTCTTTGACTTCCCTCTTTTGTGAAGGTTCTCCCTCCTTAGCCTCCATTTCATGGATACTCATGGAATTTTGATAAGGTTGAGAAGGAGAGTTTTCTTTCTCTTGCACTGTGTTGAGGTTGGCAAACCTTGAGATTGAATCTTGGAGATTATCTATCTTCTGAGATAGATCATTTTGCACTTCATCCATCCTTTTAATCAATGAACTCTCTACACTGTCAATTCTTTGACTGAGCTGAGCATTGATGGATTTTTGAGCTCCAACAAAGTCTCCCATGACCTTGCTAAGATTCACCATAGCTTGTTCAAGGCTTGAGGCTTGCTGTGGTGCTTGAGCAGGTTGCTGATATTGAGGTGGCTGTGGTTTCCAAGAGAAATTTGGATGGTCCCTCCAATTGGAATTGTAAGTGTTGCAATCACCAAACATTTCCCTCTCGGCTGGAATGGTAGGACACTCATCCACCAAGTGCTCATAAGATAGACAAATGGCACAAGGCATAGCTTGCAATGGTGTTTGAGAGATGGCTTGCACTGGTTGCATATTCGTCATTTCTAGCTTTTCCAATCTCCTTTCCATAGCTGCAAACTTTGTCCTCATGTCTATGACATCATTCAAAATATACATCTCACCCTTAGCATTAGGTTGAGACGTCATTCTTCCCATATCTCTAGCATTTGGTTCATCCCATCCTCTTGAGACTTCAGCCACATAACTCATGAAGTTCATGGCTTCCTCTGCTATCTCGTATTCAATATGACATGCACAACTAGCAAATTGTGAATTAAAAACAGAGAAAACAAAAGAAAACAAAAGAAAAAACAATTCAAAGAAAGAAAAAAAATTAAGGTAAACTAAAAACTAAATAAAAGGTATACTAAAATATGAATAATAAAGAAATAAAAAGAGTTAGTAAAAGGAAAAGAAAAGTCACCAAACTTGTGATGAAAATCACAAGTACTCTGAAAAGGTGATATCACTGTAAAGTGGCACCATCCCTGGCAACGGCGCCATTTGATTCATGCCCAATTGGTGTCTCAGCTGATTCGTGTCCAGCTAGTGCTCCTTGATTTAGGGAGTAATCAACAAAATTTATAACCTATTACACCATATACTAGGGTAGCAAAGAAAAAGCTACTATAGTATAGTGGCTTTAGGATCGTTCACTGGGAATGGGTTTTCACTTCACAAATGATATTAATTCAAAGTTGAATTGGTGCCTTTTCATTTCAAGGTTAGCTTTAAAAGAAAACATAAACATGTTTGAATGAAAAAGGTTCGGTTTTAAACTAACCAAAAATAGTAACTGATTTTACTTATAAAGAAAAGTGTTTCTTGGAGTTCAGATCACTAGGCTCAGGTTCCTCATACAAAAATGAGAGTTCCAGTCACTTATTTCTTTTCCTCGCATTAGAGAATTAACATATAGTTAATTCTCTAACCGGTGTTGTACAGATGCTTCCCATTAATGGGTTCAAACACTAAATCCCTTTCACTGATGCACCTTGCAATGGCTCATACCTCTCACCTAGCACTTGCCATTCAAGGTGATCTTTAACCTTGGATTACCAGTCAAAAGCTCGCAAGAGATAACTAATGGATGTCTCCTTGGAGTCCAAAAGCTTACCAAGTGTTGGCTATTCTAGAAAATCCTACCTTCAAACCACCTCCCAAAGGCTCGCAAGAGATAAACTAGTGAATCTCCATGGTCGGAGATCACTTGCCTTACCAAGTGTTGGCCCAGGTGATTTAAAGGCGTTTTAAGTTAACTAAAAAGATAAAAACCTTTAACGGGTCACACTTTCTCTTCATTAAAAACTAAAACAACAAAACTTCCAATTTATGCATGTGAAAACTTACCCGGCTTTCCTCACTCCAAGAGACGAAAAGCTTAGCCTCTCATCCTCTGAGGAAAAATCCTCAGAGTTTGGTTGGCTAGAAATAAAAAGAAAATGAAAATGAAAGAGAAGAAAAAACAGAGCAAGGCTCTGTATATTCTATATATTTATATATCTATATATCTATATCTATATCGTCGGATTACATGATGCCCTGAGAACAAGCTCCCGAGAGCTATATATAAAGAAAATTACAAAACAAAATATCTGAGGTTATTCACCCCTTTTCCAAACTTAATAACTAAGGAATCCTATAATTGGTGGGTTACAAGGAGAAAATGGGGATTTAGACATCAAAAATCTGAAGCAAAATATCCAAAAGTGTCGGTCGCAACTATCGGGAAGCTTCAGGAGAACACCCGTGCACTGTGCAAAATGGCTGCGAAATTCTCGCAACAAAAGGCTGATTTCGCAGCCGTGCAAAAATCTTCCTTCAGCTTGGAGTGATCTGCTTGCAATGGCTGTAACTCCTTCATTTCAACTCTGAATCGCACATCGTTTAAAGCATTGGATTGTTGACTTCCTGAGATTTGAAACGACATATAGCATGCATAAATTGGACTTCAGGAAGTGCTCCAAAAGTGGCTGACATGACTGTCATCAAAAAATGCTTCATGGCAGATTTCTCTTTGCTTCCCCTCCTTGCATTCCGGATTTGCTTATGGAAAAGGACTTCAAAGCTTTGGTTCTTCATGTTTTTGAGCTTCCAAAAGCTTTGCCATGGATTCCAAGTAACTCTCCTCAATCTCGGATTGCTTTGGTGATCAAAAAGCTATCAAAACACCAAAACTTAACACAATTTGATTAGAATTGATTGCAAGGGTCCTTAACATGCCAATTGAGTTAAAAGGTAATAACTACTACTCAAAAGTGTTTAAAAGAGTTAATTACAAGCTATGAAATAGCACTTTTTGAGTAGTAATCATATTAACCACAACTTTTCAGCTCCTAGAACTCCTCAACAAAATGGGGTAGTTGAAAGGAAAAATAGAACTCTTCAAGAAATGGCTAGAACCATGCTAAATGAAAACAATTTACCAAAATACTTTTGGGCCAAAGCGGTTAACACTTCTTGTTATGTTTTAAATAGAATTTTATTAAGGCCTATTCTTAAGAAAACTCCCTATGAGCTTTGGAAAAATAAGAAACCCAACATTAGTTATTTCAAAGTCTTTGGGTGCAAATGCTTTATATTAAACACCAAAGACAATCTTGGAAAATTTGATGCAAAATCGGATGTTGGAATTTTTCTTGGTTACTTAACTTCAAGTAAAGCCTTTAGAGTTTTTAACAAAAGAACCATGGTAGTTGAGGAGTCCATCCATGTTATTTTTTATGAATCTAACAATTCTCTCCAAGAAAGAGAGAGCTTTGATGATGATTTAGGCTTGGAGACCTCCATGGGAAAATTACAAATTGAAGATAGAAGGCAATAAGAAGAAGTTGTAGAGGATCCCAAGAAAGAAGAATCACCTTTGGCATTACCTCCTTCTCAACAAGTGCAAGGTGAATCAAGCCAAGACCTCCCTAAAGATTGGAAGTTTGTCATCAACCACCCACAAGATCAAATTATAGGTAATCCATCTAGTGGGGTAAGAACTAGATCATCCCTTAGAAATATTTGCAATAATCTTGCTTTTATCTCTCAAATTGAACCTAAAAATATAAAATATGCTCTAGTTGATGAAAATTGGATGATTGCCATGCAAGAAGAGTTAAACCAATTTGAAAGAAGTGAAGTATGGGAATTAGTGCCAAGACCTCAAAATCAAAGTGTTATTGGAACTAGATGGGTCTTTAGAAACAAAATGGATGAAAATGGCATAATTATAAGGAATAAAGCAAGATTAGTAGCCCAAGGTTTTAATCAAGAAGAAGGGATAGATTATGACGAAACCTTTGCTCCCGTAGCTAGATTGGAAGCCATTAGGATGCTACTTGCCTTTGCATGTTTTAAAGACTTTGTTTTATATCAAATGGATGTGAAAAGTGCTTTCTTAAATGGATTTATAAATGAAGAGGTATATGTTGAACAACCACCCGGTTTTCAAAATTTTAACTTTCCTAATCATGTTTGTAGACTTAAAAAGGCACTTTATGGTTTGAAACAAGCACCTAGAGCATGGTATGAAAGATTGAGTAAATTTCTTTTGAAAAAGGGTTTTAAAATGGGAAAAATTGACACAACTCTTTTCATAAAAATCAAAGATAATGACATGCTCTTAGTACAAATATACATTGATGATATCATTTTTGGAGCTACTAATGTCTCTCTTTGTGAAGAATTCTCTAAATGCATGCATAGTGAGTTCGAAATGAGCATGATGGGAGAACTTAACTTCTTCCTTGGACTTCAAATCAAGCAACTAAAGGAAGGAACCTTCATCAATCAAGCAAAGTATATAAGAGATCTCCTCAAAAGGTTCAATATGGAGGAAGCCAAAACAATGAAGACTCCAATGAGTTCATCCATCAAGCTTGACATGGATGAGAAAAGTAAGCCCGTGAACTCAACTATGTATAGAGGCATGATAGGTTCTTTGCTATACTTGACCGCTAGTAGACCCGACATCATGTATAGCGTATGCTTGTGTGCTAGATTTCAATCTTGTCCTAAGGAATCTCATTTAAGTGTTGTAAAACGAATTCTTAGATATTTAAAAGGAATTATGGACATAGGCCTATGGTATCCTAAGGGTGATAACTTTGAATTAATTGGATACTCGAATGCCGAATTTGCCGGTTGTAAAGTTGAGAGGAAAAGCACTAGTGGCACTTGTCATTTCCTAGGACACTCACTTGTTTCATGGCATAGTAAGAAGCAAAATTCGGTAGCTTTGTCTACGGCGGAAGCCGAATACATAGCAGTCGGTTTATGTTGTGCACAAATCCTTTGGATGAAACAAACACTTAGTGATTTCAATTTGATTTTTGAGCATGTTCCTATAAAATGTGATAACACTAGTGCCATAAATATTTCAAAAAATCCGGTACAACACTCTAGGACTAAGCATATAGAGATAAGACATCATTTTCTTAGAGACCATGCACAAAAGGGTAATATTACACTTGAATTTGTAAGCACAAAAGATCAACTTGCCAATATTTTTACAAAACCCCTAAGTGAAGAGCAATTTGTTGATATTAGAAGACAACTAGGGGTGATTTCTTTATGATCAAATGATTGCTTGATGAATTTTTGTTGATATTACTCTTGAATATACCCTATGATTGCATGAAATTCATATCATATGCATCATATAGAAATAATCCTAGGAAAAAGGTCAAATTTTGACCAAAAATCAAAATTCACGTGGCATTGGACATAAAAAATTGGGGATTTCAATTGAAAATGGAAGGGGGAGGATCACGAGACAAGAAAATGCAACAAAATTTGGAAAAATTGACAGTTGACCACGACCGTTGACTATTGACCGTTGACCGTTGACCAAGCAGTCGACTGGTTGAGGAACCGGTCGACCGATTCGTCGGGGTTGAGAATTTAAAACGCCCCCCCGCGCACTTCATTTCTCACATTTCCTCCTCCAGAGCTTGCCGCCCCTTTACATACCTGCTTTTAGAGGCTTTTTTGGGTTGGTTTTTGGTCTGATTGAAGGCTTGGGTTCATTTTTTGGACGGATTTAAGCTAGGGTTTTGATTTGAAACCCAAGGTTTCAGCTTTTTGGAGCGTCTCCTCTCTGCACTGCGCGCCTCAAGGTTGTTTCAGCTTCTTCTCCGTGCACCTAGGGCTTTGGGTTTGTGATTGCTCCTTCTCATTTGATTTCCTTCTCTCTGTGGACTCCTTCTCCTTTTCATTTCATTGGATGGCACCACGGAGAGAGACGGGCACCTCTAGGGCTCAGGGCAAGCACCCTGCTGAGGCATCTCAGCCCGAGCAGACAGAGGCTCGCCGAAAGGCGAGGTTTGACACGGCACTTTTCAGTTCAAATGAAGACTATCAGCGCTACAAGCAAAAATTTGCCCAGAGGAAAGTCGTCATAGGGAGAAGTGTCAATTTCTCCCAACTTCAGCACTTCGGGTTTGATGGGCTATTCGGACAGATGGGATGGCTGCCCGTAGTGACGATCTCTGAGCCGATCTTCTCGACTCTGGTGCGGGCTTTCTATTCTCGGGCGACCTACGGGCTTGGAGGACCCGTATTATCCACTGTGAGAGGAGTTGAGATCAGATTGAGTCCCGAGAGTATCTACCGCATTCTCGACATCCCTTCGGTTCGACCCCGTGTTTATGAGGCCAAGGCGTGGCCCACTGTGCCGGGATTCGAGCCTAGAGAGGCTGTTCAGAGGTTGTGCGAACTCGCCGATCCCCAGGGGATGGGCAAACCATCGGCTCATAGCTTGACCGTGACTAGCTGAGTCCTTCACCACATGATCTACTCTATTCTCTTGCCACATGGAGGACATCGAGACGAGGTCTCCTACCTCGAGGCTTTTATTGTGGACTCGATCCTCACCGGGAGACGGATTCACGTGGAATACCTGATGATGATGCATATGATCTCCTGCGTTGAGAGCTCGACACGAGTACTCCCCTACGGCTGCTTCCTTACCAGTGTTTTCAAGGATGTCGGGGTCGACTTGAGCAGAGAGACGGATTTCGAGGCCCCCACCAGCTATGACATGTATGATGAGCAGTCCTTTGGGCGCATGAAGTTCAAGAAGGCACCCGATGGCTCCTGGGTTAGGAAAGCCGAGTGATAGGCCCGAGGACAAGATTAGATACATCCCGAAGTCGAGGAAGAGGCCGAGATTAGAGAGATGGAGGATGGGTTGGACCCTTAGAGGGACTTTGAGTAGAGGGGGTGGCCCAAGCTTGACATTCCGCCTCCACATCAGTCAAAGGGCATTGATGTTGAGGCTACCTTCTCAGAGCCTATGATGACTGAGCAATCTTTCATAGCAGGCCCTTCATCTCAGCCATCATTTACCGAGCTACCATCTCAAGCACCTCACGTTCCTAATCATGCGCCTTGGATGGATGTCTCCGCTCAGATCAGCTCTCTTGGGACTCGTATGGAGGAGCTCACCTTGGTCCATGACTCTCGCTTCTACTCTATGGAGGAGCACCTAGATCAGTATCAGACTGGCGTCACTTCTCGGTTTGATCACTTCCAGCAGCGATTTGAGCTCATAGAGGAGCATATGGATCAGCAGCAGGCTACCTTTGACCATCTCAAGCGGCGCATTGATCGTATTGAGAGCCGTCAGGCGAGTCAACATGAGGAGATGATGGCATATCTTCGCTCTGTGTTTCCTCCTCCACCCCCTCAGCCTTGAGACTATCTAGATATCCCCCTTCGTTTCTTTTTTATGTTGCCAAAGGGGGAGATATTTATAGGATCTAGGAGCTAGACCCTCATGCATGTCATTGTTATCATTGTCATATCTATCTTATTGTACATGTGAGGTTTCCATATATATATGATATGATATGATATGATATTTTTATCCATTGATTTTTCGTGTTTTACATTGCTTATCGTTTGATTGATCTATGATTGGTTTGAGGAGGAGATTTTTTTCTCTTCTAGATAACCAAGGTTTGTCATCATCAAAAAGGGGGAGATTGCTAGCCCAAGGGTTCTCCTAATCGGGTTTTGATGATAACAAACCATGGTTAAGTGACTAATTGGTTTAAATGTTTAAGAATCTCAAGTATAAACTCGAAAATTCATCAAATGACCAAATGGATAAAAGATCGAGACGCTTGGAAGACTTGTGATCATAGGAAACTAATGTAAGATGAATGCATGAGTGCACTTAGGATTTTCATACGTTTCATGCATCTTAGAAAACTCGGTTTATTCTTTAAAATGTCAATTTCATTAAAACTCGAGTTTTTAACTAATTTACCTTAGGCAAAATATTTCAAAATTGGCTTAATAATTTACCTAAAGACCTTGTCTAAGTGTTAGAAAAGAAAGGAACCAAAAAATAGGTTTTTTGGGGGCAAAAAGGCTCAACTAGTCGAGGCTATGGCCAACCGGTCGAGGCTATGGCCAACCGGTCGAGGCTATGGCCAACCAGTCGACCGGTTGAGGTCGTCCGGTCGAGGATCGGTTGAGGTCGTCCAGTCGAGGATCGGTCGAGGGAGGTAAAAAATCTTCTCTCTCTCCTAGTAGCCTTCTCTTCCCGGTCGAGGACCAGTCGAGGTCAAGTTGAGGCAACGGTAACCTGTCATGCATTAAATGCTCCAACGGCTAGTGAACCGGTCGACCCCTAGCTCGACCGGACGAGGTTGCCTTTAGTTGTTTTTTACTCCCGAGCTTAGAAACCTATAAATTGAGAGCTCCACTTCATTTTTTGAGAAGAGAACACTTGCATTCAAAGCCTACCTACCTGTTATTGATCAAAAAGCTCTCATCTCTTTCATTGTGCATTAAATCACCACTTGCATATCCTTTAGTGCACTCTTGTTTGTCATCCTAACTTTGTCTTGTATTTGAGCCATCTTTAAGCTAGGTTGAGTGATTATATCTTGTAACAATCTGAGTGTTAAAGCCTTCAAGAGGGTTGAATCTTGAAGACGTTGTGTAAGAGCTCATTGGAGCCGGAATCCAAGTGTCAGAAGATTGAAAGCTTGGTTGAAGCTTCAAGTTAGTGGAACCCTCACTCGGTTAGGAGGTTGAGGAGAGTGGATGTAGGCAAGGAATGCCAAACCACTATAAACCCGAGTTTGAATTCTCTAAACTCTATCTCTTTACTTTGCTTATATTTTATTTAAATTTGTTGTGATTGAAAAGATTTTAAAAACCTGATTCACCCCCCTCCCCTTTTGGGTGTTTTTTTCTTAACTAAACATAGCCTTTGTTTTCTCAGATTGATTGCTATGCTTGTTTGGCTTGCCTCACTCTATGACATGCATACGATTATTCTGTATTTGTGCACTAACCTTGTATCTTATGATAATGCTCAGCTTGTGACTAAGGTACACCTCGTACTCGATTGTGTTTATCGATTTACTTGTTATCATGTGTGTCTTGCTTTCACACATTTGATCACTGTTCGGTATCAATGTTTAATCAATCAATTTCCATAATTGCTTCATCTTATTAGTAGAAACCCGTTTTTTAGGGACTTAGAGGGGTGCTACGGTCCTTACCGTACCTTTCTGATAAGTAACCTGACCCCCGAGCCCAAACTCGATTTTTCGTAGACTTGTTTTTCCTTTAGGAGTCACACTTAGAGTTTTCTTTCTTATTTTGTTTCCCCTTTGAAAATAAAACAAAAATAAGTGGCGACTCCAAGTCATTTTCTAAAATAAAAATCTTTTTCGAATAAAAAGCGAGTTCGCCATCAAGTGGGAACGCATTGAGCAAAAATGCGAGGTCTACATTTTTATTATGTAAAGAAGTATAAAAACATAGTAAAATAAAAAAGAAAATATAATGGAGCACAAATTAGATGAAAATCACCTTAAATAAGGATATAATAGAAAACATGAAAGTATGAGAAAAAACAAGTTTAGATGAAATTTAAGATAAAGAATCAAAGAAAATAAATTAAAAGTAATAATATAAAAATCATAGAATCTTCAAAACTATAATTAAAACAAAAAAATATTTTAAATTAACTCGATAATTTAAATTAATGATTTTTTATAAAAAAAAAATTACAAATGTTACAAAGAATTTTTTTTCATCATTTTTAATTCTATTTAAATATGATTTTTTTAATATTTTCTGACATTATGTTTATAAGGTAAAATATTAAAAATATATATTTCATTCGGTTTACTTGCAATAAACACTTTAAACATGATTAACTTTAATTTTATTTCCTATGTTTTGATTTTGGTAGGAAAAATATAAATGACATAGTTTGGTAAAAAATATTGATAATTTTTCCTAAACAGTTATTATATGTTGTTTATATTGTCTTAAGTCATTTGAAACAATGACACTAATGTGTTATCCATTTATATTAATTTGATTTCACAAAAAATGTAGTACCTAAATATTATGGTTAATTTTCCTTTATATGGGATGTAAATGTACTAAGAAAAAAATATTGTTAAAACTACTCAAACAAAATATGCAATTACAAACTTTGGATGATAAAATTAAAAAATTAAAATTGAAACAATTTTTAGGTGAAGGAATGTGTGGAGGAAAAGTGTCCAATCCTTAGGTAACAAGAAAAAAAATTGGTTCAAATTTGATTAAAATCTTGCATAAAGGGTAATCCTGTACACCCATTGTACAATTAGTACATTTACTTTATATAGTTAATATATTTGTCTTGTACAGTGAGTGTAACACCCTTGTACAGTAGTGCAAATTTCATACACATTCTGTGAGTTACAAGGAAAATAAAGAAGTGATTCAAAATCGATTAAATCTTTCACAAATGGTAGCCTTGTACACATTTATATACTTAGTGCATTTTTCTCATACAATTAGTATAACACCATTGTACAATGACACTATATATCACTTTTAGTTATGTGTCTACATGGGTATGTTAACTATATTTCTAATGGTTTGACTGAAAAAATGGTCAATAAATTAGGGTTAAATTTTTTTCCTCAAACATTATTACTAAGGAAAGTACTGGAATTTCCATATGAGAATTAAATAAAGTGCATGACATGAGTATACAATCTATGTGTGATAAGGAAAATGAAGAAGTAATTAAAATCTTTCACAAATGGTAGCCTTGTACACCCTTGTGGACTTAGTACATTTCATTTGTACAGTTAGTGTAACACCATTATACAATGACGCAATATATCTCTTTTAAGTTATGTGTCCATATTGGTATGTTAACCATATTTTTAATGGTTTAGCTAAGAAAAAAATGGATGAATTAGGGTTAAATTTTTTTCCCCAAACATCATTATTGGGGAAAGTATCGAAATTTCCATGTGGGAGTTAAATAAAGTGCACGACATGGGTATGCAATCCGTGGGTGACAAGGAAAATAAAGGAATGGTTTAAAATCAATTGAAATATTTTACAAATGGTAATTTTTTACACCCCTTATACACTTAGTACATTTACATTGTAGAGTTGGTAAATACCCTTATACAGTTGTACAAATTTCATATCCCCATAGTGAATGTGTGCCCATATGTGCATTAAACATGATTCCAGTAATTTGATTAAGAAAATGACGGAAAACTTAAATAAGATTTTTTTGTAAACATATTATATTTTTTATTTTTTATTAAAATAACTAATAGAAAAAATAAAAAAGAATAATCAATAAATAAAATTTAATTCTTTTTATTATTTTCATATAAAAAAATAGTATTAAACAATGTATTCAATTTTCCTTTTTATAAATATTTTTTATTTTTTAATTAAAAGTATTTTAAAAAAGAGACAATATAAAAAATAAAAATTATTGTTTAAAAACAAAAAAAAAATAAAAACTAGAAAAATATTTTAAAGCCAAATTCAAATATAATCTATATAATTTTTAACTACTTGTTTTCATTTTAAATGAGTAAATATATCATTCAACCCTTTTATATGAGAAAAGTTCAATCTATTGTATTATGTATCGATACAATCCATTTGTAAATATGAAAACATTTTAATTAAATATTTAAAATAAAAACTTTCTATCCATCTTCTTTCTCTCTTTTTCTTTTGCTTATTTTAATAAATTTTTAATTAATTCAAATCATTAAAAAAAAATTTTAATAAACCAATTTGTAACATTTTATATAACTTATTACCAAAAGTCTATATTCAAAAAATTATTAAAATAAGGAAGGAAGAAGATTAAAAAGAATTAAACTTTTTATTTTATAATAGTAAAAAAAATAAACTTTAAAATACTTTTTAGTATAAAAAGAAAAAAAAGTAAATATATTTATTTAAAATTGTGTTTTAATTATTAAATTATTTACTTCTAAAATGTAAAAGATAATTTTTATTTATTTAAATTAATTTTTTTGAAAGCATTTTCCAAAATAATTTTTGAATCATTAATTTAAAAATAGAAAATAATGCTGATTTTTTTAATTATTTTTAAAAGAGTTTTAAAAAACAATGAAAATTTAAAAAAAATTAAAAAATTAGAGAATTTTATAAAAGTGACATATAAAAAGTGATGATATAAAGACAAAAATGATGGATGTAAATCAAAGGGATATTTTTGTCTATTCCTATTTTATATCCTTATAATCAATTATGGGTTTTTAGAGGACATTTTATTAATTATCAAGCTAAAATGGGCATAAAGCACAATTCTTCTGTGTTAAAACACATCCAGCTCATCTCTATAAAATCCCCCGAAAAATTAAAATAAAATTTAAATGTAAAAGACCAAATTACCCTCTTCTTCAACTTCCAGCCATCACTCCTCCCAAACCCTAATATCATTCCCTCCGTTTTTTCCTCTGTTTTTTTTTTTTTCCTTCCCGTCCTTTCCATCTTTATCCCTAATTTTTTTCTTTTTCCTTTTTTTTTTTTAAAGCGGTCTCCCCCTAATTCTATTTTCTTTCCAATGTTCGAAAAAAAAAAAGGAAAAAGGAAATTTTGAGGAAGAAGATGAAGGGAAAAAAGCAAGGAATGAAGGAAGAAACGGAAGGAAATGGGAGGGAAAAGGAAAAAAAAAAAGAGTTAGGAGTTTTGGAGAAATGGGTGTGACGATGAAAACCATTTGATCAATTGATCAAACAAAAAAATACCCTCCAAATCAATCACTGGTACGGCTATCGAAATCGCGAGCATCAACACGTAGGTTCTAGATCCAAGTGGTACTATCAGGGCTCTTAGCTATTGTTCCCTACCTACCAAAATTTTCACTTCTGGTTACAAAGAGACCCACCAACAGAGTGGTTTTAAATGCATCTCTAATTCATGACTCAACATGTAAGACTGATTCTCAATGTACATTTATGATTACGGGTAATTAGGAATTACAGGTAACCAGCCCTAAGTGGTTCATAAATAACAGCAAGTGCGATGCATGTCCAATGGTGGGGGATGAATTGATAGTTTAGATTTTCCAGTACGCCCACCGTCCTTAAGATTTCACACTAACAAAGGCCTTTGTAGTATGTTTTGGTTTTGCCCCTTGCCCGTAATTTTCTCTTTCTGAGTCATATCACATTTCCATTTTCAAAAGTGTCTTCAGTCAAGGCTTTAATCTACTCAGCATCTCGTGTCACTAAAATGGAAGTAAAGACAAATTATTTTAATAATTTTGATTTTATTGATTAAATAAATAAATAATACCACTTTATATAAAGGTAAGATAGGTATTAGGTAATAAGTGAAGCAAGGGGATTGTACTTTGAAAGAATGCAAATGACAGCTAATTAACAGAGGTGAAGTCCCTGCCCGCCTAAATCTCAATTCTCAAACAAGGAAATGTAAGCTTAAAACAACCAGAGGGCTTCCTGAAATCAAGCTAAAACTGGACAAGTAGACAAAAAACGGCCCTGGAATTAAGCTAAGTCTCACAAAAAGTGGGCATAAACTTTCTTCTGTATCATCATGTCCTTCAACTTTTCTGCCTTAACTGGCACCCTCTACTAATTTTCTTCCACCTCTTCCCCAATAATGCGCCCTGTAATCTTACTCAGAACAACATTCAAACACGATGTCTAATTAGTCACAATCCACAGGTGCCACTCTTTTTGCAAAACGAAAAAAGCACATGAATACCATCATTTTCATAGACGCAAGCAGGAAAAATGTGAATCAACAGTTTGGCACAGTGAAGAGAGGAATTTACAAGAGGCCAGTAGAGTTGAAAGGTCTATATATATGTGTATATATATTTTTATATACTTGTATAGATATACACCCAGGATCACTTTGGGAAAACTGTGGGTGCTTGCCATCATCACCTCTCGGGCAAGTCTGGTGCCTGCCATCATCACCTTACTGGGCTGTGTCCCGTGCTCACAGCCCCACACATGCATGATTATTGTGGCAGTTGCGGTAAGCTTTATCCTCCTCTTCCTCACCTTTCCCCCTTCCCCCTCTCAGTAGCAGCAGGCGGCAGGCGGCAGGCGGCAGGCAGCAGGCGGCAACCCCACACTCGTCTCTCTGTTATCTCCCAAATATCTTCCCTCCTATTTTGCTTTTCACCACTCTACACACATGCGACTTTTCTGTCCAAAGCCTTAACAATCTTATAAAGCTACTTCTTCTATTCAAAAGCTACAGATAAACAACCTTTCTATGGACCGTTAAAGTCCTGCATATTTGTGTTCTTTTACAAGGAAAGGCAGACAAGGTGGCTTTCTCAATGGGTGTTTCTTTTTTTCAGTTGGAAGTAGATTTGCCTATTTGGGCGTCAGTTTTCTTTTCCATATAAACATCAATGAATGTGGTTCACCGGCAAAGCCACTAACAATATCTCTCTTTAACAAGCTTTGCCTTCTCTTCGTTTCTTTTCTGTTGAAGGTTACAAGGCTTTCACAATAACTTCTGTTTCTTCAAACTTCCACAATTTTCTCTCCTCTCATTTTATTGGAAAGGATATGCATACATTTATTTGTCCATGTATAGAAGATTTTTAGTACTAATGTGATACCTTAATCTCCTCATAGCAATCGAAGGTTACCTATTTGAGATCATTTGTATATGTTGTCTTTAATTTCAGGGGCAATAGAAGGGAATGAGTATGGAGAAGCTCAACTCCGAGCTGTACTTGCAGAACTGCTACATAATCCAAGAAAATGAGAGGCTAAGAAAGAAAGCTCAGCAGCTCAACCAGGAAAATCAGGCTCTGCTGGCAGAGATGAAGGAGAAACTCCCCAAGACAAGCTCCAGTTCGAACCCAAATCGAGATCCCAGCCATGGCTCAAGTTCCACTTCCACCTCAAATCCTAGTCGATCAAGCAAACCCTGATCATATGAACACAATGGCATCACTAAGGTCCCCACCCTCCCTTGTACAAAACCATATGGGCAGAGTATCAGTGGCATCTTTTCTTCGCAATACTTATTACGAAACCAAATATGCATCTCTTAAAAAAATTTATTCGTGGGGGCAAAATAAAGTTTTTGACCTTTGGAAGATGAATTGAATATGATGTTCTAGCTTATTCATATCCATTGTGTCTCCCTTTCCCTCATAACATAAACCAGACAAATAAATAATAATCTCAAATGCTGTTAAAACTATAACTCACTAATCCACATTCAGTTTCCTGTCTACACTTGAGAATGTTTGGTAAAATGCCTTGAAATGCTTGTAAGCAATGTCAATATCTTCCTTCCCACATACCTCTCTCACACTGCAATATAAGACAAGGAAAATTAAGTATCACTGTATATCAGCACCAAGAACACACAAAATAAATGTAGTTCAAGCAGCACAGTGAAATGGAAGCAGCAAAAAGAACAACTAAAAGAACAATTTGCTTTCTCTCCAGCAAGGGACTTTACGAGAAGAGAAATTTCCAGTCTGATCCTGTTGGGTAGGAGAACAACTGAATTATGGAAAATTAGGTAGTACATTAAATAGATCCGCAAAATTAGTCCATGTTCTTGATATGGTTGCATCACTGTCAAGCATGTAAATCATCGCACATTTATCAGATATCAAACAACTGAATGTCTGCTCTGTTGTGCCCTGTTGTTTGAAACCACCAATAAGTTCTTGTAGAGATGAACAATTCTGCCCAAGAGTTTAAAATGTTTGCTTATCTAATTATTTTCTCAAAACTATAAGCCTTTAGGGGTGAACTTTTACTTGACTGAACTTGAATCCATTGTTGTTCTTGGCACTAGTGAAATTTCTTAACAGATGAAATAACTTCTCTTTAGTTATTTTAATTGGAGCAAATTTTCTGAATTTTGATGAAACTCTCTAGACAAACCATCGGACCCAATAGAGATGCTTTCTAATAAACTTTAAATTTCTGAATTTTACTGATCTTTTATCTGATTAATTGTGGCTACAGCAGTGACTACATAACCTGTGACAAACGTAGCTACTTCACTTGCTGCATGTGATTGGACAACTAACAGGAACACTTCTTCTCCCTCTATTTTCATGGTTCAAGCAATAATATCATTGATGGTGGACATATGACAACAGCCATTTTCCATTTGTTAAACCATTATCAGCATAACATTATAATGTCAGATTAAAATATATAGGAAGGAAAGCAGAGAAAAAACAGTGTATCTTCTTCATCGAGCTTCTACAGAGATCGTATTCCAACTAAAAGAATTTCCAAGGAGGAAACACAAGGAAGAACCTAATCCAGACAATGTACTGGAATTCGGGATCATATTCTTATTGTGATACAGAAAACCGATCTAAAACTAGCAACAAGGAGATTTACTGCCCTGAGATGTTCTTAATTATTAACTGGATTGAGAAAGCAAAGATCATGACAAAAGAAAACAGGAAAAAAAATATCCCAAATTTCAACATATGGCTACTCAGGTGGAGAAATAACAGATTTTCTTGTATAAATCTAAGAGCCCTGCAGAATTGTGGAATATAACTGACTACTAAGATACAAATTGACAATTCAATTTTATCTGTTTGCAGGTGATAGACATGGTGTAAAATTAAGACATCACAAGTATAAAATCAGATTCATAGTGCTAACTCTGAATAAAGCTCAACTTCAGTAAGAGGAATACATTGAGCAATGGAGAAAGTTTATGAGGTAACCAACACAAATGATGGAAACAGTGGTCTCATAGCTGTAACCAAAACAAATGAACAGATTTAGAAGATGCCTTTACACCCTAGGGATCTGAATCACAGAAAGATATTGATTGAAGAATATTCCTTACAGTTACAACGGGGATGTTTCAATCTTATATATAATTATGACATGTGTGTGAAAATGACATATCTATGGAGAAGCAAACCAGGCTGCTGACTTTTTTGGGCTAGAATTGGCCACTATTTCAGTCGTCCAATTTTTTAACAGCTAAGTTTTGAGGGAGTCTGGCCAAAATTTCTAGAGAGGATGGTATATTTAGATTTTAAGGTTGCTTCTGCAATTGTGCTTTACACCGTTGTCCATAAACTAAAAAGCATTTCAAATGGCATGGCATCTTAAGTTGAGGTCAGATAGGTTATGCATTCTGTTGTCAAACTGACGGAAAGATCGATAGGTGCTTAAGGTGTACTCCATCAAATGGGTGGCCCATGCTATCAACTACTCAAATTCAGCTGAATCACTAAAACTTGTTCCATTATGCAAACAGTAAGGAGCTCTAATAAGTCTGTCATTTATCAAACTAAAAACTTCGTTCCATTTAAACATGTATATAAATCAAAGGAACTTCAAATATAACACTAATCTTTGAAGGCTATTGAGATCAGAAAGTTCTATGTGCAATTATGATTGGCATTGAAAAACACGTAAAGTTACACTTCTGAGATTTCAGATTTAGTTGGATAATAGTTATGTTGTATTTTAAATTTATAAACTATCATTCAATTTTTGTCTTAGGTTAGGTTTATTGCAGTTACAATAAAACTTCTTTGACCTCTTTACATAAATCCTCTTCACAGTTCTTTGTGATCTATTACCATCAGCAGGTGGATGGACTGTTGATGCTCTTTAAAAGTGAGAGTTGTACAGGAAGAATAAATCTTCTATTTATTACTACCAGAAAATTTAAAAGCCCTACTTTACAATTGTTTCCATTCTCTTAAAAGTGAGCAATTTAGATCAGATGGTGTGTCATCCCCCTTGAGAAAAGGGAAATCCTAGTGGATAGTGGGTTCCCATATTTTTCCCCATGCACATCAACAGTTTGTTTGTACAAGGAAAGACTGAAAGAGGGTAATTTATAACGAAGTTCTTGTGTTCTTAATGCTCAGATGTAGTAGGATTGACCCCCTATGTAGCCTATTAGTACTAATGGAGTACCTTGTTGAATACAGCTTTATTGTGGGAGACTAGATGTTACACCAGGGAAATGAATGTATGAGCCAAGATCAAAATAAGTATGATACCTGTGCATGGAGAGCTGAGCAATACCACAATCAACAGTGCGGATGCCAACCCCAGAAGCTAGTATGGGACCTATGGTAGATCCACATCCCATATCGTTTCTCACAACAAATTCCTACAGAGAAATGAATGGTAAGTAGATGCAGTTTCTGGTGTCTCAATTTTAAATCTTGAAATGAAGAAAGTGAAACATGTAATCTACCTCTATATATTCTTCATTTGGAAAAAGCATGTCAATTATTTATTATTTATTATCCATAACTTCAAAGAAATATTCTTCTGAAAAAATGATGAAATTTTGATCACTTTCTTCACACAAGGGTGGTGATTCCTGACCCACCCAATACCTGACTTGAAACCCAAACCATTTACTCAATCCCAATCTCATCTATATTGATTTTGATGTCTTAAGAAAGACAGATTCAGGTTTGAAAAATCAACTAAAGGGTTGCCAGGTATCCTAGTTCCTTATTAAAGTTATCTCTAATCACATCTAGTTTGTCTATAGCCTACATTTTCATTTTGTTGTATAGTTCATGGACATAACACAACACACTTATATAAAGATTTCCTTGACACGGACATGGTATAAAACCTAAATCCTCTCTCTTCTTCCATTTTTTCCTCACCTTTATTTATTTTCCCATTGTCATAACCTTAATTTATCATTTCTTTCTGTGGCCCCCTAGTTCATATTTATTTGATTGCAAACAACTATTTTAGGGTCATTATGCATTAGTTTATTTGACTAGCCAGGGAAAGTTTATAAATGTTTTACTTATTCCTTATGCTAATGCATGGTTGTGATCCCATTGAATTGAATCACCATAATCTTCATCTAGTTACCAAAGAGGGAGAATTTATAAAACTAAATAAATAGCTAGTAAAAGCCAAAAAAAGAATAAACATATGATAATTTTTCCTCTTTTTTTTTTCTACTAAATCATTTCAAATAGAAATTACCTGAGTTGGAAGGTTATGGATTCTTCCCACTTCTTTGAAAAGAAAAGCAGTAATTCCACTGGTAGCATAGCGCTGGTTTGCATTGTGCTTGATAACAAGTCCCTTTTGCAATTCTGGCCGATGGTGTTCTTCATGCTTATCCATAAAATTTGGGTGAACTCCATGAGCCATATCTGCAGAAACTGTACAAAGAGCATAGAAAAAGAAGCCCTTAAAATCCTGCTAATGTAATAGATGATGTAGTAGTTAAAAGGAAAGACAAACTGTCAGAAAAGTAACAAGAACAATCTTATTTTTGGCAATTAACACCATACCGTATTAGGTTAACAACAATGTCATTTCCCATAATCATATATTCCAGTTCTTTGGAGGTCAACATGAGTGACAACTCATGCTGAACACCAGTAGTCCCCTCACCCCCATCCCCACCCCCTCCTTTCTGTCTGTATCCTTGTTAACAAGAGTTTAGCAAAATGCAAAAATTATTAGAACCAAAAGTGACAAAAGTAAAAACTGTTCTACCAAGGAATAATCATAATTGTGCAGATTCATGGAAATTGTAACTTGCGAATTATATCCAATTAGAAAGGTGAATAAAGAAAAATAGAGTAACAACATAAATATTTTGATCAGAAACAATGATTTTGCTGCATTGAAGTAGAGTGGCAAGCCATATTCATAGCAACAAATCAAATCTACAATATCTTACCTTAGACTTCTCATTGAAAACAAAAGTTATGTGCAAGGAATTCCATTTAAAACTCCCTTGATCAGCTAAATTACCTTTATAGGGTGTATTTATGTATTTCCTCCTTACAATTATTGATATGCTTGCTCTTCACATATTTAAAAATTTAGACTGCCTATTCCAGTTGTTGGAAATTTCCTACATGACTCCTGCTCTGCATTTTTGTTTGTCAAAAAACCTCGTCTTTGTAAAAATTAAAATCTCCTCTTTAACTCAATCCACATCTTTGTCTTCCACTCATAAACCTTCAGCTTGCACTAATTCATATCAACTCCCATGACACCGTCATTGAGCTTCTTTGGCTACTGACCAAACCATCTTGACCCCAACCTCTCATTGTAAAACATTTGAGCTGTGTCAGAAACCTTAGATTTGTTTCAAATAACATCTCTCCTGGTTTCCAACTTAATTCGTCTCACCTCCTCACCTGAGGATGAATTCATCTCATTGAACTACTTCTTGGCCACCTAGCAATTTTCCTGGGAAGCATAACTAGTTTTATTGTTGATCTATACAATTCTCAAATTATTTTTTTTGGAAAATATTGGTCAAATAACTCCTGAGATCATATTCTCATGACAGCCTCCTTGAATTGTATTGGCAACATCAGCCTTACCCTCTCCCTCCTTATGGATGTCTTGAAGGTACTAAACATGTCTTTTAATAAGAATATGCTCCATGTATATTCAAAAAAGTGATTGGATTAATAAGAAGGAGCCTCTTATTACTTGAGCAAATAGGACGGTATCCCAGACTTTGGCTATTATTGCATTGGCATGCATTAGCCCTTAATCTGTCTGTTGACATGGATGGCTAGTACAGGGATACCAAAATGTCTCAAGGTGGTCAAAACAACAAAAATATCTTGGTTTGTGAATTAACCAAAATAGCATTAATGTACAGGGTTCTAATAGGACTTATCTTTAAGTCCTTGAGATGTCCCTACATTATTCTACTTCTGCAATGGTGCATAAACTCATAATTAATAGCTTGCTTGTTTTTTCAAAGAGGAAACAGAAAATAATCTGCATTTTTTAATGCATTTATTCTTTCCTCCACATACTAACCGTATGGAAGCTAGATTTGCAATCTTCCAAAGAAGCTAGGCACTAGATCCTCTAAAGCAACTTCACATTTTAAAGCTATCCAAGATTTTGTTTGAATTTTTCACAGATTCATGCAAAGCTAGAAATGTTCCCAATAACTAGCAGTCATGGTGGGGAGGCAAGAGCCACACCCACCCACTCCAGTGCCACTACCCCTACAGAACCCTAATTAAATTACCTTCATCAACCCCACCTGAAAAGAAATTGCAAATTTTATAGAACCTCATCAGAGAAAAGGTGTTTTCATTTTCTTAAGTCAACCACTGGCACCAATAGAGGATAAACAAATGTCATCTAAATATGGCTATGTCATTTGCAGTGAAGGCAAAAGAATATACATATAAGGGGGTGATCTATTTCAAGAAATTATGTCACATGGATAAGATGAATGACAGAAAGAACACAGATGAATGTGGCAAGAAACGATATGATTTACTGTATTTAACAGAGATGTGGCCCAGGATGAAGCTGCAAGGCAAAAAGGATTGGCATTATAGATCCCAATTAATTGGGATTTAAGGCTTTCTTGAGTTGACTGTGGTTTTTATATGTTAAAGTATTTACATACTTAATTCTATAAACCAAATATATGTGAGTTTATATGCACATAGTGTATTATGTATGTGTTTGTCTCATTCTATAGAGTTTTGATACAATGAACAAACCCAGAAAGTCAAGACACCCCTTATTTTAGAATTATTTGCATGTTATTGAGCCTTGGTTTTCTACTTGAGTTATGGATGGAAAAAATAAGTTTAACTAGCAAGCACAAGGAGAACAAAATAGAGGGTGGGCATATTGCCACCCTACCTTTTTGTTATCTATTGCATAAAAAGAATTTCTATCATGAATGAATACAAAAAAACATATATGCACTGAATAAGAAAAAAATGGAGTGGAAATAGACTTTCTCTAAGATAAATGGACAAAAAATATGAAGAAGAAGATGATTTACTAACAAATCTGGTTAAGCCAAACTTTAAAAGATTCTAACTCAAGCATACCAAGAAAAGATTGACGAATCGCTCGCTCAAAAGCACCCTCACCAACATACTCATGAACTAAGCAACTAATTATACGTCTCATAGCCTGAAACATGGTTGGTGCACCAGCTCCTTGAACTGAATCTGAACCTACCTGCACAACAAGGGTTAGAAACAAAATTTAGAATCTAGCTAACACTGCTGGAAGTGCATACAAAAAATTTCCAAAATATACAAATGTGCTGAGAATTTCAAATACACCACCAATTAAAACTGTAAACTGATGTGAGAAGATCAGAGAAAATCAGATTACAATAGTCTATTTTGAAACAACATCATGTTACTTACAAGCTATTATTGCTCATTAGCCACTCATTTCTTTAAATCTTTAAAATATCATAAGCTGAAGTGAAGAAATCCAAGAAAAGAAAGATAGCTTCCATAACATTGAAAATTTTCTAACATTACAAACCATTTTATTTAGTGCATCCCATGCTTGAAGCATTGAAAGGATATGGACTGAGATTCTTTCTAAATTACTTTTGGATTGAGAAGACATATGAGCAAATAAAACAATTAAATCATTGAGCTTCATCCTCATTCTTCACCCACATGATATAATGATATCCATACCTTACGAAATATAATGTGTATATATATCTCCAGACACGGGAGAAATAAAGCCATCTTATATAAGGCTGAAAGTTGCTCAAGAAAAACTTACCTCTTCATTATCAAATAATGCAACCATCCGAATGGCATGTTCACTTGACAAATCCCCAGTTGATTGACATGAATCAATAAGTGCTCTCAACGCACAGTAACTAGAAGCAAGATTATCTAATCTTCCAGAAAATATAAACTCGTCGTTTCCACCTCCAAGACAGCTAGGTTGTGTATCACAAACATTCAACTCAATACTCATTATGTCATCAACGCCGCAACTCAGCTCATCAGATAGAACCTGAGAATGACATAGTGAAATTTAAGAACAAATGCTAACACCTACAACCATTTTTTACAATCCTTCTGCAGCACACATTATTTTAAATAGTTATCATAAAAAGTAGGTAAACTAATGTTTACATGAAAAAAAAAGAAAAAAAAGTAAAACAATAGAAATGACATACCACCAATTTAACAACAGTATGACAGTACATGCAGCCAATATACACCAAGTAGGACAATGATTTGAATGGTCCAACCATTTGCATTTTCCCTTTAAGATGTGAAGAAAACTGTATGATTCTGATTACTTATCAACAGGTGTCATTGTATAATAAAACAAATAAAAACATTTCACTTTGTTCTAAGCAGTAAGCAGCAAATTAAATGAGTGAATTTGTTTTTGTACTAACTGAAATAAATCTATATTTCTCAACATATTATGAAACAATATGGTTTATTTAGTTAATATTGGAGCATGATATACAATGCAGGTCTAAATCCTTAAGAGCTTAAGCTTTTATGAAAATTGGTAACTCAACATAGTATCAAAGCTCTAGTCAACTAGAGTTCTTAGGTTCAAGTCCTCCCCCCATCTATTTATCTTGCAGCTACTACTGTTTGTGCCTCCCACATGCAGTATAGGGCCACACAAGCCTAAAAAAACTTAAGCTTTTAGAAAAATTGGTAAATCTACCATTATTAATATAATAAACATTCTTCTTCCTGCAGCAGCATTAAAAAGAACCATAGGGTGGCCTAGTTCCAGTACTACCAGCAGACTTATGTCCTCAGCAATCTGCCTATAGAATCACCTTACAAGATACCTTAGATTTACTCCCTCATGGGCTGTAGAAAAACGAAAAAAGATACCTGCATAAGCAGTGGATGATGAGCAGTTTTTGAAGATAATGAGGTACTTTTCTCTTTGGACTCTGAAGATGCTTCCTCAAGTTTTGTTGCGAGTAATGGAATTAGGTGAGTCTCAAGATTTGGTTTAAATCCATCCTTGTTCACTGTGCTAAACAACAAAAGAAGGCCGAAAAACAAGTGAGCACACAGATTTGGCAACCAACAGAAACTAACAATTTACAAACCATATGTAAAAGCCAGTTTTAAATTCTCAAACATTTCAGTGATTTGAAAACTAAACCAAAATATAAAAGGAATATTCAAAGCTACACACCATCTAAGCAACACACTGAAAACATGAAAAAAGAAAAAACAAAATGGAATTTCTTATGTGCACCCCAAAAAACAAAATGGATTTTGTCACCCAAATAATGAAATAGAATTATGCATGCATTTCTTATGTGCACCCCTAAAAAGAAAAATGAATTTACTTATTTGGAAAATAAAATTTTAATATATGTACTACAACACATACTGAGTTCTTGAAATTCTTCATCTGACTTCTAAATCCAAGAGATGTTCCTTTAAATTATTATTGTTAACATTATAGTTATCTTCATTTGAATGATCTTATCCATGGTCTATTCCTCAATTAATTAACCAAGAAGAAAGTACGCAATTAAAGATAGGTAAATTTCACACAATATGTGCCATTAAGGCATTCAGATCTATCTGTCATATAAAAGTCCATTAACAATTCAAACTTCCATTTATCATAAATACATAATTTTTTATCAATGTTTTGAGAAGTTTTGACTCAAGTGAACACCTGTTCTTTGATTCCACATAGTTGACACTTGAAGATTGGTGTATTAAAAGAACCTTAATAGATTCTTTTCCATATTTTTTTGCTAATTAAGAAGAATACTCAGTAACCATCTTCCATTTCATATTCCTGGCTCTCAAACATGGAATCACTTGCTTTTTGTGCAATAAAGACAGATTCATCTTGTAACAACCCGCTCCCAACCGTGTAGATATTGTCTGCTTTGAACCCAAAGGGGCCCTCACGGCTTTAAAACGCATCTACTTGGTTAAGAGGAGCCTCTACATATATAGCGTTAGGAACATTCTCCCCTATCCGATGTGGGACATTACAAACACCCCCTCATGCAGACAAAATGCCCTCGTTGTATCCCATGGGATTGTGGGGTTAAACAGACAAACACCCCTTACGGGGCCAAATAAACCCCCACACCGGGGTCGGGGATCGGCTCTGATATCATTTGTAACAACTCACTCCCAACAGTGTAGATATTGTCCGCTTTGAACCTAAAGGGGTCCTCACGGCTTTAAAACGCGTCTACTTGATTAAGAGGAACCTCTACATATATAGCGCCAAGAACATTCTCCCCTATCCAATGTGGGACATTAGAGATGTAATACCCCAAAATAAACTTTAGGGGCAAAATAGTAAATTAAAAATTAATTAATGAATTAATTAAACTCATTAAAGGTAAAAGAGTCCTTTTACAATTAAAAATTCTAAGTATAAATTAGATTTTCCTCTCATCTTCTCCATTCAGAAAACTCTATTAACCAAAAATAAAAAAATTGGAGAACGTAGGGCTAAAGGTTTGGAGGTCTAGAGTTAGAAGTTCAGATTTTTCCAAGTAAAATTCTAACCCTAGTTAATATATTATATTCGTTAGTTAGTTTTGAACACATTAGATATTCTTTAGAAAATTTTAATTTAAATTAGGGTTAGTTTAGTTAATTTATTTTAAGATCAAAAGATTGAAATTATGAATATAGGTTGTTTCATTGATGAAAATAGGGAAATTCGAAATTATTTTTTTAGATGAATAGATCTAAACAATGAAATTTTAAAAATTAAATGAGTAAATAAATCTATGATTATATGTGGCTTAAAGGATTGGAAAATAATAAGAAAAAGAATTGCATGTTTCTAGATTTTGGATTTGAGGCACTAAAGAAAGAAAGAAAAAAAAAAAAAATGTAATCGTGAGAGGCAAATAGTGGTAGTGGAATAAATTAAAATAATAATAATGAGTAGAATTGGTGAAGGAGAAAATGCCAAGGACGTTGAAGGTCTCTGTGGAGAGGAAGACGTTCTTGGTTAGGTTCGAAGGTGAGGCCAGGGGAAAATGGTGTTCGCTTACAGAGTGCAGTAGAGGCTCTGTTTATGCCTTAGGATTTGAGAAGGAAGAGGTTGGTTGGATGATAGAACATTTGATGAAGGCCATTGAGATGAAGAATTTCATGGGTTTCAACAGAAAATTCGAAGGAAAAACTAAAGTCCATTTAATGGAGGTTTGCTTCAACAATCATGGTAGGTTTATAAGGCTCTTAGAGTTCGCTTCTAACAGAAAGTCAACTTTCCTGGTAATACTTGAGGGAGAGAATGGTAGGGGATGGGAAAATCTAAAGATTGTGTTGTCTTCAATGTTGGTGGTCCCCTCCTCGAGTACAGATGAAAATGGAAGACAGTGCAGGGAAAAAGGGACTTTTCACAAAATGTGGGTCCTTTGTGCCGGTCCTTCGCGAATGTAGTCAGAGAAGAAGGACCAAGGAGAGGAGGCCTTGTTCCAGTCGGGAGATAGGCGAGAGTTGTGGTGTGCGAATGTCATGCTGGTTCTGTTAACTGGGCTGAGGTCAGCCGGGCTTTGGCGAAAAGATTAGGGCATAAAGGTGTGGTGACTATCATCCCCTTCTCCGGTGGAAAAGGATTATTTTTTGTGGAAACCATAGAGGAAGCTTTACCCCTCCACGATTTAAGGTTTATCAGGATCAAGGGTGGGCCTACAATCTTGTTAAGAAGATGGTCGCCAAAGGAAAATTCAGTAATAGAGGGGAAATTTAGAGAAGGTTGGTTAGAATTATGGGGTTTGCCATTTCATTTATGGTCTGAGGTGCATCTGAAGAAAATTATAGAGCAGTGGGGGACCGTAACAGAGATCGATTGGCGAACAATAAAACTATTTGATCTTAGCAAGGCAAGGGTGAAAGTTGTAATGAAGGAACGATCAATTCTCCCAGCTTTGATCGAGGTATGAAATGGGGGATGGGAGTTCATAGTTTCAATTGCAGTGGCTGGAAAGGAAGACGTTAGGGAAATGGGTGAGTCAACTCGACAGAAGCTTGAACCTCACTCGTGGATAGGTGGCAGAAAGAGGGCTGAGGAGGCTAAATCAACAGTTGTAGGTAGGTCTTCTGATGGGGTAGTTGGCAGAATAAAGGAAGGAAAAGCTTGTCAAAAGGTTGAATTTGCTCTTATGGGGACACGTGGCAAGAGAAGACCAACAGTGGGGAACAGCTGGTCCTAACCATCCCAGTCTTTCAGTTTGAATTCAAATATTCTGAGAACAAGGTATGTCGGGTCAAGGCAGGATGGAGATGTTTGGGTTGGAGAGGACAAAGCCCAATCAAATGTTGAGGATGGGCTTCGGGCCTCCAAACAAGGGAGAAGGACCCAATCTCCTCTTAAGCCCAGTCCACAGGTCGAAACTAACTTGGGTCGGAAGAGGGGAGTTTCTTTATTTGGCCCGCTTTCGTTGTTGGGTCAAGAAATGGGAGGCAAACAACCCATCTCTATGAAGGGCTCTTTACGCAGAGATGACCCCTCTGCAAAGGGAAAGGGGAAGGTAGGATATGAGGCTTCTGAAGCTCAAGTGAGGGGTTCCGTGTTGAATTGTGGTTCAAAGAAGCTGTGGAATGCCCCGTTCCCTCCAAGTTCTAGTTGTCGACAAGGGGGTCAAAGTTGAAGTGAGCCTCTAACGCTTGAGAGACCGTCGTCAGCTAGCGATGATCTTCCAAAGGAAGATTCTTTCGAAGCGGGAACACAGTTGGAACGGAGCTTCAGTGCGAGTCCAAGTCGTTCGTCAGGGAGTCGAAAAAGGTGTTTCGGGGATTGGGAAGGAACGTCGCCGCCGAGTGGAGATGCGGATCAAAGGTCTATTCTTAAGGCTCTTTTTCTATCAAAAGGGAAGGATAAATTACCCAACTTCTCTAAAGGTGAAGATAGAGCAGGTTTTAAGGGTTTTGCGGGTTTTCCTCATCGTGGCTCATCAGTCGCTGTTTTTCCTTCTTATCCAGTAACTAGAGAAAAAGGGCTCAACTCTGTGGGGTCTTGTGGAATGATGGGAGTGGAAAACCTCGAGGTATCTTCTTATCAACATTCTCGGTCATCTCTGTCTCTTCTTCCCCCTCCCTCTAGCTTGGTTCTTCCACACCTAAGTCCTTCTGTTCCCGTTCTTCCCAATTCAGCCATTCAGTCTCAGTTTCCTACGAAACCTCGAGTTAAACATGATTTTTTTTCCAAAAAAGATGACGATGGCGATGGGGCTTTTTGTCTTGGGTCTGTTGGCAATCCTAACCGAGATGTTGTAGTGTCCCAGTTAGTCAGTCTGAACCATTTGTCCGAGAGTTTTAAATCCTTTAAGCCTAATCCCAACTCGCCTCTTGGGCCTCCCAACCTGGTTACAGTTAGCCAAGGTGATGCGGAGTCCCCCCCGATGGGTAGGTTCCAAATAGAAGGCCTTTCCCCTAGCAAAATGGCCAAAGTCTGTGAGGTCTTAAGTTCTCTGGACCTTAAGGTGTATTCAAGGCGGAAGAACAGATTTTACACAAATAGTTGAGATCTGTTGGCGTTGGTTTGGACGTTTTGGGTCAATGAGGTGTATTTATGAAAATCATCAATTGGAATACTAGGGGTTTGGGTTCTAGGAAAAAAAGAAGGGTGGTTAAGGATTTTTTTAGGCTCGAGAATCCCGATGTAGTGATGATTCAGGAAACAAAAAGAGAGGTGTGCGATAAAAGGTTTGTAGGTAGTGTCTGGTCGGTTAGGAATAAGGAGTGGGCTGCTCTTCCGACGTGCGGGGCTTCGGGAGGGATTTTGATCATTTGGGACTCAAAGAAATTGAGCAGTGAGGAGGTGGTAATTGGATCTTTTTTGTTTCAATCAAGTTTTTGTTGGATGGATGTGGACCCTTGTGGTTGTCCACAATTTATGGCCCAAACAGTCCCTTAATTAGGAAGGATTTTTGGGTGGAGCTATTAGACATTTTTGGCCTTTCTTTTCCATTATGGTGTGTGGGTGATGATTTTAATGTTATAAGGAGAAGTTCAAAAAAATTGGGTGGCTCTAGTTTCACTTCTAGCATGAGGGATTTTGATGGTTTTATAAGTGATTGTGAATTAATTGATCCCCCCTTACGGAATGCCCCTTTCACTTGGTCAAACATATAAGAGTCGTCGGTGTGCAAGAGATTGGATTGGTTTCTTTATTCAAATGAGTGGGAGCTCTTCTTCCCTCAAAGCCTTCAAGAAGTTCTTCTTAGATGGACATCCGATCATTGGCCAATTGTTTTGGATACCAATCCTTTCAAGTGGGGCCCAACACCTTTTAGGTTTGAGAATATGTGGCTGCAATATCCAAGTTTCAAAGAGTGCTTTAGTAGTTGGTGGAGAGAATTTGAAGGCAATGGTTGGGAGGGTCACAGGTTCATGAGGAAGTTACAATTTGTTAAGGCAAAATTGAAATATTGGAATAAGAATACTTTTGGAATGCTAAAGGAAAGGAAAAAAAGCATCTTGGATGAAATATCTAACATTGATGCCATTAAGCAAGAAGGGGTTCTCTCTTATAATCTTTATGCTCAAAGAGTTTTAAGAAAAGGGGAGCTAAAGGAATTAATATTGAGGGAAGAAATTCATTGGAGACAAAAAGCTAAGGTGAAATGGGTTAAAGACGGGGATTGCAATTCAAAGTTTTTTCATAAAGTGGCTGATGGCAGACGAAACAGGAATTTCATCAAGTTTTTGGAGAATGAAAAAGGCTTGGTGTTGGATAATTCTAAGAGCATCACAGAGGAGATCTTACTTTATTTTAAAAAGCTCTACTCAAGTCCTCCTGGAGAGTCTTGGAGAGTCAAAGGCATAGATTGGTCCCCAATCTCAGGAGAGAGTGCATCTAGGCTGGATTCCCCTTTCTCCGAAGAAGAGATCTTTAATGTCATTTGTCAGTTAGATAGGGATAAGGTGTGGGGGCCTAATGGTTTTACCATTGCAGTGTTTCAGGATTGTTGGGATATGATCAAGGAAGACTTAGTGAGGGTGTTTGCAGAGTTTCACGGTAGCGGGATTATTAATCAAAGCACCAATGCCTTCTTCATAGTTCTTTTGCCCAAAAAAAGGCAGACAAAGAAGATTTCAGATTTTAGACCTATTAGCTTGATCACTTGCCTATATAAGGTAATAACCAAAGTTCTATCAGGACGATTAAGAGGAGTACTACACAAAACTATCCACTCTACTCAAGGCGCTTTTGTTCAAGGGAGACAAATTTTGGGTGGAGTTCTTCTACCCAATGAGATAGTGGATGAGAAAAGGCGATCTGGGGAGGAAGGAGTTGTCTTCAAAATTGACTTTGAAAAGGCTTATGACCATGTGAATTGGGATTTTTTGGATCACGTGTTGGAGAAAAAGGGGTTTAGTCATAAATGGAGGAATTGGATAAGAGGTTGTCTATCTTCAGTCTCTTATGCTATTCTAGTGAATGGAAATGCTAAAGGGTTGGTCAAGACTTCTAGAGGATTAAGGCAAGGTGACCCTTTATCCCCTTTTCTGTTCACTATTGTTGCAGATGTGTTGAGTAGAATGATGTTGAGAGCTGAGGAAAAAGTTTGTTGGAGGGTTTCAGGGTAGGTAGGAATAGAACTAGGGTGTCCCATCTGCAATTTGCAGATGACACCATCTTCTTTTCTAACTCTTGCGCGGAAGAACTGAAAACTCTTAAGAGTTTATTGTTAGTGTTTAGGCAAATTTCTGAGCTTAAGGTCAATCTTGACAAGAGTAATATTTTTGGCATCAACCTTGATCAGGATCATCTCTCTAGGCTAGCCTTGTTGCTTGATTGCAAGGCTTCTGATTGGTCCATACTCTACCTGGGTCTTCCTTTGGGAGGGAACCCAATTGCTTGTGGATTTTGGGATCCAGTGATTGAGAGAATCTCAAGGAGATTAGACGGGTGACAAAAGGCTTACTTATCTTTCGGAGGTAGGATAACTCTTATCCACTCTTGCCTTTCCCACATTCCTAGCTACTTTCTCTCTCTGTTTAAGATTCCCGCTTCAGTGGCTACAAAAATTGAGAGATTGGAAAGGGATTTCCTTTGGTCAGGGGTTGGAAAAGGTAAAAAAGATCATCTTGTTAGTTGGGATGTAGTGTGTAAGTCGAGGGTAAAAGGGGGTTTGGGATTTGGAAAGATTTCTTTAAGGAATCTTGCTCTTTTAAGGAAGTGGTTGTGGAGATATCCTAGGGAGAGTACAGCTCTGTGGCATCAGGTCATTCTAAGCATTTATGGGACACATACAAATGGTTGGGATGCCAACACTTTAGTCAGATGGTCACATCGTTGTCCTTGAAAGGTTATTGCACAAGTCTTTCAAGATTTTTCCAAGCATACTCGGTTTGTGGTAGGAGATGGGGAAAGAATTCGCTTTTGGGAAGATTTGTGGTGGGGGGACCAGCCTTTGAAATCCCAATATCCAAGACTATTTAGAGTAGTCACGGATAAAAATAGTCCTATTTTTTCAATTCTCGGTTCTGCTCGCCCTTTCTCTTAGAACTTTAATTTCCGCCGTAATCCTTCCGATTCTGAGATAGAAGATCTAGAATGCCTCATGTGATCTCTTGATTGTATGCATTTATCCACCTCGGCTTCAGATGTGAGATCCTGGTCTTTATCTTCTTTAGGATTGTTTATAGTCAAGTCTTTCTTTATAGCCTTGTCCCAAGTGCCCGATTTATCTCCTTGTTTTCCTACTAAGTTTGTATGGAATTCTCAAGTCCCTTTCAAAGTCAAGTCCTTTGTTTGGTTAGTGGCACACAAGAAGGTAAACACTAATGACTTGCTATAATTGAGAAGATCCTACAAAGCTCTTAGTCCTGACATTTGTAAGTTGTGCATGAAGCAAGGAGAATCAGTAGATCATCTTTTCCTACATTGTTCCTTGTCCATGGGGTTGTGGCACAGATTATTTTAGCTAGCCAAGATGGATTGGGTTCCTCCGATAAGCATTTCAGACATGATGTTTATCAATTATAAAGGTTTTGACACTTCCAAAAGAAGGATAGTTTTGTGGCAAAATGTGTGCATTGCTTTAATTTGGGTTGTGTGGCGGGAAAGAAATGCTAGGATATTTGAGGACAAAGCTAGGAATTCAGAGAATCTATGAGATTCCATTCACTTCCTAGCTTCTTTTTGGGCTTATTGTTCTGCGGTTTTTAAGGGCATTCCCTTTAACATGTTACAAATAGATTGGCTAGCAGTGTGTAGTTCCGAGGGGATGGTCTAGCCAAGAGAGCTTGTTCGTAGTTTTCATAGTGTAGTTTCGTGTTCTTTTATTGTGTTGTTTAGTTTTATCTTTGGTGGGAGGATTCCTCATCCTTCTTTTGTACTTATTCTTTCAATATATATATTTGTTCTTTCCTATAAAAAAAAATAATGAGTAGAATTAGTGGGGTTGTTAGAGTTGTTAAAAGTACATGGGGTACTTTGTTAAGTAAGAGGGGACATTGGGATTAATAAGAATAATGATAATAATGATATTATTATTATTATTAATAATAATAATAGTAAAAATTGTGTGATTTGGATGCTTGTAAGTAACTTACAGCAGGACTATTTGGATGTTACGGGGTATCGAAAAAAATATAGTAATAATAATAGTAATTGTTTTTAATAAAAGTTTTAATTTAGTTTAAGTATACAAAAGAAATAAATGGTTGAATAAGATTTGGAAGAAATATGAGTTTATAAAAAATTTGGAAATTCATTAAATTATATTATTATTGTTTAAGAAGTTGAAAATAATATTGGGTAGTAATAATATTAGCATGAAAAGTTAATTAGGATCCCTAATACTAAATAAAATATATTTAGGATTGTCAAATTTTTACCTTTAGATAATTGTGTATGATATTATGTTAGGTGAGGAGTAAATTCATCAAGCTAAATACTCCAAGTTTTTGAACGCTTCTTCAAGGTAAGGGAAATTAATGCAAATTTTTATAAAAGAAAATATTTTTTTTTATATTGTATTTTGAAATGTGTAAAAATATTATTTTTATCTTTTCGCATGGATCAAATATGTGTTTTGTATGGAAAGTATATTTGAGAATTTTCTTTGTTTATGAAAAATGAAAAATTGAGGAGATATGATATTTTGTTTTGTAAGTTTGAATTAATAAAATAAAGTGTTGACTCTGGATTATATGGCCCTAGTCAACGGGTTATAATTGTTGACATTTTCGGCCCTAATCAACGGGTTCTAATAGTTGATATTATATGGCCCTAGTCAACGGGTTATAATTGTTGACATTTGGTTTTGTTCACCTTAATTAGAACAAATTTGAAACTAGCCACTCATTTATGAAGCCCCACCTAATTGGGCACAATTTGTTATTTGATAACCAGAGTAAAGGTATTTTGAATACATTCGATTTGGTTTTGATGAGAAATTGTTTTGAAAAGGATATGAGAAAGTTTTGTTGAAAAGTTTGAGTGTATTAGTATTTTGAACTCAAAAGTTTTTATAAAAATAAGTATATGTTATATCTCCTATTTGCAAGCATGATTGAAAATGTTTGATCCATGAAACTGTATTAATATTCCTTATTGAGCTTTAAGCTCATGCCCCTTCGTTGATAATTTTTCAGGTACTCTTAGTTCGGGCGAGAAGTGATGGCTAGGCTGGGGAATTTTTCTCTATTAGGATTTTGGTTCAAACTTTATTTTGGGCATTATTTAGATATTAAAATTTAATTCTCCATTTAAATTATTTGAATTTGGAGTTATTTGGACAATAACACTCTGATTGATGTGTTAGTTTTTTTTTAAAAGTTGATACTTGGAGATTTTAAAATTTTGTCCTACTACTCTGAACAGGAATTTGATAATTGGTGAATTTCCAGTTACAATATGAATGTCTGTGTGGTTTCCACTTTGAGTCTCTGGGCTTGAGGTATGAAATGACCGTCATACCCTTGGAGTGGGTTTTGGACCATGACACATCTAGGCCAAACAACATATTGATGCCACAATAATCCAAAAGATGGCATCCAAGAATTAATCATGAAGACTTACCCAAGGAGGTGGTTTTAGCAGCTATGCAACTACTCGACATAGGTAGACAAATTGGGGAAGTTACTGTGTATTGTGAACTATGCCACCCCATCTTAGGTAAAGTGAAGAAAGGCAGCTCCTCTTTAAGGGAGGCCTAAAGTTCAGACACACTAACTTGAGATTGGAGGCTTCAAATCTAAAGTTCCAAAATGACAACTCCGTAATCTAGATACCAAGACATGGTTACATGCATGTATCTGTGAATTTTCTATATTAAACCTATAGCATCACTATAATATAGACCATAGAATGCTTTTTAATTATTCAAAGACAGTCCAATATAAACCAAAACTTATGTAACATTTAATTCATTGAATATAATTAAAAATATCATGTCTTTAAAGGAACAAGCAACAAACCGGTCAAGGTGAATGGCCAACGTTGGTACTCGCAAAAGAGGTCTTTTTACTTTGACAAGCTTGTGCAAGAAGGAACCATCACTGCCCTTCAGTATGACCCTTCCAGCAACACTCAAGTCTCTATCAAACCAAGTGTGCCACAACCCACCTCCATAAGTCTGCACATTGACCATAAGATAACCAGATTTTGAAGCTGCAGACTTTGGCTTTAGTTTTAGACATGGGCTATCTGTGTGTGCAGCAATCACGTGAAAACCATTACCAACACTGTACCTGAAAAACTAACAAAAGCCTTTCATTAACGATACCACAAAGTAAAGTTAATCAAAGAAAAAGAACAAAGTGAACTTCAAAGTTGTAGGCTATCACAAACTAGAAAGAACAGTGATAAGAAAGCATCCAGAACAGGAAACAATAGAAGCAGATGGAATTATTGAAGAAGGGGATAGCAAAGAAAAAAATGACAAATATTTTATGAAAGTGAGAGCCACTTATAAAGATGGAGAACAGAAAACCAGTAGTAAATACAACTAGTTCTGTTAGTGGGTCTCTTGAAAGTTTGCTCTCTAGGTTGCTTCAGTACATCTAGTGTCATAGATCCTCCTCAAGTGCTGAGAGTTCAAAGTGTTAATTTACACTCACTTTTCTCCAATGGCAAAGGCAACCAAACTAGACATGTTCCGCGTGAATAAGTAGCGGCCACCAGGCCTTAGGTCCCATTCATCATTCTCATTTAACAACTGGAAACCAGCAGCAATTAATTGTCGTTTTGCTTCAGCTGTACAGAAAATTAGAGTTTGAATCAGAACAAAACATTGTTTTATACCTTATCAACCATAAAAATCAATTTAAAGGACATTTCACATTTTCCTCCAACAAGATCAATGCATCATGTCACCTCAAAAGAACTAACAGGTATTCTCATATAAGAGTTAATAGGCACATCAATCAAATGCATTACAATTTTGAAAGACGGCTGAATGACAAGTTCCCTATCAGAACTTCTTCCTATTGTGCTACTCGCATCAAGTGTTGACAGAGGTATATAGAAACATCAAACTGATGATATTTCAATGGGAAAAAGAATTGTGAAACTGCCACTAGCCAGTTGGTCCAGTTCATAACCACGCATGTAGCATATTTTCCTAACAACTAACATCCCTATCATCAGAGCCTAAAGTTCTAGAATTGCATATCCTAATTATAACTTAATAGAGCATGATTATGTCAGTTTCATGGATGTTAGTAAACATACAATAGTTCCAGTAAATGGTAGTTAGGCAAACCATTCTTTATGGTTCAAAGTGTCACCTAGTCAAGAAATAGAATCCACGTCAGAAAGATTATAAGAGGGATGCTAAAACTAGAAATGAGATAACTTTTTATAACTAATAGGTAGCATCAACATGTGAAATAAAGGCCTTTTCCATTTGCACATCCAATTGGTTTTGTTGAACTTGAAGTTTGAGCAAAATATTTCATCCAAACACCAACCAAATGGACAAATTCCAATTGTCATTCCAAATATTTAAAACACAAAAAAAAAATCCCATTATTGTAGTTTGCAAAAACTAGACAGAGAGAGTAGACCAAAAAATTAAGAAGCCAAATTAGCATATTCACCAATGTCACTTTAAACCAACCAAATCCCAATGATGGATAGAAACAATGCAAAAATTGAATTAATGGTTATTCCAACTTCTAATCGCTTAGCCTCTCCCACCAATTTTCCCACAAGATAGGAGAGGAATCACCCAGATTTCTTTCTTGGATTGTATGAAGGTTTTGGTGGCTATTTATCGTTTTTCCTAGCATAAAACATTAATTTATAAAGCACACAAAACTATCATGCAATTAAGAAGCAAGCTTGCCAAGAATAGAGTTCAAACCCAAATAGAAATATTTAATTTCTAAGCATCTCAATTGAATTTTATCAAAAAAATGAAGTGGGTGCTTGGTTAATTGACTCAAAGAAGTACTATGACTTACTAAGTTAATTTAAATCATTAAGCATGTCAAGTATGTTTGGAAAAATATTTGAATAATATTCCTTAAAATCAAACTAATTTATCAACATGTTTACTTTATTGTGATGGAATGGATTCAAGGGAGTCATTTCCTTTCTAGTCATTCAATCTATTCACTTCAATTTAGAATTTAAAAAACAGGTGAGTTGGTCCCACAAATTTGGAGGAAGCCTATTCTTCAACTTTGAGGAATGGTTTTCATTATCACCATGACCCCCACCCCAAAAAAATAAAAAAAATAAAATGGAAATCTCATTCTCCTTTGCCTCCCTTACATTTGGGC
Organism: Vitis vinifera; assembly: GCF_030704535.1. Lineage (NCBI taxonomy): Eukaryota > Viridiplantae > Streptophyta > Magnoliopsida > Vitales > Vitaceae > Vitis > Vitis vinifera. Next base: position 10,806,813 of record NC_081817.1, read on the forward strand.
AAGAAGGCACTCTCATTAGAACACAAAACCATATTGAACACAAAACTCATTCTCATATATTTTGTCTTCAAACCTTTGGACTGATGAAAAAGAAAGCACCACTAGGTTATAGCTTATTATATGTGAATTACTCTTTGGATTTATCATATGTTTTTGCAAATTCATTAGAGAGCTTGAATTCCATCTTTAATGCAAAATATACATTGTCAAAATATTATAAATATATTTCATCAAGAAGAATGGTATCTTTTAGATAGACAAAATATTAAATTTTTAAGACATTGGGAATTTTGACCATAGACAAGGAAACTTGTATCAATGATTAAGGGTTGATCAAACACATCTTAATTTTCAAATAAAACCATAACCCTTGACCGACCAAAAAAATCCATGCATTATATATACCTTAGATTATTATTGACCCATCTTATAATATTCTTGATGTATGATTTCCAAAAATTAACTTGAAAGAGAAGTTACTAAAAAACAACATTAAGATATCTCCTTCAATATCCCTTTGTATAAGAACATTATAGCAAATATATACATTTCACTCCAATTTCCTGACCATTAGTAAGCAACTCAATGGAAATTAGTTTCATTCCCTAACAATTTGGTAAACACTTTGATTGAATTCCTAATTATGGTCCTAATTCCTTCCATTCTATTTCCTTTCACCTTTGTGGTAGAAATACCATTAAATTAATAAGTTAAAAAAATCACCTTTTTTTAATCCAAATAGTTTCAAGTTCTCATTACATGAAACTCTCAAATTCTCATCACCTTTTCCAAATTCAACAGTTTCAGGAAAAAAAAAATTCAGATTGGTTTTACCAATTGCCCTCAAGACTTAAAGCAAATATCAAATAATAAGTTTTAAGTTAACAAACTAAAGAAAACTCATATTAAAGTCATCTTAATTAATTAAGTTAAGATTTCGGTTTTACCAAACACTATGTAAGACTTCAATTGACAGCAAAAATTCTTGTTTGATCAATAAATCAAAGAGCTCAATCAAAGGAGCAGCAATTCCTCATACTATGCACAGGCTTATTCATGCTCATGTCCCAGACAAGTAAATAAGATACAAGGACATAACTAGACCACCTATATTCTAATTTCATAACCACTTTCCATGCCTAAAATATCGTGTTGACATTGGCTCATAATATTTAATAACAGATGTAAGTTGGACTTGTTTTAACAGTATCAAACTGGTAATTCCAGTGCTGATAATGCAACAAAAACCAAACTTTTTTTATTGAATAAGCCAACACTAGATTTCCTGTGACACTTATCATGGTTACGATCAAGACACATTTCTATCCTGCAAAATATTTAAAAATCTATCAGCGTCAAGCAATTCAAGTCAACTATTTTGCTTTCAGATAAAATGCTACTTAATGAAATTATTGCCACTTTGAATTTGGTTGTCATGTAACTAGGTAGAGAGGGACACTTCATACGCTGATTTCTTTTATTTAACTTCAAAATGGATTTAAACCACTAAAAGAAATACAACTTAAATAACTCAGTTTCGCATGTTTTATATCATGTAGATTCAAGTTTAAACAAAAAATTATTGTAATTGTTTGAACTAAGAAAAAGAATAGAAATTAAAATTTTCAATCCCATATTTTTGTTACTATTTGGGACCAGGAAGACAAAGCGTCCACTCAAATGCTCCTAATACAAATATATATAGCTAACATTAGGTGAATTTCTCATAAAAATTAGAACAGCATAAGATACATGATCAACAACTTTATTTCCTCCCCCTCCCCCCCAAGTTGTGTCAGCAACCATATAAAGGAATACTGAAAACAAGAATGTCCTCAACACATTTTTAGAAGATAATAGAAAATCAAATTAAATCAGAACAAAATTCACATGTTCAAAAGTGAATTTTGCACTACCTGTAGCATGAAATTGAGTCCAAGACTCATTGAGGTAATCCAGAAGATCCCCAACTATGGACGGCGATCCTGCCCCCGAAGAACTCTGTTTTAAAAGTGCAAATGTTAGAATAAACAACTACTCTGTTTGGAAGTCAAGAAAATGTAGGAAAAGAGAAGGAAAATGTAGTTTTGGATCAGATTTCTCATGTTATGACACCCAAGCCACTCAGTTATCTGGCTTCATTTCTTGGAAAACAAAAAATTCACTCCTTTTCAATTCTATGCCTTCTTCGGTTTTCTATCCATCAAAAGTGACTAGCATAGTCCCAAAAAGTTAAGATATTCACCGTTTGGTTGAGTAGAAAATGCAGGAAAACAAAACAAACCAGAAGTCAAAATATTGGGTTTTCCACTGTTTCGAGCACGATAAAACTGAAAACTCCACTAATTCGCAAAGCTGAATTGATTTGTTTTTGCTCTTTTTTTTTTTAATCTTTTTTCGATTTTGAGAAATGACCAAAAGAAAGGAAAAAGAAAAAAAACAAAAGGTTCAAAACTTTCTCCAACTGTCTTCGATTTTCCTCGCTTTCACGGGAACCAAGGAAAAGATAAAAAGGGTATGAAAAGAGAGAATGAGGTAGGGAACCTGGAGAGGTTGATCTGAAATGGAGCAGAGTAATGGGGAGAGGGAAAATTTGCGGAGAGGTGTAAAGTGGAAATTGGGGAAGAAGGAGGGCGAGTGAGAAAGTTTTGATAAAAGTAGCGAAGGTTTGATGATCGGAAAAGCGTGGTGGTGGTGGTGGTGGTGGTGGAGGTGCAGCCGAGTTATCGCCGCCATTGCTTGTGGCCCTCAGTCTCAGAGTCTCAGCTGAGAAGTCTCATTGGTCCTAATATGCATTCTATTTTATTAATGTAACAAGGAAAAAATAAATAAAAAATAAAAAATAAATTAAATGTGGGTTTGGAGAATGTTCTTATTTTTTATTTTTAAAAATAAAAGATATAGTGTTTTTTAATTTAAATTTCTATATAAAAATACAACCTAATATATATATATATATAATCTAAAATGACAACTCAAAATTATAAATATTAAAAATATGATATAGTTTAAAAAAATAATTAAATAAAATTTTATATATTTTATTATAAAGATTAAAAATATTTTATAATTACAACATTAATAAGGGTAAAATTAAACTTTTAATTTACATCTATATTATATACATATTATAATAAAACTATTTAATTAAATCAATTAAGATTAAAAATAATTAAAACTTAAAAATTAATACAAGTAAAAAATATTTTAAAATAATATATGTATGAATTTAAAATTTTAAATAGATGTTAACAAATTTATGTTAATAATAAATTGAATGAGTTAGAAATGTGTTAATGAACTATATTTATGTTAAATTAGTTGTATTTAGGTTGAGTAAATTTTTAATATTTTTATTTAAACGTGATATGAACATGATTCAACACGACTCATTTCCACTCATAAGATTTATTTTATACATTTTAAAATTTAAGATAATAATTATTTAAAAAAAAATTAATATCTAGTTTAAAATAATTTCTAAAATCATTACATTTATTGACTAGTATTAAGTTTAGTCAATTAGTTAGTTTTGATGATACGAGTTCGAACGTTTAATTTGAAGGCGTATTGTGTATTACCAAAACATGGCGGTTACAGCCCAATAGTTCAAATATTGGGCCGGCGCAAGCTCAGCTCAGCGCAATATTGACTGAACTCATGTTGCACGCCGCTTTAGGGTTTGCTTGCAGTAGCGTTAACACAAAAGCATTCGATCATTCCTTCTCCAAACGCTGCGTTTTGGTCGATCTCTGATTTCAAGGTATTGTTCCAATGCATATTCCCAGTCCAATCAATAGAGTTATAGATTAGATACATTCCTTTCGATGTTGAGAAAATGAAAGAAAATTTTGAATCCTAAATTTTTCACTATCTAGGGCTCGAAAATACAGAAAATTGTACTTTACCTACAATAATTATGGCTATGTGGGTTAGTTGATATGAGGTTTTTTTTTTTTTTCTTACATTTTTTTTTTTTTGGCAGCAAAGAAAGTCTGAGAGATGACATGGTAATCGAAATGCGGTTTTATTTTATTATCATTTTCTTGGTAATCCAAACAGAAGGTCGGATTTCACTCTGAGTGCTTTATAAACTGGAAATGCTATTGCTGGAATTTTTGAATTTTAGGGTTTCTCTTTGAACAGCCGTGGAGCTATTGCTAATTTGGATTACAACTCAGACTGAAATTGTGTTAAATTAAGGGTGTTTCTGTTTGGGAATGCTTTCTCGTATAAAAATAGTTTTAGGTTTGATACACAGAAAATATGAAAAAAGTAATTAAAACTTTGAATTGTAAAATTTTCACCAACAATGATTCAGGAATACAGGAAAATGTCACTATATTTAAATTTCAACGCCTTTTTCTCTTTTCTTTTTCTATTTCTTGGAAGCTAAAGATGAGTTATAATGTTGGCATTGTTTTAGGTGTTTTTGGGAATGTTGCAGAAGAGTGAGTTATAATGGCTGGTGCTCCTTTCGGAAGTTAGAAACTTGTAGTCAAGAAATAAAATATTGATGTCAATGCTCATATCAGGGTTCTGAAAATGGGGAGATGATGTTCAAATATTAAAATATGTTTAGAAAAATGGTAGAAAAACAGGTAGATTTATAGATAAAGATTTTGGGAAATTCATATCAACGCTTGTAGTTCCTGGAGATTGGAGATATTGGTACTTGTGCAGATATTTAGAAATGTTATTCTAATGGAATTATGAGATGCCAGATTTTATGCAATTAATTCTAGAAAGTAACATTATTGTCAGTAATTCTTGCAGGACCATGGCTTCTTTTATGGAGAAAATGTTAATTTGTGCTGTAGTAGAGTTTGATTTCAACTGGAAATTAATCACTTCAGGAGCTACTTGCTTTCCTATTAACTGATGGACACTCACTGGAGAATGCCTTTTAAATGTGAATTGCACAAAAGTGATTATTTTTATCATTATTTTGCTCAGAAGTTGTCTTGTAAAGTTAAAAATGGGCAGCAAGACGGTTATCAAATGGTCAAAGCAAATCGGATCAGCCCAAGTTGCGCAATTGATAAAAGCGGAAAGGGATATACAGAAAGCTATTGTCATATTTGATTCCGCAACAGCAGAGTATACTAATGGGTTCCGGCATAGTCACCAAACATTCAGTCTTATGATCTCTAGATTAGTGTCTGCAAATCATTTCAGATTAGCTGAGGAACTTCTTTGTAGAATGAAGGAAGAAAAATGCAATATTACAGAGGACATATTCCTTTCCATTTGCAGAGCCTATGGTCGGGTTCATAAGCCACTGGATGCTGTCCGGGTTTTTCGCAAAATGAAGGAGTATGAGTGTGAGCCCAGCCAAAAATCATATATTACAGTCTTTGCTATTCTTGTTGGTGAAAACCAGTTAAAACTGGCTTTGAGATTTTACAGATATATGAGAGAAATGGGTATTCCACCTAGTGTTGCTTCCCTAAATGTTTTGATCAAAGCCCTCTGCAAAAATAGTGGAACAATGGATGCTGCTCTTCGGATATTTAGGGAGATGCCCAATCGAGGATGTCCTCCAGATTCATATACGTACGGTACTTTAATTAATGGGTTGTGTAGATTGGGAAAGATTGGTGAAGCAAAGGAGTTGTTTAAAGAGATGGAGACAAAAGCTTGTTCACCGACTGTTGTTACCTATACTTCTCTCATACATGGTTTATGCCAGTCTAAAGATTTGGATTCAGCTATTAGGTTGCTTGAAGAGATGGCAAGCAAGGGCATTAAACCCAACGTTTTTACTTACAGTTCTTTAATGGATGGTCATTGCAAGAGTGGGTGTTCATCACGAGCTCTGGAGTTATTGGATATGATGGTTAGCAGACGCCATTTGCCCAACATGATTACATACAGTACTTTAGTCCATGGACTTTGTAAAGAAGGAAAGCTTCAAGAAGCTGTGGAGATTCTTGACAGGATGAAGCTCCAAGGCTTGAGACCGGATGCAGGATTGTATGGGAAGATCATAAGTGGCTTCTGTGATATTTGCAAATTCCATGAGGCTGCAAACTTCCTTGATGAAATGGTCCTTGGGGGGATCTCCCCAAACCGACTAACTTGGAGCCTTCATGTTAGAATTCATAATATAGTGGTCCAAGGGCTTTGTACTGAGCATCCAAATCGAGCTTTTCAGTTATATCTAAGCATGCGGACAAGGGGCATTTCAATTGATGCCAAAACTTTTGATTCTCTTGTGAATTATTTCTGTAACAAAGGTGATCTGCACAAAGCTGCTCACCTTGTTGATGAGATGGTGCTTGACGGGTGCATTCCTGATGAGGTAACATGGAATGCTGTGGTATGTGCATTTTGGGATCGAAGGAAGGTGCGGGAATCTGCTGAACTTGTACAGGTTGAGCTGATGGGTACTTTTCTTAACCTGGAATAGAAATATCAAATTGAGTTTTACGAATAAGTAAATAGAATTGGTGGTGGCTCATTATTTTCTAATACAAGATTTCACTTCGCTTTACTCCTCTGATGTGTACATTCACTGGTTCTTGCTGTTATGGATGTACATTGTGTATGAAATGTGCATTTTAAACTGCATTGGACTTGCATGCAATTTCTAAATATCTATGTTGAACAGGGACAATCATGGGCTGGCATATAACTGCAAGGTCTGTTGCATTGTAACTTCTAGCTTTTTTGGCATAATTGTAATTTTTTTTCTTTCCTATCATTGTTAAAAATTTATAGGCATGCATTTTTCAGAAATAATCTATAGCATAGTTTACAGAAAGGGTCTTAAAATAATCAGCAAGAGGGTTTGTAATGGACAAAACCTTAAAGTTCTACTCACAGTTGAAAACAAATGGGGGATACTAGTCAAATGAAATCCTATAAACAACCAATAATAACTAAATTTTGTATTAATTCCTTTCTGAACTTGATTATATATTTACATTTTCAAGCTGTGTTTCTTTTCAAACCTGAGAAGCTCAATGTGATCTATCTAATGGTAAAAATAAGACCTGCTTTGCAATTTAACTTAATTGACTTGAAGCTTGATGAGGGTTTTTTCCTCGTTGATTTGCCTTGCTTTACTTAGGTTAACAGTATGGCAGGTAGTAACCCTTATAGTAGAACAGACTTTATGGTTTTTCCTGTGGAGTGGTGGCAACTGTGAGTTCTTTCTGTGGAAGCACCACAAATGCTTGCATCAGATCATCCATAGTATATATTTAGTTAATCTTAATGATTTTCTCTCAGTTTATGGGGAAGTCTTATGGTTGTCCAAGAAGTGATTGATGTCCATGTTCTCTTTTGATTACCTAATCTAGACAGATGTTGCATTTATGATTACTAATATTCTAGGCTTCTACAAAAGCCCTGAAATGCTAGTAGCATGGATTGCGATGAACTTGGGATGTACCTAAGATGTAATTTGATGGTTCCTTTTCTACCATCAGGCTGAGTTAAGAAGTTGGGTCCACAGTGGTTATGTTGATCATGGGTGTGCTCTATTTGATCATTTGTCTATGGAACTCTCTCTGGTATGGGGTTATTTTATTCCAAAAATCAACATTGGTGGTCCTTGAGGCTTGGCTCAAGTGGAAAAGGGTAAGGGGTTGGGGTGGGAATGTGGGAGTTTCCAGATTTGAGCCTTAATAGGGACAAAATGTTCAGTATCCCAAAAAAAAAAAAAAAAAAAAAAAACACAAAAATTACTGGTTCCTTTTCTCTTACAAGATCAACGTTAGTACTCTTACTAGGGTCAAGTTGCTGAATATGATTCATGTTCCTAGGATGGGATACCAGCATTGCACTGGTGTTAGTAATTGTATGCGTTTCTTTTTTCCTGAATGTTATGGTATCTATTTGATTCTTGCCATTCAATCCCTGTTTTAAACCTTTACTTTTGACTTATTTGAGGGCTTCTCCTGCACTTTGTCTGATCTGGATTCAAGCTGAATAGTAGGATGCTGTATAATGACTGAAGACTATTCTGTGAAGACTGAAGCTACCTATTTGGGCATTAAAGAATGGAGGCTTAGCTAATTTGAATTGGAAAAGGAAATGATTCTGCTTAAGTAAAGAGAAACAGGAGAAAAAAATTATTTTCTTATTTCTTCTAAGGTCTTGATACAAGGTTATATATTGAACAAAGCTTTTGACTCCAGAACCTAAACAAGGAAACAAATTAATCCTAGCAAAATGTTAGAAATGATATTGGACAACTAAACTGTATTACATGGTCCATATCCTAATCCCAATTCTTCCAACACTCCCCTTCAAGTTTTTGCAAAGATGTGCATTCCTAGCTTGTCAATCATTTGTTGAAATGCTTAACGTGGGATTCCTTTAGTGAAAACATCAGCCAGCTGATTCATAGTACATATATATGGTGTGCACACTTGACCACTATCCAACTTTTCCTTTATAAAATGTCTGTCAACCTCCACATGCTTGGTTCGGTTGTGATAGACTTGGTTGTGAGCTATGTTGATGGCAAGATCCCTAGATATGATCTTAATCCAAAGAATTTCACAAGTACCTTGTGTCATAGCTCGAAATTCTGCTTCAGCACTTGAACAAGGTAGTACTAATTGTTTCTTACTTCTCCTAGTGATAAGATTACCTCCTAAGAAAGTACCATATCCAATAGTTGATTGTCTATCCACAGTGGATCCGACCTAATCTACATCTGTGTAGGCTTCCAACTTCAACTTTTTACCCTTCTTAAATAAGACACCCTTGCTAAGAGCTACCTTCATATATCTCAAAATCCATGATGTACAACTTCTAAGTTGGGTTTAAGTGGAGCATGCATGAATTGACTTACCATGCTTACGGCATATGTAATGTTTGGTCTTGTGTATGACAAGTAAATTAGTTTTGCCACTATTTGTTGGTAGTTGTCTCAGTCAATTGGTTGGCCTTTAAATTTCTCTCCTAATCTATGATTTTGTTCAATAGGTGTAAGCATACATGTCTCCTTAAGTAAATCTTGTATATACTTCCATTGAGAAATCAATAATCCTTGGTTTGATCTAGCCACCTCAATTTCAAGGTGAGAAAATAAAGGCTAAATCTTAATAGAGAGAACACCCAAGAGGGGGGGTGAATTGGAGTTTAAAAAATTCTTTTTCAAACACAATAAATTTAAGCATAAGAAGCACAAATATAAATAGATAAGGTTAGATAAAGCAAACTCAAATTTTATAGTGATTCGATACCTCCTTGCCTACATCCACTCTCCTCAAGCTTCTAATCACTTTTACTCTTGGATTCCAGCTCCAATGGGCTCTTACACAATCTCTTCAAGCCTTTACTCACTTGAAGGTTTTAACACTCAAATAATAAGTTTGAATCTCTCAATCTAGCTCAACAATGGCTTAAATACAACTCAAGACTACGATGAATCACAAAGGTGTACTAAAGAATATGCAAATGGAGATTTAATGCACCAAGAGAAGAATGAAAGCTTTTAAGGCAAGAACAAGTAGGTAAACAAATAAATGCAGGTGTTCTCTTGTTCATAAATGAAGTGGAGCTCTCAGTTTATAGGTTTCTAATCTCGGGAGCCAAAATGCCAAAAAGCAACCTCGACCGGTTGAGTTGGGGGTCGACCGGTTCACTAGCCGTTTGAGCATTTAATGCTTGACAGGTGGTCGTTACCCTCAATTGGACCTCGATCGGACATCGATTGGGAAGGCATATCCCTTGACCAGGAATGAAAGGCTACCAGAAGAGAAAAAAGGTTGTTTGCATCTCTTAGTCAGACCTTGACCAGGAAAGAGTAACTTGTCGACCAGTATCCTAGCCGGTTGAGTCAGTTGGCCAGTGTCTCGACCAATTCACCATTTTTAGCCTGAAAACCTATCTTTTTCTAATCTTTTTGCTTCTAACACTTAGACAAGGTCTTTAAGTAAATTAATATATCAATTTTGAAATGTTTACCTAAGGTTCTTTTGATAAAACTTGGATTTAGATGGAAATGTTACTTTAATGCATAAACCGAGTTTTTTAAAGATGCATGAAAAGATATGAAATTTTTGAGATTTTCCATGCAATTTCCAGCACATTTCTCTAGTATGTCTTGGCTTATGGCAATAATCACACCATAATTTATCCTTGTCCATCATCCTCTTGCCTTCTCCCTTATATTTTCCAGTGATAGAAGGGGGTTTAGAGGTTGCCAAAGGTTAATTTTCAAGTATAGTATTGCTAGAATTTCCAACCATCAGTTCCTTACAACTCTCCTCCCCTTGAACATGGGCAAACGCTACGTCCATGGATGGAAATGGTTCTCTGCCTGATACTTGACCACTGGCCTGATCAAACTCTGGATTAAGACCTACCGAAAATTGGAATACTCTCTCCCTTTTCATTATTTCTTTTCATTTCTTTGTATTAGTGGCTAATTCCATCTCCAGGTTCTGGTATAAATCTAGTTTTAGGCCACAATCCTTTGAGAGCATTGTAGTACTCTGTAACAGTTGAGGACCCTTGCTTGGTGTTAAAAATATGTCGTTTCACCTCAATTATTTGAGAAGAAACACCTACCTTGGAGTATGTTTTTGACACTGCTTCCCAAATGTCTTCAGCAGTAGTTAGGAACAAATAGGTCTTACTGATTTCAGGTTGCATTGAGTGGGGCAACCATGACATCACCATGGAATCCTCTGCATCCCAAACTTCATATTCCAGGCCATCCTCTGCTGGTGGTTTTGCAGTCCCCATCACATACTTCACCTTTCCCTTGCTCTTCAAGGATATCTTCACTGATCATGACCGCTCCATGAAGTTTCTCCCCTTCAACTTGGAAGTGGCGATTTGAAGGGTTGGATTTTCATTGTTGATGGATAATGTATTGATTTTCATTGTCTCTTGTATATCCTTTTGGACAGTTTTTTGTTTCAGCTATAAGAGGGTGAGTGTATCTTTCTTGTATTTCATGGGCTGCTATTTTAGGGCCTCTTTTTAATACAATTACTCTTCTTACTTATCAAAAAAAAAATAAAAAATGACTTAGATGTTTCAGACATGAAGGATAAAGGTAGATTAATTAACAGTGTGAAATAGGTTTTAAAAAAAAAAAAAAACCCTTCACAAACAGTTTTGAAAGTGACAGCAACAAAGGCTGTTAGGGTGAGATGTGATGGCAATGAAGGTCACCAGAAGAATAATTAAAAAAAAAACCTTGCAGAAACCCTCGATGGGCTCTGATACCATGCTGAAGTTAGAGAGAAACAGGAGAGAAAAAAATTATTTTCTTATTTCTTCTAAGGTCTTGATAGAAGACTATATATTGAACAGAGCTTTGGACACTAGAATCTAAACAAGAAAACAAACTAATCCTAGCAAAATTTTAGGATCTACATGAAATTCTACTACTATACAATACTTGACTATGAACCTATTTTACATGGTCAACAACCTAATCCCAATTCTTATAATACTGTGAATTTTAGTTTCAATGCTAATCAATCATACCATCAAGTTATTTTCTATTCACTCACCCAACACCTAGATATACCATATCAAACTTCCTCCTTATTCTTTGCTTTCTATATTTCTATTTGTGGTTATTATTGTTTTCACTACATGCATGTCACAAACTCTGCACTAGTTTAAGTTCATTTCCTTTTGATTGATTTTGTGGGAAAGTTCAGTAGAGCATCGGAAGATGGGACCAGATAATACAAATGATCTAATCTGGAAAGTGCAAGAAACAGATTCAAGCCTGTACTTCCCTCCCAGAGTGGGCACTTAAGATTCAGTAATTCATGTGCATTCATCTTGGTCAAGTTCTTTGCATCTTTCTTATGTGACAAATTTCATTGAGGGCTGGTTAAGAGCAGCAGAGCTATATTTAGAAAATGCTGCAAACTCCTGAAAGGAAAATTCCACAGCTTCAGAGCACAATGGTCTAGAATCCTCTGGACCAATTTGTCCACTGTACTTGGATCAAGAAAGTATTCTGTTGGATAATAAGATACTCTGCATTTTTGGGTATGTTTTAAACTGTAAAGCTATCAGTCGATAGTTGGCCATCTTATTGAACATATGTAAACTGATTGAACCTTACATAATCAAATAATTTGTGAATAAAGTCATTAATTTTATGATTGATTTAATTTTTTTCTAGGATTTTGAAATTATGCTTAATATTTCAAAATATGCTCCTGTCTGTTGCTTGACCCTTGCTCAAAATTTATCCCTTTTTTCCCCTAATGCCGAAATTCAAGCCAACTTGTTTAACACCACATTTCCTTGTGTGTGTGTGTGTGTGTCTATTTCTTCCAATTCCAAACCAGTTCCTTGTAGTTATTTCTTGCACTGAATTGTCTCTGAAACCTATCATATAAGTTTGAATTTTCACAGGGAGGGCCTTGGACTACATGCATGATATTTCTGAATGCGAAGTCCTTCATACAAGCCGCTCCAATTAAGGCTGTATTTCAGACAGTTTTTTGATGGCCCGAAGAACTTTCTGTTTTGCATAGGTGGGCAACATGCCTTCAGAAAAGTAGTTACACAATCAGATTTCTAATATAATTTTTTTATACATACATATTTTATGAATAACAATCTTCTGTGTGCAGATTTTTACAGAGAACTTCTGGAAACTACAGCTGCGTCAAAGAGGCTTTACTGTCAGTCAAATTTTCCTAAGAGTACGCAAAGGAAATAGTTAGAATAAATAGAGCATACGACTGTGAGAAGATTGAAATATGAATAAATGAGGAAAACAAAGAGGAAATGTTAGTTCGCAGAGAGGGGGAAGCCAATTCCATGGCGCTGGGTGGGGAACACAACAAACAACATACTGCAGATGACTCCAATCCCAACTGGGAGTGCTGCGAGGAGCTCCTTGGTTTCATCTGATGGTGTTGGGTAGAAGCACTGCACCACATTCTCATCAAACAGTGTAATGGCCGCAAAGACTAGTATTGACATGAAGGCATGCATGAAATCGATAAACCTCAACTGATATTTTGCAGCAAGTTCAGGTGTGATGGTAGCTGATCCATCAATAACCCACAAGCCCCGGAATGTGGCCAACCCATAACAAACATTTCTGTCCTTGTCCCTGATGCTGTCAGTGAAGCACGCTAGAAAACACGACACCCCACAAAGGGCTACGAGAGCTGCAGTCATGAATCGGCTGACAGGATCACAGTCCCCTTGGTTTGAAAAAATGGGTGACAGAATCTGGAAAGCAAGAACAGTTCCAGTGGGCAAAAGATTGGCTAAATGAGCTGTGCTCTGGAATGTCTGGCTAATGGCCTTCTGTATCAGAGTCTTCTCTTCCGCTCGGGGCATGGCCATGTCTTGCAGGAGAGGGACTTTCTGGCCATTAGGAATCTGGAATTCCTCATCTTCAACCTTGATTTCCATGTAGAAACCCTTCTCTTCTGATCTGTACCGGTATAGTCTGACAAAGGTGGTTGTGAGTTGAGATGGAAGTATTGTGTATATAAGCAGGTGGAAGAAGTAGATGTATTTGAGTGAGGGGCAAGAGAGGGAAGGGAGGGGGACTAGTGATGCCTTGCAAGAAACTAGAACCCATAACTGAACCTGAAATCAAGGAAAAGCAGCAGCTGTAGCTAGAAATGTGGAGGGGATGATTTTGGCTCTAGATTTGGTGCTGACAAAGTGGTTAGGAGTGAGTAGTCACCTGATGCCTGTTGGATGGATGTGGATAATGCTTTTTGGGAGGTTTCCTCAAGCAAGATTCAGAAAGCCTGTAAAAGGTTTTTCTCCACCAGGCACCAGGGGTGGTCTTTTGTCTGCTATTGTTTCACGCAAAATAAATGAGAGGAGTGGGGTTTTGGGCGAAGAAACCTTTGCTTTAAAGTTTCACACTTTGTGCCTTTGTTTTGTTTGCAAAACATGTTTTCTGGCATAAAATCTTTCTTTTATGTTACCAAATTTAGGAGCTTCTTCAAAAAAATTTCATAGTCTTCATGCCTTACACGTCATGACTTTACGATATGCTGGAGACATTTATTGAAGTAATTATTAATTTAGTATTAATAGATTAAATTATGATAAGAATAAAATAAAATAAATTATTATTTCTAATTTTATTAAATTTTATAAATTTAGTATTTATATATGGACAAGTGAAATGAAGTTTTATAATATGTGTATGTTATATTATTTTGTCATTTTTAAAATTATTATTTTTTATTTACATTATTTTGATATTTAGAATTTTGCAAATGTGCACAAATATTTATATTTATTTGAGAAATTTTATATGTTTATTAATTGAGGGGATAGTATATTTGATTAATTAAAATCACTAAGGTCATATTTGGATCATTGGATATGATGAGTGGGAATGAACATCTCATTCATTTTCTCATCCATTATTATGTTTGGATAGTTTTAAGTGATAATAGGAATAGAATAAAAAAATGATTTGAATTGATATGAAATTTGACTTTTGAGTGAAATTTTACCTTATGATGTATTTTGATTCCCTTGATGCAAGTTGTTTTTAAAAACACTTTTCAAAAGTTTAAAAAAAAATAAAAAAATCAAACTCTAGATTATTTTAAAAATATATATATATATTTTCATAAAAAACCAAAAACTTCTAGATAGTTTTTAATAATTTTTTATTTTGATTTTAAAAAAAAATCAATTTATATAATATAAACTAAATTTAATTCAATCCTTATTAAATATAAAAATAATTTTATAATTACAAATAAATTTAAAAATAAATAAATAGTTTTTAATAAAACATGAATAGTAATATTTTAATAACATCAAAAGTATATTATAAGATATGGATACTAACAACCTTATAAAACCATAATTAATTTATTTTGTTAAAAAATAAATAACAATAATTCAAAATTAATAACTTTAAAAACACATAAAGCTTACTTTTTTTAAGGTATAAGTTAGTCAAACTTTTCATTATATGCATATATTTAATACTAAATTAGGAATAGATTATTGTTAAAAAATTTATTTAATAAATTATTTTTAAAAATTAGAATATTCATTAAAGAATTTAAAACGTTAATTATATCTTACTTGATTTAAAATCTATTGCCTAGTGAGAAAATTTAGAAAATATAATTGTGTATAGAAGAAACTGTAAATCTAAGGGTAAATGCAACACAAATAAAAATAGAGATAAATATATATTACTTTAATAGTATATAATGGAGAGAAAGAAATCAGAGAAGAATTAAGAGAGTTGAGAGAATGAGAGAAGGCTTCTTTTCTCGGAATGATTTCTACAAGGGATGGGAAACCCTTTTATAGGCTTTCCAAATGACTTTCCATTACTTATCTTTAATTCCACAATTAATGTGGTAGTCATTCACCACCCATTTACAACACTCCCCCTTAGATGACCATCTTATTAAAATAATATGTCTCATTAAAACCTTGCCAGCAAAAAACCTATGAGAAAAACCTAGCAAAGGAAAAAAAAAAGTACAATATTCCTATAATTCTTTAAGGTGTTCTTGGTATGTTAGGATTGCCTCGTTAAAAACCTTGCCAGTCAAACTCAGTGGGATAAAACCTGGACGAAGGAAAAAAAAGTACAATACACTAACATCCTTTTACAAGCATACTTCCTCTTAAATGTTGAGGTTGACAATAACTTTGTGAATAAATCTACTAGATTATCACTTGAGCATATTTATGAACATCAATTTCACCACTCTTTTAGAGTTCATGTGTATAAAAGAATTTTGATGAAATGTGTTTAGTTCTTTCTCCTTTAATATAACCTCCTTTTATCTATGCAATACATGCAACATTATCTTCCGATAATATTGTCGAGTTGCCTTTGATGGAGGAGAGTCCACATGATTCTCGAACATGTTGGATCATAGATTGTAGCCATATACATTCACGACTTGCTTCATGAATTGCAAGTATTTATAAATGATTTGACAATGTGGCCACCATGGTTTGTTTGACAAATCTCCATGAAATAGCAATTCCATTTCAATTAAACACATACTTTGTTTGTGACCTAGCTTTAAGTGGATATGAAAGGTATCTTACAACTCCATTCAAGCAATTGTTGTTTTGATTCCCTTAATTAAAATATACCTATATCAGCAGTTCCACGAGGATAGTGCAATATATGTTTGATACCATTCTAATGTCTTCGAGTTGGAACATAACTATATCTTGCTAATAAATTGATAGAAAAGGAAATGTTTGGATATGTCCAATTGGAAAAATACATAAGTGCACCAACAACACTAAGATATGGTACTTTAGGATCAAGTAATTCTTAACTTTTTTCACAAGGACAAAATTAGTCTTTTTTTCATGTTAAGTGATCGAATAAGCATTGGAGAAATTAAAGGATGTGCTTTATCCATATAAAAACGCTTCAAAATTTTCTTAAAGTATATTGATTGATGTACTAAAACTCCATTTAGAAAATGCTCGATCTGTAGGCCAAGACAAAATTTTGTTTTTCTAAGATTTTTCATCTCAAATTCATTTTTCAAGTAATTTGTTGTCCTTATGATCTCTTTAGGAGTCCCAACGAGATTTAAGTCATCAACATATGCTATAATAATTAAAAATCCGGTTTCTAATTTATTAATAAAAATGCATGGGCATATAGAGTTATTCACATACCTTTCTTTTAGCAAGTACTCGCTAAGGTGATTATACTACATGCGTTTGGATTGTTTTAATCCATACAAGGATCATTGTAACTTGATTGAGTACATGCTATAAGGCTTTGTACCATTTGCTTTAGGCAATTTAAATTCTTTAGGGATTTTCATGTATATATCATTATCTATGAATCCATATAAATATGTTGTAATAACATCCATGAAATGTGTATCCAGTCCTTTTGAGATTGCTAAAGTAATTAAGAAATGAAATGTGATTGCATCCATGACAGGAGAGTATGTTTCTTCATAGTTAATACTAGGTCTCTATGAAAAACCTTGTGCTACTAATAACACTTTATATCTTATGATCTCATTATTCTCATTCTTTCGTACAAATACCCATTTGTACCCAATAGACTTTACATCTTCAAGTGTTTAGACTACGGGTCTAAAAACTTATTATTTGTTAATGAGTTTAACTTTTTCTGCATAACTTCTTTTCTTTTTGGCCAATCATGTCTATGTCGGCATTATTCCACATTTCATGGTTCGGGATCTTCATCATTTCTTATGATATCAAAGTCCACTTGGAAAGCGAAAATATTATTAATAATAATATTATTTTGATCCCATTTT
Organism: Vitis vinifera; assembly: GCF_030704535.1. Classification (NCBI taxonomy): domain Eukaryota; kingdom Viridiplantae; phylum Streptophyta; class Magnoliopsida; order Vitales; family Vitaceae; genus Vitis; species Vitis vinifera. The sequence goes on from NC_081817.1 coordinate 10,824,041, forward strand.
TCTCTCGTGTGTATGAAACTTATTGAGATCTCACAATTTTCAAGTTCTTGTGCCTTTTTAGGGGCCATTTGTTCAATATGTGCCTTTTTGGGGGCTTTTTGCTTTATTTGTGCCCTTCAGGGGCTATAGATTTATCAATTTTTAGACTGATCAGTTATTTTGATGGCTTATTCTAGAGTGCCAAGTTTTCCTTCTTGTGTTCTCTTATTCCAGGGAGTTACATCATTTGAGTCGATAAGTTTACCACGCTTAAGGCGTATCTTAGATTCATTTGTTAACTATCCTATAGGGACATCAATCCATGTTGGAGTATTTGTAGTCGAGATATGTGACTTTGATACTTTCTTTGTATTAATGAACGTCTCTAGTAATTGGTTTGCAAGATTTTACAAATGAATGATCCTTTGAACTTCTAATTCACATTGATTTGTACGAGGATCAAGATGGGATATAGTATATGTGTTCCAAGTAATTTCTCATTGTTATTTCGAAATCAACTTTTCTTCCCCTAATGGTGAGAAAACACTCTCATTAAAATGACAATCCGCTAAGAAGGCTGTAAAAACATCGATTGTCAAAGGTTCAAGATATCTTATAATAAATGAAGAATCAAAACCTACATAAATCCTAATTCTTCGTTAAGGACCCATTTTAGTGCGTTGTATAGGTCCAATTGGTACATATATTGCCCAACCAAAGATTCGTAAATGAGAGATATTTGATTGTTTTCCAAGTACGAGTTGTGAATGAGAGTATTCATGGTAAGTTGTAGGTCGAATACGGACTAGAGCTACAACATGCATAATAGCATATCCCCAAGCAAAAGTAGGTAATTTAGTTTTCATTAGTAATGGTTAAGCTGTTAATTGGAGACGTTTGATAAAAGACTCTACTAAACCATTTTGGGAAATGCTCAATATTTATCTCTATTGACATGCAGTAGTTAATGAATGTTTGAGAAGTAAATTCATTGACATTATCAGGACTATGTGCAAGAAATCTAGCAAAGGCAACATTACGTGTAGAAATGAGACAAACATTTGACCACATAGTAAAGACATCTATTAAGATCATAAAATAACAAAATGGTCCACATGGTGGATGGATAGGCTCACATATGTCCTCATGTATTCTTTCTAAAAAGATTGGTGACTTGAATATGACTTTAGTAAAATATGGTCTAACTATCAATTTACCTCATGAGCAGGCGACACATGACTATTCATTGAGCAAAAGAATATTATGGTTCTTTAGTGGATGCCCATGTAAGTGTTCTATTATTCGATGCATCATTGAAGACCCTAGGTGACCTGGCTTATCATGCCAAAGGATAAAAACTTTTGGGTCGTTGAACTTCTGGTTCACGACAACATGATTCAATAGGCTTTATAGTTGTATGATTCAACCTAGAGGAGAAAGTTCGAAGTTTTTCCATTATAAGCTTTTAGCCAAATATAATAGAAATAATGTAAAGATATTCTACATTACCTTCATTCATAGTATGATATGCATTTTGAGTATATCTTTAAAATTGAACAAATTTTTTCTGGATTTGCTAGAATATAAAGCATCATTTACATGGAATTTAGTTTCATTTGGTAGCATTATGTTTTCTTTTTTGGAGCCTTCAACCAAGTTTGTAGTACCAGATATGGTACTTCTATTGGCTTCTATTAATGTCAATTCGAGGAAGTATCTTTTGTCTCAAAGAATTGTGTGCGTGGTTTCATAATCTATGAAACATACATCATCCTCATTCATCCTGAGATAGTATAACACATGGATTTTAGATATAACTAATATTTAAAAAAACGAAGCATAATGTAAACAACAATGTAATAAATGTAATAATCAAATGTAAATATAAGACATAATAATATATTATTTGATATATATAGTAACATCAATCAATGTTAGTATTCTCATCATTTATCAAATGGTCAGTTTTTTCACTAGGACCTCCAAAGAAATCAATGTCATAGTAGATTAGGTCAAATCCATCACTATTAGTAAAGTTCATCTCTATTTTTTTTTTCATTGATGCTTGGTAAAAGTCGACCAAATGTTTGGGTGTACGATAGGTACACGTCCAATGTCCCTTGATACCACATGTATAAAAATTATTCTCATATTTCTTAGGAGATTTATCTTGTATACACTTCCCATTTTCTTGTTTTGTCTCAATATTACTCTACTTCTGGTGGTGTAATAAGGTTTTTTTTTTTTTTTTTGATAATTTGAAGAATTACTACCATAAGAACCATGGTATTGGGGATTCCTTCTATGACCACGATCACATCCTCATCCTCATCCACGTCTATGAGTTTGGGGCGATATTGCATTCATGGTTAAGATCGTTGGACGAGACTGATGATTTTTCATCAAAATCTCATTATTTTGTTCAGCAACAAGAATACATGATATTAATTTAGAGTATTTTCTAAATTTATGCTTTTGATATTACTAATACGGGATAACATTTGAGGCATGAAATGTAGTAAAAGTTTTTTCTAACAAATCTTCTTCTATGATTTTTTTTTTTCTCCACACAGCTTTAATTGAGAGTTGATTTTGAACAATGCGAAGTTACATTCACTAATAGTTTTAAAATCTTGCAACCTTAAGTGCATCTAGTCTTATTAAGCTTTTGGGAGAATCATAGTTTTCTGGTGGTCATATCTTTCCTTCAAATCACTCCATAAAGTAAAATGGTCCTTTACCGTAAAATACTCATTTTTTAACCTTTATGGAGATGGTGGTAAAGGAAAATTAGTGTTTTTGTGGGATCTTGGAGTGATGCTTGATTTCCTTATTTGATCGTAGCTCCAAGATTCATTGCATCAAGATGTATTTCAACATCAAGGATCCAAGATAGATAGTTCTTTCCTGAAATATCAAGTGCCACAAATTCAAGTTTTGTGAGATTCGACATTGTCAAGAAACTTTAGATATATGAAAAAATAATGTTATTAGAATCAGTTACAATAAATTGATAGTATTGGTATAACTTTTGATTATAATCAAAACCAAATAATTTGCTTATAGCTTTTAACAATATATAACACAAATTAAATGACCAAATCAATAGCAATATAAATATTTAAAATTTTATTCTATATAAACAACTTCAAGTTTAAGATATGAGAATTACCTTCAGAGCAATTTGTGCTAATAATGTGTTGTACAATGAGGATAAATGCAACAAAAATAAAAGTAAAGACAAGTATATATTACTTTAATAATATATAATGGGAAGGAAGAAATCATAGAAGAAAATTAAGAGAGTTGAGAGAATGAAAGAGAAAATGAGAGATTGAGAGAAAGAGAAACCTTCTTTTCTCAGGATAATTTTCTACAAGGGATGGGAAGCCATTTTATAGGCTTTCCAAATGACCTTCCATTACTCACTTTAAGACGAGTAATGGAAGTTCATAAATGAACCTTTCAATTCCACAATTAATGTGATGGTCATTTACCACCCATTTACAAAAAAAGATCATATTTATAATGTATTAGTTTTAGTCTATTTTTTTTTATAGTAATTATATATATATTTGGAGTTTCAATTTTTTTTAAAAAAAAAATTACTAAACTCATTAATGAATCCAATACGTTAAGTTTTACTTAATTTTAGAGTTTATTTACTAAGAAAAAAATTTACAAAATTATGATTATATGTACAAAAAAAACTAGCAAAGTCATTCAAAATGAATTTTGATATGTGACTTTTTATCATTAATTTGATCATATTTGAGTTTCATGACTTCCTAATACTAATGGAATCATTTTTTGAGTTTTCAATTATTTTTAAGAATTAATAAATTTTGTATGTACATTAAGTATTGCTTGATTTGAAATATATTTATTTAATAAGGAAATTTAGAGAAATTTAGAGAAATTAAAAGAAATTTATAAAAACACATATAATTATCATATGTGAAGATTTTTTTTTATATTGATATTAGGTGGTAGAAAGAAAATGAAAGAAGAAAAATATTGTGTTCTATTTTTATTTTTTTTAGTTTTTTTTTTCTATGTTTTTATTTTATTTTATTTTATTTGTTTTTAAAAACTAATGGAAACAACTTCTAGGTACTTGTTCTCTAAAATGGTTATCTATTTCACCTTATTTGAAAAAATATTTAGAGAATGATAACTAAACAATGTTACAAATTTTTTTAATTTTTTTTTTAAAAAAAGAACATTGTTTTAAAATCACATGACAAAGTAAAATTTTATTATTTAGCAAAAAATAAAATAAAATTCAAAGATGTTTTTTTTAAATGAAATTTAAAAATTATTATAAACTATGTATAGTATGGTAGGTTTTTTATGAAAATAAAAAAATTATTTTAAACCATGTGCAAGGATATCATTGTCAATTTATATTTTTTTCCATTCTCATTCACATTGTTACTTAACATTGAAATGAAAACAAATAATCATTATAAGCTTATATTCATAGATGCATTCAAATACAAGAATTAAAATTATCAAATTAATTCATTTTCAAGGAAAAATATGAATGAAAACAAAATATTCATTCTAATGTAAAATAAGGTTTTTGGGTTACCTTCTGAAATACCCAACATATCTTAATTAGTTGTTTCACTGACCAATTTTTTCACCCCAAGTCATGAGTGAAACTACGAATATGATAACCATTATTTTTTCACAACACAAGAGCCTTGACCTTCATTTTCATTGAGAAAACGAAAAAAAAAAAAAAAACTTCAAGAGAAAGGACTTTGGTTTCTTAAGAAAGAAGAATGTAAGATCTTTTGTTTTAAAGGGGAGAAGAAAATGTATTCTTCTCGTTTTGTTTTGTTTTTTTTTTCAAGGAGAGACAATTCTCTCGAATTTTTTTTTTAATAGTAGCAATTTTTGTGTAGTTTTAAAACTCCCAGAAACTGTTCTTTTATTTTCTCATTTATTGGGTTAGGTCGGGTTGGGTTACCGCTTGGGCACCCAATCCCAACTCCAACACATTCATAACCTTCATTCCCATGTGCCAAACATGGCCTAAATGTTAAGAGTTTTGCCTCTTGTTGTGAACTTGGAAAAGACATAAAAGGATCTCATGTTGTGTTTGTAGGAAGAATGTAAATGTGAAAAAGTATTTTAGTGAACTCGACCCTTTTTTTTTAAAAAATTCAAAATATATTTTTTAATTTTAATTTTTATTCCATTTGACTTAGTCTTATATTTTTAGGAAGAGTCCTATTAGGATTGTGCTAGTGGAGTCTCATTCCACTTATAGGTAGAATTTTGTTTCACTTTTAGTCATATTCCGCTTACAAGTAGAGTCATGTTGGGACTGTGTTAGTGGCCTATAAAAGCACGTCATCCCTCACTCTTTAAATACGAATACCAATTTTTTAGAGAGCCTTTCATACATCTATTTGGAGGAATTTTTTCAAAACCCGAGTTGTACACGTCTCGCGTACAAAGTGCACCCAAGGCGAGATCTGGCTGTTGAATCCTGGAGGTAGACCATTGGTACCCTAGTACACTGAGTTCGTCTTCGAGAATGGTGGATCTATTTCAAGGACAATGGTTGTCACACATGAGTCGATAAGTTTTTCTTCATATTCATTCTATTCTTTATTTGTGTCTTTTGGGCTAGTCCTTTGTTTCCATACCCTTAAACCAACAATCTTGAAATATTTTCAAATAGAAGCTTCCCTAGTTCACAGTCGTCTTGACACCTCTAAAATTGATCCCTTCAACATGACATTATTTAAGATATGGAAGGAAATGATTTTCTCTACAATTGATGTGGTGAACTTGGGACACATTTTAACTGACCCAAAACTAGCAGATGGTTTTCATTTGTTACCAACCTGAGAAATTGGAAATAAACAAGTTAGACATGCTATTCGAAGCACCATTTCTAATGAACTTTTTGATATTTATTGTCAATTTAAAGTTGCAAAAGAAATTTGGGATGCAATGAATAAAAAATATATTTTGGAAGATGCAAGAACTCAAAAATATGTCATAGGGAATTTTATAAATTTCTAAATGACCGAGGATAGAGATGTATCATCTCAAATCCATGACTACCACTTGTTGATTAACGACTTAGCTACTGAAGGCATTAAATTACCCGAACCTTTTGTGGCTAGTTATTTAGTAGAGACTCTTCCAGAGTCTTGGAGAGACTACAAAAATAACATGAAACATAAAAGAAAATAGATGTCCATAGAGGATGTCATAATCCATATTAGGATTGAGGAACAAAACCGAAATAGGGACAATGTTGAGAAAGCTAACGAATAGTCTTCTAAGGCTAATGTAGTAGAAGAAAAACCCAAACCCAAAAACAATAGGTCTAGAAAGCAAAACTCTAAGACCAAGCCCAATGCATCAAACAAGGTCCAAAACCTAACTATTAAAAAATGGGGTAATTTCTTTGTCTGTGGCAAGTCTGGACACAATGCAGCTTAATGTCACCATAGGAAGAGAACTGAGAAGTCTAATTCAAAGGCAAATCTGGCAAAGACAGAGGTGATACAGTAGTAGTCTCCTCTGAGGTGAGCATGGTCACCAATATGAAGGACTGGGTGGTAAACTTTGGGGCTACCAGGCACATCTGTGGAAACAAAAGTGCATTTACTTCCTATACCACTTTAAAGGAAGAAGATGAACAAATATTCATGGGTGATTCTAGATCTAATCCAATGATTGGCAAAGGGAAAGTTCTCCTCAAGCTAACCTCTGGAAAAGTGCTTGCCCTTAGCGATGTTCTTCATGTGCCAGATATTCACTGGAACTTGGTGTCAATATCTCTACTTAGGAAAGCAGAAGTGAGGATCTTGTTTGACTCTGATAAAATAGTTTTAACCAAGAATGATGCATTTGTGGGGAAGGGCTATTGTAATCAAGGTTGATCTATGTTGAATGTTCTTGATATTATCAATAATAATGCATCTTCTTCTTCTGCTTACATAGTTGATTCTTGTGATATTTGACATGGTAGACTAGGACATGTGAACTTTTCATACATGAAGAAAATGGTTGAATTGAGTTTAATCCCTAAATTGTGCTTAGAATACCTTGGAAAATGTGAATCTTGTGTAGAATCTAAAACCACAAAGAAATCTTGCAAATCAGTTGAAAGAGAATCGGATCTACTAAGTTTAATACATGGTGACTTAGAAGACCTAAAAAATACAATAGCTAGAGGTGGTAAACGATTCTACATAACTTTCATAAATGACTACTCAAGGTATACAAGGGTATATCTTTTGAGAAACAAAGATGAAGCAAGAGATGTTTTCATCAAGTACGAAAATGAAGTGGAAAATTAACTAAGTAAGAAAATTAAAAGGCTTAGAACTGAGAGGGGAGGCGAGTATGAGTCTAACCCCTTTAAATCTTTTTGTGAAGATCATGGGATCATTCACAAAACTACTCTTCCTTATTCCCCTGAGTCTAATGGAGTAGCAGAAAGGAAAAATAGGACCTTAAAAGAAATTATGAATGCACTGTTGGTACGTTTAGGAGCACCCTTGAACTTGTGGAGGGAAACTATCCTATCTTCATGTGATATTCAAAATAGAATATCTTACAAGAAAACTGGTAAAACTCTTTATGAGTTGTGGAAGGGTTATGCACCTAATATAGCATACTTGAAAGTGTGGGGGTGTTTAGATAAAGTTCTTTTCCTTTAACCTAAAAACGAAAGTTAGGTTCTAAAACCTTTTATGTAATGTCATTGGCTATACTAAGAATAGTGCGGCATATAGGTTTCTTGTTACTAAGTTAGAAAATAGTCTTGTAGATGTCAATCCTATAATAGAAACAAAGAATGCAGATTTCCTTGAAAACATCTTTCCTATGAAACTAAATGGTGAACAACTAGTTCAGAAAACAAGTAGAGACAAATCTATTGAACCTTTTGAATATGAACCTATAAGGAGTAAAAGAGATAGGAAACAAACAAACCTTGGAGATGGTTTCTACACCTTCCTAATAGATGAGGACCCTAGATCCTACAAAGAAGCTATAACTTCTCCTGATGCACCATTTTGGAAGGAGGCCATTAATAGTGAAATCAAATCAATCATGTATAACCATACATGGGAGTTAGTAGATTTACCTTCTGGTGCAAAGACTATTGTTGTAAGTGGATCTTTAAAAGAAAGTTAAAACAAGATGGGTCCATAGAGAAGTATAAAGCTCATTTAGTTGCCAAAGGCTTTAAACAAAGGAAGAATGTAGATTACTTTGACACCTTTGCCCCTGTGACTAGAATAGCGTCAATTAGAGAATTGATCGCTCTAGCTTCCATTCATAATTTGGTGATACACCAAATGGATGTCAAGACTGAATTCTTGAATGGGGATTTGAAAAAGGAAATTTATATGGAACAACCTGAGAGTTGTGTAGTTCCAGGGAAGGAGAAAAAATGTGTAAGTTGGTTAAATCACTATATGGGTTAAAACAAGCTCCTAAACAGTGGTACAACAAGTTTGATCATGTGTTAGTAATTAATGGATATTCCATTAATGATGTTGATAAGTGTATCTACATCAAGTATGAGGATAACACATGTGTAGTCATTTGTCTTTATTTTGATGACATCCTGGTCTTTGGAACTAGCCTAGAGGTTGTGTGTGAGACCAAGAAATTCCTAGGTTCTAAGTTTGATATGAAAGACCTAGGAGAGGCAGAGGTGATTCTAGGAATTAAAATAACTAGAACACCTAATGGGCTTAAACTTTCTCAAGAGCATTGTGTTGAAAAGATCTTAAGGAAGTTTGAACACTTTGATCGTAAACCAGTGTCAACTCCTTATGATCCCAGCTCATAGTTGAAAAAAAAATAGAGAACATAGTGTTACCCAAATAGAGTATGCTCAGATCATAGAGAGCCTAATGTACTTAATGAACTGTACTAGACTTGACATTGCTTATGTAGTAGGTAGATTGAGTCAATACACCCAAAGTTTTAATCAAAACCATTGGACTATTGTTTGTAGAGTCCTTAAGTATTTGAAAGGCACCATTAACTATGGTTTGTGCTTTAGTGGATTTCCAAGTGTCCTTGAAGGATTTAGTGATGCAAATTGGATCTTAGATTTAGATAAGATAAAATCCACTAGTGGATATGTTTTCATCCTTGGTAGAAATGCAGTTTCTTGGAAGTATGCCAAGCAAACTTGCTTTACTCGGTCTTCTATGGAGGCTGATTTTATTGCCTTCGAAAATGCAAGTTCTAAGGTTGAGTGACTTAAAAACCTCTTAACAGATATCCCTTTATGGATGAGACCAACCATTTTTGTGTCTATGCGTTGTGATTGTCAAGTTGCAATTGTTAAGGTTAAGAGTAAATATCTAATAGGAAGAACATGCATATACGCCTAAGGCACAATATTGTACGATAGTTGCTTGAAACATGGGATTATATCCTTAGAATTTGTGAAGTCCGAGTTGAATTTGGTCAATCCTTTGACCAAACCACTAAATAAGAAACTAGTGGCAAAAACATCGTGGAGGATGGGGCTTATGCTTATTACAGAAGTCAAGAGTGGTGGTAACCTAACCTATTAGAATGGAAATTCCATGAAGTAGGTTCATATGGGTAATAACAAATCACTTGTTGACTTAAGGTGCTCTATCAACTCTAATTGTATGAGAGTCTATCCCTATAGTGTAGATAGAGCGTATTCTACATTGATTAAGGTGGAATGTTTACTCTTAATGAATACCATATTCCTTATGGATGATATGTTTAATACAGAACATACTTGACGGATTCACCTATATGAGAGTGGAAGTGGGGTCGCTTCTTATGAGAACTTAGGTAGATTCTCTGAAGCTCTCATTAATATCTAGATAGGGCACATGACATATTTATGCCAACCCATTTTGTACAGCTTGTAGTAAAGTTGAGAAAACCAATGTGGATAAAAGTCCCTTGAGTTACATCAAGAAACACTAGTTCATAGAAATTTATTTTCATCGTGTTTTGTGATTCAATACTTATTTGTCCTAAGACTGGTTCATAGGATTTGGGCACCAGTACTGAAGCATTGGATTCTTTTTCTTCCATTTTTTTTTCTCCTTTCACATCTACACTCTGTAGAGGATTATAAGAAGAGTGTAAATGTGAAAAAGTGTTTTAGCGAACTTGACTATTTTTTTTTTAAATTCAAAATAATTTTTTTAATTTTAATTTTTATTCCATTTGACTTAGTCTTATATTTTTGGGAAGAGTCCAATTGGAATTATGCTAGTGAAGTTTAGTTCCGCTTATAAGTAGAATTCTATTCCACTTTCAGTCCTATTTTGCTTACAAGTAGAGTCTTATTGGGACTGTGTTAGTGGCTTATAAAAGCAAGTCACCCCTCACTCTCTAAAGACGAATGCCAATTTTTTAACGAGCCTTTCATACATCTATCTAGAGGAATTTTTTCAAAACCTAAGTTGTACACGTCTTGCTTACAGAGTGTACTCAAGGCAAGATCTGGCTATTGAATCCTAGAGGTAGACCACTAGTACCCTAGTGCACCGAGTTCGTCTTCGAAGAGGGTGGATCTATTTCAAGGACAATGCTTGTCATGCCTCAGCTGATAAGTTTTTCTTCTTATTCATTCTGTTATTTGTTTGTATCTTTTGGGCTAGTCCTTTGTTTCCATACCCTTAAACCAATAGTGTCATTCTTTAAAAAGGCCTTGGAAGGAAAAGACTAAAAAGGGGACCATTGGTTTCTATTATAATTGGTTGATTCACATGATTGATTGGTTTGACTAGCTGAGTCACTGGTGAAAGAGTTTACCTAAATAAAAAAGAAATGTGTGGACAATTCAATTGGCATTTTAAAGCATTCGTAATTTGCCAATTTACTATTTACTAGAATTAGATTGTTTGGGTTCTATTTCATTTATAAAGTTTGACGAGAAATTCAAATGAAAAAAAAATTAATAAAGGGGAAAAGTATAGGAAAACAAAAAAAACAAGGAATTGAAGAAGAATAAAAATTAAGTTTAAATTAGATAATTTTGTTTTTCAGGTTGGTTTAATTTAATTATTTATTACCATTCTTCGTTTGCATAGAGAAAAGGAATTTGAAAATGTTTTAATTGTTAAATTGATTTTTTATCATATTTGATTCTTTGTTTTACTTTTTAGCGAATATATTTACATTAAAGTGAAGGTATTTGTTACTGCCAAATTTTGAATTTCAATTCCATGTTTGAACTTTTAGTTATGACATCCAAACTTTTTTCTTATGTTTGCTTACTCTCCAACTGTAACCTTTATTTCTCATCTCTCATGCTATAAATGGCTTCATTTTTATTTGTTAAAGCTCTCATCATGCTTCACACTCTTGGAGCTTCTTTTAAGCATATTTAGTCATTTCTCTACTATGGCTAAAAATTCCTTTAACTTGCATCCTTTTTATGCTTTAAACATGAGATTTAGCTCAAGATATATTTTAGATCCATAGCTCGGGTATTAGCAATAATTCAAGTTAAGATGGGTTTGTCGAGCTTTTATATTGCATAATTCATTCCCTATATATGCCATTGGAGCATAAATTGTGGTTGTAATTAGTAGTGTATTACAATTTATGATGGATTGCTTAATTTTGATGAACCAACTTGAATAATTTATCATCTTACAAAAAATCCATGAATTGAATTTTCTATGCAATTGTTAATACACCCAAATCATGTATAATGCAAGTGACACAAACCTGAATGCTCAAATAATTAATTAATATAATCAAAGACATAAAAAAAAACTAAAAATCATAATAAATACATGTATTAATAAAATATTATTATGTTACATCATGTCAAGCTTTCAAATACTCTATCCTAGCAACTCTTACTAGCCTTCAAAACATGTCAAGTATACATTTGATACATATGTTATCCCTATGACCATCAAAGACACTGTTAGATAACATCTTCACAAAAGGATCCACCAAGTTCTCCACATAAGGTATCTTCTCAAAGCCAACATCTCATTTCTCAACTATCTAACGTATCAAATGGTACTTTCTCTCTATGTTTACCCTTTCGGTTATTTTTTGGTTCTTTAAATTGTGTCACCATCCCACTATTGTCACAAAACAAGATGATGGGCAATACAACCATGGGAATTACCCTAAGTCCATTAAGGAACTTCCTACACCGAACAACTTCCTTTGCTACTTCAAAAGCAACAACGTACTCAACTTCCTTAGTGGAGTAAAAAATACAAAACTGCTTCACACTTCTCTCACTAACAACCTGACCACCTAGAATGAATACAACTTAAAGGTAGACTTATGAGAGTCTCTATAGGATTGAAAGTTTGAATTCATCCACTCAAGGTGTACTAATTCATCACAATGAGACACTAACATATAATCTTTTGTTCTCTTAAGATACTTGAATATAAGCATAACTATTGTCCAATGTTCTTATCTCTAATTGGAATGATATTTTCTCACCATCCTTATAGCCAAGCAAATATCTAGTCTAATATAGTATCACATTTGTAAGGTTAGTCACTATAGAGATATACACTACTACCTTTATGTGATCTTTCTCCTCAGATGTCTTAGAACATTGATCCTAAGAAAGAGGAACTCTATATGTGAAAAGTAGTAGGTAGACCTTTCTTGGAGTCCTACATTATCAATGTAAGTGGCTTGGCACAATGCAAACTTTCTATTTTGTGGTCTCTAAGGACCTTAACCCTAAAAGTATATTACACTTCTCCCAAATCTTTCATCGGGAATTGAGTAGGTAAATCAGATCTTGATTTATGACGGTAACCCTACATTATTCCCAATGAGTAGAATGTTATAACATATAAGATAAAAAAAAACACCATCATACATCCCTGCATCTTCTTGTACACACAAAGTTCATCCTTGTTTTGATCAAAATTAAGAATCTTGATTGCCTAATCAAAACATTTGTTTAATAACTGAGATGTATAATGTAATTTATCATCTTACAAAAAATCTATAAATTGAATTTTCTATGCAATTATTAATACACTCAAATCATGTATAATGTAAGTGACACAAACGTAAATGTTGAAATAATTAATTAATATAATCAAAGATATAAAAGAGACTAAAAATCATAATAAATACATGTACTAATGAAATCTTATTATGTTATATCATGTCAAGCTTTCAAAGACTCTATCCTAGCAACTCTCACTAGCCTTTAAAACATGTCAAGTATACATTTGATCGATGCCTATGTTATCCCTATGATCATCCTAGATAACACCTTCGCAAAAGGATCCGTCAAGTTCTCCCATATGGTATCTTCTCAAATGGTACTTTCTCTTTATGTTTACCATTTTGATTATTTTTTGGTTCTTTAAATTGTGTCACCATCCCACTATTGTCACAAGACAAGATGATGGGCAATACAACCATGGGAATTACCTTAAGTCCATTAAGGAACTTCCTAAACTAAACAACTTTCTTTGCTACTTCAAAAGCAACAACTTACTCAACTTCCTTAGTGGAGTAAAAAAAAAAAATACAAAACTACTACACAATTATCTAACTAACAACCTGACCACCTAGAATGGATACAACCTAAAAGTAGACTTGTGAAAGTCCTATGGGATTGAAAGTTTGAATTCATGCACCCAAGGGGTACTAACTCATAACAATGAGACACTAACATATAATCTTTTGTTCTCTTAAGATACTTGAATATAAGTATAACTATTTTCCAATGTTATTATCTCTAATTGGAATGATATTTACCCATCATCCTTATAGCCAAGAAAATATCCAATCTAATATAGTATCACATTTGTAAGGTTACTCACTATAGAGATATACACTAATACCTTTATGTGATCTTTCTCCTCAGATCTCATAGGACATTAATCCTAAGAAAAAGGAACTCCATATGTGAAAAGTAGTAGGTAGACCTTTCTTGGAGTCCTACATTGTCAATGTAGGTGGCTTGAGACAATGCAAACTTTCTATTATTGTGGTCTCTAAGGACCTTAATCCTAAGAATATATTACACTTCTCCCAAATCTTTCATCTAGAATTGAGTAGGTAATTGGATCTTGATTGATGACGGTAACCCTACATTATTCCCAATTAGTAGAATGTTATTAGTATATAAGATCAAAAACACCATCATAGTTCCTTGCATCTTCTTATACACACAAAATTCATCCTTGTTTTGATCAAAATTAAGAATCTTGATTGCCTAATCAAAACGTTTGTTCAATAAGTGAGATGCTTGTTTTAATTCATAAATGGATTTATATAATTTACATATTGGATTTTCTAGGCCCTTTGCTATGAAATCATCTAGTGATATCATATAGTTGCTCTCATCAAGATAGTTATTCAAGAATATTATCTTGACTAGTGAGAGTTGGAACCTAAGTAATAAGGACATCTCATTTTAATTCAATGCTTAAAATAAGGTCTCATTTTGGTTAAGTATGGTAGTGGATAAGATTCACTAAAAGCGTCATAGAGAGCTCTAATACCACCCCTTAGGTGATCATCTTAGTGTACTATCCTTAGTATAGTGCTTGATAGTGGATAGCATCAGGTTGTCGTGTAAGGGTGACATCTTTGAGAGGTATGTAAGAGATCATCTGACTATAAGTATTTTAGAGGAAACATTCTTGGTATAACAATTAACTCTCTCAAATGTACATAATGTCACCTTCATCAAAAGTTAAGAGTAGGAAAAACCCTTTAACATCTACCATAAGTGAGCATCCATATTCCATGTGCATTTGGTTACATCAAGAATATATATGGAGATAGGTATCTATGTCTAAATGACACAATACTGTAACTTATTAGTTATGTAGGGTGAACATGGATCTATCCATGCATTTAAGATTAATGACAAGATGCACTATGTATCATGTTAATAAAGAGTAGTTTTAACCATGTGCGCTACTATGTACCCAGATATGTGGTCCTCTAGAATTGTTTATGTTGTGATGAAACTTACATAGTATAGATTAATATATTATGATTGATCTATGTGGATTAAAATCATTATTAAAGTTATATATAAGTAGTAAGAATTCACACAAGTGAAAAGTGTTTAGTATCATTTTCAAGTTTAAGTTTTGAAATTAATTTGATTGTTTGATGACAAAAATAGCTAGAAATCTTAAAATGGTTCATTTTACAGATCCTTAGACTCATAACATAATATATGTAAAAAGTTCATTCCAAATACTATATGAGTATATATTAATTATTAAAATATTATATGGATTATTTCTTAAAATAATTAAAACAATAGATAATTGCAAAAAAAAAAAAAGAAGAAGCTATTATACCTTAAAAATATATCATAAATACTTCACAATGGAAAAAGAATTGGTGGAATACCCTATTTGGTTTGTCAATTTTTTTTTTTTAACCATGTAAGAAATATGATATTTTATTTAATTATATTGAAGAAAGTCAAAAGCATAAATTTCTTTCAAAAAAAAAGTATGTTTGATTTTATTGATTTTTAAATTTGTTACTTACTCTTAGTCTTATGCTTATTTGAATAATCTATCTTTCTTTTTAAATGAAGAGAAAAGAACCACACATTGTAAGGACGAAAAATAAAAATAGAATAGGAAATCACATATAATTTATCAAACAAAAATGAGAAGAACAGAAAATAAAAGAATATAAGAGTCCATTTGGCCATATTTTATGAAACTTGTTTTTTAAAATTGTTTTTAAGTTAAACAAAAAAAACTGTTTTTGAAAGCAAATTTAAGAAAATATGGTCAAACGGACCTATGTTTTCCTTTTGTTTCTAAGAACTAGTAAAAAAAAAAATTACTTGTTCTCTAAAAATTGTTCTTTATTTCACTTTATTTTTAAAAATTATTTCCAGAGATGAATAGTCAAACAATGTTAGGGATTTTTAAAGCAATTTTCTATTTTTAAAAATAGAAAACTGGTTTTTAATTACACGACCAAACAGACTCTAAGTTATTATGTTTATTTATTTTATTTTTTTAAATTTCTTATCTATTACTATAAAAACTTGAATTAAAATATTATTTTATATAATATTTATTACAATAATAAAAAATTTAAGAATGATTTTTTACATTTTTTATTTTTTGTACAATAATTCTAAAAAAAATGTTATCTTCTATGATATTCATTATAATAATAAAAAATTTTAAAACTTATTATGAAAAAAAATAATGTTATCCTTTTCATAGAATTTAGGGACAAAGCGGTAGAGTGAAAAAAATATTTTTTTTTTTCATTAGGATTAAATAATAGAATTTCACTTTTAATTATGATAAAATTAAAATTGTCTTAAGTTGAATACTAAATTGAAAAAAATGAAGTTAGTTGTGATTTGTAAATAAAAGAAAGCAAGAAAAGAAAAAAATTATCTTTAAATTTTTTCTCAAATTTTTTCTTTTTTTTTTTATGAAATTTTTTCTCAAATTTTCATGTCTCGGTTCATTATCCTAAAATTATCTTTAAATTTTAAGGTTGTGTTTTGGTCTCAAAAATTTTGAAGAAAGGAAAATGGACAGAGAATATAGAAAAAAATAGATTTAAAGTCAATAAATTATTTTTATATATTACTTCAAATTGATCTCGCTTATTTGAATGTTTTTATATAAATAGTGAGAAAATAAAGGTTAATCTTAAAAAAGAAAACACCCAAGAGGAGGGGGGTGAATCAGGATTTAAAAAATCTTTTTAAACACAACAAATTTAAGCACAAGATGAGCAAATATAAAGAGATAAGGTTAGAGAAATCAAACTCAGATTTTATAGTGGTTAGGCACTTCCTTGCCTACGTCCACTCTCCTCGAGCTCCTAACCAAATGAGGGTTCCACTAACTTGAAGCTTCAACCAAACTTCTAATCACCTTTACACTTGGATTCCGGCTTTAATGGGCTCTTACATAATCTTTTCAAGTCTCAACTCACTTGAAGGCTTTATCACTCAAATAATAAGTTTAAGTCTCTCAACCTAGCTCAACAATGGCTTAAATACAACTCAAGTCTAGGATGAATCACAAAGGTGC
This sequence comes from Vitis vinifera, assembly GCF_030704535.1. Taxonomy (NCBI): domain Eukaryota; kingdom Viridiplantae; phylum Streptophyta; class Magnoliopsida; order Vitales; family Vitaceae; genus Vitis; species Vitis vinifera. Next base: position 10,841,065 of record NC_081817.1, read on the forward strand.
ACTAAAGAATATGCAAATGGAGATTTAATGCACTAAGAAAATAATGAGAGCTTTTAAGGCAAGAACAAGTAGGTAAACAAATAAATGCAGGTGTTCTCTTACTCATAAATAAAGTGGAGCTCGCTATTTATAGGTTTCTAACATCGGGAGCCAAAAAACCAAAAAACAGCCTCGACCGGTTCACTAGCCGTTGGAGCATTTAATGTTTGGCAGGTGACCGTTACCCTCTATCGGACGTCGATCGGGAAGACAAATCCCTCGACCGGGAAAGAAAGGATACTAGAAGAGAGAGAAAGTGTTTTTTGCATCTCTCAACCGGACCTTGATCTGGAAAGGGTAATCGGACAATCGGTACCCTAGCCAGTTGAGCCAGTTTGGCCAATGCCTCGAGCGGTTCACCATTTTTTGCTCGAAAACCTATATTTTTTTGGTCTTTTTGCTTCTAGCGCTTAGGCAAGGTCTTTAAGTAAAATTATGTGCCAATTTTGAAATGTTTTGCCTAAGGTTCATTTGATAGATCTTGGATTTTGATGGAAATGTAACTTTAAGGTATAAACCGAGTTTTTTGAATATGCATGAAATGATATGTAAATCCTAAGTGCACCCATGCATTCATCTTACACATGTTTTCTATTATTAAAGGTCTTTCAAAAGTCTTGATCTTGCATCCATTAGGTCCTTTGATGAATTTCCAAACTAACACCTGAAAATCTTTATAATTTAAACCAATTAGTAACTTAACCATGGTTTTTTATCATCAAAACATGATTAGGAGAACCCTTGGGCTAACAATCTCCCTGTTTTTTATGATTACAAACCTTGGTTATCTAAGAGAAGAAGAATCTCTTCCTCAAACTAATCATGGATCAACAATCAAAATTTAAGAACTTAAAAAAAAAATGATCAAGACATATTAAAGAGAAATTGCAACAAGAAACAATGTAAGTCATCAAATATATAAGCATATCATATATCATAAGTCAATTGTATCAATGTCCAATATGCTTGATCTAAACAAAAAGATATGCATGTGTGAGTCTCCTATATCTAGTCTCCTAGATCCTAAAATATATTCCCTTTTTGGCAACATAAAAAAGGAAGAAAGGGGGTCTCTAATGAATCAAGGATGAGGAGATGGAGGTGGAAACATAGAGTGCGGATAAGCCATCATCTCCTCATGCTGACGCTCCAAGTGATCCTCAATATGCTCCATCCTCTACTGGAGATACTCAAACTGTGAAGTGAAGTTAACCTGATACTGATCCATACGATCCTCCATGGAGTAGAAGCGTGTATCACTGACCACAATAAGCTCCTACATGCGAGTGCCAAGAGAGTTGATCTGAGCAGATAAATCCATCCATAGAGCATGGTCAGAAGCGAGAAGTGCCTGAGAAGATGGTATCTTAGTATGAGTAGGCTCAGGGAATGCAGGTCTAGAGGAAAGGCTCAGTGTATGAAGACTTAGTAGATAGACCCTCTGTAAAAGTTAGCTAAAAAAATATTCTGCTTAGAGAAAGGGCCTCAAACTGAACAGCCTCTGTCTGGAGTGGGGGAATGTCAAGCTCAGGCTCTGTCTACTAATAGACACTCTAAGGGTCTACTTCATCTTCTATCTCTTGAATCTCTGCCTCATTCTCAACTCCGGGATGTGCTTGTCCTTGTCCTCAGGCCTGTGTTGGTGCTTTCTCTACTTTTCTTACCCAAGAACCATTTAGACCCTTATCAAATTTCATCATCCCCATGGACTGATCATCATACTTATCATAAGTGTTGAGGGCCTCAAAGTTCATCTCTCTGCTCAAGTCAACGTCGACATCCTTGAATACTCTAGTAAGGAAGTGGTCATAGGGGATTACACGAGTCGTGCTCTGGCAACATGCGATCATGTACATCATCATCAAATGCCCCAAATGGATTCGTCTTCTAGTCAGAATGGAGTCTATAAGGAATGCCTCATAATAAGAGACCTCATCGCGGTTTCCATCATGTGGTAAAAAAATAGAGCACAACATATGGTGTAGTACTCTACTAATGACCGTCAAACTGTGTGCTAAGGATTTGCCCATCTCGTGGGCATCTGGAAGTCCACAAATCCTCTGAATGGCCTTTTTAGGCTCAAATCCCAGCATAGTGGGCCACATTTTGGACTCGTATACTCCGAGTCCAACCGGAGCAATAACGAAGATACGAAAGATACTCTCCGAGTTTAGACGAATCTCAACTTCTCTAACAATAGAAATGATCGAGCCACTCATGTCATAAGTTGTCCTGGAGTAAAAAAGTTTGCACCAAAGTCAAGAAAACCAACTTAGAAACAGTAACCACAGACTACCAACCCATCCTAGTGAATAGACCCTCGAATCCGAAGTGCTAAAGTTAGGGAAATTTAATATTTCTCCCTGGAACTACTAGTCTTTGAGCAAAGTTTTGTTTGTACCGCTAGTAGTCCTACACGGAATTGAACAAGGCAGTTTCAAATCACACCTTTCGGTGTGCCTCCAGCTAAAACGGCTCAGCTGGACGCTTGCCTTGTACCCTAGAGATGGCAGGTTCTCGTCTAGGAGCCATATCGAAGATGAAGCTCGAGCAAGAAAGGGAGTAGTGGCTGATAGAGAGAGAGAGACTCACACTTGAAACTTGGGGCGTGCGGAAATGGAGAGGGATTGAAGCCTGAGCTAGCTATGACACACGGAAAGAAGATAAAATGGCCCAAATTTGAAACCCTAGCCTCTAATCTTCTAAAATCTAATCCAAAGGCTTCAATCTACTACAATAACACTAAAAATCTTTTCTTGACCACTGAATTAGCGAAGCTCTTAAAGAACCAGAGGAAACGGTGTAGAAAATGAAGCGCATGAGTCTCTTAATATCCCTAAACCCTGACGAACCAATCGACCGGTCCTCGTCCAGTCAACTGTTTAGTCAATGCGGTCAATGACTTTTATCTTTTCAAAATTGCGCATTTTTTCATTTTTTGATCCTCCCCCTGCCCTTTTCAGTTGAAATCCCCAAGTTTTGATTCCCAATGCTAAGGGAATTTTGATTTTTGGTTGAAATTTGACCATTATCTAAGTATATGTCTATATGATGCATATGACATGAAATTTATGCAATCAGAAGGTATATTCATCAAGAATTCATTAAGCAAACATTAGATCATAATGAAATCACCCCTAGTTGTCTTATAATATCAATAAATTGTTCTTCACTTAGAGGTTTTGTAAAAATATTAGCAAGTTGATCTTTAGTGCTTACAATCAAAAGGTATATTCATCAAGAATTCATTAAGCAAACATTAGATCATAGTGAAATCACCCCTAGTTATCTTCTAATATCAACAAATTGTTCTTCACTTAAAGGTTTTGTAAAGATAGCGGCAAGTTAATCTTTAGTGCTTACAAATTCAAGCGTTTTGTCACCCTTTTATGCATGATCTCTAAGAAAATGATGTCTAATCTCTATATGCTTAGTCCTAGAGTGTTGTATAGGATTTTTTTGATATATTTATGGCACTAGTATTATCTCATTTAATAGGCACATGCTCAAAAGATAAATCAAAATCATAAGTGTTTGTTTCATCTAAAGATTTGTGCACAACATAAACTGGCTACTATGTATTTGGATTCCGTTGTTGACAAAGCTAGTGAATTTTGCTTCTTACTATGCCATGAGACAAGTTTGTCCTAAGAAATGACAAGTGGCACTAGTGCTTTTTATTTCAATCTTATAACCGGCAAAATTGGCATCCGAAAAACCAATTAATTCAAAGTTATCACTCTTATGATACCATAAGCCTATGTCCATTATCCCTTTCAAATATTTGAGGATTCTTTTTACAGCACTATAGACCCTCAATTTTGTCCCTCGACACTGTCATTTATCCTTTGGGCGTCACCTGCACCCATCGTTCTCATATGGCACCACTAGGGCCCCTTTTGGGCTTAGTCGGTGTCCGAGCCTCGTGTGGGCTTGTCTGTGGTCCATTGTGGTGCGTATGTGGTTCATTTTGGAGGGTCATCGTGGCCATTTTCCTAGTCATTCACATCACCCTATAGGAAGGAAGTGAGGTCATCCCGATGTTTTAGCCTAGTTGGAGTTTATAGGAGCATGTTGAGGTTCGGAGCACTCGGGCTTGTTTTGATCATAGCTCCCTCATTCAAACTTGGAATTGCACACCGTTTTTTTTCATGGATTTATTACTTTTCCAGGAACATTCTTTCAAATTTTCAAGATTTTTTGCAACCGGTTCGACCGATTGGCATCCGGTTCAGCCGGTTCAGCCGATTCATCGAGTCAGCCGGTGTAGAACACTGATTTTTGGTAATTATTTTGATCATATCTCCCTTTTCCGAACTCGGAATTGTGTACCACTTTTTTTCATGGATTCCTCACTCTTCCAGGAACATTCTATCAAATTTTCAAGATTTTTCGCAACCGCTTCAACCGGTTGGCATCCGGTTCAGTCGCTTCAGCCAGTTCATCGAGTCAGCCGGTGTAGAACACTGATTTTTGGTAATTATTTTGATCATATCTTCCTTTTTCGAACTCGGAATTGCATACCGTTTTTTTTTCATGGATTCCTTACTCTTCCAAAAACATTCTATCAAATTTTTAAGATTTTTTGCAACCGGTTCGACCGGTTGGCATCCGGTTCAGCCGGTTCAATCGGTTCATCGAGTCAGCTGGTGTAAAACACTGATTTTGGTAATTTTGGGACCCAAATCCCACATGGCTTAGGCCCATAAGCTCCAGATCGATTTTGGGCAATGTTGTGGGCCCATTTTGGGCCTTGGTTTGGGTTCCTTGCAGCCCACCACGGATCCATATGGATTCTTGGTGGTGAAGCAAGCTGAAAACTGAAGGGAGTGAGTTGGCCTCGTAAGTGCAAGAGAAATAATGGGGGGTGTGGTTCACATGCTGATGGAGGGGATTTCGGTGCTGAAGGGGAAGGAACCTAGGAGGCTCAAATGCTGAGAGGGGTATGAGTATAAAAGGTGAGAGGATAGGAGAGCAAAGGACCTTTTGGTATTTTTGAGAAAGGGGATATTTTGTTGGTGAGAAAAACAGAGGGTGAGGAGCATCTTATGAGTTGAGAGCGTGGAGGAAAGCTTCAGCACTGTGGTTTTTTGAAGAGGAAAGCTATAGCATCTCGGTTTCTGGAAGTCATCATCAGCGTACATGGATCATATTTGGCGGAGATTCTGAGGTAAGTATGCTGAACTTTTTTTTTACCTACAGGTCATCTTCATCGTCTTCGTATGCTTTTTCTTCTTTCTCATCCTCTTTTATTTCCTTTGATGTGAAGATTGTATTGCTTGGGTGTGGATAATAAAGGTCACACATGTTTGTTGTTGATTGGTTATGAATGGTTGAGGATTACAGTTGAGGATAATTGTTTTCTTGATGTGTTAGAATCACGTTTAGGCTCAAGTTTAATTCATTCATCGTTTTCAATTTTGCACCATGGTTGGTTGACTCTGTCAGTCATGAGGAACACCTGACCTTGATTTGTTTGGTTCTCACTCATTCGGGCTCGGAATTGAGAACCGTTTCTTTTGTTTGCTTCCTTATTCATTTAGGAACTTTCTGACCAAATCTGGGATTTTTTATCAATTGGCTGAACTGGTTGGGAACTGGTTCAACCGGTTCAGCACCATAGTTGACTGACTCTATCAATCACGAGGAACACCTGACTTTGCTTTGTTTGGTTCTCACTCATCCGGGCTCGGAATTGAGAACTGTTTCTTTTGTTTGCTTCCTCATTCATTTAGGAACTTTCTGACCAAATCTTGGATTTTTTATCAACCGGCTGAACCGATTCAACCGGTTCAGTACCATGGCTGGCTGACTCTATCAATCATGAGGAGCACCTGATCGGGCTTTGTTTGGTTCTCACTCATCTGGGCTCGGGATTGAGTACCGTTGCTTTTGTTTGATTCCTTATTTATTTAGGAGTCTTCTAAAAAAATTTGGGAACTTTTTCTCAACAGGTTGTACCAGTTGAGAACTAGTTCAACCTATTCTGCAAGAGAACTTTGGGCAGCCCTCAATTTTGGCATTTTTCAAGCCCGTATCCATTGGGGCTCAAACCCATTTGCTATGGGGCACTTGTGAGCCATCTTGAAGGTTTAAGTCAGTGTTTGATTTCAATTAGTGTGGGCCCATTTTGAGGTTATGGGCGGTGTGGTCTAGGTAAGTCTAGTTTGATTTGTACGACATTTGGGGAGTCCATTACCTGATTTCAACCAGCTTTCTTCCTTTTTGGCACAAAATTCGATGCTTGATTCTAAATACATGTTGCGTGGCTGACTCACTCTTTACTGTAGCACATGGCTAGGGACCACAGGTACGCATCGTTGGCTTTGGTTGTTGAATTCATATGCTTGCATGGTACTTAATCTTGAATGTTTGTTATGTGTTTATCTGTGTTTGGCTGACCTTTTATGCAGCGCTTGGCTAGGGGCCATAGGTACGCACCCATTGTTTTGTTTGGTTGAATTCGTATGCATGCCAAATACCAATTAGGATTGTGTGATTCATGACATCTATTTAGCCTAGGGTTTCATTTGACCTTTGACCCATATACTCTCACATACCCAATTTATTAGTAGAGACCGAGTTCCGGGGTGCTACCTCGCATGAGGTACCTTCCCAACGGGTAACCTGATCCCCGGACCTAGAATCTAGTTTTCACAGACCGCTTTTTTCCATACTGGGGTCATTAGGGGTTTTTGTTCTTACTTAATTTTCCCCATTTTAAAAATAAAAATAAAAAAAGTAAGTGGCGACTCCATACAACACCATTCCTCACCGGGGGCGGGTTTTTCAAAATTGGAAAACATAAACTTTTTATTTCTTTCTTTTCTTTTAAAAGCGAGTCGCGTCGATCCGGTGGATCGGGTGAGGGTCCACAAGCACTTAAGTGAGATTTTTTAGGACAAGATTGAAATCTAGCACACAAACATACACTATACATAATGTCGGGTCTACTAGCAGTCAAGTATAGCAAAGAACCTATCATGCCTCTATACATAGTAGAGTCAATGGATTTACCTTTCTCATCCTTATTAAGCTTGATGGATGAGCTCATTGGAGTCTTCATTGTTTTGGCTTCCTCCATGTTGAACCTTTTGAGAAGATCTCTTATATACTTTGCTTGATTGATGAAGGTTCCTTCCTTTAATTGCTTGATTTGAAGTCCAAGGAAAAAGTTGAGTTCTCCCATCATGCTCATTTCAAACTCACTATGCATGCACATAGAAAATTCTTCACAAAGAGAGACATTAGTAGCACCAAAAATGATACCATCAACATATATTTGAACTAAGAGCATATCATTTTCTTTGGTTTTTATGAAAAAATTTGTGTCAATTTTTCCCATTTTAAAACCATTTTTCCAAAGAAATTTACTCAAATTTTCATACCATGCTCTAGGTGCTTGTTTCAAACCATAAAGTGTCTTTTTAAGTTTAAAAACATGATTAGAAAAGTTAAAACTTTGAAAGTTGGGTGGTTGTTCTACATACACTTCTTCATTTATAAAACTATTTAAAAAAAGCACTTTTCATGTCCATTTGATATAAAACAAAGTCTTTAAAACATGCAAAGTCAAGTAGCATCCTAATGGCTTCCAATCTAGCTACGGGAGAAAAGGTTTCTTCATAATCTATCTCTTCTTCTTGATTAAAACCTTGGGCTACCAACCTTGCTTTGTTTCTAATAATTATGTCATTTTCATCCATTTTATTTCTAAAGACCCATCTAGTTCCAATAACACTTTGATTTGAAGGTTTTGGTACTAATTCCCATACTTCACTTCTTTCAAATTGATTTAACTCTTCTTGCATGGCAATCATCCAATTTTCATTATCTAAAACATCATTTATATTTTTAGGCTCAATTTGAGAGATAAAAGTAAGATTATTGCAAATGTTTCTAAGAGAGGATCTAGTTCTTACCCTCACTAGATGGATTACCTATAATTTGATCTTGTGGGTGATTGATGACAAACTTTCATTCTTTAAGAAGGTCTTGGCTTGATTCACCTTGCACTTGTTGAGGAAGAGGTAGTGCCAATGGTGACCCTTCTTTCTTGGGATCCTCTCCATTTTCTTCTTGTTGTCTTCTATTTTCAATTTGCAATCTTCCCATGGAGGTCTCCAAACCTAAATCATCATCAACACTCTCTCTTTCTTGGAGATAATTGTTAAATTCATAAAAAATAACATGGATGGACTCCTCCACAACCATGGTTCTTTTGTTAAAAACTCTAAAAGCTTTACTTGAAGTTGAGTAACCAAGGAAAATTCCAACATTTGATTTTGCATCAAATTTTCCAAGATTGTCTTTGGTGTTTAATATAAAACATTTACATCCAAAGACTTTGAAATAGCTAATGTTGGGTTTCTTGTTTTTCCAAAGCTCATAGGGAGTTTTCTTAAGTACGGGCCTCGATAATACTCTATTTAAAACATAACAAGAAGTGTTAACCACTTCAGCCCAAAAATATTTTGGTAGGTTGTTTTCATTTAGCATGCTTCTTGTCATCTCTTGAAGAGTTCTATTTTTCCTTTCAACTACCCCGTTTTGTTGAGGAGTTCTAGAGGCCGAAAAATTGTGGTCAATTTCATGCTCATTGCAATAATCTTCAAAATCGATATTTTTGAATTATCTCCCATGATCACTTCTTATACAAGTAGTTGCAAAACTTTTTCATTTTGAACCTTATTGCAAAACTTTGAAAACTCATAAAAGATTTCATTCTTTTGACTTAAAAACAAGACTAATGTGTATCTAGAGAAGTCGTCCACAATAACATATACATAAGACTTTCCTCCAAGACTTGGTGTCCTAGAATGACCAAATAAGTCCATATGCAACAACTCAAGCGGCCTAGATGTGGAAATGAAGTTTTTGTTTTTAAAAGAGTTTTTTTATTTACTTTTCTAATTGACAAGCTTCTCAAACTTTATCTTTTTGAAAATTTATTTTGGAAAGGTCTCTAACAAGTTCATCTTTGTTGAGTTGGGAAATGAGGTCCATGTTAGCATGTCCCAACCTCCTATGCCACAACTAACTTTGATCATGCATGATTGAAAAGCATCTATCATGGCCATCATATTTTGAAATATTTATAGCGTAAACATTATCACATCTATGGCCCATGAAGATGGTTTTATAATTTTGAATATCCTTGATAATGCAATGAGATGCTTCAAAAATCACTTTAAAACCTTTGTCACAAAGTTGAATAATGCTTAAAAGGTTATGTTTTAAACCATCTACTAATAAAGCACTTTCAATGAGAAATGATGTGTCATTACCAATGTTGACTTGACCAATGATCCTTCCTTTTGCATTTTCTCCAAAGTTAACATATCCTCCCATTTTCTTTATAAGAAAAGAAAACTTGGATTCATCTCTAGTCATATCTCTTGAACATCCACTATCCAAGAACCACTCATCCTTTTTTGAACCCTACAACATAAAACTCAAGTTGATTTAGGTACCCATATCTTTTTGGGTCCTCAAGGGTTAGTGACCTTGGATTTTTCAATCCAAATCTTTTTAGTTTTTGAATTTGAATTCTTTTGAGAACCATTTTTTAAAGAGCATGTACTACTAATGTGCCCTTCTCTTCTACAAAAGTTGCAAGTAGTGGAAGGACTTGAACTTGTGGATTTCTTTACAAAATAGTTTTTAAAATACTTTTGATTTTTTGAAGATTTGAATCCTAGCCCTTGTCTGTAAAAAAAAAAAAAACATTTTTAGCTAGCTAGAATCATTTCAAAATATTTTTGTCCACAAGAAAATATTGAAAAATAGGAGGTCAACCATTCATTTTTCTTTCTTAGAATCTCATTATTTTTTCAAGATGAGTTTTAGAAACTTCAACATTTGAAAATTTTTCTTTTACTTCTCCAAGTTCTTTTTCAAGTTGTTGAACTTTCTTTTTAAGAGAAATATTTTTCAAACTAAGTTTTTCAAAGTCCTCATACAATTCTTCAAATGCATCATGTATATCTTCATCACTAATGTTAGAGTTTACCTCATCAAGTTCATCTATTGTCAAGAAGCACGTGTTTGCCACTTTTTTCTCATTTTCTTCTTTGGAGGATTCATCTTCACTTTCACTCCAAGTCCATCATTGTCTTCTCCTTTCTCTTCTTGGTTTCACTTTTGTAGAGAGCACAATCATATTTAATGTGTCCTAGTTTCTTGCACTTGAAACACACCAAGTCTCTTTTCTCTTCCCATATCTCCTTGTCACCATGAGATGAAGATTCCTTTTAAGAAAAGTCTCTTGTAGAAGTGAACCTTCTTCCTCTAAACCTTTCACCCCTCATGAATTTTTTGAACTTTCTTGTGATGAAGGTTAAATCTTTATCTTCTTCATTTTGTTTTTCTTCTTCAACTTCTTCTTCTTTCTTAGTTGTAGCTTTGAGATCTATGTTCTTCTTCTTTTTGTCTTCACCTTCTTGTTGTTTCTTCGCCAAATTGATCTCATATGTCATCAATGACCCTATGAGCTCCTCCAAAGATAGCTTGGTCAAGTCTTTAGCTTCTTGAATTGCGGTGAGCTTTGTATGCCACTTTGATGGAAGTGACCTCAAGATCTTCATCACCTTTTCGAATTCCTTGTAGGTCTTTCCTAAGGCTTCAAGACCATTGACAATGTTGGTGAACCTAGTGATCATCTCAACAATAGTTTCATTATCTTTCATAAAAAACAATTCATAACTATGAACAAGTAAATTGATTTCTGACTATTTAACTTGATTTGTTCCTTCATGAGTTATTTCAAGTAATCTCCAAATTTCTTTAGCCGATTTGCATTGACATATTCTATTATATTTATTTCTATCCATTGAGCATTGCAAAGTATAAACGGCCTTAGCATTTAATTGAAAATTTCTTCTATCATGCTCATCCCATTCTTGCTTGGGTTTTGGAACCATGACTCATAAACTAGTTTTGAAGGAAAAGTTAGGTCATTTTCAATATCGTCCCATACGTCTAGATCAATTAATAGTAAAAACCAAGTCATTTTAGTTTTCCAATAGGGATAATCGGTCCTTGTAAAAAATGGAGGTCTATTGGTTGCAAAACTTTCAATGTGAGATGAGCTTGATGGATTAGCCATTTCCTATTAGACAATTAAGTCTTAAACAAGAGGCCTGGCTCTTATACCAATTGAGAAAATAAAGGCTAATCTTAAAGAGAAAACACCCAAGAGGAGGAGGGGAAGGGAGTGAATTGGGATTTAAAAAATCTTTTTAAACACAACAAATTTAAGCACAAGATGATCAAATATAAAGAAATAAGGTTAGAGAAATCAAACTCAGATTTTATAGTGGTTCGACACTTCCTTGCCTACGTCCACTCTCCTTAAGCTCCTAACCGAGTGAGAGTTCCACTAACTTGAAGCTTCAACCAAGCTTCTAATCACCTTTACACTTGAATTCCAGCTCCAATGGGCTCTTACATAATCTCTTCAAGTCTCAACTGACTTGAAGGTCTTATCACTCAAATAATAAGTTTAAGTCTCTCAACCTAGCTTAACAATGGCTCAAATACAACTCAAAGCTAAAATGAATCACAAAGGTGCACTAAAGAACATGCAAATGGAGATTTAATGCACCAAGAAAAGAATGAGAGCTTTTAAGGTAAAAACAAGTAGGTACACAAATAAATGCAGGTTTTCTCTTACTCATAAATGAAGTGGAGCTCTCTATTTGTAGGCTTCTAACCTCGTGAGCCAAAAAATCGAAAAGTAGCCTTGACAGGTCAAGTTGGGGGTTGACCGATTCACTAGTCGTTGGAGCATTTAATGTTGGGCAGGTAACCGTTACCCTCAACCAGACCTCGACCGAGAAGACAAATCCCTCGACTGAGAAAGAAAGGCTACTGGAAAATAGAGAGTGTTTTTTGCATCTCTCGATTAGACCTTGACCAGGAAAGGGTAACCGGTCGACCGGTACCCTAGCCGGTTGAGCCGGTTTGGACAATGCCTTGACCGGTTGAGCCGGTTTGGCCAGTACCTTGACCGATTCACCATTTTTTTTAATCCAAAAACCTATCTTTTTTTTTTTTTTTTTTGTCTTTTTGCTTCTAGCACTTAGGCAAGGTCTTTTGGTAAAATTATATGCCAATTTTGAAATGTTTTGCCTAATGTTCATTTGATAGATCTTGGATTTTGATGAAAATGTAACTTTAAAGCATAAACCGAGTTTTTCATAGATGCATGAAATGATATGTAAATCCTAAGTGCACCCATGCATTCATCTTACATATGTTTCCTATTATTAAAGGTCTTTTAAAAGTCTTGATCTTACATCCATTAGGTCCTTTGATGAATTTTCAAACTAACACTTGAAAATCTTTATAATTTAAACCAATTAGTAACTTAACTATGGTTTGTTATCATCAAAACATGATTAGGAGAACCCTTGGGCTAACAAATAGTAAATAATCTAAAAATACATATGTTTTTTTTTACTAATTTTAACTATATTTGATTTTTTCATTGTTTTCCACCATAAAAACTAAATATGAAAAAAATCATATTTCTTAACTTTTTTTTTTTTCCTTTCTTAATACTTTTTTGAAAACAAACTTCTATTCTTTACATATTTTCCTAAATTTCCAAAACACTTTCCAATATTTTCATACTTTTCTTAGGAAAAATGATATCTTTTGGTGAAGAGCAAAATTTAATCTTTTATTAGCTATCACATACTCAAATTAAATTAATTATGAATCAATCGAAAACTCAAATATTCATGATAAATTTAAATTAAAAACCAATTAAAAGTGATCATATGAAATAAATTTTCTATCAATAAAATAATGTCCTATATAACATAGTTTCCACAAAAAATAAAGATGAATATGAAGCTATCTAGGTATGATGCTTTCAATCCTTATAAATAGAGTTAATTCCAACGCTTTTAAGATAAACCAGTAGACAAAAGTTAGAGGGGATCTCCTTAAGGAAGATGTAAATGTTCTTCAAATCTTAAAAATTGATTTTGAATTTCTTTAAAATGTCTTTGAATTATCAAAATCTCTAAAACCTTGAGTTTTAATGTTAAGTATCGAAATATGTAAATACCTCTTCAATATGAAATGAAATTGCTCAACATTGTTCAAGTCAAATGATCAAGGCCTAAATCCAACTAAGGCAAGATCCAAGTTAAGCCATAGTCTAAGGGGGTGTTTGGTAAAACTTAATATTTATTACTTAATAACTTAAATTGACTTTAAATTAAATCATAGTTAAACTATTGATTTAAAACTTATCACTTGATTCTTACTTCAAGTTTAAGATTGTTTGATAAAAATAACTTAAAATTTATTCTAAATAATTTAAATTAACATATTTATCCTCATAAATTATAATTAGAGTAAAGAATGAATAATAATAGAGGTCATAAAATAGCAAAAGAGATTGTGGAGATAATTAAGACAATAATGGTAAAAAAAAAAAGTAAAATGAACATGTAGATTTAAGAATAAATTAATTGTTTTTACTTGTTACTTAAGGTTATTTTTTACTTTAAGTTGTACCATTAAGTTATTTTACTAAACACACTTAGTTTACTTAATGACTTAAATTAAGTTATTAAGTCACTTTAAGCTATTAAGTTTGTTTACCAAACACCCACTAAATCACACCAAGGCTCAAGTTAAAATAAGAACCAAGTCAAGTCAAGACTTAAAATTAAATAAAATTAATAATCAAATTTAGCTCAAATTGTTCAAGATCAAGTTTCTTCAATCCTTTGATTAATAACTAGGGAATAAAGAATTGGAGGATAAAATAAATATTATGTACATATTATTTTTAAAATCAATAAAAATCTAATTAATTATACATAATTTTTTAAGAGAAATCTATGTACAAATTTCTAACACACATGTTGGGACATCTTTGCTTGTCATGTCTCTTCATCAAACAAAAAATCTCTACACAAAGTCTAAGAAAAGTTTTGACCCTATGACTCAAAGCATGGTACTTCCCTTAATTAAGTTACAAATCATGAAGTGACTTGTAAATCCAATCATCTCATTAGCTCTGCCTAGGGCAAAGAAAAAGGCATGGTTGAGTAAATGGATCATTAGATTATGATTTCACATATATCTTCACAATGAACTTTTACAACATTGAACAATACTATCATATTAGTCATAGTAGTTTAAGCACGTTCTATTCAAGAGCATAGTTGAAGCACATTCTATTGACGAGCATGTTATGAGATTGATTACAACCATTTAAGAACTTGCAAAAAAAAAACATTTAAGAATAGGATGTTAACATTAATGCATATTTCACATGCTTGGACTCACAATAAGATAGGCAAATGACACCACACGTTGATGTCAAGATACATCTCAAGACAACTTTAGAAATTACTTTAAATAGAAAGATGTTACAAAAAAATTAAAGTTCTTTCAAATAAGTTTATCCTTATAAATCAACTAAAAAACCTCACCTTAGAGACATCAACTGGTGGATTTCATGATTTTCTCAATCATATGATAAACAAAGATTTGAGTTAATGCAAATTTTAATAGGTTAGACTACCAAAATTTTAATATTTTGATGGAAAAAAGAAATCCAAAATAACATATAACTTACTTTGTGGAAATATGAAATATTGCTAAAGTAAAGGGAAACCTTTTAGTTAAGCAATTGTTCACCTTATTAAAAGAATGTGCATTGGATTGATATACAAATATTGAAGAATTAACTATTCAAGCAAATGGTATAAAACTTGGTGTAAAAATAAATTCAAGTGACAACGTATCCATGGAAGAACTAGAAAACGTGAGTCAAGGCAAAAGAATCACTAATGAGGATAAAGGGAATATATATATATAACAAAATTGGCTACAATTGTTTTTGAACTCTACACTATACCATATTCTAAAATAAGGGGAAAAAAGAGTTTCTTCCAAATAAGTCAAGACCATCAATTGACGTTGTTCAAGTTAAGTTAAAGTTTGAAATCATTTGTCGAAAACATGATACCTTGCATGAAGATGTGCAAGAGATAGAGTGGGTATCAAGTCAAAACTCGAGTCATGCATACCAAGATTCAAGTCATTTCAAGACCTATGTCATTCCAAGATCTTGATCAAAGCAATATCCAAGTAAAAACTAACTTAAAACTAAATCAAGCGAATATTCAAATTAAACATTAACTACTCAAGATCAAACTGCTTCAAATCCTTGATTAACAACTAAGAAAGCAAGATTTAAATGACAAAATAAAATATTATACCCATATCATTCTTTAAATCAATACAAATCTAATTTGACTACAAATAATTCTTCTTAAAGAGAAATCTATGTAAGCACTGGGGTAAAACTTAAAAATAATACCCACGAAGACTATGTAAATGTAAAAAGCTATATGAAAATCCAACATGATATTAAAACGTCTAAACTAATCTCCCGATTCATGCTTTATAGTCAAAATTATGAAGCTTGTAGAAGCCTCTGTTTTGCTTGGACATCAATTGGACACATTTCACTTACTTTCAACATCATGTATGAATTTTGGCCCACTTGCCAACCTGAGATAGTCCTGCAACTCTTTATTTTTAGTGACCATGTTCCATGATAAAATCTGGGCCTTGAGCATGGAGTGAAAGAGTCTTGTATATTGATTGACATTTTCAATTTGATCCCACCTTTTCTTATTTTCTTAAAAATTACACATAATATAATTATTTCAGAGTAAGATTTTAATACTAATACAATTTATAAATTTATACTAAAATGATTTTCCAAAAATGATGTTAACAAATCGTATACTTTTAGCAATACATTCATAACTATCTCCCCCACCATGTAAAAAATGTTTGTCTAGGAGAAGACATTCAATAATTAATGTAATATACCCACATAGCTACCATGGTATATACATGAAAATTTATATTAGAAAAAATTTTGAAATATGACTAATGTAAAATTTGGATTAATTTCATTCACCCTTTCTTAAGATTTGATTGAATATACTTCACCCTTGATGGTTTAAAACATTATCAAATATCTTTTTTATTTTGAGTAAGAAAGGAAGTAAGTGAAAATAACTCTTATTCTTGGATGAATGCTTTTTTGCTATTCCCCTTATTATACAACTGAGTTGATCCATCACTCTGCTTTGAACGTCTTGAAATAGGCGCATTCTTTGCTGCCATAGGCATAAGACAAGGGCACGAGAAGAGATGACTAAGTTCTAACTCCAAAGGAAGCAAATCAAATTGAGAGGGAGGAAGATTGCAAGTAATGTATACAATGCATCTTAGTGTAGTGCAAAAAGACGATACACACATAAAAAAACTATATATAAGAAAATGAAATGAAAGTCGTCTACATTAGCCTTCAAAGGGATACATGATTCGTGCCCAATTGGTGTCTCAGCTGATTCGTGTCCAGCTGGTGCTCCTTGATTGAGGGAGTAATCAACAAAATTTATAACCTATTACACCATATACTAGGGTAGCAAAGAAAAAGCTACTATAGTATAGCGGCTCTAGGATTGTTCACTGGGAAGGGTTTCCAAATTATCAATGATATCAATTCAAAGTGAATTGGTAGTGTTTCATTTCAAGGTTAGCTTAATAACTAAAATACAAACTTTGATTGGCAAAGATTTAGATTTAAACTAACTATAAAACAAGTAATGGGAATAACTTAGGAAGAAAAGCATTCCTTGGAGAGTCAGGTTCACTAGGGTGGTTCCTCATGCAAAAGACATAGCTCCGGTCAGATGGTTCATTTCTTCGCGTTAGAGATTCAACATATAGTCAATTCTCTAACCGGTGTTGTACAGATACATCCTTTAATTAGATTTCAACTTTAATTCTCTCACTGATGCAACTTGCAATGGTTCAAACCTCTCACTAAGCCTTAACCATTCAAGGTGATCTTTAACCTTGGACTTCCCTTCTCAAGCTCGCAAGAGATAACTAATGGATGTCTCCTTGGAGTCCAAAAGCTTACCAAGTGTTGGCAATTCCAGAAAATCCTACCTTAAAGTCACCTCCCAAAGGCTCGCAAGGGGTAAACTAGTGCATCTCCTTGGTTGGAGATCACTTGCCTTACCAAGTGTTGGCTCAGGTGACTCTAAGGTGTTTTAAGTTAACTAAAAACATAGAAATCACTAAAGGATTTCACTTCCTCTTCATTGATGGCTGAAACCACAAAGCTTTGCATTCTTGCACTTGGAACCTTCCCCGGCAACCTTAGCTCCAAGGAACTAGAGGTTTAGTTACTCATTCTCTGGGGAAAATTCCTCAGAGAGTGCATAACTTAGTAAGAAATAAATAATACAAAGTGAGAAGGTAAGGCAAAACAAAGGGCCTGAACTTTACTTGCTTTTCAAAACTTTACAAAGGGTCCCCTTCCTTGAGAACAGGCTCCCGAGAGGTATTTATATGAACATAATATAAAACTAATTATTACATAGATATTTTCTCTTTTTACTAACTTAAAAGCTAAGGAATCTTGTAATTGGTGGCTTACAAGGAGTATTTTGGGATTTAGACAACAAAAATCTGATGTAAAATATCTCCCAATGTCGGTAGCAAATATCGGGATGCTCCAGGGACCATTTCGCAAGAGAAAATGGTGTCTGCGAGATTTCGCAGACACTCAAGAAGGGCTGCGAAATCACTTCGCAGCAAAAGACTATTCTCGCAGGGCTGCGAAGTTGGCTTCCATCTTGAGGTTCACAGCTTTCAGCTTGCGGCATATATCGGGCAACTTCAGGAGGAAATACACCATACTGTACAAAAAGGCTGCGAAATCACTTCGCAACAAAAGGGTGATTTCGCAACACTTTGCAAAATGCTTCCTTCAGCTTGGAGTGATTGACTTGAAATGGCTGTAACTTCTTCATTTCAACTCCGAATTGCACACCATTTGAAGCATTGGATTGTTGACTTCCTGAGCTTTGAAATGGTATATAGCATGCATAAATTGGACATCAGAAAGTGCTCTAAAAGTGGCTGCCACAACTGTCATCAAGAATATGCTTCATGGCAGATTCTCTTTACTTTTTCTCCTTGTATTCCGGATTTACTCTTGGCAAATGAATTCCAAGTTTTGTATTCAACTTCCACATAACTCTCCTCAAGCTTGGATTGCTTTGGTGATCAAATTACTAACAACAACACCAAAACTTACACAAAGTGATTAAAATTGCTTTCAAGGGTCCTTAACATGTCAATTGAGTTAAAATGCCAAAACTACTACTCAAAAGTGTTTAAAAGGATTAATTATAAGCTATCAAATAACACTTTTTGAGTAGTAATCAATACACATTTATTTACCCTTTAACAAATGAAAATGAGAGGGGGGTATTTGATGAGATTTCAAATCATCATAAATAATGTGTATTGAGGCAAAATGTTCGAGAAGACACCCAAATTAAACTTCTATTTTTTTTTTATAATAATAATAAAAAAAAAATTATTTCATAATTGACGCGGAGGATTGCCCAATTTAATTATTTACAAGTTTAATAAATCAGATAAAAATCCTTAAGAAAGAGGGAATCATTTTTATAGTGGAAACTTGAGAGGGAGATCCATCATCCATATGAGTGTGGAGTGTGAAGGATAATGGACATTTCCCACTTGCCAGTAATAAATATTTGTGAAAACAGTGTGTGATGCGATCTCAAAAGCTTTCCACTCGGATCAAAAACCCCAAACACATCCCACATAATTTTACAGTCCCCGAATTCTCATTTTCCAAGAAAATCAATTCCCATCGCTGCTCGGGGATTCCACTTTCCCTACAATTCCTCACATCCAATCCCCCATTTTCCTAGCCCCGCCATCGAATCCCCCAGATCTCCTCTTTTTCCCACAGTTTCCCATCTCTATCTAAACCCTAACTTTTTCAGGAAGATCACTTTCCAATTTTCCCTCCAATGTCCAAGGAGTTCAATGTTCCGCCGGTGGTCTTCCCCGCAGGCGGCAATCCCGGACCCGCCGCCGTGGCGCAACGCCGCCTTCCCACCGCCCCGTTCCAGCCGCCGCGCCCTGCAAATCCTAGCATCCCGTTCATGTCCTTCGACGTGGGCTCCGCGGCCGCTGCGACGTCGTTTCCAGCCCCCCAGTTCGGCGGCAACACCATCGGCATCGGCTCCAACTTCGACGACGAGCCGCCGCTTCTCGAAGAGCTTGGTATCAATACCAAGCAAATCTGGAACAAGACGGTATCGATCCTAAACCCTTTTCGCGTGAACCCGAATCTTCACGAGGACGCCGATTTATCGGGACCATTTCTGTTCTTGATGAGTTTCGGATTGTTTCAATTGCTCGCCGGGAAGATACATTTCGGTATAATCTTGGGTTGGGTTATCGTAGCCGCTTTGTTCTTGTATGTTGTCTTCAACATGTTGGCTGGGAGGAATGGGAATTTGGATCTTTACAGGTGTTTGAGTTTGATTGGGTATTGTATGCTGCCACTGGTGATTTTATCGGCGTTTTCCTTGTTTGTTCCCCAAGGTGGGCTGGTGATTTTCGGGATGGCGGCGGTTTTTGTGCTATGGTCCACGAGGGTTTGCACCAGGCTCCTGGTGGAGCTGGCATCCTGTGGAGATGAGCATCGGGGGTTGATAACGTATGCCTGTTTCTTGATTTACATGTTGTTCTCTCTGTTAGTTATATTTTGAGTCGAAATTGTGCATTGTTGGTGGGATTAGTTTTACTTGTTGGAAATGCAAATGGTTGGCATGGAAATGCAGCTCTTTTGTGTTTAGGATTTTTTGGGTGGTTTACAAATTGTTTACTGAATCATCCTTTGTCGAATTTACGCATTCTCTTATCAATTGAAATACCATTTAGTTTCAGAGAGTTAAATGAACTGAAATCTAGGGTTTTTATGTCTATGTTGTTTGAGCTATTGCATTTTATTTTTTAGATCGGAAAATTATGTGGTGGAATATGAGAGTACCAGAGGAGAGTTGTATATGGCTGGATTCTGCTGTTTCTGGATTGGATTTTCTGTATTTGTTGATTGTGTTGAGCAAATGAAATGCTACAAAAATTTGAGCATTTAGCAAAGATTATAATTTTTCATTCAGTGCAGGCAATCTTTTAGTTGGATTGCATTGTTCCTGTCATTTATACTATTTGCAAACTGAAGGCATGAGGGATAAACGGATCTTGTAGCAAATTTCGAGTTGATTAAATTGGAGATGTTGAACCAAATGTGCATCATTCAAAATTTTAAGGCTTTATTCATGTTGTCCCACATCTTATCTGGTTCACTCAATTATGTTATTAATACTTTCGATTTGATATCTTGTTAGTAGTTGGTCGTGGTAAGAATGTTCCAAAAGGGGTTTAGAACAGAGAGTGGTTATTATGAATACTTTAGGAAGATTATAGAATAGAAAGGGATTATTATGAATAACTTTAGGCAGCTGCCTAAGGCACACACCCAAAAAATGGGCACCTTTAGTTGTGGAAATCTTCATTGTAGGACTTAGGATAATATGGTTTCTGATTGAACTCGTAACTTTCAGGGAACTGGTTAGATGTGCTAAGAAGTCTTTTCCAGTGTGTAAGATGCAGTCTGCTGCATCAATGCACAAATATTTTTGCTTGTAAGCATCACTATAACGATATAGATCTATGGTTGAGAAGTTTTGCAAAAATATAGATCAATGGTTGACAAAGTTTGCCTAGTTCTTTCAATTGAAGCCAAAGTCTTTTCTAGTATGTGAGATGCAGTTTGCTTCATCAGTGTACAAATATTTTCTTATAAGCCTTACTGGAACAATATGGATTCAGTTGTAGATGTAGTTGCCTAGTTCTGTAAATTGAATCCACAATAATTCACATGTAATATGCACCATAACCATGATTAGATCCTTGCATTTTGTTGTGCAACTGTTGCTTGTTTCTTATGATTTTGATGCCACTAGATTTCCACCTGTTGGAGTATGGTGGTTCTAAACAAAATTCATTATTGAATTACATGAATCCATACTTTTACTCCCATATAAGGGTTTTGAGAAGTTGTAATAGTGAAGGAATGCAAAGGCAACCTACAAGAACCAATGTAGATGTAAGGGTGAGTATTGGGATGTGTGGTAGAGGAACACTGTCTTGGGTTCAATTCCTGCCATTGGAAGTCCTTGGATTACCCAGTGTTGGTGGTGGCAGGTGCAGTCAAGCTCCCAGGGAAGCCATGGGTGAGAACAAAGGGCCCTGCCATGGTGGGGTTTCCTGGTTATCAAGGAAAAAAAAGGCCAATTTAGTATGCTTAATATTTAAGGAGATCGGTAGAGAACTCTGTAGATCTAAACTCCCTCTTTTTCTGATGGAGTTATTGGTCATCTATAGCCTCTGTTTGTTGAGCAGGTATATATCTGAAATGGTTAATTTATCTGTTGATGTTCTGAAATCATGGCCTTAAAGAAGTGAAGGAAAAGCATAGAGAGGAATGAAGGCCCCCAATGAAAGAAATAAAAAAAAAACAGAGAAAGGAGTGAAGGGACTGCCTCTAAAAGAAGCAAAATACGAATCTGCACAATGTCCTGCTGTCCAAAACAATAGGCAAAACAAAGCATCTCTCATCTACCTTGGTCCTCAAGTGGCATGTCATCTTTTCTGGCTAAAACATTGGCCTCAAAAGATTTGATGGTATAGGGGCCATAGCCATCATTGGGAGAGCAGAATCTGCATATTTTTACTGCAGATCTGTTCTTATACGACCTTTCTTTTTACTACTGGGGTTGGCACTTGCATGGGATTCTGTAGAATTGAAGTTGTCTCTGTTCCTAAGTTATCATGTAGCTTGGATTAATGTTTTAGTGGCTTTGATTAGGATGTAGCTTACTTTCTGTTTCTGGGACTTGCCCTTTTAGGAGTACTTCCATTTGCATGGTTTTACATATTTAGCTTGGTACGTGGTTTTTGTTTCATGGCTTTTCATGATAGAGATATTAAGTTGGTTTTGCCTTTTGATTTGGGATTGTCTTCATCCTTTGCTTGACTGTCACATGCCTGGTGCACGACAACTTATTGTTTTTGATAGGCGATTCAACTACTTGCTGGGAATCTTGACACCTGTCTTATCAAAACTGTTTCTCACACCTATGCTAAAAAATGGGCTTGCTCTCAAGCCGATGAGAAGAGAAATGATGATTATAACCAATTAGAGTGTTTTCTTGTTTTTTCTTCGGAGCGTGCATGTGTACTTCCTGTGCATTTGATTTACTTTTTTTTTTGGCTCTTTTGCCTATCACAAAAAGAAAAAGAAAAAAGAAAAGAAAAAAGAATGGATATAAGATGTAGTGACAACTTGAATAGAATACAGTTTGTGTTGCTCCATTAGACAGGTTAAGGCTATGGTTGTTCCTCTGCTTTGGATATCAGAAGGCTCAACCCTAGTTACATAGGCTTCTGATATCACTGTAGAAGATTATGGCTGGCTACCCATCTCCCTCCATCCTATTTATCTACTGTTTCTCAATTCTTCCCCTCTTCTTCTTCTTCTTTCCTTTTTTTCCTTATCCCTGCTCTTCTCCGCTGTCTTCACATATCATAAAATGTGGAATCAATAATCAAAATCTTGTAGAGTGTACTTGGGGGTCAGGGAGACTTTGATTCTCTGCTTACTGAATGCCAGCCCCAACTTATCAGGAATTGTTGTGGTTCCAATCAAGTCTTTGCCTCCTTTTCTGACTTGGTACTCGGTAGAAACAGATATTGTCTGTCCTCTATCAAGGAAATTCTCCTTTTCGTAGAAGTGACAGGTGCAGAACAAATTAAAGCCAACGTAACACCCTCTCACATGAGAAGATTTTCTTTTTCACATTGTTGCTGTCATATGGATGAGGCCAATTATGAAATATAATCTTTTAGTTTCAAAATAGAATGTAGTTTGGATTAAAGGACAGTTTTCACATCCATCTATTACTAGATTTCTCAGAAGAAGATAAATGCTCAAAATTGTTGTCATTTGTAGCATGGAGATGGTACTTGGCACATTAAGGTAAAAAAAAATTCCTAAAAAACACACATCAAGATTGACCTGCAGTTCCTCAGACCCCATGTCCAATTTGTTTGAACTGGTTGGAGAGAAAGCTGAAGAAATATTGGGAGAATGGGACTAAATCCAGCGAGGTTGGGTGGTTGTGGGATTTTTGTTTTTGTTGAACCAGTAACAGTGAGAGCTCTGAAGGCATAGGCAAAAAGTATTTACCATGAAGTTACTCCTTTGGAACTAAGGTAGGAATCAGTTTATGATTTTGGCTGTTACATGTTCTGTGTGTTGGTGATGCCCATTTTTTTTTTCTAGTGAAGGACTAGAGCTTTCTGTAAACGTCCTTCACCAGCAACCTAATGTTCAGTTCACCGTATATGCACTTCTCAATAAGTAGCTTTCTGCATATGACAAATGCAAAGTGTATTCATTTACAAGTATTTTAGTAATAGCCTTTTTAAGTAGGTGATGTACAAGATACTTGAAGTGAGAAGGTTGGTACAGTGAACAATTTTTCTCTCCTTTTCTGTCTAGTGTAACTGGAGTATCCAACCAAATGTGGGAATAGGTTGGCTCTTCTTCCTCCCGTAGCTATGATATGATTATGCTTCCAATGGAGGAGAACAAAACAAATTGAAATTGTCCATGCTTTTTTCAATTTATTTTCCTCTGATTTTCATTTACTTAAAGGAAAGAGAATCAAATTAGTTAAGGTAATGCTATGGTACGAAATTCTCCTTTTCGGTACCATACCCACAAATTTGAACCAATAGCAATAGGTCACATAGGAAGGTTAGGTGAATAAAAAAATAAAAAAACTTGTGCTATTGGTTATTAATGGATCAATAGACCATGCTAAAGTGTGGACCCATATTTTTCATGCGTGTTCACTAAAACGGTGACTCGCTTTTTATTAAAAATTTTGATTTTCGAAAATATTGAAGTCGCTAAAAAATAAAGCTCTGTGTGATTCCTTATTTTTTAAGAAAAAACATGTTTGTGAAAACCAAGTCCACATCTAAGGGTTAGGTTACCATCGGGAAGGTATAATATGATAAGCTGTAACATCCCTCTAAATCCATATATCTACAGTTTTTAAGAGAATTATGACAATTAATTAATTAATCATAGATACCAAGAATATAATGATATAAATAAATATATACAAGTACAAGTAAATAAAAAAAAATCATGTTACGTGAATGTATAAGATAAAAACAAAACAAATATGCAAATTGATTTATTAAGTAAATTGGAAAAAAGGTTTAATGATTTAAGAGATCAAACATATTTTCAAGAAATTTCAAAAGAGTTTATCCACATTAAAAAGAATTTTGAATGAATTATTTAAACTTGTTTATTTGCAAAAAATTTCTAATTTATTTTTAATAAGTGATTTGATTCAATCTTATTTGGTATTCAATTTTCAAGAAATCATTTACACTTATTTTATTAAAAAAAATATTTACAAGAAAATGATTTTTATAACTTTATTTGTAAAAGTATTTTAATTTAAGGTTTATATGAGAAAAAAAATATTTTTACCAATTATTTTAAAAAATAATTTCTTTTTTTACAAATTTATCTACAAAAGATGTTTTAATTCAATTTTATTTATAAAAAATGATTTATTACTTGCTTTTATTAAGAAAAAGATTTATTGAAAAAAAATTAGATTTGTTTGATATAAGGAAAAGTTTTACAATTTTAGTACAACTTAAAAATTATCTCTGATTTTATAAGAAGGGAATTCAAATTTATTACTTTTTCCAAAAGTTTCAATTTTTTTTAAAAAATTATCCAAATTGAGAGATTTTCATAATTTCACTCACAACTTTATGTAAGAAAAAGAGAATTTTGCTTTACTTTGGTTGAAAAAAAAAAGACCTTTATTTACAAGTTTATTTCAAAAAGAATTTTACCTTTTGGGATTTTTACAAGTTTATCTAAGAAATTTGACTTACTTTTATTTAAAAAGATTTATTTTTTTACAAGTTTATATAAAAGGAAATATGTTTAAATTTTATTTAAAATTTTTTTTTTTTTAAAAAAAGGATATTTTAATCAAGTATTTATTATTTAAAAGACTTTGCAATTTTTGTGAAAGAAAGATTTTTTTTTTATATTTCAATCAAACTTTATTTTTAAAAAGGAATTTTGAAAATTCTTACAGATTTATCTAGAAAACAAATATTTCAATCCAATTTTTTTTCACAACTTTTATTCAAAAATTTTTTTACCTATTTTAAAGGAAAATCCCAACAATTTTATCAAAAAACGCGAATTTTGATCTTTACAAATTTATTCACAAAAAGGATCTTTACAAAATTATTTTAAAAAAAAGAAAGTTCTTGTTATTTAAAAAAAAAAAAAAAGATTTTTAAATATGATTTAAAACAAGATTCCATTTATTAGAAAAATCTTGTTAATTTTATTGAAAAAAAATTCGTATTTATTAGAGAAAGAGAAAAAAAAAAGTGATTTATTATTAAAAAGATAATGTCATATTTTCTAAAAATAACTTTAGTTTTTAAGAAAAAAGTGTAAGAAATGATCTTAGTTTATTTAATAAAAAAAATTGGATTCAATTTATTTATTTATTAAAAAAAGTTTCAAGTTTGTTATTGTAAATCAAACAAGGTTAATCCGTTGGAAAATAAAATAAAATAAAGAAGAAAAATAAAATAATAATAAATAAATAAATGAACAGAGAAGGGTAGAAGGGACAAAACCGAGTTTTGTGAAGTCACAATTTCCATAAAATAGATTGACATCTCCGCTGGTGCTTTGAGAATTGCAAGGCGACTGTCTTTCTAGATAAAATGACGTTCAAGTGGCAGCAATAGCACCTTGCATCCATTCCCTACAAATTGAACTATGTTTGACTCTATCACCACGGAATGAGGGAATGAAGGTTTTTCAAGAACTTCAACGGCAGAATTTAGAAACTTAACTTTTTAAAGAGAGTCAGAGTCTCTCTTTATATAGACTTCAAAGGAAGGGGGGGAGGGGGGGAGGGAGAGCGTTAAACTTCAAGAAGCTATAGCATTTTGGCTTCTTGAGGCTTTTGTTTTTTTTTTTTTTTCCTTCTAAAGGCTGTTAGGTTCTTGGAATGGGTTAAATCCATTCACTCATTCAGTGTATTTACTCAATTTCCCAAAAATTCTCCACATGAATGAAATTAATGACTAAAGACACAACAAACTTTGTGATAGAGTTCAACAATTAAAACCTGTATAGGAGAGGTAGGTGTTACCTTTTGAACCTTCCCTTGTAGAAATATGTTTACTCTACTAACTAAACAACAAACACGATGTCCTTCAACTGTTCTGTCATTTGTGTAGACAATGACATATCTTAGACAAGATTCTTCCTAACACATTCAGTTCTTATTGTTATGTTCATTTTGGCCATGAACATACACCTGGTTTTGTAAGAGTTTAATAGGAATTGTGCCTTATTCAATTCCCTTAGAAGCAGCCCCACTTCACTCTTACATAGGTGATCTCTTAATTAAGAGTAACCCGCATTACCCTTCTCGTATTTCCGACGCATAAGGATCATTAAAAGCATATCTTACCCTTTCCTCTTACGGGTATCACTATTTCATCATAGGAATGGACAAGAGAAGATCCCCACAATGATCTAACATAGTCTTTATAGTTTAGTTGTCCCTTTTGAACCTAGATCTTGGGATCTCCAGTCAATTAGGTTGGTTATCCATTATATCGACTTATTCTTTTATGGGCTTTAGTCTCATTCCCCTCAATGACTTTTCAACTAACTCTCTATTTAACCTTTTGGTTAACGGATCTATAATGTTATCCTTAGATTTTACATAGTCCATAGAGATAACCCCAGTTGAGAGTTGTTGTCTAATGGTATTGTGTCTACGATGAATATGTCTAGACTTACCATTATACATATTGTTTTGTGCTCTACCAATTGCAGATTAACTATCACAATGTATGCAAATTGGAGGCACAGGCTTTGGCTACCTTGGAATATCCTCTAGGAAGTAGCGTAACCATTCAACCTCTTTTCCACATTTATCTAGTGCTATAAATTCATATTCCATTGTCGATCTAACAATAACATTTGTTTGGAGGATTTCCATGAGACTGCTACACCTCTTAATGTAAGCACATAACCACTAGTGGATTTTGAGTCTTTAACATTAGATATCCAATTTGCATCACTGTGTCCTTTAAGTATAACTGGATATCTCGTATAATGAAACCCATAAACATGAGTTAATTATAAGTACTTAAGTATTCTTATAATTCCTTGCCAATGCTTGGTTCCAGGATTACTCGTGTATCTACTCAGTTTACTAACTACAAAGGCTATGTCTGGTCTTGTACAACTCATGAAGTACATCAGACTGCCTATTACTCTAGAGTAGTCTATTTGAGAAACACTCTCATCTTTATTCTTGGACAAATGTAGAGTTACATCTATTGGTGTTCTGGCTATTCCAAAATTATCTTTATCAAACTTTCCAAGAATATTGTCTACATAATGTGACTGACTTAAGATATGTTCATATCATGTTCTTTTGATTTTTATTGCCAATATAACATCAGCAAGTCCTATGTCTTTCATGTCAATCTTGAATTTAACATGGTCTTTGTAGATGTGATCATCTTATCATCACTACCAACAATAGGCATGTCGTCTACATACAAACATACAATGACATAACCATGTTCAGTATCTTTGACATAAACACACTTGTCACATTCATTGATTATGAAGCCATGTGACATCATAACATTGTCAAATTTCTCATGCCATTTGATTCGTGCCCAATTGGTGTCTCAGCTGATTCGTGTCCAGCTGGTGCTCCTTGATTGAGGGAGTAATCAACAAAATTTATAACCTATTACACCATTTACTAGGGTAGCAAAGACAAAGCTACTATAGCATAGTGGCTCTAGGATCGTTCACTGGGATGGGTTTTCACTTTGCAAATGATATTAATTCAAAGCTGAATTGGTGCCTTTTCATTTCAAGGTTAGCTTTAAAAGAAAACATAAAGATGTTTGAATGAAAAAAAGTTTAGATTTAAACTAACCAAAAATAGTAACTAATTTTACTTACAAAGAAAAGTGTTTCTTGGAGTTTCAGATCACTAGGCTCAGATTCCTCATACAAAAAGGGAGTTCCGGTCACTTGTTTCTTTTCCTCGCATTAGAGAATTAACATATAGTTCCTTCTCCAACCGGTGTTGTACAGATGCTTCCCATTAATGGGTTCAAACACTAAATCCCTCTCACTGATGCATCTTGCAATGACTCATACCTCTCACCTAGCACTTGCCATTCAAGGTGATCTTTAACCTTGGATTACCCGTCAAAAGCTCGCAAGAGATAACTAATGGATGTCTCCTTGGAGTCCAAAAGCTTACCAAGTGTTGGCAATTCTAGAAAATCCTACCTTCAAACCACCTACCAAAGGCTCACAAGGGGTAAACTAGTGCATCTCCATGGACGGAGATCACTTGCCTTACCAAGTGTTGGCCCAGGTGATTTAAAGGCGTTTTAAGTTAACTAAAAAGATAAAAACCATTAACGGGTTACACTTTCTCTTCATTAAAAACTAAAACAACAAAACTTCCAAATTATGCATGTGGAAACTTACCCGGCTTTCCTCACTCCAAGAGACAAAGAGCCTAGCCTCTCATCCTCTGAGAAAAAATCCTCAGAGTTTGATTGGCTAGAAAGAAAACTAACGAAAAAACAAGAATATATATGAAAAACAGAGCAAGTGCTCTGTTCGTTGATTCTATATATGATATATCTATATTACATACTTCTATATGATGGATCTCCTGGAACAAGCTCCTCCGAGAGTCCCTCAAGAGTCCCCTTTTTTAGTGTTTACAAGAGAGTTTATATAGGAAGGTAATTTACCCTTTCTTGGATACTTCCTAGCTAAGGAATTACATGAGTGGTTGAATACAAGGAAAAAATGGAAATTTAGACACAAAAATCTGAAGAAAAATATCTCAAAGTGTCGGTCGCAAATATCGGGAAGCACTAAGGACCATTTCGCAGGTGAAAACGAGGTCTGCGAGATTTTGCAGACGCACAAAAAGGGCTGCGAAATCACTTCGCAGCAAAAGACTGATTTCGTAGCGCTGCGAAGTTGTCTTTCAGCTTGCGGTGTTCGGCTTCCAACGTGTCAGGAAATATCGGGAAACTTCAGGAGGAATTCCACAACACTGTGCAAAATGGCTGCGAAATCATTTCGCAACAAAAGGGTGATTTCGCAGCCGTGCAAAATTCTTCATTCAGCTTAGAGTGATCTGCTTGCAATGGCTGTAACTCCTTCGTTTCAACTCCGAATTGCGGACCGTTTGAAGCGTTGGATTCTTGACTTCCTGAGATTTGAAATGGTATATAGCATGTAGAAAATGGACTTCGGGAAGTGCTCCAAAAGTGGCTGACATGACTATCATCAAGAATGCTTCATGGCAGATTTCTCTTTGCTTCCCCTCCTTGCATTCCGGGTTTGCTTATGGCAAAGGACTTCAAAGCTTTGGTTCTTCATGTTTCTGAGATTTCCATTGCTTTGCCATAGATTCCAAATAACTCTCCTCAATCTCGGATTGCTTTGGTGATCAAAAAGCTATCAAAACACCAAAACTTAACACAATTTGATTAGAATTGATTGCAAGGGTCCTTAACATGCCAATTGAGTTAAAAGGTAATAACTACTACTCACAAGTGTTTAAAAGAGTTAATTACAAGCTATCAAATAGCACTTTTTGAGTAGTAATCACTCCCCCCAACCGACATATTGCTAGTCCCTTAGCAATGAAGGAGAGAAAAATAAAAATAAAAAGTACTATAATTTACAACATCATGCTGATCAAAAAACAATTTCCAAGTGGCATGATGATCTAACTCTCACATGGAACATTAAAGAAATAAAACTCAAACTTCAACAAGAGTTATCAAATAACTTGTCTAATCACAATTCATAAAGAGAAGGCATTATGCAAATTTAAGCTTTAAAATAATTTCCACTCCCAAAGGTCCAATCCTTACTCTTCCACAAAAATCTATGTGTTATTTATTAGTTTCCGGATATAGTATGTTGAACTAATCTCTCCCCCCAACCTAGTTTTTTTTTCAAAGCTTAGCAAACTAATCAACCTCCAATAGGTTAAGAACGCACCTCTTTTCTCACAATTTTTTTCATTGTAGGAGTACAAGGCTTAAAGGTATTCTTTTCTAAATTGTCCATGTAACGGGGGTCCATCGATGACTCCCAACCAATTAAGGTTTAGGGCATCAAGTTTTAAGGATCTTTCAACCACTAACTCCTCGGATTTTACCCTGGACTTTTGAGAATGAATTTTAATACCCAAGCACCTACAGTATGTTAAACTCCACCTATCCACCCTTGTAACGAGCATTGAGGTCGGTGACTCCCAACCAATTAAGGCTTAGGGCACCAGGTTTTAAAGATTTTCACCATATACCCCTCAGACCTTGCTCGGGTTTTAAGGCAAGAAAACATTTTTTCTTTCTTTCTTTTTTTTTTCTTCAAAGACTCATTAGCCTTTTATAAGGTGTCCCAACACTATTAAATAAGGTCAAAGGTACCAAGTCTAAAATTTTCCTAAGTTAAGAGAGAAATAGTTTTTCATCTTATACTCGGAACCTATTGTGCACAGTGTGTGAATAGCTTAAAGTGGAAGAACTGAGGTTGAATTCAATAGAAGTTTCAACAATTCATCAACTTTAGTAAGCATAATACAAACTCTAAGTCAAGTAAAAAGACAAAAATTCAATTTCTCCAATTTTTGTTTGAAAATTTTTCCTTAATAACCATGAAGAGTAGAATAAAAACTAAAAAAAAAAAAAATTTAAATTAAGCAAAAAGCAACTAAATTACCAAAATAACTTAGCATTATTAACAATACTTACTTCCTCAACTCTCCCCCCAACCAAGCTGAACATTGTCCTCAATGTGACAAAAGCGATTAAAAAATAGGGAGGAAGTGGTACCTCCTTAGTGACATGGAGTCTGAGTCGTATAGGAGAAACCACATGTTGCAAAGAAAACATAAGAGTTAGTGAGTAGAGGAAATAGAAAAATGTCAAGTTTAAACAAAAATGATGTCTATATATGATGCATCATCAGTAATACATCCAATCCCAGAATATAAGACATCAAAATATGAAATTATCTATACTAATATAATATGTAAAGACAAAAAGTAAAGAGATGATCAAGTAATGATAAGGTCCTGTGGAGCTGATGCGTCTGTGGTGGCCTCTTGAATGGGTTGGATCAGGACTTTGGACTTTGCTATGGTAATCTCCTTAGATGGCATAGTCTCCTCAACTGGAGCTCTCAGCTGGAGCTATGGGCTCTGATGGTTTTAGGAGGTCAGAAATGGAGTGGAAGGCTTGGTGTGTGTGATCCCAGGGTGCGCGGGGCTCTCCTCTTCAGATGCATGGTCGCGGAGCTCTGTTGGCATTTTAGCAACTTCCCTTAGCTTTGCAAGGTGTTTTTGCAAACCTCCCTCCATTTTGCAAGTCAATTTCGCAATTTGAAGGCCATTTTGAAGCTTGGAGGTGATTTCCAAGCCATTTCAAAGGTTTGAGATCATTTCGCAGTCATTTCGCTGCTCAAAAGTGATTTCGCAGCTTTAAAATGAGTGTACGGGGCTGCAAAATGGCACTCGTGTGCCAAAAAGTGGTTTCGCAGCTCAAAGGTGATTTCTCAGCCGTATCGCAGCTTCGAAATGAGGGGGAACTATGCTGCAAATGGCACTCGTGTGCCAAAAAATGGTTTCGCAACTGCGAAACACCCTTCCAAATGGTGTCTCAGCTGCGAAATTCTCGCTCAGCTTTGCGCGCTTGTCTTCAAACGACCATAACTTCTTCGTTTCAACTCTAAATTATGCACCGTTTGAAGATCTGGACTACTGACTTCCCAAGCTTTGAAACAAGATATGGTATGCATAATTTGAGCTCCAGGAAGTGCTTAAAAAATGTGTCCAACAGTAGCGAAATGGAGGTGCGACATTTCCGCTCATGGTTTGCACAGTCATCTTCAAATGGCCATAACTTTTCCGTTTCAAATCCAAATCGAGCACCGTTTGAATCTATGGACTCCTGACTTCCCAATATTTGAAACGAGATATTGCATGCATAATTTGAACTTCGGGAAGTGATCGAGATGTGTCCAACAATTGCCGAAATGGGGGTGCGGCTATGACATGTCAGCTCATGGTGTGCGCGCTGAAGGATTTTAAGGTGTTGAGGTTTTGCAGCCATTTCGCAGCTGAAAAATGAGTGTACAGGGCTTCCAAATGGTACTCATGTGCCAAAAAGTGGTTTCGCAGCCGCAAAATACCCTGCGAAATGGAGCTTTGGTTGCGAAATTGGAAGTTTTTACGCTTTGGGATTTCGCAGCCGTTTCGCAGCTGCGAAATGAGGGTCACTGTGCTGCAAAATGGCACTCGTGTGCCAAAAAGTGGCTTCGCAACTGTGAAATCCTTTGCGAAATGGAGCTTTCCCTACGAAAATGGGATCTTTCATGCTTTGGTGGTTCGCAGTCGCTTCGCAGCTGCAAAATGGGGGCTCCTGTGCTACGAAGCAGCTGCAAAAATTTTCGCAGAGAGGGGCATGAGGCTGCGAACTGGTTTCGCAGCAAAGTGTCGATTTCGCAGAGACTGCGAAATCTCGCAGACCCTTGTTATTGCCCTGTTTTTGCTCTGTTTTTGCTCTATTTTCACTCCGTTTGACTCCGAAAGTCTTCCTTTCAATTTCTTTGCATTTCCTCTTGATTTTGATCATCCAAAAACCTATATTACATCAAAACAATCAGAATTAAAGCATTGAAATCAAAATTAAAACAAGTAAAAAACAAAACAAAAAGATATGGACTAGCTAGTCTTTAAAAAGACTAAGTCCATCAAAAAATTTGCTCCTGATTTAGCTTGCCCGGATCCCATATGAAGTTTGCATCCTTCACTTGAGACTTGGTTTGTATGATTTTCCCATACAAAGCTTGGAGAAAAGGTGGAGGCATGTGTTTCTTCATCAATTCTTCCTTGATGACTATCCTTTGTGATTTTTCATCTATACTTTTCCCCTTTTTCTTTCCTTTGATTTTCTCCCTCTTTTCTTTCTCTGTTTCACTCTCTACCTTATGCTCTAGCTTGCATGTGGGCAGATCAACCTCTTTACCACTCCTTAGAGTGATCACTTCTTTGACTTCCCTCTTTTGTGAAGGTTCTCCCTCCTAAGCCTCCATTTCATGGATACTCATGGAATTTTGATAAGGTTGAGAAGGAGAGTTTTCTTTCTCTTGCACTGTGTTGAGGTTGGCAAACCTTGAGATTGAATCTTAGAGATTATCTATCTTCTGAGATAGATCATTTTGCACTTCATCCATCTTTTTAATCAATGAACTCTCTACACTGTCAATTTTTTGACTGAGCTGAGCATTGATGGATTTCTGAGCTCCAACAAAGTCTCCCACGAACTTGCTAAGATTCACCATAGCTTGTTCAAGGCTTGAGGCTTGCGGAAGTGCTTGAACATGTTGCTTGTACTGAGGCGGCTGTGGTTTCCAAGAGAAATTTGGATGGTCCCTCCAATTGGAATTGTAGGTGTTGTAATCACCAAACAATTCCCTCTCAGCTGGAATGGTAGGACACTCATCCACCAAGTGCTCATATGATCGACAAATGGAACAGGGCATAGCTTGTAATGGTGTTTGAGAGATGGCTTGCACTGGTTGCATATTTGTCATTTCTAGATTTTCCAATCTCCTTGCCACAACTGCAATCTTTGCTTTCATGTCTATGTCGTCATTCAACATATACATCTCACCCTTAGCATTAGGTTGAGACGTCATTCTTCTCATATTTCTAGCATTTGGTTCATCCCATCCTCTTGAAACTTCAGCCACATAACTCATGAAGTTCATGGCTTCCTCTGCTATCTCGTATTCAATATGGCATGCACAACTAGCAATTTGTGAATTAAAAACAGAGAAAACAAAAGAAAATAAAAGAAAAACAATTCAAAGAAAAAAAAATTAAGGTAAACTAAAAACTAAATAAAAAGTATACTAAAATATGAACAATAAAGAAATAAAAAGATTTAGTAAAAGGAACAGAAAAGTCACCAAACTTGTGATGAAGATCACAAGTACTCTGAAAAGGTGATATCACTGTAAAGTGGCACCATCCCCGGCAACGGCGCCATTTGATTCGTGTCCAATTGGTGTCTCAGCTTATTCGTGTCCAGCTGGTGCTCCTTGATTGAGGGAGTAATCAACAAAATTTATAACCTATTACACCATTTACTAGGGTAGCAAAGACAAAGCTACTATAGCATAGTGGCTCTAGGATCGTTCACTGGGATGGGTTTTCACTTTGCAAATGATATTAATTCAAAGCTGAATTGGTGCCTTTTCATTTCAAGGTTAGCTTTAAAAGAAAACATAAAGATGTTTGAATGAAAAAAAGTTTAGATTTAAACTAACCAAAAATAGTAACTGATTTTACTTACAAAGAAAAGTGTTTCTTGGAGTTTCAGATCACTAGGCTCAGATTCCTCATACAAAAAGGGAGTTCCGGTCACTTGTTTCTTTTCCTCGCATTAGAGAATTAACATATAGTTCCTTCTCCAACCGATGTTGTACAAATGCTTCCCATTAATGGGTTCAAACACTAAATCCCTCTCACTGATGCATCTTGCAATGGCTCATACCTCTCACCTAGCACTTGCCATTCAAGGTGATCTTTAACCTTGGATTACCCGTCAAAAGCTCGCAAGAGATAACTAATGGATGTCTCCTTGGAGTCCAAAAGCTTACCAAGTGTTGACAATTCTAGAAAATCCTACCTTCAAACCACCTACCAAAGGCTCGCAAGGGGTAAACTAGTGCATCTCCATGGACAGAGATCACTTGCCTTACCAAGTGTTGGCCCAGGTGATTTAAAGGCGTTTTAAGTTAACTAAAAAGATAAAAACCATTAACGGGTTACACTTTCTCTTCATTAAAAACTAAAACAACAAAACTTCCAAATTATGCATGTGGAAACTTACCCGGCTTTCCTCACTCCAAGAGACAAAGAGCCTAGC
The DNA here is from genome assembly GCF_030704535.1 of Vitis vinifera. Classification (NCBI taxonomy): domain Eukaryota; kingdom Viridiplantae; phylum Streptophyta; class Magnoliopsida; order Vitales; family Vitaceae; genus Vitis; species Vitis vinifera. Next base: position 10,876,210 of record NC_081817.1, read on the forward strand.
CTCTCATCCTCTGAGGAAAAATCCTACAAGTTTGATTGACTAGAAAGAAAACTAACGAAAAAACAAGAATATATATGAAAAACAGAGCAAGTGCTCTGTTCGTTGATTCTATATATGATATATCTATATTACATACTTCTATATGATGGATCTCCTGGAACAAGCTCCTCCGAGAGTCCCCCAAGAGTCCCCTTTTTTAGTGTTTACAAGAGAGTTTATATAGGAAGGTAATTTACCCTTCCTTGGATACTTCCTAGCTAAGGAATTACATGAGTGGTTGAATACAAGGAGAAAATGGAAATTTAGACACAAAAATCTGAAGAAAAATATCTCAAAGTGTCGGTCGCAAATATCAGGAAGCACTAAGGACCATTTCGCAGGTGAAAACGAGGTCTGCGAGATTTTGCAGATGCACAAAAAGGGCTGCAAAATCACTTCGCAGCAAAAGGCTGATTTCGCAGCGCTGCGAAGTGGTCTTTCAGCTTGCGGTGTTTGGCTTCCAACGTGTCAGGAAATATCGGGAAACTTCAGGAGGAATTCCACAACACTGTGCAAAATGGCTGCGAAATCATTTCGTAACAAAAGGGTGATTTCACAGCCGTGCAAAATTCTTCATTCAGCTTAGAGTGATCTGCTTGCAATGGATGTAACTCCTTCATTTCAACTCTGAATCGTGCATCGTTTGAAGCGTTGGATTCTTGACTTCCTGAGCTTTGAAATGGTATATAGAATGTAGAAAATGGAATTCGGGAAGTGCTCCAAAAGTGGCTGACATGACTGTCATCAAGAATGTTTCATGGCAGATTTTTCTTTGCTTCCCCTCCTTGCATTCCGGGTTTGATTATGGCAAAGGACTTCAAAGCTTTGGTTCTTCATGTTTCTGAGATTTTCATTGCTTTGCCATAGATTCCAACTAACTTTCCTCAATCTCGGATTGCTTTGGTGATCAAAAAGCTATCAAAACACTAAAACTTAACACAATTTGATTAGAATTGATTGCAAAGGTCCTTAACATGCCAATTGAGTTAAAAGGTAATAACTACTACTCAAAAGTGTTTAAAAGAGTTAATTACAAGCTATCAAATAGCACTTTTTGAGTAGTAATCACCATTGTTTCGGTGCTTGTTTTAAGCCATACAAAGATTTCACCAATTTACAAACTTTTTTTTCTTGTCCTAGAGCTAGAAAACCCTCTAGTTGCTCCATATAGATTTCTTCATCTAAATCTCCATTTAGAAAGGTTGTTTTTACATCCATTTGATGTACTTCAAGATTTCTCATGACAACAATTGCAAGTACCATCCGAATGGAATTTATTCTCGTCATAGGAGAATACACATCAAAATAATCTAAACCTTTAGTTTGTTTGTAGCCTTTGATTACAAGTCTTGCTTTGTACTTGTCAATTGATCCATCTACTTTCATCTTTCTTTTGAAAATCCACTTAGAACTTAAAGGCTTATAACCTAGTGGAAGATCCACTAGTTCCCAAGTATGGTTTTGCAATATGGAATCGATATCATTCTCAATGGCCTCTTTCCACTAAAGACCTTCTGTAGAGTTCACTACCTCTTTAAAAGTTTGAGGTTCACCTTCAAGCATATAAGTAAGAAAATCTGGACCAAAAGATTTCTTTGTCCTTGCCCTTTTACTATGTCTAGGTTCTACCTCGACTTCTTTATTTTGGTCTTGACTATTTTCATTAATAGTCTCAAGCATTCGTTTTGATGAACTTTACTCCTCTTTAGATTTATATGGAAATACATCTTCAAAGAACAATGCATTCCTTGATTCCATTATTGTGTTCTTGTGAATATTTGGGATATTCGATTCACAAAACAAGAAACCGATAAGCATTGATGTTATGTGCATAACCAATGAAAATGTAATCAATAGTCTTAGGTTCTATTTTCACCTTTTTAAATGGAGGAACTACCACTTTAGCAAGATATCCCCACATTCATAAGTATTTGTAGGATGACTTTCTTTATTTCCATAGCTCATATGGAGTCTTTTCTACTTACTTTTTGGGTACCTTATTTAAAAGGTAATTAGTAGTCAAAATGGCTTCTCCCCACATGTTCTGAGGCAATCCAGGACTTATTAACATTGCATTCATCATTTTCTTCAAGGTGCAATTCTTTCGTTCAACCACTCCATTGGATTAAGGTGAATAAGGTGTTATGTTTTCATGTATAATCCCATGTTGAACATAGATGTTAACAAATGGCGATTCATACTCACCACCTCGATCACTTCTTAGCACCTTAATTTTCTTGTTGAGTTGATTCTCAACTTCATTTTATTAGAGAACAAATTTCTCTATAGCTTCTTCCTTGCTTCTTAGCAAATACACGTAACAATATTTGGTGTTATCATCAACAAAAGTAATAAAATATTTATTATCATCTCTTGTTTGTACAAATTTCAAATCACATATATCACTATGAATTAAATCAAGGGGTTCAGTGTTTCTTTCAACACTTTGAAATGATGACCTTGTTAGTTTTTCCTCAACACAAGTTTCACTCTTATGTTTGGAATTAATTTGGAATGTTGGTATATGATTTAAGTTAATTAATCTACATAATGTATCATAATTAACATGTCCTAATCTACCATGCCAGAAATTGGAAGACTCAAGCATGTAAGTAGAAGTACTAGCTTTATTCATATTTGACTTAATGATAGTCATTACATTGAGTTTCCACATTCCATCACTCATATACCCCTTCCCAACATACATTCCACTCTTGGACAAAACAAATTTGTTTGACTTAAACACTAATCGAAATCCATGATTACTCAACAATGAACCGAATACCAAGTTCTTGCGAATTTCGGGTACATATAAAACATTAGTTAGAGTCAACTCCTTCTCGGAAGTCATCTTCAAGATTACTTTGCCTTGACCTTTGATCTCAGAGGTGGCAAAGTTCCCCATGAACACCTTTTCCCCATTCTCAAGTGGTTAAAAATGGAGAACCTTTTCTTATCATAGCATACATGGCGAGTAGCACCAGTATCAATCCATCATTCCTTTGGGTTAGATCCCACCAAGTTCATCTCAAAGACTACGACTATGAGGTCAATGTCAAAAACGTGGTAAGTGATGTCATAGATCACATTAGCTTTCTTGGCTTTGTTCTTTTGGACAGTTTAAAATCAGCAAATTTGTGACCTTGTTTTCCACAATTGAAGCACTTTCCTTGAAACTTCGCCTTCTTGGAGATCCCTCATTTAGATCCCAACTTAAATCCTATCCATTTGTTGTTCTTCTTCTTTGCCTTTGAACTTTGACCATGTTCCACAAAATTAGCCTTGGCCTCATTTATAGTGTTTGCCTCTCTTTTCAAATCCTCTATTATCTTCTTCAATGCAAAGTCTAATAATCAGATCCTCGATGTTCATTTCCTTTATTTTATTTATTTATTTATTTTTATTTTTTTGTGTTTGAGGTAATTCTTAAAATCTTTCCAAGCAGGGGGCAGTTTCTCAATTATAGATGCCACTTGGAAAGTTCACTCAAAATCATTCCCTCGACATGTATCTCATGCAAGATTACTTGAAGTCTAGACTTGACTTACCACAGTCTTGGAATCTACCATCTTATAGTCAAGGAAGAAGCCTACAATGAATTTCTTAGCCCCGACATCCTCAGTTTTATATTTTTAATCTAGAGATTTCCATAGCTTCTTAGTTGTTTTCTTGTCAGAGTAAACATTGTACAAAGAATCAACTAACCCATTCATGACATAATTTCTACATAGGAAGTTAGAATGTTTCCAAGCATCCATAACACTGGTGACTTGGATATTGAGATTGTCTTCTCTGAGCTTAAGAGCATCCTCAATCAAGAATCTTGCAAGATTTAGAGTGGTAAGATAGAATAACATTATTTGCTGCCACCTTTTAAATTTAAGTTCATTGAACTTCTTTGGTTTTTCTCCAAGTGAGAAAGAGAGAGGTACAACGATAAGTAGCGCTGGCACTCGTGCCATAGAAGGGGTTGCCTCTTGGGCCAATTCAATCACAACAATGTTGTCGAATTCAATTGCCATTTTCCTAAAACACCCAAGAAAATGTGTCAAAATTGTTTTTTTTTTTTCTTTTAAAAAAAATTTGCTAAAGCCAGTTTTTCCAGAATAATTGAAAACTACTCTACTGAGTATTCCCAAGAAAGACTGGTAGAGTGTAATAGCCCATACTAGGACCAGTCTTCTTAAACAAAATATTCAATTCCCAGGAAATATAAAGAGGTCACAAATGGTCCCACTTAAAATCCAAATTCCTTAAACAGAACTTCTCTATATCGTAATTTCCAAAATTTTTTTAAAAATGGTGTAAACCTCACAAGGAAAATAGAGTAATTAGACTTATTTTCCTAGTAGGTTTTCTTATATGACTTAGCTTAATCATGAGTTATAGCCCAATCGTTAGGAGGGAAAAGACCCAAGGTCATGGGTTCGAGACTTGTTCTTGTAATAAAGATTATTTTTTTCCCTTTTTGAAAAAATTTAGTGACGAAATTAACTTTTTTTTTCCTAAGAAACAACCAATCACTTTATTTATTTTGTTTTCCAAATAACTTTGAACAACAAACCTTTTTTTTTTTTTTTCCTTTTCTCAGAAAAAAAAAAATTCTTTTATTTTTAGAAAGGATAACACCTACCTCTCCCATGCAAGTTTCAACCGTTGAACTCTATCACAAAGTCTATCGTGTATTTAGTCGTTAATTTCATTCATGTGGGGAATTGTTGGAAAATTAAGTAAATACACTGAATAAGTGAATGAATTTAACCCATTCCAAGAACCTAAAAGGCTTTAGAAGGAAAAAAAAACCCGAAGAAGCCAAAACATTTTGGCTTCTTGAAGTTTAACAGTCTCTTCCCCTCTCCTTCCTATCTGCTCCTCGCTCCCGCTCCTTTAAAGTCTATATAAAGAGAGACTTTGACTTTCTTTAAAACGTTAAGTTTTTTAATTTTGACGTTGAAGTTCTTGAAAAACCGTCATTCATTTCTTCCGTGGCGATAAAGTCAAACACAGTTTAGTTTGCAAGGAGTGGCTACAAGGTGTTATTGCGACCACTCGAACACCGTTTTATCTTAGGAAACAGACATCTTGTAATTCTCAAAGCACCGATGGATAAGGTGATTTTTTTTAAAAAGGAAATTATGACTTCACAAGACTTGGTTTTGTCCATTCTTCCCTTCTCTATTCATTTATTTATTTATTATTATTTTATTTTATTTTTTAATGAATTAACCAAGTTTGGTTTACAGTCTTAAAACAGATTCGCCTTCTCCATTGGTGCTTTGTGAATTGCAAGTCATTTGTCTCCTAAGATAAAAAGGTGTTCGAGTGATAGCAATAGCACCTTGCAACCACTCCTTGCGAACTGAACTGTGTTCGGCTCTATCACCATGGTAGGAGGGAATAAAGGTTTTTCAAGAACTTTAATGCCAAAATTAAGAAACTTAACTTTTTAAAGAAAGTCAGAGTCTTTCTTTATTTCTTAATTTTTTAAAGAGAGTCGGAGTCTTTTTTTATACAAACTTCAAAGGAGGATGAAGGGGATGAGAGACTATTAAACTCAAAAAGCCAAAATGTTTTGGCTTCTTAAGGTTTTTTTTTCCTTCTAGAGGCTTTCAGGTTCCTAGAACAGGTTAAATTCATTCACCCATTCAATGTATTTACTCAATTTTCCAACAGTTATTTCATTTTTTTTCTTTAAAAAATAATGATTTCACATCTTAAACAAATGGTATCTAATTTTCTTTAAGTAAAAATAATTCCAATTCATAAAAAATAGATTTTCAATACATAAAATAAACTTAAAAAAAAAACGAGATTTGTAGTTTCATTAAAAATAAAATAAAATTGGAAGACTTCCATTTTTACACCAAAAAAAAAAAATTGAGGCTATTAAATAAGATAATTTCAATTTAAAAAAGTTTTTCATTTATTATTTATTTAGTTATTTTTAAAAAGACAATTTATTAAAAAAAATTAAATCTTTATTAAATGAAGGCTTTAGTTTATTAAAAGAAATCAATTTATTAGAATATTTTTCAAGCATAAATAAATATTAATGATTAATTGTATAGGCAGAAAAATAAGGCACTAAATAAATAAATAAATAATAAATACTACATTGCTCATGCATTTTCTACAACAAATAAAGCAGGAAACAACAAGATAACGATAATATATATTCACATGGACGACAAATTAAATAAAATAAAATATTTACACAAGGTAACAAATAAACAAATACATACAAAATGAGGACAAAGATAAAATAAATTGACCTTTATAAAGCTCCCCAATATTAAGTAGCTCTCAATATCTTTCCAAATGAAGCTCAAACAATACTAAAAAACCCTTTCAACCTTCCAAAACATTCACTATTAATACAACAACAAGATAGAGCTCATCTTCTAGAGTCGTCCAGTTTTTTTTTTACCAAAAAATGTAGAAATATATATATGTAGGAAGTCCCTAATCAATTAGGGAGTTGTCCCTTCCAATCTATCATTGTTCATCCGTTGCTTCAAGCACCCCAACTACTCTTCTATTGCTCTTCCACTCTCAACAACAACCAAAACATGAAAGAGTAAAAGATATGTCACAACCCATGTATCAACAAAATGACTACGCCCAATGCAATATATAATAAATATACATGCCCAAAAGAATATAGTAGGCCCAAATTTCAATCATCAACCAATCCAACAAATTTTTCTAACAAAAAATGGCCCCAAAATCCATATAAATAAACAAAGTCCAAATCTCACAATGCTAGGCCCAAAAACAAGGAGAATCACCAAAAAAAAAAAAAAAAGTTAAATAAATAAAAATAGATAAAATAAAATAAATTTTCCAAATCAAAGAAAGGACAATGTGGGATCAAAGAAAGATGTTACCTTCACTTCGGGCATCCATGGATGAGGGAGTGCAACATCCAATGATGGCACGAGTATGGTTGTGCATAGAGAAAAAAAAATGGGTATGAGAATAGGTATGAGAAAAAAGGATGGAAGAAAAAGATAGAGAGAGAGAGAGAGAGAGAGAAGAATACGTGGCTAGAGAGAGGTTGATGGTTGTGGGGCTTTTAGTGACAGGTTGTTGTTGGAGACGATGTGTGAGTTGATGTTATCGATGTTGGAGGTGCTATGGATGGAAAAGAAAAAGGGAAAAGAAAAGATAAAAAAGAATAAATAAAGGAGAAAAAGAGAATGAAAGAGAGAAATTAGGGGAAAAATTATAGAAAGGGGTTGTGAGTGTAGAAAAGACAATAGGAGAAAAAAAAAATGAGAGATGGAAGAATGGGTTAGCAGAAATAGGGGGGAAAAAAGAGAAAAATTAGGGATTTAGGGTTTTAAAAACACTAATGGTAAGGAAGAGGTCTTGAGATGAATGGGCAAGATTTAATCCCACACATAAGTATGAAAAGTTAGGCCAAAAGTTAAAATGGAATGAGCCCTAAAAATAAATAAATAATAGTAAATAAAAAAGAATCACAAAGGGTATGAGACAAATTTGAGAGTCTACACAAATTTGCAGGCACCACTTTAGTACCAATCGAATTCGGATTCTTGACCGGTGCACATTGTCAAAAAAATGGATCAATTTAATACCACTGATTGATCATTATTTTGCAACCACTTCATTTTTAATGTCGATTGGTACTCATTGTATTATCATGCATGGGCATGTCCATCGATCGACCAACAATATGCAACTACTCCACACAAAAGTCCACCAGTACTCACTTTGGCAATTGTATAATTTTTAACCTATTTTAAAAATTTTAGGTGCTACTATCGAACATAGACGAAGAAAATAGCAAGAAATTTAAAGTGAAGCTTAAATGTGAAATTCATGAGGATTCGTATACTAGTAGGAGTTATTTCCATGTTGCACAGACTTTGATTAAGAAGGTGTTAAATGGTATTTCATGTGAAGAAGTGTGCAAATTGGAATTTAATTGTATAGATGAAGCAAAAACCTTTTACATGTTCACTAAAGTGACTAATTTTAGTATTCAAAAAGCTTATTTGAAATGGGACAAGAATGAAGATATGATATCTCGAAAGTAGGTATGTTCTAGAGACAGACATCGATTGACAAAGTGTTTTCAAAATGAAAATCGACAACATGACCCACGATTATTAACTAGAGTCGGATATCAAGCTGCTTTTTGTATTGGTTTTAATAGAAAATTGGAAATATGGATTATTAAATAGCTTAGAGGATACCATAATCATCATTTGGTCGATATAATCGACACACAATTCCTTTGGTCTCATAAGGCAATATGTAATCCAAATAAGACTCAAATTAATGCTATGCGTAAAGTTGGTCTTAAAACTAGCCAAATTATAGATTATATGGTGCAACAATTAGGAGGACATGAACATATTGGTTTCACACCAAATGATATATACAATCATGTTGATGTAATGCATAGAATTGAATGGTAACGTTTAATTTTAAACATATTGTTGGATTGAAGAAAAAGAAACTTATGGATTAAGGAAACCTCCCTTTCTTGTTAAGTACCGATCAACCACTTCATCTCTACTAGTTGAGGAAAGCTTAAGTGGTATATATTAGTAATTATGATGAACCCTATATGGTTTTTCAATGTTATATCTTCTTCCAATGAAAACGACCATATATGGAGATGCAAATAACAAAATGACAAAGATTGGAAAAACAAGAAATTTCATAATAATAATCTTCTCATTACTCTTTGTGAATGTATTTGTACAAACAATAGCCAAAATCGTTTCTTTATCTTTTGATATTTGCCAACGTATTTGAGTGGAACTTAATATGCTAGAGGCCTTGATGGGATCACTATTCTTGAATGTCTGCATATGTTTAATCACATGGTTTCCATAGTCCCACCTAATAAAATAAAAAATAAAAAAATGAAAAGCATCTTAGTAAAGAAATGTGATCATTATAGCTCAAATAAACAATATTCATGTGAGTTATATATTAATACTAACCCATTATCTTGGGTAGGAACCAAATGTGGCTAATCAATGGAGAATTGAGAGATATATTTCCCTAAATCATCAAGCTCAAATGAAGGTTTGACAAAATTTAAACTTATTCATTTTTAAAGTATTAATAATTGTACAAAATATAAACAAAAAACAGAAAAACATTGTTTGAAAGCATACCACTGTTTTCACACTATTATATTAAAACTCGTCTCTACTTCTTGATCACAATGAATCCAAAATTTGGATATTTTATTTTTTTAAATTAATCACGGATAAATACCAATGATTGGGACAATTGTCATACATTGGAAGGAATAATTATAAAAAATTAAAATTTTGATATTATTAAACTATATTAATGGTTAAAACCATATGTGCTCTAACTTTGATATATGCAATAAAACATTAGAAATTATTACTAACTTTCTCACAATCGTCCAATTCAGTAATGTACTTACTTACGATGAATTTTTTTGATCAAATATAAGTGTTTGATTCCCTGACAAAATCATTTGCTAATCATACAACATAAGACAAACATTAGTATATATTAATTTACTTGAACAACAAGAAAAAATGCGCTTACTGAAAATGTCATTGGGAAATAGCATCTTATACTCCGTATTCCTATGAAGTTTCTCTAAAAAAGATTAATCTTTGATGCTTTGAGATTGATCACTTGTGGTGCATAATAATTTTAATAACTTTTATTTCATTCAAAAAACAATAAATTAATATGAATGAAATATATACTTACAACATCCAACAAATTTTGTCTAGGAAGTAAACACTTAAAATCTCCATGCACTCCATGTTCATGATCAAAGTCAACAAAAAGTTCACTACAACAATAATATAATACAAAAAATTTTAGACACATGAAAAAACATTACCTAAAAGTATTACAATACATCTATGAATGTTGAGGACACTGCAAACTTTCTAGACAATGATTTGTCAAAAACATAATCACTAATAAGAAATTCAAGTATAGTGAATGATTGTGAATCCACTACATCTTCCTGAATAGACATAGGGATTGACTATATGGAAAACAAAGGATAGTTATTAGATATAAATGTGGTGTTTAAGAAAAAAGAAAATGCTATTGGAGTATTTGTATTATGTCACACATGCTTTACGCTTTTCCATATTTTCTAAATTTTGTACAAATGAAGATATCTTGAATCTACTTAGCTTTCTCTCCCTAGATGTGTGTGTTTTCATTATGTAATTGGGAAGGCCACATAGTGATCATAATGGTTCCTAACAAGGAAAATATCATTAATATACATATATGTAGTATGCAATGGATAAGTAGTTATAACGAAAATACACATATTGAGATTATATATACCTTTCCATTATCTTTGATAGGTTTTTTCATTCCAAGTGATAAAATATCAACATTTTCTTTGAAAATGATGTAGGAAATGTGTATTTCTTTTTTCCAATCAAGTTTTTTGACAAGAACTTGTTAATTGAAAAAGTGTCAACACAATCTTCATGTTCTTTTTCTTTCTCATTCTCTTCCAAACATCTCTCACACGAAAGAATATTACTCTCATTTCCCTTCTCATTGTCTCTCAAGGGTTTTTCTCTTGAAGCAAGGAATAGTTCCTTGAATGTTGTATATTTGGCCTCAAATTCAGTAAAACCACTTTCACAACTAGTACTACTCCAACCATGACAGAAATCAAATACTTGTGTCCTCAATTGTTCAAAAACTTTATCCATCTCCATTAAGCTCTCAATATCAACCTAGTGATATATAGGAACTTGATTAATAATATGATAATGTAAGAGTTAAATGCTAATATTTATACAAGTTAAAAGATATTGTAACACTTACTTGCTTAAGAATATCTTTATGTGGAAGGATTTCCAATTTGCCATCTTTTTTAGTTTCCTTATCTGTATCCCTCTCCATTTTCATCTCATTTTGGTCAATTCCATCATCTCCCTCGTTTTGTATGACCCCTATTTTCACCTACCATATGTTAATAAATATATCACATATACCCTATTTAAAATCACTAAAAACAAAACGAAATATTCAATAAAATTGCAAATTATAGCTTACATTTGGATTTTCATAACCATCGAGTTTTTTCAATCTTCATTTCACTATAATACCTTATCAACTCCCCAAGCACCAATCCGGGGAGAAGGTCGAGTAGATAGTGGTGGAAAATTTTGTTGCAATGATATATGCTCATGGTAGAATAATTGTAAATATAGTTTAGAATGACATATAGTTAGTTTACCCAATTTTTTTATAACAAATTCCAAATTCACTATGAGATAAATTATATACAAGGATATGACCATAAAAAACAATAAGCAACCACAAATTCCACTTTGTTTTCTTGTCTTAAACTTTTTGATTTTATGCACAAGATAAGACAAGACAAGTTCAACCCAATTCATCTTCTTTATTTGACTGGTGTCTTCCATAAGATGTAAGAAGAAACGTTTTGACACATAGTTTCATTGTTAGGTATAACAATGTACCCAACACAAATAATACAAAATGAACTTTAAAATCATTCTCACTTTCTCTATCATCTCTAATTTGATTTTCTAACGTAACTAATGGTAATCACCCCCTTTTTATCCTAATATTTTTTTTATATAAATCATTTTTATTAATAACATCTTTGTTCATATCAATTTTCAACTCTCTTGTCTTCAATCTCATAATAAATTCAACATCAATCAGCGATAATTTAATACAAGTATTATACACATCTAATGTGTAAAAGTTTTGATTCAAATTATTTACCAACCAAAGAAACAAACCATGATTGATTTTGGTACATCAAAGTTACAAAAGACTATCAAATTCAATCTATTCTATGACCATTTTTATTTCGGTTCTCAATCTTCAACAATTCTAAGCACTTGCTCAGGTGAGCATCGTGTTTGAAGATATAACTGAAAATATACATAAACATATTTAAATTAATATTATTTTCAACAAATATACAAGTAATGAAACTTTTTATTAATTAAAAACACTCTTACCTTTGGAGCCACACCTTTTTTTCAAGCGAATATTGTTTTGAACTTTCCTTTGACTTTACCATGAAGACTTTTTTTTTTCTACTTTTGGAAGCGCATATCACTTCTTGCTCAAATTTTTCCTCAACTATATTAATTTATTACTTAGTTCAAATTTGAATTTTAAAAAATAATTATATTAGACAAAAAAATTAAGGTTTATTACACTTTACCCCCCCAAACTATACTATGTTTTTCACATTGCCCCATCGAGTTCAAAATCAAGTAATGTACCCTCCAAGCTTTATAATTGCATGCAATGTGCATTTTCTGAGTCACAACATTACTTTTTTTTATATAATGACATGTGTTATTTGCATGATTGAGGGTAAAATGGTCATTTTTTAATAAGTGAGGACAAAAGAGTCTTTTCATTTTAAAACCCCAAAACCCTAACCCAACCCTTCTTTCTTCCTTCATTTTCTAGAAACCACATTTTCTTGGTAATCAAACAAGCTTGACCAAACATATTTGCAATGTCTTAAAAAATAGATAGATTCACAAAAAAAAAAAAAAAAAAAAAACATAACCAAACAAGTTGTTTTACCTAGCAGTTAAAATACCAAATCAAAACACCATCATGATCCAAAACAACCAAATTCGAATCGTCAAACAAAAAATGATCGAAAAACAATATAAAAATCCAAAAAGAGAGTGAATTCAAAATTCAAATGACAATCTTTCCAAATCCAACAAAATGCTTGAGAAACAAAAATCTGAAAATGAAAAATTTTCTTAAGAATTTCTAATCATTTCTCTCATTTAAATTTCCGCAATGAAAAAAAATTGGGATTTAAAGAAACTGGAAAATATAGAATTTGGCAAGTTTGAAGCAATTGATAGCTTTATCGTGGCGAGGTATGTTTCATAATTGTGGGCAAAATTAGGATGGAATTTGTCAACGTGGTTGAATATTTGGAGGGTGAGATCGAGGTCAAGGTTTTGTTGGCAGCTGATCATTAAAATGATGTGTTTGGAGGGGGGGAGTTGGGGCTAGAGTTTGTTTGGGAGAGTGATGGTGTAGGATTTGGGGATGGTGGAGTCACGATAGCAAGGTGGTGGTGTGATGGGTGGTTAGTGAAGGGATCCATGACAACACCAATGATGGCGAAGACAGGACATACAATAGAGATTGAGGGAATGAATGAATGAAAGATGGAGGGTTGGTTATAGAGTTTTTAATGAAAATACCATTTTGCCCTCATTTAAATAGGTCACGTGGAGAGCACATGCACCTTTTGTCTAATTAAGGTAACTCTGTCACTCCAGAAATGCATATTACATGCAATTATAAAGTATGGAGGGTACATTGCTCGATTTTAAACTTGAGGGGGCAATGTAGAAAACACGTTATAGGTTAAGGGAGTAAAGTGTCATAAACCAAAAAAAGTATTAGTCTTTACATCATCATTTATTTTCACTTCTCTATCATCTTCTTTGATTATGCCCAATTGATCATTACTACACAACAATTTCAAACAAATATAACTATAAAAACATTACAAAAAATAAATGATTATTTTACATATTTCTATTTTGCCTTACTATTAATGTGTCTAAGTTTCGATAGGTCTCTTTGGATTTTAGAAAGTTCAACACCATTGCACTTGCTCCCAAAAAATAAATCAAATCATTAAGTCAATTTTATAATATGATTTCAAATACTAAAAAAATAACTTCCATTTTTATTTTCATTCTTCTATACTATATATGTTAGAGGCTTCAACTGTTTTAAAAAATAGACATAATAACTTATTATCATTGTTTCTTTTATATTGGTTCATTGTATAAATGACAAGAATCAAGATAGCCATGAAAAAAAATGAAACCGAGCTAATACATAATAAATGAATAATACTTCCACCACCACACCATCTTAACAAAAATTTATCTCACATTTCAATAAATTTTCTATTACCATCTTACAAAGAAATGCCAAATGAAATATAAATATAGTTACCACTCCAAAATCCCCCTAAAATCTCTCTACATTTTTAATGGTAGCAAAATTATGAACCCCTTCATTATATCATTTTCAATGTTCAATTATGAATACAAACACATGTTTTTTTTTCATCCAAACAACCTTTAAACCATACATATTGAACCAATTACTCCAAATGGTCCAAAGCAAACAAAAAAGAATTATTTTCTATAATTTATTTCTTTTCTTCCATACAAAACTAGTGTCATCTTCATAGAATGCCTTTATCTGACATTGGCCGTATTGGGAGACCAAAAAAAAAACGCAAATCAACTATCATAAACTTGTTCTTATATCATAATGGAGAAAGGTAGGACTAATTGATTTCACATTGATTTTATACAAGCAACAAAAGTTAGATGCCTTCTCTTCTTCTTAATTGATATAATGATAAGGTCTTCTCCCAATCAACCTTTCACATGCTTCTGTGGGGTTCCTTTTGAGTGCCTAACTTCTTTTGTTGGGAAAAAGAATTGTGTAAGTAGCTTTAAATGAAATAAAAGAAAATGATCTAACAAAGAAAACCTCATCCTCAAAGCCTTTACAAACCAACCTATCACCAAAGCCTTCTTGAATTTGTTGAAGAAAGGACTTGTTATAGCCAATCCTTACTCATGGAAGTTCCTTCAAAATGTGCAATACCCACTACTACCTTGAGTATCTTTTAACTTGGAAATATAAAAAAAATTCCCTAACAAGAACTGAATCACTCTACAAATCGTGCCAAATTCTCATTCTCTTACTATCTCTTACCTTAAAAGCACTTCAAATACCTCTCAACTTAGAGTGTGTTTGGTAGTTATTATATGAAATATTTATAACATTTCTAATACTTAAAAATTTTTATCTTTCAAAAATTAGAAATGCTAGAAACGCTTTCTAGAATAACTGTCAAATATACTCTTATTCTAATTGCTTTCCAAGGTTATTTGTGTCATAATCTTGGTTTACCATGGTGTTTAATAAGTGTGTTTTTGACATAAAATAGATGGTAAATTTTTATTTTTAGTTTAAATTTGTGTTGGTATCCACATATGAGTGGTTTTTCCTTGGCTATTTGCTAATAAGAAGGCTAATATCATTGACATACTTCAAAATTATGTGCTATTGTAACATATCATAACATTAGTGTATTTATGTTGTATGTATATGGTATTTATGCCATACATATTTCATTTTTTTATTTTTAAAGAAAAAAATAGTCTTAGAGATGTCTTGGCCTTAATCTTTAACATATTAATCCAATAAATTAGTAAAGACCAATTTAATGAATTTGTCAACTTTTAAAAAATTTAAAAAAATTACAAAAGGGTGTTAAGCTAATTAAATAGAGTAATAGTCTTAGAGATACATTTTTATCCCTTAATGACATCCAACACATCCCACCCGTGTATTAGCATTAACTTAGAGATGCATTTAAATTACTAATTGATTTTTATGAAAAGCCTACAAATAATGTGAATTTATAATAATATTTTATTTCGTTCATGAGGCTGGTTTATGATATTGAGCATATAAGAGATATAACATATGACATTAAGCATACTAAGGATATAACATGGTAACCTACAACTACGGGTTCTCGAAAAAAATTCAAAATTTTCTAAATTATGTTTTGTTATAATGTATCATAATATTAGTTTATTTATGTTATAAATATAGTGTATTTTATAACAAAAGTAATAGTTTTAGAGATGTTTTTTTATTACCAATTTAGCATCTAAAACATCATATTGGGGTGTTAGCATCAACACTTGATGCATTAAAAGAAAAAAAAAGGAATTTTTTTTTAAAAAAACACATGAAAGGAAAGCTCGTGCAAAGGAAAAAAAAACCATAAATGAAAATAAAAATTTGTACAATTTTATAATTATTTCATTAAGTTATTATTATCATTATTATTATTTTTGACAATTCTTTTTCATGTTTTTAAAATTGAGAATATAAAATTTAGTAGTTCTTTTAGTCTGATTTCTAGTTCACCCCATATTTGTATTTCTTTTATTTATTTATTTGGATCATTGAAGGTTATTTTTTATATTACCTACATAGCTCTTAAAAAACTTTTTTTTTAATATTTAAAATAATTTTAATATACATATACTTTTTTTAGATATCAGATAATTATTTCCTTAAATGATCAATTTATTTGTAAGATTAATAACATCAATCGATAATTTTTTACCGCGAGAACTAATTTGAGATTAATAAAATAAGAAATTTTAAAAATTAAAATTAAAAAAAACCTTTAAAATAAAAAATAAAAAATTAATTTTTAATTCGCTAAAACACATTAATAGAAAATATAAATATCAAGAAAAATGTGAAAATACAATGAGGGGGAATATTTTATTTTTATAAGTTTTAAGTTTTTTTCTTTTGGTTTTAATTATATTTAACTTTTAACTTAGTTTTATTTTAATTGCATTTAATTTTTAAGTATTTTAGTTTTAATTGTATTTTAAATTTTTAAATTTTTTTATTTTATTGTTGATGCCAATAAACAAAATTTTTATTCAATTTTATTGAAAAAAAGAGAGTAGATAGAGTGAATTCATATAATCCATGATATAAACGTTATTAGTAACCAATAAATTTGATGCTTCAGATGGTGAATTGTGACTTGTGAGTAGATATATTGAAGAAAATAATTATGCATTAAGCTAATGGTTGGATGAGTGTAGGCGTCTGAATTAACACTCATCCTCAATTCCTCATTCCCTCTCCCATGGCTGCAATCATCCAAACCCTAATTCTCAGACCTCCGCACCCTAAAACGCTGCCCCATCCAACGCCCATTACATCAAATGCCATCAGATTCTGCATTTCCACTCACAAATGCTCATTACTTCTTCGGAAACCACACTCTGTCTCCAAGTCATTCCCCATCACAGCTGCTCAACATTCCGCTCAGGTTCCTCTCCCTCTTCCTCTGCTTGTTTCCCGGAAAAAATGCATGTTGATGTTTTTCTTTTTTTAGGCCAACTTCTCAAAATTTTGTATCATGCCTCTTGGCTTCGTTTAGCTTATTGACTCTGTTTGATGCTATGGAATTTTTTGTCCAAGAAAAAGTAAATTTCGGTCATAAAACTGCCCAAGTCTTTTCATGTTTGAACATCCATAGGGATAAGATAAGTTTCACGGGAAAATGTAAGCTTCCTGCTAGGCCATTAAACTGAAATAAATGGATTAAATTTGTAGTTCCTCGAATTTGAACATGGTCCACTGATATTGGCTAAAGAAGTACAGAAGTAACATCAGAGTTGTGGCCCAAAAAGATCTGACTGGAGTGGAACACCTGGTTTATATGGGTCAATTGCGGGATATTCTTAAAGGATTTAATGAGGTGTAAAATTCATAGGATCTATATATTGATCGACAAATGCCAACATTGTAAGTTAGAGAATTTTCAATCATTTTGGGAAAATAATTTTTAGGGACATATTGTCTTGAAATAAACAAAGGGAAAATCATTGGTAATTAAATGGCTGCATTATGCCATATATTGCAGGTATGATTATATTTTCGTGAATGACATGGTTATTGTTTTGTTTCAGGGAGATGATGCAAGTCAAGCAGCTAGCTCGGGAAAGGCATTGATTTGGGCAAAACCTTTGTTGAGTTTTGTGGCAGATAATTTTCTTCCATTAGGTAGCAATGTTACTTCGATGGTGCAAACTTTAATCCTGTATATTCTTGAGCTTTCTTGCTATTATATATGTTTCATGTTCTAATAATAATTTACTTTGTGCTTGCGTTATTTCTTTGCTGCATTGTTTGTAGAGCCTTGACCTTTGTAGGGTTGCTTTGAATTCATATACATATGTAGCATTGGTCCAAGTATATAGCATTGGCATAAGAATACTTTGGTACCTGCATATGGAACAATAAGG
The DNA here is from genome assembly GCF_030704535.1 of Vitis vinifera. Lineage (NCBI taxonomy): Eukaryota > Viridiplantae > Streptophyta > Magnoliopsida > Vitales > Vitaceae > Vitis > Vitis vinifera. The sequence goes on from NC_081817.1 coordinate 10,894,170, forward strand.
TGCAAGCAACATCCAGTGAATGGTGATGCTTTTGCTCAACGACACCATTTTGTTGAGAAGTGTGAGTGCAAATAGTTTGGTGAATTACCATGATTAGCATAAAATGAATTCATGATTGATTTTATGTATCCCAATGCATTGGATTGAAGAACTTCTAATGAGTTCACGAAACTAAACAAAAATTTCATACTTTAAAAATTATATTAGATAGTTTAGATCTACTTTAGAAAAAAGTAGTGCTGTTACATGAGAGTAATCATCAATACATATGACAAAAAAAGGAAGGGAATAAATGAAAACTTATAGTATGCAAAGGACCCTAATTGTCCATGTGGGCTACATTAAAAGACTTAGATTGATGACTATGACTATGATTTGAAAAAGACTATGCTGAGGCTTGCCCAATTGACCAACTTCTAAAGCTAGACACATGGTTTGACATAGATGATTAAAAACAACAGATGGATGACTCAAATGAAATGCCCATGAAGAGACAAGAATGGGCCATTCAATACCGACGAAAGAGGTTGACTAATATCTAGATAATTCAGCTTATTTTTCTTGTGCCTCCTGTTCTTGAGACCTTGAAAGAAGCATGAAATGGGAGAAATGTTAAAAACAATTTAAGGTTGTAGTCAATTTACTTGTAGAAAGCAAATTGGTTGAAAAATTAGGAATATAACAACTTAGTAGGGTGTAGAACACCTTTCATTGACTGTGCATGTTAACCTTGATATTCTAGCTTGAGAGTTTTTTTAGAGTTTATTTTAATTTCATGTGTTATATTAAGAGTAATTTCATTTATTAGTTGATAGTGGTATTATTGTATTCTTACTTAAGAATATAAATAAAAATAAGAAGGTACATGGAAGTCTAGTTAGACAAACTTCAATATTTCTGCACTTTCCTTTTTCTCCTGTCTAATCTCACAAGTTTTTACCTCTTAACTATATAACTGTTTAGGGAAAAGTGTGTTTCCATATACCTATATAAAAAAAAACTACAAAATAGGAACCCAACTTTATAAAATACAAATTTCAAGTAGCTATTTAAAATAATTAGCATTTTATACACTTTATGGTCAAAGGTAGTACCTTTGACTATTTAGGTATTACCTTTTAATGATATAGATACTACCTTTGACTATCCTAAGTACTATCTTTGATCGGTGAGTGCATGAAACTTGAATTATTTTTAGAGGGTTCCTATTTTGTGATTATTTTTACATCAGTGTATGGAAGCACAATTTTTCCAACTGTTTAAGTGTTTTGTACATGTGACATTTTGTGCAAACTAGTATTGGTTAGGGTCACGTCATGCTTGGATGGTTTAAGCTTAACCAAAACAAAAGATACTGGTTTCATTAAATTTTTTTACCCCACCTAGGCATGGTTAGGATTTGGTTGAAGCCTTGGAAACTTGAATTTAACTAATGCTTGGCTTAATATGTATCATTGTATATATTTTTATGACATATGACCATATTTTTAATATAAGATGTTTAGATTTGTTGTTGTTTTTTTATTTTTTTTATTTTTTGGAGGTTAAAAAATTGAAAATTTTTTCAATTGTTACAAATTACCTATAACACTATGAAGTTAGGTGATGATTGAAAGTTTGGTGTCATGGAAGGTGTTGGGTTAGGTTAAGGTTTGCTCCAAGGTGGGTGGAGGTCCTAAGGACAAAAGGCTCTAGCAATCATAAAGAATGAAAAATATCTTACCCGGCTCAACTACTAATTGGTGAATATTTAGGGGACGATTAGTTTGTGGTTGGATGTTTGGTACTGGGTTGGGTGGAGGTCCTAAGGACAAAAGGCTCTAGCAATCATAAAGAATGAAAATATCTTCCCCGACTCAACTACTAATTGGTGAATATTTAGTGGATGACTACTTTGTGGTTGAATGTTTGGTATGGGGAGTATGTGCTCAAGAACTAATTTCTAGGTCTTTCTCCTTGCTAATTTATGGGAATGCTTTGGGTAATGGTCTGCTCTCTCTCGTGTAGATAGTGTCCACTCTATACCAATGGATTCTCAAGACTTTAAAATGAATTTACATGGTTAAAAGAATTTCCTACATATATAGTACCATAAACTTTTTCTCTTATATGTGGGATGTCACAATTACCCCCCAATGCAGACACGATGTCCACATGATTGGGGGGCTAAACAAATAGACACTCTTTGTTGGGCCAAACAAAGACATTAGGCATAGGGATTGACTTTGATATAATTTATAATGACTTGCTGCCTCTTGTCTAGATATTGTCCCCTTCGGCCCTGAAGACTTTAAAATGCATCTCCTATATCTGATATGGAATATCACTCTTTGATTATAGATTACTAGTGCTTAAAAGGAGGTTAAGGGAATTGGAACATGAGATTCTTTAGTCCTTTCAAAGGTCAAGAGTTAAAGTGAAAAGTAATCTTCATGGCCATCACCCATAAATATAAGATCAAGGAGGATAGGGGGGACTTTTTTTTTTCTTGGAATTACTTCAATAAAGGTTGTTTTTTAGCGAAACCTTTCTTTAAGTTGGTCTTCTCTAGCACTAACTCTCTTTTTCCATCTTCTTTAGTGTGAGGGTTTGTGCTCATTCTACGATGGGCTTCTTTCTTTGGGAAGCAATTTGAGGCAAGATCCTCACCATTGATTGGATGATATATCAAGGTATCCTTATTCATTGTGAGGTGGCTTATTCCTTGTAGATAAAGCCACTTTTGTGAGATCTCTCTATCATGGTTCAAAGAATCGACTAAGATTGGTACATCTTGCTTGACTCATATTTGTCTCGTCCATTGCCATGATGAGTTTGAGACATAAGTAGAGTATCATGCAATTCAAGCTTAACTTGGTCACGACTTGGATCTGAATCATGATTAGCCAAATCATGAGACAACTTGGAGTTGTGGCACCATGACCTGGATCCAATGTAAATGGAAGAAAGAAAATTAGATAATCTTAACATTTCTCATAGATTTCCTACATCAATCAAGAAAAAATGCCTCCATCTATGAGTAGGAATAATAAATTGAAAATGATTTATTTTTGAGCAATCGTTGACTTGTTATAATTCACATTTCTTTTTATTATTTTCATTTTTATTTTCATGATATATATCAATTATCAAAATTTGGTATTGGGTGTAAAAATGGGTGGTAATGTTTTATGAGTTTTCAATTCCTAATACTATCATAAACAATTCAAATGAATGCTTTTATAACTATTTAGATAATGTGAAATGTGATGTGTGTTTTTGTTATTAATTTGTTGAGTCCATCTAATTGTAATTATTTTTCTATTTCTTTTTTTTTAGAAATTTAGAGTTTTTTAATTAGCATATTGTGTGTATTACCCAATAACAATCTTTATAAAGTAGAGGAGGAATTGGTTGATCATGTCTTGCTTCATTGTGCTAAAATGAGAATATAAATGGCACTTATTATTCTCATTGTTTAAAGTAGAGTGGGTGATGCCCGCTATGGTTGGTGAAACGTTACCAAGTTGGTATGGGACTTTTACAGGGAAGAAGTGCATGAAGGTGTGAAGGGCAACTCTTTTATGCTTATTTTGGATCATCTGGAAGGAGGCGAATCATTGAGGCAGAGTCATTGTCTACGAAGAATAATCAGTTCATTCTCTCAAAAATGCCTTTTCATGCTTTCCCTAGCTTTGGGCAAGAAAGTCCTTTAGAGGCGCCTCTATGTCTATTCTAGATTTTATTGATTGGTTGTGCTCTTATTGATGTAAGAGGGGTATCTTTTATCAATCTCTCCATCTAAATGTCCCTTTTTGACATCTCTGTATGCTCCCTATGTATTTTGGTGTGCCCACTATTGATTAGGCACTATTAATAATACTTTTGCTTGTCAAAAAAAAAAAAAAAAACACAATTTAATATGTTGAGACCAATTTACTTCTTAGTGGGCCGGCCTCTTGTACTAACAAATTTAAAGGATGTCCTTTAAATGTCATTTAGCTCAGTTGGCTTGTGGTACGTACACCACTAGGGTTGGGCCACCATTAAGAGTAGCCAAGCTGTCTTTTCAATTGTATAGCGGAGTTTTTTAGTGGTTTAGATCAGGTTTGTATATTTGTGGAAGGATTCCTCGTCCCTCTCATGAAATCTCTATATGATATTAATACAATTCTTGTTTCTAGTAAAAAAAAAAATGTTAAGACCAATTCGCCTTGTAACTTGTTGAGTCGACAATTGATATTGCAACTTTTAACCATGCTTTTTGGTGAATTGACATGACACCTTTGTTTCCTAAACGAAGAGGAAGGAATGGAAGAATGCAAAACCCTATGCATATCTAGCATACTTAGATGAAGTGAAATTGAGACATTTTTTGAACCAATGGAGAGTTTTAAGTTAAGATTAAATGACTTTGGCATGAAGTCTGTTCCTATGGTCAGGGAATTCCTTAGGAAAAAGAAGCCTGTCCTTTATGGGTTGCATTAATAGGTTATTGTTAGCTTAGGATCTTGTTTGAGGTTTTTTTCCATTTTTAATTTGTTTTTTACATGTGTTTCTTGTATGGTTAACTTGTATCAGAGCTCCTTTTTGACACTTAATAATATATTTTTTGCACCTGTTAAAAAATATAACTACAAAGCTACCTGATTCATACCTAATCTGAGCAATCCGATAAGTTGGTTCATCAGGAGTTCATCTTATCCAACATAGGACTTGGAAAAACTTTCAACCTAAGGTGAGGTTGGGTTGTGATTTGGTTGATCTCCAACCTGATAGCCCTGCGTTGTGGCCTTACTATTATTGAGATAATATCGCCGAAAAAATATTCAAAGAATCTAAAGTTATAAATTAAACAATTTTTGGAGTTCAATTTCTTTTAGTTGTTAAATAGTTTAATTGAATTTACTACTTAGTCTTGAAGTGATGACAAAGCTTTTCAGTTTAAAATACTTTAAACCTTCAACGGTTATGTTTCAACACTAAAGTTTAAGTACTTAATCTTTAATTCTACCAAACATCATTGAGAAAAGAATGATGGAAAGTGAATCAAGAGTCATTGTCCCTGGATTTTAAATTCTTCCTATATATTTATATAGACAAGAGTTACTGTTTTATGGAGACTATAATTAAATGGTGTATTTGTGAGATTTATGGATAAATACCAATTGAGGGCTAGATGGGGAAATTAAGGAGAGATGGTTCCATCATATACTGCATGGACCTACCTGCACCAAAAGAAATTATATGGTTCTGGTTGAAGGTGCTAAAAAGAGAAAAGGGAGGGTAAACATAATATGGTTGAGTCTGTGCATGTGATTCAACATTTGATATCGATCTTGATGTAGTTTAAGGTGCAGTTGGATTTGTATAGCTCACTTCATTTATCGGGGATAAGGTTTTGTTGAATTGATTTTAAAATACATTTTTTTTCTTGTTTAAAAACAAAATGAAGTTCATGTTGTTTAACCTTTGTCTGCAATTTTTCCCCTGGAACCTTTGTCTTTATTGTTAATTAGAATTTATTTTATTATTTATTTATTTATTTTTTTGTTGTTGTGCAAAACTGCATGCATCAGCTCTAGTCAGTGGAGTGGCATTGGGTCTTGCAAATCCTACTCTTGGTTGTCTTGCTGACAGGTACTCTTTGTCAAAAGTAAGCACTTTTGGGATATTTATCATCTCTGGTAAGATTCTGATATTACTCATTCTTTATCGATTATATTAACTTATAATGTCAACCTTGCCCTATTATTATTTTAAAATTTTATTTTCTTATGCTACAGGTTTGATGCTGCGTAGTGGAGAAATTGGTGCAGCTGCTGAAGCATGGCCAGTTGGAATTTTTGGGCTAGTATGAACTTGAATTTCTTATTTGTGATTATGCATTTTGTAGGTTCATTCTTCATCTTTTCTTCTTTCGTACTCTTCAATATTTTCAAAATGGGTTGGTGTGTGGTGGGGCACCCCTGTCTTTGGATCTACTTCTTTCACTGATACTAACTATACTTGGTCCTGTTATCATTAGTATCTGAAGTCATAAACAGGATTTTGACTCTTCTTGCACTTTCATGCATTTAATTGTTTTTTAAATATTGGGACGCAATCTAATATGTCATTTAATACTTTCCTTTGTCTTAAGTAAAAGTTTCCTTAGTCTTAAGTAAAAGTTTCCTTACCTTAAAATCTTAGGAAAGAATCAAGAAAGATTTGTTTTGATGGGTGGAGGTTTGCCTCACTCCTGTCCTATCCAATTGAAGTTACTGATATTGAACAATGGCATTATAATGGGTTTCAATTGTACCCTGCTAATAAATATAATGTGAGAGAGGCTTAACTTTCTTCATTGAGGTATTGGTTTTTAGGGATATTTCTTTATGCATTCATACTTTACGTTGTTGAACTTTCAAGAAAATGCAATATATTATAGATTGGATGATTTCTCTTCTACTCAAAGTGGGAAGATTATTCTGCAAACTATCATCTTCTTAGGCCTTGTTGTCCTATTTCTCATGTTGTTTCTGTTGATCTTGATTCCCTCCCTTTAGGTTTTACTTTGTCTTTAAAATTAACCTTCCAGCCTTCCAGTGTTGGTGCTCCAAGTTTAGGGATGCAAACGCTCTAAATCTAGAGTTAATATTCATCAAAATTGACCTCAAAACATGAAAGAAGGAAACTTTTGATTTTGCTGGGCTCTAAGGAAGCTACTATTAAGTAGGATCTCTCTGTTAGACTATACTGATAAAAAAAAGGATCTCTCTGTTAGACTAAATCTAGATGGTTGAATATTTTTTGGTTTATTAAAGTTACATTTTTATTTTTATTTTTCTTTCTTTCTTTCTTTCTTTGGGAGGGGAGAAGGGAGGTGTTTGGGATGGGTGAACAATTTATCTATACTATGTGTTGCTCTTCAATTTTTCTTATCATCAGTCTAGAAAAATGTAGAATGTGTTTGCCTTGCAAGAATCTGTTGATTGTTTCTCTTGGGTATGATGGCCATTTCCTCTGAGGGCTATGGAAAGAGGGAGGGATGGTGTGGTTTTTTAGCCACTGAGTGATTTGGTTGGAAGAATGAGTAGGATCTTTGGGAAAAGCGGGGAACAGTGGAAGAAATATGACAGATTTCTATTCTTGACCTCTCTCTGTGTATGTGGCTATGAATTTTTTGTATTCTGTGGAGTCTCATTGCTAGGATATTGTAGGCTGCTTATATGGAATGCAACACAAAGAGGAATTCATTAACCTGGAGATTGGTCCTCCATATGGAAGTTTCCATCTGAATGTTCAACGGATGCTCAGTAAGAAACCTCTAGGTTTGATGGGGTTTTGGGAACTCATAAAGATAATGGTGGGGAAATGCTATGTGTTTTTTCTCAAACTGATTGGGAATAGAAGTAGTGATGGACTAGAAAGATAGGAATCTCATGATCAAACTAGATTCCTTGGTTGTTATCACTTAAAGATTGCCTATGTTTTCTTTCATGTTGGGGGAAACACAATTAGATGAAGTTAATTCAAACCTGTTTGGGAATCCAAGAACAATCCTTACATTTAGAGTCCTTTTACAATTAAGAACTTATTTCAGTTGTGTATCATAAGAAATTCAAACAACTACTTCAAATATAGTATTGGAAAGCACCTCTTGTGGAACCTCAAATTTGAACAACTAAGAGAGTCCTTGAGGCTGGACCATTGGATGAGGAGAATTCATGATCCAGGGACCTGGGCTCTTCCCTTTTATGCAGGTCCAGGTCTTACTAGGAAGCCAATCTGTTGGCTAAGAGGAGAGCTAGGACCTTGGAGGGGTTTGTATGGGATGATGTCCCCACTTGATGTGTTGTAGGACCAATATTTCCTATTGATGGAGTGGCCTTTGGGGTTGTATTTTACCTTGGCTATTTCCTGCTTTCTTTTTGAGAAGGATAGCTCATCCTTGTACTTCTTATCTTTCTTCTAATAATAAATTTGATTTTTTCAGTAAAAATGCATTTATGCTGTTAACCAATTATTCCTGTCAGTGCAGGGTTCTATTCTATTATTTACCCCCCTCTTTTCAAGGCTTATTTTGCAATTTCAGCTCCAACCTCAAGAATTTATAACTGGTATGGCACTGAACTTCATTTTTTTTCTCGAAGAGTCAGCTGAAAGGATCATAATTTTGCAAAAGTTTATTGTCCCAAAATAATTTCAAAACAGTAATAGACTAACTTTTAAGAAGTTATATGCTTCCTATAAAAAACTGAAACGTGTGGATCCTATTTTGCATCAAAGTTCATCTTCAAGATCTGTTTAAAGAAAAGAGTGGTAGGTTTTTGAAGTGAAAAGTGTTGAATGCTCTTAGTCTTGTGATTTCTCTGATAGTTGTAGAGCTTTCTCCTCCCCTTTTACTACCAACATTTGCATTATAGTGATGGTTCATTTGAAACTAATATCATTTGGATACCACCTTGTAGTTCCAAATTGGTTTTTTTTCCATTCATAGAATATACCATCTTTTGCTTTTCATGGAAGCTAAGCACATAGGGCAAACACTACTCGGTTGCAGATAATGGTGTGTTCTTTTGTTTTTCATTGACACTGAGGACATTGGGCAAACGCTAACTTTTGCCTTTGAAGTGAGCACAGGATCCACAATCTTGTGCTGGTGCAGTCATCTATTATTTCTCCCTTGCCAATTTGCAAACTGTTTAAAACCTTTTCTGACTTCTACAGGTCTGGCTATATTTAGCTGTATGCCAACAACATTATCAAGTGGTGTGGCACTGACTCAGGCATGTCAGTCTTTCTCCCAAAATCATGGTTCTGCATGGAGTAGGTTTTAAATTTAACTGAGGATTTGTATTGCTAAAACACAGCTTGCTGGGGGGAATTCTGCACTTGCTCTTGCAATGACAGTGATATCTAATCTCTTGGGAATTTTGATTGTAAGTACATGAGGAACATCATTAGTATCATGAAAAATATTAGCTTTGAGTTCAGATCTTATTCTGAAACACAATTTGACATCTTCTCCATGCAGAGTATATTGCAGAGCTATAATTTTGGTGCTTATTAGTTATTTTATATTTGATGTATTCTATTTGCATCTTGACTTGGACACCAGATTTAGTTAAACTTCTATATATGAAATATCTGTTGATGAGCTTCAATTGTGCTACAGAATTATGTCCACTTAAAACTGGTTCTACACTCCAAAATGTCTTACTTTGCAAATATCAATTTCATGAGAACCATGGGTACAAAGCTTATGATCACATTTTCCTTTTCAATTAGCTTTCTGTATTCTCATATTCTAAAAGAAAATTCAAATCAAGGCTACACTTAAAAGAAGTTGCCTGTAATTTCTGGTGTCTTTCATTTATCTATCTTGCCTGTCTTTATTATTGCTATTTATTTGTTCTTCTTGGTTACTCTCTGTGCTAGGTGTTGGTTCAAATTTTAGGTGCCCCTTTTCTCCTCAAGTTTCAATCCTGAGTTGTTTCTACATCCATCCCACTCTGTAGAACAAATGGTTCTCTGCTGGGTGGTTGGATGCTTGGTATTATGCTTTCTCATGCAAAATATTTACTAAATTATAATTCCTGGGTTTTTGAATGACACTCTTTTTCATGCACAAGAAAGATTTTTCTTTCAGAAAGTATGTGTAAAACTTCAATAAATGGAGCTTATATGTGTTAGACCAAAGGAAATGATATCCATTATGTCATGGAAGTACAGTTTTGTAGTCATTACTTTATGTATGCTCTTACCAAGCACATGCCTTCTTTATGTTTTCTGTTTCTAAGTTCATAATAAAGTCTTATTGGATTAAGAACAGCAAATCTCTCTCTCTCTCTCTCTCTCTCTATATATATATATATATATATATATGCATGCTTGTGTGTGTGTCTCTCTCTCTGGTTGTTGCTTTGCCTCTATCTCTCTCAATATGTGTGTGTATGTGGGTATAAGTATGAGTCTACATGAATAATTAATTTGTATTTGTGATGGCATCAATTTATAATGCATTACATCAAAGTTAATGATTTGGTTTAGTCACTGGGAGTGTGTGCTAAATGTTAATTACACATATTTAGGTCCCATTTTCTATTTCCAAGTTCATAGCTGATGGAGTTGGTGTTTCTGTTCCAACTAAGCAACTGCTTCGAAGTCTTGTTGTCACACTTTTGATCCCTCTAATCTTGGGGAAGGTAATACCTTCATTACCACTATAGGTAGAATTTGCATACCTTTAATTTTTCAAGAAGAAAAATTCTTGTGATATCATGTGTGATTATAATGTTACTATGTATATATGTGAAGCTTTTCAAGTTGGGAGTGAACTTCTCAAACAAAAAAAAAAAATGGTTCCTCTCACCTTGGCAATAATGTGATACACGAGGACAAAAAGCGGACAAAGGATTAACTCGGTGTTCATTACGAAGGAAACTCTGGTTTGGCCCCTTGATTAACTTCTCTCTAGTAAAATGAAAGGTTAAATTTTTCTAGGATGTAAAAAATTGGAATGGATGATCATAGGTAGAAATTTTAATCTTTTGTAGATATGGCTATAAGTCTTTTCAATCTGATTGAAGGAGGATAAAAAAATTGTTATTTTGTGGGTATCTAAGAAGGGGAGAGATTTATGGAGGAATGATATGTGCCTTTTACTAAATTGCAAGTGTGCTAAGAGGTTTGGATTGCTCTCTTTTGGACTCCTTGCTTAGCGAATGGTATTATAGATCACTTAGCCAAGTGAGCAGTTAGTCAAATGATGTCCTTTTTAGGGGGATTTTTCCCCCTTGAGTTGTGGAGAGTCTTTTGTGGAAGAATGGCATTACGAAAGCCATGGCTGTATAATTTTGTAATTGAGGAGAGAATTAGGCAATCCCATCACTAAAGGGATCTGACATAATTAAGTTAGGAAAATTTCTATTTTTAGTGCTAGGAATTTTTGTATACATATGGATCTCTGTGCAGACTAAATATGAAGGAAGAAAAATATACCTTTTATTCCTTCCCATTCCTCTTCTGCATCTTTATATATTTTTGTCACATTCATAAGCTGCATAGCTTGTTTTTCTTTTGCATTGAAGCTTGTTTTACTCCTTTTTTTAATTTGTTGAGATCTTGTATAGTTAATTCATGTCAATGAATTTGTTGTGTTGTTTAGACCAAGACAACCTTGTTTAGTTTAGGATCAAAGCGGCAAAAGCCCCTCATACTCATAGAAACAACAGATCTACCATTTGGCAAAAGTTCTATATAACTTGTAAGGCCATGTTAGGGAACTGTTGTCAGGAACAGTTTTTTATTTTTGAGAATAGAAAAATATGAAAGTACGTTTGACTGTCAATTGTTTCTAAACAGGTTTCTGAAAATTGTTTTGAAAATAGGGTGTTTTTTGATAATACATTTTAATTGTTTTCTAGGGGTTGTTTCAAAAAATAATTGTACAAATATGGAGAATGATTGAAAATAAAACATTTCACATAAAATTTATTTTAAAAAAATATTTGAAAATATAAAACATTGGTTGAGAACATTCCAAGTTCTCAAATAGACTTTTGTTTTGAAAAACATTATAGAACTGTTTTTGAAAATTGTTTAAAAAAAATTGTTTTTTAAGAACTGTTTTCGAAAATGTTTCCAATCAGGTTGTAGATGTCTATAAACTTTAACTAGAGCATCAGGAATTTATTATAGAAAATATCACAAATCTCAAAATGTTAAGACAAACTAGGAAACGCTTTTTGTTTGTTTAAGAAATGATGCTAATTTGTAGTTTACACACTTCCTATGGTGTTCTTTCTTTAGGTTTTTTATCATAATTTTGGGGACTAATATGTGCCTTCTAATCTGCAGGTTTTACGTGAATCTTTCAAAGGTGAGTGTCTAGTAGTCTTGATTTTGCATTTGATGTGTAGCCCCTAGAAAGTACATAATGTGAGACTGGCTGATCCTTGGGAATTGATTTGTAGTACACAATATAATAGTGAGTTCCTTTTCAAATAAGGGTTCTATTTTCTAAAACTAGGAATAACCTGTTTAAACCTTTGGTTATGTACCATTTGAATCAGTTGAACCCATATTATGGGTCATGCTGGATACTGAAAACTTGAATAGTACTCTCTAATCTCTTTATTGCTGGGCTGGGTCGGGCTAAGATCTAGCAAAGCTAATACTTTTAAGGTTTTTAATAATGGAAGCCAATTGTTAGGGCTGAAAGCAAGGTTTTGAAAGTCAATAAAAAATAGATGCTGGAATCCAGAAATTAAGTTGTTTGGATCCCTGTGCAACTAAGTTTTTGGGTGACCTGACATAGAACAGAAAGTAGGATTTTTTTTTTTATGTTAGAATGATAAAGAAAACAGTGATTGCTTGAGTGAAAATTATATCAATTCCAAAATCCACAAGAAATTTTAAGAACAAGTAATAGAAGAAAGAAGAGAAAACTAGGCAATCATGGTTACAGTTCTCAAGAAGAATTAAAAGTCTCAGATTCTCATTAGTCAAACTATAATTTCGGTTGGGTGCATTGGACCTCAATTGGACTCATCAAAACTCTTTAGGCAAGAAAAAGCTTTCTAAAAGCAAAAAGTAACTGACACAGAAACCGAATAAGATTTAAACTTCTTGAAGTAGGAATTTTGTAAACATCTTACAACTATTTTGCAACCCAGTAAAAAGATACGCAATTAGACAAGCTACAAGATAAAAGTCTAACAAATAGGAACTTCTAGAAGTAAGAAATAAGTAAGAAGTTTCCGAGAAATACAATTTTCTAAGTCTAAATAAGATTTGACTAGATTCTAATGGGAATACATGCATGCATATGTATGCCTCAATCCCAAGAGGAACATAATTAATCCATTATGCTAGGGGCCAAACAGTTCAAATATGTAAATCACTAATTTATGATATACCAACATAAAGAAAATCAAAGTTAACCCAGAACTTCCCTTTCTTGTCAATATGCGCTGCATGAGCAGGTCTTTGAGATAACTTCTTAACAAGAGAAATATGTTTCAGAATGGTTATAATCCATTTCAGTAGTGATTACCAGATGCTAACTGTTCAAAGTGCCTAAAAATACTGTATCTGTCTCTAGGCCTAATTATACCTGTGCTACAGGTGTGGCTGACTTTGTTGATAAAAACCGTAAACTTCTCTCGATGATTAGTGCAATCTTCCTTAGTTTGGTAAGACCTAAACCTCAAATATTTTTTCCTTTTTCCAAATGCCTGTGTTTTCTTTATTATTATTTATTTATTTATTTTTTAATTTTATTTTTTAATTTACATATGCACCTCTGTATGATACATTAGTTATTGTTACATCTAACAAGATGGGATAGATAGTACCAATACCGTGAGTTTCTTTTGCATGTTCAATGTCATAAAGAAGTGTTGGCATTTATTTGCTTTGCCATAATCAGTAATACTGTTGAATCTGTTTGGCTTAAAAGATGAAGTGCAAAGTTGAAAGGATTATTGTGGAGAAAAAGTATTTTCAGGTAGAGTTTGAAGGATTGAATGGTGGAACTTGGGTATCGGTAACAGAGAGGAGCCGAGGTTTCGTAGTTTCAATAGGTTTTGACATGGAGGAGCTGGATTGGTTGATGGAGCATTTGAAGAAAGCTGTGGAGGTGGAGGCTTCTAGGGGTTTTGTAAGAAAGATCAGGGGCAAGACTAAGACCCTCTTGATGGAGATATGCTTCAATAACAGAGGGAGGTTCATGAAAATTACAGAATTTGTTACAAAAAGGAAACCTTTAGTTCTTGTCGTCCCCGAGGGCGTCAAAGGGAAAGGATGGGAAGATCTCAGGAAGGCGATCCTATCAGTGCAAGAGTATTATGAACGAGACGAAGGAGCTTCGAAGGAGAAGAAAGGTGATATCCGGATGAATAGGGACACTTTCAGAGGAGGAAGGTCATATGCTGAAGTGGTGGCAGAGGCTGGTTTGAGGACTGGAGGTACGTTGTCAGCTGGAAAATGGGCCAGAGCTGTAATATGTGAAAGCCAAGAAGAAGTCCAAGACTGGACTCACGAAGGAAGAGCCATTGCGAGGATGATGGGGATGAAAGGAATGGTGTCCATAAATCCCATTTCCGCTTTCAAAGGATGCTTCTTTGTGAGTACAATAAGGAGAGCGGAAAGTGTTCATGATCAGGGAAGACTTTCAGTGAAAGGAAGGACGATTCTGCTAAGGAAATGGTCGCCCAAGGAAAACATGGTGGTTCAAGGAAAGTTCAGGAGGGGTTGGCTAGTATTGAGAGGTCTCCCTTTCCATTTGTGGGATGAAGTTCAGTTGAATTTCATTTTGAAGAAATGGGGGAGGGTAACGAAGGTGGCAAAGGAAACTTTGAAGTTGGTGGACCTGACGAGGGCGAAGCTGTGGGTGGAGATGCTTCCAAACGTCGTGTTACCAGCGTTGCTTGAGGTGGAAGATGGGGAATGGTCCTATACAGTAGCAGTTTCAGTCACCGGAGAAGATGAAGATGCCGACGCTGTCATGTCTGAGGTAAACCGTAGCAGGAACGAGTGGGTGAGAGTGGGAGGTTGCGTCTCTCAGTGGTCAAAAGCTGCAGAAGGGCTACGAGGTAGCGTTAGGGACTTTGAGTGCTACAGAAAGAGGCGTCTTCCCCGGGCACGTTATCGGCAGTCAAGGACGTGTTTGGAGGACAAAGGGGAGACAGGAGGGGGATGGAGCAGATCGGGCCAAGCTGAAGCATTTTTTATTGGGCCAGAGCATGAGTCCTCTTTTAAAGCCCAAAAGGTTAGGGCCCAAAGTGGGATGAGGCATCGTGGGCTTCAAGATGGCCCAGATGATCCTCAAGCCCACCAGTCTGCATCGGCTTCGCCCCTTTCTCCTCAGCGAGCTGCTTCTTCTACAAAGGCGGTCGCGACGCTCTGTCCAGACGGTGCAAGGGCCGGCGCCGAGGTTTTCTTCGGAGAAGAAGGTCGGGCCGTTGAGCTAAAGGCCCAGTCCCTTCCCAACTCTAGGCCTTTGTCAGACAACATCGTGGGCTGTAAGTTTAAAAGGCCGTCGGGGTTGGGCCAAAAATTAGGAGGAACGAAGCCCTCTGGTATGGAAGCCTGGTCGCGAAGGGAAGTAATCGAAGCGAGGAAGGGGAAAGCCCCCGCGGTTCACATGAGAGACGCTACGCAGGAGGAAGAGGCGACAATTTCAAAGAAGACGTGGTCTACCCTCTTCCCTCCAAGCGCCGATCGACGACAGGGACATCGGTGCTGCAGTGAGCCTATTTTCACACGGGGTTCGTCGCCGTCAAGTGAAGATCGCAACATGGAAGAGGATTTTGGGATGGGCTTTCAGATGGAGCGAGGAATCAGAGTGAATCCTCTCTCCAGATGTCCTCTTTCTAGTAAGCTTTCGAAGGAGGACACCTCGGCGAGCCGCGTTGAAGTCAAAGGAGGGCTAACGGGTCGAGTGGGGTTTGATCCTCGTGGCTATTCAGTCATGGGTTCACCTTCTAATTCAATAATCAGAGGTAAAGGACTCATCTTTGAGGGGTTTTGCGAAATTCCGGGAGCCAATAACTTGGAGGTATGTCAGCCCTCTCCTTCTCAGCCACCCGAGTCACTTTCTTTTCCTTCATGTAGTCCGGATTCTCCTTTGACGAATCCCTCTGGTCCAATTCTTCCCAATTCAGTCCCTCTTCCTCAGTCTCCTACGGAAAACCAAGGCATCTCAAATATTTTTTATGAAAAAGGTGGTGTTAACTATTTAAATCATGGTGACATACCTGACCGTGTTGAGGAGGTGAACCAGTGTGCTTTATCTAACCAGATGTCAGAGAGCTGTACCCCTAAGGATTCTATTGTCAAGTCGCATAAGGAGGTTTCGGGTGAATTCCTTATTGATGGCCTGTCCCCCGGGAAAATGGCCAAAGTGAGAGAGGTATTATGCTCTAGAGACATTAAAGTGTATTCTAGGAGGAAGTGCAGAGGCCCCACAGGGCATTGAGACTTGTTGGTTTTGGCTCGGAAGGCTAGGGTATTTGTGTTTTCCCATGAAAATTATCAGTTGGAACGTTAGGGGTTTGGGTTCAAGGAATAAGCGTAGGATGGTTAAAGATTTTCTTAGGTCAGAGAATCCGGATGTTGTGATGATTCAGGAAACAAAAAAGGAGATTTGTGATAGAAGGTTTGTGGGTAGTGTCTGGACGGTCAGGAATAAGGAGTGGGTTGTTCTTTCGGCGTCTGGGGCATCAGGTGGGATTTTGATCATCTGGGATTCAAAAATTCTGAGTAGAGAGGAGGTGGTAATAGGATCTTTCTCGGTCTCAGTCAAGTTCTCTTTGGACGGTTGTGGACCCCTTTGGATTTCTACTGTTTATGGTCCAAACAGTCCCTCACTTAGAAAGGATTTTTGGGTGGAACTTTTTGACATTTATGGTTTAACTTACCCGCTATGGTGTGTGGGAGGTGATTTTAATGTCATAAGGAGAAGCTCAGAAAAAATGGGGGGTTCTAGCCTTACTCCAAGCATGAGGGACTTTGATAGTTTTATCAGTGAATGTGAATTACTTGACCCACCTCTTCGGAATGCTTCATTCACTTGGTCAAATATGCAAGAGTCTCCCGTGTGTAAGAGATTGGATCGTTTTCTCTACTCAAATGAGTGGGGGCTGCTCTTTCCCCAAGGCCTTCAAGAAGCCTTAATCAGAAGGACATCGGATCACTGGCCAATTGTTATGGATACCAACCCGTTTATGTGGGGGCCAACACCTTTTAGGTTTGAGAATATGTGGTTACAACACACTAATTTCAAGGAGAACTTCAGAGATTGGTGGAGTGGGTTTCAAGGAAACGGATGGGAAGGTCATAAGTTCATGAGGAGACTTCAATATGTTAAAGCTAAACTGAAGGAGTGGAATAAGTTTTCTTTTGGAGAGCTTAAAGAAAAGAAAAAAAGTATTCTCAATGATTTAGCTAACTTTGACGCCATTGAGCAGGAAGGGGGTCTCAATCCTGATTTGATAATTCAAAGAGCCTCAAGAAAAGGGGAGCTAGAGGTATTAATATTGAGGGAGGAAATACATTGGAGACAAAAAGCCAAAGTGAAATGGGTCAAGGAAGGGGATTGCAACTCTAGGTTTTATCATAAAGTGACTAATGGCAGGCAAAATAGGAAATATATCAAGGAGTTGGAGAATGAGAGGGGTTTAGTGCTGAAGAATGTCGAGAGTATCACAGAGGAGATTTTACATTACTTTGAGAAGCTTTACACAAATCCTACAGGAGAGTCTTAGGGTGTTGAAGGATTAGATTGGTCCCCTATTTCGGAAGAGAGTGCATTAAGGTTAGAATCCCCTTTCACCAAAGAAGAGATTTCTAAGGCCATTTTTCAGTTGGATAGGGACAAGGCTCCGGGGCCAGATGGCTTTACTATTGCCGTATTCCAAGAGTGTTGGGATGTGATTAAGGAGGATTTGGTGAGAGTGTTCGCTGAATTTCATAGGAGCGGAATTATCAATCAAAGCACTAATGCCTCTTTCATTGTTCTAATACCCAAAAAGAGTTTATCAAAGAGAATATCAGACTTTAGACCCATTAGTTTGATCACTAGTCTCTACAAGATAATAGCCAAAGTGCTCTCTGGGCATCTAAGAGGGGTTCTACATGAGACCATCCACTATACTCAAGGCGCTTTTGTTCAAGGGAGACAAATATTGGACGCGGTTCTTATAGCGAATGAGATAGTGGATGAGAGAAGAAGGTCAGGGGAGGAAGGCGTCGTATTCAAAATAGACTTTGAAAAGGCATACGGTCACGTGAAGTGGGATTTTTTGGATCATGTGTTAGAAAAGAAGGGGTTCAGTCCTAGATGGAGGAAATGGATGAGTGGATGTTTATCTTCAGTATCTTATGCAATCTTGGTGAATGGTAGTGCTAAAGGGTGGGTTAAGGCATCAAGGGGATTAAGACAAGGCGACCCTTTATCCCCTTTTTTGTTTACTTTAGTCGCAGATGTACTGAGCAGGATGCTCATGAGAGCTGAGGAAAGAAATATGATGGAGGGTTTCAGGGTGGGTAGAAATAGAACTAGGGTGTCCCATTTGCAATTTGCTGATGACACCATATTCTTTTCTAACTCAAGGGAGGAAGAGTTGCAGATTCTGAAGAGTCTTTTGTTAGTGTTTGGGCACATCTCTGGGCTCAAGGTCAATCTTAACAAGAGTAGTATTTATGGCATCAATCTTGATCAGGCTCATCTTTCAAGACTGGCTGAGATGCTTGATTGTAAGGCGTCTGGATGGCCTATTCTATATCTGGGTCTCCCTTTAGGCGGGAATCCTAAGGCGTGTGGATTTTGGGATCCAGTGGTTGAGAGAATCTCAAGTAGATTAGATGGGTGGCAAAAGGCCTACTTATCCTTTGGGGGGAGGATAACTCTTATCCAATCTTGTCTTTCCCATTTGCCAAGTTACTTCCTATCCTTATTTAAAATGCCCGCTTCAGTGGCTGCAAAAATAGAGAGGTTGCAAAGGGATTTTTTATGGTCAGGGGTTGGGGAAGGCAAAAGGGATCATTTAGTGAGGTGGGATATTGTGTGCAAACCGAAGACAATAGGGGGTTTGGGTTTGGGGAACATTTCTTGGAGGAATCTCGCTCTTCTAGGGAAATGGTTATGGAGGTATCCTAGAGAGGGTTCAGCTCTTTGGCATCAGGTCATTTTAAGCATTTATGGTTCACACTCTAATGGTTGGGATGCTAACACTTTAGTCAGATGGTCACATCGCTGTCTTTGGAAGGCTATTGCTCAAGTCTTTCAGGAGTTTTCTTTGATTACTCGGTATGTGGTAGGAAACGGGGATAGAATTCGGTTCTGGGAAGACTTGTGGCGGGGGGACCAACCTTTGGGAATCCAATATCCAAGACTATTCAGAGTAGTCGTGGACAAAAACATTTCTATTTCTTCAGTTCTCGGTCCATCTCGGCCTTTCTTGTGGAATTTGAATTTCCGCCGTAACCTGTTAGATTCTGAGATTGAGGACTTAGAAGGCCTCATGCGGTCTCTTGATGATTTGTATCTCTCTCCTTCGGTCCCAGATGCTAGATTATGGCCATTATCCTCTTTAGGGCTTTTTTCAGTCAAATCATTTTTTCTAGCATTATCTCAATCTTCTGGATCTTCTCAGAACTTTCCTTCAAAGTTCGTGTGGAATTCTTGAGTTCCTTTCAAAGTGAAGTCCTTTGTCTGGTTAGTGGCACACAAGAAGGTGAATACTAATGATATGTTACAAGTGAGAAGACCCTACAAAGCCCTTAGTCCTGATATTTGTATCCTGTGCATGAAGCACGGGGAATCAGCAGATCATCTATTTCTTCATTGTTCCTTGACGATTGGGTTGTGGCACAGGTTATTTCAGTTAGCTAAGATGGATTGGGTTCCCCCAAGGAACATATATGACATGATGTCCATCAAATTTAAAGGCTTCGGTAATTCTAAGAGAGGGATAGTTTTGTGGCAAGTTGCGAGCATAGCTCTAATTCGGGTTGTGTGGTGGGAAAGAAACACAAGGATTTTCGAGGATAAAGCAAGGAATTCAGAGGTCCTTTGGGACTCTATAGTTTTCCTTGCTTCCCTTTGGGCTTTCTGTTCCAAGGCATTTAAGGGGATCCCCCTTAATGTGATTCAACTGGATTGGATAGCGGTGTGTACTCCTTAGGGATTGGTCCTTAGTGGGTGTTCGTTTGTTTTATGTGTATCTCCCTGTAATTTAGTTGTCTTTGGTTGGAGGATTTCTCATCCTTCTTCTTGTACTTCCTTTTTATATTAATATATATTTGTGTCGTTTCCAATCAAAAAAAATAATCAGTAATACTGTTCTTTTAAAATGTGTGGTTGTACATTTATATTTATTTG
The DNA here is from genome assembly GCF_030704535.1 of Vitis vinifera. NCBI lineage: Eukaryota > Viridiplantae > Streptophyta > Magnoliopsida > Vitales > Vitaceae > Vitis > Vitis vinifera. Next base: position 10,914,022 of record NC_081817.1, read on the forward strand.
CCTTGCCATTCTTCACTATACCATATAACTGATTACTGGTTAGGATTATGTGATTCAATGGAAGGATTCAACAACAAGGATCATGTACTTTTAGAATCTTTTAAGTACATAAAAAGGAAGTTTGGGTTGAAAATGGCCTTTCAGCCAAACAAAAGATTTGTTTGCGGCATGTTTTGAAACTTTTGTTCAAAATGGCCGCTCTCTCTCATATTTTATTTTTTATTTTTATCTTTTTAAAAATTTGTTTGAAACTGCAGTTTCATTCAGTACAAACTTAGAAACTGCATTTTGAAAATGTGGTTTCTAAATAATTTAAAAAATAAAAAAGGGGAGGGCGAGTTTGAACAATAGTTTGAAAACAAGCCTAAAACATATATGTTGTTTGGTTAAAGGCGATTTTGAGCCAAAATTCTAAAAAAAGTTTAATCATCTCCTTTTTTCAATTACTGAATAACCGATTCAGATTTGCAGTTTTAACTTTGTAGTGTATGGTTGCTCTTCTTGCATGTCTAATTATTTTACTTCTTCATCTCCCCCCTTGGATTCATTTTTTGTTCAGATTATCCTGTTATTAGAATCTGATCTTCTTTCTATAGCATATAACTTCAAACCATTGAAACAGCATTGCAGTTGCTAAGTTTGTTCTTGCAACTTCCCTGTAACCAACTCTTGATCATCCCCAATTCATTCTCCTATCAAACCTCAATCCTGATCTGTTACTGTAATGATGATTTAAGGGTGAAAAAAATAAAAATAAAAAAACCTTCTTGCATCAGATTATTCGGCTCTTTATGTTCCATAAAATGCCAATAGAAAATCTATCAATTTTTTTTTCTTCATAATTTTACTAATATGATTTTAGTAATACTTTACTTGGTGCATGTTTAGATAAATTTCCTATTTTTGCTTTTAAAAATAGAAAGTCTTGTACAAAATATAGGAATTCTTTTATAAAAAGTAGGTATATACCTTGTATGCTTGAAAATATATTTTAAATTTTTTAAAATTTAAGTAAAAAATTTTCATTTCCACAATTTTAAAATTTTGAAAAAAGTTTTGCAGAACACAAGGTAAATTTCTATTTTTTTTGTATAAAAGTTCTTGTATTTTGTATTGAAGTTTCCATTTTAAAAATAAAAGTAGTATCCAAATGCCACCTTAGTTAAGGCCTTTTTATTTGTTTATTTATTTATTTTTGGAGAAATTGCATGTTTGCTTTGAAAATTTCTGTCACAAGGGTGAATGGTCCTGCAAAACCTAAGTTCCAATATTTGCTTATGGTATAACTCTGATCTTCAGAAACATCTTTGAGGAAGCAAATCAAGTAGTTCCTCATCTTTTATCATGAATTTTTTTGCCCTTTTTTTTGGGGCTCCAAAAGTTAATCTATGTTTGAACCCTTAATGTTTATTCAGGTTCCATGGATACAAGTGAGTAGATCAAGGTCACTGCTATTAATGGTGAAGCCTGCAGTCTTTCTTGTGGCCATTGGGATGGGAACGTACATTCTATTCTCTTAATGTGTTCATACATTTGTGGTGCAATTCTACTCATAATTTGTTATGATAACAAGGATTTCTTGAGTTCTCTTCATCTAGCATGCCAATGGTTTAATGGTGATATATCAGACAGCTGTTAACATATAAATTTTCTCCCTAGTATTTCACTTCAGGACTGAATTCTATGGCTACTGTAATGCTATTAAACCTCCACAATTTTGTTCTTATTAGGATTAAATAGATCCTGTCACAATCCTTTTCTTTTTAGGATCACAAGAGAACCTGTCAACATGGACATTGAGATGCAATTAAGCTGATATTCTGGCTGTTTCTTTTACCACATGCTTCTACATTGGCAAGCTTATTAGCTATATATGCATCTGTGATTCTGTATAGATTGTTTTATTATATGAGCATTTTTTTTCATCAGGTTTTTAATTTCAATGAGATTCAGCATTCATTTTCACTTCAAATCTTTATAATTTTTCACTTAAAAAATTTCAGCTGATTTTGACTTTTAAATACCAAAGTATCCATTTTTTCAAAAAGAAATTTATTCAGTTTTGCTTCAATCTTTGACCAATTTTACCATTTGTGTGGAAACAGAAATTTAAAGTGCATGCTCATTTTATTACACTGCTAACTCTCAAGTACCTTAGATCATTTAATATCTATGAAGCACAATTGCCTTAAGTTCAGAGAGTGAAGTAAATAGGAGTCACATGCACAGTTAGTCAAAAGCATAAAAAATCTCTATGGTGCTCTGATAATTTGCTTATGGCTCAAACTCTCTTGAGCTTTAATGAAGTGGCATCAACTGAGGAAAGGGTCATTTCTTGTGTTGCAGAGTTCTGCATCTCGTCCTATTAGCTTTTAATGCTCTCTCAATACAGAGCCTCTCAGCCGTCTCCGGTGGTAGCAAATCCCCTTTTGCTAAGAGACAGAACACCGTTGCTTTTTTGCTTGTTGCTAGCCAGGTAATTTATAATAGTGCTTTTGAGCTTTAAATATCTAATGCAGCAATTTTAATGTGCAGAGACTTTCAGAAGATTTATATCTGAAAGCATCCATCCATCAATGGACTACATTTCATCTGGAAAATTCCTTGGCAAATATTTTTATTACAAGTAACTAGTTGAGGTCTTTCCTAGGATGCTTTTGTATTGTGATGATTATAGAGGTTTGATTTGGTTGCATGCCTTCGTAGAAAACATTGCCTGTGATGGTAGCAGTCGTGGAGCAGCTTCATGGTACACTTGGTGAATCTGGTTTATTGGTTCTTCCTTGTGTTGCAGCACACTTGAATCAGGTCACATATTTCTTCCTATCTTTTCATTTTGCTTTTTTTTAACAACCTGATTTTAGCTAATATATATATATATATATATATATATATATATATAAAATTCTAAAATGTAGATAATTATGGACTCTTTCCTTATCAATATCTGGCTTGGAAAGGACTGCACATCTGATAATGCCAAGGTAGCTTGAAATATGAGAATAAGGTCGTGAATGTTGATAGAAAGCAATGTTGAAGTACATGGATGTTGTTCACAGCGACCTGCTAATCTTTGCAGAGACCTAAGTGTTTAACAAGACCTGGGCAACCAATGGTATTCACCTCATCCTTGTTAGTATTGTTGAATTAGAGTTTTCTGGCGGCTCTTAGTCCCATTATTGTTTTTAATCTATATCTAGAGATCCATCTTGTATAGTCAAATTCTATCATTGTATCATATTTACCTCAAATGGAAAATGCACCATAGATATATACATCATAAAGAGTAGACTTGGGTTCATCCTTCCATATTGCATTTTAAGCCTAGTTGAGTTCAGAGGCATATTAATAGTCAAACAGGGGAAGCCTGTCCCAAAAGGCATGACAGATAATGGTGAGGAAAGGGTGAATGTTCCCCATTGAAGCTATCGGGTGCACTTAGCACAGTTAGTTTTGTTGACAGGTGGGAAGTCAGGAATGTTTTGAGTCAAAGTCTCGTGTTGGGTTGTGAATTGTGATTGAATGATCAAATTCCACAACCACCCTCTCTAAATATATGTGTGAATGTCAAAATCAGCCCATGAATGATGGACCAGAATGGATTGATTTGAAGGAAAATGAGCTTCACTGCTCAGTAGCATAATTCAAGTGGTGGTTGGGTTGGGTGAGGTGATTTGGTGGGGGAAAAACAACATTACTATTACTAAATATGTAAAATTAGAAAGGGCATGGATTCATATATGTAATGGTCTGGGGGGAAAAGGGTGGCTGGCGATTAAAAAATAATGAATAATGAAGAAAGCAAGGTGTTTATGGATCACCTAACTCTTAAGACTTTGTTGGTCTCTCTTCAAGTCTTAAACAAAATTTCAAATGAAATTAGTTTGCCAGACTTGTTGGTAGCCACATGCTTTGGATTATTCACCTGTCTCCTCCACTTTTTCCGACGTCAAAAGGTACCCGCTTATTTTTTCGCTTCACCATAACTATTATATTAATTAAATTAAAATAATTACCTGTTATATAATATGATAATAATTGTAATAACCATAATCAAAATCGTAATAAAGGTATTGGTTTGGGAAACTATATTATTGGTTGTATGATTTTGTGGGAAAAAAAATGATGGTCAAAGATGTTAGCATTGAAAATTCAAAGAGATTGAGTTAGATTATGTTGGATCATTGATTTTAACTAAATATGCATACATTTATTACTTGCTTCATGAATTGTTAGTACTTTAGGGTGGTTTAAAGACTTGACCATCATTGTTATCATTGTTTACTTTACCATAATATTATAGTATTACACCTCTAAACACTTACTTTGTTTAAGATTTGGCTTTAGGAGATCTAAAAATAACCAACATTTACATAATTATTTAAGTGTGATATTCTAATCTTGAATGCAAACAATCTCATATTAGTTGTACCATGGAAGTAGAATCGTGTGTTTTTCACACTATTCCTAAGTCTTCCAACTAGTGCACAATTGTACCTTGCAAGTATGTTCACAAAAAATGTTATATTCATAAGTAATTTGCAAGATAGATGAATGTTCCATAGGGATTTAGTACTTGAAGAGCAAGTATTGATTTGTCATTTTTGAGAACTTTAAATGCTTGGACAATCATGAGTGAGCTTTAATACATGGCTTTTTGTTTATGTTAAAGTGCTTCAAGAGTTCTTCTATGTGTATGTTTGACCGGTGGACTAAAACTTTATTTAGGATACCCTTGAGCACCAAGTCAATCTAAATTTTGTTCTATTCCAAACATGCTTTATTTTAAATTCTTTTTTTAGATAAGTAATTGCTCTGGTGGACTTTTTCAAATTATCAACATATACTATTATAATCACAAATTTTATTTTTGATTTTTTTAATGAAATCATGTGGACAAATTGAATTATTTTATATATTTTTTTTCTATCAATTTTACTTAGATGATTGTATTGCATGCATCCAATTGCTTCAGCTGCAGAAGAATCATTGAATTTGATCTAGCACATGCTACAGGATTTTGAGAAATTCTTTCAAGCATTTTGAATCTTTCAAGAATTTTCATTTGTGACGCTATGAATGGGTCCATAGAAGTTGTGACCATCCATTTGATGCTTATTTAGCTATTCTAAAACTACAAAATTTGCAACGTAATTAATAATGTGTTTACAGTGATTTTTAGAAGTGTTTTTAGTATTTTTAATACTTGAAAAATAAAAATTTTCAAGTGTTAGAAATACCAAAAACACTCTCCAGAATCACTATTAAATGCACTTTAAAAATCTGTTTGGTAGTGATTTTAGAAAACAGTTTTAATATTTTTAATGTTTGAAATTTTTTTCATTCAAATGTTAGAAATGTTAGAAATACTTTTTATAATCACTTCCAAATGCACTTTATGAGTCCATTTAGTAGTGATTTTAAAAAGTATTTTAACATTTCAAACACTTAAAAACTTTTATCTTTTAAGTATTAGAAGATGTAGAAACGTTTTCTAAAATCACTACTAAATATGTTCTTAAAGTGCATTTGATAGTGATTTTAATAAGTGTTTTTAGTCTTTTTAACACAAGTTTTTTTATCTTTCAAGAATTAGAAATGTTAGAAATACTTTTTAATATCACTACCAAATACACTTTGAATATGTTTGTTGTAGTCAATACTAGGTTTATGCTATAAGCCTAAAATTGCCCTGAACCACATTGATGGTAACGATAGAGAAACTTTTATGCGATAAATTTTTTTAAGAATGAATTGGTTCAATCCATAAATCACAAAATGCTGCTTAATGTTTGATCTAATCAACAATATGGACCTATAGAAGACAAAGTAGAAAACCTTGCATCAAGGTGAAAGAATTTTTGTAAGGCTTTAAACATAGGGGTTGTATAATAGTTCATATGCAATTAATTGGGTAATCTTGTAGACATTGAGCTTAGAACTGTAATCATCCTGATTTTATTAAAGCATATGAATTAAAGCTACAACATGGAGAATAGGATGTCCTCAAGCAAAAGAAACAATAGTGTTCTTAAGAGTAACAATTTAACCATCAATTGCAAATGGTTGATAAGAGATTTAGCTACCCATTCTAGGTATGGGCATGAGCAACAAGCTGCTGCTCAACATCTATACCAATTGACATATAAATGTTTAAGAGAAAACAAACTACCTTAATAGATTAATCAGGAAATTATGCTTTAAGTTGAATTATATAAGAAACTAACATAGAAAAGACAACATTACAAGTTGAAAGAAGACAGACATGACACCTCCTAGTTGAAGCATCAATTAGAACTGAGTAATGAAATGGTTCACTAGATGGACAAATGTTCTCTTGAATACATTTAAGAAACGTTAGGGATTTGGACAAAACCTTTGTGAAAGATGGTTTAATAATTAAATTATGAAGAATTTCTGAATTCCTTTTATTGATTTTTTCGGTACACACCATACACATATATATATACAAATGACTGAATAAGAAAATATCAATCTGGCTTGATTCTCTCCTAAAAATAGGAAACTGAATCCTAAGGAAATATCCTAAATGATCTCTCATTTTTTATTCCTAAAATACTTTCCTAAATTAAAATCCTAACTTTGAATGCCAAATTTCAACACTCCCCCTCAAGCTGGAGAATATATATCATATAATCCCAGCTTGCAAGTTAAGTCTTCGAAGTTAGGCCTAGGTAAAGCTTTGGTGAGGATGTCTGCGGTTTGGTGCTTGGTAGGAACGTAGTTCAATTTAACCGTCTCACTAGTCACCTTTTCTGTGATGAAGTGTCTGTCAATCTCAACGTGCTTGGTCTTATCATGATGCACAGGGTTCTTTGCTATGCTTATAGCTGCCTGATTATCACACATCATCAGAATCGGAGATGAACTCGTTTGTCCCAGTTCACTAAGAACCCTTTTTATCCAAATCCCTTCACAAATTCCCTGTGCTAGAGCTTTGTACTCAGCTTCTGCACTACTTCTGGCTACAACTGATTGCTTCTTACTCCTCCAGGTAACAAGATTTCCCTAGACAAAATAACAGTATCCAGAAGTGGACCGCCTGTCAATGATGTTTTCTGCCCAATCCGCATCTGAGTATATTTCAGTGTCACGATTCTCTGTCTTTCTGAAGAATAGACCTTTCCCTGGTGTCATTTTTAAATATCTAAGAATCCTGTAGACTGCTTCCATGTGTTCCTTAGTGGGGCTGTGCATGAATTGACTTACAGCACTCACTGCAAAGCCAATATCTGGCCGAGTGTGTGAGAGATAAATCAAGCGCCCGACGAGTCGCTGATATCTCCCCCTGTCTACTGGTGTAGTCTCTTTCTCGATTCCAAGTTTCTTCTGACTATCCATAGGAGTATCAATTGGTTTGCATCCAAGCATACCGGTCTCCTTAAGAAGATCAAGTATGTATTTTCTTTGAGAGACTACAATTCCCTTCCTTGATTTAGCCATTTCCATACCAATGAAATATTTCAAATTTCCAAGGTCTTTAACTTCAAACTCTTCTGACAAATACTTCTTCAAATTCTGTAATTCCTCCATATCATTCCTAGATAGAATAATATCATCGACATAGACTATCAATATGGCCATTTTCCCGGCATGAGACTTCTTGACAAATAGAGTATGATCAGCCTGACCTTGTTTGTAGCCCAGCTTCAAGATTGCCTTTGTGAATCTATCAAACCAGGCTCTGGGAGATTGTTTAAGGCCGTACAAGGATTTTTGGAGTTTGCAAACCTGATTTTTTGTCATACTTCCTTCGAAACCAGGTGGTATTTCCATGTAGACTTCCTCTTCTAGGTCACCATTTAGAAACGCATTTTTTATGTCCAGTTGTTGCAAGCACCAATCTTGATTGACAGCCAATGAGAGAAGAATCCTGATAGTGTTCAGTTTTGCAACAGGAGCAAAAGTCTCCTGATAGTCTATCCCATAGGATTGTGTAAACCCTCTAGCTACCAAACGAGCCTTGAATCTCTCGACTGATCCATCTGCTTTGTATTTTATGGTGAAAATCCACTTGCACCCAACGGGCCTCTTCCCAACCGGCAAATCTGTGATAGTCCATGTCCCATTCTTCTCAAGTGCATCAATCTCATCTTGTACTGCCTTCTTCCATTCTGAAATTTTGAATGCTTCTTGTATTGAGTTGGGAACCTGAGTATCATCAAGAGAAGTAGCAAATGCTCTGTAAGATGGTGATAGCCCTTCATACGTAACATAATTCCCAATTGGATGATCTGTACATCTCCTAACACCCTTCCTCAATGCAATCGGCAGAGTAGAATCATCAATGCTAGGAATTAACACCTCTCCAGCCCTATCCTCACCTATGTTCTCTTCAGGTAGACTTGAAATGGAGTCAATATATTGACCACATGTTGGCTGTGATCCGTGCTCTAATTCCTGTCTTTTCCTCCTCTTGATGTAAACTTGTAAGTTCTCATTAGCAAGTTGTGGGACTATAGGTTGAATAGGCATGAGAGACTGGATGGTCACGGGAGAAGGAACATTTGTGGGCTGGGTTGGCTGGACTGATGACGGCATGGGTGTGGACAACTCAGTGGGCGCGGATTGGGAAGGATTTAGTGACTCTAAGTGAGAAAAAGGTACAGTCTCAAGAAGAGACTCCCAAACTTGATGTTCATTCATGCTCTCCCCCTGAACATGAGATTTGGGATAGAAAAAGACATGTTCAAAGAAAAAGACGTCCATGGTGGTGTAAAATCGTTTGTTGGTTGGAGAATAGCATTTGTACCCTTTTTGGGTTGGAGAATACCCTAGGAAAATGCACTTATTGGCTCGAGGAGCAAATTTGCTACGATTTTGAGGATACACATGAACGAATGTCGTGCAACCAAATACTTTGAGTGGTAAATCAGAAGAGGATGCATGGGTGTGAGGGAACGTTTTTTAAGAGAAGTTGACGTGGAGATTGAAAGGTAAGCACTCTGGATGGCATACGGTTAATCAAATAGGTAGCTGTGAGAATGGCTTCCTCCCAGAAATAGTTTGGAACATTAGAGGAAAACATAAGGCGGGCAACCTCCAAGAGATGTTTATTCTTGCGTTCAGCCACCCCATTTTGTTGTGGGGTGTCAACGCAAGAACTTATGTGGATAATGTCGTGATTTTGAAGATAAGTACTGAGACTACTAGTAAAGTATTCCTTTGCATTATCTGACTTGAGGACTTAAATTTTGGAATTGAATTGATTTTGAACCATAAGATTGAAGGTTTGAAAAATGTGCCCGACCTCTGACTTTTCTTTCATAAGGAAAACCCATGTTACCCGTGTATGATCATCAACGAATGTCACAAACCATTGAGTGCCAGAAATATTTTTTATCCGTGAGAGACCCCACACATCACTATGTACTAAAGAGAAAACAGTCGAAGGTTTGTATGGGATTTGAGGATATACTGTTCGAGTATGCTTTGCAAACTGACAAATTTCACAGTGATAAGATGCTGGATTTTTATTGATAAATAATTTGGGAAACAATTTTGCAAGGTAAACAAAGCTAGGATGACCAAGGCGATAGTGTAACATTATAATCTCACTATCTTTATTGACCTTAGAATTTGACACAGAATTGAAAGACTCTAACATACTCTGAGACTGTACGCAACTTGCTTGAGAGACTTGGTTTGAGAATTGGCCACATGGGAGGAGGTAGAGCCCGGAACACAGTTCAGCACTGCCAATCATCTTCCCCGATTTCAAGTCCTGAAAAACACACGAGTTTGGATAAAATTTAGTAACACATTGGAGATCACGGGCTAATTTGCTAATGGACAAAATATTACAATCCAAGTTTGGAACATGGAGAACAGAGTCAAGAAACAAGTCTTTAGTAAGTTTTATGGAACCTGTCCCGACAATTTTTGACTTTGAACCATCAGCAATATGGATAGATGAATGACCATTACTTGGCTTGTAATTTTGAAGAATGGTAGCATCTCCTGTCATGTGATCAGAAGCACTTGTGTCCACTATCCACGACTTCATTCCTCCTCGATTAGCAGTGAAGGCTATCCCGGTAGTATTGCCACTGCCAACTTGGCTTAATAGTTTCTATAGCATCTCCATCTGCTCTTTGTTGAATGGACTTGGCTCGGGAACAGATGTGCTCTCAGAGTTGGCAGCCACGTGTGCTCTGCCATCTCTGTCAAACCGTGGCTTTGGTTTCCAATCAGCCGGCTTGCCATGAAGCTTCCAGTAAGCCTCCTTATAATGGCCTAGTTTCTTACAATAATCACACCAAGGCCTATCCCGTTTCTGACGATCTCCACCACTACTATTAAATGACCGAGCAGCAAGGACAGAGGCATCCAATGTTGGGGCAAGTTGCTCTTTGGATCCCATCATCACTTTCTTTCTACTTTCTTCATGCCTAACCTCTGAAAAAGCCTCCCTGAGACTTGGCAGGGGTTTAATGCAAAAGAAAAACAACCGTGGCACCACCGAAAAGGTAGAAGCACACTTCCCAAGGCACATGCAGGGATTGGGGTTGAGAAAAATTAGCCGGAGGACGTCGGAAAAACTGTTCGGAGGACCCGCAGAGGCAAAAGAACCCCAAAAGAGGCACGTGCAGGGCTCGGATGGTAGAAACAGGTATGAAGGGTGGCTAGTCGGCGTTAGGCGAGGCTGGAGGAGGAAGCGCGTCGCCGGAAAGTGGCTCATGCGCCCTCACGCACCTGCGCGTGAGATGCAGTCGTCGGCCGAAAAAACGCGCGTGGCCGGCGCGTGGGTGGTTTTCTGGCTCCGGTGCTTTGGGAAAAATTGGAGATCTCCTCCAGGCGCTCCTTGCGGTGTGGGAAAAAGACGTCGCCGAAAAAGTCATCGGCGGTGAATGTTTTCTGACGATGATTCGACCGATCGGAAAGTCGTTTCCCGGAATTGATGACCGGAAGTGATGGCCGAAATGAGAGATGGCCAGAGAGAGAGATGGTCGGATTGAGAGATGGCCAGAGAAAATTGGCCGGAATGAATGATGGCCTGAATAAGAGGCGGCCAGAAGGGATTAGGGTTTCAGAAAACTGGCTCTGATACCATGAAGAATTTCTGAATTCCTTTTATTGATTTTTTCGGTACACACCATACACATATATATACACAAATGACTGAATAAGAAAATATCAATCTGACTTGATTCTCTCCTAAAAATAGGAAACTGAATCCTAAGGAAATATCCTAAATGATCTCTCCTTTTTTATTCCTAAAATACTTTCCTAAATTAAAATCCTAACTTTGAATGCCAAATTTCAACAAGTTATCTTAGGAGTAGGTAACACAATTGTCATTATTGGGCACTAGAATCTTCTTGATCTTGAAAGATGGTTCACTAGATGAGAATTGTTTATGATACAATGCATCATAGAGAACCCCATATGACCAAATCGTTCATATAAAAGCATAAATGTTTTTTGGGCCATAGAAGTTATGGTTTAGTGCAACATATGATTTAATAAGACTTATAGGTGTATGATATATAACCCATATGACAAAGAATAAAGTCTTTTCTGAGGTGTGGTTTTCACTAAAAATAATAGAAGTAATGGGAAGATATTCTTCATCACCATTATTCATAGATTATGATAGCCATTTTGATACAAATATTTGAAACATGACTTTTTTTTTTTTTTTTTGATTTAGCATAATATATATATATATATATATATATATATATATAGTGCAACATATGATTTAATAAGACTTATAGGTGTATGATATATAACCCATATGACAAAGAATAAAGTCTTTTCTGAGGTGTGGTTTTCACTAAAAATAATAGAAGTAATGAGAAGATATTCTTCATCACCATTATTCATAGATTATGATAGCTGATTCGACTCATGGTAGCTTAGCTTTAAAGGCGTATCAACAAAATTTATACCTTGAATACTATTACTAAAGTAGCCAAGCTACTATAGCATAGTGGTTCTAGGATCGTTCACTGGGAAGGGTTTTCGCAAACACAAGTGATATTCAAATTAGGAAAATAGGTGATTTTCTTATGGATGTTAGCTTTAAAAGAAGATGTAAATGTTTTAGAAAGATTTAAACTAATCTAAGCTAACATTAAAGACTAAAATGAAAGGGTGTAAAAACAAGTTTCTCAAAGATAGGATAGTTATGCTCTGGCTCTTATGCAAATTGGAAATCTCAGGATAGGCTCCTCGCGTTGGGGTTGCAACTATGGTGATGCTTGCTTCCCGAACCGGTATGGATTTAGCAAATCAAGTTTTAATCCTTTAAAATGGCAAAACAGATGGTAGTGAATTTCATCAATGGTTATTCACCTTAGACTTCCTTTGAATGACTCGTAAGAGATAACTAATGGTCTAAAGCCAAAAGCTTACCAAATATTGGCAACTCAAAGTCATTCCAGGTGATAAACTCACCTTTCAATGGCCATTGAAATTGGTTCTAACGGATTAATGCAAAACTTGGAATTGAAAACCTCACCTTCCAATAGCTCGTAGGAGATAACTAATGGATAGAAATCCAAAAGCTTATCAAGTATTGGCCATTGGAAGTTGTCCAAAGGAAATAAAAACCAAACTTTACATTAATGAACCATTAATGAAAAACGACTACCTTACCTTCCGGGTGCGAGAAATTTCCATGGGATTGCATCCAAGCCATCACATAACATCCATACTTTGAGAAACTAAAAGTTTTAGCCAATCATCCTTTGAGGAAAAGCCCTCAGAGGCTGTTTGGCTACTAAGAAAATAGAAATGGGGAAGAACAGGAGAAGAGAGAAAAACAGAGCAAGGCTCTGTATATTCTATATATTGATCGATATCTTTTACAATGGATGCAAGGGAATATATATAGAGAAGTTTTTCCAACCTTCCTAGCTAAGAAATTACATGAGTGGTGGATTACAAGGAGAAGAATGAAAATTTATACAAAAATATCCAAAAGAAAAGATCTCGTGTGGAGTCGACAGAAACAGGGGAAAATTCGCACCATGCAAGGGGTGTGCGAATTTTGAAGGTGTTGTGCGAAAATTTCGCACACCCCTGGAGCAGTTGTCTTCCGAAGGCCATATCTTCCTCATTTCAGCTCCAAATCGTACACGGTTTGAAGCGTTGGATTCTTGACTTCCTGAGCTTTGAAATGGTATATAGCATGTAGAAAATGGACTTCGGGAAGTGCTCCAAAAGTGCCAAAGAAGACTGCAGCTGCTGTCCTCTGTTTTCCTCTTTGCTTCTTTTTGCTTCTCTTTGCTTCTCTTCTTTTGTTGGTTTGCTTTGATGTAGCTAAAAGCTTGCTTTAACTTGTCCAAGTAGCTCCTCTATCATTTGGCATGCTTGAATTGATTCATAAGCTGATATAAACATGTAAACTTGCCACAAAATGGTTAAAACCAATTACTAAGGACCTTAATGAATTAATTGGGTTAAATGAATATGATTACTACCCAAAGGTGCTTAAAACCATTATAATTAGGTCTACAAAATAGCACTTTTTGGTAGTAATCAATAGCCATTTTGATACAAATATTTGAAACATGAGTTTTTTTTTTTTTGATTTAGCATAATATATATATATATATAGAGAGAGAGAGAGAGAGAGTGTGTGTGTGTGTCATTGTTATGAAATTTAGTTCCATTAGGTAACATAATGATTGCTCTTCTATAGCCTTAGATAAGGTTTGACAAAACCTAATATGGTATTAACATTAATTTTAACCAATTTTAAGTTCAAGAAGTATTTTTTGTTATGAAGGATTGTATATGTTGTGGCACAATATGCGAGACATACATCTACATTGTGTGTTTTACAATTTATCAAAACTTAAGGAGGATCCATGAATCTTTAAATAAGAATATGTAAAAGAATTTAGATATGAAATACATGCATGTACTAGTAAAATGTGAAATATTAAGAATAATGTGTTTACAGGAAATAACATAGAATAAAATAGAAACATAAAATCTAATCATAACCAACATTCTCATCATCTATCGAATGGAAAATTTTCCCCTTAGGATCCTTAAAAAAGTTTGAAACATCAAAATATGTTGAGTTTATAGTGCCATCGCTATTGATGGGTTCATCTCTATTTCTTTACCTTTTGCTTTCATTGAGGGTTAGTATATGTTGGCCAAATGTTTGAGCATGCAATAGGTATGCGACCAATTCCCTTTCATGCTATATCCATAGTATTCATTCTGACAACTATGTTTTCTATGTGAATTTGTTCCCTTTACAATATCTCAAGATTATTTCACTTTTGGTGGTTTAGATTATTTTTCCTACTCTAAGAATAACTATAACCACCATGGTGTTAAGAATTGTATAATCATAACCATGACCGCATCCTCAGCCTTGTCCATGTCCATGTCCATAATCATGTCTATGAACATGTAAGGATGTGACTTTTGCTTCAAACAATAACATAAACATAGTAAGATGAGATTTATGTTTTTATGTTTTTATGTTTTTATTTTTTTAAGTAGAAGTTTATTATTTTGTTCAACTACAAGAAGACGTGAGATTAATTTAGAATGCTTGTCAAAACCTATCAAAAAAATAAAAAATAAAAAATTAGAATGCTTGTCACATCAACCCTCTCAATGTTGTTACTACAGAGCATATTTAGGGCATAAAGGCAATAAATATCTTTTCAAGTATATCTTCTTCAATCAATTTTTTTCTCCACAAGACTTCAAATGGGAGCTAATTTTGAATATGATACAATCCATACTAAGAAATTGAGAAACTTGTGGATCAAGAATGACTCAAAGATTATCTAGAAATAGATTTATATGAAAACTGCGACTCGTTGCTTATATGGAAGCAAGAACATGGTATAATGAAGCCGCCACAATCAATTATGGAAGGATTGATTGATAAGTCGAAGAACAATGCCACATAAAAATTAAAAATAAATCCCTTCGACGTAGGAACTCTCTAGTAGAAATTCATTATTGGGCACTAGAATCTTCCTGATCTTGAAGATGGTTCACTAGATGAGAATTGTTTATGATACAATGCATCATAGAGAACCCCATATGACCAAATCGTTCATATAAAAGTATAAATGTTTTTTGGGCCATAGAAGTTATGGTTTAGTGCAACATATGATTTAATAAGTCTTATAGTTGTATGATATATAACCCATATGACAAAGAATAAAGTTTTTTCCGAGGTGTGGTTTTCACTAAAAATAATAGAAGTAATGAGAAGATATTCTTCATCACCATTATTCATAGTTTATGAGAGAATGTCATTGTTATGAAATTTAGTTCCATTAGGTAACATAATGATTGCTCTTCTATAGCCTTAGATAAGGTTTGACAAAACCTAACATTAATTTTAAGGGAGAATTACCCAAAAGGGTGGACTGAGCAGAACAATTACTAGAAAGGGTGGTATCATTTAATAATTATTGGGGAGGACTTTAATTAGCTTAATATACCAAAACTGCCATTTAACTAAAACTTTTAAAATTCAAAGCATTTAAAGCACTTCATTTGATTTGTCAATACATTTATGATACATGGGTCCCATATTTATTGTAATTATTGATTTTTAAATTTTAAATCAAAATTTTGGGTTTAACCTTTAGAATTATATATAATTTGTTATTTAAATTTACTATTTAAAACAAAAATACTTTTAAAAAATATTTTCAAAATATCATTTATTGTTTTTTTACCTTTTTTATTTTTATTCTAATTTTTAATTTTATGAAGAAAAAAATAAGTTTTATAATTATATAATAGAAATGATGATTTTTTCATATATATATATATATATATATATTACAATTTTAAATTGATATATTATGTTTTTGTATTAAATTCAAGGAAGATAAAATGTTTAATTTTTCATTCAAATTCTCTAAAAAAACAAGAAAATGATAGAAAAGGTTTAATCATTTTTTATTTTTATAATAAAATAATTTTAAAAAATTTATATGATTTTTTTCCCTTTGCATAGTGTTTTATTTTTAAAAAAAAACTCATATAAATTTTTTTTTTCAATGCATTGAGTGGATGATGTTAATATATTTGATATATTGAATATTAATAAGGTATAAAAGGTGATCCTCAAGATTATTACTTTTATTATAAAATACAGGCACAACAAAAATATGTTATAATTACAATATAAATATACTTATATTACAATACATTACAATAAAACCTAATTAGGAAATTTATGAATTTTTTTATAAAAATGATAATTTTGTATGATGATACCATATTTCACAACATACCTATATCATAAATAATTTCTGAAACCAAATGAAATACTAATTTGAATTCACGTAGTTTATACAAAAATTATTAAATAATTTCAAAACACTAAATAAATGTTGTTAATATATTGATACAATGTGTTAACACTAATAGGGTATGAATAAACATTTTTAGAATTATTACTTTTGTAATGAAATATAGGTACGACATAAATGCATTATACTTACAATATAAATACATATCATTACAATATATTACAACATAATTTAATTTATTTTTATTTAATTTTTTCACGTGCTATATTACCCAATGAATAATAGTGAGTTATTCCATTTAATAGGTGTGTGTTAGTCAATTGAATATTTATATATTATTCAATTGATGAGTGCTCGTAAAAAATAATTATTCATTATATTATGATAACAAAGTTTTTAATTGTATGTTTTATATATAAAACGATATAATAATTTTAGGATATTTTTTTTATTTATGAGATATTAAAAATTATTTTTTTTATAAGGTTCTTTAAAAAATCTCAATTTTTTTGAAAAAAAAAAATAGCCAACTTTTAAACAGTCATTTGATTGTTCAAAAGTGACAACAATTTTTTCAAGCTGAGAAATGTACCGTTGATTGCCTATCAACCTGTACTTATCATCATATTATGGGCCCTACATCATTGACAATCTCAATTTATTTATAAATAATATAGAAAACATATTCAAGAGTAAAATTGTCCTTTAAAAGAGTAAGCCTTCATAGTCATTATTTTTTCTAGCCCACCCTTTTGGGTAATTCTCCCTAATTTTAACCAATTTTAAGTTCAAGAAGTATTTTTTGTTAGGAAGGATTGTGTATGTTGTGGCACAAAATGCAAGACATACATCTACATTGTGTGTTTTACAATTTATCAAAACTTAAGGAGGATCCATGAATCTTTAAATAAGAATATGTAAAAGAATTTAGATATGAAATACATACATGTACTAGTAAAATGTGGAATATTAAGAATAATGTGTTTACAGGAAATAACATAGAATAAAATAGAAACATAAAATGTAATCATAACCAATATTCTCATCATCCATTGAATGGAAAATTTTCCCCTTAGGATCCTTAAAAAAGTTTGAAACATCGAAATATGTTGAGTTTATAGTGCCATCACTATTGATGGGTTCATCTCTATTTCTTTACCTTTTGCTTTCATTGAGGGTTAGTATATGTTGGCCAAATGTTTGAGCATGCAATAGGTATGCGACCAATTCCCTTTCATGCTATATCCATAGTATTCATTCTGACAACCATGTTTTCTATGTGAATTTCTTTCCTTTACAATATCTCAAGATTATTTCACTTTTGGTGGTTTAGATTATTTTTCCTACTCTAAGAATAACTATAACCACCATGGTGTTAAGAATTGTATAATCATGACCATGACCGCATCCTCAACCTTGTCCATGTCCATGTCCATAATCATGTCTATGAACATGTAAGGATGTGACTTTTGCTTCAAACAATAACATGAACATAGTAAGATGAGATTTATGTTTTTATGTTTTTATTTTTTTAAGTAGAAGTTTATTATTTTGTTCAACTACAAGAAGACGTGAGATTAATTTAGAATGCTTGTCAAAAGCTATCAAAAAAATAAAAAATAAAAAATTAGACTACTTGTCACATCAACTCTCTCAATGTTGTTGCTACAGAGCATATTTAGGGCATAAAGGCAATAAATATCTTTTCAAGTATATCTTCTTCAATGAATTTTTTTTCTCCACAAGACTTCAAATGGGAGCTAATTTTGAATATGATACAATCCACACTAACAAATTGAGAAACTTGTGGATCAAGAATGACTCAAAGATCATCTAGAAATAGATTTATATGAAAACCGCAACTCGTTGCTTATATGGAAGCAAGAACCTTGGTATAATGAAGCCGCCACAATCAATTATGGAAGGATTGATTGATAAGTCGAAGGAGAATGCCACATAAATTTTTCCGATAAGTTCAAAGAGTTCTAAAAGAACCAAAAATCACGAAGAAAAAAGTTCAAGAGAACAAGAAATTATTAAAGAGATGACTTTTGTTTCAGAAAGAAAAATTTTGTTTTTTATAATTTTTTTCTAAGAGGTTTTTTTTAGTGAGAATTTTTGAATAGTTTTAAACTCCTAAAACCGTTCCCTTCATTTTGTTTTTTTTATTTATTGGGTCAGGTCGAGTTAGTCCATTTGGGCATCCTAACCTAACTCCGAAATCTCCCACTTGCACAAGATGTGTTGAAATATTCTAATTAAGAAATATGACCAATAAATGATTTTGTTTTTCGTATTTACACATGATAGATCCCATAAAAATACCAATAAAATAATAATCATATAATTTTGGCCCCAAAAAAGAATTATAATCCCATAAATCACCCTTATTTTTATTTTATTATTTCAGATTTTGGCACCAAGTAAGACTCATAATTCCCAAAAGGGCTTAATTTCAATTTCTTTTATTTGATTTTTGTATTTAAGTTCTAGGATTCTAGTTACATAACGCAACAAATCTACCACTCTCTAATAAAATCAAAAGATTGTTTTAATTTTTCTATAATTTTATTCTAAATTATAATTTATTTATTTATTTAAATAATATGTAGTTAATAATAATTCTAAAAAAATCATTCTTTAAACCAAAATATTTATTTACATACAGAATAAATGTTTGTTTGGTTGTGTAATTTAAAAATAGTTATCTGTTTTAAAAAATTCCTAACATCGTTTGGCAGTTGTTCTCTAAAAATAGTGTAGACCCCCCCCCCCCCCCCCCCCCCTCGGAGGGAGAGTTTTTTTTCTTGGGATTTATTTTATGTCTTTTCTTTTTGCTACCTTTTTTGAGGAGCCGCTCGACATGATGGTCAGGAGCTGGTTTTTGGGGCAGAGAGGGGACTCAAGTGGGCGGCTCTCGGGGGGCAGATTGGACGGGATACGGCTGGCTTGCTGAGGAAGACAGGAACAGAGGAAAAAGAGAGAAAAGAAAGAAAGAAAAGAAGAGGCAACGGACAGGGAGAGGGGGGGTTACCAGAGAGAGGGGGAAGATAGAGTTACAGGGAGGCAAAGGAAACGCTCCAGGTATGTCTTCGTGGACCTTTTTATTTATTTATTTATTTTATTGTATCTTCTTTATTATTATTTCTGGTTATTGTTTCTTCGGCCTGGATACGAGACTTTGCTGGAAGTCTTGCACTTGTTAGCTTTGTTCTCGGGTCTATTTTGATGCCATTACTTGGTTTTCAAGTTCAACGTTGTTTGCTTTGGATTGTTCATTCTTTTTATGCATCCTTCGCTGTCCCGGTTCCCTTTCTCTCTCTCTCGAAACAGCTTTATGGATGAGGCTCCATGTTTGTCTCATGCGATATCTCTTGATGCTATGTTGTTCGGAAATTGAAGAATGAGTTGCATGATCATGCATGGCCACGTGATGCCCGCCACACTCATTTCTTGCTCAGCATACCCATTTTCTCCCTTAAACTTATCCACTGCAAGCTGCCTCCATCATTTTCCTTCTCATATCCGCCATCGCTCTCCCCGTCTTCATCAGAGGTGCGTTTGTCAGAGGCTTGGAGAGCTTCACGACCCTCCATACGCGCATGGTGTCGTCGTTCTTGCACCAGCCACCATGGCAGCAGCGTCTTTTGGACGCCGCCACGGCTCCCCTCCTCATCACGTCGCCAGGCCGCCACCACCCCCTCCGGCTACGCGTGCGCCTGCACCAGCCACCATGGCAGCAACGTCTTCTGGACTCCGCCACGGCTCCCCCCTTCATCGCGCCGCCGGTGGTGGAAGGCTCCCTTCGAGGTTGACGCGCGGGTGGAGAGACAAACGGAGAAGAGAATAGCTGCTTGAGGCCTGCCCGTAGAGACCTTAGGCCGAGTTGGGGCACTAGGCCCAAGTTTGGAGGGGGAAGGGGTGTTTGTATTAGGCTTGCCCATGAAGACTTGGGCTCGGATTTAAGTTGGAGCCCAGGCCCAAGCTCTGATGGTGATGGTGTTTTGGGTTTGCTCTTGGTGACAGTTTTGGGCCTGGTTGAAACCCAAGCCCAATTGCATTGCTGGATGGCCTCATGCTCCCCATGCTAGCCACTCACGTGGCCCAAGCCCATGTTGAGATAGCCCATTTGGCTTTTCTAATTCTAAATAAGTTTTCAAGCCTCTAACCTTCGTGATTAATTAATCTATTCATTCATTTTTGTTTTTTATTTTATTCTATTTCTACCTAATATGTTAACTCAACTTAAACATCACTAAAGGATAAATTATTAGGATGGAATATTGTTTTTAAAAACCCAAAATAATTTACATTTCATCTTCTTTGCTTTAGTCATGTCTAATCATCATATATGAAAATTTTTATATAATTAATTTATGTTGGCTTCAATGAATTTTCTACCATCCAAATTTTAAGTCTCATCTTCACAACTTATGTCTTTTAAAACCATTCTTCAAAAATCCGACTTCCTAAATCGATTTTCAATTTCAAATATTCGACTACTTACTTTCATCCGTTTAAATATTATTCTTGTTATTATTATTATTAGTCCGCATTTGTGTATTTAATTCTTTTAAAAATTCCAATAGTTAAAATCTAATTCTTCAAAAATCTCATGTCTTAATTTAATTTCTCAAATCCTAAAAATTCTACGATTCGTTTAAACCCTATTTTCATCAATTAAAATTATTATCCCATAGTTATCTAGTTATTTAAGGTCTAATCTTTCAAACATCCTATGTTTTAATCTAATTATTCAAATATTCGTTTAAATCTCACTTTCATTAAATAGAATCAATATCTTATATTTATCTAGTCTAATCTTTCAAAAATCCCATGTTCTGATTTAATTCTTCAAATATTCGTTTAAATCTCATTTTCATTAAATAGAATCAATATCTTATATTTATCTAGTCTAATCTTTCAAAAATCCCATGTTCTGATTTAATTCTTCAAATATTCGTTTAAATCTCATTTTCATTAAATAGAATCAATATCTTATATTTATCTAGTCTAATCTTTCAAAAATCCCATGTTCTGATTCAATTCCTCAAATATTCGTTTAAATCTCATTTTCATTAAATAGAATCAATATCTCATATTTATCTAGTCTAATCTTTCAAAAATCCCATGTTTTAATTTAATTCTTCAAATATTCGTCTAAATATCATTTTCGTTAAATAGAATTGATATCCCATATTTATCTAGTCTAACCCTTTAAAAATCTCATGTCTTAATCTAATTATTCAAATATTCGTTTAAATCTTATTTCCATTAATTAGAATCATTATCCCGTATTTATTTAGCTATTCAAAGTCTAATCCTTCAAAAATCCCTTGTCTTAATTTAATCCCTCAATAATTCGTTTAAATTTTATCTTTGTCAATTAAAATCATTCTCCCATGCTTATCCATTTATTTAAAGTCCAATTCTTCAAAAATCCAACATCCAAATTTAATTTTCAATCTTAAAAATTCCACTATTAATTTTTTATCCGTTTAAAATGTTATTTCCGTTAATTAGTGTTATCATTCCATATTTATTTGCTTATTCTAGGCGTTAAAGTTTAATTCTTAAGAACCCGACTTTCCA
Organism: Vitis vinifera; assembly: GCF_030704535.1. Lineage (NCBI taxonomy): Eukaryota > Viridiplantae > Streptophyta > Magnoliopsida > Vitales > Vitaceae > Vitis > Vitis vinifera. The sequence goes on from NC_081817.1 coordinate 10,935,891, forward strand.
AATCTAATTTCCAATATCAAAAGCTCCATCGTCCGTATACTGCCAATTAATGATTGTTTTCGTCACTATCCCATTCATTTACTTATTCGCTCATCCGCTTATCCACTCATCTTAAATCCCGAACTCTCAAATCATTTTTCAAATTTCCGATCTCGTTCAAATTCAAATTCTAAAATTCTCATTCTCACATTTAGTTTCTAAAAGTCCGATCTCCAAATAAACTCTAAAATTCCAATTTTTAAATAACCTTCGAGATTCCAATTTTTCAAATAAATTTCAAAAATCCGATTTTCTCTCAAATAGTTTTAATTCCCTTCTGGCTTTCAAACAATCTTCTACAAATGTTTTTATTAGGTAAATAAACTCGAAATTAAGCAAGACTCAATGCATTGGATTATTAATGAGTTTATAATTTTTAAAATCAAATAGTGAATCTATTAAGGGAGAATTATCTTTTGGGGGTAGATGAGCCCCCAAATTAACAAAATGTCTATATAACTCTTCAAATTGAGTTGAAGGATATGAAATAGTAATGGACAAATATACCCTTTAAGAACACATATAAAATATTTTATAAAATTAAGTTAAATAATTTTTTTTCAATAATTTTTTTTTTCAAAAATACTAAACTAAATAAAAGTAGTTTTCAAAAATATTAAATTAAATAATTTTTTTTTTCAAAAATATTAAATTAATTTTTTTTCAAAAATATTAAATTAAATTAAAGTATTTAAAAAATATTAAATTAAATATTTTTTAAATATTAAATTAAATAAATTTATTTTTAAAAAATATTAAATTAAATAAATTTATTTTTTAAAAATATTAAATTAAATAAAAGTATTTTAAAAAATATTAAATTACATAAAAGTATTTTTTAAAAATATTAAATTAAATAAAAAATGTTAAATTAAATAAAAGTATTTTTCAAAAATATTAATTTTTTTTCTCAAAATCAATAAAGGGCATTTTTGGAAATACTGAAGGATGATATCCTTCAACTTAATTTCCATACTTTCATTGGATCTTGGGCTCAATTTGAAGAGTTACATGGACCTTTTGTTAATTTGGGGGTCCATCTACCCCTAAAACATAATTCTCCCATCTATTAATACCAAATTTATGGACAAAAATTAATTTAGAATGACTTTATTGTTTCTTTTTTATATATATAATCCTTATTTTATGAATTTTTTTTTTCACTAGGCAAATGAACTCCAAATTAAGTAATAATTAATGTGTTGGATTCATTAACGACGCTAGTAATTTTTTAAGAAAACTTAAAACTCAAGTAATGATCCAATCAATATTAGAAATTAATAAATAAAATTTGGTTTAAAATGATTTTATTATTTCTCTTCTACATAGAATCATTATTCTTTATTTTTTTTAACCAAGTAAGCTCGCTCCAAATTAAACAAGACTTATGCGTTAAATTCATTAATAAGTTTGATAATTTTTAAAAATGATTTATTTTGCACATAATATTTTCATATATTTTCTCACTGTAAAAATGAACTTCAAATCAAGTGATATTTTGTATTAAATTTATTAATGGGTTGAACAATTTTTAAAAATAATTTGGAACTCAAAAAAATTATCTAATTAATTAAAAATTAAATCAAAATATTTTAGAATATTATGTACACTAAATATGTACATGAAATGAAAAACTTGACTCATTTACATGTTAAAAAAAGTTAAACTTTACTCATCATTTATTTTAAATAAAATATTATTAAAATTATTATTGTTCATTTTTAACTAAATTTATGAAAATGTTAATATCCTTATGTTTCTAACCTATTCTAAAATAGTATTTTTTATAAAAATATAATTTATGATTCTATTGTAATATTATTATTCATGTTTTACTAAATATTATTTATTTTTTATTTTATTTGTAATCACAAAACTATTTCCATTTTTAATAAAATTTTGAATTAAATTAAATTTATATTATATAAATTGAATTTACAATATTTTTATAAAACTAAAAAAATATTATTTTTAAAAACAACTAATCCAAATAAGTTTTTGTTTTTTATTTTTGAAAACTAGTTTTAAAAACAACTTACCAAACACCTTTATTTTTATAAAACAACATACCAAACACCTTTATTTTTATAAAACATAGTACCAAACACCTTTATTTTTATAAAACACTAGAAAAATTGTTTTTAATTTTTTTAAAGTTAAAAACAATTTTGGAAAAAAAAGTTCCAAAAAACATGGCTAAACGAGCCTAAGGATTTTTTTCATGTAATTTATATATATTTCTAATAAATACAACATAATTAATTATTCAAATAATATTTAGTGAATAATCATTCCAAAAAATATCTCTCTAATCAAAATATTTAGAGTCTGATGGTGATTTTAAGAAATGTTTTTAACTTAAAAAAATATTTTTGAAAAAAAAATTAATATTTAATAAAATTTTAGAAACATTCTTAAAAATATCAAAAATCACTTATAGTATTAAAAAATCATTTATTATATCTTCTCGGAGACGCATGTTATTTTCCTAAAACACTTCTACTAAAATTACTTCACTCTAGTTGAATGTAGAATGATTTCTCTCTACATTTTTAAAAATTAAAAAAATTCTCTTCGACTTAGGAACTCTCTCCGATGGATTGATGAGGTTTCTTCCAACAATTTCCTTGTCATCTCTCGATTAGGAACTCTCTAGTGGAAGTCGTTACCGAGAATATCACAAGTTATATAAACAGGAGGTTTTATCTGGTTGTAGAATATCAGTTCTTCATCAGGCTAAATAACATGAATTGGAACTAAAAGAACAAAAAACAAAGAAACCTGGAATCTATGGGTCCACTGTAGTAACCTGTTGCCACTCACCATCAACTGCTTCTTTCCATAATGTCACATTATTGTTTCCATCAGCCACAGCCAATAGGTTTCCAGTCAGCGACCATGAGACCCTCCAAACTGGGGTCTTGAAATCCTTCAAAACTTTACCCTCCCATTGATCACCTTCCTTGGCCACAGTCCATATTACAACTGTTCCATCCTGTGAAGCACTTGCAATTGTGGACTTTGGAAGCCCCAAGTTGGGTGCCCAAGCCACATCCCTTACCCAATCTGTATGCATCTGAAGAGCAGGGAAACAGTCCATCTTCCAATTCCCGTTGTATAGCTTCCACACCTTCACAGTATTATCACAGCCACCAGAAACCAGCTTCTGAACAAGATCCAGCAGACCAGATCCAACCAGAGCACCAGGAGCCATTGATGGGGCCCATGAAACTGAGGTTACTCCAACAGGGTGAGCTTGATCTATCTTTGTGGTGTCCCAAGTGCCATCAGACCTAGCAGTGAAGACAGAGATATTCCCATCAGAGGACCCACAAGCCAAGCAGAGGCCAAGTTCATGAGGTGCCCAAGCAATGGAGTTGACAGATGATTTATGATCACTGAAAACATGAGCTTGTGTCCACTCATTTTGATTTCCTTCCTTCCAGATTATCACTCGGCCATCACAGGAACAAGAAGCAAGGATTGATCCAAACTTGGGGTGTGCCCAAGCAACCTGCCAAACAGGGCCTTGATGGCCAGTCAAAGTAGCAAGGTGTTGTGAAGCATTATTGCTAACACCAATTATCTTAATGGTGCTATCAGATGAAGCTGTGGCCACTCTCTTTCCATAGTAATCCATGGCAACATCATGGACTGTGTCCTGGTGACCTGTTTTGATCTTCTGTGAAGGCATCTTTCCTGATATCCCTTTTGGTTATCACTATAATACTCCTTCTCAACTTCCTTCAGCTCAGCTTCTTGGGTTCCTTCTCTTGAACTCCTAAGTTTTGTAGGTTCAGAACAAAAAATACCATTACCAATTGATTGGAAACAGGTTGATTTAACTTCCAAACTATTTAAAAACCAACAACTAACTTAGTAAAAGCAAAACTCAAAAGAACAATTTAGGTGGGATTTGGATATGCTTCCTATTTTTTATTTTTAAAAATGGAAACTTCCATACAAGATATAAGAACTCTCATACAAAAAACAAAACTTTATCTTGTATTCTTGAAAATTCTTTTAAAAATTTTAAAAATTTAAGGAAGTGACTTTACTTCCTTAAATTTAAAATTTTTTGAGTGTTTTCAACTACAGAAGGTCTCTACCTAGTTTTTGTATAAGAATTCCTACATTTTATATGAGAATTCACATTTTTTTTATAAAATAAACAACTAAATAAATGCATCCAAACATGCACTTAGTTTTTTCTTTTTACTCTTTTTTTTTTACAATTAAATAAAATATGCAGATACTACACAGATATAAACAAAGTATACACTAAATAAATTGTAAACGAGCCATTACAAAAAATTTCTATCTACCACCACCACATTCTATAAGAGAAAAAAAATTTGTTAAGACATCCGCATGTGCTTGAAAATCCTAGATTCTTAACACTGGCCTGAATGCTAAGTATTGACTCTTGTGCACCAATAAATTAGTTGCACCAACAAACTAATCTGGCAAATGATTATGGTTATTCGTTAATAACAACAGCATACACCATTAAACTTGACTCAATACCCATTTGACCAATACTTCAAAGCATAAATTTGGTTGGACTTATAAAAAAAAGTATAAATTTGGTTGGAAAGAAATTGATTTCTTCAGAAAAAACTGTAAAAATTAAGCGTTCAGACGATTGCCCAAAATCATCCAAAAGAGACAAATCACAAAAAGGGCATAACATTATCAAAATTAGGAGAATCTAGAATAGAGCTGTGTTTGTTTTTGCAGAACTGAATTTGATTTGGAATAGTAGTATAATTTGTAAATACTACTCTCACTGGGGATTTTATTTGTGGATTCATTGTATATAAATGGAATAATGTGGGCATAATGGGTTGTATTGTATTGTAAGTTTTAAACAACTATTAGTATCCTACTAAAGAATTCACATAACATTAGCCATAGAAAGATGCTATACCTATCCTACTTCCTATAAAACCTCCAAGCAAAACCCTTTCTGAATGATCCCCACGAAGTCTCTGATAAAAAAAAAAAAAAAAAATGATCCCCACGAAGTCCAAAATTGTTACATAATTCCGGGTTTTTCAATAATATTTCCTAAATTATACTTGGGGCAGAAACTTCAGCATAACCATTCCCAGCCTCATAAGCATACATACAACTTCCTTTTGCTTCTAAAAACTACATTATCGTTCATCTTTTGGAATATTTTTCTAGGGTTTCATTTAAAAATTAACTGGAAGATTTCTTCCTTTCAACAGAGAGAAAAGTAATTTCAGACTGCTAACCAAAGATGTCGTTCGTTTCAATTTCAGAAATATAAAAATGCATAAAGAATCAAACAAAGCAAACAAACAAACAAATAAAGCTTCAATAAAGGGAAATTAACAAAAACTGCTCGCAGAGAACATACCAGTGACCCTAGTCCACGTGCCTGGTTGTAAAGAATAGTAGAGGTTTATGCTCGCTTCTTCTTTGTTGAGGGTGATCGGTCTGGATTTTATACAAGATTAATCCATAGTATAAAAGGAATATGAATATTACAAATATAAAAAGATTATCAAATTAAATACAAGAATATATATAGGCATGTTAGAATATTTTATTATACTATACATATATATATATAAGGAAAAAGGTAATATATATGAAGGAAAAAAATGTTTTGGGTTACCATTTGGAATGTCCAAGAAACTACCAATACGAGAACCACTTTGTTTTTCATAGCACAAGAGCCTTGCTATTTATTTTCACGAAGAAAAAAAAATCAAGAGAACAAGAAATTATTAAAGATAGGACTTTTATTTCAGAAAGAAAAATTTTTTTTTATATAATTTTTTTCTAAAAGGTTTTTTTAGTGACAATTTTTGGATAGTTTTAAACTCTCAGAACTGTTCTTTCATTTTATTTTTTTTTATTTATTGGGTTAGGTCGAGTTAGTCCATTTGGGCATCCTAACCTAACTCCGAAATCTCCCACTTGCACAAAATGTGTTGAAATATTCTGATTAAGAAATAGGACCAATAAATGGTTTTGTTTTTCATATTTACATATGATAGATCCCATAAAAATACCAACAAAATAATAATCATATAATTTTGGCCCCCCCAAAAAAAATTATAATCCCATAAATCACCCTTATTTTTATTTTATTATTTCAGATTTTGGCCCCAAGTAAGACTCATAATTCTCAAAAGGGCTTAATTTCAATTTCTTTTATTTGATTTTTGTATTTAATTTCTAGGATTTTAGTTACATAATGCAATAAATCTACCACTCTCTAATAAAATCAAAAGATTGTTTTAATTTATTATAAATTATAATTTAATTATTTATTTAAATAATATGTAGTTAATAATAATTCTAAAAAAATCATTCCTTAAACCTAAATATTTATTGGGAGAATTGTGTTTTTGGCTCAAAAATTAACATTTGGTCCATATAACTTCCATAATTGATAGGGATATAAGATGTTAAAAGACCAATATATCCGTCAAATTTCCATATATTACCTTTTAAGGATATAAAATAGTGATGGACTAAAATACCCAATGACCTTTCACATAAGCTTTTTTTGTCTTTATTGCACAACTATTCATGCAACCATAATAATTCAATTTTAACAATTTGGACTTTTCATTGTTTTTAATTTTTTATTTATAAATAATTGAAAATCAACATTATTTTCTATTTTAAATTATAAATAAAGAAAAATTATATTAAAAAACCATTTTAAAAAATACTTCTAAAAAAACGGTAATATGATTTATATTTTTTATATTTTCTTTTTGAAATAATATTTAATTAAAAAAAGAAAACTATTTTTAAAAATAAAAATTGAAAACCTTTTTTAGTAGTGTTTTTTATATAAAAATAATTAAATTTCATTCATTGATTATCCATTTTTATTTTTTTTCCATTAGTTATTTTAATAATAAAATAAAAAAAAATATAGTAGGTTTACAATTAAACAAAGAAATTGATCAATTATGTGTTTTTTGTGGGACTATCTTTTACATGAAAAATAATTAAATAACTAAATTATATATGTTTATTACTTTTTTTAATTTTATTTTCTTTATTTATTTTTTGTCTAATAGAAAATTTTAATATATCCATAATTAACAAAGTAATAAATCAATTGTGCACATTTTAATCTATTAAAATAAATTACTTTCTAATTTAAATAAATAAAATAAAATAAGTAAATAAATTTGGGGTTATTTCTATTTTTTAACATATCTTATATCAATATTTTTTATGGTTAAATAAATTTTTTATTTTTTATTTCTTTAATTCCAAAAATAAAATAAAATAAATAAATAAATTTGGTATTTTCTAACTGATCTTCTATTTATATTTCTTATGGTTAAATAAATTTTTTATTCTTTTTTCCTTATTTCCAAAAACAAAAGGAAATAAATAAATAAACTTGACTTAAATAATAGTTTTTAAGTAATTTCTTTATCTTTTTTTTAATTACATTTTGCATTGAAAATAAAATAAAATAACATTTTATTTGAGTCACTGTACAAGGTATTTATACTAAGTGTACATAACAAATATACTAATTGTACAAGGGTGTACAAGACTATTATTTATGAAGAATTTTAAGTGATTCTGAAAAATTTGTTTGTTTATTTCTCCTAACCAAGGATAAATGACATTCCTTATACACATTGGTTAAGCATACATTCATCTTATTTACTTTATCTAACTTGTATATGGTCATTTGAATAGGTACCCTCACTTATGATGATTGTAAAACAAAATTATGCAACAATTTTTCTTCTTTTTTAAAACCATACTAATGCAAACACGGTTAACCAATCTATTGTCAGATATTCATGAGATGATGTATGAAATTTGAGTTATTGTACAAGGATATTACACTAACTATACAAGACAAATTTACTAATGGTATAAGAGTGTACAAGACCACTTTTTGTTAAGGATTTTAAGTGATTTTGAAAAACTTTTCCATTTTTTCCACTCAAATATTTTTTCCTCACTCAAATTCTCTTACTCAAGAATTGTTTCGAATTTTACTTTTAAATTTCATCATCAAAATTTTGCAATTGCATTTTTTTTTTTATATAGTTTTAGCAATGCTCTTTCTTTCCACTATTTTTTTTTTTTGTGAAATTTTATCCAAATGAATTTATATTTAAAATTATAATTATATTTATCAAATTTTTTACTAAGATTATCTTTAATTCTTTTAATATATTTATACTCATTGATTTAAAAAAATGAAAAACTAATTTTTTACTTGAAAGGTATCTTTAATTCTTTTAATATATTTATACTCATTTATTTAAAAAATGAAAAACTAATTTTTTTTTTTAAATTTTTTATTTTTGTAAACATGTTCTATTACCTTTCAAGTAAAAAATTAGATAAGTTTGTCAATAAAAAAAAATTAAATACCACTTTCAATAATTTTTAGATAAAATTTTATATAATATATTTTATTTGAAATTTAATTTCTAAAGTCTCACTAAAAAATTGTATTGACAATTTTCTTGTTGTAAATCATAATACTTTGCATTAATCTATCTAGATAAGAAAAATTATTTAATATTAGAACTTCATATCTTAGTTATTTTTTTCAATAAATTTATCTTTTTAAAAATTTTGAAACAAAAACATTAAAAATTAAAAAGCTAAAAGGATATATATATATATATATATATATATATATATATATATATAAAATAAAGTGAAGTGATAGTCAATTTTTAAAATATGGTTAATGTAGAAAATATAAAAAATAATTAAAAATAAGAGAAAAATATAAATGAAAGGGTAATATAAATTTAAAATGAAAAAATAAAAATTAAACTAAAAGATAAATACAAAAAGATAAAAAATATTTGCATAAAAAATCCCAAAAATTTTATCATTGCTTATAATAAGAGCAAAAAGATTCAATATCTTTAAAAATGAAAAACAAAAAAACATTATTGCTTTTTATTTGACATAAAATAGAAATATAGATTGGATGAAAAAGAAAGAAAAAAAAAAGGTTAGAAGTGAGTAATACTTAATAGGGAATAGAAAAGGGAAAAAAACACAAAAAAAAATTGAAATTCAAACTCACTTGTGGCCATATAAGGGTTAAGGGTATTTTAGGGATTAATGAAGGACAATATCATTTATCTTAATTTTCATACTTTGTTTGGGTCTTGGGCTTAAATATGCATGATATATGGACCAAATATTAATTTTTGGACCTAACTGGGCCCAAAACACAATTCTCCCATATTTATTTACAGGGAAAATAAGTGTCTGTTTGGTTGTGTAATTTAAAAATAGTTATCTATTTTTAAAAGTTCTTAACATTGTTTGACAGTTGTTCTCTAAAAATAGTTTTTAAAAACAAAGTGAAATAAAAAATAATTTTTAAAGAATAAGTAAAAGTTGCTTTCACAAGTTTTAAAAAATGAAAGAAAAACATATAAAATTTTAAAAAACATAAAAAATAAATAAAATTAAACATGATATCATTTTATTTCTCTTTTCATGATTTAAAATCTCTATTAAAATATGATCTTCCATTAAATTCCATATAATTTTCTAATTTTTTTTAACTTCTTTAAATTTTTCATTAAGCAAATAAATTTTAAAACAAACCATACTTTATATATAAAATTTATTAATTTTTAAAAATAATTTGAAACTTAAAACCAATTTAATTAATACTAAAAAGTCAGGGAACTCAATATCATTAATTAGTTATAGACTAAAATTTATTTTATATCTATATCTATATATATATATATTTACAAATGTTCTTATTAGGTAAATAAACTTGAAATTAAGCAAGACTCAATGCATTGGATTATTAATGAGTTTATAATTTTAAAATCAAATAGTGAACCTATTAATACCAAATTTATGGATAAAAATTAGTTTAGAATTACTTTATTGTTTCTTTATATATATATATATATATAATCCTTATTTTATGATTTTTTTTTTCATTAGGCAAATGAACTCCAAATTAAATAATACTTAATGTGTTGAATTTATTAACGACTCTAGTAATTTTTTAAGAAAACTTAAAACTCAAGTAATGACCCAATCAATATTAGAAATTAATAAATAAAATTTGGTTTAAAATAATTTTATTGTTTCTCTTCTACATAGAATCATTATTCTTTATTTTTTGCAACCAAGTAAGCAAGCTCCAAATTAAACAAGACTTATGTATTAAATTCATTAATAAGTTTGGTAATTTTTAAAAATAATTTATTTTGCACATAATTATATTTTCATACATTTTCTCACTATAAAAATGAACTTCAAATCAAGTGATATTTTGTTTTAAATTTATTAACGAGTTGGACAATTTTTAAAAATAATTTAGAACTCAAAAAACTGATATAATTAATTAAAAATTAAATCAAAATATTTTAGAATATTATGTACACTAAATATGTACATGAAATGAAAAACTTAATTTATTTACGTGTTAAAAAAAGTTAAACTTTACTCATTATATTATTTTAAATAAAATATTATTAAAAATTATTATTTTAAATTATTATTGTTCATTTTTAACTAAATTTATGAAAATGTTAATATCCTTATGTTTCTAACATATACTAAAATAATATTTTTTATAAAAATATAATTTATGATTTTATTATAATATTATTGATCATGTTTTATTAAAAATTATTTATTTTTTACTTTATTTGTAATTACAAAACTATTTCCATTTTTAATAAAATTTTGAATTAAATTTAATTTATATTATATAAATTGAATTTACAATATTTTTACAAAACTAAAAAAGATTATTTTTAAAAACAACTTATTAAACACCCTTATTTTTTATAAAACAATGTAACAAACACCTTTATTTTTATAAAACACTAGAAAATTTGTTTTTTTTTTAAAGTTAAAAACAATTTTGAAAAAAAGTTCCAAAAAACATGGCCAAACGAGCCTAAGGATTTTTTCATGTAATTTATATATGTTTCTAATAAATACAATATAATTAATTATTTAAATAATATTTAGTGAATAATCATTCCAAAAAATCATCTCTCTAATCAAAATATTTAGAGTCTGATTGTGATTCTAAGAAACATTTTTAGCCTAAAAAGTGTTTTTTTAAAAAAAATTAATATTTAATAAAATTTTAGAAACATTTTAAAAAATATCAAAAATAATTTGTGAACAATAATAATCATGTCTCGTTGTTCCCTTAACTTATTTAGTTATATTTTTAATGTATACACTTAATCCCTTAAAGTTGTATGTAATATGTATGATATTATAAGTGTATTTATAATTATATAAGCTATAAAAATAATATAATCGGTCAATCGTAAACACATCTTTGTCAATGTAACTTAAAAAGTCTTCACTTTGAGCTCATGCCTTTTATATTCAAATTAACCGTTTGCCGAATATGTACCATAAGGATAAATTATTTCATTTTTATTGAAAACATATTGAAGTAACAACATTAATTTATCACTTCAAAACATAGTTAAAAGTATAAAGAGTACAATAATGGACTATTATAATTGCAATAAGCCCTAAGGATTTCACACAGTGAGGATGTGGCGATTAATCACTCACTTTCTTTATCAGTCATATTCAAACACATGTAATATGAAATATATCCTATGGTGGTTTCTCTTCACTTGGAGAGTGTGTGTCAAACTACTACCATACAAACCTTAACTAAGAGATTCACATTTGCAGCTTGCTCAAGTTTTGCATCTATAATTCTCCTTAAACCTTTTATGCTAGAATTCAATTTCGATTTAAATAGACAAATGTAATTGTGGGCGATTACATTCGGTCAAATGTCATTTTTTTATAAACCTCATCTTGATAGTCAATCAAGGTGACACTCATCATTTTTGTATATTTTTCACTCATTTATCATCACTAGTATACCGTGTCTCATCTCAGCTCATAAACACATTGACCAAGGCAGTTGCTCATGTGAGAAAGTCAACCTTTACTTGGTAACATACATTTAAGAGTATATATATGTGTAAATACCAATTTCATATTTAATGATATGAAAAACAAATACTTATATCATTTTGTCATATGTAGAGTATTTTATATTCAATCAATAATGATTCATCACATATAAGCAACATAAATTACAATCTACACAGTCCTAATTACTTTACATGTACAAAAAACATGTCTCTTGAATGGATTTTGTGAATAGATCAATAACCATTTCACAAGTAGGTAAATATTTTAGGATCACCTCATTTTATGTAATAATATCTCGTATAAAATTATCTTGGAATCTATATGCTTAGTTTTCCCATGATATTTCAGATGCTTTATATAAGTAATCACAACTTAAATGTTACTATAGACTATCATTGGCTCAAATACATCCTCGATTACTCTCAAGCCTTGCAATAAATTCAACTGCCATGGTTGACAAAGTTACACAAGTTTGTTTCTTACTTCTCTATGGGATGACACCATTATTGAGTAAGAATGTTGTTAAGAAGTTTACATGAGAGATATATTGTTAGGAGAACAAAATAGAGCAGGACCGAGGAGATATAATCTTAGCATGAGAGAAATATAACAAATCCTTATATTTTCTTCTATCTATGTTTTCCTTTATATAGAAGAGTTTACAAAGAAATAATTGAAGACTAATTGATTTTGTTTTCCAACTAACTCTAAAACTAACATGAAACTAATTTTGTTCTTTTGGAATATTCTATCTAACATGCCTCTTCAAGCGAAATGGGGATACCTTCACATTGAACTTGACCTTGAAGGTATTGAATTGGGATTTAGACAAGGGTTTTGTTAGTACATAAGCTATCTGGTATTTTGTAGGCAAATACTGAATGCCCAATTCTTTTTGCAACACTTTGTAATGTACAAAATGGACATCTAGCTACTTCGATGTGTTTTTATGTTGGCATGTGCAATTGGGTTTGCAGCAATATAAGCAACCCCAATGTTATCACACCACATTGTAGGACATGAAGAGCTAGGTACTTGTAGTTCTTTTAATAAGCCTTGTAATCGTGTCACTTTTGCTATTGTGTGAGCCAATATTTTGTATTTAGACTTGGTGCTAGACTTTGAAATAACTTTTTGTTTATGTGAACTCCATGAGCTAAGACCAAGAAAAACATAGAAGCCACTAGTGGATCTTCAATCATCAACACAACTATCCCAATCGACATCTAAGAAGCTAGTGAGACTAAACTAGGAAGCAAGTTGAATGTGCAAACCATGATCAATACTCCCACACAAGTATCCCAAAACCCATTTGCAAGTTTCCATGCATATTAGTATACAATGTAAAAAATGACTTAACTTGTTTACAATGTAAGAAATTGATGGCCTATAATCATGAGATATTGTAATGCTCCAATAGTACTGTAGTAAAACTTCTTATTGTTCAATTTATATGCTCTCGAACTAGATAGCTATAGGCTCATACTTGTTGGCATAGGGCAACTTTTGGCTTGTTCCATGTTAGTTATTTTAACAAGTCAAGGATATATTTGGACCGACTTAGATAAAGTTTTGTGAAATCCCAAAATGGCTCAATTCCAAGAAAATAACACAAATCTCCTAAGTCCTTGAGTGAAAATGAAAAGTTAAGATTGTGGATAAGTCTTGTGACTAAGATGGGGCTATTCCTAGTAATGAGAATATCATCCACATACACAAGTTAAAAAAAAAAAAAGTTGCAACCCTTACTATATATGAACAAGGATGTGTCAACTTTCAAGCCTGTGAAACCCCAGTTGAAGAGAGTACTTTGTAATTTTTCAAACCAAGCATGTGGTGCTAAGTTTGTATAATGCTCTATGTTGTTTGTATACATATTCAAGTTTTTCAAAATCTACAAATCCTTCATGTGAATACATGAAAACATGTTATTAACATCAAGTTATTGAATCTTTCAATCCATTGTAACTGTTATAGTTAAGATGATGCATATGGTAGTTAGCTTTATGATAGAGTTAAATGCTTTCAAAAGATCAACTCCTAGTGTTTGATTAAAAATTATATTAGTGATTTATCTTATCAAATTAGTTTTAATTTATAAAATATTAAAACTTCATTAATTTTTTAATATTTTATCAATTTTTAAATAAATTTATTTTTAATATTTTAAAATGAAAACATTCAAAATTTTAAAAGTGAAGTGATAATAATTTTTTAAAATAGGATTAATGAAAAAAATGTGAAAAATAATTAAAATAAAAGAATAATATAAAAGGACAATATAAATTTAAAATAAAAGATAAATTAGAAAAAAATAATTAAAAAAACAAGAAAGACAATTTTTTTTTAAAAAAAATTGATAAATATTAAAAAAAATTAGTATTTTTTTTTTTTTTTTACGCTTTCCACAACCCATTTCGTTAACCATTTTTTCTGGAATTTTTTTTTTTTTTTTTGGTTTTTATCAATATATCACTGATTTTTTCTGACATTTTGGTGATTTTTCATTCTATCGAGCTTTTGATTGCAAATTTCATGTTGAAGACCATCGATATTCGATATTTTGTTGACTGAAATTCTAAACCTTGCTAGGGACCAAGTTTGATTTTGAGTTTGTGCTTGAGTCTCTATTTTATTAACCTTTTTCCACTTGTTAGAATTCAATACTTCTACAACACTATTAGGTTTACTCCTCTCAAGTTGTTTTGTTGCATTTTCTACTGTGAATAACGTTAGTTTGAATATTCCTACCTTTGAATTTGTTATCATTGGATGTGTATTCAAGATAGGAATAAATAAACTTATATGTAAGTGTGGACCCCGTATTTTGGCTCATGCGTTTCCCACTCGATGGCAAGTTCGATTTTTATTTGAAAAATTATTTTTATTTATTCAAAAATGACTTGGAGTCGCCACTTATTTTTGTTTTATTTTAAAAGGGTAAACAAAATAAGAAAGAAAACCCTAAGTGTGACTCTTTATTTTGGAAAAGGTGATCTACGAAAAACCGGATCGGGTTCGGGGGTCAGGTTACTTATCGGGAAGGTACGGATCGTAGCACCCCTCTTAAGTCCCTAAAGTCGGGTCTCTACTAATAAAATGAAGTTGACATGACAATTAATAAGAAAATCAATGAATACCCAAAGCGAATCATGCACATATGAGAGTCAGAAAATGCATATAAACTAACCAGAGTGAGAATGAGTGCGTACCTGGGCAATGAACCGCCATGCGCTATTAAGAGAGGGGGCTAATGCACAATTAAAGAATAATCTCATGCATGTCATAGAGCAAAATAAATCAATCATGTATGATAATCAAATCAAACCATCAGTGGAATTTTTTTTTTTAAATAAAATAAATAAAATGATAATAATAAGTGAGTAACGGGATAAATGCGAGAATTAGAATATTAGGAATTGAGGATTAAGTTTGGAAATTGGAAAATTGGGATTTCAGATGACTAAATTTGAAAATCGAAATTTTGAAGAATTATTTAAAGACGGAATTTTAAGTAAATGAATAAATGAATGGAATAATAATAATGATGAAATAATAATGATCGGATAAATAATTGCGGAAGTTAGAATATCGGAAATTGGAAATTGAACTTAAGGCTTGGAGATTTAAATAATTATTAGATGGAATTTTAAGTATATGAATAAGTGAATGAATAAATAAATGGGATGATAATAATAATAACAAAAATAATCACTAAGCAACTGAATGTGAATAGTAGAATTTTTCTAGATTAAAAATTAAATTTAGAAGTAAGATTTTAGAAGAATTGAATTTTAATGATTAGAATTTTTAAAGGAAATAAACAAATAAATCAATGAAATATGATAATAACAACAAAAATAATATTTAAACGAATGAACGTGAACAGTGGAATTTTTGAGGTTGAAAGTTAAATTTGGAAGTCAGATTTTTGAAGAATTGAATTTTAATGATTGAAAAAAAATTATTTTATTTTTTTAAAAGAAATAAATAAATAGATATGAAATAATAATAATAACGGAAACAATAAAGATTAAATAAGTCGATGTAAAACTTGGAATTTTTTTAAATTGAAAATTAAATTCGGAAGTTCAATTTTTGAAAAAAAAATCATTTAAAGATTGAATTTTAAAAAAAATTACGTCCAAAGTCGGAGTTTTGAAGAACAAAACGGAATGAAAAAAAAAAACAATTTGAAAAACTAAAACTTTAAGAGTCTTGATTCTGACATGTAGGATAATAAAATAAAATAAAAGGAATGGGGCATGCAAAAGTGGTCGTGTATGGGCTGCCCAACAACTTTCCTTGGAAAATCCCACTTAGAAAACCAATATATAAAAAAATAATGCATGGTAGGTTGACCTAGAAATATAACCTATTGCATAGTCCTCGTATATAAATCAACGTGTGGCTGGTGGCATTCTTCTCATCCTTCTTATCAAAGCCATAGGCAATGGCAGTTGCAATGAGCCCATTGAAAATACACATTCCATCAATGCTAGCAATAATGTCTTTCCGAAATGTGGAATTTTAGCAAACGAACGCCATGGTGCTCTGTTTTGGGTGTAGCGCATGCAAAGGTTCTCAAGCTGGTGTAGGGATGTGTCTCCATTATCAGTAAGAAAATGAGTTTAGTGGGTGTTGGGAGATGAAGACTTAGAGAGAGAAAGGGAATTGGTGGTGCAGTTAGGGAAGGTGGTGAGGTGAAGGTGCTGCAACGGGTATGATCATTGAAGGAAACGGGCATGATGAGTGGAATGGGCAGCCAGCAATGGGTACCGTGGGCATGAAAGAGGGTAAGATGGGTATGGAGGTTGAAAATGGAGTTGGGTGGAGGTGGCCTTGTGCATGGGGCTTCATGCATGCAAGTATGAAATGGATGTGGTGGTTAAAGAAAGAAAAGGTGGTGACGGGTTCATGGGGCTTGCTTCACAGGTGGGTTTTCTGGATGGACTTTCATCCAAGGATGCAACCAGCCAGTCAAAACAGCATTATTGAGGTGCTTCGATGCATTGGGCTCTGCCCCTGGAACCTTCAGTCATGGCGCTTTCAAGCAAGAAACCCACAATTCTCTCCAAGCTCATTTGTCATCCGGATGATCTGGGAGAGCTCCCCTCTAGCAGAAATGAACAAAAAGGCTTCTGAGTTTCTCATTTCCTCTGTTTCTCTCCCTCCTCATGCTAACGAACAACTCCCTCTCTTACAGTCCGTATAACGAACAAGATCCAGGAACAGAGGTGGACTCAACAATGAAAAATGCATGAAAACAGAGCATAGAAGAAAGCAAATAGAAAGGTTCTCAAAGGAGGCTTCACATCATGAATCATAAGTGAACCTTCTTATTAGGTGAGAAAAACAGTATCAAATGCAAATATTGGAGGGGTTCTCGGGCATTTCACAATCACAATAGAAACAGAGCATATTAAGATTGACAATCGCAAGCATGAATTCAAGGTTATATCTCAACAAGCAACAATCCACCCCAAGCAAAACAACAAATATCCAAAATATCAACAAGAAAATGCAGAGGGATAGCTAGGATCCGAATCTAACAATAAACTTGTTGCATTCATACCTGAGAATACCTTTCTCTCATAAAGCCCTGTTCGGCTTCAAACGCCTTAAATCCACCTCTAATGCCTACGAAACTGCTGAAACCGTGAAGCTCTCTTCCTCTACCCTCCAAACATACAACTCCCCCTCTCCCCCCCTCTCTCTCGCAGCTTTCTCTCCTTTTTTTCCCTCCTCTAATCCCTCTGTTCCTCTCTTCTTCAGCAAGCCAACCTTCCGTTTGTTGTTCCTCACATCAGCAGCATGGCTTCCTCAACTACCCCTTTGGCCATCCATGCTTGCACGTCTCATCCACCTTCCCTCCAGCAGAAAAAAAAAAAAAAAGACCCCCCCCCCCCCCCCCCCCATGCCATCAAAAAATCCCTTTAAAAAAACTAAAACCTCCTTGCTCCCTAAAGGGGGTCTACAGTAAGTCATAAAAAGGAATTGACTGAGATGTAGACTAATATTTGGAAGCACTAGTTGTAGGAGATTGAGTTGGTTCACTTGAGTTTTCATTGGGAATATAAGATGTAAATTGATTTTTGGAAGGACTAGTTGGAGAATTTTCTTCAATATTTAGGTTGCCTTTTTTAACAATAGATGGTCTTGGTATGAGTTGAAGTAATACCACAAGAAGACTTGGAGCTTGGGTTGTACTCATAATTTTCTGATAAGAGCTAGAAGTTAGGATAATTGAAAATCCGACGACAAAAATGAATGTTTGTTCATCAAATGCCACATGGTATCTATATCCTCCAGTAAAGAGAAGAGGTGATGACCCTAACACATTTGAGTGAATAAGTTCTAAAGTTTTGCTAGTCTTTATAAGAGATGAATGAAAAGACAATTCATGAACTTCTCCATATTGGCAAGTATAACAAAATTTACTAGCAACTTTGTTACTAATATGTGATTTATGGCATTTGTTGAGTATTTGATGAAGCACACGATGAGAAGGATGCCTAAGTCTATTATGCCAAGTACTTAAGTCTTTGGATTGAACATTCAAAGAAATACAATTATTTGAGAAACATTGAGGTTTGAAACAACTTGAAACTATTTTATGATAAATTGTTGAAAAATGAATTCAATTGATCCAAAGAGGAGTTCATTTATCTCTTTATTTGAGTAATACTATTAATTCCATAAAAATTGTTGACTTCAACTTTTTTTGCAACAGCAGGGTTAGGTCCTTGAAGTTGATATAGTTCTATGCTCACAAATTTAGTAAAATTTTATCCTGCAAAAAATAGCAAAATAAAATAGGAAAAATAACACGAACAAATGATTTATTAAATTTAAGAATATCACGGGTACAATCTCAGAAATAATATTCTTTCCAACAAAGAATATTTTCCCTCTAATTCTTTTGCCTTGATCACACTTTGGAAGACGACGATGACGTTTCGAAGGTCAATTAAGGGCCACAAATGGCTTATTCTCGAATGACCTTATTGAATGGCAAAGAACGATTGTATTAGTTCTTTTGCCATTTACCAAACTTGCAGGGAGATTTGATGAAGCTCTTTCTTTTGTTGTAAGCCTCTTTTCCCGTACGAAGTTGCTTTTGGATTTCTCCTTAGGATTTTCCTTTCTGGAGTTTTTCTGGTTTCTTAATTTCTTCCTCTCTCCCTCTCGTTGATGGAAGATATCTCTATTTATAGATGAAAATAGAGAATTTGAATTTCAAATTCCGCAATTCTAGTTGCTTAATTCAAGGGATTTAGTTCCTTAATTTTAGCAAATTTTTTTATCTGGAGGTTTTACCACCAAGATAATAATAATTTTCTTATTATTATTATTATCCTTTTATAGTTGGAGATGAGAGAGACTTATCCATAAGATGATTTTTTTTTTTTTAGAAGATCAAATTAGTGGTAATTTAATCCACTAATTTTTTTATGTCTACAAATGCCCCCACTTCAAGACGCATCACATACATGCATTGTCATGTGGATGGGGTGAGTCTTGAAGTAATAATTTTTTCTTTTTTTTTACGCTCTTAACTTTTTCCAAGACTAAAAGAAAGATTTAATCTTGCGAGTCTATGTCCTAACTTTTGCCTTAGTCGCATTTTCAGGTTTTCGACTTAGCAAACTGTTTTTTTTTTTTTTTTTTGCTCTTAACTTTTGCCAAGACTAAAAGAAAGATTTAATTTTGTGAGCATATGTCCTAACTTTTGCCTAAGTCGCCTTTTCAGGTTTTCGACTTAATAGACTTTTTTTTTTTTTTTTGTCGTACGCAGTTTATGCTCATGCAGGTCAGGAGCATCACTTGTCTTGAGTTTAATTGAAGGATGATAAATTCACGTCCTTGGAATAAAGTTTAATTGAGGGTCAAAGATGACTTATTCTCAACCAAACTTATGAAGACCTTTCTTAAATATTTTGGAGAACAAAAGAAGCCCTTTGTCTTGATTTTCTTCAATCTTAAAAGCGGATGAATGACACTTTTGTATTTTGTTTGATATTCGTCCACGAGCTTGTTGAAGAATGTGTCAAGCTTGGAATTGATTTTAATCCAAGGGTGGTAACCATGTGTTCTTGGAGCAAAATTTAATTGAGGGTCAATGATGACTTGATCTCAAGTAAACTTATAAACAATTTCCTCAAGTGTTTTGAAAAACCCAACCTTGTCTTCTTTAGCTTTGAAGGTGGATGAATGACACTTTTGTTTGTGTTTGATATTCTTCCACGAGCTTGTTGAAGAATGTTTGGAGTTTGATTTTGACTTTTGAAGCTTCATTTTTAGATTTAGCTTCTGGGTTGCATCACCCTGCGTCATGCTGAAAGAAAAGAACACTTGTATGTAGAGAAGTTAGAGATTTTAGTTTGGAATCTCTGAATTTGACTTCTTTAATACAAAGAGTTTGTTCCTCGGTTTAAGAAGTTTGCCAAGAATGATTTTTTTTTTTTACTATAGTTTAAGCTCTTGTAGGATAGGAGCAATATGCAATTTAGGCTCATGCTTTAAGGAACATCACTACAATGCCGAGGTTTGAAAACAATTGTGGTAAACTTTGATGTCATGCTCTTTTCATCGCTGCTGGTGTAAGTGATGTTTGCACAACATGTTGCACAATCGTGGCCTTTGTCCTCAAATCGTTTTGCCCTCTTTATTTTTGTGGCATAGTGTGATGGATTCTTAAGTACCTCATCATCTTCCTTGGTTTTTCTTGGTACTGCACCGAAAGTGTTTTCTTCATCTTTACCTGACTCATCTTCTTCTGAAATCTCATGACAAGAGACCATATGAGTTGATGTCAACATCCTTCTATTGAAGCACTCTAGAGGGAAGTGTTCTCCTAAGGTGATAGGGGTGATGAGCTTTTGTATCAAGAGGTCATCAACCTGTACAATCGTTTGTTTTCTTTTAGGTTTCTTTTCTTCTTTCTTCTTCGCAGATCGATGAATATTTTGCTTACGTTGTTCCTTCCTAGGAAGATTTGGGTAGGGATGAGATTCTTGCTTCTTGTGAGGTCTTCTTCGTGTCACCAATGTCCAACCTTCTTCATTATACAACATTGATTTATTCTCAAAATGGAAGTGACGAATGGTGTCTTGATATGACACTTGTGTTTGCTTTGGTTTCAATGACTCTCATTAGATAGTATCGGTGCATGCCCCCATGTCTTAGGTGGAACATGTAACAAAACAAGATCAAGGGACCCAAATGTGACTGTAGCATGATTTGACTCTACTACTTCATCTAGATCTAGATGAATTCTTCCTTGTTTTGCAAGTTTCATTATAAGATCTTTTAAGATGAAACATTTCTCCATTGGGTGATTGATGATTCGATGGTAATGACAATAGTTCGGATCATTAACATGACCCATTTCTTCTGGACGCTTGCACTCAGGTAGCTCCATAACATTTTTCTAGAGTAGGTCTTCCAACATTCTAGACACATTTGAGTCAGGAAAATGATACTTCTTCTCCTCTAATTCCTTCAATCTTAACCGACACCTCTCATTTTCCTAGGTTAGTCTAGCCTCTTTTATTTCCTTCTTTTTATCTTGCGTTGAGATTTTGATAGGAGTCATATTTACCGTCATTGACTCCTAAATGGGTTTTATTGAATTCTTATCACTTGTTTTCCCATTGTGTCTTTCTCTATGCTGCTCAATGATAAGGTCATTTTTAGCATCATGGTTGGCTATGCTGAGCTCCATGTCATGTGCTCGGGTAGCTAATTCTTCAAAGGTACGGGGTTGTATCCCTTAGAGAATGTATAGGAGACCCCAATGCATTCCTTGTATGCACATCTCCACAGCTGATACCTCAGATAATCTATCTTTGCTGTCAAGGCTTAAGGAACACCAACGGTTAATATAGTCTACAACCGGTTCATCTTTCCATTGCTTAGTGTTAGTAAGTTCCATCATACTTACAGTTTGTCAGGTGCTATAGAAACGGTTGAGGAATTCACGTTCCATTTGGTCCCAACTATCGATACACTCTGATGCAAGGTCTATGTACCAATCGAAAGCATTCCCTCGAAGAGAACGGGCGAATTGTTTAACTTAGTCTAGCCTCTTTTATTTCCTTCTTTTTATCTTGTATTGAGATTTTGATAGGAGTCATATTTACCGTCATTGACTCCTAGATGGGTTTTATTGAATTCTTATCACTTGTTTTCCCATTGTGTCTTTCTCTATGCTGCTCAATGATAAGGTCATTTTTAGCATCATGGTTGGCTATGCTGAGCTCCATGTCATGTGCTCGGGTAGCTAATTCTTCAAAGGTACAGGGTTGTATCCCTTAGAGAATGTATAAGAGACCCCAATGCATTCCTTGTATGCACATCTCCACAGCTGATACCTCAGATAATCTATCTTTGCTGTCGAGGCTTAAGGAACGCCAACGGTTAATATAGTCTACAACCGGTTCATCTTTCCATTGCTTAGTGTTAGTAAGTTCCATCATACTTACAGTTCGTCAAGTGCTATAGAAACGGTTGAGGAATTCACGTTCCATTTGGTCCCAACTATCGATACACTCTGGTGCAAGGTCTATGTACCAATCGAAAGCATTCCCTCGAAGAGAATGGGCGAATTGTTTAACTAATAAGTCACCATTTGTACCTGTATTGTTACAAGTTTCAACGAAATGGGCAACATGTTGTTTTGAATTGCCTTTTCCATCAAATGATTGAAATTTTGGAGGTTGATAACCCATAGGCATACGTAGGTTATCAATCCTCTTAGTGTAAGGTTTAGAGTACATGAGCGTACTCTGTGAGGGTCCACCGTACTGCGCCCTAATGGTGTTAGTTATCATGTCCTGAAGTTGTTGGATAGATAATGATGCCATTGAGGCAGATTCCATCGTTTGTCTTTCACCTAGCATTGTCCTATACATATGTGGCGCATCATCGAGAGGAGATGCAACATTCGAAGAGTGGTTGAGTCCGTGACTTGACTCACCCGTATTTTGTACTTGTGCCTCAACCTTGTTTATGAGGGAGGCTATCTGCATATCCTTCTCTTCGACCATCTTGGTGAGTTTGGCGATGGTGCGGGCCATCTCTTCCAATTGCTCTTCTACAGACGTAGTGTCTGTTGTCATTCCCGGCATGGTCATCGAGAAGGGAGAAGTAAAAGAGTCAGAATGATTGGAGTAGTTTTCCTCCTTTGACATTCCAATTGGTGACCTAGTGCTAGAGTTGGTATCGGTAATAGAACAAGGAGATTTGCCCCCAAAGTCTTGTAGTGTTGAAGGGAGTTTTCCCCTACTATGAGGACTATGGCCCTTTACCCTCAGAGAAACTAAGGTGATGAGTGGTTGGTGCTCATCGCGTGTTCTTACCTGTTTTAGCAAACAAGCAGACTCACTTGTTTGTTTTGTTGAGATTGAAGATGTTGATTTTGCTTTACTACGAGTCATAGGAACTATAGCAGTGTTATGTGTTGATTGTGCAATGATGATCTTGTCATTGCCCTTGTTGACATGCATAACTTGAGTTCTTTTAGGTGCCATCGACATAGTAGAAATTATTCTTCTAACAAAAGAGATGAGAGGTAGAGAGGTCCCACTAGGCATGCCAGAAATTTGTACGCACAAATTTCGTAAAATTTTATCCTGCAAAAATTAGCAAAATAAAATAGGAAAAATAACGCGAACAAATGATTTATTAAATTTAAGAATATCGCGGGTACAATCTCAGAAATAATATTCTTTCCAACAAAGAATATTTTCCCCTGATTATTTTGCCTTAATCACACTTTGGAAGATGACGATGATGTTTTCTTGATTTCGAAGATCAATTGAGAGCCACAAATGGCTTATTCTCAAATGACCTTGTTGAATGGCAAAGAATGATTGTATTAGTTCTTTTGTCGTTTACCAAACTTGTAGGGAGATTTGATGAAGCTCTTTCTTTTGTTGTGAAGCCTTTTTCCCCGTACGAAGTTGCTTTTGGATTTCTCCTGAGGATTTTCCTTTTTGGAGTTTTTCTTGTTTCTCAATTTCTTCCTTTCTCCCTCTCGTTGATGGAAGACATCTCTATTTATAGGTGAAGATAGAGAATTTGAATTTCAAATTCCCCAATTCTAGTTGCTTAATTCAAGGGATTTAGTTCTTTAATTTTAGCAAATTTTCTTATCCGGAAGTTTTATCAACAAGATAATAATAATAATAATAATAATAATAATAATAATAATAATTTTCTTCTTATTATTATTATCCTTTTATAGTTGGAGATGAGAGAGACTTATCCATAAAATGAGAGACTTATCCATAAGATGATTTTTTTTTTTTAGAAGATCAAATTAGTGGTAATTTAATCCACTAATTTTTTTATGTCTACAAGTTCATTCTTGATTCTCTTTTGAAGCAAAAATGAAGCATTGAGTGATATGAAATTAAAAAAAAAAAAAAACACATCATTGTCACAAGCAATTTTTGAGACACTTACAGTATTTTTTGTAATGCTTGGAACATGTAGTATATTTTTTAGAAGAATGGTTTTATTTGAAGTAGGTAAAAAGGAATAGCCAAGTTGTTTTCACAAGTTTAAAAAAATGAAAGAAAAACATATAAAATTTTAAAAAACATAAAAAATAAATAAAATTAAATATGATATCATTTTCTTTCTCTTTTCACGATCTAAAATATCTATTAAAATATGATCTTCCATTAAATTACATATAATTTTTCTAATTTTTTTAACTTCTTTAATTTTTTCATTAAGCAAATAAATTTAAAAAAAAACTATACTTGATATATAAAATTTATAAATTTTTAAAAATAATTTGAAACTTAAAACCAATTTAATTAATACTAAAAAGTGATGGAACTCAATATCATTAATAAGTTATAGACTAAAATTTATTTTATATATATATATATATATATATATATATATATATATATATATATATATATATATATATATATATATATATATATATACAAATGTTTTTATTAGGTAAATAAACTCGAAATTAAGCAAGACTTAATGCATTGGATTATTAATGAGTTTATACTTTTTTAAAATAATTTTAAAATCAAATAGTGAACATTAATACAAAATTTATGGACAAAAATTAATTTAGAGTGACTTTATTGTTTCTTTTTTTATATATAATCCTTATTTTATGATTTTTTTTTTCATTAGGCAAATGAACTCCAAATTAAATAATAATTAATGTGTTAGATTCATTCGATTCTAGTAATTTTTTAAGAAAACTTAAAACTCAAGTAATGATCCAATCAATATTAGAAATTAATAAATAAAATTTGGTTTAAAATGATTTTATTATTTCTCTTCTACATAAAATCATTATTCTTTATTTTTTTTTAACCAAGTAAGCTCGCTCCAAATTAAACAAGACTTATGCGTTAAATTCATTAATAAGTTTGATAATTTTTAAAAATGATTTATTTTGCACATAATTATATTTTCATATATTTTCTCACTATAAAAATGAACTTCAAATCAAGTGATATTTTGTTTTAAATTTATTAATGAGTTGAACAATTTTTAAAAATAATTGGAACTCAAAAAACCGATCTAATTAATTAAAAATTAAATTAAAATATTTTAGAATATTATGTACACTAAATGTGTGCATGAAATGAAAAACTTGACTCATTTACATGTTAAAAAAAGTTAAACTTTACTCATCATTTATTTTAAATAAAATATTATTAAAATTATTATTGTTCATTTTTAACTAAATTTATGAAAATATTAATATCCTTATGTTTCTAACCTATACTAAAATAGTATTTTTTTTATAAAAATATAATTTATGATTCTATTGTAATATTATTATTCATGTTTTACTAAAAATTATTTATTTTTATTTTATTTGTAATTACAAAACTATTTCCATTTTTAATAAAATTTTGAATTAAATTAAATTTATATTATATAAATTGAATTTACAATATTTTTACAAAACTAAAAAATATTATTTTTAAAAACAACTAATCCAAATAAGTTTTTATTTTTTATTTTTGAAAACTATTTTTAAAAACAACTTACCAAACACCTTTATTTTTATAAAACACTAGAAACATTGTTTTTATAATATTACTAACATATAATAAAATAGTATATTTTCTACTAAAAATATAGTTTATGATTTTATTATAATATTACTGTTTATGTTTTACTAAAAACTATTTATTTTTAAGAACAAAATTATTTTCATTTTCAATAAGACCTCAATTAAATTTAATTAATTAATATTATATAAATTGAATTTAAAATGTTTTTACAAAATCAAACCAATTGTTTTTTAAGAAACAATTTATCCAAACAAGACTTTTTGTTTTTTATTTTTAAAATCCTTTTATAAAAACAACTTACCAAATATCCTTATTTTTATAAAACATTTTAAAACTATTTTTGGTTCTTTAATTTAAAAAAAAAATTCTAAAAACAAGCATAAGAAATCATGGTAAAAATAAAAAAATAAAATTAAAGTACTTATTTGACTTATATTAAAAATGAATATTAAGATTATTTTTATTTTATAGTAATTTTTGTTTCACTAGAATAAAAAAATTGTTTCATAATTAATTTAAAAAAAATTATTTATCTTTAACTCACACATAATTGTAGATTTAATTTTTATTTTTTAATAAGACTTAACTTGAATTTGATTTGATATTATTATATATTAAATTTATAAAATTAAGTGAGACATCATGTTTAAAAACAATACAAATTCTTTCATCCAAATAAGCTTTTTATTTAAATAAAAAAAACTAATTTTTAAAACATCTTACTAAACCCTCTTGATTTTTAAAAATTGTTTTCTTGTTCTCTATTTTGAAAACAATTTTAAAAAATATCATCAAATGGCCCCAAATTATTAATATTATAATAATACACATTTATTATTAAAAAAACATTTTCAAATATTATATTAATAAAGAATTATTAAAGAATTAAATTTAGACGGCTATAAAAAGCAAATGCACATAACTTAGAATAAAAGATTAAATTGTGACACATGATATTGGAATAATAAATTAAAAGTGGGTTGGGGGGGTTAGTTTTACAATATTGAGGGATTTTTATCGGGGGTGTCCCTTTTGATCAGTTTTCCCTAAATTAAATACCACTATCAACCACACATCACTCATGTGTGCACATGCATCGCACGTGTATTCCTACTTGATATTAAAAAAAATGAAGGACTTAACTAGAAATGTCTTTTATCCAAAATAAACCCTTAATAATTAATAAACTAATATGGGTAAATTAAATTAAAAAAGAAAAAAAAAGAAATAATGAAAAATAAATTAGCTACTCAGTATAGATTATGAAGGGTGATAGGGGCAACAAGTGATGCTATGGTGACTTGATTTATGATAATGAAAATCAACGTTAGAAGGCATGATTTTGTGAGATATGGTGCCTTCAACCACAATTTAGTATGATTTCACAAAAATGGCATTACTAATTATTAGAATTTTTATACTGTTGATGTCTTGATGATTCATGACAATGATAGCAAACTTTAATTATTTCCCTTGTTTAATTCCATGGTCAAATTTTGAAACCAAATGCATCCTTTTCATTCCGGGTCTATCTCAATAACTTCTTCATCCAACCCAAACCCTCCCCTTCCAATCAATTTTTTTTACCTTTTTTTTACTTTAATTATTACCCTTGTTTAATTTCTGAAACCAAATGCATCCTTTTGACTCCAGGTCTATCTCAATTAACTTCTTCATCTAACCCAAGCCCTCTCCTTCCAATCAATGACTTTCTGGTTTAGATTTAGGGGTTTAATGAGATAAGATGAAAAGGAAAATGATAAAGAGTACAACAATATTTATTAGAAAAAAAGAAAGATTTGGAATAATATTGGTTTGGGTGATTATAATCCTCTCTTAATATTAAAAGGTCAGTAAGCATTTGGTCTAAACCAGGTTCTACTGTTCAAAAGCATCCTTTGTGAGATATGTAGACTTTGAAATATGGCGTTAGATTATTGATCAAGATTTGTTAGGCCCATCCCACAATCATAAACTCTACTCTACACAATCTTTGGGCACAAGTTTGGACCAAGAATTGGTTATGAATATATGGGTCTAGTCAAGAACGGGGATTTGGGGAACTTCTGGAAGGATTGAATGTTAGAGATGGTGTGTGTTGTATAAAATGGGGTTAGGGAGTTTGATTCAAAAACATTAAACATTATAATAAGACTAATGGAGAGCGTATCTTTGATTGCATCATTGCAACATTGTAAAGTGTAGTGTAACAATAGGGGACAAGGCAGCAGTAGAAAGAGACAAGCAGATCAAAGCCAAAGTCCCTCATCTTTTGGGAGCATGTGGCTGTTTTCCTTTGAATCAAATCTAATCTGGTCTCTCTCCTGGTCTCTCTCATCTTACAAGTTACTTTACCAAAAGTCTCGGTTCTTTTTTCAGACTCCCATTTTCTATTTTCTATAAGGATTTTTGGTCTTTTTCTGAAGCATGTTCTATTTATTGTTGAGGTGGTTTACCCACTTTTAAACTCCGCGGAAAATTTGCTGAGACATTGTGAGATTTTATGAGGTGGGTTTGGTGCAGGTCTTGTGTAAATTGTGGTATAAAAGAAGTGGTGAAGATTGTGAGAAATGGCTGGAGTTAGCAGGAAAATATCAGCTGCTTCTGCGAGGTCTCACACCAGAAAGTCTCGTCATAACACCTCTAAGCTCCCTTCAGGTCTCTCTCTCTCTCTCTCTCTCTCTCTGTTCCTCTCTCCTGTGTTTCATTTGGTGTGCTGTTTAATGGGTTGCTTTCATTTCTTTCTCTTTTTCAATGAAATTTCTTCATTTTCTGTGTCGGCAGCCATTTTGGTTTTTGTCTTGGTGTATGTTTCGGCCTGCGTTCTTAATTTTAGGAATGCTCCATTTGGTCGCTGAGAAACTAGAGGTAAAGGGGAAAAAAAATTGTGATAATAGCCAATTCCAACCAATCCTTTAAAAATTGGAGTTTTTCTTTTCTTTTCTATTGCATGATTTCTCAGCTGCCAAACAGAATCTAATGGAAAACCAGTTTAATGAAGACTGAATTTGAATGGAAAGCGGTTCTTAAAAAATCAGCCAAATCAGGGCATTTTAGGATGGAATAAATGAAAATTTCCCGTTTTTGTTTCATATAGAATTTGGTCTTTGTGCCTCACATGTTTGTACAAATTGCAGGATCATCTTTTCTTTCTCAAGAAATATAGGATTTATAATTTTTTTTCTACATTTTTTATGGTGATCCTTGTGTTTCTTTTTCCTGCCCATACTTCAGATATCTACTGCACTGTGTAACTACTTGCTTCAGATGCTGCACAAAAATAACAAAAAAGAACGATTCCATTGGATTTCATTTTTCATTTTGTGTATGAAATGAATTGTGTCTTGATACCAAATTTGACACATATAAGCCACAAAGTTGCTTACTTCACAGATCTCTGTAATTTTTTTCCATGACAATTATCCAAATTACCCCTGTTTGCAATTCCAGTTCTTCCTACAAATCAAGTTCACTTTGATAACTTGATTTTTTCCAC
Organism: Vitis vinifera; assembly: GCF_030704535.1. NCBI lineage: Eukaryota > Viridiplantae > Streptophyta > Magnoliopsida > Vitales > Vitaceae > Vitis > Vitis vinifera. The sequence goes on from NC_081817.1 coordinate 10,965,447, forward strand.
TGATTTAATCTGAAATTTAGCATCAAATTGGTTCATCTGTCTAGTGAGTCCTACTATTGCATATTGTTTTCAAGCTTTAGAGTCTATTTAACATTCTTCTCCAAATTGGGTCATTGTCTTTAATTTTTTTCACAGGGATGTTAAAGAATATTATACTGGTCTTGTTGATTGGGTTGTTGTCATGGGGATATCAGGCTGCCCGTCCTCCGCCACCCAAAATCTGTGGTTCCCCAGGCGGGCCAGCCATTACGGCACATAGAATAAAGCTGAGGGATGGAAGGCATTTGGCCTACAAGGAACATGGTGTCTCAAAACAAGTGGCCAAATATAAGATTATATTCTTTCATGGATTTGGCAGCACCAGACATGAAGCGATAATTGGAACACACATGTCGCCGGTACTGAGTCGAAATTGTGCATGCTTTGTTTGTTTTAAGACTTTAATTGTTTGTATTAATTGACCCTATGGTGTGTTAATATAGGGAAGTGTTGAAGAACTAGGGGTATACGTTGTATCTTTTGACAGACCAGGCTATGGAGAAAGTGATCCAAATCCGAAGCGAACGATGAAGAGCTTGGCGTTGGATGTGGAAGAGCTTGCTGATCAGTTGGAACTTGGACCTAAATTTTATGTAGTAGGGTATTCTATGGGAGGCCAGGCTGTTTGGGGCTGCCTCAAGTACATCCCCCATCGGTAATGACTGTCACTGAGTTTATGCTTTACTTGATCATACTGCAAGTTCTCACTTCGGGATTTTATTTACCTTGAGAAGTAGTCCAAAATCTGGGAATTATTTGAGAAAACATTTTCAGTCTGATAGGAAGTTTTCAAGAACAAATTTGAAGGGGAGAAAACACAATGCATCTTAGGAAAAAATGGGAGGATACAATAGGTTGAATGCGATAAAATTGGATATTTGTTCAGAAGTCTGGAGTGATCCTGGTCAAGTGCTCCTTGTCATTTTCTCCTTATATATTCCTTCAAAAGTTTTGTTATTATCAGGTTTATGATTCTGGCAGGCTAGCAGGAGCAACATTGATCGCTCCAGTCATAAACTACTGGTGGCCAGGGTTTCCTGCCAATTTATCTAAAGAAGCCTACTACCAACAATTTCCCCAGGACCAGTGGGCACTTCGTGTTGCACACTATACTCCATGGCTCACCTACTGGTGGAACACCCAGAAACTGTTTCCTGCTTCAAGTGTGATTGGCGGAAAGCCTCAACTCTCTCGCAAAGATATGGAAATTATCCAACAGATGCCGGCAAGACCAAGGCACCTGGTGAGTAGCTACTTTTTTCATTTTGCATTACTAAGGAAAGAAACCAATAACCAAGTCTGCTTGTGTGCATTTGTGTGTATAACAATCGAGCAAACACCACTAAGACAGTGGTATCTTGTGATGGAATCACATTTTAATGTTGAGTTGTATGGTTGGTTCAATATTTCCTTGAGGATGGTTCTAACCTAGGGCATTGTGAATAAGCTTTGTGTGATACACGTGCTGGTAGCAGGTAAGGTAATAGAAGGGAAAAACACATACTCCCTCCACAAATATGTAACTTAGGGCTTGTTTGGTAATTGTTTTTTAAAATAATTCTGAAAAATAGTTTTTGAAAACGGTTTTTAAAAATCCCTCTACAAATATGTAACTTAGGACTTGTTTGATAACTGTTTTTTAAAATAATTCTGAAAAATAGTTTTTGAAAACAGTTTTTAAAAATTGTTTTTTGATTTTTGTAGAACAAAAGTTTGTTTGGAACCTAAAATCTTTTTAACCTGTTTTTAATATTTTTAAATATGTCTTAAAAATAATTTTTATATCTACTTTTTTATTTTAATCATTTTACATGTTTGTATAAATATTTCTTAGACAATCCTCATAAAACAAGTGAAAACAACATAAAACAATTAGAATATATTTTTTGAAAACACTCTGTTTTTTATTTTGTCAAACGTGTTTTCTTTATTTTTTGTTATGGAGAATTGAAAACTGTTCTAAAAAACAGTTTCCAAATAGGTCCTTAATTTTTTAAGATGTTGTAGGTGAAGAATTTACCTTTACTTCAATTCATTCATTTTACTCTATAGTGAGTTTCCAAAACTTGAAAAAGTTCTGAACCCCCATTGGTGCAATGGTTGCAAAGGGTTTGTAATGCTGTCTAAACTATTGATGAGCTGCTGATTGTGAATTATGATCGATTCAGAATTTGTTACTTGTTTAATACTCAGTTTTTTCTATAGATGCTTCAGGCAAGTCAGCAAGGAGAATTTGAGTCCATCCACCGTGATTTGATGATTGGATTTGGAAGCTGGGAGTTTGATCCTCTGGAGCTTGAGAACCCTTTTCCTAACAACGAAGGGTCAGTTCATATATGGCAAGGTGATGAAGATGGCCTTGTGCCTGTTATGCTGCAACGGTATATTGCAGGGAAACTTTCATGGATTCAGTACCATGAAGTACCAGGTGCTGGGCACTTGTTTCCTATCGCAGATGGCATGACTGATGTTATAGTAAAGGCACTTTTACTGGGGGAAAAGTAGTCAGGTTTAGGCATGGCCGGACAGAGCTCTTTGTGAACTGGGTCAAAGGTTAAGAGAAGAAAAAGAAAAAGTTTTTAGATTTGATGAACAGAAATAATGTATAACATTGTTTTCTCTTGTTTTGGCACTAAATTTGGAGTGGCTTTGCTCTCTATAGCCTTCCTGCAGGAGATATACAATGGTTATTCCTGTAGCCCTTGCTTTACTTTTCTAGTTTCTTTGCCTTTTAACCTTAAGCTTGGGAATTGGGTATTAGATAAATGGTGAGTTAGCATAAGCTATAATCTGAATCACACTGTTCCAATCATCTCTCCCCTTTGATTGGGAAGTTGGTGCTGTCACTCTCCACTTGCCCTCAACTCCTTCTGCATCCAATTTCCACACAATTCTAATCAATAATTGCAAATAATATTTTTAGTAACCAGACAAGAAGACTTTAAATGCTAGCTTGAGTTCCAAAAGAACAATAACTGTCTGGGGAAACAAATTATTATTTGCCCTGTTGAGGAAGATCTAAGTGTACATAAAACACTAATTGGCTGAGAGAAAAACTAAATTACAGTGCATGCCAAAAAAACAACACACTACACTCCGCAAGGGAGGGTTCATAGAGTGAAGTTTTGAGGTTCATCTCCACAAATTTGACTTGGCTCCAGTAAGACTCACACATCAGTGAAAAAAAACATCCTCCTAACTTACTTAGGGAGGCCAGATTCTGGGTTAAGGAGGGCTTGACTTTCATCAGAAAGCAACACTGGTCCCTTCCCAGGTCTTGTGCAGATGAAGTAACTAACAGCACCTCTCTGCTTTTGAGCTGGAATTTGATCCTTAGTTTCAGGAGGAGGTGGCAAAGCTTCCACATCCTTCATCTCCTCGACCCCAACATCTCCTAGTATTGACTTGTCACCAATAACATAACTGAAGAGAGAAAAGATAAGGGGAAAAAAGGTTCATCAGGAAACTCAGCAGCAGGAGGACCATACAGTAACCAATAACTATCACCTAAATTCCCCACCAGTCAAAGGATGATAAATGTTCTATTTTAAACCCAATATCTGCTTACAGAACCTGTTCAAATCAGTATCAGAATGTGGAGGAAAGTAGTAAAGCAGCCTCTGAAGCAAATTTGCAGCGACCTTTCTATCACGTGCAATCAGAACTGCATTCGGCCCCGCATCAAAAGTATAAGCCACCTGTTGACATTCTAAAAATTAGTCTAGCTTTTTACCTAATAAGAAGGCTAATGCAAGGAAAATACAGACAAGCAATACAGAAATTGCTCTCTTATCTTATTAGACCATTTGTTTTTTTTTTTCTTTTTTTCCTTTCCTATTAAAACAAAATTATAGCTGTAAGAGAAACTGAACAGCAAGGAACTCCACAGGAGATCTAACATAATTACCAAAGAACGATGGAAGGGCTCAATCTAAACATGGTTGGCTTCAGAAACAGTTCTACACACAAAAATTTCTATAACATAAAGTAGTGAGTGGTTCTTGCCAAAGTTTCAACCCAGGTTTTACAAAGTCATTGATTTATACCATCTGCAGGAGGATAAAGAACAAGGAATATGAGAAAGCAATATTAGTTTTGTACAGAATGATGAAATTGGCTTCAAGTTCAAGATTTGTCCCACTCAATATTTTTCATGAATTTTTTATAAGGGGAAAGGATGGAAAATACATTACATACTGATTTCTCATGCAGGTCTGTGATAAATATTTTCCTTTTGTGCACTTCAATGGATAAATTCTAAGCTTAGAAAGGTTTTCAATGAATATTATTAGAGAAGTAAGATCCCTCGCCATAAATAACACAGGATTATTGATGCGCACAGAGAAGTTTCAGCTACCAAGTTTTTTTGGCAGAGAGTAGAAACCTCTCTGCTATCATATGTTTTAGAAGAAATACTTGTCAACCTTTACCCTAAGAGGCAGTTTTCCTGCAGTCTCGTTGAGGTCATCAGGTCATGAGGGGTAAACACCATGTTAATCATTAAAACAGAAGGCAGAAAGTTCCAAATAAGATAGCCAAAAAATAAAAAGAGAGAAACTTGAGGATGAACCTGAGGCGTTCCTTCAGAGCGATTCCATTTTTCAACACAGCTGATTATCCTGAACCATAAAAATATTGTCCATAAATTTAATGGTACAACTCAAAATGAAAAAGCTAATTAAAAAAATGTTAAAGTGCTTAAAATTAGAAATTTGAAAAGATGAAAAAATGAACTTGCCTATGGGATGTATCATTCATGTAGAATATGGGAGGGCTTGTATCCAGGCAGACAGCATGGAACTGATTACTGTCAGCGCAAGTCAGACGGGCAAAAGACGGGAAATCACGATTTTTTATGGCTTCTTCCATTTCAATTATGCGTTTTGGAACAACTTCCTATGAGAATCCAAAACATAAGTAAGAAAATAATGAGTTAGCTTCAATTCTCAACGATATGAAACAAGTTCATAGACATCAAATTGAAAAAAAGGACCCCTCAAGTAAAAGAGGCCATAAAATTCAATGCATTCAAATCTAAGTTCATAGGACTCAAGCTATTTAAAATCCAGGACATCTATACAACCAGAGAAAACAGTATCTTTTCTTTATCATTATTTTTAGTAGTAGTAGTGTAGGAATTGTAGAAGAAATTGAGATGTAGGGTCTGAACAGGCACCTTTGCTCTATGTTGTAGAAGCAAACTTGTCTCAACGCTATCACGCATTCCTGAGGTGCTACTTGTTTCCTTCTGCCGTGAACTTACCTGGAATCAGCATATTCAAGATTGGAATCACAAAAGAAAGTGGGCGAGGAAGAAAACATTATGCAACAACTATTCCCAATATATCTCTGAACATTCATAGTTTCCCCACCTGTGGTGTTACTGAGTGTTCACTTGCTACATATTTTTCTTTTGAAATCATTTTTATGTCAATGGAATGTGCATTTTCTGAATTTTGGTGTTGCAATTTATGGCTCTTAATCAATATAAGGATTGTGCATTAAACACTGCACACAGCTTTCACTCTAAAAATATCTTTGTCATCAAGGCAATCATCGTTTGATAATGTTTTGATTCCTAATGGTGCATCGTTGTTTTATTGACACTTTTAAAGGCTTTATTTTAAATTTCAATATTTTGATAATAGATGCAATTTGTCACCAGCAGTTGGTGGTTCAGATTTTACTGCCTCTTGTGACAAAGATCTTCCTCTTTTCTTTCTCTCATTCTTTCTTTCAGTTTTCAAATTAAAAACAACCATTTCATTGCATGTTAAATGGTAACTAAAAAGAAGGATGAGAAATCCTTTATACAAAGTCCAACGTCTGATCAAAGAAGAAAAATAGATGTGTGCTAATCCAAAAGCCAAATCTACCTATACAGGTCAAAATGGTTCCTTGTGATAAGAGACCATCCAGTGGAACCAAAAGTTGGAAATTGTTCGTTGGCTGTTTTATGATTGGGAAGTGGAGAGAATGGAGTCGCTGTATGGAATTCTTCATTGCTCAAAAACTTAGTTCAACTTGGGAACAAGGAAGTGAAATCTCTCTTCGAACTCTCAAATCCATTATATATGAGGGGGGAGGGAGGGACATACCACGGCAATAATAATAACAAGTTCATCCCAGTGCTTCTCATCTTGAAGTTGTACTGCAATGCTGTCACTCCCATTCTCCTCCTTGAATTATCCAGAAATAAAAAAATAAAATTAAAATTAGATTTGGATGTTCAAACAAATAATGTGTCTTTATAAACCTCAGAACTCAAACTTACATTTCCCATGACCCACTTGACGAAGCCCCCATATAAACTGCGACAAGCACTGCCTGAACCTTGCCTGTATATGAATGAAAAAGAAAATTGGAAATTGGTGGTGACCAATATTAACTAGCCATCTTAAAACCCTGATATATGAAGAAACTGAAAATAATAATAATAATAGTAATACACAATTTTTATGGGAAGTTGTAAATCAAATAATAAATTAAAAGTTATTACGATATTTTAAAATACAACAGTTAAATTCATATAATGTCAAAAATAATTTCTATAAACAACAGTTTAAAAGAAGCAGGAAAGTGGGAATACATGCTTAAAGATAACAGTAAAAAGACAAATTGAACAGTTCAAAATAATCATATGTTATCACCCTTAAGCAAGTAAATGAAAATATGTCAGTTATAAAGAATACCTTGCAATAGCAGAAAGCTTCCCCTGATCTTCTTGTACATTCATTAGCTTTGCAAGGGAAAAAACTGCAAATGCAAATACAGTAACTAGTTAACAAGAGCAGGCTGATTGTTGATCTACATATTAGTTAGAATGTAGAGCAAGCTGCAAATATAAAAGATGAAATAGATGATAAACAAGTGGCTTCAAGAAGAAAAATAGAAAAACTAAAGATATGGACAAAACATGTGGTTATAATCCAAATCTAGAGAGATGGATAAAAAATATGTCATACTCAAGATATTCTGCAAAGAGGCCTTTTTCAAATAGAGGTTTCCCCTAGCAGATATATAAAAACCTTGTAAAGCCAGTGTTTCAAATCAGTGTGGACCACAATAGTAGTAGTAGCAGCAGCAGCCTGGTAGATTCATAAAGACCTTGTAAAGCCAGTTTTTCAAATGAGCGTGAGCAGACTCATAAAAACCTTGTAAAGCCAGTGTTTCAAATGAGCATGGGCCACTATATGAGACACAAAAGTTGGTCCTGTTTCATAGTCACTTAGATTGCCCTTGCACAGATATCACCTTGGCTTGTAAAATGAATCAAGAACCTTTCACAAAGCTTTATGTTATTATTGCAACTTTTCCAATTCCTATCAATTGATGCATTATTCTTCACAAGAGTATGTTAAGTCAATGGAAAATGTAATGGAGGCATTAAGAAGTATGGTGAATATGTTGGGGAAAAAAATTAATTTTTTACATTTTTTTGTAGGCAAAATATCGTGAATCATATTCACCTAAGCAACCCAATAAAACTAACCCAACCTGAGCTCTTCCAACCCAGACTGAGGTTATGTTGGGTTTTAAACCTGACCTAATCCACCCAATTGTAGCCCTTGAAGGAAAGAGAAGGAGAAAAAAGAAAAGGAAACCAAAAATGAAAAAAGATTTTGTATCTTAATATTACACCATGGTAAGGATAGTTTTGTTTAATGAAAGAACAATATGAGTTCTCCTGTTCAATTTCCATAGGGTTTAAGCTTTAGAGGCAATCAATCCCTGTCACCAGGGTCTATGATGCCATCTCTGAATTGGTCAAGACTAAAAGGTCCAACATGTCCTACCACCAAATAAAAGTCTCTAACTTCAAGACAAAAAGAAAAACTAGAAACAATTATTAACAACCAACCAACCTTTCCAAGCATCTTATTACTTTCAATTCTTAAGAACAAGGAAACCTGCTACTAACAAATATTCCAGGCATCAATATTCAATATTTGCTCCTATAAATATATTGAATCACAGAAAATGGCAATAAATTTATGTTGACAACACAAAGCTTATTTATCACAAGAAAAATGCACCTGCACACAAAAAGAAAAATAGAGAATAAGAGTATGTTACCAAGGCAGGCAAAACCAGCTGCTGAGGAAGCCAATCCAGCAGCAGTGGGGAAATTGTTGTATGAAGCAATGTGCACATGCAATTTCTCCCAGTCCTTTTTTGTGATTTTAATACCCTTCTTCTCATCCTCAATTTTGCTAGCTCGGGAGCGGATTTCCCTCAAACAATTTTGGTATCTACCACCAGAAAGGGAAATCTCCTATACTAACCAGAAAAAACAAAGAAAACCTCACTCAACACATGGCGGTAAACAGTGTCCTAAAAACAGAAATCAATGCTATTGCTATGTTTGATTCTGAGAAAATGTAGGAAAATAACGGAAAAGAAACCTTAATTTGTATCTTATAGCTTTATTATTTGGACCTCATGAAATAAAACCCTCCACTCAATTGGAACTACTACTAAAACATTTGAATCAGTTAACATTAGTTTTTTCATTTTTCTGGAACAGAGAAGTTGTGGATAGGAATTCCTATCGGGTGTATTGACAATAGTTCCCTATTTGAGGAGGGGTAGCACAAATCTTGAGCATGCATATTACCATGTATATAAGAGTCCCACATAATTTTATCATAAAATATTGCAACCTAGCAATACTTGGTAATTGAAGTATAATTTTAATTCTTTCTCATTCAACCATTTGATTAAAATATTGTAGGCCCCTCTAGCATACCTTTAGCCAAGTTTACATGGCTGAGAGCAAACGAATATGAGATACACAATGATGTGACATGTGTTTCAGATTGCATACCAGAAATGATTACGAGAGAGAGAAAGAGAGAGTTCAGTTAAAAACACAGGAGACACCTTAGCATAAAAGAGATTCATTTTGATAACAAAAAGAACATAGTAGCCAAATAACTTTTTATCTTTTTCTTAGTATTTTTATGATAAAATGGAAGGCAAAAACAAGAAATTTTCTATATCTTAGGCTTTGTTTGAGAAGCATTTTCGAAAATTGTTTTGAAAAAAACAGTTTTTGAGAACAGTTTTTTCAAAATTGTTCTATGATATTTTATAAAACAAAAATCTTTTTGAGAACATGAAATGTTTTAAACCTGCTTTCTATGCTTTTAAAAAATGTTTCAAAAATAAATTTTATATGTAATACTTTATTTTTAATCATTCTCCATATTTATATAATTATATTTTAAAACAATTATTAGAAAACAAGTGAAAACAACTAAAAGATGTCCTTTAAAAACACCCCAAACAGAAAATTGGTTTAAAAAACAGTTACCTAACAGGGTCTTAGTTTTCTAATGCTGAGTTTGGTCAATGAGAAAAATTTAAGAACATAAAAGAAATACTTATTTTGAAACTTACATAACAAATATATTTGTGAGCTTTTCAGTACTGAAATTAATCCAACTATTTGACTTCATGAAGGTGACTTTTTTCTGGAATCCCAGATGATATTAAAAGTTATAGGCTTAAAATTTTATTCCTTAATTCTATTCAAAACCAAAGGAAGGGCACATGAAACAACCAGAAAAAATTTTACTTTTCTGAGAAAACAAAAGCCTCCATTCAACCAGGACTAATTTTGACTTAGTTCAGGTGTACCTTTTTTATATCCCCCACTAAACTGAAACAAATACAAAGTATTTGATTTGAATGGTGTGAGTTTTTCATTTTGTGGAAACCGAAAATGCCATAAAGCTTAAGATTCAAAATATCACTATCATTATTATTATTATCATCATTACTACTATTATTTAACCTTTCCTAATTATCCAAAGTATACAAAAAGAAACACCTCATTTTTTTACCTATTATTATTATTTAACCTTTCCTAATTATCCAAAGTATGCAAAAACAAACACCCAATTTTTTTACTCGAAGGTCGATAGTCATACTAGGCTCGTTTAACTGAAATTTCATTTTATTTATTTAATAATGTGAAACCTGACTTCCACCATTTTTCCTCCATTTTCCCAGGAAACAAACAACACACCATATAGAAAACTACCCCGATAAAAAATTACCTCCTCATCAAACCATATCATATCACTCTAAACAGTTAAATTGAGTTAGAAATTTCATTTCACTTCGTTTATAATAATGAATAACCCAATACCAAAAACCTGAATACCACTCCCTTTCCTTCATTTTGTCAAAAAAATTAAACAATAAGAGACCAAAAAATGAAAAACCCCTGAACGATATACCTTCCCATTTGATCCACATCCAATCTCTCCCAAGGTCAAATAGTAGTATTACCCATATTTTAACTTAAATCTCATTTCATGTTATTTAATAATAAAAAACTCTATATCAAAAACCTTAATTCCATCATTTTTTTCTCCTGTTTTTCCTGAGATCCAACAACAGCAGACCATAAAATGGAAAACCCCAAGAAATTACACTCCGTATTTGAGCCACATCCAATGCTTCTAAAACTTGGAACTCAATTTAACTGAAATTCCATAACATTTTATCTAATAATGAAAACCCAATACCAAAAGCCTCCATCACATCACTTTCCTTCCATTTTCCCAAAAACCAAACAGCATGAGCACCCAGAAAATATGTATATATATATATATATATATATATATATATATATATATATATATATGAAAGAAAGAAAGAAAGAAAGAAAGAATCCCAGGGAAACAAACCTCTTCATTTTATTTGATCTACATCCAATCTCTCCAAAAAATCGAATTCAGGTTAACCGAGATTTCATTTACTAAAAGAGCAAAAGAACCCAATTCCAAAAATCTCATATCCGGCACTTCTCCATTTTCTCAAGAACCAAACAACAAAAGACCATAAAACGAAACACCCAGAAAAATACACCTCACCATTTGATCCACATCCAATGTCTCTCAAACAGTCAAACAGTCGTACTAGCCTCGTTTTAACTGAAATTCTATTCCATTTCATATCATTTACTTAATAACGAAAAACCCAGAACCAAAAACCTCAATCCCACCCCTTTCCCTCCGTTTTCCCCAGAAGCAAACAGGAAGAAAAGATACCTTGCCATTAAGCCACATGCGATCAGATTGAAACATAGGACTGACAGCAACAGTGGTAGTGGTGCAGAGGTGCTGGGGATCAAGTGTGACGCTGATGCTATCATTGACGGCCAAAATCAGGGCTTCGTCCCTCTTGCCCCAGTACTTGATCACGGCTATATTGGTGGGGGTTTGGGCCGTAGTCATGAGTATCCATTTCTGAGATGAATCAGCAGCCATTTCAGAATTCCAAATTCCAAGAGAGTTTTAGTTCAGAGTTAAGAAAGATGAAAATTGGAGAATGGTGGGGGGTTTAAATAGGAAGTGAAGTGGGAGCTGTCAACATCAATTGTTGAACGGCCAAACCCCACTCCCTTTTCATTCTTGGGACATCCTCCCACCATCAAGTCCTCTTTCATTTCTTATTTTACTTTCTTTTTATTTTTTCAGGTGTTTGCTTCCTTTGTGGATCAAAATGGTTCTTTCTTCCACTGATTTGGCTTTCTAATTCAACAATATTTATACATAATTTTCCAGAACTGGTAATGTTTGATACAATTTTCCCTGACAAAAATCCAGCATGAAAATTAATAATATCTTCTCCAAGGTAGAATTTGATAGTTAAATTTTTAGATGGATTCTTTAATAGAAAAATAATTTTATATATTTATGGGGGGTTAATCTCATGGATACAAATTTAGATTTCTTATTTTAAAAATGGGGAAAAAAAAAAAACAAAAATTGGAGAGGTGTGGAAAACAAGGATGTGCATGTGAAATGGATGGGGGATATTGGTTTGGACATATTATTTGAATCATAAATGCAACCCCTCTTTCCAAATTCATAAATGTGGTGGTCCATCTTCCCACTTTGCTCCAAATTCAACTTTTTCTCTCTTTTTTTACATTTTCTGCTCTCAACCCCTTTTTTTGAATGTGCAGTCTGGATTTTTTTTTTTTTTCCTTTTTTTCTTAATATTTTTTTTTTTTTGTTAAGTTGGATGTTGTAGATTGTATCATGGGGTGCAGATGCCATTCTCTGGACCATTGTAGATTTTATTCTATTATTTGTTATGTATAGAGATACCCATCTCTGGAGTGTAATTGACCATCAAAGTATCAATTCAAGTTAAGTAATCTTGTGAATGTTTCAATTTCTTCTTTACACATTATTATTTATTAATTATTACCATATCATGAACAATATATATATATATATATATATATATATGAGTTTGGCATTCTGAAAGGTCAAGTACAGTGAGCCTTGTGATCATTCATCTCTGTCCTGATGGGGACTTTTATTGGGTGTAACTCCTCATACGCAATTACTCAAAGTTGGTTATTTCCATCAAACATACAAAGGTCAGAACAAACTGCCAAATTGGATCATTCTATGGCTGTGATTATGGAGATTTAGAGCAAATACTAGTCAACTCATATGCAACAGATTACTCCCCAGTTTTGTTTGGTTTCTTTAGGTAAAGAAGTTAATATTTGATTTGATTTTAGGCCCTTAGGGAGGGGAAGTAGAAAATGACATAATTCTAAATAGGGTGGGAAGAATGGAAAGTTGGGGTTGGATTGGTGGGTTGGCCTTGCTGGAGGTCTCATTTATTATTTCATTATATTTAGAAATTAGAACCAATCAAATTAAAATACACTCAAATTAATTATTAGTCAACATTTTTAGGTCATTTTCCCTATCAAATGGTTGAAGCTAATGAATTTATTAAAGAGGCATGTCATGGGTCCATCAATGTGTTCCCCATGTGACATGTAATGCAAGCTTCCTTCTTAAGGTTAAACACATTTTTCTTTCCCATTTTTGTTGTGTAGTAGCAATAGCCAATTCCAACTCACTGTTTCAACACATGACAACCTCTTAAATTTATTTTCTTTTATTTTTGTCATGGACTAAGATCTAATTCTTTTTAGTTGATGGGGCAAGCACTTTCTTTTGAATCAAAAGAATTATTTTTTCTACTAAGGCTACATCCCTTAATAGTCTTTCATCACCTCCAAATCATGTCTGGAATAATTTTTTCTCATACAAAATAGACTCTCAAAAATGCAAATTTTAGAACTCTTATGAAAGGAAAAAAAATAATGAAATGGCATATAAGCAAAAACCATCACTCATTTGGTTGAAATTTGGGAATGCAGAAATCATTTTCAAGGATTTCAGAAGAGTAGACTTGCAGCCAAACACATTGCCACACTAATGTGGTGATAGACCAATAGTATCTGCCCTCTCTAGTCATACTCATTGGATTAAGTCAAATGAATCCAGCCAAATCTATCAAGCTTCCAGTCAAATAACAACAGCCTTGCCCCCTTCAACATGGCCCTTTATTTTATTTTGACCATCCACCTATTTTTCCCACTTCCCAATCAACTATTTTCTTTTCCTCATCTTCCTTTGTTTTGTATTTTATTTTCCCAGTGAGAAAAGACCAAGTCCGACTACCTATACTTTACATAAATAAATCTAGGAAAAAGGAGAACATGCATTGGTGTCTTGATGAATAAGGGTTGCAGTATCACATGGGTCTTACATGATAACGTGTAATTGTTGTGTAGTCAATATCAGTAGAGCTTCATTTGTGCATGGTTAAAAATAACCTAGGCAAGCTAAGAAGGTATCAAGGTTAGTCTTTTGAGTAATGGAAATCTCAGAAAACCGTGTCCTTGCACTTATTTGCAGCCTAAAGACAACATTGAGTATCAAATGAACAGAAAGAAACTACCCTCTTTCATAACCAGTCAAGAAATAGGCTAAAAACTCTGATTTTTTTCCCTGCAATCAAACAATACATGAGAGTTTTTTTTTACAACTTTCTCATATAAGTTCGACTCTACCTTGGTGGATTTAAACTACCAACCTCTATTCCCAGCCATTCTATTGAGCCACAGCTCACTTGTGATTTGAGAACTACATTAAATTACTGGAAGCATCATAACATCTTTAAGTCCTTTCCGTTTGCCATGTTACAACCATTTCCTCTACCAGGGCCCCATGTTCTATGTATATTACTAAAACTATCACTTCATTCTGAATCAGAATCTGGATCAACATCCACAATGGAAAAATAATAAAAGAAGATCCAACCTTGTTAATAAATCTGATATTGAGGTACAACAAGCCACCTTCAAAAAATGAGACTCTGCTGCTGGCTGCTTAAAACACAAGAAGACATATGCCATGTCATACTTTAGAATGAAATACACTTTGGGCGCGTGTGTGTGTGTGTGCAAGTGTTTAGTTTCATGTGGATAAGAGATGTCCAAAACATATTCACAAACAAGACATAATGTATAGATACTATAGATATAGCTTTACCTCCATACAAGTTCTCTAAGAGACCTGAAGAGGAAGTTACAGGGAATGATATTCAGCAAAAGTAGTTTAGTAATTTTAGCATTTTCTTGTTCTAGTTGAAGTCTTGTTTTTTTATTTTATTAGAATTCATTTTAGTTCAATTGTGCTAGTATCTAATTTGACTAGGAAAAAGAATCATATTCCTACTAGGAAATAGTCTTAGTCTTATTAGAAAAAGAAGTTCCATGAATTTGTCTATTTTAACCAATAGAAATTCTTGAGAAGTTAGTAGCTATTTGCCTTTTAAAAGCGTGATTGCCCTCCCTAGGCATGATTGCTTAAGAACCTTAATCTGATTGCCTTCTAGAATGCTGGAAATCTAAAGATCTTGCATCAATTTGGTATTAGAGCTTCTCAACAGCACAATGAAAATTTGAAGCAGTCAAAGCTATAGAGAGAGATTGATTGGTGATAATGGTGATTCATCTTTTATTTGCTGATTTCCAAACTAGAGGGGGCGGAGGTGTCTCATTTTTTGTTTGCAGACGATACTTTGGTCTTGTGTGAGGATTCCTAAGATCAATTCATTTATTTGAGTTGGTTGCTCATGTGGTTTGAAGCATTATCAAGGCTTAAAATAAACCTAGATAAAAGTGAATTAATTTCAATTGAAGGGGTTATAGCTGTAGAAGATTTGGCAATGTAGTTGGGTTGCAAGGTGGGGGAATTTCCATCTACTTACCTGCCTTTGGGAGCCCTTTTAGATCAGCAGCGGTATGGGACACAGTCCAAGAGAAGTTTTGTAGAAGAATATCAATTG
Organism: Vitis vinifera; assembly: GCF_030704535.1. Taxonomy (NCBI): domain Eukaryota; kingdom Viridiplantae; phylum Streptophyta; class Magnoliopsida; order Vitales; family Vitaceae; genus Vitis; species Vitis vinifera. The sequence goes on from NC_081817.1 coordinate 10,980,669, forward strand.
AAGAATATGGTTTCACGGGAATAATTTTCTTTCATTGAGATTATTCTTTTATAGAGTTTACAGCATATACAAATCCTTCAAATTAGGAAACTAAATCACTGATTAAAAGGAAATAATAACTCCTAACAATTACTTTCCTAAAAATACAAAGATTGACAACTAATAAATAATTTACAGCTTTACAAAGTTATTTTTTTCCATATCAGTTTCGGTTTTCCAACACTCCCCCTCAAGCTAGCTTAAAGATATCTTCCATAGCCAGCTTGCCAACTAGAAAATCGAATTGCCTCTTGTGTAATCCTTTGGTGAAGACATCAGCCACTTGTTCCTCAGTAGGGATATAGGTCATACAGACCAATCCGTTGCCTATCTTCTCTTTAATGAAATGCTTGTCCACTTCCACATGTTTGGTGCGGTCATGGAGAACCGGATTGTGAGCTACTGAAATTGTTGCCTTGTTGTCACAATACAACTTCATAGGAGATGAACCTGTCATCTTTAACTCTTCCAGTAATCTTCTTATCCACATAATCTCACAAATACCATGAGCTACAGCTCTAAATTCAGCCTCAGCACTACTTCTAGTAACCACGTTCTGTTTTTTACTTCGCCATGTAACCAAGTTGCCACCTACAAATGAATAGTACCCAGAGGTGGACCTTCGATCCACTATGCTTCCAGCCCAGTCTGCATTGGTGTAGGTTTCAATTTGTAGGTGTCCTCGTGACTTGAATAGAAGACCTCTACCTGGTGTCCCCTTTAGATACCTTAAAATCTTATAAACAGCTTCAAAATGCTCTGGTCCAAGCGCATGCATAAACTGACTAACCATACTCACTGAGAATGCTATGTCAGGGCGTGTATGGGATAGGTAAATCAATCTCCCAACAAGTCTCTAATAACGATCTCAATCCTTCACATTCTTGGCTTTTGTAGGTTGCAGTTTTACATTCGGCTCTATAGGTGTTTCAGCAGGCTTACATCTTAACATACCTGTCTCATCAAGAAGATCAAGAACATACTTCCGTTGATTTACAAAGATACCTTCTTTGGACCTAGCAAACTCCATCCCAAGAAAGTATTTTAATGCCCCCAAGTCCTTAATCTCAAATTCCTTAGCAAGTTTCCCCTTCAGCTTCTCTAGTTCATTGCAATCATCCCCAGTTAACACAATATCGTCAACATACACAATTAAGATGACTACTTTACCTTCATTTAAATGTTTGTAGAACATCGTGTGATTAGCTTGACTTTGAGTATATCCATAATGCTTTATTACTTTGCCAAAGCGCTCAAACCAAGCTCTAGGCGACTGCTTAAGTCCGTATAAGGACTTCTTCAATTTGCACACTTTCCTAACTCCAAAACTTTCTTCAAAACCTGGTGGAGGACTCATGAACACTTCCTCCTCTAGGTCTCCATAAAGAAAGGCATTTTTAACATCCAATTGGTGTAAGGGTCAATTGGAATTTACTGCAAGGGACAACAAAACTCTAATCGAGTTTATTTTAGCTACCGGGGCGAAAGTCTCTTGGTAGTCTATCCCATAGGTTTGAGTAAAACCCTTTGCCACAAGTCTGGCTTTGTATCTCTCAATATTTTCATCTGCTTTACTCTTTATTGTAAACACCCATTTGCACCCTACAACTTTTTTTTCCTTTGGTAAATCTACAACCTCCCAAGTGCCATTCTTTTTTAAGGCATTCATTTCCTCAAACACTGCCAATTTCCAACTCGGTTCATCTAGTGCTTCTTGAATATTTTTAGGTACCACAAGTTTTGAAATATTTGTAGTGAATGCTCTATAGTTGTCAGAAAGGTTACTATAGGAGATATATTTGGCAACGGGATGTTTAGTGCAGGCTCGGGTTCCCTTTCTAAGAGCAATAGGGAGATCAAGGTCAAGGTCCTGTGTAGGAACAATTGGGGCTAATCCTAAACCGGATTCGGGTGCAGATATTTCTAGACTTGGACCAAAGTGTGATGGTAAACTTAGATCAGTAACAGAAGAAGAAGAAGCATGTATATGAGTAGGAATAGAAGGAGGGTTACCTGAGACATTTAGAGAGCCATTGCTCAGGGCTTTCGGTTGACCATGTGCTGGGATGATCAGCTCGTCTTTACTTCTTCTAGGGACTTTTTTCCTTGAATAAACCACAGGCTCAGTGGTGAAGGGGCTGGTCTCAGCCTCATTAGCAGTAGGAATAATGGTTCAGCCTGGTTTGTCACCTGTTTTTCCTTTCCAATTTGCAGGTTTCCCATGGATTTTCCAACAGTTCTCACGAGTATGGCAAGGTTTGTTGCAAAAATCACACCAAACCCATGGTCTTTCATCTGATTTGCGCTGAAACACAGCAGCTTTATTATGGCCTCCACCCACAGTAACCAAGGCTGAACCTTCAATAGCAACTCCAGGTCCCTTCTTGCCCAGCATCACATTCCTCCAACTCTCTTCTCTTCTAACTTCTAAAAAAACTTCACCAATTGAAGGCAGGGGTTGTCTTCCAATGATTCTCCCCCTTACCTCATCAAACTCGACATTAAGGCCAACCAAGAACTTGAAGATCCAATTGTCTTCCATGGTCTTCTTATGATGAAGTCCATCCTCGGCAGATTTCCACTCATAGGTGTTGAAGAGGTCAAGGTCTTGCCAGATCCGCTTCAAGGAGTTGAAGTACTTTGTGACGTTGTCCTCCCCTTGTCGTATCTTACCAAATTTGAGGGTTAATTCAAAGATCTATGATTGATTCCCTAAATCAGAATACATCTAATTTACATTCTCCCAAAGCTCTTGTGCTGTTGGATAGCACATGTAATTAAAGCTAATGTCTTCTTCCATAGAATTCACAGACCATGTCATCACCATGGAATTCTAAGCATCCCATATAGCATAGTTCGAATCATCCACTACAGGAGCCTTCTTTCACCCGTCAGGTAGCCCATCTTTCCACGTCCTCTGATGTACATCCGAACTGATTGAGACCATCTCAGAAAGTTGTCACCATTCAAGCGAATCGTGGTGATTTGGACAAAGTGAAATTCCGAGGTGATAGGACTGATTTTTGAAGAATCGATGATGATGGGATTGTTCAGAGAAGGTTGAGGAATAGTAGTGGACTCGTTTGAAATATCCGACATGGTTTCAGAGAACAAGGATTGAAAGAGACAAAGAAGGAGGATTTCGGCAAGCAAATTGCTAGCTCTGATACCAAGTTGAAGAATAGGGTTTCACGGGAATAATTTTCTTTCATTGAGATTATTCTTTTATAGAGTTTACAACATATAAAAATCCTTTAAATTAGGAAACTAAATCACTGATTAAAAGGAAAGAATAACTCCTAACAATTACTTTCCTAAAAATACAAAGATTGACAACTAATAAATAATTTACAGTTTTACAAAGTTATTTCGTTTCATATCAGTTTCGGTTTTCCAACAAAACCTACAAGGAATCCGAAAAGGTGATGAAGATCTTAAGGTCACTTCCATCAAAGTGGCATACAAAGGTCACTACAATTCAAGAAGCAAAAGACTTGACCAAGTTACCTATGGAGGAGCTCATAAGGTCATTAATAACATATGAGATCAATTTGGCAAAGAAGCTACAAGAGGGTGAAGACAAAAAGAAAAAGAGCATAGCTCTCAAAGCTACAACTAAGGAAGAAGAAGATGTTGAAGAAGAAAAACCAAGTGAAGAAGATGATGATTTAGCCTTTATCACAGGAAACCTCAGCAAATACATGAAGGGTGAAAGGTTTAGAGGAAGAAAGTTCATCTTTAAAAGAGACCTTTCTAAAAAGAATGTGGAAAAGATAATATATTTCTAAAAGGAAGGGGGGAAGGGGGGGAGGGGGGGCGGGGTTATGTTGATTAGAAATACTTAATAAGCATGTCAATCTATTACATGTCTTTATTTGTAATCCCTAGAAAGGTCAAATTGAGGTTAGAGAAGATTCAAAGGGACTTTCTTTAGGGAGGTTGGACTTTGGAGAAAAAGTATCATTTGGTTAGTTGGTTGCTTGTTTGCTCAAATAAGAGAAAGGGGGGTTTGGGTATTATAAATCTCTCTCTTCTAAATTGAGCCCTCCTTGGTAAGTAGAGTTGGAGATATGTTTCTGATAGGGAAGTTTTTTATAAGTAGATAACAAAGGGGGAGTATGGGAAGGAAGGAGCAGGTTGGCACCCTTGCAAAGTCAAAGATGGTTATGGGGTTGGTGTTTGGAATGTTACAAGGAAGGGGGGTGAGATTTTTTCTTTAGTAGAACTTCCTCCACAGTTGGCATGATTCCTTTGTAGGGAAGGAAAGGAAAAAGTGTTAAAAGCCGCACCCCTTTGCATATTTTGGACAATTTGGCAGGAACGAAATCCAAAAGATTTTGAAAATGAGGAGTAGACTGATCAAAAGCTAAAACTTCCATTCCTTTATATTCTTTCAACTTGGGTTAGCATGTTTATAAGTAAAGGCTCAATCCTTTGTTTGATTTTGTGGATTGGCTGGGATCTTGTTGAGAGTCGGGGCTGTTTTTTGTGTCCTCTCTTTTAAGGCCTTCCTTTTGGTGCTCCTTATATTTGTCCTATTACTCTAGGGTACTTTTTCCTACTACTAATTTATACATACCTATCTTTACCTATCAAAATAATAATAATAATAAAAATAATAACAACAACAAGACCATATAATGGTTTGTGTCAAACATAAGACCATATGTTTCATCTGTTGCTTCACTGTATCATTCTGTACATGTTTCTCACTAAACTATCAAGCTTACCCATTTACTTAATCCTTTCATGTGACTACCAACTAGAGGAGGAGAGAGCTAGTTAATAAGTTACAAAAATTCTAAAAATTAACTATTTTTACTAGAGGAAGAAATCAATTAAATGCACTCAAAAAATTAATAAAAAATATTTACCACATTTTACATTGTTTAAATAATCACAAAAACTCATTTAAGATTGATATGTAATAGTATAAGAATTCAAAACTCTACTATTTCAAGTATAAATTTTTTTCTAGTAAATATACATTACTTCATAGTTGATTTGATGCTGAATAATGGACCCACCATGACTTTGGTTCTTGTATAAGCTTGATACTATAATGCAACTTGGTCATAACTATGTCATATCAGCCATGACTTAGTTACAACTCAATTGTACTAGCAATGACTCGACCTACCAACTGATTCATTGTTACAATTGGAAAATCCATCTCGGTAATGGTCATTCTAGATACGACTTGGCTAAGTCATATCAAACACAACCAATACTTAAACTTTGGACCTAAAGCTTTTGCTTGCAACCCTCTAAGAGGGCTAAAATTTCTACCTCAATGGTTAAACTCATTCTCACATGTTCATAGAATAATATTTAACATATGCAAACTTAGAAATTAATAAAGATAGACAGAAAACCACTGAAAGATAACCTCAAATCATTTATCACCAAATAATATATATATACCATACTGTCTAGGTAACCTAATTTGCATACCTGAATATGTGACAGGAGCTTATGGAATCAAACTGAGTATGATGCCAGGAAACGATCGGTACTACATTCTTGACAGGTCAACCCAAGCAAACAAGTTCCAGCCCAACATTTATCTGGCTAGAACAACATATCATCAAATAAATAAGTACAGAATGTATAATTCAAAAAATTTCTCTAGTTGAAGATAAACAGAAAAAATCTTTTCTTTCAAGTTAACTCCATCATACCCCAGGAAAGAGACTAAATAAAGCAATTTCTACCCAGACACTCCCAAGTGAATTTTATCCTATATCACATGTTATGATCAGGGATTGGGGGGTGTTGGAGACTTGGAGTTTCTGCAAGTGTTATCCTAAGAAACTCATAGGAATTAACTGGCCAGTGAATTGAACACCATCAACTAGAGTTTGCCCACTCTTCTCAACACCAATTGATTTTAGGAAAGGTCATGTGATCTAGGACTCATGAATTCAAGTCATCCATCAACGGAATACTAATGTGGGGACTGTATTATTATAACTCTGATAAACTCATAGGTGAGGTTTCATCCACTCTTCCCAAGATTGGATAACTCTATCATGTTTTGAATTGCATTCGAACATATGATATCAAAAGACCATTAAAGTATCCTTATAAAAAAAAGGCCACCAAGTAAATTAGATACTAATCACAACTAGTGGTATAGTTCCAGTCTTAGGTTTCTGCAAACAGTGCATAAGGCTGTGTAGAAATGGACTTGATTTGGAGTTCTGATGCCAAGGAATTGAGAAATCTGTCTTCTACAGTGTAATTGTTGTTATAAGTCTTTCACTAAATTCAAAGACACCTAGATATAAATTGCTCCATGGAACTCAAATATGATTTGGGCTGTTTAATTCCATTTGCATAACTGCAACAAAAATGCCATGAATTAAAATTTTATCTGCCTTCCTCCTGTTTAATCACCCGCAAATCACATACAACACTATTCCATTCTCTTCTCTTCAGTCATCGCCAGCTCCTATAAAATTTTTCTAGGGAAGGGCCCAGTAACCTACTTTCCCGGATGATTTGGGAAATATATCATCTCCTTTCAATTAGCTTCCGATAAAATAAAAAATAAAAAATAAAAATAAAATAAATAAATAAGAGGTATCTCTATCTATTGAAAGGTCAAATTGCTCCAATGCAAAACAACATTTTTTTACTTCCAAAAAAGGAAAAGAAGAAGAAAGAAAGAAAAAATCACCGTATTGCAGGAAAGAAGAACCAATCAGCGTTCCACCCATGAATCCACAGCGGATTTCCACTATCGATATGCCTCTGATTGATGTATTCCGTGACGGATTCGGACAAGAGCCTGGTGAGTTTTGATGGCCGAAAGGACGATGGAGAGCTCGGAAGGGCTCCGCAAAGGTTGGTTTTGGTCGGGAACGTGGCCCTTGAGGAGGGTCCGAAGCAAGCGAGGCTTGAAAGCGACGTCGTAAACGTTGTGGAAGTGGTCGAAGAGCGCCATTGGAGAGGGAGAGGAAGGTGAGGTTCAGGGTTTTAGAATGGGCTTTAAAGCCTTAAATGTTAAATCCAGGTTCGGGCCGGGTCGTCGCTCGGGTTGCTAGTTCTCATCAGCTCCTGGTTCTCAAAATCCATGCAATTTTCCTATGGACTCCACTCGTTCACCCCTTTCTCATCTTGATATCCCTATTGCAATCCTAAAAAGAGTTAGGAATTGTATCACATATCTCATCGCCAAATATCGATCTTATCAAAGACTCTCATAAAAATGAGCTTTCACTTCAAATATCTCTCATTTATTTATTTCTAAAACTATGCAAAAAGTACTAAGACACTTAGAGTGGAGGCAAATGAATGCTCTTTCGAAAAATAGAACATGGGAAATTATTGATTTACTTAAGGAGAATAAATCAGTGGGATGTGTTTTTGCAATCAAGTATAAGCTTGATGGTGGCATTAAAAGATATAAAGTAAGGTTAATAACCAAAGGTTTCACACAAACCTATGGAATTAACTACCATCTTACCTTTGCACCTATTGCAAGGATCAATTCCATTCAAAGTACATTTTAATGCGCGTTTACACCAATTAGATTTGAAGTGGTAAAGTCCAATAAAAGTATGTAAATTCATTTGGAAAAAAAAATTATCTTAATTTTGTTATTCAAAACAAAACTTTTAGAGTAAACTTCGAATTTTTTTTTTTGTTTAAAAAATCTATACAAAGAGAGTAAAGTTCATATTTAACATATAAAATTGAACATAACTAATATTAAGTTTTTTGTATATAAAACTTAAAGACAGGTGAATATAGTTCAACATGTTAATCGACAACTTGATGGGATTGAGTCACCTATCCAAATAACTACTATTTTAATATTTTTATATTAATAATTAAAAATATTTTTTGTTATAGTGATTAATGAAGTAGGAATAATGCTTTTACATAAAAGAGATTGGGTGCAAAATGGAAACGTGTACCACTTTGAAAGGTGCTAAGGTAAGAGTATTGAACTTAAAGAAGACTACAACATGTGAAGAATTATTGAGGATTGTTTGTCACATTTTAAAAGTAGATCTAATGAAGCATAATCTTTCGATGAAGTATATATTTAATGTCAGTATAACAACAACTCCTATACAGTTAAGAGATGAAGAAGATGTGAAATTTTCATTTGTTTAAATTGCATTGATAGTAAATTACCAAATCCATTATGTATCACAAGAGAAAAAAGAAGTGACAACCATGGGTGTGAATTAATCATCAACAGTGATTTTAGTCGTCATTCATTGTCTGGGTTGAGAAAGAAATCGATGAAGACCAAATATTCATGAATATGAATGAGACTTTAAGTGATTTTGATGATGAAAACAAAACAAGGTTAAGCTATGATTCACTTCATTGTTCTAATTCCTATGACTTAAGCATGAATAAAGATGATGAAGATAGTGAGATGAATGTCAACCCTAACGAGGATAGCCAAGCGATGCAAATCGATTTAATGGAAAAGACAACAATAGAATATGAATCTAATAAATAACAAAGCACAAGAAAACCATTTATAACTGATTCTAGTGAAACTAGTGATGACTATACGGAAGAGCACCAAATATACTCCAATAAGAAAGAATTGCAAAAGAAGTTGTGCATGATTGCTTTGAAAATATAGTTTCAATTCAAAACATTATAATCTTTGACCAAGTTATTACATGTTGGATGTGTCGATAAAGAATGCAAGTGACAACTTTGTGCGATCAAAGTGGGAAATTTTGATCTATTTTGAAATAAGGAAATATCCTTCAAACTATAATAAGGCATGGAAAGCCAGAGAATTTGCTTTAAGTTTGATTAGAGGATCACCTGAAGAGTCCTATAGCACTTTGCCATCTCATTGTTATGTCTTAGAGCAAAAAAATCTTGGTACCATTACTAATGTAGTTAATGACCATGACAATCAATTTAAGTATTTTTTTTATGGCTCTTGGTGCTTTTTTTCTGGGTTTCATATATCAATAAGGTTTGTTATTACAACTGATGGAACATTTTTTAAGGCAAAGTACTTGAGAACTTTGTTTGTTGCTACATGCAATAATGACAACAACCAGATATACCCTTTATGTTTCAGAATTGATGATTTTGAAAATGATGCTTCTTGGGAATGGTTATTTAGAAAATTGCATAGAGCAATTGGACAAGTTGATGATCTCGTGGTGGTTCCAAATCATCACAACAACATTGAAAAAATTGTACAAATTTATACATGAGGCAAAACCTCAAAACAAAGTTTAAGAATGTCGTAGTCCATAAGTTGTTTCATGATGTTGCATATACATGCCACTTGTTAGAATTCAATGTTATATTTAGGCAACTACAAATGATTTCTCCTAGAGCAACAATACATGTAACAAATGCAGATGTTGACTAATGGGCTCGTTGTAGACCCCTCATTTTGTCCTTGACCCATATAGGTTACCATCCTAATAAATTATCATAATTCATTCACTTATGATCTCTAGTTCTTCCCCCGAAAGCTTCTTAAAGGATAACTACGGAACTTTGATGTAATCACATAAACTTCTGAGTTTGTGGTTTAGGATTCTATTGTTTAAACTTATCATTAACATTAAATTTGAAACAAAAATATGAAATCTACATTTTAAAATATAAGGCAAAATAAGTTGTTTCTTTAAATAATAAACATGCCAAAATAATTTTCTTTTTTTAATAATTCATGACCCAAAAAAAATGAAAATAAAAAAATAAAGTAATATTGAAATTCAAATTTATTACAACTATCAAGTTCATTTTTTAAAATAAACTAAAAATAAATCATTTTTTAATAAGAAATAAGCTAAAATAATCTTCTTCCTAATATTTCATGAACCATAAATTTAAATTAAAATTCAAGTTTATTATAGCTATCAAATTCATACTTCAAATGTAAAATAAAAATAAATTGATTCTCTTAATAATAAACACATTGAAATAATATTCTTCTTAATATTCCATTTACCATAAATTAAAATAAAAATTCGAGTTTTTTTTATGACTATTGAATCCATGCTTTAAGGATTTAAAAATAATTAGCTATAATTGATAACAAATACATTATTTAGAAACTTTAGTAACAAGTTCCATTTTTTTATGTAATTTTTATACACTTTAATAACTAATTTTAAAATACTCCCTAACAAGCACCAAACATCTCATAACCAGACACCAACCCATGCACCTATTCTTCTAGCTCATACCAACCCATGATCCTACTATAGAGCCCTCATTAGACGTCGTCCTATCCAGCCTTTTTACAACTCCATTCTTGGCTGCCCAAAGCACACTTTAACCCATGCATGAGCCATACCTGAGTTTAAGGCCAAAATAATACTTTTGAAGAAAAAAAATAATGGGAATAGCGTCCTCCCCAAAATTTTTACCATTGTAATCTTTTCTAACCATGTAATCATCCATGTGGGTTACCTTTTTTTTTTTTTTTAGTGTGAAAAATCACCTTTGGTGATTGTGGTTTTCAAATCCTAATAACCATAAAACCACAATTAGTAACTGTGGTTTCAAAAATATCTTTAAAATTATAGTCATGAATTGTGGTTTTACAATTTTCTTTTTAATTTTTTTATAACCATAGTTAGTAATTGTGGTTTTAAAATTATTTTTAAAAACTAGTATTGTGATGTTAAAATTATTTTTAAAATCATAGTTAGTAACCGTGGTTTCAAAAATATCCTTATATTATACCCTGTTACAATTTTCCACAGTTGGTATTATGATTTTAAAGTTATTTTTAAAATCTTCTTTAGAACCATAGTTAGTAAATGTGGTTTCAAAAATATTTTAAAAATTTTCTTTAAAACCATAATTAGTAACCGTGGTTTCAAAAATATCTTTAAACTACAACCTATTAGAATTTTTCATAGTTGGTATTTTGATTTTAAAATTATTTTTAAAATCTTCTTTAGAACCACATTTAGTAACTGTGGTTTTAAAAATATTTTCAAAATTTTCTTTAAAATCACAATTACTAATTATAGTTTACAAAATATCCTTAAAACCACAGTCACGGACTATGGTTTTACAATTGTTATTTATTTATTTTAAACGGATTATGGTTCTACTATTTATTTATTTATTTTAAACGGACTGTGGTTCTACAATTTTTTTTTTTTAATTTTCTTTAGAGCCTTAGTTACTAATTGTGGTTTTAAAATTATCTTACTATGGTTTTGAAATTATCCTTAACAAAATTTTTCTTTACACTGACTACTATTTTAAAATTTTTCTTCTATCTTTTTTCTTTTTTCTTTTTTTTTTTTCAAATTTTCCTTAAAATTTTCCTTGAAATTTTTAGAAAATAATTTCACCTACATGCACTCTCATAAAATTTTATATATTTATGGTAAATAAATTTATTTATTTATTTTTTTTACAGATTTTATCACATATGAATTGAAGAAAATTATTTTTTCATATTATTTTTATTTTTATATTATTTTAAAATTTTATATTTTCATATGAAAAGTAAAGCCAATGATTATGATTTGAGATTTTTCCTTATTAAGTGTGATTTTAACTTATGTCTTGGTTAAAATGTATAATTTTTTAATTGTATATAAGAAAAATCGGTTATGGTTGTAAACATTTGTTTAGTTAAATTTTCTTTCATTTAGGCCTTAGGATGCATTTGAGGCTTATTTGTTTGAATTATCAAGGAAACGGGTGAATAACATAACATCACTAATTTGAATTGACATTTTATATAAACTCAAATGTATCAACCAAACTATCATAGTTCTATAAACATGAAAAAAGTTCTCATTGTATGCCACATGATGGAATCTTTCTCTTTCGTTGTGAACATTTGCAGTAGATGACCATATTTGTTGGATCCATCTATGCTATCTAAAAAGTCTTCATCTCTATAGACTGTGACATGTCATCTACACGAGCTATCGAGTAAGATGGAAATGATGGAGGTAGAACTCAACGTACACATGGAGCCCAATGTCCTCTAAGTACCTGTACATGTAATCATGCAACATAAGATGCACCCTCAAGAAAAGGTGGAAGTGTAATGGATTCTGTAGTAGATGGGGGTGCATCCAATGATATAGATGGCTTGGGTGGAGGTGGAGGTGGGGGTGAAGAAGTCAGTATAGATGTAACATGAAGGAAAAAAGGTAAGTCCAATGATATAGATGACTCAAGATAAGTAAGGGTAGATGATATGGTAGTCTCGAGTCGAGGTGAAGGGGCTAGTATGGATACATCAAGGAGAAAAAATGGTGACTCTAATGATGCAGATGGCTAAAATAGAGAAAGGATAGATGTCACTGGTGGATATGAGGGTTGTACCAAACTAGATGTCAAGGTACATGTCATTGACCAGCTCGACAACTACCTCTCTCTCAACCTCTAATGGATGGTACCCTAACAAGCATAATCAATGATGATGGTATCATGGATGGCCCTAAAGATGCAAATGACACTTGTGTTAAGTGTATGTGACGGTCTTCTCCGATAGCACATAAAACATCAAAAGCAATTCAGTGAGTTTCCTCCAAATAATCTAAAATAGCCATCTACGATATGATAGTGATTTGTATAAGAAAATGAAACATGAGGCATTTGCACATAATTTAAGTTTAACCTTCATTAAAAAATGGTTTTTCATCTCAAATGGTCTCACCAATAACTCAGTAGCAGAAGTTGTACTATGGAACCTCATATGATCTCTATGCAAAATAGGTGCGATTAGGCGTTGCATGATACGTCGATACCACTGAATATATGGATCATAAAAATCCATGGTAGTAGTGGCAAGTGGTGTTGTCGCAATACACTCAGAATGAGTAGACCAAAGAGAAATATACTAAGCATCGAATGTTGTTCGATCATACTAATGTCGTCCTCGCATATCCACTAAATGTAGTTCCATATCTATCAAACAAAGTGGAGGTATCCCTTGTCACATACCAAACTGGCATAAAACTCACTTTGGTTTATGCCACTCAATAACATCAAAGCAAATAAGAGGTGACATAGTTCTCCTAATGTTTTGGTCAACCTAACATATAACCGAAAGATGTTCAATTAAATATGTTGTATATGGCTTCCATAATACTAGTAATTTTAAAAAAAAATTAATTAGTCATATTGGTGCAAATTGTTGCAAAGGTAATCTTATGCATCAATTCTTTTCCTAATCTTGTGTCTAGGCATCCAATTGGTCTCGATAGAATGTTAACACATGTGGTGATGGGTTATGAGCCCAAGACAGAGGTACTCTTCACTTGTGGCCCAATGGATCAATTGGGAATGCCTTATCTAGTAATAAATTATCATGTAGAACATCAACTACATCATCATGTACATATGGGACTGGTATGAGCACTGGAGGACGACTTAAATCAGTTCGACCCACATGAAGTCTCTCCCATGAACACAACTACAAAATCAGATAACATTATCAAAATTAGACAACTTACAACAATAATGCATGCAATTAATTATAATAGATAGTTATGTCAAAAGACTTGTAATAATGTGATAGGTCTAAAAATCTGTGTCACTATCCAAACTGACATGACATAACTCTCTACATAAGTATGCCAACATTGTGTTGCCTCAACTATAGTGAAAAATCTCAGTGAAGTGTCTCAACAATGGAAGGTAACATAACTATACATGTATGCCAGTCTTGTCTACGAACAATGTTCCACCCAATAGTGCTAGTATAGAAGCACAAGCATAGCACTGTAAAATAACATCATCTGCCCCTGCTGGAGGATATGAGAACCGTTCATACAACCATCATGCTAATATACCTAAACTTCTAATCTGAGATGGAGGTGAGACCACACCTAAAACCTCTGAACATAGCAGTGACCAATCTATTTCACATGTGCCAGTGATAAGAGGCCTGTGAATACGTAATCCTAAAATCATGGCTATATTTTGTAAAGTAATAGTCATATCTCCAATAGGTAGATGAAATGTATGTGTCTCGGGTGTCATCGCTCAACAAAACTAGTGATCAATTGTCAATCTAGTGAAATGTGTCTGACACAGTATACGCCATAAAAACCAGACTGCATGACATATGGGTGAATATGAGGGTCCACTCCTACTCTCACATGAATGCCCAAAAACGTTGTCGACATGTTAATATCCAATTAAGCTAATAAATGTTATATTTGGATTAACTAAGATATAATATATATATATACATTAATAGCTCACCAAAGTCCACTAATTGAGACCTATGTCTATCATGTAGCACTAAAATAGAGTGATATAATGAATTTGGATCAAATTTTCCCTTTATGTGTTTCATTACTGTATTGTCATGTTAAACTAATGTTGATATTATAATTTTAAAATTTTCAGCAAAGTCTCCTCTATTAATAGGGTATTCTCCAAAATACAAAGAACATGATTAATCAAATATCCATTTGCAAGCAATATACTCTTTGAAGGCTAATAATTATTAATAGTACTATTTTGAAATTAATTGCAAAGTCTCCCTTATAACATAGGTATTGTCCAAAATGCAAATAACCTAATTAAGCAAAATATTAAACTAAAGTCAACATCCAAAGCTAACCAGGCCAATGAAAAGTTAAACACAATTAAATCCTCCATGAACTTGTGTCTATGTTAAATGAGGAATACAATGTTAATGTCACATCATGATGCCCCAGTACCTATGTTCCTATTTGGACAAGAACGACGATTGTGACTACTTTGTTTGCACAAACCACATGTAACTGAGGTTTTATCTTATCCAACATCCATTTTATTATGCAAATGAGTAGATTTAGGTTGTTCACTTGACACATCTTTCATTGACTCTATAGGCACAATAACTAGACAACATATGGTGGCCACTCATACTCATTGTGTATGGGGTTAAAACAATGGTGCCCAAATGCTAAATTACGATTGTATAGTATAATAATGTTGAATAAATGATCTAAAATCAATTGAACGAAAATGACATGCCGCTAGAATATGACTACATTGGAATTCATACATGAGTGTTTTGCCACATGTGCATCTATGCTCATGTAGGTTAACACAATATGTTTGCCCACCAAATGATGTCTTTTTACTAACCCTATTGGCCTTTACATGAAACAATCTTTGGAAGTGGTCATACAAAACAACCTCATGGGGTCCTATCTTAACAACATTTGCATTAATCTTAGCATCAACACATGAAGTGTATTCTTTACCTGAAGCAAGTTTACTAGCACCATGTTTTCTTCTTGCAACAACATAACTATTAACTCGATAGAATGTCAATTGAAAAATGTAGTGATAGGCAAGCTTTATGCCCCTTTAAGTACACTATTGAACATTTTTGACATATTTGTAGTAATTATGTCATATCATCGACCTCCATCATGACATAGTGCCCATTTCTCAAAGGGAATAGCCTCCAACCAGCTTAGTGCATCTGGATTAATCCTCCAAATTGTGTCCATATGCATGTTGAACTTTTCTACCTTAGTTTTTAAGGCGGCTCTGCATAAAAGTTATTTCAAGCATTTGTCCTTAAAGCGAGTCAAAGTTGCTAACAAGATAACGCATACAAATCCGATGATATGCATTTGGTTCTAACCAACCAAGATAAACATTAGCAAACACAACCATAATGTTCGAATGACAATCAGAGATAACAAACACAAAGACTCCTCCTTTGAGTTACTCAATTTCTAATACATGCTAAAAACCATCCCCAATTATCAACATTTTCACCTTCAGTTAATATAAAAGCAAGAGGGAACAATTGATTATTTCTGTCACACCCCATGACAATCATTACAATGCCCTTATACTTCTCATACAAGTGTGTACCATCAATAGTCAGCGTAGTATGACAATGCTTGAAGCCCTCTATGGAATGATGAAATGCCTAAAAGACTTATTGAAATATCTTTTTATTTTGCATATTACCTAGGAATGTTTTAGAAATTACAACACATCCTGGATTTGCTTGCTCTAAGGCACCAAAAAATGTAGCAATTTAGCATATGATTTATAGAAATCACCAAACAAATTAGTTAATGTTTTACGCATGCCTTTCGAAACTTTAGTGTATAAGATCTAGTACCCAAATCTTTATATAACACTTGCTTGAATGACAACCACTAAAAGTGTGAATTGTACCTTTATCATTCTCTTTATATGAGCGGTTATCAAGTTTGAGCCTAAATGATGATGGTCTTGGTTCATGCAATAATTGACACATGTGTGCGGGCCACTATATTTTTTTAATTTCAAATAAAGATGTCCTTTTAATAACAGTAGCATGAAATCTTCAAGGACATTGAGATTGTTCAGCTTTCTTGCATCTTATGACCAACAATTTCTTTGTGGATGACAAAATGATATACTCTTGGTGTGAATTAATAGAGTACATCTTTACATCATGTTGCAAATCTGCTTTAGAATTAAATATTTGGCCAACTGTGAACTCTACGGTTGAATATCTCGTAAAAGTGTTTCCACAAAGGATCTAATCACTTGACACAACATGACCAATGTTTTCAATATTTTCAAACGGTGGTGATGGTGTCAAATGATATTGCATTGGAGATAATTCAACTCGGTCAACTAGATCCTTTGGATTCGGGTTTTCTGACCAGTTACAACCCCCTTCCCCCTTCCCTCATCCAATGCCACATATCTCATTTGTTCTCTTTCAATTGCCTCACGAACAACTAAAAAAGATGAGCAACCTTCCCCATCCTGATTATCATCATTATGAACATCTTCAACTCCTACATTGTCTTCCTTTTTCATCTTCCTCATCCTCTTTCGCCCTATGCTCAAAAGTGAATGGATTCAGAACTAGTGCCATCATTTTCACCAAGTAACAAAAGTGTGCAGTTACCAATTGGTGAATTCATTTTTAATTCAATCAGTACTTGTTCAACAAATAACTCAACTTCATTCATCCCAAATCTGTTATGCATTTCTAACATTCGAATTGCACTACTATCAATTTTTACTAGGCAATGTTAGAATTTATTCTCTCTTTTCATAAGATACTTACAACTAAGAATTAATAGAAAATGTTCTCTATTGATGCCAGTGATCGAGTATATCATTCCCAACAGTTGTTCATATGTTGTCCCAAGAGGCATATCAATACGTTCAACCACAACTCTATACCCAACATAATCAATATCAGTTTGTGTTCTCATCATTTTACCATTACAAAAACAATCTATTAGCACCGATGAATTAGACATAGTTTACCCATACAAAAAGCTAATAAAATCAAATCAATTTCATTTTTAACTATAAAATTACACAGTAGAAAACATTACTTATAACATCAATCTGTAATGAAAACATATATATATATAAAATAGGGTATGTTATTAACAATAATCAAATAACAAATAAGATCTTAATATCGAAATAATTCAATGTTTTTTATTAATAATATTTTCTTATTATTAATTACCATTAAATTGAATAAAATGTTGTTATTTTTCTATTAACAATTAAAATGCCATTGTTTAAGCTACCCATATTAAGTGGATTTCTTTTTAATTTGTTCAAAAATTGATTTTACATAAGTTTTTAATTAAAATTACGAAGCTAAAATTTAATTTCACTATCATCTATGGACAAAAATAAAAATAATGTATAAGATATAAGCAAAATATTGTAAAGAAATTGTAAAGATAAAATATAGTAAAAAATATTGGAAGTACTTTTCTTATACATCCAAAGGCAAATAACTTCTTTTTTTTTTTTTACATATGTTTGGAAATTTACATCTCAAAGACTATTGAAAAGAATCTATTTTATTTTGTGGACATTATTATTTTTATATTATTTCTAATTTTCTATTTTTACTATAAGAAATTGATAATTATTTAAATTATTGATTTTATGAAAATGATATTAAAATTAAGGACAATTATGATTTATGACTTGTTAAAGCAAATAATAGATGTAAAGTCTACATATTCAACATAATTAATATTAAGGCCATGAGATATGAAAGACAAAAATGCCCTTGAAGGAAATAGGGAATATGAAAGTGTTTGTGGATCCCATACTTCTCATTCTTTGACTTGTATATAATTTTTTTCTCTTTCTCCCTCTTAGGTACCCTTTTACTCTCCTCTTTCGATGTCCAATATAATTTTTGTTACACTTTTTTTAATTTATTTTCTAAAAATATTTTAATATTTTTCCATTTCTCTTCTCATTAAAAAAAATTCAAAAGAGAAGGCATAATAAACATATTAATAGACTTTTACTTATATCTTGTTAATTTTAAACTTTTTTTAATTTAATTCAATTTTTATATTTTATAATGGGATAAGTTAAATTTTAAATAAAAACTAATATTTTCTATATATTAAATTTATTTTTAGTTTTATTTCTTATTTTTTTATTAATAATATAATATTTTAGTAATGTTTTTACAAGTAATTAATGAAAGTTTTATAAAATGTAATATTAATAATAAAATTTTTAAAATATAATTTTGATATGTTTAAAAGTGAGGACCAACCATTTTTTTAGAATTTTTGCATATATTTTAGATTTTCATACAATATATATTGCTATTATATGAAATAAAAATTCATCTTGAAAAAAAAAACACAAATGGAAGTGAGATCCAACCAAAGGGAAAATTCACAACTTCGAAAACAAACATAGCCAATACAAATGGAATTCACCAAAAAAAATAAAAAATAAAAAATAAAAAATAAAAAATAATAATAAAATGAGATTGTTTTCTTTTAGCTGCACTATTTATTTAAGGGAAAAAATTTAAAAGATTTGTTGGTAGGTAAGCATACATGTATGTATTGATCATTATGGTGAAAAAAAAAATAACAATGGCTTATCCCAAAATTCTATAGGGTCATACATATACATATTGACATTAGCTCAAATGATAGAATAAAAGGGAAAACATTTTTCATTGTTCACCTTTGATAATGACTCCTACTGTTACAATGCAATCCAAAATTAAGGCTAAGCTATATTCCACAAAAATTTGCAATGAAAAAAGTCTGTGGCAAATGATTGGGTCACTTCAAGATAAAATAACAAAGATTAACATTACAAGTATTCATAGTTTTCTTTAAATGCCACTTTTTTTTTCTTGCAAATAATTATAGTTTTGTTTAAATACAACTTTTTTTCAACACAAATTATGTATAACATAACACCATATCATTTTCCTTCTAGTTGTACTTTAAGGGAAAAAAATTAAAATAAATATTAAAAAAATGGGTTAAATTCACTGAAGTGAGACCTGTACCTGTTTCAATCCCAATTTAAATATCCAATTTTTATTTTTATTTTTAAATTTTACCCAAACGTTTATTTATTCAAAAATTT
This sequence comes from Vitis vinifera, assembly GCF_030704535.1. Taxonomy (NCBI): domain Eukaryota; kingdom Viridiplantae; phylum Streptophyta; class Magnoliopsida; order Vitales; family Vitaceae; genus Vitis; species Vitis vinifera. The sequence continues at coordinate 11,000,049 of NC_081817.1, forward strand.
ACCTGGGCTTGAAGGACACTCCAAGCTATAGATGGATGAAAAGAGGGGTCTCACTTTGTCTGTAACATTGCAAATAGCTAAATCCCAAACTGAAATAACCAAAAAAATTTTTTGGTTATTTTACCTAATCGTTTGGCTGTTTTTTTACCAAAACATAAATTTCTTCAAAAACTTACTTAACCTTGAAGCGCACTGCAAGACGTTGCTGGTGGGAGCTGCTAGTGGGAATAGCAGATGGTGGGAAAAGAAAAGATTGGTTAGGGTTTGGGATAAAAAATATATATATATAGGGGATTTAAAATAGTGCTGGAAGAGGAAAAAAATTTTAAAAAAGGCTAATATGGAGGTCAAATATTACTTTGGTAATTATTTTCATAAATGCACTGTTTGGGTTTTTTTTTTTTAAAATAAGCATTAGTTTGATCGAAAACTCACCATACCATTTCCATGCTATAACATTTTTTTGGCTGCCTAAGACACCTCAACCCGGCCCCCATTAGCTATCCAATCCCCCATAGCTAGCCATCACCCAACAATCCTATACCTATACCAGCCATGTATTCACAAGCCTCTCACATCGAACCCATTACCCTAACACCATAGCTGCATTGTATAGATCCTTGAACCAGCCGTTCTCATAGTCTTTTTCTCTGTCAAAAGCTCTCATCTAATCTGCCATGACTGCAAGCAAACATCCACCAACCGTCTACTCTTTCTTCCATTCCCCGTACCCATCTCTCAAACGTCAACTTTTTTTCTTCTATCTCAGCTTTCTTTCTTCTCTTTCCCGACCATACGAATCCATATTATCCATTTTTATTTACATATATTTTCTCTCTCAAGCTCTATTTCCATTGCTGTCATGGCACTAACAGACCTGTCAATTTTAAATGTCAACATCCAACTCCACTTACACTCCTCCAAGCCTTAATTCCCATCAACCCATTTTTCTTTGGGAGAATTACCCTTAAGGGTAGGCTGGGGAAAAAAATGACTGAAAAGGGTGGGTAAGTTTGATAATTCCTTTGAAGGCCTTATATTTTTATTAGACTAATTTACCCTCGATTTGACCATTGAACCAGCCATTGTCAGACGATTGCTCCATTTGGATCTGCCTCGATTTTTCCCTTCATTTCTTCCATTCTTTCCCAAACTTACACCCCCCCCCCCTTCTTTCCAAATCCTCAATTCGAAACAAACCCTAAATTCCTCGAAACAAGCATAGAAACACATAAAACCCAAAACACACAAAATTTCACCTCGAATCGACGGCCTCCGACTGCATAGTCTTCTCTACTTCATCCACAACCGAATCAGCCCCTGCCTGATTCCTCCTCAACCACTGCTGCTGATTCTGCTGTTGAAACTGCTGGTAACTCTGCCCTACATTCCTTTGAACGTACTGTTGCTGGTTAGGGTTCCGATACTGAAAATTAGGATTGGGGCCGCTAGGGTTTCCGGTTCCCATTCCGTACTGTTGCTGAGAGGTTTTCTGTAAATTTTTTGGTGTTTTAATGTTCGTGTTTTTGCAAATTTGATGGGTTTGATGTGACATTGTTTAACGTGAAATCATTATGTAATTATTTTTGGTTTTTTTTAATGGTTGGAATTTTGGGGTTTGGCGTAGGTTTTCGATTATGCTGGGATTTTGAGATGGCATTTTCATGTTTGGGCTGAGATTAATTTTGGTTTTTGAAGTTATCAAATAGTGAGGTTTTGCTCAATATCCACTAGGGTGTTTTGATTTGAACACTTTTGGGCATGTGCATAATGGCTTAGAAAATGTTGGATTGAAACATCAGTCACTGAGTTTAATTTATTTCCTTTGATCTTTGAGTTTAAGCAACAGTTATTTCGTTTTTACCTTCATTACAATTGCACAAATAATATGCCAGTGAAGAAAAAAATTGAAAATCTGCTTGCTGGAAAAGTATATGTAAATTTTTAAAAATGACGGATGTTATTGTTGTTAGAATAAAAAATCAAGGGGAAGCGTAAACTCGGACTTTTGTCTGTAGTGTTACATAGATTTAACCCATTGAAACTTTAGGGGATTTTTGATACATTCCAAAGTTCACTGAAATGAGGTAGACACCGGTCACAGTTTAGGGGGTGGTATATGTAATCTCACAAAAGTTGATACCAGGGTACCAACTTGGCTATTTCTTAGACTGATATATAGCTAAACAGAACCATGGCCCATGGGTCCCTTCATTTGAGATTACAAGCTATTGTAGAGGACTCTTTTGAGAAATGGTGATGGAAAAGAGAAAAGCTATTCCATTTTTATGATAGGTGAATGCATGTCCCACCTATATTTGTAGATTAAACGATATGAGCAAAGCCATGGGATATGGGATGGGTTCTCAAAACTAACCAGTTACGAAGTGCCAACAAATGTTGTTTAAGTTTTAGGTTCACAAAATGTGTAAGATAAATTATCTTGTTGCAAACAGCAGGCCCTACCTAAACTTTTAAATCAATAGTGGGGCAAAATCACCACCCAAGAAGCAAGGGGAGGAAGTAGTAGAAATCAAAAAACAATTAAAGGGCAAGGTCACAGAGTGTACCTAGTTGGGTTGCGAGTAGGAGCCCAAAGAATACATATGACAATCAAGAGCGCAAATGAAAGCAGATTCCAGAAAGCTGGAATAATCCAGGCAATTTCCCAAGGCTCACTTGATGGGTCACTTGCATTGAAGTATAGCTGAACCAACAGAAGTTGGAGGAGCTTGAATTAGAAGTATCAATTGGAATAATACTTACCTACACCACTGTTTTTTTTTTTCATAAGCTAAGAAAATTTTCATTTTATTTAGTATTATTCTCCTAAAATTAACCTCCTATAATAATCAACTTAGACACCATTGCCAATGTTGTCAAGGGTCATGGAATTAATGATTCCCCATAAGTTATTTTTGAACAGAACAAGGGGGAAAAACTACCTCATAACCTATCCATGCAATAGAGAGCACCACAGAAACTGCAAGTGAATTAGTAAACTTTCGATAGAGCTCAAGTTTAGCCATGCTTCTCCGCATCTGCATTTTAAATAGACAGAAATGGAACAGAAGATAATCATTTTGAAGGTTGCAACAAGTAAAATTGAGGTATAATTCATAATGATTCAAGAATGACCATAGAAAATTATTGAATCAAGTGGTCCATATGGTACACTACACATTTTTGTTATGATATAACTGATGTCTATAGTTATTGTAACATGTTATTAATTAAATTAATCTATCATAAATTACATACAATAACCGAAAACAACTTAAACAAATTCTAGGGTCCATATTGAGACAGAAACAGAACCAGAAAAAGGAGGCTGAAACAGAAAGGTTACCTGAAGTTTCTCTAAAGTTTTGAGGTGGTGTTGGTGCTTTTCTTGAAAATGGCATTGTAACCATCTACCCAATCTGAATAGAGTAGGACTAATTTTTGGTTTCACTGCGGTTACTTTGATTTTTTTCATGGGCTGTTTGGGCATGTGTTTCTTGGTTTCAAAAGCTCAGTTTGAACTGAAGATGTGATAGGTATCAAACATTGGGAATTTGATGTTGACAATTTCAGTTGGTCCAAGGAATATGCTTTTGTTGAATAGATTGGTGGAATTGAGCTGATGTTGATTCTCTTGTTGAAAATGATGTTGACAATTTCAATGGCTCTGTGTGTTTTTAGTAGCATGTATGTAACTGTATTTGGGATCACTAATAGTAGTTAAACCAAAATAAATAATGGTACAATACAAATGCCCTACATTTACAATACAAGTGCACTAGAAGTACAATATATTACAACATTACTTGATTCATTATACATTTAATTATGACAATTGATTATTTGATATAAATTCCATAGTGCAGTGTGGAGTATAATACATGGATAAAAGGAAAAAAACAATACAATACAACCAGGTTTGAACATTATTTTAATTAGTATTCTTTTATTTTGACTATATTAATGTTTGACATTGTTGTTTAATTTGACCGTTTTAATTTTAATTTTATATTATCATTTATTTACTTTTACAGGAGATCAAAATAAATAGTCGATGCTCCAGCAAAAAACTTAGACATCTACTTGATGAGCTAAGTGATGAAAAGAAGAGTATAATTCAACATATTGGCTTTGGTGGATTACTTCAGCTCTCTTCCACAGAGATAAGGTATAGCTTATGTAGATGGATAATAACTCATTTCAATATAGCCCACTGTAGGTTAGACATAGGACAAGAAAGGCAATTTCCAATAACTTGTTCTGATGTAGGTGAAATTCTGGGTATTCCATATATTGGTAGGAGGCTCCTACTTTCACCTACCAATAGGAATAATAGGATGGAAAACCTATCAGATCTTAGAGAGAGGCTGATTTTAATGGAAGACATGGCCGAGTTCAAAAAATTGTTTATCTTCTTCTCATGTGCTACATTACTTGCTCCAACATCAAAGTTGGATGGTAGTCATGAGTTGTGGTGTACTTTGATGGCTGGAGACTTTGACATCAATGTTATTGTATTTGTATTGTAATTGTACTGTATTTTTATTATACCTCTATATTTTTATATAAAAAAAATTAATTTTATAGATTTTTTTTTTATCCATCATTGGATTATCATCAACAACTATTTCACAATATTACAATCAATGAAAATTGAACAACGAATACAAAATAAACAAATGAAAATTATAATCAATTGAGAGACATATTTTATATAATAAATAACAATATTTGTTGTATATTATACATGTTAGGGATATGCCAAAGAACCCATAATTGCCCAGTTTCATAAGAAATTTGACATTTTCAAAATTTTACCTTATCGTAATGTATCGTAATGTTATTGTATTTGTATTGTAATTATACTGTATTTTTATTATACCTCTATATTTTTATATAAAAAAAATTAATTTTATAGATTTTTTTTATCCATCATTGGATTATCATCAACAACTTCATGTATTGAAATTACAATAGTGTATTTTTGTTGTTGTTGTTTTTTTATGATTTTGGCTTGCAAGGATGCTTTATGATAGGAATACAACATGATAGCCTAGAAATGCCAAATCAGTAAAAAATAATTCAATATTTTGTCATTTTGGTATATTGTAATGTATCATAATGTTAATATTTTTTCATTGTAACTATATTGCATTTGTATTGTACTTATACTTTATAACTGAAATAATGGTTCTTTTACACAACCTTCAAACTACTAGGCATTCGACTCATCATACCAAAATAATACTTATACAAAAAGGTAACAAATTTATAACAAAAATATAGTGATCTTAATTCTTTAACAAATTCATAATAAAAGACAAAGTGGTCTCGTACAAAGGGGATTTCGGTTTTCAATGACAATCCAAATATGTTTATAAATACACAAACAAAGTGGTCCCAAACAAGCATGAAACAACTGAGAACATTTTTTCTTCAATCATGTCAAAAAGTCTTAACAACAAAACTAAAGTGCAAACCTTTTCAATGGAAATCAATAATAATCATATCAAACAACCCACCCAGCAAATAAATTAAAAATAAAAACACATCTTCAATATGACCTAAATAATATAAAAAAATTCAAAATAATAAATTTAAATAACATTTAAAAAAAATGTAATTTCTTTCTGAAAACCTCATTCAATATTTCAGATCTAATATCTTACAGCTACATTGTTAAAATTATTAACTTTTCCTTCATTCAATTCGATTTTTAAATTATTTATTTATTTTTCCATAAACTGACGTTTTTTTTTTTGTTTTTAAAAAAAAAAACTGACCTTTAATGGATTTCTTGCTAGATTCACAAAAAAAAAAAAACAAGTTTTGTGTATCGGTTGCAGAGAATGACCTGAAGTGCGCACCTTTTTCCTTTCCCCTTTTTCTTCTACAACTCGGCTCCAGATAGGTTAAAGAAAGGGAGAATAAACACTTTTTCACTTTCCGTTGCTTTTCACTTTCCTTGCTTTTCACTTATTAAGGGTAGTTTTGGCATTTAAATAAAATAAGTCCTTTGGAGGAATTATCATCATTTTACGTTACCCTTTACAAGACTTATCAAAGTTACCTACCCTCATTGGTCATTTATTCCCCCAGTCTACCCTTAAGGGTAATTCCCCCCCCCCCCCCCCCCCCCCCCCCCCCCTTTTTCTTTCCATGGTTGCCACCTCCCTTGTCTGCCTAATCCATCTTTTTTGCTTCATAGCTTGTAGTTCCTTTCTCATCTCCCTTCCTTCTCCAAACTGAACACCACACCCAACAACGTCATCGAAACTTCTTTCTTCTCTAACATGCGCACCCTTAGCAGCTCCCCCGAAGCTTCATTTTTGTCTTCCTCCAACTTGTGCACCACAATAGTAATAACTGAGCCTCATTGGTTTATATTTCAAACCTCATTTGTCGCATCATAGTCAATGTCACTTCCCATGTCCCTCATGTTCTGAGCAGAAGCAGTGTTGGCACCACAAAATCAACTTAAACGTTGTAGAAACGAACTTTGTCAAGTTCAAAGGCCAATAAGTTGTGTAATGACGGGGTATTTTAGGTCACGTTGGAAATTCTAGTTTGAAAAGTCTTCCTTTAAGTGGTAGTTGAAAAGTAAAAAAGAAAAATGATTGGAGAACACGTGTTAATTTTGAATTGGTAAAATTTGATTTATTGTGTTGGTCAATTAGGCGAATTGAAAATTTTGTGTCATATCAGCCTTATGGTAGAAAATTTTTTAGGATTTTAGAAATTAAAATTTTCCAGAAACGAAAAACGAAAACGAAAATGAAAAGTGAATTAATTAAAATTAATTAGAATTAATTAAGTAAAAAATTAAATTAAATTGATTATTAATAAAATTGAGAAAATTAAATTTTTGGGTTGATGTTTAATAAATTAATTTATGTGTTATTAAAAAAAATTGAATTGGAAATGAAATAAAGCAAATGGAATAAATAAAAGAAAATAAAATAAAAAAGGGTTGGTTGGGCTTTTGAACTTTGGGTCGTGGGCTTGTGTGGCTGGTGGTTAAGTAAAGATAAAAAAAAAAAAAAAAAAAAAAAAAAAAAAAAAAAAAAAAAAAAAAAAAAGGAAAGAAATGAGAAAGTGGTAGAAAGAGAGAAGACTTGTGTGGCTGGTGGTTAAGTAAAGATAAAAAAAAAAAAAAAAAGGAAAGAAAGGAGAAAGTGGCAGAGAAAGAAGAGGCTCAACGGACTGTTGAGAATTCTTCTTGCCGCCTGAACTTTGGCCGGGCATTTGGACGGCCAAACAACGTCTGTTTTGGCTCAAATTTTGAAGAAGTGTTCTACTCGACGAGAGAAATGATTCTATGGTGGTAGGGGAATTCTTATATCTGTGGTAAGGGAACCTAACCCTTTAAATAATTGTGTTTTTCATTGAAAAAAAATTATAAACTTTGTCATTATGAGTTAAGTAGGTAATATTGGTGTTGTAGGAATTTTTTTGGATTTTTTTGTAATTTTGGGAATTCTTTTTAGTTGATAAATAATTGTTTTGGGTTGTTAAAAATTATTAGAAGTGTGGGACAATTCCGAAATTAGGGTACAATTTCAAATCTAGTGATATGTGAATTTTTTATAATTGGTTGGAATATTTTTGGTAATTTTATTGTGAAAAATTAATTATTTTCGAATATTGAAAATTATTAGAATTATTGGAAAATTCCGAAAGTGTGGTATAATTTCAAGTTTATTGATATGTGAATTTTTGAAAATTTGTTGGGATATTTTTGAGAATTTTAACGTGGAAAATTTATTTTATTGGATTATTAGGAATGTTGGAATTGTTGAAATTGTTGGAATTGTTGAAATTGTTGAAATTATTGAGAAATTTTGGAATTGTGGCATTCATTTGCATCATGGTTGTGTGAAGAAAGGATAAAAATTGTGAAAAGTGTATGAAATGGAAAAAGAAAGGAAAAAAAATAAAATAGTGATGAAAAGTGAAAGCCCGTGTGAAGCGAATTAAGAAGGGAGAGAAATCCCTAGGGTAAAAGACCCAAAAGTCTATCCCGGGAAGACTCCGAATGGGGAGTGTATTTGGGTGCGAACGCGTATCCTTCGGTGAAAGTCCGAGAACGATAGTGCATTGTATGACTGTGTGTCACACGTTCATATGCATTTCATTTAATTGTTGAATGTTGTGGAATTGTGTATAATATTAGATATTAAATTATGTGGTTTGATTAATACCGTAAAAATGTTTCTTTTGTGCTATTTGAAACTTAATAATCCCCATTAACCCCTTGGGTGTTAGGCACCCTACTGAGCAATGTGAAATGCTCACCCCTTCTTTTTTACATCTTTTTAGATGCAGATATCATTCCTGAGGATCCACATGTGAGGCAGGGAGGACTTCAGGATGCCCCTAGAGTGGTCTAGTGGAGCGTGTCTTATCTATTGTGTTTGTGCTATTGGGACTTGTTTTAATAAATTGTGAACTATGGATATGTAATGAGACCCTAATTTGATTAAGCTGTTTAACTATGAACTTTTATTTTGGACTGTAATGATAATTAATACATCTTGTTGCTTTTGAGCAATGTTTGGGATATTATTGGTTGATGAAAACTCTAGTGTGAGGTATTGTAGAAGAAAAAAAATTTCAGAGTGTTTTGGTTAACTGCCAGCATGGAATAGGAGGAACCCTTAGGGTCAAACCTTTTACCTAGGGTCATGGGCCAAATTTTGGATCAACCGGAATTTGAGTGGTGACAAGTTGGGTATTGTTTTTTTTATTTTATTTATTTATTTATTTTTTGTTTGGGCTTAAGTTATTCTAATGTAGATCCCTTTTAACAAGGCCATGCATGGTCATGCAAGACTTTGTTGTTGTATTGATCCTATTTATTTATATATTTGCTCCTAGTTTAATTTTCTTTGTTTTTTTTTAGTCTCTTGGGTATTATCCTTGGTATAAAACGACAATTCTTATTAGAAAGTAAGAAGGGCGGGATTAGTTTCATCGAAGGCCTGTTTTGCCGAGAATATAGGGCGATGGCTTTGAGAGTCATGTTGATGCCATCGGGTTGAGAGAATGAGGTCACATGAGGTTTCTAGAGGTAGTATAAAACTAGGGAAACCACCTCTATTAGGGATCTTTGGTCCATTCTTTCATCCCGGTCTAAGAGAGAACTTGAGTAAAAAGTTAGAGAAAGAGAGAAAGCTTAAGAGTTTTGGATGAGGGAAAAGAAGATTGAGAGCTCCAACTAAAATTGTCGTGCCATAGAGCTTCAGGCCATTGGATTTTGCATACTGCATGTTCTTTTCATGTTCTGATTTCTTTAAATTTCTTAATGTATTCACGAAAATCAAGCCTATGATTCTCTAGTTCTATTGTATTGTTTTTTTTTTTTTTTTTTTTTTTTTGCTTAGATCGAATTACTTTAGAGCTTGTGCTTGTATTTTGTTCATCTATTATTGATCTATGTTGGTTTTGGTTGTATTGGAATTTTGGAATGAATTTTTTTATGGCCCCTATATTTTCGACCTTGATCCTGATCATTTCTGTGGAATCCTAAGCCATTCTTTCTGGTAATTTATATATATATATCGATTTGAATCAGATTATTTGAAAGCTTCTGATTGTATTTTGTTCGTCTATTTTGTGATTTGTTGCCTTAGAACAATGATGAATTTTTTGCAGTCTGTCTTTTTTATGATGATCTTGAATCATTTCTTTTCTAGTGATTCTTATTTATTGATTGGATTAGACTATTTTGGGGTTCTAGTGATTGCATTCTTGTTAATTTATTTTGATCTATATTGCTCTGATTATTTTGAAACATTAGGATAGACTATATGTGGATTTTGTTTTTATTTTTATTTTTTATATTCTAATCATTTTTATTTTTTTTGAATTTTGAAACATTATTTTTTATAAACTTTTCATTGATCTATCTTGATGCAATATTCACATGATTTTGAATTGTTTTGTTTTGAGTTTCAGTCATTAAGAGCTGATTTAATTCTAGGAAACCTACAGCAGTGAGACTATAGTTTCATTGATTCCAATAAATTTAATTATTCTGTAATTTTATTTTATAATGATTATCTTATGATTTTAGAATAATTTAAACATAATAAAATATTTTAATTGCATCTTTGATGATTTGAATAGATTTATTGTTATCTATGAATTTTGGTTTATAATCACCTTGAATTTTCCACTTTAGATTCTATTGGCATGAATTAATTCAATTTAATAAGAAAATTAGGTTTGTCTTGGCGGATTTGTGTTAATTTAATATGATTGGAAATTCGGATTTTGTTAACATGAATCAATCTCATTTCATCGGAAAATAAAGTTTGTTCTGCCGATTCATGTTGGTATAATATGATTAAAAATCTAGATTCAATTTATGTGTATTAATTTATTTTAATTAGGAAATTAGGTTTATTTATTATTATTTATGTTAATTCAATAAAATTAGAGATCCAAGTTTTCCACCTTTGTTAATGTGAAATGACTTAAATTATTCAAAAACCCGATGTTTGTTTCTTTTGATTTTCCGTTAATTGAACTCTAACTAGAAATCTAAATTTTGTTACTATTAGCTTAGATTAATTTAACTACACTGTAAATCTAGATTTATTTTTATTGTTTTACATTAGCTATGTTGAATTTGGAGACCTAGATTTCCATTCTCTGTTAGGCTGAGTTAGTGAAATTTATTAAAAACTTTGATTTGTTTTGTTAATCTATGTTCGATGAGTTAAATTAGAGACTTAGGTTATGTTTGGTTCCTAAAAAATACTAGGGAAAGAAAAAAAATGGTAAGAAAAATTATTTTCTCATGTTTGATTTTATTATGAAAAATATAAAGAAAAAAAAATAAATATAATCAAGATTATTAAGAAATTTGTATATTTTTAAATTATTTAATCTAAATATAGAAAAGTTACATCTATAAAAAAAAATTTTGAAATAATATATAAAAATAATTTATTGACTTTAAATTTATTTTTTTATTTTCCTTTACTTTTTCTTTCTCTCACATTTTCCTTCAAATTTTCTGGAACCAAACATAACCTTAGATATTTGCCTATGATATGTTAAATTAATCTAATCCCATCATAAATCAGAATTTACCCACCTGTTTGGTATTGATCAAATTCAATTTAGGAATCTAGCTTATTATCCCTACTGATTTTGGATTAATTTAATTCAATGGGAATTTCAGAAATTGTCTCTATTAGCATGGTCGAATTTGATTAAATTGAAACCTAAGTCATGCTTCCGTGCCCTAAACTGATTTAAACAAATTGAAATTGAGATACCTTTGTTGATTTGAATGAATTTAATTAAAATTTGAATTTAGGTAGCATCATTATCAATCAAAATAGTAATAGAAAATTCCAATCATACTTCTATCGTTTAAGAATTGACATAAATGAAGTGAAATCTATCTTGCGATTCTATCGATTTGATTAAATTGAGAATTAAGTAAATCATTTCTAATTTGATATAAGTTAGATATTTGACTTTGAAACCTTATAGTTTCAAGTGAATGTTGTAATAATTTTGATTTTTCTTGTCTTGCATTGGATTTGTATAATGAAGTTGGAAATATGAGCAATAACATTGTAAATTCCATTGATCTAATTTTGGGTATAGTTTGATTGAAGATCTAGTAGGATTATATAAATTCCTTGTTTCATTTTTCAATTTCTTTTTCTTTTTTTTAATTTTTAGTTATTGGGAAATACTTGTTTAGATATTAATTAATTACTTGATGCTTGGATAATTGTAGACCTAAATTAATGGAATACTAAACTTGGATTATATTCTCTTTAATTTATTGTTTGATTGTTGATAAGGTGTGAAATTGAAATTAGTGGTATATTATTTCATTTCAATTTATGTAAGTTACAACTTGTGATAAATGTTAAATTGTTCTTGGGTAAATTATGTGAAATTGAATGAATGATTTAGTGTAAACTGTATACTTGAAAGCAATTGAATATTATATTTAGAATTCTTGTTCATAATGTAAGGTGGTGTTTGTTTTTTTGGCTTTTTACTGAAAGCAATTTGCTTTTACAATTTAGGTTGTTTGTTTTTTTAATTTTTAATGACTTATTACTAAATTTTTAAAATTTTTGGCTAAATGGAAAAAACCAAAATATTTGGCTTTTTCTAAATAGAAAAAACCAGTTTTTGAAACCTCCCCTCAAAGCCCGACGCCCGACCTTAGCCCACCTATCCCTTGTAGCTTTCTGCAACTGGCATCCTCAACCCTCACCTCATCTCCAAAGCGGTAATTTCTTCATTCTCCTCCTCCATCGTTCTCCTTCCGAGACAACACAGTTGGAAAGACGCTTCACTTTCATTCGACATTGTTGATCTGATCAAAAGTAACCCTCAACCCAAATTTATTTTGGATTTTAGGATTTTAATAGAGCAGTCGAGTCCCATTTCCCAGTACTTCTCTCTCTAAAACTCTCATTCTCTATTCTGGTTCACATATGCAAGTGTTATGTTTAGGGTTTTTGAGTTCACGTGTTGCAGGTCCTAAGATAATTTTAGGATTTCTAGGCTCTGTTAGAGGAGCTGTGTGGGTGTTTCTTTTGTTTGAGTTCATTTTTAAGAAAAGATTTATAGGCTACTGATTTTGTTTGAGATTACAAAGAATGTGGGTATCGGGTATTTGGGTTTTTTTGTCTCAACAAGACCAAATCAGGAGTATTCAATGGGTGGTTGGGAGTTTAATTTCTATCTTTTGCAACCCTTTTGAATTAGTTGTTCAAACTCTCTTACACCATTTCTCTTATTGGTATGTGGATGCTTTGTTTGCTGAATTTTACTTGGGTTCTGTTTATGCATCATGTCCTTGTGATCGACTTTTGAATTTTTGGCTTTGGTCCATGGATATCCATCCTTTTAAACTCTCTGATGATCTAGTTGCTGTGAGATTGTAGACTCTTATAGCATGTGCCTATATTTTCATATATAATCTATGGAATGTTTCTTAGATTCTGTTAGATGGGTTTAACGAACAGGGTTTTAAGCTGCCCTGTTTATGGGTATGGTTTCTATTCCATCTTTGTAAAGTTCACAGTGATGCACTGTTGTTGGATTTGTTTTGTTGCTTTTGTAGTCATCATCTAAGTGTAAATGTGTACATAGAGAGAAAAACCAAGGCTGCTTGGCAGTTAATATGCCACACAATTTTAGTGGATTCTTCTAGGAGATTGCTTTCTCATAGATCAGGATGAATTTTAAGGTTTTAAATTCAAGATTCTCTAAGCTTTGACATTTTTCGATAATGGCCTCATCAAGATCAAAAAGCCTGTTTGTGACTGCAAGTACCATCACTCTCTCTATTTCCTGTGTGCCCAATCCAACCAGATTCTCCATAAGTTCCTATTTCAGGTTAAGTAATCTGCTATCAGCCCATTTCAGAAGAAGAGAGAACAAGAATATTGAATATATAAATCATAAGGTGATTCAGAGGTAAACATAATGTAACATTCTTGTTGCTGAAAGTATAAAATGTGAACACCTCTACTGGTGTCTGGCCTTTGCTGACCGGCTAAGGCCTCAGCAACCCAAGTATCTCTGATTGCTTTCAAGAGCCTCCAATATCATCCTGGAGCTGATAAAAACAGTGAATTCAGGAATGACACCTACTACCTCTCCACAAAATACCGATAAGTGGCAACTCCAATACTTTCAATGATGATAAGTGGCAAATATGATTAGGGATTTGGTGGAGCTTTAAACACTCTTGAAGTAGGAGAGTTTGAAGACCATTTAGATGTGTAATTGATGATGGTAAGTCCGTTATAGTTGTTCCACTCAAATCAAGCACCCTTAGCTCTCTCATATTGCCTTTGATTTCTGGAAATCTCTCTAGCTTTGAACAGCCATTGCAAGACAAAGTTTGAAGGTGTTTCCACTTGTAAATGCCTCTTGGAAGAAGCTCCAGGTTTACACATCCTGTAAGATTCAAGGGAAAAAATAAAAAATAAAAAACCCAAGCTTTTATTGTACAACCTTCTAGAGTTAGAATCTCCAAGTTGGAGTTGAGCAGAGACAATAGTTCTTTACAGATTTGTCCTGCTACATAGTGTGACTAGTGTCTAGTATCCAATGTCAGTCAAGGCAATTCAATGGAATGCATTTTCATCCATTAATAAGGAACGAGTCTTTACTTCATCATTTACAGGTTCACTTTTCATTCAAGAGCTTTTAAATGGTTCATCTAGCACATATTATGAACTAATGCGGATGGAAAAACATGGATTTATTTCTCTATGTCACATGTTTCGAGAAAAAGCATGGCTTGTTGACAGTAAACATTTGAATGTTGAAGAGAAAATGGTCATGTTTCTTATGACTATTAGTCATAATCTTCGGAATCGATTGATTAAGAATAGATTCCAACACTCAAGTCAAACAATTCACAAATACTTCCATGAGGTTTTAGTGGCCATGGTGAATTTCTCAAAAGAGATTATTACTCCTCCATCATTCAATGATAGTTCAAATGATATCTCCAATCGTCGGCTAAGACAAATTTTTAAGGTATATTATTTTTTATTTCTAATTATTCATATCATATTTGTATTATTCTCATATAAAAATAATTATTTATATTTTAAAGAATTATTACCATGTAGGATGTTGTTGGTGCAATTGATGGAACTCTTATTCATGCATGTATTCCCACTAATCAACAAGTACCTTATCGAGGTCGTGGGAGAGGAGAATGTTTTCAAAATGTTATGGCAGTTTGTGATTTTTACATGATATTTAAGTTTGTTGTTGTTGGATGGGAAGGAACATCTCATGATTCAGGAGTCTTGACAGAAACTATCCGTAACCCGCAACATAATTTTCCAATGCCTCCATCAGGTAAATATTTTATTTTCATTTTATTTAATATAATTTGTATTTATTCATTATAATAATCAACTCAATCCTTTTTTTTCAGAAAAATATTATTTAGTAGATGCAGCATACACACACACTCGAGGTTTTATGGCACCATATCGTAATGTGCGCTATTGGTTGAGTGATTTTTGTAGTGGTGGTAAAGTTATAGGAAAATAGGAGATATTCAACCAATGTCATGCAAAATTAAGAAATGTCATTGAACGTGCTTTTAATGTTGTTAAGGTGTGTTTCCCAATATTGAAGAGAATGGCACCTTATTCGTTTACTACTCAAATAAAAATTGTCATGACATGCTTCTCCATTCACAATTTTCTTCGACAAATCTTAGTTGCGGATAGATTATTTTTTGAATATGACAATGAAGTGGAATTGGAAAGTGACAATGCAAATCAAAATCAAAACTCAACTACAAGCAGTTTTTTTGCAGCATTTGATCAAGAATTCATGCAACAGTTCCGAAACCAAATCACAAATGAACTCTTTCAAGTGCTTAGTTAACTTGTCATTTTTAGCTTTTTACCATTGTAAGAAATGCAATGTTTAGATATTAGCATAAAATGTGATGTCTTCGGATATTTGAAAATATGTACTTGAATTGTTATGTTTTTTCTTTAATTTGATTTAGGTTTTATCAATCCATTATTTTTTATATTATTAAGTTTAAATATTTTATTTTAATTATATAAAAAATAAATATATTAATTATTTTTTTGTAAGAATGATAATGATAAATTATTTATTATAACAATTTTATTATTTTGAACTTTTTAGAAATAAGTTAAATTATATTTTTTTAATACATTAAAATATTAAGATATTGGTTTTCAATATATAAAAAAAAACAAACAGCTTAATACTTAATAGAAATAAAAATTTTAAAAAAACAAACAACTTAATACTTAATTCTATTAAGCATTATTTAGTATTAAGTTAAAAATAAGTTCTATTTAGAATTAAGCCAAAAAAACAAACGCCACCTAAGTCTTTATTTTATAATTGTAACTTGGGATGTTAATAATGATCGAATTCTATTTTTTTAAATGATTGCATAGTTATTACCTTGTTTACTTGTAATTTTACGTGATGGATTATGGTGATATTGAGATAGACTTTTGGACTAATACATAAATGGTTGAATATATGAGAAACAAATGAATGAATGATAATTATAGGAAATAAGGATGGATGCAGAAAAGGTTGAGGAAGCTTAGGATATCTAGATTTTACAATGTAAGCAAGAAAAAGGAAATAACAAGAACAATTTTAATTAATTGATTATATAATACGATAAACAAATATTTTAATGCAAGTGATTGCAGACAATTGATCTAGATAACCAGTAGATTACCATCTTACACAGACATAGCAAAGAATAAAATATCAGTATATAGCTTTCGATCATCATAATCTAAACTTAACGAATTTTATTAACTTTAAAAGTTGATTGTGAAAATGTAAATTTTATTTTTGAAAGCCCTTGGACAGTGTATGACAATGGGCTTTGGAATGAAACTCTCTATTTTTTCAAAAAAAAAGACCTTGATTCCCTATTTTCTTATGAGACATAAAAATGTCCTGAATGCTTTGCACTTTGAAATGACTGTAGACCCTCAATTTTGTCCTACTAGCACATGTTCTATTAAGTATTTGTTTGGTACTTTATGGCAATTCCCTGGTGGCCCATTATGTAGTCTATCTTTTCTAAGCCACCTTAAGGACTTTGTTTGAGAGATTTATCTAACCCCGTTGTGACTCTTGTCAACCCTAATTTAGACATAGGCTCACTTAGACTTAGGCCCACTTAGGCACCTTAGGCCCATTTAGATACACTTGGCCCATTAGGCACCACCTTAGGCCCATTTAGATGCACTTAGCACCTTCTAGTTTGCACACATTCACCCTAGGTTACTTAGACACTCTTTCAGAATAGGTCACTTAGACACTTCTCTTGGCATAGTTCACTTAGGCATGATCATGATTTTGGTTACTTATTTTTTGGGATAAGATGAGTGTTGGCTTGACTTTTTATTGCATGAAATGAATTTTTATTTTTTATTTTTGAGGGTTTAAGTTTAACATTTAAATTATTATAATCCGTTGCATTACTTTAATTTCTTGATTTTTTTCTAATTACATATGTCTGATATTTATTTTTATACCCTTATCAATTTATTTGTTTATTTACTCTCATATTCATTTATTCTTTAATTCCATGAATTGACATTTTAGATTTTTGTGGCTATGCGATTTGATTCTCTATTCTATTTTATTCTATTTCCAATTACAAGATTTCTTATTTCAACTTTATTTTTAATTTTGCATGAGACTTGGAGCCATTAAAGAGAGGAAATCATGAACAAATAGGGAAACTTGGAAGGAATCCGGGCTGCATATAGAAAGTGGGCAGATCACGGCTTTAAGAACGAATCCGGGTTGCACATGATTTGCTTTAAGAAGGAATCCAGGTTGCATATAGAAAGTGGGCAGATCACGACTTTAAGAAGGAATCCAGGCTGCATATGATTTGCTTGAAGAAAGAATCCGGGCTGCATATAGAACATGGGCAGATCACGGTTGAGGCACATCCGAGAGCATATGGAAAGAAGATTAAAGGGGACCTGATCACTTACTAAAAAAGATATGGTTGCATCATTGGGGAAATCTCCAAGTGAGCCACTCATAATGGACTTCTCATATCCACGCGCACGTAGGAAAAAATGGAAATAAGATATTCCATAAGGAGTGGGCTGCCTTATAAATAAAGGAGAGAATCCAAGCATAAAAGAAGTTTATTTTCGAAGGGGAATAGGCATAAAGAATTTTCACACGGAACTTTGGAGGAGAGCAAGGGACTTCAAGCAGAGACCGGGCTATCACCTTAGTCACCAAGAGGGGATTTTCTCTTTCACTTCACATGTTAGTTTTCCATATAATATTCTTATTTAGTCTAGATTTCTTTTAAACAAATTTCAGTTTTTGATTAATTCTTTGTGTTAAAGTTTATTTTATTTTTTAAATTCTCAATTAGTTTAGTTCTAATCCACCTCTTAATTTTAGTTTATGATTTAATTTAAATGAGTTAGTGATTTTTATTCCTTAGTTTAAGTAATTTGTGAAGTAAAGTTTATTTTTTAAAATTTTGGATTAACTTAATTTTAATTTATGATTTAATTCGAATGTGTTAGTGATTTCAATTCCTTAGTTTAAGTAATTTGTGAAGTAAAGTTTATTTTTTTAAATTCCGGATTAACTTAATTTTAGTTTATGATTTAATTTAAATGAGTTAGTGATTTTTATTCCTTAGTTTAAGTAATTTGTGAAGTAAAATTTATTTTCCTAAATTCCGGATTAACTTAATTTTAGTTTATGATTTAATTCGAATATGTTAGTGACTTTGATTCCTTAGTTCAAGTAATTTGTGAAGTAAAGTTTTTTTTTTTTAATTCCGGATTAACTTAATTTTAGTTTATGATTTAATTTAAATGAGTAAGTGATTTTTATTCCTTAGTTTAAGTAATTTGTGAATTAAAGTTTATTTTTTAAAATTCCGGATTAACTTAATTTTAGTTTATGATTTAATTCGAATGTGTTAGTGACTTTAATTCCTTAGTTCAAGTAATTTGTGAAGGAAAGTTTATTTTTAAAATTTCGGATTAACTTAATTTTAGTTTATGATTTAATTTGAATGTGTTAATGATTCTTATTCCTTAGTTTAAGTAATTTGTGAAGTAAAGTTTATTTTTTTTCAATTCCGAATTAACTTAATTTTGGTTTATGATTTAATTTGAATGTGTTAGTGACTTTTATTCCTTAGTTTAAGTAATTTGTAAAGTAAAGTTTTTTTTTTTTTAATTCCGGATTAACTTAATTTTGGTTTATGATTTAATTTGAATGTGTTAGTGACTTTTATTCCTTAGTTTAAATAATTTGTGAAGTAAAGTTTATTTTTTTAATTCCGGATTAACTTAATTTTGGTTTATGATTTAATTTAAATGTGTTGGTGACTTTTATTCCTTAGTTTTAGTAATTTGTGAAGTAAAGTTTATTTTTTTAATTCCGGATTAACTTAATTTTGTTTTATGATTTAATTTGAACATGTTAGTGACTTTTATTCCTTAGTTTAAGTAATTTGTGAAGTAAAGTTTTTTTTTTTTAAATTCCGGATTAACTTCAGTTTAATTTATGATTTAATTTGAATATGTTAATGACTTTAATTTACTAGTTTAAATAACCTTGTGAGATAAAGTTTATATTTTTAATTCCGCATTACTCTAGTTTTAGTTTATGTTTTAGTTTGAATGTATTAGTAATTTTAATTCATTAGTTAAATAATTTTATTAGATAAAGTTTATGTTTTTAAACGAGTTTTGATTTTGTTTTGTCCCATCTTTTTAGTTGATGTATTTTTATAATCTTAGTTTAGTTTATTATATTAATTAATTTTATTGATAAAATTTATGCTTCTGATCCTGTTTTAGTTTAATTGCAATTTATTTGTTTGGTTTGCATTTTTTTTATATAATCTTAGTTCATTAATTTAACCAATTCTACTGATAAAGTTCATGTTTTTAACCTTATTTTAGTTTTGTTTTAATTTATCTATTTAGTTTAGTTTTTTTTAGTTTTTTAGTTTATCAATTTGGTTGATCCATGTAATTAATCTCATGTCTTTTAAAATTGTTTATCCTTGTTTTGATTCTTGTTATCTAGTTTAAGTGGTTTTAGAATTCTAGTTTATTAGTTTAATTGATCCTATGCGATTGAAATCATGTTTTTAAATATTAATCTTATTTTTCTATTCATCTTTTTAGTACATGAGTTTTTAGGACTTGAGTTGTTTAAATTGATTGGTTCCATGTCATTTTCATATTCTGAATTTGTTAATTTTATTTCTTGGTTGATCCACTTTTAGTTTGTATATTTTTCAAAGCTTTAGATAACTTGTTTAATAGATCTTAAGTTGTATTATTTCTATCTTTTATATATAAATTTTCATTCTTGGATTGATCATAATTTAGTTCATATGTTTCTCTAAAATTTTAGTTAATTAGCTTAATTGATCTTATGTTAGTTTTTTTTTATTCTTTTGTGTTTGATTCCCCATTTTTAATTCTTAATTAATATCTTCTAATTTTATTTGATCTAAAGTCATTTAGTTTATTGCTTTGATAGTTTTTTTTTTTTTTTTTTTTGTGAAGTTTAATTTTTAGAGGTCATTGGAAAATCATGAAGATTGGCCTCTACCCTCACCTTTATTAGTCTTGTTGATTACTGAGAAAATTTTACTTTGTGATTTTGTTTTATTTTGGATTGCCTATATTTGATCTTTGCGAATTGTATGTTTGTGAATAATGTCTTTCCCTTCAAAATAAAATACTTTTCTCAAAATGTTCCTTGTAAAAATCTATTTTAAAAATTCATTTAGAGTCCTTAGAATCAAAAATCTCATTTTCTTAAAATAATATGCAACCATTTTTTTTATCGATTTGCATCTTTCTCGATTTTTTAATGAAAATTTTGGTTTTAAATCATACACGAATCCAAGCTTGTGGTCCCACATGAATGGGATAATTCCAAGTTTGATTTGTGTATATCAATTGCGGAATTGGTAAAACCCCTACATAAAAAAAAAATTTCAAAACTTATTTAGGTATGCTTCTTACTTCATGTAGGGGTTTTGAAAATATATTTTTTTTATGTAGGGGTTTTACCAATTCCCCAATTGATATACACAAATCAAACTTGGAATTATCTCATTCATGTGGGACCACAAGCTTGGATTCGTGTCTGATTTAAAACCAAAATTTTCATTAAAAAACCGAGAAAGATGCAAATTGATCAAAAAAATGGTTGCATATTATTTTAAGAAAATGAGATTTTTTATTCTAAGGACTCTAAATGAATTTTTAAAATAGATTTTTACAAGGAACATTTTGAGAAAAGTATTTTATTTTGAAGGGAAAGACATTATTCACAAACAAACAATTCGCAAAGATCAAATATAGGCAATCCAAAATAAAACAAAATCACAAAGTAAAATTTTCTCAATAATCAACAAGACTAATAAAGGTGAGGGTAAAGGTCAATCTTCATGATTTTCCAATGACCTCTAAAAATTAAACTTCACAAAAAAAAAAAAAAAAAACCTATCAAAGCAATAAACTAAATGATTTTAGATCAAATAAAATTAGAAAATATTAATCAATAATTAAAAATGGAGAATCGAACACAAAAGAATAATCAAAAACTAACATAAGATCAATTAAGCTAATTAACTAAAATTTTAGAGAAACATATGAACTAAATTATGATCAATCCAAGAATGAAAATTTATATATTTAAGATAGAAATAATACAACTTAAGATCAATTAAACAAGTTATCTAAAGCTTTGAAAAATATACAAACTAAAAGTGGATCAACCAAGAAATAAAATTAACAAATTCAGAATATGAAAATGACATGGAACCAATCAATTTAAACAACTCAAGTCCTAAAAACTCATGTACTAAAAAGATGAATAAAAAAATAAGATTAATATTTAAAAACATGATTTCAATCGCATAGGATCAATTAAACTAATAAACTAGAATTCTAAAACCACTTAAACTAGATAACAAGAATCAAAACAAGGATAAACAATTTTAAAAGACATGAGATTAATTACATGGATCAACCAAATTGATAAACTAAAATCCTAAAAAAAACTAAACTAAATAGATAAATTAAAACAAAACTAAAACAAGGTTAAAAACATGAACTTTATCAGTAGAATTGGTTAAATTAATGAACTAAGATTATAAAAAAAAAATGCAAACCAAACAAATAAATTGCAATTAAACTAAAACAAGATCAGAAGCATAAATTTTATCAATAAAATTAATTAATATAATAAACTAAACTAAGATTATAAAAATACATCAACTAAAAAGATGGGACAAAACAAAATCAAAACTAGTTTAAAAACATAAACTTTATCTAATAAAATTATTTAACTAATGAATTAAAATTACTAATACATTCAAACTAAAACATAAACTAAAACATAAACTAAAACTAGACTAATACAGAATTAAAAATATAAACTTTATCTCACAAGGTTATTTAAACTAGTAAATTAAAGTCACTAACACATTCAAATTAAATCATAAACTAAACTTGAGTTAATCCGGAATTTAAAAAAAAAAACTTTACTTCACAAATTACTTAAACTAAGGAATAAAAGTCACTAACACATTCAAATTAAATCATAAACCAAAATTAAGTTAATCTGGAATTAAAAAAATAAACTTTACTTCATAAATTACTTAAACTAAGAAATAAAAGTCACTAACACATTCAAATTAAATCATAAACCAAAATTAAGTTAATCCGGAATTAAAAAAATAAACTTTACTTCACAAATTATTTAAACTAAGGAATAAAAGTCACTAACACATTCAAATTAAATCATAAACCAAAATTAAGTTAATCCGGAATGTTAAAAAAAATAAACTTTACTTCACAAACTACTTAAACTAAGGAATAAAAGTCACTAACACATTCAAATTAAATCATAAACCAAAATTAAGTTAATCCGGAATTAAAAAAAAATTACTTCACAAATTACTTAAACTAAGGAATAAAAGTCACTAACACATTCAAATTAAATCATAAACCAAATATAAGTTAATCCAAAATTTAAAAAAAAATAAACTTTATTTCACAAATTACTTAAACTAAGAAATAAGAATCATTAACACATTCAAATTAAATCATAAACTAAAATTAAGTTAATCCAAAATTTAAAAAAATAAACTTTACTTCACAAATTACTTGAACTAAGGAATTAAAATCACTAACACATTCGAATTAAATCATAAACTAAAATTAAGTTAATCCAGAATTTAAAAAAATAAACTTTACTTCACAAATTACTTAAACTAAGGAATAAAAATCACTAACTCATTTAAATTAAATCATAAACTAAAATTAAGTTAATCCGGAATTAAAAATAAATAAATTTTACTTCATAAATTACTTGAACTAAGGAATTAAAGTTACTAACACATTCGAATTAAATCATAAACTAAAATTAAGTTAATTCGGAATTTTAAAAAATAAACTTTACTTCACAAATTACTTAAACTAAGGAATAAAAATCACTAACTCATTTAAATTAAATCATAAACTAAAATTAAGTTCATCCGTAATTTTAAAAAATAAACTTTACTTCACAAATTACTTAACCTAAGGAATTAAAGTCACTAACACATTCGAATTAAATCATAAACTAAAATTAAGAGGTGGATTAAAACTAAACTAATTGAGAATTTAAAAAACAAAATAAACTTTAACACAAAGAATTAATCAAAAACTGAAATTTGTTTAAAAGAAATCTAAACTAAATAAAAATATTATATGGAAAACTAACCTGTGAAGTGAAAGAGAAAATCCCCTCTTGGTGACTAAGGTGATAGCCCGGTCTCTGCCTAAAGTCCCTTGCTCTCCTCCAAAGTTCCGCGTGAAAATTCTTTCCGCCTATTCCCCTTCGCAAAAAAAAGTTCTTTTATGCTTGGATTCTCTCCTTTATTTATAAGGCAGCCCACTCCTTATGGAATATCTTATTTCCATTTTTTCCTACGTGCGCATGGATATGGGAAGTCTATTATGATTGGCTCACTTGGAGATTTCCCTAAGGATGCAGTCGTATCTTGTTTGGTAAGTGATCAGGTCCCCTTTAATCTTCTTTCCATATGCTCTCATATGTGCCTCAGTCGTGATCTGCCCACTTTCTATATGCAGCCCAAATTCTTTCTTCAAGCAAATCATATGCACCCCGGATTCCTTCTTAAAGCAAATCATGTGCAGCCCGGATTCATTCTTAAAGCCGTGATTTGCCCACTTTCTATATGCAGTCCGGATTCATTCCAAGTTTCCCTATTTGGTCGTGATACCCCCATTCTTGTAAAATTTGTAAAATTATCTTTTAAATAAAATCAAAAAACTTCCTTTTTAATATATATATATATATATATATATATATATATATATATATATAATTTCTTTTCTTTTTAATAAATCTTGCCTAATTCAAAAAAAAATACTTTATCAAAAATGTTGAATTGAAAGATAAGATAATATTTTAAAAATTATCATTCCTAATAAAAACTTGTTTTTGTAAATAAATTGATAAAATCTTTATTTTCAATAAATATCATTTTCTTATAAACAAAATTCAAAATAATCTCCTTTTTTGTTATTTCTTTTTAGTAAATAGATATGTGAAAATCTTTACCTAATAAGAATATAAATCCTTTTACCATAAAAGTAGACAAATTTATTTATTAGATAAGCTTGTAAAAATCGTTTCTAAGAGATAAAATTAATTTATTAAAGTTGTAAATAAAAGTAACTTTTAATAAAGTTGAGCAAAATTATTTCTTCCCATAATGTTATGAAAATGTCTTTCTCTTAATTAAATTAAAACTCTCTTAAAATCAAAGTTTTAAAAATTCCTTTTTTAAAAGAAATAAATAAGAAAATCAAAATCTCTTTTTTTTTATTAAACTTGGATAAAAATATTTGCTAATGACTTTTTTAATATAAATTTGAATTTCTTTTATGAAATAAAAATAATCCACAAAGTTCTTTCAATAAAATCCTTAAACCAAATAAAGATAATCTTTTTGGAAAATAAAAAATTGGAATACCTTTTATAAAAAGTTTTGTAAAAAAACCATTTTCCTATATTAGAAATAACTTTTACTAATAAAATTGAGTTGAATTTATAAATAAATCGTAAAAGTCTTACTTTCAATAAAAAAAAATAATAAAAAAAAATCACTTTTAGTGTAAATAAAATTGAGTTGAAATATACTTTGTAGATAAATTTATAAAAAATCTTTTTCTTTAAATAATTTGTAAAAATCACTTTTCTTAAACAGAAATTAAATTAAAATACTTTTGTAAACAAAATTGTAATAATTTTCTTCTTAATAATGGTAAATAAAAATTATTTTCCTATAAATAAAATCGAATTCACTTTCTTTATTTGTTTATGATAAATTCTTTTACCAATGGTAAGTGTAAATAACTTCCTTGAAAATTGAATCAAATCATTTGTTGAATATAAGTTCATTTTCTTTGTTTGTAAATAAATAAATCAAAATCGTTTATTCGAAATTGTTTTTAATAAACTCCTTTGAAATTTCTTGAAAAAATAATTTTCAAAATATTTCTTTTAATTAGTTTAACAAATGAATTTGCATACTTCTCTTGTCATTTACCTTGTACATCCTTATAATATGCTTTTATGATTATTTTCCTATATATTGATTTGCATCATTATTCTAAATATCCATTATTAATTAATGAATTGTTAGAGTTTCCTCCATTCGTTTAGTAGAAAACTAGCTTCAAGGAGTGCTATGGTTTAGCACTATATCTTCTTGATAACTAACCCCACAAATTTAGACTCAATTTTTATAGATATGTCTTTTCCAAATAAGGAGTCACACAAAGTTTTCTTTCTTATTTTGTTTTCGCTTTTTAAAACAAAAAAAAAAAACAAAAAAAGATAAACTAAAATAAGTAGTGACTCCAACTTTTTCAAAAAAAAAAATTCACAAATAAAAGCGAGTCTCGCAATTCAAGTAAGAACACACGTAAAAAGTGTGGGTTCATAATTCTGATTTCATATTAAGAGAATATATTGAGAATCAAAAATATTGAAAATGAGTTGAAATAAATTACAAAAAATTTAACTACTTCTACTAAAATCAAAATATCGATTGAATCAATTATAGTGTAAATAGATTTGAAACATTTTAATTAAGAACCCATCAAGTTTTTGTGTAAGAGTCGTCTTCCACATCCAAAGAGAGAGTGCTTAGAACTCCCTTCCAAAGCCCATACTTTAAAGTATTAAGATCGCGGTTCAAGTCATCAGGCATAAGATATTTGGTGTACAAGACCTTCAAGCATGTTCTTCACTACAAAGAATTGATCTGGGAACATCCAAATCTAGGTATGAGTGCTATATCTTTATATTTATAGTTAATAATGGTTTTTTATTGTCATTTTATTCTATTACGATAGATTTAAAGATGCCTAGGGATAAATGCATGTACCCTAAAAGATCCAGGGATAGGGAATGGAGAAACCTAGGGCTCTTAGAATCATGGCCTCCATATTTCCCTCTTGAAGGTGTGTTAATCCAATTGCTTAAGTTAAAGTGGTGGGATGAAACATTTTAACAACATTTTGAATTTCCATTTGTAAATCATTAAGAAATTAGCTTATAAAAAATCTTTAGGCAAATCTTAGACATAACCTATGAGGGACTCAAACTACTCTAGGTACTTTTGTATAAAACTCGTTGCTTCAACTTAGTAAGTTGCCTTTGTAAAGAATACCTAGATTGCTTCATTCCCAGCCTTGGATCTTTTAAGCTACTTGCAACTAGTCCTACAATATATGGACTATAGAAAACATGGCATTCAAAAGCCTAGATCTAGAGATTAAGGGTGTTTACTTTAGATCTGGATGTTCCCGTATCAATTCCAATTCTATAAACTCATGTAAAATGTATCACAATTAGTCTTTTCAACCAAACAACCTTTCTCCTTATCACTCTTTCTCATGGATATAAGTACTAGAGAATGATGGTTTTCAAGGGCTAGGGTTTCTCTCTAAAGTCTAAAAGACAAGAGGTGCAAAGAACGAAGCCTTAAACCCCTAAGGGGGTATAAGCTTCCCTATAGGCCTAAGTGAATTGAATCCAACTTAAGCTTAAGTTACTTAATTTACCCCACTTGGGTCCTAATTAATTAACTAACCTTATTGGGCTCTAATTAATTAATTTTTTCAATTAAGAAAGAACATTCATAAGATCTTGTACAATTTTGTTTTTTTACTAAAATACTTATATGCACTCATATGAATTAGGAGCCCAAAAATTCCCTAAAAACACGTCACCATGAGTCAAGAGCTAGAGTAAGGATCATTGCGATCATAGGAAAACACTAGTTGCTTCAAAATCTGATTATGAAGTTGACTCAACATTTCACTACAAAGAGTCGATGACATTTATATATTCTATGATATTATAACAAGATAAAACTCAGGTATGTGACCTATTATCCACTGCATACAAATTGATTGATCTTTTCTATTGTACCAAAATACTTAAGCCTAATACGTAGTAGCTCTAGCCAAGAAAAATTAGAGAAAAAATTATGATGACTTTTGTAATATTTCAGGTATCATCATCAAGCACTAACTTACGGAATTTTTCAATAATAGGATAAATAAATCACTTTTATTTAAATCTTAAAGTGAAAAGCAATTTGAATTAACTTTTATGAAATAAAACTAAGAAAACAAATTAAATTAATAAAAAAATGAATATTGATTTAAAATTTGATCGATTCAAGTTTGGGGTTTTCCACAATCCAACTTAGGGTATAGAAATTAAAAAGGACAACAATATTTTAAGTAATATTATCTTAGGTTTTTAGGATCCTTAGTCGCTCATGATCAACCTAAGCTCTAAAACTCAATATTACATTTAAAACCTAATTTTCCTTTTTAAAATAGGCTCTTAAAACCATCAAATAAATGAAATGAATTACCAGTTTAAGATTTGACTTTTTAACTCTTCTTCCTCCTTATAGCTTTGTTATGAGGCAAATAATGATAAGGAATACTAGGATAACTAATGATCAAGAGTTACAAAGAATCACTAATATTGGGTAATAACCTATCATATCATTCCCTAAACTAACTCACAATGATAAGGTAAAAACAAAATTGATAAATTGTAACTCAACCAATAATTAATCTCATCGTTATAATGATTTACCCATTGTCTTTATAAGTTTCCTAACCCTTAGGTTTTCATGCTTTGAGCCTCGAGTTAGCTTTAGCCTCTCATAGGGGTAATGTCACAATCACAATCCATAAAAGAATAAAATTCCATAATTTGAATAAAAAAGAACTAAAAACAATATACTTAACAAAAAAGAAAAGAAGCAAACCAAAATTCTTGTCTTCTTCCGCCTCCAATGTCAAACTCCTAGAAAAAGATCCCTAAACCCAAGAACTAAGAGAGTTTATATGGTATCATCAATGACCTAACATGTGGCACACTCTCATTAGCCACTTATTACAAGAAAAGTTCATAAAAAAAAAACCTAAAACAACTTTTAAGACTACAAGTTTTAAATGAGTACAAGGCCTTTTGAATTGGATAGAGGCATTTGGAACTCGTTTTGACGTGTCTCGAGGCTCAAACTCGATCACTAGTGGCTAAGTTTGAAATTTGGGTGAGTTCTCAGTCAATTTTGAACTCATAAGTGGAAGAGAGAGGTCCAATTCAAAATCAAGGGGCTGGTTCAAAATGCATAGTGAATTTTGAACTCAATATTTTTTTTCTTATCAGTTTGCTTTAAACGTGCATAACATCCTCGTTTCAGCTCTGATTTGTGTATCATTTGAAGCATTGGTATCGTGACTTCTAGAGCTTCAAAACAATGTATAGCTTGCCTAAAATGGACTTTGGAAAATGCTCCAAATTTTGCCTCAAATTCAGAGTACATGTTGCCACTGGATTTTGAGTTCCAAATTTCCATCAAACTTAATGAATTTGCTTCATGCCTCATTGTCCATGTTTGCATGCCTTCTTTCTTTCTTCATAATGATCAATCCTCATTTCCCAAACTCATGGCATCCTCGTCTTGCATTTCCTGAAATTCTATAAGTCTTGACTCACTCAATTTCTCATTTAACCCCTTAATCTTTCAAAATCTAAAATGGTTTCAACTTGCACCCTTTTCTTCTCTTAAACCTAAGATAAATCTCCAAAATAAAAGTTAAACTCATAGTTAGGGCCTCAACATCGATTTAGGTCAAGTTGGGTGATTTAAGTGTCCTTTGGTGCACAAATCATATCGAATATGTGCCATTAGAGCACATATTTTGGCTCCAATCACAGATTTCTCATAAACTGGTGTTATAACCTAACGAGGTTAAGTATGTGCCTTAATATCACCCAAGGGGACATACTCTCTCAAACCTATGAGATATTATAGTGCCTCTATAAAAAAATATTTGTTGTCACCTACGTTAATCAATAATAATTCAATCCATAGGGAATATATAATCACCTTGAGGCCTTTCCCATATGTCAAAACCATTGAAGACCTTAGCACTAGCTAAATATTCCCTTAAGGATAAGACTTCATTTTGCATAGTAGCTTAATGAATCATGACTACCCGGTAGCCAAGGTCATGATTCATTTCGTAGGTCCCATCAAATATGCAATCATATACACTAATGTACTCACCATGGGAAAACCATCCTAATGACTAAGACAAGTCATTCCTCCCATTAAGGGGTAGTGAACTATAGTCTTAATGGATTACCAAAATTTATTAACTAATTGTGAACTACTTATTATCTTGCAAGAAACTCATAACTTAGATATTTTATGTAACTCCTAATGCATCTAAATCATGTACAATGCAAGTGATAAATAATTTCTTGATCAATGTCCTTAAGATCATACAAAGGGACGCACTGTCTCAAATCTATGAGATGTCTCTATCAAGAATACCTATTGTCACTTGCCTTAATCAACAATGACTCAATCCATAAGGAATATGTGACCATCTTAAGGTTTTACCCATAGGTTAAAACTATTGATGATCTTAGCACTAGCTCAATA
Organism: Vitis vinifera; assembly: GCF_030704535.1. Taxonomy (NCBI): domain Eukaryota; kingdom Viridiplantae; phylum Streptophyta; class Magnoliopsida; order Vitales; family Vitaceae; genus Vitis; species Vitis vinifera. The sequence continues at coordinate 11,029,669 of NC_081817.1, forward strand.
TTCTCTTAAGGTGGAGAATCCAAGTAATATAGTAACTTGGTGAATCATGACTATTCGATAATTAATGTTATTATTCAACAAAGATTTTGTCCAATATGAAACCATACACACTAGTGCACTCACCATAGAAAAACCTTCAATGACCAAAACAAGTCATCCCTCCAATTATGAGATAATGCACTACAGTCTCTTATGAATTGCTCAAATTCATAAATTGACTGTGAACTAAATATCATCTTGTAAAGAATTCATGACTTAGATCTTCTATACAATTTCTTTTGCACCCAAGTCATATAATGCAAGTGATAGGAGTGCGAATGCTTAGATAATAATTAATGCAAATAAGGATGGAAGAAGGGAACCAAAATCATAAATAAATAAATTTATTAATGAAATTATATTTCATTATATCATGTCATACTTTCAAGGGTTCTATCTTAATAATTTTAAAAGCATTATCATATTTACCTAGACTAAACCAATTAATAATATCTTTATTGAAATATCCCCACCCAATGTGTGACTTAGAGACTTCATATCCTTGAAATCATTTAAAGGCCCATCCTTCTAAATGAATGAAAGCAATATAAACCCCATTAGCATCATCTATGTTATTAAAGAGAAATATCTATTACGTTTATAGACTCCACTAATGAATTGTTGCCAATGAAGTGAGGAAAATCAAGCTTAGTATATTTTCTTTGAACAAAATCTCTATTGGATTGTTGAGGTGAACTAGTGTGGCTCAAAGGATCTCGGTGATCTCCTTTACCCAATTTACTTACCCATTGATCACATTTAAGGTTCATCACTACATAAGTTGGGATCCCTCCTTCAAGGTTGTAGCTTGCTTTTCAGAGTTTCCCTTCAACTTCTTGATTGTTTCATCTATGCGCCTAACTCTTGTTATGCAGTCCCTTCCACCTACCAAGGCAAAATCATTGTTTTGATACTTAACAATAAGAGTAGGAAAAAGATACCAATGACATCAACAAATTCCTCTTGGTGGTTGGTATAAAATTTAGAGAATCAAATTTCAAAGTTTCTAGATGTCTCACCGATTCATTTCTCCCTATCTTTATAGGGAAACAAGTCCTTATTTATGCTAACATATGCCTATAATTAAGTGAATATCCCTGTAACTAAGTCAACAATTAATCTATAATTGTTGATTGAATATCCTACCCATCATTTTATGCTCCATTGTCTATGATTACCTTTTTTTTTTTCTTATTTTGTTGATCGACCTCTACTTCAATATTGATATACATAACAATTTGATTATTTTTCATTTACTCCATATTACCTCCAATTCCTTAAATTTAGTTCAATCTAAGCTCCATTTAGATGATTTAGTCTTGAAGGGTTAATGAATAAGTTCAAAAAAGAAGAAAATAGAGGACAAATTGAAGAAAAAAAATAAAAAATATGTTTAAATCAAATGATTTTTTTTTTTATATGTTTCTTCAAATCTATTTTTTCTTTTTTATACAAATAATATCATAAAACATCACCAATTAGGTGATATCACACAGATATTTGTTGTCTTATTATTTGTACCATTATACTTTGCTCTCATTCATTTGTACTTTTATTCAACAATTTAAATCTCATCATATATATTTCAATGAGTCAGATCTCTTTTCGGTTGAAATTAGGTAGGTAAATATAAATAACAAGCTGCAACTTTTTTTCTTTCTTTTTTGAGTTTAAAAAATGATGTCATTAAATTTTAAAAATAAAAAGGTAAAAGCATCAACCAAAACTGTGGCTGTCTTAAAAACAATATTATTTAAATTGTGTTTTCTAAAAGTAGAAAATAGAAAACAAAAGTGGGTCCAAAACAAAAATCTCTTCACTTAGCGGACTCAAAAGTCAAAGATCAAGGAATACGAGGAGGAAAAAAAAAAGCATTATCCATCCGATAATTACTATGAATAATTAATATGCATGATGGCAAGCATGTGTTGGGTAGAGATAGAGCTTTGGAGTGGCAGCATATATAGATATATAATAATGGCGTAGGGGGGGGCCTTTTCTCCCACCTTGCCTACACCATCATCCCTCCTTTTCAACCTTTTTGACCTTCTATTACTCCATTTCCATCTTCTTTCCGAGACTCACGGCCCCTTAAAAGAAGCTCCAGCTTTTATTTCTCTTTCCTTTTCTACCTCCAACCACCACAAGCCCCCCCACTTTGGTGGCAAACACCATAAAAAGTAAAAACCTTCTACCCATCTCAATAATCACTTCAAGCAATGCCCCATTCATTACAAATATCACCATTCCACCTTGACTCATGCCTGAATAATGGAACCAGTGCACTCCACTTAAAGGGTGTTTAGTCCCTTTTCTGAGCCTCAACCCCCATTTCTCTCCAATGGCTAAGTGTAGTAGTATTTGTCATAAGGTTTTGTTACTCCTGTTGGTCTTCTTCACACCCTTTCAGCTGAGCTTCTTCCATGGGAAGTCATCAGAGTTTGAGCTAGAGGATGAGGCATGGCTAGATGAGAAGGATGATGAAGTTAACATGGTCCAAAGTGGGCATGATTCACTGGGTTCTAGTTGTGAGTTTTCAGATGGCAAGTGGGTCTATGATCTGTCCTACCCTCTGTATGATTCGAGCTGCCCGTATCTTAGCACTCCGGTGACTTGTCAGAAGAATGGCAGGCCGGATTCTGACTATGAGAAATGGAGGTGGAAGCCCCATGGTTGCTCCATTCCAAGGTATGATGGTACTGAAACTATGAGCTCTGTAAGTATGAAATGAGAGGAAAAAGGTTTGGAAAATGAAACATGTATATAATACTGATACATTCAAATATGTTTTGTTTTGGTTGTTGATTGATCAGGTTTGATGCACTGCACTTTCTTGGAAGGATGAGAAGAAAGAGAATAATGCTGGTAGGGGATTCAATAATGAGGAACCAATGGGAGTCTCTGGTCTGCCTTGTCCAAGAAGTGATCCCAACTGGTCGAAAGACAGTTACCTATGATGGTCCCACCATGGCCTTCCATGCCCTAGTAAGATTTTCCTACTTTGGTTCTCTTCTTGTTTTTGATTTTGGTATAATGAGCCTTGGGATGATGTAGTTGGGCAATAACATTGTCACAGGATTTTGAGACCTCAATTGAGTTTTGTTGGGCTCCATTCTTAGTTGAACTGAAGAAAGGGCCTCAAAACAAGAGAATTTTGCATTTGGATTTGATAGAAGAGAATGCCAAGTACTGGAGAGGAGTTGATGTTCTGGTCTATGATTCAGCTCACTGGTGGACTCATTCTGACAAATGGAGTTCGTAAGACAAGTTTCATAACAATCTTTCTCTTTTCTCTCTTTGGGTTCCTTTCTGTTTGGCTGCAAAGAAAGAAAAAAAAAAAAGGAGTAGAGTACCAATTGTTTCCCTGATAGAATCACATTGGGGTTTTTACAAATTTCAGGTGGGACTACTACATGGAGGCAAACACTGTGTTGAGGAGCATGAACCCAATGGTAGCCTATCAGAAAGGACTCACAACATGGGCTAAATGGGTGGACTTAAACTTAGACCCTCACAAAACCAGGGTGATTTTCCGAAGCGTATCACCTAGACACAACAGGTACCATACCACACCTTCAAATTCCATATATCACACTCAGAATTCAGGGAAACAAAAAGTCATAATAGTATGGGGGGGTTTTTGCACATGCAGGCAGAATGGTTGGAAATGCTACAACCAGAAGCAACCTCTAGAGTTCTTCAGCCACCAACTTCATGTTCCAGAGCAAATGGTAGTGCTAAAAGGGGTGCTGAAAGGGATGAGATTTCCAGTATACCTGCAAGACATCACAATGATGTCGGCTCTCCGAAAAGACGGGCATCCATCTGTGTATACCAGAGCGATGGACCAAGAACAGAAGCAGCACCCAAGAGACTTTACATCAGACTGTAGCCATTGGTGCCTGCCTGGGGTCCCTGATGCTTGGAATGAGATCTTGAGTGCATTGCTCCAAGTATGAACAATCAAGACATCTTTGTAGCTATATATGGGTAGAAGATTAGTGTCTGTCTTGTCTGTCTTAGACTCTGTAATCATCAGTTTATGCTGCTTTGATTTTTATTTTTATTTTTTGGGATTTCTGGGTTAGTGCTGTATGCCTGGTTTGTGACTGTTTCTCCGTGTCCGTATTGACTTGTTGGCTTTTTGCTGCTGTTTCTCATAGGCTACCTTTTGTTTACCTAAAAGCTTAAATTTGTGAAATAACCATCTTGCCAGACTTATTCAATTGGGGGTGTTTTTATCCTATTGCAATCAACATGACATGTAAAGCAATTCAAAAATTGCACCAAATGAGACCTTTCTGACATTATTTCCATTCCAATGCCCTCCACACCCATACCATCAACTTCAACACCAGAAAAAAATAATAATACTTAAATTTAAAAAAATTTAAAAAAAAAAAAATATATATATATATATATATATATATGGCAATTAAAACATATTTTAAAATTTTTATATTATAAAATATGAAAATAAAAAAATATTTCCAAATCTAATAGAAGAAGAATCCAGTTAAAATTCTACTTTAAAAGACAACTTCAATATTTAGATTGAAATTGTCTTTTTAAAAAAACATTTCCAAATAATGTTTTCTATAATGTGGCAGATTTGGGAATAGTTTTGAAATTTCACATTTTTAAATATTTTTAAAAAAAATCCTTATTTTTGTCAAAATCTCATCAACACCATTACAATCAATAGAAAATAAAATTAAAAAAAAATATAAGTAAAAAGAAAGAATAGAACACAAACTCAGTCAAATTGTCATCTGGATCAAAAACAAAAAACATGCACACACATTTGAGAAGGATCAAAAGTTAGCAAAAAATTTCAGGATTCCAAACCCATGAAAAATGACATAAGCAAAAATCAACTAGAGGCTTGTCCACACCCTAATCCATGAGAACATTGGTGGAGCAAAAAACTGAGGCATGTGTTATTTGTTTTCTATTATTCATTTCCTATTATCATATTGTACCATTCAGGACAAAATCCACATCCCAGAAACGAACATCATCACAGTATCTAGTCAAATATTACTTTGGGAGGATTGATTTGGTACAAAAAAAAACTGTGTAGTCAGTAACTATCCACCTCGGTTTCTGGCCTTCGAAGATAGTACCGCAGAGAGTTTATCATTACCTACATGTTCAAATGAACTTTGTGAGAGACCGCAGAAGAGAACTCCAACTATTCAAAAAAAAAAACCTATTTAATTTGGCCCAGTAAAAGCTCCTGAGATAACTTGGACCAAAACTTTTCTCGACCTAAAAGCAATTAAAGTAATTCCACAACAGCTTAGGGAAGTAGGAATATGTGTACTATTATCACTGACAAACAATGAATCCCAAAGGTAAAAAGAAATCAAGGGCTTTTTCATAGGAATTGTCACTCATAACTGTTTTAGCCATATTGATAAAGAGTAGTTTATAAAATAGTAATATTAATGGTAGACAGTAATAAGATATTGCTATGCTGACACACAATAGTAATAATAATGATAGACAATAACTGTTTTAACTGTTTAGTTTAGTATTATCATCTTCACTAATAAGTAAAATCTACAAAAGCATAGTTGAGGTCATGAAAATTGAAAATTTATGCTGACACAAAAGATAGCTCACTGTTAAACAACTAGTCCTGGCAGCAACCAGTTACCTGAGACAAGGAGCTGCTCAATGCAGCCCCCCTGTAGCTGACATGAAACTTATCCTTGGCCACAAGCCCCTGAAAGACACAAGAGAAGTTGATGAGAAAAGAAAGCAATGCACAGAACACAAAGAGAGAGGGAGAGAATACTTCAGTATCAATCTCTGCAGATTCCACATCAACATTCACATCAGTTATGATCTCGACAATTTCCAATAGCAATCCTGGTCGATCTGCTGTCTCGATATAAAGCAAGCTGTAGAAATTTAAAGAAAAAGAGAAAAAAAAAATGAAATGGTTAACAATATACTAATTACCTATCATGTTCAAGTTCTCAGGATCCATTCCATTTATTTCCGTCCAAGTGTTGGCTTACATGAAGGTAGAATTAAAAAGGACAACATTAACGACTAAAGCATAACAATGCTAAAAGCCATTCCAATCACAAGTCAGTTGCGTACCTCCTCTTTGGCCCATCATCTTTGACATGTATATGAGTTGCAACATCAACATCAAGCTGCATTTGACAAAATCAACAAATTTAAATTCAAGTTTGCTAGGTTATATACACATACATAACATCTAATTGTACCAAGAAGACACATGTGCTACGAGAATTTCATTTGAATCCTAACAGCATTCCAAAGCAAGATACCTCCACAGAGTGCAGGCCTTAATGATCAAATGGAAATATATTCCACTCAATATGCACCTCAAAATGTAGCACAGCGCAGAGAATACCAATTATCAGCTTTGACAGTGTGTTGTCTTGAAGAAATTGTATTTGAAACTAACAATGAAATATTTATGTTTATTTTTCCAATAAAAAAATTTATTTTTGAAACTAGCAAGGAGATATAAGAGATGCAAGTATGCAAATTAAAACACAAACACTATGCATGGATACAAGAAGGCTGGCACTCTCTTTCCAAAGAGCAGGTAGTTTTCAGTTTCTTCACATTATGGGGTTACAGCAAATACTTTTGAAGTGATAGTATGAAGCACACAAATTAGCTGTGAAGCAACTCATGTTCCCACAAGCTAGCCGTTGGTTCTACAACATGCAACACATAGTTATGCTTATGAAAATAAGGCTTAGTACTCTTCTTCTTCTCAGCTATAAAAATAGATTCCCACGAGCTTCCTTCTATCTTACATGATCAATTTTAGCTTGCTTTAATTCTTCTTACAACTGATTGTCTCAACCATACCATATTAACATATCAGTAATTAGGTACCAGAAATTACATTGTCATTTATGTAACAAGTTTGGACATTACATTTGGGGAACCTCTGAACAAACTAGCAACATCTCACACAAAAATCATGTCTCAACTTCAAGTTAAAATTTGTCCCCAAGAAAACAAAATATATGCTAGCATGATCATACATCATTGGCTTGTAAACTAACAACCTAAGCTTTCACAGCAAGTGATATTATAACATAATGTCAAAGCTTCAGCTCATAGCAGGCTGGAGCAAAAATTAAACTATCAATATTGACAGGTATATCAACCCTAAAGGAAAAGCACAAAAAATAATAACATATTATTGCCATCATAAATTCTGATTCAACATTAAAAAATTTCTATGACAAATTATCTAATGGAAATTTGGAATCTTCCATGCTCTTCCACTAGTAGTCAAGTGTGGGTGGCTCCAAGAGGTTCCAAAAGCTTCCTACTCTCCTTTAAAAGCTCAAGGGAGGGTCATTTGAGCAAGTTGTGACAATAAGCATCACAAATACCACCCAAATAAAATAATTATGATAAAAATTCAAACTGATCCTAAAACATTGAACCATCGAAAACAGGCCAAAGGAACTAATTACTAGACTGAAATCTAGGATGCATCAAAATGGCTTATAAAGTATTATAAAGTATTGTTATAAATTCATAATATATTAAAATGCTGGTAAATAATACATTATGTCAAAAACATATGCCCAAATCCATAGTATCATACTTCAAATGTTCATTTTTAGCAAAAGACTAAATCACTTTAATGCATACAGAAAATAAATATTCCAGAAAGAAGAAAGAACCAGCATCTGAATATCAAAAACATCAAAGTCCATAATACAGCAGATCAGTTAGGAGCAAACAGAAACAAAAGGAGAAGAAAATATAAGCCTAATGAATGTTTAACAATATCACCTTCTTTTCTGGAGCTTTGATTCCAAAAGCTTCACCCATAGCAAGTTGCTCACTGGACTCCTAGAAAGGATGCCAAAAAGGGATACTTAAAAAAGAAATGCAACAGTGAAAGAGATGTAAAGAAAGTGAGGGTGAAGATTCTTCCATTTCATCCACCAGTAAGACTAAAAATAAAAATAAAACATCAGTGAAATTAGTGTTCAACTCAAATACATACTGGATGATACTTCAAAAGGTTGTTGATGATTGTAAGTCGAATTCTCTCTAACATGTCAGGATCTTCAACTTTGCGTCCATCACTAGCATATTAATCAACATTGTTTTGTAAAGGATGATAACACCCAAAAAAACAGGAAAGATTGAACAACTGGATTAAAATACTTAACTAATGCAAATATTTCAGATGTTTAGTTTTGACAAAGTTCCCACTTTAGAGAAATATTCAAGAACATATTTATCAGAATCCCATTTACAGATGCTCCTTCCAGCTGAATAATACATTATTCTTAGTTTAAGAAAGAAGAACAAAGGAATTATGTGCTTCATCTTTCCAAATGATTAGTTTCAAAAATTAGATTCTGCTCAGAAGCTTATATTTCAGCATCTAACTATTGGATTGGCTTGAATTCTGGATATGTTTCACTTTTAGGGTCTGCTAAGGGTACCTGAAATTTGGAAATGGTAAAAAATCAATGAAGGACTATCAACTTCAAGCAAAATTGTTAGTAGTTTTTAGGAAATATACACTAGTGCTCCAGCAGTAAATTAAGCATGAGTTGTTTACAGCTATTCTATTCATCTTCAATATATTATTATTATCTTCAATATATTATTATTATTCAAATGCATGTGACAACTAGAAGTACAGTTGTTTGATAGTTCAGATTAAGAACAATGGACAATTTAGATTAGTGTTCTAGTACAGTTAAATATAAACATGTGCTTTTCTCTATCATAATTAGTTTCAAAAAACCAATTTTTATGCATAAGCAAGCTGGCGGAATCCAGAGACAATCAAAGAGCTTATAGAGTTTGAATGTTCATTGTGGATAATTGTTTTTCATGTAAGCAATGATCATTTCGTATCACCAAATGTAATCGTGCAGAACTATGTGCATGTGGTGCCAAAAATCAACAAAGCTGTTGATAAGCATTTTATGCTCAGGTTGATAATTATGCGAGTCTTGACTCAAGCTTGTCCAGTCAAAAAAAAAAAAAGCCAGGCTGAAGACTCATGTTCAAGCTTGTTTTGGAGCGAAAGCAACCCCCAGTATGGGTCACATAAACCATGAAAGCTTTAGGGAAATTCAAATGAGCTTGGTAAGGAAATTGAACAGCCAAGAACTTTTTATACCTAGTAACTTCTAATTGAGACATCTTCCTTCATAAGATAATTCTAATATAATATTATTCTGAAGGCTCGTTCAGCATATGATGGTGGGAATACAACATTCACATCCTCAAAGCATGCTTTCTTTATATACCTAGTAATTGAGATGCCCTCTTCCATAAAATACTTTCTGGCATAATGACACTAAAGTTATTTCACTTGTAAAGTGGCAGGAAAGGGCTTTAACATTCTTTGAAGGGGGTTTTCTTCTCTTCCAAGAATTCTTGAACATCTGTCATCAACCATAGAACACATTTCTTTCTTCAAGGAGAATCTGATATTTTATAAAGGTTATTATAAGATTCTTTTGTAAAACTTTCTGGACTTATTAAATTAGTGGACATTCAACAAAGCCAGACAGAGCCATAAGCAAGTGCTTATAAATTAGTTGAAACAAGTTTGGAATGGATTGGCCAAGCCCAAATCAAGCTCAGAAATGCTCAGAGTCTGACAAGCTGACTCTGAACCACTGAGCCCAGATTATTTGCAACCTTGTGTGTATACACACAGACACGCTACAGGTTGGAATGATTGCATGTATCACAACCAAGAAATGGAGAAATTTTCCTCAATGGCCTACACATATAAGCAAGGCAGGAAAGGGATTAAAAAAATGCATGGACAAGGATATGCTCCAAGCACTAAACACTTACATTCGGGTAATGAAAAATTTTGTTTGAGTGACTGATCCCTCAGTCGTAACAGTTCCCTTTTGCACATCTAGATCTAAACCTTTCAAAGCCTTCATCTGCCATGACACAAAACAAAAGAAGTCAAATAACACCAATATTAAAAAATAATTCAACATAACCAAAATTAAGAAGATCGTTTAGGCCTCCAAGCCTCCAACCATCCAAGCCTCCACAAACACAAGGACAACAATTGCCTAGAATTATTACCATGAGAAATACTAAGTAAGCAAGTACAATAAAAAAAATTATATATGGTCACTATGTTCCGGCAGATGATCTGTAGGCAATCGTATTTGTTATTTCAAGTGATTAAATTCTTAATTCTAATTTATGAATAGTGTTGTTTAACATTTTCAGTGACTAGATTCCCAAATAAACACTTAATAGTAATCACTTTGCTGAATTCCAACATATATGTGTGAACCAGATCAATAGATGTTTCGTTCCGATAAAGTGAAATCTTTTGCTAATTGAAATGAAGCAATAGCCAAGTAGAAAACCATTGTAAACCACGAGCTAATCAAGAAAAGCACATGTAGCATTGAAATTTCTTGAGCTACCAATTTTTCTAAAGGTTTAACCTATTTAGATTTAGACCCATAATGTATATCATGCTCTCATGCACCCTTGGGATATCATGCTCTCGTACACCCTTCCCTTAGGTGTGGCCTCAAACCCACATGTGGAGAGACAAACACACAGGCCCATACCATACCTGCACATCAAGAGACACAGATATAGGCCCATAGGCAAACAAGTCAAGCCCATAGCCCATACCTGCACAAGGCTCAATAAATTAAGGTAAATAAACATGTGGTGAGGTTCTAACACATAACCTCCAACTAAACGAGTTACCATATTGAAGCTTAAGCTGGTAGGATTAGAACCTACATTGTATACCATGCTCTCTAACAAAGTCCATGAGAATGTTGGGCAGGAAGAACACAAGAAAAGAGTCACAAGTAAAATATAACTTCAAAAAGGAAATTTCCACAATCGGCAAGACCCTCACACTTAATACTTGCAAATGCTCCAAAGGAGACAAAGAGGAGCCACCTTCCAAGTAATTCAACAATTCATAAGTTAGCCTAAACCACCATACCCCAAAAGGATCCTGCACTGATTTAGGCATAATCTAGGAAGTTCCAAAAAAAATACAGAGAAGGTCCAAGAAACTGAACCTTTAATAAAGGATAGCCCAACAGGAAAAGAACATACTGTCCCCAATCTTTTTGCTTCAAAGTTTTCTAGTATGCAACCAAACACAATACAAAGCACTTTGACAGCTAGGAACTGCTTTTAGACAATAAAAAAGCAGCACTAAACAGGACCTACATGTAAGATCCTCCCATTAATAGACCTTTCCTCTCAGTGGAGCCCAATAAGCCCTGAACTGCAGAAGAAATTCTATCACAAAAATGTTCTCACTTTTGGTTTTTGATTAAAAAGAAGGAACAGTATTAATATAAGAAATTGAAGTATGGGGGGGATGAGGAATATCCTTCAAGAAAATAGTAGCGCAAGAAAGATGAAGGAAAAGCTCAAGTCATTTGAAAACTAGTAACATGAAAGTCTTGCCCTAAGGACCAAGGAATTCACAGCTTTCTCCCCACCTCATCCACCTCACTGCAACACAAGGTGGTATGACACTCATCTTGCCATGTCAAATCATCAGCCTTTTCCCTACATCATTTGGTTCACCGTTTATCCCTAACCACCATCACCAAATTATCAGTTTGAGCTGCCAGAACCTCACACAAGATATTTCTCCAATTAAAGAGAGATTCACCTTGACAACCTCCAAATTTGCCCACTGCCTCCTGAACATCCACCCATGCCCCATCCTTCCAACATCAATCCCTTCCTTCTTGATAAGGCTCGCCCAATCTCCTGCCTACTACCATGCACAAGCCTATTATACAATGCATTTTCTCAAGGCTGCATCATGCACCCCCACCATCTCTTCAACAGATTAACTGCTTAAGTATTCTCACACAGTTTCAAGTTCACTCAATAAGAAAGCCAAACCTCTTTCCATATAACAAGTAACAAACTCATTTGGAAGCTCAAATAGAAGAATGTAAAAAATAAAGAGTCCTCACAATGACCTTTTTTTCTTATGAGAAGCATTATAACTTTTAGGACAGAATGAAATTGACTTGCTAGTAGTTACTCTACCGTGTCAACAAGAGCCCCAAGTCGATCTCCAAAACTAAGCTGTACAATTGTTGCAACAGAATCTGAATCTTGATCTATCAGAACCATCGGAGTTGGAACATAATCAGAATCTGGGTCAAAACTCTGCAGTTAAAAGTATCTTATCAATGATATAACAATAGATATAATGCAGGTAAAACATTTGTCATAATATTTTACAACCTGCAAGTGCTAACCATATGGCAAATAGGGTGAATTTCAGTCTAAACACTTCCAAAAGAAGTTCCTAATATAGCTAGAGTAAGGGAGTTGACTAAGGTCCCGTACTTCAGCTAACAAATCAAGATCCAGGTCTGTTCTAAAAAACTCAGACACACCATTCAGATTGCCAAGATGTCAAGCATTGAAAAAGCTTCAAGTGATAAAAAAGAAATAAGATTGAACATGGAAATGTCCTACAAGAGCATGAGAATTAGCGAGCTACACAAGATTTCAAACAAAGCCTATTTCATCTGTTGATTTCAGAGCATGAAACACCACAATTAAACAACTATAGGACAAAATGTAATAAATCATAATGATGCCCATGCAGACAAAAGAATTTCTTCATAATCATATCAGTATATTTGTATTTTTTTTTTCCATACCTAATTTCTCATAATAACAAAAACACAGAAAAGAAATACTAGGACACTGAAGGGGCCCGAAGCATGTTACTGACCAGTGATATTGAAGGAACTGAATCTATGCCATCATTAGAAGCATGTAGAGCACTCCTGCACAAAATTTCAAGCAATATTAAGCAACAAAAAAATACCTAAAAGGCTCAATACACAAGACCAAAGAACCAAGACCCAACACCTAAGACAAAACTACATATGATGAGAATTAAAGCTCAGTCTGTATGCATATAGAAAATAGAAGGGTTCATAAGATGTCTGCATAAAAAATGACCCTCTACACCATATTCCCCTGGAATATAATCTAATTGATTAGAGCCCTACCCTGTCAAGGCAGAAGCTGTGGGTCGGAGCATCATCAGTCCCAACAGATCCAATGAATACATTAATTCGTCAATGACAGTAAACTTGGTTTAATTAGATATAGAAGTTTTGTAAATTGGATAAAGTAACAAGGCTTCAAACTTTGCTTATGTTTCATCCACTAAAGAGCTTTCAACAATTGATAGTATATTTACTTATACATTAATGCTGGCTGATATAAGTAATCTAATATCAATCCTTATCATACGACACTGAAGAAACCAATGAAAACACATGACAAAATCACAAACACCACATGGTCTACAGCAACCGACCAGAATATCATTCACAAATCAAAACCAACAAGCAATAATCCATCACTCTGGATGAACGTCATGCTTAATTGAATTAAAACCTAATTGGGAAAAGAAAAAAAAAATACCACTCCAACCTCAACCACTTATCAGATTCCAAGTTTCCAACTCAATTTCAAGTTTTCTTGGCATATCCAAAGAAATATTCAGGAAAAAAAAAAAAAAAGAAGATAAGATGCTAAATAAACTAAACTTTGAATATTACAGATAAATCTACTGCAGTTACCAAGAAGAGTTAAAGAAAAAGCAACTGAAATTTTTGTGCTAATGTTCTCCGTTTCAAGTTTAGAGAAATGGAAACAGCAATCAACAACACCAGGCGGTCAGATTAGGTTCAGTAGAGCGGCAGCTAAGAAAATGCAAGGAGAAAAATAAAATAAATCAAAATTCTGAATGGATTTCTCTATATCCACCGCCAGAGAAAAACAAAATATCAGAATTCAAAAAAGTATAACATGACTGCTTATATTTCCTCAGTTCCAGAAAACAAAACAAAGAATACATAAACCTCAGTGTGTATATATATATATGGCTAATTAAGAAAAACCTTTAAACTATTGAATTACCAATTTTTCTAAAAGCTTAAGCTTACAGGATTCGTGCATATCATGCTCCTTAACACCCTCCCTCACATGCAGCCCCACACTAGCACATGCGCTCTATACCATGCTGAACTACAGATTTTTCTAACTAACAGATTTTTCTAACTAACAGATTTTTCTAACAGCTTAAGCTTACAGGATTGGGCTCAATATGCAAATCATGATCCATAACCAACCTTAGCACTTTCAATTATTGAAGAAATTTAGAAAGTGATGAAAAATGAAAGAAATCAAAACTTCCAAACACCGATTTTCCTCATCCAGAACCTGAGAAGACAGAACACTCCACTCAACCAACCGCAACTCCTCCATTCAACCTCTAAGTCTCACTTTCTAATTTCTTCCTCAGTTTTCTAACTCAATATGTTATGAATTCCACAATTTTTCTCAGTAACCAATCGGACCACATAAACAGAACTGGAGGATGCTCCTCAGTTTCACACTTCCTGATCGCCAGATTCTAGAAATCTGCAGCGAAATAGGAACAACCTCCGTCCCTTTCGTCACTGACGGGACCTCAGAACAAACAAAAAAAATCAGGCTTCCTCCGTATCGTTTCCCTCAGTTTCATCGGCAACCAAGTCACGGAACAGAAAAAGAAGAAGAGGAAGATTAATTAGGTGAAGAATGGAGAAATTTGTTAGGCAGAAAAAGGAGGAGAAAGGTGAGGCGATCTTACGTGCTTGCGGAGAGAGTGAATCGGGGTTGAGCAAAGGCGAAGCGGATTGGGGGAATGTTGAAGTGGAAAGCGGAAGCCCTAAATCGAAGGATGGAGGAGGGAGAGGAAAGGACGGCGTGTACAGTTGCGGCCATGGAGAATTGTTAAAGCTTCTTGGTCGCGTTTGTTAGGACTTACGAGTGGGAATGTCATTTTATAGTAGTAGTCTAGTGTCTACGTGTTGGACCCGCTTTAGGCGAGCGCATCAATGTCTAATTTCCATCCTTTTTACTCGCGGAATTTATTTTAAAAATAGGGTGTCTTTTTTAAAACTCAAAAGAAAATACGAATGGGACTTTTTATAATATAAGAATTAAAAAACTTAACCCAAATTAAATCTATAAATGAAAATTAAGTTTTTTTATCACAATAAAATTCTAAAAGAAATTAGGAATTATCAATAAACAATCAAACACATAGAAAATATCTAATACCTCTAATCAAAATACTGGGATTTTTCAGTCTAAAAATGGTATATTTGATATATGAGATATTAGGAAATAATAAGAGATCTTGACTTAAAAAATAATTTTTCTTAAAAATTTATTTAGATATGATATAAGTCTATAGTTGGAAACTGAATTCTCTTAAAAAATAAAATATCAACTTTTCTAAAATCAATTACGAAAATAATTTTTTATTTTATAAAAAGTAATTAAGAAAATAATTTTTAAAATAAAATAAAATCTCAAAGGTACCAAAAATCAATTAAGACATTTTAACTAAATTTTAAAACTTATGATACAACATTGCCTTATTAAAAAGACAAATAAAAAAGATAATTATTAAAAGTGAAGAAGAAATGAAAAAAAAAACAGAATTATGAGAAAATTATGTAATTAAAATTTCATCAATAAAGTACAAGGAAAAATAAAATTCATCATGGATAATTATGTGATCGTTCCTACAAAAGACAAGTTAGCTAAATATGAATCGTTAGAATTTTCGACAAATATCTTGTTTATATGTACACTGAGACAAAATCTAAACAAAGGGGAAAAAAAGTGAAGTATGATAACAATTTTTTTATAATACTTCCTCTCATAATGATGTATACCTATAATGACTCAATTTAAAGATCTTTGAGTTGATGCATTCCAATTTGAAGATTTTTTATTAATAAGTTTTTTAGATTATCATTTGATCTTATTTGTTAAACACCGATTTTATCACTTTTCTGAAGTTTATGTGTAAAGAAGAACTTTGATAAAATGTATTTAGTTCAATCATTTTTAATTTATCCTCCTCTTATTAGTGTGATGCAAGGAAGAAAATATCGAGATATATATCGTGTATCGAAGAAAGTGGATACGATATATAGGTAAAATATATCGGAAATATCACTAAATATCAGTAAATATTGGTGATATATTGGTAATCACGAATAAGTCGGTAATACAAGCAAAATATCGGTAAAAAAATTAAATTATTATTAATTAATTAATTTTAATTATCTTATAATTTATTTTGTATACTAATTAAATATAAAACAAACATAAAATCATAAATAAAATTATTAATATTTTTAAATAAAAATATTTTGTATCAAAATGTACCAATATTTTACAATAAAAATCATAAATATATTTAAATAACATAATTAGTAATTTTGCAATAATTTAGTTTTAAATTAATTATTTTATTTTATTTTGATATTCAAGTGTAATAGTAGTATATTGAGAATAAATTAACTTAGTACATTTTTAAATTAATATAACGTTGAATTTAAATTAGTACATTTTTACAATTAATTAATATATTTTTAATAGAGGTAAGTAAATTAACTTAATACAAATCATATAATTCGTATATTTGTAATAATTTAACTTCATAATGAGTCTACACTTACAAAATTCACATTTCTTATTAATCGACACTATATAATTAAATTTAATATCGCAAATCATATCATACATATATTAATTTCTTTAACAAAACAACTTTTAAATGTCTATTATACTTCTAATTTCATTTTTAAGAGTTTTTTCTTACATTTTCATAAGTTTTGATAAATTTTTTATTTATCGATATTTTGTGTCAAAATATCCGCTGATATATCTGTAAAATTCAAGTACTAATATATTTGTGATTATCGATATTTTCATCTTTGGTGTGATGTATGTGATATTGTCTTCATGTAATATTATTGGATTGTCTTCGATAGAGGACAATTCACATGACTCTTGAATATGTTGGCTCATAATAACCACATACATTTACGATTTGCTTCATAAATCTCAAGTATTTTTTTTTAATGACTTGAGGAGGTGATTATCATTGTTTGCTTAATTAATCTCTATGATATCATAACACTTCCACGAGTAAATATGTATCTTGTTTGAGATCAAACTTTATGATGATATGAAATATCTTACATCTACATACCTAAACAACTACAAATTCAAATTCTTTTGAATAAATTAGATCTATATCACTTGTTCCACAAAAAATATGGCAATATATGTTTAATCCTAACTCAATGTCTTCAAGTTGGGGCAAAATCATATCTTGTTAATAATGATAGAAAACCAAGTATGATCAATTACAATTTGCAAGATACATTAGTGCCCTAATTACATTAAGGTGTGGCATGATTAAGTAATTCCTCGTTTCCTTCTCTAGGATGAAACGAACCTTTGTTCACTTCAAGTGAATAAGCAATCACTGGGGATTTAAAAGAAACTCTCAAAGACATCGTGTGTCATCCACCTGATAGCTCCTACTTGGATCTTGGCACTTGGAGAAGAATGTTCTTATTTTATGAGGAAAACAAAAGCTAAGGTTTTTTTCGTAAAGGTATAAGAGTAAGAGTTAGTTTAACTCTAAACCCTAAAATATAGATTAGAGGTGGGTTTAAGTGACGAAGGCTCGAGATATGTGTTATGGTGATTTAATCCAATAGATTAAGTCTATTTAATGAATTAGCTCAAAAGATGGACTTCAATTAATTAAATAACCCAAATAAAACTCAAGACTCAATTAATTATATGCTTTAATATAACCTTGTGCAACTTCATGTACCATAACACACATAATATAATTAATTTAATTAAAATATAATTTTCTCACTCCACCGAGAATATTAGATCAAGCGGGAATTATTGGACTCATAGGAAAATACTAGTTCTTTTAAAATCATAATTCAAAATTTGACTCTTCATTCTACTAAGAATCAAACACACTGCAATATTCTATGAAATTAAATCAAAATTTAAAATTAATTATTAATTAATAATTAATAATTAATTAATTGCTTAAGTTCGTGACTTACTATTGATTGTATAAAAGTTTTTCATGAATTAATGTCTATAATCCAACAAAGTGGTAACTATCAACCTTCACAAGATTATCCGTCTAATTCTTGAGTTTAGATTTACCTATATCATGATTAATTGATATACTCTCATTCACCAAGGATAAATGTCAAATTTGACTAAAGAAATTACCACGGTAACTCTAGATGATCATAAATATTTTAGGATCACTCATGGAACATATTGCTGCTTAAACCACCAACAGTCTAATTCATATAGAATAAATAATCACATCAAAATCTCACTTGTATGGTCAAAGTCAACGAAGATTCAAGTACTAATGCAATATTTTCTCATGTCATTCTATGGTACCGAAAGTACTTTTCAAAAAGATACCCCTACTTTTGTGACCAATGAGAATAAGACACTTGTAAAGTTTACATGAATTAAAAAAAAAAAAAAAAACCAATGCTACAAGTAAGATAACCGTGTATTTTAAAAGGGTGCAATCTCATGCACCTCACATTTAAATTATCTTTATACAACCAATTATATTATTCAACAAAATATTTTATAAAAGTTGTAAAATATTTAAATTTTGTGAAAGAAATGTTGTCACTTATTTTATGATATAAAGTTAAAACAATAAGGTGGTGTTTGTTTTTTGGTTGAATAAAAAAAATCAAAATATTTAACTTTTTATATTTAGCTAAAAGTATTTTGTTAATATTAACTAACATAATTAAAGTGAACTTATTATCAATAAGTTTAGTTTAATTATGTTGGTTGATGTCAATGAGTTACTTTTAGCTTAATAGAAAAAATCAAATATTTTGGTTTTTTTATTCAACAAAAAAATAAACAACATCTAAGAGTTGTGAAAAAATAATTTATAAATGAATTAAAATAAGTATTTATTGTTAAAAATTAGAATGATGATCTAATCAATTATTAATTGAAAATTGTATTTATTAAATTTTTATTTATTATAATTTAATTTTTTTCTTTTATGGAGAAGATTAGATAAAAGATTGAAAGTATTTTTTAAAAGAAATTAAAATAAGACAAACATGTAAAATTTTGAGGGTAAGGAAATGCGAGGATAATGCCAATAATGTAAAGACGATAAGAACAAAAAGTGAGGAGTGTCTTCAAATTTTTTTTATTAACATTTGTATGTTTTTTTTCCAAATATTTCATTAATTGTAACTTAATAAAGGTATTTTATTGTTATTTGAAATAAAAAAAATCTTGAAAAAAAAAAAAAAAAAAAGAGAAATATGAAGGGTACAGAGCATTTTATTTTTTTAATTTTTAAAAATATTTTTATTTATAATTTCCATAAATTCTAAGCATAAGTGTAATTGGTATAAAAAATAATATGATTGTCATTTGAAGTGGAAATTTTTTTTAAAAAGGTTGAAAATTTTGTAGGGTACAAAAAATGTGAGAATTGCAAAGAATGTGAGTACAATATACCATCCTCAAATTCTTTATACCCCCACCAATTTTTTTCATAATTTTCACCAATTGTAAGTGTAAATGGTATGAAAAAACAACATTATTGTTATTTGAAGTGAAAAAAAAATCTTAAAATAAAAAGAAAATCGAAGATTTTAGAGGATACCGAAAATTTGAGAATGACATGAATAATATGAGAATGTTACGAAAAATATGAGGAATTTTCATATTCTTCTTACCCCCTCCTATTTTTAATTGTTCTATTTTTTTAATTTTTTTTGTTCATCATTTTCATCGGTTCTAAGTGTAATTAATGTGAATAAACTACATTATTGGGTGAAAAAAATTCTTAAAATGGAAAAATATTAGAAAATTTGGAGGGTATGAAGAATATGAGAAATCTTCATATTTTTTGTAACTTTCTCACATTCTTCGTATCATTTCCACATTTTTAGTACCCTCCAAAATTTTGAACTTTTTTTTCACTTCAAATAACAATATTGTTGTTTTTACATACCAATTACACTTACAATTGATGAAGATTATGAATAAAAAAATTTCAAAAATAAAAAATAAAAATTGGAGATGGTACAAAGAATGTATTCTTCGAATTATTCTCACATTCTTCGTACCCTCTTCAATTTTTAATTGTTTTTTTTTTAAAAAAAAAAATTGTTTGTTCATCATTTCCATTAATTCTTAATTGGTGTGAACAAAATATTATTACTATTTGAAGTGAAAAAAAATTAAATTAAAAAATTTGAAAATTTTGGAGGATACAAAAAATGTGAGGTTATTTTTAAAGTTTTCTTCTTCATGATTTTCATTAGTTTTAAGTGTAATTGGTATGAAAAAAAAATATCATTGCTATTTGAAGTGACAAAATTCTTAAAATTTTTAAATATAGAATTTAGAGGATATGAAGAATGTGAGAAATCCTTACATTTTTTCTCACATTTTTCGTGTCTTCTCTAATTTTTTAAGTGTTTATCATTTCCATTAATTATAAATGTAATTGGTATGGAAAAACACCATCATTGCTATCTGAAGTGGGAAAAAAATTTAAATAAATAAATAAATAATTTGGAAGGTATGAAGAATATGAGAAGGGTATATCTATTGCAATAATATTATTACAAATATGTTAAAAAAAAAACATAACCATTAGGTAACATTCATATAATAAAAATTGAGAATTGACAGTTTCAATAATTTCTAGGTATGAATTATTTTTACATATTTTACTCCGATAAAATGCACAAATTTGTGTATAACTTAAAACTATGAAATATTTTTCCTATAGTTATTGACTATACGAATGGCACAAAATGCAATTACTTGTGATAAAATCCACTAGGCCCCTATTCCAAGATTCATATATCTCTTCTTGTTAATGGGAAAATAAACTCTTTGCAAGTCAATTATCATAAATAATGAATGATTTTTACATATAGAGAATACTTGCCATTAGACTCAATTAATTGATAATAGAGTTTGATTATTGATATGCAAACTCCTCAAAATGAGTTATGGACTAAAATAACCAAGCTAGCAATGTGAAAGTACGTCATAACCTTTAGGAAAACTAGATCCTATTCCCTTTGAGATTTGAACACCGGAGTACAATTTACTTTGTAAAATTCATTATCATATATTTCACTTTTACAATCATCGTATTTATGTTCATGCTAGTTTAGTTCATAAAAATCATTCCTTTTGTTTAATTTAGGTTGAGATAATTAGTTTTGGTTAAATCGGTAATCTTTCAACAAATGTGCCGATTTTACGGTATTTGTGAGATCACCAAATTATTATACCATATGATTGGTTTGTTTCTTTTTGCATTTTTGATTTTGGAAACAACAATTCTTCAATTTGGATCTATGACAATCAAGTATTGATAGTACTGCTAAAGGTAAAGCCAAACCAACCAAATAAAATAAGACACAAAAAAAAAAAGGGTCGATTGATGATTGATTTGTCAGCTATTGCCATATATGTAAAATTGTGGAAGATCAAAGCCATTTAACCATTTACAACTTCCTTTGAGAAATTATTCATAGGAGCTCTTGATAATCATACGTATACATCCATGTGCCATTTCTGAAATTTCTAATACTACACATGAAAACTCGTTTGATTCACACCATCTCATTGCTTAGCAACAAAAGTACATTATTAGTTGGGCTTTTACTCTTCTTGTCTAACATGTGATAGGAAAAAGGGACAATGATGTTTTGAAAGTAGAATTTGACTAGAAAGCGATGTGGGATTAAAATGATATTTGAGGGAAGTAACTCTTTTTAACACTGGGACCAAAATTAAAGACAAGGAAGGGTTGAGAATTGTAAGAAGTTGCCTTCCATATCCCAACAGAGGCTTTAGTCAACCCTGGTCAACTCAAAGTCAATTTTTAGTTAACCCCAAATCTACTAATATTGTAAGTCATAAGTCATAACAACTAGTCTAATCCCTTTGGACCCATCATAACTTATTATAATAGGGACATAAAAAAACCCTTCAAATTTTGCGCTGCAAAAATCATCCCCAAGAGGATATAAGAATATGGTGCGCCCAAAATTCCCCATTAAAATAGAAGGTCGCCCAATCCCAAAAAGATAAAGGGCCCTGATTTTAGCGGAATTAGCCCTAAATTTAGCGGTGTTGTGGGACCCTACAAGACCTCTCTCTCTCTCTCTCTCTCTCTCTCTCTCTCTTCCTGCGAGGAATCTCCACGGCGACAGCTCCAAGGCAAAGAATCAGCCATCGTCCTCACTCCTACTTTCTCTCTCTACAAACACTTTCTCTCTCTACAATTCGATCTCTTCCGATCGGTCAATGTGGGTTCGTCTCGATTCTCTTCTACTCTGCTGACCTAATTTTGCTATCGCTATTGATCCAATTGTAGGTGTTTTTCAGAAAAAACCCTAGATTTTTTTTTTTTTGTGGCCCGACTAGGGTTTTTGAATTCTCGGAAAACGTTTGGCGTTCAGGGTTTCTTGCGGTTGAACACTGTTTTAGAGTTTTCGTTTTTGGTGTTTTGTTAATTGATTTTGCTGGTATTGGTAGTTTTTGCGATTGGGTTTGGTCTTGAGCTTCGTTCGGTTGCTGCGAAAGTGTGGGAAAGGAAAAGGGAATTGTTTCTAGAACATATAGATTTGAAATATTTCTTATTTTGCGTAGCCGCCAAACGTAGGGTTGGTTTTTGGTTGTTCTAGTGGTCAACTCTGTGCTACTGTTTTATCTCAATTTCGAAGACTTTATTATAGTTATTACTGTTTAACTAGAATGAGCTGAGGCATTGAGTTGAATAAAAGAGTTTAAAGAACCAATGATTGAATATTGTGTTTGGTTGCATGGAATTGGGGCCAAGGATTGGGATTTGAGGCTCATAATTAAAACAGTATAGTCTGGTTGTTTCATGTACTGATTCGTGTAGGTTTGAATTTCAATCCCACAATGCATATGCACAAATAAATTTCCATAAGTGAAAGCAACATTTTGAATTGCACAGAATTGGACTGAATCGTGGGTTTTACTGATTCGTCAGGATGCTTGTTAGTGGGCTTTACTTCAATGTTATTAATATTCTTGAATACTTATGACAGGCCCAGCTTCAAAAGCAATTGCTTGAGATGTTGACACAAGTTGTTTGGGAAGGATGAACTACCACAATTATTTTTGAGTAATGGCTGGAAATATGAGATTTGAGTTGTCTTCAGGCACTCCTGAGGAAGCTGGTTTTTCTGGGAGTTATCCAAATGGACAGAGGGGGAACTATCAAAATGCCTGTTTGGATAGGTCTGGAAGCTTCAGAGAGGGTGGGGAGAGCCGTTTATTTAGTTCTGGAACTGGTATATCCCGTGGGAATGCTACATCAGCAATGGGGGATCTGCCTCCATTGTCACAATGTCTGATGTTGGAGCCAATTACACTGCGGGATCAGAAGTGCTCTAGGTTAGTTGAAATAAGGAGAGTTCTGGGGATTCCTTTTGGAAGCACTGGGGAAGACAATTCCTTTGGAGCTGCTCACTCAAAGCCTCCCCCTCCTGTGGCTACTGAAGAACTAAAACGTTTCAAGGCAAGTGTGGTAGACACCATTAACAAGGCCAGGTAATTTAATCTTGTAGAAATGTTTATTGGTGATTTTTGTTATTTGGTAGAAAGTGTTGTCCTCTTTTCCTTCATGATGCATGTTTTTATCTGGTTCTGGTCATTCATTGTCTTCAGATCAGATAATTAAAACTATTACTTCTAATTCAAGGTTAGCCTTTTCTCTGTTCATGCCCCTGGATGCTTGGAATGGATTTTTAATCTTTTTTGGGTTATAAATCTTAGGGTAAATAGAATGGAACTTTGATTAAAAAAATGCAAACCTAGGGCTAGGGTATAGTTAATTATGATTGGTTGTCTTTTGTATACCTTTTGTTTGTTGATGTTGCAATGTCTTTTCACCAGGGGTAGAATAAAAAGGCTGGATGAATCCATAGACAAATTGAACAAATTTTGTGATGCCCTAAACTTAAGGAAGCAACAGCGTAATGATCTATTACCAAATGAAAAATCAGTTGGGTTGAACTCATTGAAAGTGGGAACTCAGATTCATCGAAGCTCTCCAGACCTTGTATCTCAAAGACTGGAGGACAGGACAAAGAGTGTTGTTATGAATAAGCGGGTTCGCACATCGATGGCAGATATACGGGTTTGTATTTGAAACCTTTATTTACATCTGGCATTACAACCCCTCCCTTTTGCATCCTCTTGGGTGTTTTTCCATGCTATGGCATCTGGTTGATGTGATTGTATTTTATTTTTTGATTATTTTTGTGTATTAAAAAAAAAAGAAACTTCTTCAATTTTGGGATCAGGAATCTGAAAGTGAATTTTCCTGAATTTAATTTGCAGTTGTATTTTTTGTTTTTTATTTTGGGATGTAGTTGGCGGGTGAGGTTTGGATGTCTCATGGCCTTATCTCATATAGCAATTTGATCACAAGTATACTTTTAACATGGAGATATCATCATAGCAACAGCAGGGAAAAGTTATGTTATTTGTTCTTGGAACTTGTAAAGTGGGCATTCTAGGATTATGATAGAGTTGTTAAAAGGAAAAAAGTAATATAGCTTTTTCAACTACTAAAAGAAAATGAAAAATAGTTTTTTTAAAATACTAAAGAAAACTATCACTCTTCGTATACGCTTTTAATTTAATTACTCTTTTTACCTATCAAAAAAAAAAAAAAAAAAACTAAAGAAAACTAATAGACTTAGTGGTGGGAGAGGATTCAGGTTAGTGGGTCGGCTAGCTTCATTCTGGCTGAAAAGTTGAAGGCCTTGAAACTGATTTTGAGAAGTTGGAACAAAGAGGTATTTGGTAAGGTTGAAACCCAGAAGCAACTTGCTTTGAATCTGGTGGATTTTTGGGACGAGGAGGAGAGTGCTTGCACGTTGTCTCTGGAAGAGGAGGAAGCTAGAAAGGAGGCAAGAGAGACTTATAAGAAGTGGGTCCTATTAGAGGAGGCGTCTTGGAGGCAAAAGTCTAGAGAAATCTGGCTTAAGGAAGGGGATAGAAATACAAGGTTCTTTTATCAGATGGCTAATGCTCATAAGAGGAGGAATTGGTTGGCTAGAGTTAAAGTCAATGGGAGGTGGTTTACTGAGGATAGTGAAATTAAAGAGGAAGTGAGCAGAGCTTTCTAGGGTCTATTGTTAGATCTTGGAGGATGGAAGCCAAACATAGAAGGGTTAGAGAAGCCTTTTACGGTGGAGGAGATCTTTGGTGTGTTGTCAGGGTTCTGCGGGGAGAAAGCGCTAGGCCCTGACGGTTTCCCAATGGCTTTCTGACAGTGTTCATGGGACTTTGTGAAGGTGGAGGTGATGAACTTCTTTAGAGAGTTCCATGATTCCGGTTGCTTTGTGCGGAGTCTGAATGCAACCTTTCTAGTGTTGATCCCAAAGAAAGGGGGGGTTGAGGGCTTGAAGGATTTTAGGCCAATTAGTTTGGTAGGAGGGCTGTACAAGTGGCTAACCAAGGTGCTGGCTAATAGGTTGAAGGGGGTGTTAGCTAAGGTGATCTCAACGTCAAAAAATGTGTTTGTGGAGGGGCGGCAGATTATGGATGCAGTGCTTATTGCTAATGAAGCAATAGGCTCGATTTTGAAAAGGAATAGAGGGGCGATTCTTTGCAAATTGAACATTGAGAAAACCTATGATAATGTGGAGTGGTATTTTCTTTTGGCGGTTTTGGAGAAGATGGGGTTCGGGGAAAAGTGGTGTCGCTGGATTAAGTGGTGTTTATCCACTACTAGGTTTTCTGTTTTGGTTAATGGAACCCCTACTAGATTTTTTTAGAGCTCAAGGGGTTTAAGGCAAGGAGACCCCCTTTCCCCTTATTTGTTCGTAATAGCGATGATGGTACTCAGCTGTCTGTTGAAGAGAGCAGTTTCTAGAGGCTTCTTATCGCCTTGCTCGGTTTGGGGAAGAGGGGGTGAAGGGGTCTAGGTCTCACTTGCTGTTTGCTGATGACGCATTGATTTTTTGTGAGGTGAGGGAGGAGCAAATGATGTGTTTGTGTTGACTGTTAATGTGGTTTGAGGCAATTTTGGGGTTAAGAGGGAATTTGGATAAAAGTGAGTTGATTCCGGTAGGTAGGGTAGAGAATGTGGAAGAGTTGGCTAAAGAGCTTGGTTGTAAGGTGAGAAGACTGTCATCCACTCACTTAGGAATGCCATTGGGTGCTCCTTTTAAATCTGTAGTTGCTTGGGATGGAATTGAAGAGAGACTTCGCAAGAGATTGGGTATGTGGAAACGACAATATATTTCTAAAGAGGGGGGGGGGGGGGGGGGAGGAGTTCCACCTTGATTCGTAGTACTTTGTCTAGCTTGCCGATCTATTTCATGTCTATTCTCCAGTTGCCTAGGACGGTTAGAATGAGATTGGAGCATATTCAAAGGGATTTTCTATGGGGTGGTGGAGCTCTTGAGCAAAAATCTCACTTAGTAAGGTGGATGGTCGTTTGTTTAGATAAAAGGAAAGGAGGGTTGGGGGTTAAGAGTCTTGTGACACTCAATAGGGCTCTCCTTGGCAAATGGAGTTGGCGCTTTGCAAATGAAAGAAAGGCCCTTTGGAACCAAGTGATTAGAGGGAAATATGGGGAGCAAAGAGGTGGGTGGAGCTCTTGTGAGGCTAGGTAGGCTTATGGAGTTGAGTTGTGGAAAGCAATTAGAAAGTTGGGGCACCTTGTGACCCCTAGATTTGACTTTGTGGTGGGTGATGGAAGGAAGGTGAGCTTTTGGAAGGATATGTGGTGTGAAACTACTCCTTTGTGTGAGTCTTTTCCCTCTTTATTTTGCCCTAGCAACTTCTAAGAGGCTTGAATGAATGAAGTTTGGACAGCTTTTGGGGAAATGGGGGGAAGTCAGAGCCCTTGCTTCACTAGGCCTTTCAATGATTGGAAGATGGAAGAGGTGGAAATGTTGTTTTGTTGTTTGGGTGGGAAGAAGGTAAATGTGGGTGAGGAGGAAGATAGGGTGAGGTGGATGGACTCGAAGGATTGCTTGTTCTCGGTAAAGTCCTTGTATAGAGCCTTGCAGTCGGATTCTCTAGTTTCTTTCCCTTCGAAGATTATTTGGAACTCTAGTGTGCAACCTAAATTAAGTTTCTTTGCTTGGGAGGCTTCGTGGGGAAAAGTTCTAACCTTGGACTGGCTGCAAAAGAGGGGTTGGGCTTTGGCTAATTGATGCTTTCTTTGCCAAACGTTTGAGGAGTCTATTGATCACTTCCTTCTCCATTGTGAAAAGACAAAGGAAGTGTGGATGTTGCTCTTTTCATTGTTTGGAGTGACTTGGGTGTTTCCCTCTTCTGTAAAGGAAACCCTCTAAGGGTGGAGGGGTTCCTTTGTGGGTAAAAAGTGTAAGGCTGTGTGGCAAGTGGGTCTGTTATGTTTGTTTTGGTCCGTTTGGAAGACAAGGAATAAAATTGCCTTTGAAGATAGTGTGCTGTCCATCCAAAGACTGAAAGTTTCTTTTGTGTGTTTACTATGGTTGGAGACCAAATTGTTGATGAAAGGTGGTCCTTTGACCTTAATAGATTGGGTGGGTTCTCGGTGAGGGAGAAGGTTTTTTGTTTCTTTGTTGTTTTGGGTTTAGTTGTAAGGGGGTGAGTGCCTCTATACTGTACATCTTTGGGTCGCTATGTTAGCGCCTCCTCGTAATACAATTCTTTTGCTTATTTATAGAAAAAAAAAAGACTTATTTCCATTTTTATGTAAAATATGGGAGATGGTTTCTCACTGTATTGTATGGGAATGTTACCTATTGTATTGTTTGGTTATATGAAAAAACACAACACAACAGTTTTAAAGTCTTTTTATGGTCATTATTTATTTGGAAAGTTAAGTCTAATGCTGGGAGAATTGCTTTCTTCTTCCCTTTTGGTTTTTTTGTTTTTTTTTTTTTTTTCAGAAGGAGAATTGCTTTCTTCTCGATTTCATGAATCTTTTGCTGGTGAAACTCATACACTTCGCATGTAGTTGTACTCTCTTGGCATATCTTGTCTGTTCCTATAAAAAAAATTAAATAAATTTGCTTATAAAACAGAATGAGTTTTGTTTAATTTTGATGGAACAGCCAATTGTATTCACTACTTTCTAGGTTTCAGTCACTAGTGTTTCATTTATTGCAAATTGTTAGTTAATTTTCATGAAAACTTTTCAGCCAGAAGGCCGAAGTAGCGGTCCCCCAAGGCAGACTATGGTAATGGCAAAAGACAGAGATATGCTTAAGGATGGTGGTGTGGGATCTGATCTGGTTGAAGAAAAGATTCGCAGACTGCCTGCTGGAGGTGAGGGTTGGGACAAAAAAATGAAAAGGAAACGATCAGTAGGTGCTGTTTTTACCAGACCCATGGATAGTGATGGAGAGTTAAAACGAGCGATGCATCATAAGCTTAACAATGAAACCGGTCTGCAAGCTGGTGATGCTCAGGGTATCAGGTAACTTTTTATCAGATCATTTTTGTGGTGTCATAATCCTGTTTTAGTGGTTTAAGGCTCTTTTTTCTTGATTTTGAATCTAATTTGATAGTAATTATCAAGGAGCATTCCTATAAAAAATTCTCGAGCAGCATAGATTTATTTCCAAGAATATTGGTACAATTTTCTTGGAGGCATTCAAAAGTTCAGCCAAAAAAATAATTTGTTAATCTATTAGAAAGTAGGTAAATGTCCCTTTTCCTAAGTGAATCTATATTTTTGAAGAGGATTTGAGTTAGTGTTTCTACTCCTTTAATACCAAGACCTCTCTCCTCCACAAGCTCACTCATATACATGAATGCTCGCTGCTATATATTTGTATAAATACAGACATATGTTTAGTGCTAATATGGGTGGTTATATTCGGATGCCATGCTTTTCTTGCTCTACTTTATTGGTCAAAGAGATTTTTTTCTCCATACTGTTAGAATTGATTCATTAATTAAAAATAATTGTTTTTCTTATCTGATAAAGTTCAGATCTATGTTTTTAGGGATTGAGATTCTAAAGAAATTTAATCCTAGTCCTGGAAACATTGTTTGCTTTAATATTAAGATTTCAATTTACTTCTGGAATTCTACTTTTTTGCCCCACTTGTCTCAAAAATCAGGTCATTTTGACATATTGAATCAAAGTCAGAGATGGGGAACTAATAGGGACAAACCCACGAACTGATGAGTGATGATGATTCTAAGTTTAGAAGGGGTCTTCTATGGATGTAACAATTTCAGAAATGAATTGTGAGAGTAAATCCAACGGACAACAATAAGAAATTGGAGGATAAAATGAGGAAACATGGTAAAGTTTGGCAGAAAATTGTTAAATTTTGATTACTGTGTTCTGCTTGCTCAATTTTTTATAAGTTTTTTTTTTTGTTTTGTCTTTAATAGGCTCCTGTTTTTTTTTTGATAGGCAAATAGGCTCCAGAAGTCTTATGTAGACAATCTACCACATTCTGTAGATGGCCTTGGTAGAGACTGCCATTTCACTCTTGAGCATTGTGATGCAAGCTTATTGTATTTCTACCGCATTTAATAATTTTTGTGTGTGTATTTATTGATAAAAATAAAAAATAAAAAAATAATTTTTGTGTGTGTATTGTGATGAATGAAGTAAGAAAATTAAAGAAGAAAAGAAATAACCCTCACACTGAACCATTCTTCCTGAAATAAACTTATCTTAAGAACCAAATTAAGTATGCAAGGTCTTGAAATAAATGACTTCTAATAGCTCTTGAAATTAATTATTTTAGATAAATAATATGACATTCTTAAAAAAAGAAATCATGTATATGCAACTCAAATTTCAACATCCTGTTGATATAATATTATCAAATGGCAGTACTCTCTCTCTCTCTCTCTCCATACACAAGCACATGCAAAAGCTGGAGGTTGTGGCACATGCATTGTCTGTGCATCCCCAACAACACTATAATGCCTCAAAATGTGAAAAGTAAGAAGTGAAGTAGGAGTATTGGATTGGAGAGATTGTTAGAGTTGTAGGGATGGTTGATTTGAGGGGGAATCTTAGGTAGTTGTCTTATTTTCAATATTATGAAGGTAATTTAAATATTTTAAAATAGTGTAAAAAGACCACACTCCCTCATTGCTTTATGCATACTTGACGTATGGCACATGTGTTGTTTGTGCAACTCAACAAAAGTTGAAAAGAAAAAAGATTTGAGAAATGGTTTAAAAGGATAGGATAGAGTTATAAAGAGATTAGGACACTTTATGGGATATACCTATCAGAAAAAAAAAAAAAAGGAAAAACTTGATGGGAGGTTTGTTTGAGAGACATGCAAAACACAAAGGAGAGAGAATCTCTATTTTCCTTTTATATATATATAATGCGTGTATATCTAGATGTATACAGATGAGGCTATTTGTGGGGCACATATCCCATCTCTATTATTGGCTTTCACCCTTTTATAGTTTAGCTGTTAGGATGGTGTATTCATCAACACAGTTTGTATTGATCTAAATCTATTTAGAGCAACCTAATTGTACTTGATGTGGATTTTATCCTGAACATTACATATTGACTTTAATTTTTGATAGGCAAGTCGAAATCTTATAGAGGAGTCCCTATCAAAATGGGGCATAACTAAGTGCACCTAAGCCCAAATAGTTGTTGAAATTTTGAAATGATAGCAGGTTTCCCCTAACATATCCCCTCGTCCAAAGGAAAAAGGTTTTGAGGAAGTGATCTTTAAGAGGGTGGATTTTGGCCAATTGGTGTGCTTTGAGCAGAGAGGAGTTAGAGTCCGTAGATCATATCATTCTTCATTGTGACAAGGCAAGATTATTATAGCAGTTGGTGTTCTTCATTTTTGGTGTACTGTGGGTTATTTCTGAGTCAGTTAGGGAAACCCTCCTAGGGTGGCGTGAGTCTTTTATAGAGAAAAGATGTATTAAGGCTTGGAGAGCTGTTCCTTCTTGCATTTTCTGGACAATTTGGAAGGACAGAAACAGGAGATACTTTGGTAGTGATGAATTGTCTGATCAAAGGCTAAAAAGTTTATTCCTAAACAATTTCTCTATGTGGGTTAGGGTGTATATAGGTGGTGGCTATACGCATTTGATTGATTTCATAGAGTGGTTGGGTATTGGGTGAGGGGGGGAGAATATTTTTTTGTACCTTCTTTTCTGTTTTTTGCTTGGTTTACTTGTATACAACCTGTATACTCTTGTGCACTTTTTGCGCTTTTATTAATACAAATCTCTTACTTATCAAAAAAGGGCCATGTCTGAATGCTCAAGACCTTCAGAAGTGCTATTTCTATTTTTTCATATGCACTAAAATAAGCATAAAGGAGCCAACCTCCATAGGTTCTTGCATCTCTTGCCTGCATAGCCATCATGCCAACCAAGCTCTTTACCCTTCTAAGAAGACCCAGATCACCCTAAAAGGGGAAAAGCTTAAAGAACATTGCTTGGAATCCTCCACTTGCAATACTGTGATATTGACTTTTATTGATCAGATAAATAGAACAATTGGATTCAAATATTCCTTTTCCACTGCTTATATATGAACACCTCAATTGGTCAACACGTTTTAATTAAAAAATGAGTTCATTATTAAAATCATGTGTCATCACTCCAATGTTGATATCTTATATGCACACACAAATACATACACTATCCATCTGCATCTGTGTTTGCAGCAGATATGTACATAAATTGAGCTTTGATCTAATTACACCTATTATGAAACTTGTTCCTGTTATGCTATTCAAAAACTCCTTGTGGCAGCAGCATTTTCCCAAGCCCATTGTTGGGCTACATCTTTACGATGCACATGATTCTTGCCAAACATTATATTAATTGGGTCATATTGAGTTGATAAGGTACCAGCAACTGTCCAATCCATAACAGTTATAATGATATTAATTATAAAATTGGCTTTGCATAACCCAACTCTTGGGTTTGATAATTTTATAATTAATATCATTACATAGTTGTAATCTCTTTTCCTGGGCTAAATCTTTTATAGTTGTAGGCCCCTTAACTTTGTGGACTGGTTGGGTTCTTGTTGAGGGCCGGTGAGTGCTTGTCCCTTTTGTTTCCTGTTTTTAGGTGACGCTTGTATACTCCCTGTATGCTCTGGGTCGCCTTTAAAGCACCCTTTATCTAATATATCCTTGTGCGTTTATCTATAAAAAAAAAACTCTTGGGTTTGATAACATTGATTGATCCTACTTGTGACTTGTCTATCAAAATGCATATATATATATATATATATCAGTGTTGTGAATATTAATAAGTTTCCCTTAAATAGAAGTCTAGATTTAAAGAGGTATTTAGAATTTTAACATTTCATTTTGAACTTGCTGCCTCTTTTTTGGTTCCTTTCCATCTTGCTAAGTTTGAAATGCGTACATTTTCTGGAAGCATAAATTTGTTTCCTGAGCATGCTAGGGGCGGCAAAATTGTGAATCTAGAAGTTTTATTTTATTTGTCTTTTTCTTTTTCTTTTTGTCCAAGAACAATTTATGCATTGTGAGACTGGCGAATTTTTCCGTATTGAGCAGACAAAAACTTTCAGTCTTGGGGCAACGTAGGTTTTATACATTGAAATTTATTTGGTGAAAGACAAACAGTGTTAATCTGTTTTACATATTCTTGCATTTAGTATCATCGTATTTTCCCATTTACTTTGCCAATCTTTAGTTTTATTTTCTTAGTGTCTTATAGTAACTGATGAAGATTTCTCAGTCACGTTTTTGTTTCCAAGAATCTCTGTTTTTGGATTTGTACATCTTTACCCTCTGGGTGGAATAAAAGCCCTTGGATATTTTTCAAACAATAAAAATAATAATGTTAATAAAATAAGACTAGCTTGGGTTCTAAGCCTTGGAGAATTGCACTGATTTTAAGGGAGGAAAGTTTACAGAATACTAAATTTGTCCTAAAATGGTTCCTATGGCTTGAGATCTCACTTCCAAAGTCTTCAAATTTTGAAGAATGTGGGAGTTGGACATTAGACACTAAATTTATTTGAATAACCCCATTATTTTGAGATATGATAAATATTTTTAAATTTAAGAAAAGGAGAAAGAAATGAGAGGAATGGGTATTTGGAAGATTCCCTTTGAAATTTTCAGATGTAATTCGATTTTCCCAAATCCAACCAAGTGAACAACAAATTTCAATCCCATCAGTTCTTTAGCTGATATTTTTTATATCTACTGATGTTAGAAAATAGCTATTGCTAGTGATGTAATCTTGTTGTATCCTGGCATTGAAATCTCGTTCTATCTTTGAAATTCATTGTAATGCTATTACAGTTTTATACTTTTGTCAATTGTGCAGTGCATTTTTATGAACTTGCTATTTTATACTATTACTGCTTCTGATAATGGGAATACTAGAGGTTTACTCTTGTTTTTTCCAAATTTTTTTCATCTGTTCCCTGCAAAACTCCTAGATTGTTCGAGAAATTCTGTTCCATGTGCCCTCAGTCATAATGAAAATGAAGTTTCTACTTCAATACCTTTTGGATGAGGTTACTTGCAAATCAACCCCTTTTCGGTTTTGTTGTTTTGCTTTGATGTGAGATTCTAGTCCTCCATCAATATATAGCTTTATTACCTACATTTATTGATTTATATAAGAATCAAATTTTATTCTTAATGTTGCTAAATGCCTCACAGATCAGGATCTTCTAATGGTAGTAGTGGTGCTAACAAGTTAGATGGTACATCCTTGTCTGCCAGTTCAAATGCCCGTGTGACACAGAAGACTGAACTGGAAAAGGCCTCTCTCTCAAGGGATCACACAGCTGGATTGAATAAGGAAAGGCTTGTAGCAAAAGGAAGCAATAAGTATGTTTTCACTCCTTTAAATTTATCTCACTAAAATCAGGCTTCCTCTACAGTTTTTTTTGTTTGACATTATAATTTGTTCTTAATTTTAATTTCTGATGTGCAACACCATCACAATTATCTAGGTTAAATATCCGCGAGGACAATAATGTAGTCACTCCTAGCCCAATAATAAAAGGAAAGGCTTCAAGGGGACCACGAACTGGCCCTGTGGCGGCAAATTCATCTCTTAATTTTCCTCGCACATCTGGAGCACTGGAAGGCTGGGAACAGTCTCCAGGTGTAAACAAAATCCATTCAATAGGTGCAACTAATAATCGCAAGCGTCCTATGCCCACAGGATCATCCTCTCCCCCCATGGCTCAATGGGGAGGTCAGAGACCACAAAAAATCTCTCGCACTAGGAGAGCAAATCTTGTCTCTCCTGTCTCAAACCATG
The DNA here is from genome assembly GCF_030704535.1 of Vitis vinifera. Classification (NCBI taxonomy): domain Eukaryota; kingdom Viridiplantae; phylum Streptophyta; class Magnoliopsida; order Vitales; family Vitaceae; genus Vitis; species Vitis vinifera. The sequence goes on from NC_081817.1 coordinate 11,063,944, forward strand.
ATGAAGTGCAAATATCATCCGAAGGCTGCACTCCTGATTTTGGTGCTAGAATGGCTTCCACTGGGAACAGTGGGTCGCTTCTAGCCAGGGGTGTGGGTAATGGCTCTCAACATGGTAAAATGAAACTCGAAAATGTTTCTTCTCCCGCCAGATTATCTGAAAGTGAAGAATCTGGTGCTGGTGAAAACAGATCAAAGGAAAAAGGAATGGGCAGTTGTGAAGCAGAGGAAAGATCTGTAAATGGAATTCAGAATGTTGGGCCTTCAGTGTTGCTTGCAAAGAAGAACAAAATTCTTATTAGGGAAGAAATCGGAGATGGTGTGCGGAGACAAGGACGGAGTGGAAGGGGCTCGGCATTTTCTAGGGCTAGCATATCACCAATGAGGGAAAAGTTTGAGAATCCAACTACAACAAAACCACTTCGAAGTGCAAGGCCTGGTTCTGATAAGAATGGAAGGTGTTGAATGCTTTTCTCTGATGTTGGAAACAAATTTATGTTTTTAACATTTATTATTTACCTTTCTTATATACATAATTGTTTATTTGTTCATTTCAGCAAGTCAGGCCGTCCTCCTCTTAAAAAACAGTCAGATCGAAAGGCGCTTACACGTGTAGGGCAAACTCCAAATAGTGGTTCTCCAGATTTCACAGGTGCGTTTAAAACCTCTCAAATTTGTATTTCATGCATTTGGGGTGTGCATTTTAACAATACCATGATTCTTAACAGTTCTTATACATTTTGAGAGTAGAGTGTCAACTTCAGTATTCCTTAGGTTTCGGTGCTGGTTAAACATCTAACTTTTTCCCAATGTTTCGGTGAAAATCTTTCTACATTTAGTTTATTCTTTATATTTGTTATTTAAAGATTCAGTTTCCTGTTTCTAATTTGTAGCTCCTGTTTTTCCAAATTAGAAGATATAGGTGCTATTGGCTATATCTTCGATGCATTAATATTCTTCTTCATGATATTCCAGGTGATTCAGATGATGATCGTGAAGAACTACTAGCAGCTGCAAAATTCACTGGTGATGCTAACTGTATGTGTCTTTTTTTCTATTTATGGTGTTTCCGCACAAGATATTTTTGTTCCCCTGGCACATGAGTGTATTGTTGATTTCTGTATTGTTTGCTTTTGAAGATCTTGCCTGCTCTGGTTCATTCTGGAAAAAAATGGAACCTTTTTTCGCTTCTGTCAACTTGGAGGACACATCCTATTTGAAGCAAGGGGTAGCTACTAGAATTCATGATTATAATTATGAGTTATATTTTTAATTGGCTGCTCACTGATTCTTTCCACTTTCCTATTTGAAACTGGATCAGCTGCAACGCATGGAGGAGCTCCATGAAAGCCTATCTCAGATGTCTGGCAATGGCAAGAATGCCTTGGTATTTTCTATTCAATAATTTAACATATGCCTTTCCTGTCTTCACCCGTTTCTCTCTTTACTAGTGTTGAACCAACACTCTATTTCATATGGTGAAATTTTGGCATGCTGTAGCTCATTATTAGAATTGCTGCAAACCTCTACTTTGAGTTTGATTTATGCAATTTATAATAGCAGTGGGATGTCTGATGGTAATAAAATGGTAATTTTGTTGCCACAGCATTTGAAGTCATGAAGCCATCATTTGGAATGTGGACTTGTTAATAGATGCATCGCTATTTTTTTGTGTGAAAATTTTGAAACATTATTCAATTAATCTATATGGCTTATGGGTCCATGTACTAGTTTTAAAATTGTCTTGCTTTCTCAGAATGATCGAGTACATGAAGAAAGTTCTCGGTCTCAAACTCATGCTTCTGGAGAGAGAGAGAAAAACCAGATGAATCAAATTGGATCTAAGGAGTCTGCTAGGTCTGAGAATTTGGTTGATCAATTCCAGGATGGTGATGCTGCCATATGTGGAAGATTGAATGCAGAAAGAAGGTTTAACAAAGTTACCCCACTGTACCAAAGAGTATTATCAGCTCTTATCATAGAAGATGAAACTGAAGAAGAAGAAAATGGTGGACAAAGAAATATGTCTATCCAATATTCTAGAGATGACTCTTCTGCTGGCGCTTGCCTTAATGTTGATATTGACCCTCAAAGAAGGGATGAGATGGAATCTGAATATGATTCTGTCTTGGGTCTTCGACTGCAGAATATATATTCCCCTGACAAATTTTCTTGTAATGGGAGTACCACCTTTAACAAGGCCCCAACTGTGTTCAATCCTTCATGTAGTGATGACCTTCTTCATGGAGTTCATAGTTCTAAGCATTCAGATGTTGGGTCTCTCTCTGATATTTTTCATGACTGCCTGGATGTTCCACAAGCTGTTCAGCCAAATGGTTCTGGCATTTCTTCCTTTGAGTTCCGATATGAGCAGATGTCGCTGGAAGACAAACTGTTGCTGGAGCTGCATAGTATTGGCCTAAATCCAGAGACTGTGGTATGACTTTTACCTTATACAAGAAATGATGTTTATCAAAATTATTATTTTGTCTTTTCATTAAAGTCGATTCCTAATGTTCCCCCCCTACTTGTTTTTTTCTTATGGATTTTCCAAATCTTTACTCTAGTAGATTCATGTAAGGGATACTTTCTTTTTATCATTAGGCATCTGTAAGTGGGTTGCATGGTAAAATATCTCTTCGTACAATGGCATACTTTATGGCTAGAATTTGTCCTTTTCAAGATTCTCATTTTTTTCTCTTCTCCTTTTACTTCTGGTTGCCTTGTTACAGCCTGATCTAGCAGAAGGAGAGGATGAAGTAATTAATCAAGAAATTATGGAACTTGAAAAGAAACTTTACCAACAGGTTGGATTACATTCTTGTTCTTTATAGCACATCTACTTTCCTAAACTTATTATTTCACTATATTTGAGCAGAAACTGAAAGAAAGTGCATTTGTCAAAGTCGTGTACTTCAAGAAAAATGTTTATTGCAACTTATTTGAACCTTTTTTAGTGATTTTTTCTGTTCTACTTTTCTATCTTTTTAAACACGCACACGCACACACACGCACACACACACACACACACACACACACATATATATATATATATATATTTGCTGAGGATCATATTGTTTCTATAGGTTGGGAAGAAGAAGATGCACTTAAACAAATTATCTAAAGCTATTCAAGAGGGGAAGGAAGTGGAAGAACGGTAGGATTATTCAATAGTTTGAAAATATTTCTCAGATTAGTTTGAACTATGAAAATTAATTACGAAAGCATTTTTTATGTCCTTGCTCTATTTAATATTATGTGGTCAATTTGCAGTGCCCTTGAGCAGGTTGCATTGAATAGACTTGTTGAGATGGCATACAAAAAGCAGTTGGTTAGTATTTCATCTGTGTCCATTATTTGTTCTTTCCTACAAACTAGAGCCTTTTGCCTTGTGACTGGATCATTACATATTCATATGATATTGGGGCTTGTTGATGGTTCTTTTAATATATATATATATGGTTGAGCATATGCATGGAAGTGTTTATTGATAAGAAGCTGAAATTTATGGCTTCATCAATGCTGATTTTTAAGGTGTGTTCATCTTTGTTCTTGTCTTCAAGCTATGCATGTGTGGCATAGCATTTCTGAACTCTGTGCCAGAATGTGTCTCAACCACTTGAGCATATCTTTATTTATTCATTTGTTATTTCTGTTAGGTTTAAGATATACATTCTATTTGTTATTTTATTTTTAAGTGGTTCAGAGGCAGTGATTCTTTCATAAATGTAAGACTGTCTAGTGCTTCTGTTGTTCTGATAACCATACTTGAGTACGATTTAATTCAGACACCATGCAGAAACGAGGTGTTCTAAAATATGTGTATATCTCTGAGCTGTTCTATTCTAATAGTTGATTGCCTTCATTTGAATAAATATAAAATAGCTTGTTTGCAGTAGGGGTAAACATTGAAATGTCTCTTCAAATAATTTTTACAGGCCACTCGAGGAAGCAGTGGGTCAAAAAGTGGTGTCAGTAAGGTCTCAAAGCAACTTGCATTGGCTTTTATGAAGAGGACTCTTGATAGATGTAGGAAATTTGAAGAAACAGGCAAAAGTTGCTTTAGTGGGCCTGCACTTCGAGATGTTATTTTGGCTGCACCTCTTTGCAGCAATGACGCAGAATCTATAATTCATCCTGAAGGTCTTAAGTGTCAACCAGAGCCCAGGGCATCAGGTCTGCTTATTTAAATACTTGATGCTATGACATGGAGTAATTTTCTTTTTTGCTTTTAAGAAATTTCTCTTTGTACGATATGCTTTTGTTAAAGTTATCAGTATAATACTTCTAGTTTTGGTAGACACTAAAAGCCAGGTGTCTGGTGAGGGGCCATTTTATAAATTAAGTTCAGTAGAATCTGTTTTTTTGCTTCCTCGTCATGAGCGCCTTTGCTCCAAACACCTTCCAATATGTGTTATGGACCGTCTTTAATCAGTTTTCTGGTTTTCAGCTCAACTGTATTTAAGTAATAAGTTTTCTTCTTTTGCAGGCTCCTTTACCAACAGGGCTGGGCGGAATGATTATAATAATGATAAAATTGAAAGGGGATTATTAGACACACATGAAACACTAAACCACTCATCTGACCAAGATTTTGCCAAAAGTGGCCCAATATTGAACAGAGGAAAGAAGAAGGAAGTGCTGCTTGATGATGTTGGTGGCAGTGCCTCCTTGAGAGCCACATCAACTCTAGGCAACAATCTTTTGGGTGGAGCAAAGGGAAAAAGAAGTGAGAGAGAGAGAGACAAGGATGGTCTAGCAAGAAATTCTGCTGCCAAAGCTGGCCGTCCATCACTTGGAAACTTCAAAGGTGAGCGCAAGACAAAAACAAAGCCCAAGCAGAAGACTGCTCAGATATCGACTTCAGGAAATGGATTTGTTGGCAGGAATACAGAAGCAACACCTCCTTTGTACCCTTCATTTAGTGGTTCTGATGAATTGATTACCAATGATAGCAATAAAAAAAGAGAAGTCGGGTTGATGTCTCCTGGTAATGTTCCCCAAGATTCATTTAAGGAAGTCAAGGAACCCATGGACTTTCCGAGCTTGCAGATTCATGAATTAGACTCGATAGAAGAACTAGGTGTAGGCAGTGACCTGGGTGGGCCTCAAGATCTCAGTTCTTGGTTGAACTTTGACGAGGATGGCTTACAAGACCATGATTCAATGGGCCTTGAAATACCTATGGATGACCTCTCAGATTTAAATATGATTCTGTGAGGACGGTACACTGTATATTCCTGTGGATTATTCAACTGTTTAGATGAGAATGATAGTGCTGTTGTCAAGGGAAAACAGCTGTTTTGAGTTTTATCTCAGGCAAATTGGCACTTGTAATTATGGCAATTCTTTTTGTATACTTCTTTAAAGAAGTCGATTTAGGAATCATTATTGCTTAAGTGGTCCGGATAATTTCTTTCCTTGTAAAACACTACAGTTTTCTTTCAGAGCCATATATGTTCATCCTGCTTCTTGCTTGTATTTCTTACTCTGTTCATCTCTTAAGTTGCTTTATTGATAGGACTGCTGGTTTCTGCTTGTCAGTGAAAGTGGCATGTTGATGTATGAGGTGTTTCATTTACATGTATAAACATGTTATAAGATACACTTGGTTGATTGGTGAACTATATCACCAATGTTGCATCTGTACATTAAAATTAAATTGAACAAGTTCCAATGCAGGTGATCAGTGTTGTCTAATGCATGAGTAAGATGATTCTAGTTTTTATAACAGGAGTAAATTCATATCAAGTATCTTGATTCTAGACTGTACACCATTAAAAGGAGTGTATTTCTCCTTTTGATATCTATTTTCTTGATATTCTTTGGAAAATAGCCTTGAGGAGGTTCATCTTTTTATTTTTATTTTTATTTTTATTTTATGATATGGTTTTTAACAGTTGTTGAAAGGGACACAGATCTATCGCTTTTGGGTTCTGGTGTGATTTTGTAGCTGCTTTACATGTATAAGGAACTTTGTTCTGGATCCTTCAGGGGTGCTGACAATAGCTTCTAGCAATTGAAGATTGTTGGCTCTTTTATGCAGAATTTATCTAGCACAACAACACTGTTATCATGGTATTGGGAATGTTTAGGTTTATATTTACTCTTGCTTGGTACATGGGCACATATTGGCATTGAGACTTTTTAGGCTGTCTGAGAACTTGACCTGATCTCCATTTTTTGATGTCCATTTTAAATCTACCATGTAAGGCTTGGACAGGGAGTTAAGGTATGTTAACTTTTCTATTCTGTGATTGGTTCTTGTACCTTAACCAAAATATTCATTACCTTGTGTAGTACTGAAAATTGGAATTAAAATACACTTCTCCATCAATTGTTCAATTACTGCTCTCAATTTGTTTACTTAAAAATTTCTCACAATCATATATTTCTCTATCTAATGATATTTTTGAACCCTATCTATAATATGAGCTTGATGGATCTGATATTGCCCCATGGATAATAGTTTTGTTACTTTTGTATTCTTCTTCTAAGTTGGTTCAAATGTTTATCTTGAAATTTTATTTATCATGTTGTTGTGCCATTGCAGGTTGCCTCAGTGATGCATGCCTTGAATGTCTTGTCAGGTTCTTGCACTGATGGTCCTCCAGTTTCAGTGCTTGGTACTCATACCATCATGAACTAGAACAGACAATTTTAGATTTTCAGATTATCATGAAGCAGGTATTTTTTCACATGTGGATATTATTTTTCAATGCAGAATTGTAATCAACAGGTGTCTCCTTCCTTTCTTAGTATCTGTGACTGATTTTATTTTTTATTTATTTTTTATATTTTTCAGTATTTGGGCCATTGCATTTAATCTGTCTGTTCAGAAAATCATGGGTTGGTCATACTAATTAGATTGATCCGTAACTGTTCTAGCTCCTGTTGTACTTTCTGTCTATTTGGTTATAGTTTGTTGTTTGTATTGCTTCTGCTATCTGCTTGTTTTCTTAGCATGTTATTGGAAGTAATAGATTTGTATTCTGGGGGAATTCAAAAAATTCACTAGAATACTGATTGTTAATAAAATCAAGGTTGATCACGACAGGTGGGTGGTAGGCTTTTATTCCCCTGTTCTATTTTCTCTTCTTTTAGAGACTCAAACTGACAAGAAGCTTTGAGGCAGGGAGAAGTTGTCTTGACATTACGTTATATGAAATTTTTCCAGGAGGGTATCTCCTGGGGGCATCCAGCTTGTTGAATCTAATTGAGTATATTCTTTTGGGGTTTGAGCAGATTTGGGCAAGTTTAAACCCACTTTCACAATACCCTTTTTAAACAAGCGTTGGGGAATCTGTGCTTGTGCTTGGTTAAGTCCTCTTTCTGTTTAGCTAGCTGATGGGAAACCTGTGGCCATTTTGGTGATCACCCTACTCTAATATGTTTCTCTTTTGGAATAATGGTGGAAAAAGATCTATCCTCTTATACATTAATGATAGGTAGTCTTCTTTACCTAACATCTTGCGTTTAGTGTAATGGCTTATGTTTGATACCAATCAAGTCCAAAGGGGCATCTTAGTGTTGTTAAAAGGATAATCAGATACGTGGTTGGTACTTGTGATCGTAGCTTTCTCCCTTCTCTCTTCATATCAAATACAGTATTGGGAAGGGGTCTAAAACACATTTTCAAGATGACATTTTGGTGGGGGAATCAACCTCTCCATTTCTCTTTTTGCTTCTTGTTAGGATCTCGAGCTGGAAAAGTTCTTTGGCCTAACACAGGTTGTGATTAAAGATGTTGGATGCTGCATAGTAGTAGTACTCTCCTCTACTACTAATTTGACCACTTTCCTTTTGATTAAAGCCTTTGCATGGTTGGTAGCTCTTAAGAAGGTGTTAACTAATGATATGCTTTAACTCGGTAGGTCTTGCAGGCAATCGGTTCTTCTTCTTTGGCTGAAGACAGGTTCTGATGGAAGATGGTGGATGCTGGATTGTTGTTGCAATTGCTCTCTTCGAATGCAAACTTGAGACAACTTTCCTTTGGTTAAATTTGTCTGGAAAACAAAAAGCCTTTTACATTGTTGGTGGTCGTTAGGATGGCATTGACTAATATGCTTATAACTAGTTAGGCCTTGCAGGTTTTAATCCCTTAGAGATATTTGACATATGGAGGAAGAGTGGGGAATATGTTGGCCATCGATTTCTTCATTACCCTGTTTTTTTTCGGCCGGAATGAAATGTTAAGATCTTCATGGATAAAAAGGCGATGCTGAATTATATGTGGAATAATTATTATCAAAGAATTTTTGGGTGTTCCCGGAGCCTCGTGTCTTTTGGATTGGAAGACCAGCTGAATGATTAGAAACAGGGGATGTGACACACCCCTACTCCCTACCACTAATCTACCCTCTTAAAACATTTTGGTATTTGAAAACTGCATTCACAATTGCAACTTTAGCCCAACTCTCTTTTTGAGGTATATCAGGCCTCAAATACAGAGTTCACTTACCCACTCCTTTGCTTGGTTTATATTTATTTATTTGTTAATTTTTTTTTAAATATCTTAGGAACCATGGTTTTATTTATTTATTTATTTTTATTTTTATTTTTCATATAAAAAAAGTTTTTAAAATTCAGTCTGAAAATTTTCAACTTGGATTGCTCTTTGGACCTTTTTGTCACTTATGATTTTTTTGGGCCTTGTGCTTATATAAAAGACGTTTATAAATTAATCACTGAATTGTCTTAGTGAAGTTTTTTATATTTTTTATTGATCATTTATACGAGAATCTTGACTTCATCTTTAAACTTTTTTTTTTCCCTTCTTTTTCTTGAAATCTTAATTACGTAATCATGTTAAAAAGTGTTTATAGTATTTCTTATACTTGGAAAATTTTTATCATTCAAATATAAAAAACAAAACATTTTTTAAAATTATTGCCAAATACACTCTTAATTTGATATACCTTAAGTGTTTGCATAAAAGCATTTGAGTCAAATTACGGTTAAGACAAAAAAGAGAAAAAGAAAAAAAAAAGAGAACTTATTATATTCTATTAATTTATTTGCCACATTGTTATTCATCTAAATTTCAATTACTAGTATAAATATAACAATTTTTGCAATTAGTATTACGAGAAAAGAAGTCTTTTTGCATAAGGTAATGAAAGAAGAATAGATGAATAAATAGGTGGTTGTATTAAAAAAAATACATACTTATAGTACCCCATGTGTGGTACAAGCGAATAGGACTCAGGTACAAAGCAACAAGAGCTATGTTGCATATGTAGACCTGATCGGTGGTACCTTTTCGGTAGGTATCAAAAAAGTATACTTGGTATTATAGTAGGATTCTAAACATCTTCCTACCCTCAATCTTTACTTTCATTAAACATAATGAACTGATTGAGCATGCTTTTCTTAAATTACAATGTTCAAATCTCACCATTGACTACTTCATCAGCTTCAAACCTGTGAACTTTGTTATCAGTAGGAATTCCATAATCTGCTCTGCCCTGGACTGAAACGAGTTGTTCCACAGTTTGCAACTTGAAACTTGCATTTGGAAGATGAAGACCTAAGTGATATTCCTCTTCCCCAAAATCCACCCGTTTAAGTGTTCTCTTATAACTCTCAGCAGCTAACCTTGGGGGACCTCTTGCTATGGATACCTGTGTTATTCCATGTAAAACTGTTACACTCATAAGATACACACACAATTTCACAACACAAATACTCATTCCTCCACGGTCATATATACAAACTTAATGAGAAATTACCAAATGTCCTTTTCCTAGCTCTGAAAGCCAAAATCTCCACTCATTCTTGTCCTCACCGTTCCTGTTTACATATATGTTGGTCCAGTTCGTGTGATGGAACTCCACATTGTCCAACCTGTATGCCAGTCCAGTCCCCAGGGCTTTGACAAATGCTTCTTTTAGAGACCAATATCTGTAGAACAAGATTCAGTCAGTTGAACATTTTGTTATTGTTAGTACTTCATACTTTGTTCATACTTCAGCTATAGAAAGGAAACTACATTACAGACTATACATTTGCCAAGAAAAAATATGCTGAGGAAATGAGTGGATCAGATTTAGGTGGGTTCCAACCGGGGTTGAGTTTCATTCTGGTTGTTTTACCACAATCATCTGTACTGGATTATTGTTTTACCACAACCATCTGTACTGGATTATAAAGACATCAAACACAAACAGCCATATAATAAGGACAATTTTAAGAACCATAATTGATAATGAGTTGGACAGGCCAACTCCTTGGTAGATGAATAGCTTGACGATGAACCAATTGAACAGGCTGGATTAGTGGGTTTCTGGGCCAATCCTTTTGCAGCTCTACTCAAAATAGGCTCCTGGAGAACTTGCTGCATTGATCCAGGGTTTCAAAGCACTAAATGTAGAGAACCAGGAGATAGAAGCTAAATATAAAGTTTGATGGCGAACAAAAAATTGTACATAATTAACGTCTTATGTCTCATATTCATTAAGTTGTTTTTGTTTTTGTTAAACGGGTCAAATTCAATGAGTGTAATGGAATTATACAAGCTAAATTGGTATGTAATAAGTAAGCTAAATTGGTATGTATTAAGCAACAACTTAGAAGAAAACAAGTAAAAGTGCTTCCACAAGTAAACCAGGGGGCTTATTGTCACACCCAGCCTGACACATGGATTATTTGGGAAACACATAAGTCCTTGACACATTATGCTCCTAAAGAGAAGGACAGGGGTGCTACAATTCTTTATTTGATTTCCAGTATATGTGTCGGGAAAAAAGAACAAAACAAAAAATTTATTTTTTCTTTTTTTCTGCCTGTCTTCTTGGCAATCAAAGGGATCCTAAACATCAGTTGATAGATGTTTAGATCTACAAAACTTATATTACCGCAAAAAGGTAAAAGAAGTATGAACTTCATGGTTATACTAAGAAAACCTGACATTGGCTGATAAAACGTCAATAAAATATTTTAAGTCAATCTTTGAAATTGAGCAAGTATCATCCCAGGAAGAACCATATAAACACAGTACAATCATACCTATAAAACTCAACCAAAATTTCATCACTAGTGCCAGCATTAACTATACAATCCCATTCCCAAGCAGAAAAATACTGCGAGAAGTTTCGGACAAATTCTAGAATTGTCTCTTTCCCTGGAATGGCAGGAGAAACAATATCCAATCCTACAAGGCATAGTGGTTCAGAAGCTATGGCCACATAGTCACCTTGATGGGATGTATTGAAATTAAAATTGGGAAATTCCAGGTTAACTTCATCATATTCCTGAAAAACAACAATGTCAATATGCATCAAATGTAACATGATTGTCATTATAAAATAAAAAAGACAAGATAGGTTTTCACACACAGAATGCTCATAAAGAATAAACGAAGATTTATTTTATCTGTTGTGCTATACAATTAGAGTCCTCATGCTTAACAATAAAGCAATAAGGATGCACAAGATACAGTCACAAACAGATACATAGACAAGCATAGACAAACACACACCCATAGTCCACGCATTTCCATATGCATATGAATTTACTCTAGTAAAATTTACCCTTTTTTTTTTGTCTTATAACTTCAGTCTTTCCTACCTCATTGAGTTATTCATGGCCTCTACAGCATTGAAAACTACTTCTAATTCATACAACATGTATTCTTTGCAACTAGAAAAGTCAAATATAAACCTTCATCCAAGTTTGGAAGAAGCCAAATGCATGTATATATGTCATGTTCCACATCGGTTGAAGTAAGAAGTTCCTAAAACTATATATGTAGGAGGCTCCTTTTAACTATGTAAATGCATTTTTAAGCCATTTTTTTTATCAGTAAATGATAAATGTATTAAAAACGCCAAAAAGGGCAAATCAAAGTACACACGTTGTATACAACGGCAGCCAAAAAAGGCCAAAAAAAAGGAGGAGAAGACAAAAAGATACTCCCTCCCTCAAACTAACCCCAACCAATCAATAAAATCTATTATGGACATCAATCTTTCACCTATAAACAGTTTGGTCCAAGTTAACAAGTTACACAAAAACAAGTATTTCAGCCTTTGGATTGAGAGTTCCACATTCTCAAAAGATTTTCTATTTCCCTCTTTCCAAATAGTCCAGAAGAGGCATAAATGAGCTGCCCTCCAAACCTTTTTCCGCTTTCTTCCAACAAAGGAACCATGCCAGCCTAGCAAAGTCTCTCTAACTGTGGACTGCATTTTTAAGCCATGAGAACTCATTAGACCTAAAGTGACTAATATCTACATGGGAGGGAACCAATTGGTTTATCATAAATAATCCCCAACCCCAGCGGAATTCTCCCAAGAATTTTTCTTTCTGTCTTAACCAAGTTCCCAAAGGTGGAACTTTCCCATCAACATTAACATCAATTTGATTAGGCAACTCATTGGAATTGAGGAGAATGTTTTATTACAGTTGGCAAGTTTAAAGACTGTTGTGACCACACAAATGAACTCTAATAAGCTACACCTTTAAGTAGATGAATAAATGAATAAAAACAAGCATCTTATAGTTGGTGATACCAGATAGGGTTTGCCTTCAATTGTGCGCTTAATGATTATTTGGTGGAATGGGATTCCCAACACTTGATGCACTAGAGCATACTGAAGCAACCGGCTCACAAGTGCTCGTTTCCGATCTTCCATTTTCACAAATCTAACAATGAAAAAGCAATGAAAATTTTAAGAAAATGGAGAATTCACATATGCTCTGTTTGGTTGGTATGAAAATGGACAAAAAGAAAAGAATTAATTTTTTTTTTTAATTTATTGTTTTTGTTTCCAGATAATGAAGAACTTAACACAACCATGCCACAAAAGGTAGCTTAGGGTTACCGGATGGCGTGCCCTTTCCCCTACAGTCCTAGACAACGAGAAATTTAAGAATCAAACTTCATAATCTTTTTCTTTTCTAGCATATTCTCAGCGACCAAACAAAACATTAGTGAAACAATGATGACAACTGCTGGAAGAACCATGAAAAGGGCAGTCGTAGATGGTACACGTGAAATTGGTCTCGGTATTGCCCTGTTCGGTTGCGGAGAAAGTGTAGGAATAGAAAATTTCAATATGAACATACTTGGGGAAGATGGAAAGAACCCTCAACTCACCCGTGCCTAACACAGATGGAATTGAGGGTAGCTGGTTTTCTTTTAAATTTTCTGAGCTCACAAACAGGGGCTATAAAGAAAAGAAAAGAGACCTGGTGATAGAGGAGTGGTGATGTTGGGGAAGAAGAGAGAGAGCAAAAGAGAATTGATGAGAAGTCGGGTTCCACTCTGATATATCCACTGCCCATCTCTCTACTCCCTTCTCCATGCTTTCACCCTGTCTTCTCTCAGTCTCACGCACCAATCGCATATTGCCTACTTTTATTTCAAATTTGGAACGTGTTATTGAAAAATAGATTGAATCTAGTTTTATGTTCTTTTTAACAAAAATCCATTTTCTAAATTCAAAATTATGGACTTATTTTGCAATTGTTTTTTCGAATAATTTTTTATTCTCTATGGCGATAGAACCAGAAATACATGTATGACAATCAGAAACCGTTTTTTATTTTATATTCTTAAGAATAAATAATAAAATATTTTCAAAAAAATATTTTTTAATTATTTTATAATTGTTTTTCACTTATTTTCTATCTATTGTTTTAAGAAATAATTATATAAATGTAAAATGATTAAAAATAAGACATTAGATATAATTATTTTTAAAATATTAAAAATAGATTAAAAATATTTTAGGTTTTTAAATGTATGTTTGTTTTATAAAATGTTATAAAATAATTTTCAGAACTGTTTTTAAAATTTTTTTTATCAAACAGGGCTTATATTTTGCAAAGTTCTCTTACTATTCATCTTAAAAAACAAGGTGAATTTTAAGAATAAAATTTAGGTATTTTTAAATGTTATAATATGTTGAAAATTTTTATATTATATCAGTGCATAGTGTTTTCATACAAAATAAATAAATAAAATTATGTTTTTTATATTTGAGTTAATAGGAAAATTTTGTTTCAAAAAATACAGGATGAAGTTGTTAATAATTATTCTCAAATATTGAGATTTTTATGTAATAAAGATATGAGAAATTTCAAATTTGAAGAACTAATTAAGAATTGTTTGGCCAGACTTTTAAAAAACTCTTTCAACACAAAAAAAAAAGTCTTTTTAAAAAGGAAAAAGATGCTTGATAAAATTAAAAAACCACTTCTAAGAATTTTACAAATTATTTAAAATATTTTTTGAAAAAAATATTGGATCCACGTTTGAAAACGCTTTTACTAAAAATACTTTGTAAAAAGAAACACTGCAAACCCACCTCAAATGTAATAATGTTATATTTGGACATCAATCACATACGCATCAGCCAAACACATCCTTGGAATAAAAAAGATTTGTGGGAGTTATCATCCTATTTAGATGGGGGGTCAGGGCCAATGGCCGGGAGGCACGTCTCGTTAGTCATCTCCCCTGTTCACTAAAAACAGACGCATACCAGTCCATTTTAGGACTCAACAAAGACTCAGCCTCATTGTTTTAGGTGGCCGCATGGGGCCAATACCGTAGCTTTCATTACCCCAACTGCTTTGCCATCACGGCATTTTACAGATTAATTATAGAAAAAGGGGAAGACCCCACCAGAGTTTTCATACTATTTTGGAAATGGTGGTTGCCTCTTTATTCCTGTATAAAATGCTGCATGCCCCTTCCGATTCCATAACCTCAATCACTAGCTTCTAATTACCACGCCCCCCTAAAGGACGTCCAAATGACCAAGTATGTGAAGCTCCGTAAGTGCAAGCTCAGCCAGGATGACCCCTGCTCGCCACCACCGGACTCCGGTGATCACCCGCCTCCAATTACGCGTGTTAGTCCACACGGTGGTGGTGGTGGTGACACCCATAAGGTGAGGAGACTTGTGGAAGCCATGCACAAGGTCATAATGAATAGGGAGCAGCGGCGGTGGCGGAAGGTAGGCGGGGATGGGTTTTCCGACGACTTTGAGAAGGTCGATGGTGGGAAGCAGCAGGGGCCTAGCTAAATGGCTTAAGAAGTTGTATCATGTGGTGCATGCTCTGTTTCAAAATTTAATAACATCATTCACCTCTTTTTTCCAACTTATTATTTTTCTTTCTTATCTTTTTTAAACGTGGATTAATCATAAATGAATTCTTTAGCAGAACTTGCTATTCATGCTGATCAATTTGAAAGCAACGTACACATTTTTTAAAAAAATTCTTGGGTTCAACTTAAAAGTTGAATACTAGACATCCTTAGACCAACTTGTAAGATGAAACAAATGGGGTTAGTTAACAAATCCAATGCAGAATATGATGATCTAGTGTGATCATGGATATAATATTGAACAACAATAGGTAATGGTATGATATGTTATGGTATATAGAATTTTATCAAACACTTGATGGGACTACAATATCAAAACTATATAACTCATGTATCAAATAGTTTAGTGCCTTCAACTTGGTCTATATGTACTTCTTGATACCATCTCCTCAAAACGCCTGAGTTATATCTTCTTACTCTACCCCATGATGCAATGATTGTATCTTCAAAAACCACTTTATCAAAACTATTTTATGATAGTAGGTGGTGCTTTCTTTTCTTCCACTCTTCCTTGATCAACCTGGTTTTAGAGAACTTACAAGGAATTTGGGGTGTATTTTCTTTCAATGGATTTTGCAACTTCACTCTTTAAGCAACTTGTCCTCCCCTTTTCATCATCTCAATAGGGTCATCATACTTTGAAATTAGGCTATGCCATTGTCTTGCTGATTTCCTTCTTCTATATATTTGGGTGCTAAACTCTAGGTCTTGTGCCCTCATTAACTTTACTTTTTCATCTTTCTTGGGAGTCCAACTACAGTATGAAGTTTCATTATTTGCATTATAATATCATTTATTTATACCCTTATATCTAAATCTTATTCATTTGTATATTCATATAATAATCTAAATTTCATCTCACATATTCAAATGTCCGAATTCGTTATTTACAGGTTCCACTATGACACCATGGTATTTTCCCTTTCTTACCGTTTTTTCCTTTTTGTCCTTTGCTTTATCGAGCTTCTCTTTTCTAGTCCTTGTAAACCTATTGTTTGTAGGACATCTATTATCACCCGTCTTCTCTTGGCTACTTCTAATGGCATTGATGGTTATTGCCCTATAGCAATCTCAAAGGGAAATAGACTAATTTGGGTTAAGTCTGAAAAATTCTGATGTTAATATGAATAATTTTTTTTAGTTTACAAAGACTTTTATTTAATAAATTCAATGCATTAAGTTTTGTTTAATTCGAAATTCATGCATATATTAACATTTCTTCAAAGATGCATTGCCCCATATGTTGATATATGTACTTTTCCAATTATTAAGTAAAATCTTGTACTTGCTCAATAAATTTGCAAACTTTTTTCAATTTTGTCCTTAAGCAAATGAGTTATGAATCAAACAATTCTTAAGGAGTGGATTCATTAACAAGTCTACTATTTTTTTTTTCTAAAAATAATTTATATTAAAAAAGACTAATTTAATATCATAATTTCTCAAACCAAAACTAGTTCAAAATGATTATGTAAATTTTTCTTTACATATAATAGTTTTTGACAAATTTTTTAACTAGGCAAAGTGACTTTAAATCCTATGAGACATATTTTTTAATGATTTTAATAGCTTTTAAAAATAATTTGGAACTCGAAAATTATACCAATTATATATTACAAAAAGAGCAAATCAATCTACAATACTGTGATACTAATTGAGGAGTATATATATATATTAAGGAAAATTAGTTTATTTGCATATTTTAAAAGGTAAATTTTATTTATTATAATAATTATTTTAAATAAAAATATTATTATTACTAATCATTTATCAAAATATTATTATTTATTTTAAAAAGTAAATACAATTAATGGATTTATTAAAATATTTATATCATGATTCATTTTTAAAATTTTCTAACATCCTGACTCATTTTTAGTGAAAAAAAATTGGTAACTATTGGCCCCTTCTTAATCGTCGGCCACCAACTATTCATTGTTCTCAGAATCTCAAAATTGGTCATCAAGGAAAGTATATGCCTTGTTGAAAAATGGGATTGGGTCCCAATTCCCAAGTTGAGTTCTTCTTTTCATCTAGGTAAAGGCCCTCCAAACAGTGATCGTGGGCGTTTCCTTGTTTTCCTCAACTGGGTTCGTCTTGTTTTCCACCTTTCTTGAATATTTTCTTTTGTGATTTCATCAAATAATCTGCGTATTCTGTAATTATCCGCCTTCTATGCTTGCAGGCACAACAACCCAACAATTGTGGAACCCTCTTTAGTAATTTGAAGGGGCTACTTGTTCTTGTTGTTTTTGGTTTCAGTGTTGAATATTGCATCTGGGTGTGAACAGTGAAGCTGCGATGGGTGTGGGAATATCAGTTTTGATAGGATTGAAGGCGACAGCGATGTTCTTTTTGTTTGCATCCCTTAGAATCTATGGTTTCACATTTTTATCCATGCCCTTTTTGTATGCTTCTCTAGTTTCTTTATTAGTATCCATAGCTGCTCACCCCTCGATCAATCTCCCCATGCTTCTGGGGAAGAACCCAGATGGGAGTTTTCCCATCTGGGCAATTATTATGTTCAGTCCATTCTTGTATTTTGTTCGATTGTTTTCCATTCTGCGAAGATTCAGTAATAGGGAAGAGCCTTATACCGAAATTTATGAGGGTATCTATGTTGGAGGGTGGCCTTCTTCGCCTGATAATTTGCCACCCGGTGACCCTGCCATTGTGGATTGCACTTGTGAGTTTCCCAGGGCTTCGCATTCTGTGGGGAATGCTTATCTTTGCGTTCCAACTTGGGACACGAGGTCTCCTCAACCTTCTGAAATTGAAATGGCTGTTCGATGGGCTTGTCGAAAGAGAGAGCAGAAAAGGCCCATCTTTGTTCATTGTGCATATGGTATGATATGAACATTCCTTAACTGGTGAAACATACTTGTTTTATAGTGTAATTTTTTGTTGGTGCTTTTATCTTGGTTTGGGTGCCACTCATATACAACTTGAATTGCTGGTAAAGAATCATATAAATTTGCAATACTACTTGTATCGGGGAAAATCTAGGTGATGGTGGTGAGGCTCTCCTGTTAGATTTTTTCACTTGAAATAGAGATGTGATAATTAACCCAAAAGGTCAATTTCATCTTAATTTAAAAAAAAAAAGAAGGAAAAACAAAAACCTCAATTGCATTAAGCCTCGATTCTCAACTTGGATCACATCACTTGTTATTAGTGAAGACATTGGCCATTCTTACTCATTATCTTAATATTTAAGCTGATACTTTTGCCTCATCTTGTGATCTTTTTCCTCATCTTAATATCTATCCTTTCATTTCTAATTCTCCATTTTTCTCCTGCCACTGCTGCATAATATCATGATTTATTATATACTAATGTTGTAGACATTTTTGTTTGATTACCTCATATTCTGAGCATGAAGCATGACTATTCTTGTTATTATCTTATGAGTTATGGTATGTATCTCAACCTTTGAAGCATCTCTATGCATACATGCCTACTTTAAATTTATGAGCAATGCCCTGTTCGATTTCCCCTTTCAACTAGATAATGTGAATTGTTTTGTCTTGGGAATCTTATAGGCGTTAAAATTTTGATCCTTTGCTTTTTACTCTTAACTTTACTTTACTTTGGCTGGATATATGTTATGTTAACCTGCTCTGTCTTAAACCATTTTTTCTTTCATTTTGAAGCGTCTCATTATTGCTGAAGTCAGCAAGGTGTTTTCTTGGTGGGAACTAGGAGCTAGTGATCCGTTTTTTGACTAAGTGACACCTAGACCAGGAAAACAATTAGCACCTAAACAGTCACCTGTTACTATTGCTTAGCTAGATAGGTCCTTAGGCACTTTGGTATGACATGTAGGCTATTTATAGTTCCTCGGAAACTATTTTTGCTTATGATATTGGCCAAAAGGGAATGGAGGAAATCAAGTTGATTTGGCTGCTGGTAAATTGCAATTCTTTTTTGTTTTCCCTGACTCCTCCTTCTGGTCCTGTTCCTTTGTCGCATGCCTTTTTCTTTGGACCCAATAATCCTACTGGCCTCAGTAGGTCTCTTGAACCCCAGTACTATCTCTCATCCCAAGTCCAACCCTCACCTAAAGGCCTTTGAGAACTTGGCTTCTGTCTCCTCTTGGTATTCCTACTGCTGAACCTATCACAGATTCAGTGGATCCCAAATCCCATGCTTGTGATTCTTTCCCTAGGTTGGATATGCAACAGAATGAGGAATCATTTGATAGTGAAATTTGGGATTATTAAAAGCATATTAGTAGCTATGGAGCATAGTTAAATGAGCTCCAACAGTTTTTCAACTGGTATGAATTAACTTAGACCCATCAGCCTAGTTAAAAGTTTGTAGTTAGATCATAGCCAAGGTCCTCACTAAATGTATTCTAGGAGTGCTCCATGATGCTATTTCTTATTTCCAAGGAGCTTATGCTAATGGGAGACAAATTCTGGATTTCAGTTGATTTGCCAATTAAATTATCAAGGAGAAAAGGTGGTTTAAGAAGGAAAAAGTGTTTGCTAAAATGGACTTTGAGAGCTTATGACCATGTCAAGTGGGATTTTTGGACCATACTCTAGTTCACATATTTCTGGTTATAGATGACATAGTTGAATGTGGGGTTGCCTCACTGCCAAATTTGCAGTGTTTATTAATAGGAGGGTGGGTTTGGGTTGAGGCTTCTAGAGTGGTTTGGCAAGAAGATTCTTTGTTTCTCTTTTTCTTTACCCTTGTGATGGACATTCTTTGTGGCATGGTCCACAAGATTGAAAGCTTAGGTTTTGAGAGGGTTTGAAGTCAAGAGTGAGTGAATAAATGTGTTATTTCTCCATGTTGAATGATTAATTTTCCTAAAATTTTAAGCTTGTAAAATTTAGGTTTATAATAGATATCATGCTTTTCAACACTTCCCCTCACGTGTAGCCTCTTTTTTTAGGTGTACATGTGGGCTTAATAAATTGGGGAAATAAACTTACAGTGGTGAGGTTTGGGCCCATGACCTCTTACCAAATAAAGCTTTGATACCATGATATTCTTAGATTGGGTTTTGACCATCTCATTTGAAAATCAATTCATATCTAGTGAGGATAGACTAAGCTGTTTATAGCATTTGACCACCATCATTTAGAAGACTCATCCCTGGGTTTAAGAGTGACATTGTTGCACCCCAACAATCCTTCCCCCAACATAACGCTTTTGTGGCCCAAACCTATGACCCTGTCTTTAATACCAATTTGTGGAACATTGGGAAAATGGAATTAACTTATGATTTGGATTTTAGGAGATAGAACAAAGTAGTATGAGAGAAGTTGTCAATGAAGGTAACAAATGATCTAGAACTTGAAATGTTTAGAATTTTAGAGGGTCATCAAACATCAGTATGCGTTAAACTAAAAGGAGATGTTTCCTTTTTATTTCTTCTTGGAAAAGGCACATGATGGTGTTCTACAACTCACAAACCTCACTATGAAAATCATGAGATTTAGTTTTGCCAAACAATGTGGGAAACAATTTTTCCTAAAGAAAGAAAGGTGGGTGCCTCAACTGTTTGTGCAATAGCGATATTTGATCAACTTTTGAGGTATTTTTAGTGGTAACAAGAGCTTGTGGGATAGAATCATCAATCTTCCAATGTGTATTAAAGTAGTAGAGTCCACCTTTCCTCTCACCATGCCCAATCATCCTCCCTGTTATCTGGTGATTAAAAAGGCCATGTGAAGGGGTAAATGTTACAAATCAATTCATGTCTTTAATGATTTTATTGACAAACAAGAGATTACAAGACTAGTTTGGAATATGTAACACAGTTTGCAAGGTTAGAGGAGTGATGGAGGCTATGCCTTGACCAATTATGGAAGAAAAAGTTCCATCAACAACCTTTACTTTCAACCTACCTGAAAGTATTGTGTAAATGGAAAAAAAAAATTGAAGTAACTTGTCATACAATCAGTAGCATTGGAATCAATGATTCAAGTGCCTGATAAACAATCTTTGGAGGCACTTAAAGCTTCAATATTACTTGTTTAGACAAAAGAACATAAGGTAGTATTTGTAGTAGGGATTTGGCCATGGGTTTCAATCTGGTTGAGAAGTGTTTTCATCTTTTCATAATGCTCCTTGCTTAGTAAAACAGTTTCTATGTGCTGGTAATGATCTAATTCCAGCCATAAGCTTTGCAGATTGCAGTTTATTGTAATATTCAGTCATAGGCCAACTTCCCTTCTTAGTAGCATGAATTTGACATTTCAACTTATATACTTGTGTCATTATTCCAATCTTGGAATAAGTTTGATTGACAGCATCCCAAGTCTCTTTGGCAGTGGAGAGAGACAAGCATGTTTGGTTAATCTCTGGCTGCATGAAGTCAGGTTTTGATTTGGCACCCTTGACATTACCTATCTTCCCTCCAATCAAAAAAAGATGTTACCTATCTTCCCTTTATTTTTAATGAAAAGTTTGTCTGATTGGGATCATTGCAGGAAATTCTGGCCAATGAGCTTTTGATTGGTGATTTGGTGTAGGGCTGTCTTTGTGAATGGTAGATGAACATGGTAAGGTTTGGAGTGTAGGAGGGATTGAATCGTAGGGGCTGTTTGAGAGAATGGTGTTTTTAATAGTTTCAGAGATTTTGGGGAAATCACAACATTTTTTGTTTTTTTGGAGAAAACAAGAGATAACCTCAAGGGAATTATAATGAGGAATTAAGTTACCAACAATTAAGGCTGGTTTGGAAAAAAAGGAACCAAGTTATATTTATGAAGGCTATATCTGGCTAAGCAATGAAGGCTTTATGGATCTTGGCAATGCTAGACTTTCTGTTTTGATAACATGATGAAAAACCAATTCTCCTAAAGGCTTAAGACCGTAGGATTTGAGTTCACAATGTATATCATGTTCTCTAACACTCCAATTTGCAAATGATACTATTTTTTTGTTTGTTTCTAGATCTCCCATATGAAACTCATTTGAGAATGTTTGTCTTGGTCTCAAGCTTGCCTCAGGGTAAAGATAAAGAAGAGCTCACCATTGGGAGTTATCCTCAATTAGAATTGAGTAAGTCATTTAGCCTTCCCTCTAGGTTGTGAAACTAGGGATTAACCTGCTGACTACCTTGGCACTCCCTTGGGGAGGCAACCTTAGAGTGCCTTCTTTTTTGAAGCCTATTATTGACAATGCATTTTAAGTGTCTAGTTGGTTACAAGAAAACCTATCTTTTGTTCAGAGGTAGAATCAATCACATCCACTCTAGTCTTGCTCAATTCAACCTATTTTCTCTCCCTTTCAGAATTTCATCTTCCATGGTTGCTGGCATTTGGAAAATTCAGCGGAATTTTCTTTGATTTGGACATTGATAATTTTATTCAATGGGGAGTGGTGTGCAAGACTAAGGCTCAGGTAGTTTGTGGTTGGGGGAGAAATTTCAATCCATTAAGTCTTCATGGTTAAGTGGTCGAGGAGATTCCTTAGGGTGCAAGACTAAGGCTCAGGGAGTTTGTGGTTGGGGGAGAAATTTCAATCCATTGAGTCTTCAAGGTTAAGTGGTCGAGGAGATTACTTAGGGTGCAAGCCTCTCTTTGGCATTTTGTTATTGAGAGTAAATCTGGGTTGTGGGCTAATGGTTGTGATGCCTATAATGGGGTCAAGAGTTCATATCAAAGACTAAACAGATATTTCATATGGGTATTGGGTCTTTCTTCATCTTTTCCAATTCGATGTTGACAATAGATCTAGGATTAGATTATAGGAGGATCCATGATGTGGAGATCATCCTCTTTGTTGATAGCCTTGACTTTATGCTCTTGCGAAGTGTAGTAACTGCCATATTTTCCCATTTGTTTCTTCCCCACTAATTCTCCCTCATGACATTTTGATTTTTATGAAAACCTCAGCATGAAATTGTTGATCTTGATGCCCTCTTTTCATCACTTGAGAATACTGTCTTATTCTCACTTTCCTTGGATAAGAGACCAAAATTGGGCTTGGATGGGGTAGGTCTATTTCTCCTAAATCCTTCTTTGTTTTCCTCTCTAAAAATAAAAAATTCAATTATTTTTCCACCAGCCAAATAAAGTTGGAATTCTAAAGCTCTCCTGAAAGTTCAAGCCTTTGTAGGGCTAGTTACTCATGAAAGTACAACAACTTGATGGAGCCAAGAGATTGATGCAAGGTGTATAACCCTGATAGATGTGTTCTTAAAGTGGGAGTCACCAAACTGCTTGTTTTTAATTGTCCCCTTTGTGCATGTTGTGGCAATTTATTTTCTCTTTATTAGGTATTCGGTGGGTGACTCCAAAAAAAATTATAACATATTTGTTATTTTCTTTTAGGGCTTAGGTGGGTGTTCTAGGAGTAACTTACTTTTGAACATTGCACCTTGCTTACCATACTGTAGCTTATCTAGTTGGAGAGGAATGCTGGGATATTTAAGAATAGACATAGACCTTTAACAGAGTTGTGGGAAGTAATATGCTTCTTGACTTATTTTGGGTATTATGTATAACGAAGGAGCATGCATGCATTCCAATTTAGTCTGATCTGTTTGGAGTAGGTGCCAGTCTGATTGCCCTTATTACAGAGTGTAGGGGTATTGAGCCTTTGTTTAGGGTCCTTTTCCTTTTCAAAGCATATTCACATCCTTCTTTGTATTTCTTCCTTTAATTTAAATAATGTTTCTCTTTTCCATATCCCAAAAGGCCAAGCTTATGCCACTTTAACGTTGCTTATATGAGATTTCTTTTATTTGACCTTCCAAATTCTTGTATTTAGGATTTCAGTTCTATGTCAACAGAACCACCACTTTTGAAATTCATCCATAATCTTTGAGCATGAACCCTGAAGCAAGAAAGCTCCTTTGTCATTTTGGTTGAAGCAGGCTGTTGTAACTTGGACTTGTTTAATGTCACAATCCCATATGCTGTCAGTATCCATAGAAGCAACTAAGAATGATTTCATTTGAAATTTAGAATCCATTATGTTTAGTTATCGTTCATATTGGTGCTTACTACTTTCTTGCTAGCGTTCTCACACATGGTTGTCTTTTACCAAATAGATTTCCACATTTTGATCCTTTTATGTTTTCTTTAGGTCATGGAAGAAGTGTTTGTGTGATGTGCGCACTATTAGTCGCTCTGGGCGTGGCAGAAGATTGGAAAAACGCTGAGAAGTTAATCAGAGAAAAACGACCTTATATTCAAATGAATGCCCTCCATCGCAAAGCCTTGGAAGAATGGTCGAAACACCGGCTGTCTTCTCCTAAAAGGAACGAGGAAATGGATGTAAGTTGTGTAATTAGGTCTAATGCTTCTGGAGGATCAATCAGATAGGTCAGAAAAGAAAAGTGAGTGACACTCTTAGTTGTATTTCCTCACAATGACTTCGACTACCATTATTACTTGCTGCATTGTATTATTCCAAACTGCTTGATATATAATAAAGAGAATGATGATGTTCCCAGTTCCTGTGTGACTGTGATACGATTCCTCATAAGCTGTATAGCCTTAAAACTAATAGAATACATAGACCTACAACTCTAGAGCAGTTGTTGACTTCATCAAAATTACCAAGGTCTCGTTTCTTATATTGTTCCTGAGCTCAAAACAAAGCTTAAACAACCATAAGAAATGGATTAAAACCTGTAACTTGAGGAATTCAGGATCCTTGTTCTGTCCTTTGATGATATGATCAATGGGGTCAGTCTCGAATTCGACCTCCTTCTCAATGAGGCACACTCTACAATACCTATACCTTCTTTGTCTTAGGCATTGCATGTACTATTAATCAGTAGGTTAAAAAATATGGTTCGAATAATTATTAATAAATAATCTAAATTACCTCAAAAACTTTAGAAATATGTTCTCATACTTGGGTTGCTAATGACACGTCAAATTTAGAGATTAGAAAAGTTTTTCTTAAAATTGTTTATCAAATGGTCAAAATGAATAGTAAAGACCTATGTTAATATTTTATTGGAAGAAATCTTCTAAAAGTCGGTCAAAAGTCAATAGTTTAAAATTTTTATCATGTTTGACTTAAAAAGTGGAAATTTAGAAAATTAAATTTAAATTTGGATAAAAATTTAGTTGAATAGATTTTAAAATTTTGAATATTAAGTATATTTTGAGAATTATTGCAATTATTATTAGGTACTTACCACCTAGTGAAAAAAACTAGTGCCGAATTATTATAATGAATTGTTAAAAGATAAATTGAATTTAAAATTATAACGAATTAATTTAGTTTTTATAATTGAAATTAATAATTTTGGTTTTGGAGCATTAATTAAGTTGGTAAAAATATAGGTATATGATTAGAAATTAAATTTTATTATGAAATAGGACATTTAATTTAGAAAACAAATGCAACAGTTAGAAATATAAATATATATAATATAAATTTAATTTTTGGGGAATTGAAATATGTTTAGGAATATGTACAAAAAAAAATAATATGGAGTAGTTGTGAAATAATAATAATAATAATAATAATAATAATAATAATAATAATAGGGAATAAGTTGTAAGGAAAAAAAGAGAGAAAAAAAAAGAAAGTAAATGTGAGAAAAAATAAGCCGTTGCCAAAAAAATATTAAACAGGTGGAAAGGTACCATAAAAAAAGAAAAGAACAAAAAACAGAAGGAAGGAAAGGTGCTATAGAGTTGGGTTTTGAATCCTAATAAGGTGGGTCTGTTTTTGAAATTCTAATTTAATCTATTTTAGTAAAATTTTTTGTGGATATTATTATAAAAAACACCACATAAGGCTAAATTAACTTTTTCACACACAATATAGGTCTTTAAAATCCAACTAATTTTTCTTCATTAGCAAGTAAGTATATAAATTACTAGAGCTTATTTTGGTACCATATAATCCATTACATTCCCAAAATGTAGCAAAAAAATAAAGCTAAATATATACTCCCTCAACATTTTAGGATAGGTCAACGCTGGGTCGGGTCATGAGGTGGGAACTGGGCTTGGAGAAATGTCATCATCTCTTCATGCTATTGGATACCGACATTGAAATCCTCCTGAAACCTATCAAATGGCCATATCAATTGTGTAGGAAGAGTGTAAATAATTTTTATTTTATTTTATTTTGGGAAGAGTCCTATTAAGAATTAATTTTATTTTATTTTATTATATTAGTCTTATATTTTTGGGAAGAGTCTTATTGGGATTGTGCTAGTGGAGTCTCATTCCTTTTATAAGTTGAATCCCCTTCCACTTTGAGTCATGTTCAGATTACAAGTAGAGTCCCATTGGGACTATATTAGTGGCCTATAAAAGCAGGTCACCCCTTACTCTCTAAATACGAATACCAATTTTTCATAGAATTTTTCAGAGAATTTTTTAAAGAGTTTTTCAAAGGGTCTTTTCATACATCTATCTAGAGGAATTTTTTTAAAACCTGAGCTGTACACATCTCGCTTACAGAGTGCACCCAAGGCGAGATCTGGCTGTTGAATCTTGGAAGTAGACCACTGGTACACTAGTACACTACGTTCGTTTTCGAGGAGGGTGGATCTATTTCAAGGACAGTGTTTATCACGCCTCAGCCGATAAATTTTTCTTCTTATTAATTATGTTCTTTGTTTGTGTCTTTTGGGCGTCATTTGTTTCCATACCCTTAAATCCAAAATCTTGAAATATATCCAAATGGAAGCTTTTCTAGTTCACACTGACCTGACACCTCTAAAATTGATCTCTTCAATGGGACATTTTTTAAGAGATGACATGAAAGGGTTTTCTTTGCAATTGATGTAGTGAACTTGGGACACATTTTGACTGACCCAAAATCAAAAGATGGTTCTCATCTGTTACCAACCTAGGAAACTGGAAATAAATAAGTTAGACATGTTATTCTGAGTACCCTTTCTAATGAATTTTTTGATATTTATTGTCAATTTAAAGTTTCAAAAGAAATTTGGGATGCAATGAATAAAAAATATATTTTGGAAGATGCATAAACTCATAATATTCCATAGGGAATTTTAGAAATTTCCAAATGACCAAGGATAGAGATGTATTATCTCAAATCCATGACTACCACTTGTGGATTAATGACTTAGCTATTGAAGACATTAAATTACCCGAACATTTTGTGGCTGGTTATTTAGTAGAGACTTTTCCAGAGTCTTAGAAAGACTAAAAAATAACATGAAACATAAAAGGAAACAAATATCCCTAGAGGATGTCATAATCCATATTAGGATTGAGGAACAAAACCAAAATAGGGACAATGTTGAGAAACCTAAGAAGTTGTCTTCTAATGCTAATGTTGTAGAAGAAAAACCTAAACCCAAAAACAATAGGTCTAAGAAACAAAACTCTAGGACTAAGCCCAATGCATCAAACAAGGTACAAAACTCAACTATTAAAAAACGGGGTAATTGCTTTGTTTGTGGCAAGTTTGGACACTATGCAGCTCAATGTCGCCATAGGAAGAGAATTGAGAAGTCCAATTCAAAGGCAAATCTGGCAGAGGCAGAGGTGATCACAACAGTAATCTCCTCTGAGGTGAGCATGGTCACCAATATGAAGGACTAGGTGGTAGACTCTGGGGCTACCAGGCACATATGTGGGAAAAAGTGCATTTACTTCCTATACCGTTATAAAGGAAGGAGAAGAACAAGTGTTCATGGTTGATTCTAGATCTACTCCAGTGATTGGCAAAGGGAAAGTTCTCTTCAAGCTAACCTTTGGAAAAGTGCTTGCCCTCAGTGATGTTCTTCATGTGCCAGATATTCGCTGGAACTTGGTGTCAGTATCTTTGCTTGGGAAAGCAGGAGTGAGGATCTAGTTTGACTTTGATAAAATAGTTTTAACCAAGAACGATGCATTTGTGGGAAAAAACTATTGTAATTAGGGTTTATTTATATTGAATGTTTATGATATTATCAATAATAATGCATCTTCTTCTTCTGCTTACATAGTTGACTCTTGTGATATTTGGCATGGTAGACTAGGACATGTGAACTTTTCGTATATGAAGAAAATGGTTGAATTGAGTTTAATCCCTAAATTGTCCTTAGAAAACCATGGAAAATGTGAATCTTGTGTAGAATCTAAAACCACAAAGAAATCTTGCAAATCAATTGAAAGAGAATCAGATCTACTAAGTTTAATATACAGTGACTTAGGAGACCTAAAAAATACGATGACTAGAGGTGGTAAACGATTCTACATAACTTTCATAGATGACTACTCAAGGTATACAAGGGTATATCTTTTGAGAAACAAAGATGAAGCAAAAGATGCTTTCATCAAGTACTAAAATGAAGTGGAAAATCAACTAAGAAAATTAAAAGGTTTAGAACTGATAGGGGAGGAGAGTATGAGTCCAACCCTTTATTGTTTTTGTGAAGATCATGAGATCATTCATGAAACTCCTCCTCCTTATTCCCCTGAGTCTAATGGAGTAGTAGAAAGGAAAAATAGGACCTTAAAAGAAATAATGAATGCAATGTTGGTAAGTTCAGGAGTACTCTTGAACTTGTGGGGGAAAGCTATCCTATCCGCTTGCCATATTCAAAATAGAATAGCTTACAAGAAAACTGGTAAAACACCTTATGAGTTGTGGAAGGGTTATGCACCTAATATAGCATACTTGAAAGTGTGGGGGTGTTTAGCTAAAGTTCTTCTTCCTAAACCTAAAAAATGAAAACTAGGTCCTAAAACCTTTAATGCAATGTTCATTGACTATGTTGAGAATAGTGCGACATATAGGTTTCTTGTTACTAAGTCAGAAAACAGTCTTGTAGATGTCAATACTATAATAGAAACAAAGAATGCAGATTTCTTTGAAAACATCTTTCCTATGAAACTAAATGGTGAACAACAAGTTCAAAACACAAGTAGAGACAAGTCTATTGAACCTTTTGAATTTGAACCTAGAAGGAGTAAAAGAGATAGGAAAGAAATAAACCTTGGAGATGGTTTCTACACCTTCCTAATGGATGATGACCCTAGATCCTACAAAGAAGCTATAACTTCTCGTGATGCACCATTCTGGAAGGAGGCCATTAATAGTGAAATTGAATCAATCATGTATGAGAGTTAGTAGATTTACCTCCTGGTGCAAGACTATTGGTTGTAAGTGGATCTTTAAAAGAAAGTTAAAACAAGATGGGTCCATAGAGAAGTATAAAGCTCGTTTAGTTGCCAAAGACTTTAAACAAAGAAATAATATAGATTACTTTGACATCTTTGCCTCTGTGACTAGAATAGTATCAATTAGAGTATTGACCGCTCTAGCTTCCATTCATAATTTGGTGATACACCAAATGGATGTTAAGACTACATTCTTGAATGGGGATTTGGAAGAGGAAATTTATATGGAACAACCTAAGGGTTGTGTAGTTCCAAGGAAGGAGAAAAAGTTGTGTAAGTTGGTTAAATCACTATATGGGTTAAAACAAGCTCCCAAACAGTGGCACAACAAGTTTGATCATGTGTTAGTAACTAATGGATATTCCATTAATGATGCTGATAAGTGTATCTACAACAAGTATGAGGATAGCACATGTGTAGTTATCTGCCTTTATGTTGATGACATGCTGATCTTTGGAACTAGCCTAGAGGTTATGTGTGAGACCAAGAAATTCCTAGGTTCTAAGTTTGATATGAAAGGCCTAGGAGAGGCAGAGGTGATTCTAGGAATTAAAATAAATAGAACACCTAATGGGCTTAAACTTTCTCAAGAGCACTATGTTGAAAAAATCCTAAGGAAGTTTGAACACTTTGATTGTAAACTAGTGTCAACTTCTTATGATCCCAACTCATAGCTGAAGAAAAATAGAGAACATAGTGTTGCCCAAATAGAGTATGCTCAGATCATAGGAAACCTAATGTACTTAATAAACTATACTAGACCTGACATTGCTTATGTAGTAGAAAGATTGAGTCAGTACACCCAAAGTCCTAATCAGGACCATTAAACTGTTGTTCGTAGAGTCCTTAAGTATTTAGAGGCACCATTAACTATGGTTTGTGCTTTAGTGGATTTCCAAGTGTCTTTGAAGGATTTATTGATGCAAATTGGATCTCGGATTCAAATGAGATGAAATCCACTAGTGGATATGTTTCCATCCTTAGTGGAAGTGCAGTTTCTTGGAAGTCTGCCAAGAAAACTTGCATTACTCGGTTTACTATGGAGGTTGAGTTTATTGCCTTAGAAAAGACAAGTTCTAAGGTTGAGTGGCTTAGAAACCTCTTAGTAGATATCCCTTTATGGATGTGACCATCCCCATTTGTGTCTATGCATTGTGATAGCCAAGTTGCAACTGCTAAGGCTAAGAGTAAAATATTTAATGGGAAAAACAGGCATATACGCCTAAGGCACAATATTGTGCGGTAGCTGCTTGAAACAGGGTTATATCGCTAGAATTTGTGAGGTTAGAGTTGAATTTGGCATATCCTTTGACCAAACCATTAAATAAGAAACTAGTGGAAGAAACATTGAGGGGAATGGGGCTTATGCCTATTATAGAAGTCAAGAGTGGTGGTAACCCAACCTATTAGAATGGAAATTCCATGAAGTAGGTTCATATGGGTAATAACAAATCACTTGTTGACTTGAGGTGCTCTATCAACTCTAATTGTATGAGAGTCTATCCTTATGATGTAGATAGAGTATATTCTGCATTGACTAAGGTTGAGTGTTTACTCTTAATGAATACCATATTCCTTATGGATGGTATGTTTAAAGGTAGAACATACTTGATGGATTCACCATATGAGAGTGGAGGTGGGGTCACTTCCTATGAGAACTTAGGCAGGTTTTCTAGAGCTCTCATGAATATCTAGGCAGGGTGCATGACCTATTTGTGCCAACCCATTTTGTACAGATCATAGTAAAGTTGAGAAAACCAATGTGAATAAAAGTCCCTTGAGTTACATCAAGAAACATTGGTTCATAGAAATTTATTTTCACCGTGTTTTGTGATTCAATACTTATTTGTTCTAAGATTGGTTTATAGCCTTTGGGCACCAGTACTGATGCATTAGATTCTTTTTTCCTAAAAAAAAAGAAAAAAAAAATCACGTTTACACTCTGTGGGGGATTGTAGGAAGAGTGTAAGTAATTTTTATTTTATTTTATTTTTGGGAAGAGTCTTATTGTGGATTATTTTTATTTTATTTTATTCTATTAGTCTTATATTTTTGGGAAGAGTCCTATTGGGATTGTGCTAGTGGAGCCCCATTCCTTTTATAAGTAGAATCACCTTCCATTTTGAGTCATGTTCTGATTACAAGTAGAGTCCCGTTGAGACTGTATTAGTGGCCTATAAAAGCAGGTCACCCCTTACTTTCTAAATACGAATACCAAATTTTCAGAGAATTTTTTAGAGAGTTTTTCAGAGGGTCTTTTCATACGTCTATCTGGAGGAATTTTTTCAAAACCTGAGCTGTACACATCTCACTTACAGAGTGCACCCAAGGCGAGATCTAGCTATTGAATCCTGAAGGTAGACCACTAGTACCCTAATGCACCGAGTTCGTCTTTAAGGAGGGTGGATCTATTTCAAGGACAATATTTGTCACGCCTTAGCTGATAAGTTTTTCTTCTTATTAATTATGTTATTTGTTTGTGTCTTTTGGGCTAATCATTTGTTTCCATACCCTTAAATCCAACAAAATGGACATCAATCGTCAAAGCCATTTCCTCCAAACATGTACCAATGGAGCTTATTTTTGTGGTCAAGTTATCCAAAGACTCAGAATCTTTCATATGTGTAGGCATAAGATGTTCAACAAAGGCCTCTGTACTTGCTCTAACTTGAGGCATTGTATGCTCAACTCTAATATTAGAGGCTATCTCAGTTTTCTTTTCTAATTTAGTGCCAATGCCCTCTTGGCTATCTCCTCCCTCCATTTTGCAATTCTTATCCTCTTCCTTTGAAATCACCTCTTCCCCCACAAGATCCATAGAAGACTTCCTTCCCCATGTACTATTCGACTTATGCTCAAAGTGCATATAATGAAGGGAGGCGATATTGTAAGTGTCAAACAACTTCAACTTTTTAGTGTTAGTCTCTTAGCGTAAATTAACATTAAATAAAGTCATGATCTTGATGGTAAACATTCCATATAGTAGGACAAAATCTTCACTTTCATATGTTGGAAAATAATATAACCCATATTAATTTTCTGAACTATTGTCTATCAAAAACACCTCAAAAAATGAAACATCGACCCAATGTCCATCCTTCAAAATGAATATGTAACTGATAATGTGTTGTAGAATTCTACTTAATACAATCAAGTTGTGAGCTGGTGGTCGGTTAGTCATAATGGCTTTGGTATGTTGAAAACCATGAACCTTAGGGCATTTTTTTATTCAAATAAACACAATCTATCATTTGGAATCATTAAAATCCTATAAAGCTCATGAATATCAAACTTATTTCTATACCATTCATGCTTATAATAATAGATCATTCTTCCTAGAATTTCATATTGGAATAGAAACATCTAACTAGCCTTGGATAAACAAACTCTTTTAGGGACACAATAGGTAGTCATCCCATCTGTGGAAAAAGACGATCAAATCTGAAATGACCTAACTCAGAAAAGTTAGTGTTCCTATCTGGAGTGACACATATATTGGAGAAATATAAAGAGAATATCCTTGGTAGCTTTGGGTTTCTTAACATGTTGGTATCAAATGTCGCATTTTTCCAAACCTTAGCTTCGCATTTAACTACTGGTTTCTTGTCTTTCCTAGTGTCCTATATTGCTAGAGGTCGTTTGGGTGCCATGGCTATGGATTGTGGGTTAATGGTTTGATTTTCACGTATTGTGGGTAATGATGTTCATATTGAGGGGGCTTTTAAGCCATGAAC
This sequence comes from Vitis vinifera, assembly GCF_030704535.1. Taxonomy (NCBI): domain Eukaryota; kingdom Viridiplantae; phylum Streptophyta; class Magnoliopsida; order Vitales; family Vitaceae; genus Vitis; species Vitis vinifera. The sequence continues at coordinate 11,096,873 of NC_081817.1, forward strand.
AAGATAGGAACTACTGATCCAAGTTCCCTAAGAAAAACGCCTCAATTAGTATAAAGAATGGCATAAAAATCGAAATAGTTGGATGTTTGGATTTCGGCTAGTCATTCCAATGAACAGTCGACCATCGAGCATACCCACTCTCATTCTAGTAGGAGTCTTCCTCATAATATGATTTGGGCCCTCGAATTGCCTTTAGGGCGTATGAGTTAAATGAAATTTCCATATATCATGTAATTTAATATCATGCAATTTACAATGGAAATAATTTATTCATAAACTATGTAATGGAAATAATTTAATTTAATTAGTTACAATGCAAGTCAATTTAGCTTGTCAATAAAATTTACAATGGGAATAATTTATTTACAACGAAAATAATTTACTTGTTTAGAATGCAAGTTAATTTACCTCGTCAATAAAATTTTCAATAGGAGTAATTTATTTACAATGGAAATAATTTACTTGTTTAGAATGCAAGTTAATTTACCTTGTCAATAAAATTTACAATGGGAATAATTTATTTACAATGGAAATAATTTACTTGTTTAGAATGCAAGTTAATTTACCTCGTCAATAAAATTTTCAATAGGAGTAATTTATTTATAAACTATGTAATGGAAATAATTTAATTTAATTAGTTACAATGCCAATCAATTTACCTTGTGAATAAAATTTTCAATGGGAATAATTTATTTATAAACTATGTAATGGAAATAATTTAATTACTTACAATGCAAATCAATTTACCATGTGAATGTAAAGAGGGTACAAAAATATTATAGACAATATATGTTAAAAACAAAAAAGAAATCATAAAAAATATATTTCAGAATATAACATGTTGCTTAGTTATATATGTTTTTGTCAACAAATGGACACTGTTTAAAAAAAATCAATAAGTTGCAAATACAATTGCCCAAGTACAAAGACCTTCACTTATTTGAATAAGGAATAACCATAATCATGCACTTCAGTTCTAGGTTGTGTATTGTGTACCTTTGCACCATGAACTACTCTTCATAGTTTTCTTCATAATGTTGACATTCTTGCACCTGCACATTTAGAAAACCCTATTTTAATATGCATTGGCAGCTAAATTGCCAAACAAATTTAAAAAAAATTTAAATAATTACAATTTTTACAAACTTTATAAGCGCAAGACAATCTCACTTAACTTATACCTGGAAGTAGGTCACGTGGATGATTCCATGCATACATGTAGCTAATTTCATTTAACACCTTCTCATAAATATTCTACCAATCATGGTTAGAACGACTAACCATACCTAGAATCTCATGAATTTCATCTTCAAGTTCGATGATAAATTCTTTCACTTTCTTTTTCTCCATGTCCTCTACTACCAACACTACATAATAAATTAATAATAATATTATTTTTTAATTCTAATCCACAATTTGAGGACATCAAAATATTATATAGTGTAATACTAGTGTAACTTAGAATTGATAGAATTTAAAAAGGCGAATTTAAAAATTAGTGTACCCTCCAAATTTTATATTCTTCCCCAATTTTAGTAATATTTTTTTTTCAAAATAATATAAAATAAATTAATAATATAATATTAATTTATAATTTTTAACTATTAGAAAAATTAGGCTAATCCATTCTAAGGTAATCACCGTAGAGAGGAGGTTGTTGAAATCCGTGCAACGATTAATGGCGAAAAATTGAAAAACAAGAAAGAAGAACACGCAATTTAACGTGGTTCGGCTAATTGCCTACGTCCACGGAAACATGGAAGAGGATATTCACTATATTAAAATTAGGGTTACATAAAAAGGGTATTTATACTAACCCTTGGGTAATGAGATTCCAAAAATACCCCTGAATTGTACCGTAGGGGTGTTGTCTCCCGCACCCTCCCAACCTATCATTCGCCCACAACAATAGAAGTACAAGCCTAAATGGCAAATGTTGTCACTTTGTTCTGTTCCACTCCACTTTGCTTCGATATTTGCCTATTTTTCTCCATATGCCTTTTGCTTAAATATGAGCCACATACTACAACAGGGGTGAATAAGGTGATGGTCTCTCTTTGAAAATTTTTATTATGTGAATGCAATAAACAATTATATACAAATGTATAATAAAAACAATATAAAAACAATTGCATATAAAGTAAGGGAAGTAGGGAAAATAAAATGAAAACACAAGATTTTATAGTGGTTCAGCATAACCTGCCCTACACCTACTCTTCTCTAGCTTCAATCCCAAGCTTGAAGTTCCACTAATTCAAGGCTTCCAATACAAGCTTTCAAACAATACAATTGGATTATGGATCCAATCAACCCTCTTGGACTTTTGGCTCTAAGCACCCTTTACAATCCTCAAGAGATACCTCATTCTTGAACAACCCCTCAAGTGATACCCCATACTTGAGAATCCATAAGTGATACCTCACACTTAGATTCTTCCTCTCAAAGATTTACAAAAGAAGATAATAAATGATCTCACTAAATCCCAATACAAAACTTTAGGCTCAAATGATATAAGAAAAACTAGGATTGAAAGGTGCACTAATGATATGCAAGTTTTAGAACAATAGTGTATTAAAAAAATTCTCTTCCAAGGCTTAAATATATTCAAAAAAGGTTTAGGAAAGTTAAGCTTTTGAAACAATGAAGATTGAAGCCTTTTTATAGAGGAAAAATACTAAACTAGCCATTAGGGGTTTGACTGGTCGAGCTGGGGTTTTACCGATTGACTAGCCATTAGCATTTAATGCTTGATAGGTGACTGTTGGACCTCAATCATCCCTTGACTGGACTTTGACCGGTTGAGGTTTAACCTTGACCAGCTGAATAAACGTTTTGGAAGAGAAAGAAGATTTTTGCATCCCTCGACTAGTTGAGCTAGGTGTCGACTAGTTCTCATTTAGTTCAACTGGTTGATCCGTTTTTGGCTCAACAACCATCATTTTCAACTTAAAACCTTTTAAACAAGTTTGGAAACCATTTGGCACAAGGTTTTAGTTGAAAACAAGAAATCATCCAATTTTAAAAGATTTAAAACAAAATAACTCTTGGATGATTTTAGTGCATAAATAAAGAGCGTAATGCATAAAAAACCTAATGCACCATCAACCTTACAAAGAGATCTTATGAAACTTAGGTCTTGAAAAACACTTCTCTTTTGGTTCTTCTTCTTATTAATTTCTCTTTGACTTGATTTTGTCTTTGTGATTGTTACTTTGAAAATCTTCTTACCAAATCACACTTGAAATATAATCATTAGTTTCAAACCTTGTCTTGTTATCATCAAACCGAGATTAACCAAACCTTGGTTTCACATTAACAATATTAATTTGTTAAAAATAAAATAGCAAGTTTAATTTCTCCATGTTCCTACAATATGAGGATTGATTTTTAATTTATGAATTATTTGTTCACTTCAAATTATTGATTGAAATTTTGTGAATAAATTATAAGATTATAAATGATTGTTTGGACATTAGTTTGCTACAGTTTGGTATAATATTCCGTTTAAACAAATTGACCCCAATTCTCTCTCTAATTTTTGTGTGTGTGTGCACACATGTGCCCTTAAAGCTAGGGGTTTTATCTAAACTTGATAATTTATATCACATGCATACACAATTGTTTACCTTTGATGAGAACCCCAACGCCTTTGTATCAAGATTGGTACCACACATTTCTTTGAATTAGGTTTTCGAACTTTTAGTATTATCGAAGAACCTAGTCACAAGGTAGTGAGACTCTAAGGATTAGGTGATTCACAAGTAATAAGCTTTCTTATTGCCATTGAATTAACCATAGATATGTCAAGACCTATGATTACATCTCATATTTTCTTTAAATGCTATTATGACTATTCTATACTAATTTCTATTTACTAAATTTATTATATGATATGTTTTAGAACTATGTATGATGTAGATTGGTCATCTTAACACTTCTATATCATGACTATTCAATTGATCTTGTAGATTTAATGTTTTTTAGGTGAAGACTTTAGTACAATAGTTTCAAAGAGCAAGTCACTATACATCTAGCTCAATTGTTTTCCTTAATAGACCTTCATCTAGCTCTTGCTTTTCTTGATGGACTCGTGGGACATATAGTCTATTTCTATTATGTATTTTAGTTTAATAATTTAGACGTTTTGAGCCTTGTGACTCATCTTGTAAACATTTGCTTCCGCTAGCAATTTCTCTTATTATTGATGTTGTTGTTGTTGTTGTTCTTATATTAGTAGCATTTAGCTATATTACATCTTTTTTCTACTTTGGATTTATTTTTGTTAAGATGGTGATTCCACTTTAAATTCATATTTTTGTTAAGATGATGATATATGACATATTTATAAATGTTGTAATATATGATGAACAATACTTTTTTCAAAAAGCGAATTGGTGTGATAAAATAACTATTGTCATCACCTAATTCATATCTTAATGTCATCCACATTATCATTGTATTTAACATTTCAATTATTCTTTTATAAGAAAGGTCCAAAGTGTAAGAATCAAGATGGATAAAAGGTTAGATAAATGTCCTACCTAATCATGTCTTTTTGCCTTATTCAATTCAATGATCCTAGGCCTTTTCTTTTTTGACCAAAGATATTGTGTTCAATATATTTTCTAGAAGAACTACACCTAACTCTAATATCCTCCCACACCTATAAAATTTTGTAATATCTTTTCATTACTTGTTAAAATATAATGCTAAAGGAATTCGCATTAAATAATCAAATCTTAAAATTAATAATTATTGGATTATGAATCTAACTCAGTAAGTTGTTTAATGTCTAAAATATTCTCAATTGTGGATGCAAATTTGATTACATAACCAAACCAGAAAGCATTCAATTCAGCTTCTTAACAGAAAAACAATGATATGCAACAACCTCAAGCCATTTTGTAAAGCATAAAAACTAAAATAAATGGATTTTTGAGTAAATGAGAACTAGCAATATTATTCTAACTAGATTATAGGAGTTCATAATCATCACACAATTAATAATGTTTTCTTGAGCAATGCACACCCTCTCCATGGATGAATTTTACTAAAATAATTGTTTGTTTAAGGTAATGGATTTGATTTGTTTATTTAATTAAATGAAATTGATGAATGGAGAAGTTTAATGTGGATGAGAGAAGTTTTTTTATGAACTCTAATGGGCTTTTTTGAAAATGAAATTTGTATATCGTATATGATGCATATCACATATGTATAAGTGAAGAAATAAATATGGGTAAAATATTCAACAACTTGTTAACATTATTTAATTTGTGTAGGACTTTTCACTGCATGAAAGGTCCACTAACAGTGAAGGAAAATGATTAGGAATAAGTTTTAAAATAATTGGTTTATGAGACCTCCTTATGGCACTTTTACAAAGTAAAATTTATATATGATATTTGGATGTAAGAAGTCATTTACTAGAGCTGCATTTAATTTTTTTTAAAAAGAATTTTTATGTATCATATATGGGTTAAAGCAATATGGACATCATCATGAAGGAAGAAGATCATTTTCTACCTATTTTTTGAAATTTATTTTCATTACATATAGTCAGTTTTATAATAGAAAGACTATTTTCTTATCCTTTACATAGCCTAAAAATTAATTATGAGAGTATTAAATTTGAATTTTATTTATTCTAATTTTGTTAATAAAAGGATTTTATCAATGTTGGATTAGTATTTTTCCAAGATTTAATTTATAGATTTTGGTTATTGAATCAAACCAAACTCCCTTTGGACAAATAAATTGATCAAGTCTTCACCATCTCAATACAAGATTAAGAAAAAAAAAAAACAATGTATACAAAATTATCGATCCAACACAAAGTAGGTTTTGTGTGTACTTCTAAAAAAATCCACAAATAATAGTAAAAAAATTATTACAATACTTCTTCTTAAAGTTTTCTTCTTTTGAAAGCATCATTGATCAAAGTTTATATGCTATCAATACTTCCAAAAATTAATCATAAAGAAATCTAAAGAGTAAATAAAATTAAGTCTTAAAACTTAGATAATTCTCATAAGTTTTTTTGTTAAATTTAGTATTGATTTGGGGTAATGAATTAGTTCTCATTCTTATTTGATGGTTAAACAATAAAGTACTACCGGTTCTTTAATTAAAAATAAAAAAATAACTATGTTTGCTTCAATATCAACGTTTCTTTTTATGATTTACCTTGGGAATTCATAAGCCACAAACTTTCTTTTAATTTTCAAAATACATTAATCTTATCAAATTTTTGTGTGTAGCCTTTTTTGGAAGAAGATATGTTATTCCTTTCAAGATTAATCAATTATAAAGTCATAATTAATTTTCATTGTCACCTAATTTACATGTTAATACCATCCATATAATCACTATGTTTTATGAATTATTTTAATTATTTTCTTATAAAAAAGGTTTAACAAGTCTAAAAGCCAACATGCATAAAAGATTAGAGAAATGTCTTAGTCATATGTGGTATTGTCTAATTCAACATTCCTCAATTAAATTAATTTTCATTAGTAAAAAACACATAGTTTTATCTTCCCGTAAGATCAAGTCATACATTTCACTTTAAATGGCAGGAGGATGAGCTTATTAGAAAAGCAAAGTTATTATACAAGAAAAAGTCTTTTGATAAGCTAACTCAAGTTGCTTTCAAACTTTGACTTTGTGTGTTATATTATAACACATCTATTTAAAACCGAGCCTAAATTGGGTTTTCAAATACATTAACTCTCCTTTCAAACCTTATGTTGCCTTTATTCTAATTTTGTTTATCAATATTACTAGTTTTTAGCTTTAATCCTTGTATTAAATCATTTCCAACAAGGTACAAGAACATAAACGTATAATATTATGTTAGATTATAGGTGTCCATCACATGAAAGTAATTGGACCACAACAACGTAATAGTTATCCACAGTGTGGTTTGGATACACTTCTCGTTTTTTATTTTTAAAAATAAAAATAATAGTAACTTTGATATAAAATGTAAAACTTATTCAAAATTACCTTACACAGATAATGACCTTAAAAAATTATTTAAAAACCCCGATCTATTAAAAGATTTAAAGTGAATTCATACTTTTTAAGAAAAATATTATTATATATAAAAATTATTAATATTTTCTATTTATAAATGTATTCAAGTGAGCTAGCTTTTCATGTAATTCTTCTTTTCTCAAGGTAGAATTATGAAGATGACATGATGACTCATGTGTTCATCATCCAATAATATAAATCGTTATAAATTAGTTTGCAATAATTAATCATATCATTACATATTATATAATTGTTATTCTTATTAACATTGTGCAAAATATAATATATATATATATATATATATAAAGATTTCAAAGTTTTTTATAATTTTGTAAGATATACTAGTTTTTTTTTAATACAAACAAATAGTAGCACAAGAAGCTTTATTTTTCTCTCCTTATAATATAAAGACTAAAAAAAATTATATTTTTCAACCAAACATTTTTTTAGTGTTAGGATTAAAACACTTTAATCCTATTTTCTGAAAGCGACAATAAACCAATGCAAAAAATTAAAGCACAAGAACACACGAGATTTTCTTATGACCTAAGGAGAAGATGCAAAATTGAGAAATCAAAATTTTCTTATTGACAATATTTTTCCATGTTTTTCCCATTACACTTTTGCTATTTTATATAGACTACCAAATAGAAATATAAATTGAATAAAGTAGAAACTAAATAAAATAAAATCTAATCTTAAGAATCCTTTATTCCTTAAACTAAAAAAAAAGCTAATTAAGAATAGAAACTAAATAAACTATAAACTAATCCTAAGGATCCTTTATTTCCTAAACTAAATAGAAACTAATAAGGAATAGAAACCAAAGATTGAGGGATCCTAGGGATCCTTTATTCAAGTTGTAACATTCTCTCCCCTATCAGAAGCCTTGTCCTTAAGGTTAAAATTGAGGAAACTTTTGTTGAATCTTGTAAGCATGTTTCTATGTTATGTCTCTTGGAAACAAGTTGGACAACTGCCCTATCATACATTTTCAACTTTATTTTTCCCATCCCCTTGTATAGAGAAAATTTGAACTATAGATGCTAGAGATATACGCCTTGAATCTTTTTGAATCCGATCTGTTGACACTAACTTCTTGGGATCTGTAGTTGCACCTCTCAACATGAATTTCCTTCCATCAACAATAAATTCCATTCTCAAGTTCTTCAAATCCTAATGAGTCCCAATTGAACTAGCCATTGAATTTCCAATGCCTTATCACACCCACCCAAATGTATGAACCTCAAATCTGCCTAAAATTCCTTCCATTGGAGGCTCCATGTCAATTGCTGAAAAATTCCATCACTAGTAATTCTAGTTCCATCCACCACTACCACCTTCATGGGGTTGGTAGTTTGTATTGAGCATCCTGTTCTTTCAGCCATTATAAGATCAAGGAAATTATGGGTGCTTCTTGAGTCAAATAGTATGGTGACGACCTTCTTCTTGATGTTGCCACAGATTCTCATGGTTTAATGAGATGTTGAACCAAATATTGCATTGATTGAAACCACAAGATCATCGTCCCTAATATTATTTTCGACTTCACATGTCATTTCCATTTTTTTTTCATAACCATCTAACAGAAAAGTTTGCTTCTTTTTACATTTATGATGAGGTTCATACTTCTCATCACAATAATAATAAAGTCTTGTCCCGTTTCTCTTGCATTTTTGCAGCTCAAATCCTCTTAATAGATGGTAATCGACTATTTTGATTCATTTTGATTCCCATAGAGTTCATTGTACTCTCCCCACTATCATTAGAGTCCTTTACTTCCTTGAAAATTGCTTCCATTGTCCTTTCTTGCAACAAGGCTAACCCAATGGTTTGGGTTAGTGTGTTCCATCAAAACATGGTGACTTGATTTTTAATTGTTTCTTTCAAGCCACTAATGAAACGTTGAATAAAAAATTCCTCTGATAACCCACTAGTTTTGACCATCAACGCTTCACACTGCTCGTGGTATGCCCTAATCGTAGAAACCTATTTCAATTGGTTATTTTCCTAATAGGGTTATCATAAACACTAGGGCCAAACCTAGAATCAACATTTATGGAAAACTGTGTCTAATCGATTTCCTTGTTACTAGCCTCATACCCTTGAAACCATTCTAAGACCCTTCCTTCTAAATGTAAGGAAGAAAATCTTACCTTATCTTTGTCCCCAATTCCATTAATTTTCAAAAGTCTGTCTCATTTTTAAATCTACCCACTAGGATTCTCAATTCAGAATTTGGAAAATTGAGTTTGGAAAACCTGGTTTGAAAAGAGTTTGTACCATGTGAGTGATAGCCTATCCCACTTCTATTGATTGAAGCACTATCCCCATTACCTAACTCTTCTATTCTAGGAGTCATATGTTCGAATTTCAGGTTTATTGCTACAACAATTCTCAATAGTTTTGATAAAGTAGTTGCTTGTTTATTCGATGAATCTTGAAATTGTGATAAAGTGGTTGCTTGTTTATCCAATGAATCTTACAACTCCTTAATAGTATTTTCAAGTCTTCATTGTCCTTGTGCCCTAGTCCTTTCCGACATGATTGGTTCCAAGACTGTGCTCTAATACCAATTCTTATTACCTAAAGAGAAGATGCAAAAATGAAATAACAAATTTTTCTTATTGACAATATTTTTTTGTCTTTCCATTACACTCTCCCTAATTTATATAGACTACTAAATAAAAATAGAAACTGAATAAAATAAAAACTAAATAAATCCTAAGAATCCTTTATTCCCTAAACTTAAAAAAAACTAATTAGGAATAAAAGCTAAATAAAATATAAATTAATTGTAAGGATCCCTTATTCCCTAAACTAAATAAAAACTAATTAGGAATAAAAGCTAAATAAAATATAAATTAATCCTAAGGATCCTTTATTTCCTATACTAAATAAAAACTAATAAGGAATAGAAACCAAAGATTGAGGGATTCTAGGGATCTTTTATTCGGGTTGTAACATATTTATAGTGGTTCACTCTCAATGTGAGAGTTACGTCCACTTGTAGTTGCTGCAAATTTTCATTATGATGAAAAAAATGTACAAGAGAATCCCAAAACACCTCACCATCCAAGTTTTTCTCTTTGCGTTTTTCTAATCTTTCTCAATACTTTAAAAAAGACCCTCTCAAAGTTGTCTACCCTTGCATAATATAAATAAGGTAACTAAATCACATGTGCAAAATCTTCAAAATAGCCCAACTTAAAATATCCTTACTAATAAAATAATAATTAGACTCCACACAACTTAACATTTAGATCATTCTTTTGAATCCATGGATGACTTGAGAAGACCTAATGCAATACCCTCCTTAGTTTTAATCTTATAATAATCTTTATTTAAAAACAAAGAAAAGAAAAAAAAATTCCGTAATGATAATTTCATATAATCATTTTAATAACCTATTTATGTAATCCATTTCCTTAAAGAAATTATACCAACTTAGGACATTCACATGTGTAACAATAAATTACTAGAACTTTCTCTTATTATTTGTCAACCCAATTTAGAAATCAAGCAAAATAAAGCCTATCCTTACAAGACAATTCTTGTGAACCCTATCAAAGAAAAAATATAAAATGCAAAGTAATTAAGAAAAATGTTCTAGTCGCAAATAAAAGAGAAGACGAGAGATATTTTCTACTTTTGAGGTGTGAATTTATGTTTCTCTATTTTCTTCCTACTAGCAACACTAAAATTGTTTTGAAAAATGATAAGAAACCACTCAACTCTTCACTTGTTTTTTATCGAAAAATAATATTTTAATATACAAAAACTTGATAAATACCTTTTACCTTGAATATTAGAAGAATGAATTTGGGTTTACTTAAACATGCATTTTAACTCCATAAGAAAATATTAATATTATTTTAATATAATAAATAAACAAAAATTTAGAACCAGTTTTAAAAACAATTCTCAATTATTTTTAGAAAAAAATATTTCAACCTCAAATATGAAAAATAATTTTTTTGACCTATTATTTATAAAGGTACTCTATATTTATGTACAATACAAAATTTTCTAAAGTATTTTGAATCTTTCATTTATTTTATTTTATTTTTTTATTTAGGAAACTCAACCAAAAGCAATTGAAAACATATCAAATTTATTATAAAAAATAATATTTTCTCAAAACAAATTATGAAGAAATTTTATTTTATTTTTTATTTTTTGGTCAAAACTTGTCAAATACATTTTTAAAGTTAAAAAACTAATTTCTTGTTTCAAGGATAAATAAATTATTTTAAAAAAATAATCGCAAACACATCCTTATTTCCTCAATTACTTTAGTAAAGCTTAAATAAATAAAGTGAAAAGATTTTAAATTTTATAATTAATAATAAGAAACACATAATTGTATGGTTCTATAAAAATATATTATTACAATAAAGATTGAAAAGGTAATTTTCGATCAAATTTAATATAAATGAATGAAGTTATGTCATTGAGTTAAATTTATTTGAAGGTGGACATGTGGATAAAGTTGGATTGGACTATTTTCTTTTTCAAATTTTATTTTTTCCTAGTGTACCCATTTTAATTCAAAATTCATTAATAGGTGCACATGTGGATCTAGTTGGATTGCACAATTATATTTTTTAGTTTAATTTATTGAAAGGTGGATGTTAGTACCTTTAGTTGGATTGGACTACTCTTTAGTTTCAAATTGTATTTATTTTTTAATCTTTCCTATGATATTAGTATCTTCATTTTACTACTAAGAACTGAAGAACTTATTCTTTTATTTACATTTATATTTATATTTATACTCTAAACAATTTATGATAAAGTTATATCAATATGAGTAAAAATTTGTATTACATGGGAAAAAAAAGAGTGGTGCTATGACAAACTCTCTACTTAAATATAAAACTCATAAAAAATGTAATTCAAAATAAATAATATATCTCACTAAACTTGTAAAAAACAATAATAAAATCATACAAAAAATAATAATAAAGTGATTTATGTACACCTTGAGCCACTTAGATGATTAATAAAAATAAAAAAAGAAGATGAATTTACTTTTTCAAACAAATGCTCAAATAAAAAAACATCATCAATTAATTAATACACAATGAACTAGTAAACATAAAAACCATATATACTCTCATAACTGTTTTTTATTTTATTTTTTATTATTAAGAAGGAAATTTCAGTTTGATGTTGCCATTCTAAATATCCAAATATAGGTTTGAAATCCATGATATGGTTGCCTAGTAAATGTAAAATGATATTATAGAAGTCCTTGAGGAGGAAAGAAAATTGAGAAATCATATGTTTGAATACATTAGGAGAGACCCAATTTGCTTTCTGCATGTAAATCCAACCTAATAAAATAATGATACTGAAAAACTAAAAGTTCAAGAGGAATAATCATGGTTTTTGCCTATTAGCAGTATAACAAGTTGTGTTAGTGGCTTTAGCTAAAAAAATAGATTGGAGCAATTCATGAGTGTGGAACATCACTCAAGCACTTTCTTGAAAGACATGGTTCTTTCTCTTAGACACTACATTTTGTTGGGAAGTTTTAGGGGGCAATTCAGTTTTATCATTTTAAAGTCATAAAAATGATTGATTTCTACAATGTCAAACTCTCTCCCCCTATCACTCCTAATCCTCACAATAGGATGCCCTTTCTCTACTTGAATTCTACTTCAAAGAATCTCCAATTGCTCTATAGCCTCATATTTCTTTCTCAAGAAAGACATAAAGGAATATCTAGAGAAGTCATAAACTACCATTAGAATATATTTCTTTCCATTTTTGCTTTCAGTTTGCATAAGACCCATATGGTCTATATGGAGAAGATCTAGGGGCCTAGAAGTGTTGTTACCCTAAATTCTTTTGTGACCCCCTAACTTGCTTACCTTTCATGCATTCACCACAAATGGCATTGGGTTGTCCACTAAACATTGGGATGCCTTTAATGAGGTCTTTATTCGCTATGTGAACAAGGTCCTTACAGTTAATGTGTCATAACCTTCTATGCCATAACTCTGAGACATCAAGGTTGGCCCTACTATAAACTAGAGAGGTATTAGAACCCGAATTAATTGCATAGCAATCATTCATAATTCTATGCCTAGTGAAAGTGATTTCTTCCTCTTTGCTAAACACTTCACACATATCTTAGGAGAATTTAACACTTAGTTTACTATCACAAATTTGACTAATACTAATTAGATTAGCCTTTAGTCCATCAACAAAGATGACTCTATTTAAATTAGGACATCTAGGAATAGATACACTACTGTCTCTCACACGGGCAACGTTACCATCACCAAAATTGGCATTGCTTCCATTAAAATCTTCAAAAGAAGTGAAGAAGGACTTGTCACCTATCACATGCCCAGAGTACCCACTATTAAAGTACTATTCACTAGGGTTTCTCGCTCTTAGTGCAATAAAGACCACATTGCACTTAGGCTTATCATTTCTCAACCACACTTGTTTAACCTTAGATGATGAACTAGAGGAGCGTTTCAAAGTGCTAAGCTTAGTGGTGTCTTTCTTTCCATTCTTAATACTCAAAATTTAATTTTTTAGGAATTTTGATTTACTCACTATCTTATTTAATTGTGACTCATACCTCTTAAACAGTTTGCTAAAGCATCTACCATGTAAGTGTCTTGATTTCTTACAATAAGTGCATTGGGGAGTTATGCTAGAAGACACCATAGGGCTAAGAGTTTCCTATTTGCTTTTAACAAAAAATATTTCTCTACTTTTAGGAGTCTCAGTCTTGTTAATATAGCCTATGCCTCTCTTATCTCCATGGAAGTTAACCTTATTAATTACTTCATTTAAAATTTTTGTCCAAGGATGAAATACCTCATTTTTTTGAAGAAATAGATTTTCTTCAATATTTAGTTTCTTGAGTTAAAACATTGTTTCTCTCAATGAGAGATTGATGCTCAGTCTCAAGAAATAAAAAATTTTCAAAATAGTTCATTTTTTCTTCATTTGGCATACCAATCTCAAATTTAGGTGATTCATAGGTAGTGTTGACTTTAATGTGACTTTGTATCAAATGTTGATATTCATCAACCATATTTTCAAGAAAATAAGCATTCTCATCGTCATTAAATTCACACTCACTATCTAAATCATGTTCAGAATCAATAGAAGCAATAAATGCAAGGTAATCATTTCGATCATACTATAGTCCTTAGAAAGCCATGGAATCACTCTTATTGGAGTTCATGCCATTCTATGTAGCCTACATAGACTTTTTAATATCCTTGGGACTAGGATAGTCATAAGATAGATGTCCTAGTCTTCCACAATTAAAACACTCAATCTTTTTACCTTTAGAGAATCCCTCATTGTAGACCCCCATTTGGGGCATGTTATTTTCTCTCATTTTTGCAGCTCACTTGCCAGTTGGAGGGCTCTTTGAAAGCCAAGTGCTGCCTCCTGGTTGGTTGCTGTGGAATCAGCTTAGTGGAGTTGATAGACGAATGAGAAGGTGATACTTGTTGGAGGGGAGCTGCAGAAGGGGGTACGTTTCTGTTATGGAGGAGCAGCATGCCAGCTGCAGAAGAGGAGCGTTTTTGGCTGCAGGATGAGGGAGATATTTTTTTTGAGAGGGATTGCTTAGCTTGAGGGGGATTTTTCTGGAGCTAGGGAGGAGAACCAGGAAGAAAAAGGTGATCGGTCTGGAGAGAATAGGAGAGGTGGTCCGGGGTGCTGCCGTTAGAGATATTTTTAGAGAGAGAGGTGGTCCAGAGGAGGTGCTGCCAGGGGGATATTTGCAGGAGAGGAAGGTGCTTTTCAGAGGGGAGGGGGGAGAGCTTTTGTTTGGTTTTTTTTAGGAGAGTTCAGAAGAGAAAACCAGGGGGAGCTTTTGTTTGGTTGTTTAGAGAGGAGGGAGAGATATTTTTTTAGGGGGGATCCTGGAGTTAAAAAAAAAAGAGAGGTTTGAACTTTCTTGGGCTGCAAGCCTGGAGATATTTTGGGAAAGAAAGGAGGGGGTAGAGAGATTTTTCTGGAGAGTATTTCCTTGAGCTTAGGCTACTACGGAGGTGAGAGAGCTGAAGGGAACAGAGAGTAGTGGAGAGATGGAGAGGACAAACAGGGAGAAGCTCGGTTGGCTTCAGGGGAAAGGATTCTAGCTAGAGTGAAAGCCATTCCCAAATCGAGTAAGAGAGAAAAGGAAACTGGTTTTGCTGAAGGTAGTGGGTAAGGAAAGAAAATTTGAAAGAGCATCTCAGGTACGTTTGTTGCAACTTCTTGGATTATTCTCACTCATCACTCTTTTTTTTTTTGTTTTCTTTTATTATCTTTCATTCTACTTGATTGTCTCTATTTTTCTAAGCCTTAGTTGTTTGTTCAGATATGAGTGTGATTACTGTGTTACTCTCCTCTCGTATTTGTTTATTTTAACATGGCTCACTCCCATTTTGGTATTGGTTTTAAACTCTTCTGCTAAATCACTGGTCAGAACCCCTGGATCTCAATATGAAAGGGGATGCCACTTAATGCTTGGCTCACTCTGTTTACTCTGCCATGGGAACACTATATCTTGTTTTATTTCTTCCTCCATTTCTGGTATCTCAATCCATATCTTGGTTTCTGGCTCACGTTTCTGGATTTGTTTTGGACTATTGGTTTTGTGCTCTGGTTTGTGCTTGAGGGGAGAGGGTGGTGCTTTAGCTATTGCTACAGATTCAGGGTTCCCAGTGGGCGAGATGCAATGGGTGAAAATTATAGCAACTGAAGTAATTTTCGGTTGATTGGATTTCTCTTCCATGGAGTTCTCAGGCAAATCAATTTCCCTTGGCAAATGAGGTTGTAATGAAGACTGCAGCTGTTCCCATTTGAGATCGAGCTTTAAATTGTAACAGGGTGTCTATTTGGAATAGACCAAGTTCCTTAGTGGCTACTATGCATTTGGATTTTCGCCTTGTTTCATGGTCACAGCTAGCAAGAAGGTGCAGTATTGTCATGCAAATCCCCTGGTTCTGAGCTTGTGTTTTCTGAAAGATTTGGTCAGTGTGTTTTGTGGCATTAGTGCACTGGAGATTCATCAGGTGGTGATAAGACATCATGGTCCATTTCTGTATACTGAAGCTAGGGATTTTTTTTGTTCAAGCTCTGCCACCTGGACGCGTATTGCCCTCTAGTTGTAACAACAATTCCTAGGAGATGAGTGATATTGATCCTTGAGGGGCTTGCGCCGAGATACATATTCAGGGAAAGTTGGATCAGATGATACAGACAAAGTTGACATGGTATACGAGGTTATTGCTGATCACTTAAGAACTCTTTCTTTTGCTATTGCTGATGGGTTTTGCCCAACTTAAAGCACTTTTGACTCGTGGATTGGGTATGGGTGAAATCCACTATGAAGGATGCTACTGCTAAGATACTTGCCCATTTTAAATGATCAGAGTGAGGTTGAATGCTCTTCGATACCTATTTCTGTACATGCATGGTTGTCCAAAGCTCCTTCTAAAGCCCTTGTTGACATCCCAGATCCATCCATCCATGTGCATGGGAACCATGCAAACCCGGCCGTCATTCCCATACCCATCACCCCATATAACTCATTTTCGGTTCATTTCATCCTTCTCCTAAGTATAAGGGACCCCATATATAGCCACTGTCATCTCATTATCCTTCATCACCACCTTCACATATCCGTTCTCTCTCATCAACCTTCATATCCATTTTCTCTCTCCAAACCCAACCATACCCATAAACCCATTTCCCTCTCTGTAAGTTTGCTTACCATAGTGCTTTGGTCTCCACAGTCAACTTACCTTATGTCATAGCACTCACTGTCGGCAGCCTGTGCCTCCATCATGCCATCCCTCCTCTATTCTTACCCACTGGACTTCACCACCATCCATCACCATCCCTATACCCGCGACGCATGTATAGCCATCCATCACGCCCAGCAAACCAGTCCTCCTAGTCTCATGCACATGGACACTCCCTCACCACCTTCCAAAAATTCTTCTTCACGGTATGAGGAGCTTGAAAAGCTCATTTGGGGAAAACATGCTTCATATTCAGACTTTCCTTCAGATTTGACAGCCAAGTGTCAATGTATGACCACCGATGATGCTGTTGTTTGCTTCTAGTATATGCCTGGATGGTGGCCGTATTTTCCTCATGTCAGATTTGTATATACATAGCTCAATGCTCGAAGCATCTGACAGTGCGCACCAATGGATTTTTTTTAGTACGTCTACAAGGAGATGACTCTTTCTAGGCATCAGCGTGATCGAAGTAAACACGCATGGCTGTTTGGAAAAGCGCCAGAAGCTGAAGGTATACAATGAGGTTCCGCGTTAACAATGAGGCTTTTGAACTTGGTTTTGATGAGGAACTGTGAGCTCACTTCGTTCAACTCCACTGGGTATGCTCCGAATGCGAAGTGCATAGGATGTTGAGGAATTTCAGTGGAGAATGGGGGTTTGCTGGAGTACCTTTTTGGGCATGGATGGATTTGCGGCCACGAAATTCAATGATTCATCTCATCTAAATAATCCCAGTGTTGATGGAGACACGCTAGATTTTCAAGAAAGCTGAGGTTGCCAAGAGATGGGAAAGAAGCATGAGCAAGGTGAAATTGCAACCCGGTATGTCTTATGGGTTTTGAGAATCAAATGAATGGGGTCTCTCGCATTTGGTAACTTCACAGATTCACAAGTGGATATTGTGGGCAGTGCATATCTGGTGAAGGAAAGTCAACAAAATTTGCAGTGGCTTATGAAGGAGCTAGAGGTTGGAACTGTTCGAATGAAAGAGCAAGTGGCAGCTGTGGGTCGCAGTGCTGATTTATTTAATCTGGAAAGCCTCTGTTACGTGAACACTGCAGCCCAGTGACTTGTATTTGGTCCCAGAATTGAAGTCACCCTTGATCAGCGAGTTGAATGAGAATATCAGGCTTGTAGGGTCCATGCTGAAGGAAGAATTGGTTCTTACGTTCAAGATGGCTGAATCAATATTCTGATAGTGACGGATCGTGAGACTAATTTTTGTTGCCTAAGACGATATCTTTAAATGGGTAGTTGATGATCTGGCCATGTCAGCTATTACCTGTCATCAAGTGCAGCATCCAGTTGCAGAAGATGTTTTCGGAGAGATAGCGAACGAGGAAAGAGAAGTTGATATGGTAAAGGAAGGTCTTATTAAGATGTTTGCATTTGATGTCTCTAGAGCTGCCCCGTTTTCATTGGGTATTTCATGCTCCATCTCATCACTCTACCTTGGGCCCACACATGTGTACGTCCGGTTGTATGGTTCACTGGCCACTCTCACGTCATATGTTACCCCCCATTCCATCATCTTTTGACTCTGAAAATAATTTTTCCAATCCATCCTTGTAAATAGCTTCTCAGAATTTCAGGATTTAAATAATTTCAAATCTCTAAACTTTTCATCCTTAGCTTTCCTTAGGCTTCAAAAATCTGTTTTCCAATAAAATTTGCTGCCTTCTTCTTCGGCATGCAATGTTCCTAATTTTTCATGATTTTAAAACGTTTTAAAATAAACATGAATTTAAAATCTGTAATTCCAAATAATGGAATTTATGGAATTAATTCATGCAAAAAATAAACAGGCTTTGGTGAGGGCCCTACATCAAATAAATTTGCTTTAAAATAAAAATGAATTTTGAATGAAATATCATGCGTGCTATTGGTGTTTCTTTATCTGTTTTGGTGACAGGAGTGACATACTTTATGTTCATTACTATGCACTAATCTCATTTTGTGATAGCACGTTGCCGTTTGCTGATCAGGTACGCATCCACTTCCACTTCAGTAATCCTCTATTGCATATTCTGATACTCATATGTGCATGATTGATTCGAGTATTCATTGATTTTCTCATTGATTGTCATGTCAGCTTCATCTCATTAGTAGAGACCCGATTTTAGGGACTTAGAGGGGTGCTACGGTTTTTACCGTACCTTCCCGATAAGTAACCTGACCCCCGAACCCGATCCGGTTTTTCGCAGATCACCTTTTCCAAAATAAGGAGTCACACATAGAGTTTTTCTTTCTTATTTTGTTTACCCTTTAAAAAAATAAAACAAAAATAAGTGGCGACTCCAAGTCATTTTTCTTAATCAATGACAAATCAATTTTTTCAAATAAAAAATCGAGTTTCGCCATCGAGTGGGAAATGCATTCGAGCGATCGAAATACGGGGTCCACACTCATCTATTTCTTTAAAATTATTTTCAAGTGTTTTGCCCTTTCCTGAGTCTTGTTTCCTATTGATCTTTCTATAGAATTTCATAACTTCTTTGCTTCATTTTGATATTGGGGCAAGTTCCACTCTTCCTACTTTTTTTTTAGAATTTTCAGGCAATTTCTCTTCATTCTTTGAAGCCTTAAAATAGGACTCTTTAAGCTGTTAAGAATTAGGAAGCGTCATCTTGTAAATATGACAAGATCCAACAAGTTCATTGCCTCTCATGGAATAGATATCCTTGCTTTCCTCTATGACCACTGTTGGGAACCTTAGATCTCTTATTTCCCAAGCCCTAGATCATATAGATGAATGTAAACTGCCCTAGGCCTCTAGATCCTATATAATGGAAGCAAAAAATATATATTTTTTTTAATATTCTAAGATCTAGAGAAAATCCATTAGAAAACTTTACCTTTGATTTGGATGTTTCCAAATCAATTCCGCAAGGTGAAGATGAAACCTAAAGAGTTAGAAGGTCTTGTACACCCAAGATCTTCCACTCGATAACTCCAACTACAATTTTGGTACTCCAAAGTGTGAGCTTTGGAAGAGATGAATCCTAGGCTCTCTCTCTCTTTAGAGGTCGAAGACGACTCTTACACCAAAAAAACAATGGAAACCTTAACTCTTAAGGAGTATTTATAAGGTTCCTTTATTAGGTTTAAGTAACTTACGCCCACCAAGGCTTGGATTACTTAATCTAGCCCAAAACGGGTCCTAATTGATTAATTAACTACATAGGGTCATCTAATTAATCAATTAGCCCAATCCAAAGAATTTGTTCACTATCCCCTATGCAACCTTGCGTAATTACCAAAACATCTTTATGCATAATAGTGAACTTAGAGCCAATCCAACCCTTATAAATCGTGTCATCATGATATATGTGCTCAGAGTGGGGGCCGTTAAAACCCATAGGAGTACCGACTCTCTCAAAATCCAATTCTGAAGTTGATTCAACATTCCACTAAAGACAATTAATTCCACTCTGGTATACTATGTAAATAATAATGAGACAAAGTTTGGCTTCATGACCTATTATCCACTACATGCAAACTTCCTATGAATTAGTGTCCGTAATCTAACAAGGTAGTGTTATCACCTATCAAGATTACTTTTCCAATCCTTGAGTTACAGATCCCAATTATTATACAACCAATTGACATACTCTAACTCAAATGAGCATATGTCAAATTTCCACTAAAGAAAATGTAATGCCCATAGTATTCTAGATCATAAATCTTTTGGATCACCCAATGTGACATATTATCTCAATCCATGAGAAATTATGGTGCCTTTATTGAGAGTACCTGTTGCCACCAGCCTCCATCAATAGTGACCCAATCTATAAGGACATATGACCACTTTAAGGTCTCACCCTTAAATTAAAGCCTCCTATTGAATTTGACACAGGTTCAATATCCTCTCAAGGTTGAAAGTGCATGAAATATAGCATCTTAGTGAATCATGATAATTGATAGCCTTATGTCATGATTCACTATAGGTCCTATTTAATGTGGATTGTATACACTAGTGCACTTACTATGGGAAAACCATCCCGACAACCAAGACAAGTCATCCCTCTAATTAGAAAGTAGTGCATTATTGTCTCAAATGTATTGCCCAAACCCATGAATCAACTGTGGACTACTCATCACTCTACAAGGAACCCATGACTTGGATCTTCTGTGCAATTCCTAATACCCCTAAGTCATGTACAATGTAAGTGATGTGAGGTGTGTATGCTTAGATAATTGATTAATGCAAAAATGGATAATAAATAGGAAACCAAGAAACATAAAGAAATAAATTTATAGATAAGTTGTTTTTTTTGTATGACCACTTTAGGTTCTCACCCTTAGGTCAAAGCCTTCTGTTGACTTTGTCACAAACTCAATATCCTTTCAAGGTTGAGAGTCCATTTAGTATAGTATCTTGGTGAATCATGAGAATCGATAACCTTATGTCATGATTCACCATAGGTCCTGTCTAGTGTGCATCACATACACTAGTGCACTCACCATGGGAAAACCATTCTGATGACCAAGATAAGTCATCCCTCCAATTAGGAGATAATGCACTACAGTCTCAAATGGATTGCCCAAATCCATGAGAAGACTATAGACTACTCATTACTTTACAAGGAATCCATAACTTGGATCTTCTGTGCAACTCCTAATACCCAAGTCATGTACAATGTAAGTGATGTGAGGTGAGTATGCTCAAATATTTGATTAATGCAAAAAAGGATAACAAATGAGAAACCAAGAAACATAAATAAATAAATTTATAATAAATAATGGAAAGAAATAAAAAATACTACGCAAAAAGATGCAAATATTTTTAGACCTTAGAATTTTTATTTTTCATTATTGTTGTTATTATTATTATTTCATGTCAAACCTTTGACGAAGGGGAGACACTTCATCCTTATCCATCTTCTCAAAATTCTCATATTCCACCGACTCACTCACCAACCTCACCATTTATGCTTATTTGTTTACTTTTTATTTATTTATTATTTTTTATATCTATTTTAGGCTATATAAAAAAAAATCTCATATTTAATTTATCAATAAAATATAATCAAAATTAATACAAAAAATTAAAAATTTAAATTATTTAATCTTTATATTTAAAATGAAAAATATATAAGTAAAATGAGTTTGAATGAGAGTGAAAAAATAATTTATTATCTATCAATCTATTCTTTATTTTTTCTTACTTTTTTTAGTATGTTTTCAAAAATCAAATTTTCCAACAAGCACAGAATTCATATATTTTCTCTTTGGCATATAATAACCATCATGCTACTAGTGCTGATCTGATATCTTTTTTTTTTTTTTCTTGGATTCCTTTCTCTCTTTTTTTCCTCTTTTTCTTTCCTATATATATACAAACAATGTAAAGAATAAATAAATAAATACAATAAAACAAAATTTTTAAATCTTAATAATTCTTTTAAAAAATGGTCTCACCAAATTCATTTTTGTTTGAAGAAAAATATAAATGAAAAAAAAATTATTCATTCTCATTCTTCATTTCCATGTACAAAACATGACCTTACATATGTGTCAATACCATTTTCTTACATTTTCTATTTATTGTTTTCATTATTTTTTAATTTTTCCAATGAAATTGTGAGATTATTCTTTAATCTCATTGGTTTAATTAATGACAATTTGTCAAACTCGAGTGATTAAAGTTGAATAAGGATAACATACTACATTTCATAATATATGCATCAATTATATAGTTAATGACAATTTTAATTATTTGGTTTTTCTCCTAGACTATGTTTGGTTCCAAAAAATACTATCAGAGGAAAAAATATTTCAAAAATGATTTTCTTATGTTTGGTTTGTCATAAAAAAATAATGAAAGAAAATTAAATATAATTAAAATTTTATAAAATTTAATTTTTATATAAAAAAGGAAAAAAAAAAAGTGAAGTGAGCTTGAAAAGGTATATAAAAATAATTTATTAATTTTAAATATATTTTCTATTTTCTTTCCATTTTTCTTTCCTTTTATTTTTCACCTCATTTTTTTTTTCAGTCACATTTTTTTTTCTAATTTTCCTAGAACTAAGCATACAATAAGAGTTCATAGGTAAGGATAAAAAATAGTAGTTTCTACACAAGTATTAGTGATTGGATTTTTTCAATGGAGTGAGACAAAAATTGATTAAAAAAACAATAATACACGTATTAAAGTTGTTTTTATATATAAAAAAAATGTATGACATAATTTTTTATACTAAATAACAATAAACAAAACTTAAAAACATATTTTATATTCCTCTATCTAATTTGGATAATTTAATAAAATAAAATAAATATGAATATGACCTTTTATTTAAAAATGTTTTAAATTTTATTTATAAGCTTTTATTTCTTTTATATTTAATTAGTATATAAAATATATAAAAAAATTCAAAAATTATGACGATCATTTTTAAATTGGGAAAAGTGTTTTTGCATATACACGTAAAAAAAAAAAAAGAATACAAAATAAAAAGTATTTTTTAGTCAAATATACTACCTTTGAACATTTCAAGTACTCTTTGAGTTGAGAGTGAATAAAATTTGAATAATTTTTAGAGGGTTCTTATTTTATGATTTTTTTTTTCAAATACATGTATGAAATCACAATTTTTTCTTTTCCATTTTTTATTTTTAAATAAAATAATTAATCTATTAAATTTTTTTATACTTTCATTTTTTATATAAACATAAAGTTACCATATAAAAATTATATGCTTTAAATTTAAATCATAGGCTGCATAACCCAAGTGGGAAGGTCGACCATTCCAAACTCAAGTTCTTGTGCATGGGATCAAAGCCAACAACCCAACCCCCACATCATTTGATTTTGGACAAAAAGACAATCTGACATCTCGCTCAAAACGCGTGGAGCGTGGATTGCAAACCATGTGAAACTAGGGCAGTGTTCGTCATGGAGCATGCCGATCCAAGGATAACCAAAAATTCATAAAATATGGACAAAAAATCCGATTTTTCAACAATATTAAAGTTAGTTAATTTTCATGAAATATAATAAAATGAAATAATTTTGATAAGGTAAGACTATACTTTTTTTGGGTTAAGATTAAATAGAAATAATTCATTAGTTATTTTTGTTTTCACTTTTTTTTTTTAATGCAAACTTACCTTTGTTCATTTATTTATTTATTATATAATTAGGATTAATTTATTCCTATGCTTCTTTATACTAATTAATTTTTATTATATTTTGTTAAATTAACATGTAGAAATACATACAAATCCATGCACATGTAATAGACATGTCTTTACATGCACACACATATTTGTTTATTTATTTATTTATTGAAATATAACATAATGTATTTCTATATAATTGTATTTTTCTCTTTTTTTTTTATTCTTTTCCCAAAATAATCATTAAGAAACTCTTATTACATTAATTATATACATTCAGAATAAACAAAGAATTCCATGACTTTTATTCCACATATAAGTGTTGCAAATCAAGTTAAAATTCTTCTTGCTATATTTCCATAATATTAGAAACCGACACGTATGAGTTTTGTGTAAATTTCCAATATTATGAAAACATAGAAAGAAGAAGTTCAATTTGATTTGCAACACTTATATGTGGAACAAAAGTATTAGAATTCTTTGTTGCATTCATATGTAAAAGTAAACCTTTCTTCCTATCATACTCAATAATATATTATTTAGCTAGTAAAACTTTAAATCGTTCAAAGATTAATATCATAAAGAAATTTATGAACATAAATATTTATAGAGATTATATGAAATTGATAATTAATTGCTTCAAAAAACTTTCGTCTCTTTTTATTTAAATAATATATTATTACCAATAATTTTTTTATGATTGGATGATATTAAAAATTTAGGATAAGATGATATTTTTTAAATTCAACTCATTTTTTTGAATGACATTTGCTTGCATAGCTTTATTTGTAATTTTTTCGTTTTTGAATTCATTTAAATGACAAGGGTAAGGTTGAGATGGAGATGACTTTGTCGTCTTTGAAGGTGACTATATCATGCTTAAGAATGTAATCTTCTAAAAATACTTTTGATTACTTCAATAATGTGACTTTCAAGATAAAGATCTTTTGACACGATATTTGCATCATGTGTTATATTTCTTACCAGAAGCCATTAGTATAACTTAATTGATATCATTATTGAATACCCAAGTCAAGTATATTCAAACAAGGTCATTGCCACTAATGAGTTAACTTCACTATTTCACCATAATCATTCACTTTTTATATCAACAATTTTAACATTTAAAATACAAAAAGTTCTCTCATTGATTCCTTTCATGTAAGAATTAAACTCTCTATTTTCTGATATTTGAAGCCATAATTTTGGAGCTAGAGATAGTTTGCTAGGGCTCTAATAAGATTTGTTTTTTTTCCTTCTATTGAGTAATATACTTCCCTATCTCATTTTGGCTTGTTAACAATGGATTCCTCCTACCCCTCATATGTATATACTTCAAAGACCAATCATATGGATGCGATATAAATTTTTTTTGTATCCTTCCACATTAAGGCATTACACAAAGGATAGATCCTAACCTAGATCATCATGGGTTAGAGGAAAATGAAAGAGCCCACACGAACATATCTAAAGAATCAAGCCCAAATGAATGTACTTAGCTCCACTTGCCAAAACCTTCATTGGCCAAGTGCGGGTGAGCCACCTATAAATTTCCCTTTTTAGTAAAATATTTTATGATGGTGAGAACAAATATATGAATAAATTTATTAATAAAGGTATTATTTGCTCACAACTTCAGTATTGCTTATTCTATCACTATATATTTTTTTAATGAAAATTTTGAACTTTAGCAAAATCAAAATTACACTTTTCTTATATATAATTTCAAATAGAAGCAACTGCTTAGAGATGGTTAAAGTCATTGTGTTAAATGATTTCTTCTTCAATTCCATCAATTGAAGATGCTAACTCGGTCATCTAGCCTAACATTGTAGCAAATATCCAATCATCCAAGTTGAAAGAAAAGTACAAAACATAGTGTTGAGTTTTTATCCAAGTTCCTCGATGAATTGAGATTGAACACCAATCCAAGAAGACAAAGAAAACAAAACCATAAATCAAAAGAAAATAACATATAATATCAAAACATAACAAAACAAGCAGGATTCGGATCCAAAATTGAATCCTACATCCACGGATCAAGATCACCTCCAAAAATCCACTAAGATTGAACCATTTTACACCCTTAAGAATCTCTGAGAATCATCAAGCTCTCGCTACAGTACAATGAAGAAGACTCACACTCTAAAGTCCTCTCACTTCTTTTCTACAATTCAAAAAACTCTTTTTTTTTCTTCACACTTTTATACATGAGTACATGAAAAAAAAAAAATTGCTAAGCAAACAGGTGTGCCAGCTCACACTTTCAGTTAGTTAATCAACTAACTTTGCTTACGTGGCCAATCAATTTTGGACCACCAATTTTTACACAGATTTGTAGAAGAAAACACGATGATTGCATGCACTGGTTCATCGATTGCTGATACAGTAGAGAGACTTTCATCCTTCATGGAAATCAGTTTTATATCCTTTCATTACTCACTTGGAGACTTCTGGGGACAAGGCATCTGTTGGCAAGAATAAACCACCATTTAGATATGCATTTGGCAACACACTTGTAGATAAGAAGTATTTCATTACCATAGGAGCAAGATAAAGAAAACGAAAGAACCACAATAACCTAATGGAGTGAGTAAAAACAACCACAAGATCAATTCTTGAACTTGAAAAGAAAATGAAGTATTCACTGTGGCCAAGTACAACTCACTTACCTAGACTAGAATCATTTATGACCAGCCACAGATGGTAGAGGAATTGACTCCAGCAATATCAAAACCATACCTTAACTAAACCAAGTAGTACTAAATTTCCATGGTATTGCTTTACTTTAGCTATGTTACAATGCAACATTCAGAAGGTGACAATGACACTTGTATTGTCTTGTCTTGATCCTAAAAATAATGTCACTAGTCTGATCAAGGCTTTTGGAGAGATAGCCAGACTAGTAAAAAAGTTTCATTTCAAAGTGCTTTCCCATGATCCAAATAGAAAACAAATACAATTTTAACATTGACTCTAAGCTATGTTTCTTGTTGATTTGGTTTTGTTTTTGTAGACATTGATTTTAGGAAACAAAGACGACATAGAAGAAATGTCTAAGAGTAGCTCGGTTTCCCTTACAACAGTGCTTAAGTTCATAGAGAAGTGTGACTTGTGTGGTCAAGTGCCTTATCCAAAGCATCATAGTCCAAAGTTCCAGGAACACATACATTGGCTACAAAAACTAAAGTGAATTTCATAATCCTTGCAGAATATTCAACACATACATTATGATCCCCCATCAAAGATTAGTGGGCCCTTAACAAAGCTGTAGCAAGTTCTAAGAATTCATATTGATCATGGTCTGCCAAAATTTTTAGTATTGATGAAATAGCTAACAGAAAACATAAGTCCCATCATCTCTAAGTATCAATGGCCAAATTAGACTACTTCATGTTGATAGCAAGACCCACAATTAATCAGCCTGGGTCCCTGCTTATGTTTTCAATACCTAAACCTTTTTGTTCTTTTCATTGTGACATACAAACATCTAATGTTACCACTTTTGTGGTGGATTTGCCTCTTGAAATGGGTTTTTATCAACCCAGCTCTTGTGGAGCCATTTGGTCCCAATCTAATCCATTTATTGCCTTATAAGTAGGTACTTATGGTTTACACCCCTTTTTTTGGGTTAGAATATGGTTTATCTATTGTTGCTACAAAAAATAGCGGGGCATGTGGATATTATCAAGGTAAATTTTAGATCAATACAATTAGGTGTTAGACTAGCAAGCCTGGTGGATTCTGCTTATTTAGATCCTAGCCCATCGTCATAAGAGTTTATATATTGAACTTTCAATAGTTATTTTCTATAGACCTACTTGTTTTATCTAACAAGGCACATAACAGTCAACTCCTCATTAGACATGACCAAAAAGGCATAGCAAATGCCCTCCTAAACCTCCTTACTGACAATAACTTATGACTTCAGTTCCATAAAAATGGGCTAAAGAACATCCATTAGTTTTCATGGCTAGAGCATACTGTAACTACTTACCCATGTTGAGCACCACTGGAACCGCCACCACAACACCCATCTTGGGATCATGCCAACTATTGAAAAACCCATGAGTGACTCTCTAAGGGATGTAGAAGACCTTCTTTTAAAGGTTTCTCTTTATGGATACTTTAAGATTAATTGAGCACTTAATGCAGAAACTAACAGAAGGAACTCATTGAAACTCTAACCCACATGGCTTCCTCTAATTGTAATTATAGTGTTAGCCACAATCGTAAAAAAAAACAAGAGTTGTATGTAATAGATTGTTATGATAGCAATAGAGATTGCACTAAGAGATTACTGACAATTATAAAAAATGTGATGAAAGTTATCAACTCTAGCTTAAGTTGAATAAGATTGGAATTGTTGATTGGTTTGAGTTTACAGGAGAATAGTAGAAAATTTAAGATGTTATCAAGTGAACTTAAAAGAATTTGATGCATTGGTTTATAATTGCAGGAGGGAAATTTAATATCCATAGAGGGATTTTGTAGTTGATTTGTAGTACAAATACTTGTACTAAAAAACAAGTGTAATTCCTCCTAGACAATAAAATATGTTGACATGAGGAGGAACATATTTACTAGTGCATTCGACTGCATTGCATCAATATGGATCAAATAATCCATTGGGTGCACATTCATAGATGGATAAAATTTCTTCTTTACCCTTATTTTTATGTAAAAGATCTAGTAGGCCCATGTTGAGTATTGATGACCTGCTGAGAATGTTAGATCAATGGTTGACATTGTGGAGTATGTGATGTGGGTGGTTGTAGGTGAAACCAAAAGTTAAGGTAAGATTGTTACTAACCACCCTTTGGCAAAAAGGTTGTAGAGACTAGTACCTTGGATATTAACTGATTGATTTTCTAGTACTATATTTCCAACAAGAATTTAAACAAATAAATGATAAACTTAGAGAATTGATGGCCTGTAACAAAAGGATGCAGATCAGAGGCCTCCATTGTTGCCTTGTCCATATGCAAATTGCATTAAGGTTGAATGTGGTACCCTTATCTGCGTCAAGGGTGTAAGCATCAAGGTAAGATCTCTTCCCTATGCATATAGCACACATAAAAAACACTACCAACTCTTTTACATTTATGTCTTCTGCAGGTATGTCTCAGTCAGGTGGGGAATTGACCTCTTTAAAATGGTGGTGTTTGTTTAGAAAAGATGGGATACAAATTATGAAGACCTAGTTGTTGGCCTCCACAAGGCCATTATTCTAAGAGGTTTGGTGAGGTATGGTGGGGAGAAACTTCTTTGCAATGAAAGACAATTTCAAAAGGGAAAACACGATCCCACAAGATAGCCCTCACATTGCCTTTGTAGAAGAGGATTATGAAGCTCAGGATATTTCTGCAGCTCTATTGGCCCTGGGGATGAAGTGATTTGCTTCCCACTTTATATTATATTTCCTCTTTCTTTAAGTTTTGATGCATATGGATTTCATATATAATGAAAAAACCAAAATCTAAGTATCTGATATAAGAAGAATATATGTGTCTAAACTAGTGTATAAAATTAGAGGTTATGCAGAATGACATAATTCTTTACTTCATTCCCTAAACCATAAGACACCCTCAATGAAATATTTATTTTCCAACTGGAGACAATATCAGCTTCAATGGGTGTGCACTCATATATGATGCTTTTCATAATGATGAATCACAAAATTTAACACATCTAATATATTTTAGACTCAGTTAACAAAATTAAGAACCAAATAATGATAGAAAGGTAGCTCTATGTCTGTACTATTTCAATCAATATATGTATAGCATTAGATAAAAGCACTATCAAGCCTAACATGGTTTTCGCAAGAATGCTATGCTGGTTACTCAAATTCTCTCTCAAGTCTATCA
The DNA here is from genome assembly GCF_030704535.1 of Vitis vinifera. Lineage (NCBI taxonomy): Eukaryota > Viridiplantae > Streptophyta > Magnoliopsida > Vitales > Vitaceae > Vitis > Vitis vinifera. The sequence continues at coordinate 11,126,685 of NC_081817.1, forward strand.
TGTTTGTTGAGCATCTATTATAGTGTTGATCATCTTGTAAATATTTACCTGTTCAATGTCCCCATATGTTCACGAAATGCATTCCAGAGCTTGCATTTTTCCCAACCTTTGAAGAAGTCTAAGATCATGGAAGTGTTTGGCATTTTTTTTGCACAAAGCTCCAATTCTACCTTGTGTTTAGCACTGCAAGAACATTCAACATGGATTAGTGGGACATTTTAATATGAACACATTAAAATTGGAGAAATGAATGAATTTAAACTTAAAATAGCTTACTCTTTCAATTTTCAATCATTACAAAGCATAATGCTAAATCAATTTGATAAATATTTGTCTAGTTAAGACCTTTGTCCTGGGAATCCAACTATTTTGCCTTCTTCGATTCAATAAACATCTATCTAGTGAACCGGGTAAATACATATTTGCCTTTGGTTTCCCAATTTGGCCATGTAGAGAGTGTAAATAGTCAACTTCTCCAGCTTTACCAGATAAGACAACTTTGTGTTCCTCTTCCATGTTCTTTTCATCCACTATCCTAAGCTCAGGCTATAGTTACACACCCATTAACAATAATACTCCTGTGTAGAAAATTATAGGCATATTGCATACATGAATCATATATAAAAGCAACATTAAGATATCCTAGTTTCCAATTTGGACCACATAATTATCAATTCACTAAAATTAACACGATTGGCCAATCCAAATTTTCTTTACACTGTTTTGCTCAATGAAGAAAGAAATATAAATCAGCCTAGTATATTGGAATATAAATTTGTCCTCATTCTACATATAGGTTTTCATTTAATTTGATTTTTTTTTTTAAATTAAAATTCTATGAACTCCTCCCACAATAATAATACTCACCTAGCATTCAAAATAGAGGAATTTGCTACATTTTGCAAAATAAAACATAAACATTTTTAGACTAATTTTGATGGATAATGCCATTAAACATAAACCTACTACAGCAGTTGACATTAGCTCAAGAAGGTCAACGTCTTCACAAGAATGAGTTTCGAGCAACGATTTGAGGGTTTTAGCAGCAGTTTTTAAGTTTACGATATAGGGATCAACAGAGCATGGTTTAGTCATACTCTTGAATTTTGCTTTGGATCTCTATGGAGGCCTGTGAGGATACCACATCAGAGTGAAGTGAGTTGAGAAAGCAGATTATGCCATAGCTTTTTCTTACCCAAGTTAAATCAAGTAATCTAAAGGCAATGAATTTTAGTTTGAGTTGAGTTTACTACCGGGATATGAGAGTGAAGGTAGCTGTTAAGAGCATCAATGAGATAGGTGCATTGGCCAGCTAGGGATCCAATCTTTTGGTATTGTTTCTAAGGATGACAAAACCTGAAACGACCATGTCTAGGCTCCTATCTTACAAAATTTGTCTGCAAATTGAGAAATTTAAACAAGTTGTAACTTGATGTAGTCTATGAATTTAGAAAATTTTGACAGTGAAATAGATCAATCTTTCAACTCACCAAGGAATCTTCAATGATTTTTGAAGTCAAAATACTTTTGTATCCTTGAAGAAATGTTTTGCTATCCTTGGATTCTCCATCTCCTAAGACTCTAAAATATTCCCCTGAAAATCCTGCAAATTCACTTACTTATAAGTCATCAAAATGAGATTAAAAAAATGTAAAAGGTATGGTGCTCTTTGGGTTTATTTCGAGCAATCCACACATTCATTTGGGGTGTAATGCCACCTTTTTATTTTAGGCGTACCTTCTAAGAAGTTCCCAAGCTTTTCAACATTGCCAGCAACCAACTTGTGAAGATCATCACCAGCCCACATTGGGCAGATGCCTATGGATACAAACACAGCTGTGGTGCTACTAATGAGGATGGTTGAGGATAGCCCGTTACAGATACCAAACTGAATGTCAATATAAACATCAGCAAACCATAATCATATCGACACTGCCATTTAGATAATCTTTCAGCAAACGCAACTGCATCACAAGTCGACAACTCTATCAATCAAATAATCTTCAGGCTATTTCAAGAAACTCTTGTAACCATGGTTCTATAAGCAACCACATGTCCTTTCAACAAAAACTCCAGCATGTCCCTGCCAAATCCTCCATCAACCTTAGCTTTTAGATATTGGCCTGAAAAAGAAAATATCACCAACAAATACTCTAATTAGTAGCAGAAGTTGAGTAAAACTGCATGCTCAAACTCTATTTGGTATTTGGTAAAAGTAAGGAAAGGAAAAGACTAGTCAAAAGAAAGAGACATGATGCCATTTAGATTTAAAGAAAACATAAAACTCAATTGCCTCTTAAAACATTCTATAAACACATAGTTGAATTGATCTTCATTTTATCTAATTCAGTCAATTGCCACTTGGGGTATCTTCAACCACCTGAATCTTTGCATTTTTTTTTTTTTTTCAGATTATTTTTTACAATTTTTGCAAAATAAGTACAAAAAAAAATCCATCTTCCAATTCAGTCAAAACCAAAAATTCAACTCAATATGTAGAATGGTACAAGCATGTGTCTAAAACCTGAATGACATTCTCTGAATGCTTCTTAGGTGGCAACCCCTGAACCATCCCTTGTACAATTTAATAGTATTCACAAGGATACTGCTTTAGTTGCCTAGAAATGCATAACAAATCAATGCAAATTTTGGAATCATATTCGATTAAGAATTAAACCCGAGTGAGTAGGGGGAATAATCACCTCATAAAGCTCATATGATAGAATTCCTACTTGATGAGTGTATGCAATTCTTGAATTGAAGTCACTAAAGTGATTTGTTATTGGGTTTCCAATGGTGTATCTCTGAGTCCAATTAAAAGAAGATCAAATGGATTCAAATATGATGTACAAAAGTTAAAACCATAAGGCGCAAGTCACTGAAATCATATAATTAGATTACATACTTGAATATTCATTTTTTGGCTCTTTCCCTGCATCATTACCTGCAGCCAAAAAATAAGAAGAAAGGAAATTTCAACTGGACGATTAGGCACCTTATTAGAAATATATGTAGTCTTTTTGGAATCCCAAAGGAAAAATGAAAGCATGGGCTCAGATGGAGCCTAATCCTGAACCATCATGTCCTTCTTTACATCTCCATTTACATGCATTATTAGTTCCTCTAAGAGTTGAATTGATTAGTCAATCTTAAAACACTGTTTGGGTATTCAAAACAAAAGGAAAATTGAACTTAAGAAATGCAAAATCTTAGGTTAAATAGTGTTTTTATATAACTCATGAAACTATTCTCCTTTCCTCAGCCATATAGAGAAGTCATGATTAACATACCATTGGATATATATTTCTTGAACCACCATGGGGATGATTATGCCTGAATATGAGTCACCACTGATGTAAAGTGGATTTTTCTGAAACTTGGGGTGATTAATAAGCCACTGTGTCACAACAAAAAAAATTGGAGGTATGAACTGTTGAATAACCATTTAACAGGGTTGGGCCTCCTGTAATTGATGCAGAGGATCTTGGATGCTCCATTGATACCAAAGCCAGTTCATTTCTGGTTGAATCCATGCCAAATTTTGCGGGCCAATATCCATCAAGTTGCACCTCCAAAAAAATCTGCACAAGCAGGATGCATATATAGATTGACTACAGACAAATCAAAACAAAGAACTAAACAAAAAATTTGATTGTCTTTTTGAAACTTAAAGGAGAACTACCCAGCCAGAAGAACAAAGTATACGAACTTACGTTGCTGCCACAATGTATTTATCTACATAAAAAATTAAAGGACATGTCTTTTTATTATAGAAATCAAAGAAAAAAAATATAATCATAAAAAAAAATTGATATGGAAATCCATGGATAAGGAACAAAAACCCGGAAAAATAAAAATAAAAATAATTCAAAATTTACTTTCCCTTTTCCTCAGTTTTTCAGCAACCAAACCATGGATATCTTATAAAGCAGCTTTTCATCCGTGAATCCATAACAACATAAAAACTTCACAAACCTTCACTCATGTAAACCATACCTAATGACTGTTTGGAGAAACAATCATTGTGTTTGGGTCATTTTCAAGCCTCAGAAATTCAAGAGCCTTGCTACCAGAATCAATTGTAGTCACTGCCATAAAACAAAGAAAAAATAACCATCAATCAGAATCCATTAAAAACATGACTAAATTTGGAAAGAGAAAAAACAAACCATTAATGAATCCTCCTATTCTTTCCTCTGGTTTTCTTCTCTGTTTGTTAGCTAAGAAAGTATACAATTTCCTATAAACAATAGCTAGCACATGAAACTGGGACTCTGTTCTATTCTACAAGATGCAAAGAAAAGGAGCTTTGTATACAAATAAGACCTACTAAAATCCACACCCCTCAAAGCAAGATCTGACTAGATTTGATCCAAAATCTTCCAAAATTTCCAAGTTGATTTCAATTATAGGGCAAGCAAAATTTTTATTAATCCCTATCAATTTAAAATCTAATTACAAATGTTTTTACAAATAAACTTCATAGACAAAAATAAAAAAACATTAAAATCATCCTTAAATTTTGTCTCTATTTTGGTAATACTATTTTAATAATTATATCTTGTTGAACCTATTTTATAAGAGATGTCATGTAGACAAGTTTTATAACTTGTTAAAATAGATCCAAACTGGCAAATGTTAAAAATTGGAAGAGGTTTTAGATCATCATGTAGACTAGTCATACTCATTGCAGAATAGAGCCTTGTAGTGAATAGCTTTTAGAAGCACTAATCTCATCTTTATATATACCTTGAACAACAAAAGCAATTACATAACAACATGACATATTTTCAAATGCTACTGCAGAAGAATCAAAGTGGAATAACTTCACTTCTATCTGGTGTCCAAAATGCAGAACTATGAGAAGTTGAAGATTGAAAGACTTACAGATCAATCTATGACTTGAGACTAACAGAAACTAGGAGTCCTTTGTATATATGTCCAAGTGAAAGATCTGTTGTATATATGTCCAGAAGGGATCTCAAGCTGTTGAAGAAAACTGAAACATGATTAGTGATGAAAGCATCCATAGTCTGAAAACAATAAGGCTTGGAATATGAAACTGAGATGCATCAACCTTATAATATCTGCCAAACTTCTTCTTTTTTTCCCTCCTTTTCAAGGCCAAAGTGCAGCATACACACTAGCATCCACATTACAATATAAACTTATTATTCTATAATTGAAAAATGTTGGGAAAATCTCTTGAGAATAGGTTGGATGAGAACAGAAAAATGGAATGGAGAAAGCCAAATATCACTAGTGTTTCAGGATGGGAGAAAGCCAATTTTACATTCATGATGGGAGAAATGGACAACAAACAGTCTCTAAAAAATTTATGAAAATTTCAGGAAGTAAGGAAGAGAGCTAAGAAAAATCACCTAGAGAAACATGTGCTAGCTGGTTATTGGAAGAGAGAAACATAAACTAATATCACTAGTGTTTTTCTCCAAAATCTCCCCACAATTTTGGCCTGTGTGACCATTAGTAAATGAAACACAATTTTTGAACACCGAAGAAAATTTTAATTACCCTTTTTAGTGTCAATCTACCCACCTATTTGGTTCTGTACCTAAAGTTTACCATGTATAATATCCTCCATTCAAACCCGCTTTGCACCAATGGTCTTATCATTAGGAATAGCCCCCTGTTTTCCCTTTTGGGTGGGAGTGGCTCAAGTTTGACCTATGAAATGGGGGGAAATTGTGAACAGTAGAGTAAACTGATCAGAATTGGGCTTTGAATTACCACTAACCTTTCTTACCACTGATATCCAATCACTACTCACCATATTAAGCCACTTCATATTGAGGCATGGTGCAAAGCCTGATGACACTAAGTGATTACAACATATATATATTTTTTTCACACCCAAATGCCCCTATTCTTCTAGAAAAGTATCCTTACCATTTCAGGTGATGTGATTAGGGAGTGGACATTAATAGAAGATCTCACCACTGCAGACATTGTAACATGATAGATATATGCTATTACTAGACATGAAAAATACTCTTTTTGTTCACTGATTTATACTAGAACCTGACACTAACTAAAGCTAGTTGAGGTTGATTATTGGATTAGAGTGAATAAAAGAACATTTTTTTTTTTTTTTGGAAATGACATTAGATATTTTTTATTTATTTTTTACTCTACTTTATTTTCTTCTAATTTAATTGTTTTAAATTCTATACAATTTTTTATTCATGGACATAGACTCAAATAAATCACCCTGCATCCAACCCCAAATACTAAAATCTCCCCACAGTTTTGGTCTCAAGGAAGCATACTGCAATAAAAAATCTCTCCATCAAAAATTTCCCCCAACTGGCATGCAACTTCATCAATCTGAAACTTCATCAATTACCCAAACAACATACAAATCACCTGTAGTTCTACCAGGGTTCAAAATCTCGGTTGATACCGGTACGAATCAGCCGAGTCGTATCCGCCTCGACCATGGCCGGTACCGGACTGATACCCGAGTTGGATATTTTGTCAAACAAACTCGGTTGAATTGAAAGAGTGAATCCCATGGAAACGTTGAGACTACTCCAAGATCATGTTGAGACTAAGCTATTTGGGTTATTGGTAATGGAAAAAAAGGTAATATTGGAGTAGAAATGGTGGAGAAGATGAGAGGATCAAAACCCACGAAAATGAAAAATACAGATTACAGAGATGGACTGCATCTTGTAGTCGCCGGTCGGATCCCCTAGGTTCTTGCCGGAGATGGAACTGAGCGACATGAGGAGGAGGCAGAGTCGCCGGACTCCAGCACCGCTGTTATCGACGGAGAACGATGGTGAGGTGGCCGATGGAAGTGGGAGAAGAGAGAAAGGGGCCTGCGGAGGAGCTGGTTGTGGGGAGAAATGGGTGTTTGACCGGTCAATGGTGGTTATGAGTATTTAACAGATGTGGATTTGGGTTTTTTTTTTTTTGATAAATAGGTGAGGATTTAGGTTTTAAATAATATGTATTTGTTTTTTATGTAGATAATGAGTATTTGGTGGGAATTTGAGTTTTAAATAATTTGATGAAAATTATAATGATAAAAAATTAATAATGAATATTAGACTTATATCAAATAAATAGGAAATGAATATTTATATAAAAATTAAAATTAATGAATATATTTTATAAGAAAAATTATATTTATTTTTTTAAAGATAAATCATGGTTTTATTTTTTTAATAGTTAAAAATATTTTTTTTAAATTCAAAATATTTAATTTAAACAATTTTTTATAAAAAAAAATTACTTTTTATTATTTTCATCTTCAACAAGAAACATTTATTATCAAGTGATTAAATTAAAATATTTTTAGAGATTTTTATTATTATTTTAAATCATCCCAAAAGTATGCTTTTATTATAATTTAAATAATTTTAATATAATAGAAGTTTATTTTATTAATTTTTCACTCTACTTATTTGTATTTAATTTTTTAAATAATTTTCATAATTTTTTAAAATTATTTTAAGCTCTTAAATTATAATTTTTTGCGTATCACCCGATACCGATCCGAGATACCGAGACAGATGTGCCTCAAGACCTCCCAAGTCAATGACCGATACCGCGACTTTGAACTATGAGTTCTACTAGGGACAAGTGATGATGCATGGCATCATTTAATTTCCCTCCATAAAAAAATTTCTCATTCTAAAAATCTGATCATTTTACTGGGTAAAAATTACATTTGTCTTGTCTTAGAAAGATGGAATGATGAGAAATCCATCAAAAGAAAACCCAAAGGAAATCAAACCAAAAAAGATATGGGATCCCAACATAATCATAGAATGTGGAGAAATAAAACCAAAAGATGAAGAAAAATACCCTAGCAAAAAGAAAAAAAACCCTAACAATTGAAAACATATGGTGAATCAGAAAAATAAAATAAAATAAAATGACATGTTTTGGTGAATCAGAAAACTACAAGTCATTTGGTTGAAAGAATAATGAGTGAATCAAAAAAATACCAAGCCTCTTCATCCACACTCCGATTATCTCCATTATTGACCACTGAGAAATAAAACCAAAAGCATTTTGGTGACTTTCAGTCAGTGAAAAGAAGATTGTATTGCTGGATCTCCTCAGGTTTTCCCTTCTAAGTTCGTTTGGAATTCTCAAGTTCCTTTCAAAGTGAAGTGCTTTGTCTGGTTAGTGGCACACAAGAAGGTGAATACTAATGACATGCTACAAGTGAAAAGACCCTACAAAGCCCTTAGTCCTGATATTTGTACTCTGTGCATGAAGCATGGGGAATCAGCATATCATCTTTTTCTTCATTGTTCCTTGACGATTGGGTTGTGGCACAGGTTATTTCGGTTAGTTAAGATGGATTGGGTCCCCCCGAGGAGCATCTTTGACATGATGTCCATCAAATTTAATGGTTTTGGTACTTCTAAGAGGGGGATAGTTTTGTGGCAAGCTACGAGCATCGCTCTAATTCGGGTTGTGTGGTGGGAAAGAAACGCGAGGATTTTTTAGGATAAAGCAAGGAATTCAGAGTTTCTTTGGGACTCTATTGTTTTCCTTGCTTCTCTTTGGGCTTTCTGTTCCAAGGCGTTTAAGGGGACTCCCCTTAATGTGTTACAACTTGATTGGTTAGCGGAGTGTACTCCATAAGGAATGGTCCTTTATAGAGAGTTCGTTTGTTTTCTGTGTAATTTCCTGTAATTTAGTTTTCTTTGGCGGGAGGATTTCTCATCCTTCTTATTGTACTTCTTTTTTTCTATCAATATATCTCTGTGTCGTTTCCAATCAAAAAAAATAAAAAAGAAGGTTGTACTGCTCATTATTAGAAGAAGGGAAAGGGAAAGGCATGTTTACCTGCAAAATCTCTTTTCATCTAAGTACTGCTCATTGTTAGAGGAAGGGAATGGGAATGCACATGATGCAAATATTTGCATTGTCTTGTCCTCATCCTAGGAATAATGTCATCACTCTGCTCAAGGCTTTTGGAGAGTGTCAATACCTCCAAGAAATAACCAACCTGGTTAAAAATTGCATTTCAAAGCACTTTCTCTTGATCCAAACAGAAAACGAATACAACTATAACATTGAGTTCGAGCTAAATTTCTTTTTGATTTGGTCTTGTTTTGACAGACACCTATTTTAGGAAATAAGGACGACATTGAAGAAACGTTTAACAACAGCTTCGTAAGTGCTTATGTTTGGGTTTATACTATGGTTAAGGTATTGATGCTACAAAATATGGTGGCTTGTAGATGTTATCAAGGGAAATTTTATACAAGTATGGTTAGGTGTTGGGCTAGCAGGCCCAAGGAATAATGCATGTTCAAATCCTAGCCCATGATCATAAGAATTTATATATTGGACTTTCAATGGTTTCTTTTTTCTGTAAACCTGCTTGTTTTATCTAACAAGGAATTCTCAATTATACCAGACACTTAACAGTGATATTCTCGTTGATCCACATGACCAAAAAGGCATAGCAAGTGTCCTTCTAAAGCACCTTATTGACAATAACAAATGGCCTTAGTGGCAAAAAATGAGCTAAAGAACACCAGTTTTCGTGGCTAGAACATACACCTTAAAATGTGATTTACAGGAAGTAATAGAAAAGTTAAGAAGTTGGCAATTAAACTAAAAAGTATTTGATATATTGGTTTGTAATAGTGGGTGCGAAATTTACTAGCCATGGAGGGATTTTGTGGCTGATTTGGACTATGAAGCCCATGTAGAGTATCGATGGCCTAGTGAGGATGTTGGATCAATGGTGATAAGGCTCCAGAAGAAAGTGGGGCTGATGATGACATTATCTAGTTTGCAATGTGTGTGGTTCTAGGTACTACTTTTAAAGTTTGTAATGTTAGATCAATGCTTCTCATATATGATACTTTTCATAGTGATGAATCACAAAATTTACCACATCAAATATATTTTAGACTCAGTTATCAGAGTTAAGAACCAAATAATGATAGAAAGGTAACTCTCTTGTATATACTACTTCAATCAACATATGTATAACATTAGATAATGGCACAATCAAACCTAACATGGTTTTCACAAAAACACTATGCAGGTTACTCAAATTGTCTCTCAAGTTGTTTGTTGAGCATCTATCATAGTGTTGACCATCATGAAAAAATTCACCTGTTCAATGTCTTCATATGCTCACAAAATGCATTCCAAAGCTTGCTTTTTTTCCCAGCCTTTGAAGAAGGTTAAGATCATGGAACTGTTTGACATTTTTTTTTATGCACAAAGCTCCAATTCTACCTTGTGTTTAGCACTACAAGAACATTCAAACATTGATCAATGGGACATATTGATCCATAGGGAAATACAAATTAACATTAAGTGTGCACCATTGTCATTTTTAATATTAACACATTAAAATTGGAGAAATCAATGAATTTAAACTTGATATAGCTTACTATTTCAATTTTCATTGATTCATGGTAATGATTTTTCAATCATTACAAAGCACAATGCTTATCAATCTTCAAGAGCTAGTTGTGCAGTTCCCTACAGATACAAAACCCAGTTCAAATTACAAGGAAAGTATAAATTAATAATGGTTCTATAAAAGGATATACTAAATGGGTTAGTATACCTATCAATCTTCAAAGCACTAAAATTCAAATTCTAAAATTGTAGTTAACCAAAATCTAAACATTGGAACAGTCTAAACAATATAATATTCAAAGTCATTTTGTATTAACCTTTTAATTTCAGCAGAAGAAAAAGATCCACAGGAAATTTTGAATTGAATTTGACATTAAAATAATGAGAGATCCAATTGGCTTATCACTTTTAAAATATTATGTTGGTTAGTCTTTTATAAAGGGTGAAATATCACTCTTCAACCGCACTCTTTTAACTTAATCATTTAAAGACAACATAAGACAATATGTGCAAGAGAATCCACACAAGTGAAATATAATAAGGAAATGTTCAATAAACAATATTTTACTTCTCTTGGCTTTTAACATCTTGGCTAGTTATAGAGTCCATTACACAAATGATCAATTCTCATTTTTCATTAAAAAGAAAGAAAGTCGAATAAGAAGACACCAAGGCACTATCACTAGCATCTAAGCTAAGTTTGTTAGTATGATGATCCAATCTCTACTTAAACTAGCAAGGAGACCCCTATTTTAACATTATAAATAATGAAAATAGAAAAATCAAAATTTTTTAAGCAAAGATGGTAATCAAACCTCTTATTCTTGTGAGGTTCCATCTATAGTCTATGCAACCTCATTATAGTAAATGATATTGTATTAAATATAATACCGGTCCATTTCCATCATTTTATTTGCATTTGAATCATCCATTCTCAATGAGTTTAGCAGATAAATCAAGTCTTTTTTATTGAATTTGCTTCAATCTATATGCTAACACATCTAAGTTAGCAATTTTATCAACTTAACACATTTTTTTCTATCAAACTAACATTATCCACATGATACCCTTTATTTACAATCTAATTCTACTATCAAGACACTGTGTGACATTATATATAGACACTTGTACTCTCACATTGATATTTCCTTTACAATGTTGCCAAACTCTATGTTGATATTGAGGATGTGCATCACTAATAGGCCATTAAAGTATGTTTTGTCTATCAGTAAGTCAAGAACAATATATTCTAACAATTCTTTCCAATTCAAGAAGAAAAAAAAAAGGAAAGAAAAAAAGCTTACTATTTTCCAAAATCAAAATTGCATAATACATAAAATTGATAAAGATGGCCAAATAATTCAAAAGTCTACCATCACTATTTTGCAAATCAAATTTACAGCCTTAATCTACAGATAAAGATAGAGAACCTGATATGAAATCATGTTTAAGTGTGTGAATTGCAGTAATGTGCATCTGTTCTTTGACTGAGACTTTCACTGCTTCATCCTCAACACCTATGCCATTCAAACAAAAATAAATAAAAATAAAAAAATTCACAAAAATATTTGAATCGCTCACCAAATGAATTATTTTAGAGAGATAGAAGCTAAACAAAGAGAAATGTGCCATTAATTTGAGATTGCAAATACTTTTCCGTCTTCCACACTTCTCAATTTCCTTGAGAAATTTTGAAGAAAACAAGAAACATGTGGCTCAAATTCTTCTTCAAATCCAGGACTTGAAGGAAAATTCTAGAGAGAGAAATGAGAGAGTCGGTATGAATATGAATGAGAAAGATAAAACTGAAATTTGGACCACATAATTATCAGTTCGCTAAAATTAACACGATTAGCCAATCCAAATTTTCATTACACTGTTTTGCTCAATGAAGAAAGAAATATAAATCACCCTTGTATATTGGAATATAAATGTGTCCTTATTCTACATATAGGTTTTCATTTGATTTTTTTTTTTTTTTTTTGGATTATCAAATAACAAAGAAGAATGTTTTAAAAAAAAAAATTAAAATTCTATGAACTCCTTGCACGATAATAATACTCACTTAGCATTCAAAATATAGAGGAATTTGTTGCATTCCAAACAAAATCAAACATAAACATTTTCAAATTAACTTTGATGGATAATGCCATCAAACATAAACCTACTACAGCAGTTGACATTAGCTCAAGAAGGTCAACGTCTTCACAAGAATGAGTTTCGAGCAACGATTTGAGGGTTTCAACAGTAGTTTTTGAGTTTAAAATATGGGGATCAATAGAGCATGGTTTAATCATACTTTTGATTGCAGATGCTAATTCCTTCAAAGCTTTTCTGGATTTCGTACTCATCTTTGTGCAAGCCTCTTGAATTTTGTTTTGGATCTCTGTGGGGGCCTATGAGAATATCATAGCAGAATGAAGTTTGTTGAGAAAACAGCTTATGCTATGGTTTTTTGTTACCCAAGTTAAATCAAGTAATCTGAAGGCAATGAATTTTAGTTTGTGAGTTGAGTTTACTACCGGGATATGAGAGTGAGGGTAGCTACTGCTAAGAGCTTCAATACGATAGGCGCATTGGCCAGCTAGGGATCCAATCTTTTGGTATTGTTTCTAAGGACGACGAAACCTGAAACGACCATGACCAGGCTCCCATTTTGCAAAATTCGTCTGCAAGTTGAGAAATTTAAACAAGTTGTAACTTGATGTAGTCTATGAATTTAGATAATTTTGACAGTGAAATAGACCAATCTGTCAACTCACCAAGGAATCTTCAGTGATTTTTGAAGTCAAAATACTTTTGTATCCTTGAAGAATTGTTTTGCTATCCTTGGATTCTCCATCTCCTGAGACTCTAAAATATTTCCCTGAAAATCCTGCAAACTCACTTACTTGTAAGTTATCAAAATTAGATTAAAAAAATGTAAAAGGTATGGTTCTCTTTGGGTTTATCTTGAGCAATCTACACATTCATTTGGGGTGTAATGCCACCTTTCTATTTTAGGCATACCTTCTAAGAAGTTCCCAAGCTTTTCAACATTGCCAGCAACCAGATTGTAAAGATCGTCACCAGCCCACATTGGGTAGATGCCTATGGATACAAACACAGCTGTGGCACTACCAATGAGGATGGTTGAGGATAGCCCATTACAGATACCAAACTGAATGTCAATATAAACATCAACAAACCATAATCGTATTGCGCCTTCATTTTAGGGAAAAATTGTATAAATGACACTGCTGCAGCTGCAACACAAGTCGACAACTCTATCAATCAGTTAATCTTCAGGCTATTTCAAGAAACTCTGGTAGCCATGGTTCTATAAGCAACCACATCTCCTTTCAGCAAAAACTCCAGCACGTCCCTGCCAAAACCTCCATCAACCTTAGCTTTTAGATATTGGCCTGAAAAAGAAAATATCACCAACAGATACTCTAATTAGTAGCACAAGTTGAGTAAGACTACATGCTCAAACTTCATTTGGTATCTGGTAAAAGTAAGGAAAGGAAAAGACTAGTCAAAATAAAGAAACATGATGCCATTTAGATTCAAAGAAAACATAAAACCCACTCTTAAAACATTCTATAAACACATAATTGAATTGGTCTTTATTTTATCTTATTCAGTCAATTGCCACTTGGGGTATCTTCAACCACCTGAATCTTTGCATATTTGTGTTTTTAGGATTATTTCTTGCAATTTTTGCAAAACAAGTAAAAAAAAAAAAAAAAAAAAAAAAAAAAAAACCTCCATTTTTCAATTCAGTCAAAACCAAAAATTCAACTCAATATGTAGAATGGTACAAGCATATGAGTCTAAAATCTGAATGACATTCTCTGAATACTTTTTAGGTGGCAACCCCTGAACCATCCTTGTATAGTTTAGTAGTATTCACAGGAGGATACTGCTTTGGTTGCCTAGAAATGCATAACAAATCAATGCAAATTTTGGAATCATATCCGATTAAGTATTAAACCCGAGTGGGTGGGGCGAATAATCACCTCATAGAGCTCATCTGATAGAATTCCTACTTGATGAATGTACGCAATTCTTGAATTGAAGTCACTAAAGTGATCTGTTATTGGGTTTCCAATGGTGTATCCCTGAGTCCAATTAAAAGAAGATCAAATGGATTCAAATGTGATGTACAAAAGTTAAAACCATAAGGTGCAAGTCACTGGAATCATATAATTAGATTACATACTTAAATATTCATTTTTGGCTCTTTCCCTGTATCATTACCTGCAACCAAAAAATAAGGAGAAATGAAATTTCAATTGGACGATTAGGCACATTATTAGACACATATATATAGTCTTTTTGGAATCCTAAAGGAAAAATGAAAGCATGGGCTCAGATGGAGCCCAATCCTGAACCATCATGACTTTCTTTTCATCTCCATTTACATGTATTATTAGTTCCTCCAAGAGTTGAATTGATTAGTCAATCTTAAAACTCTGTATGGGTGTTCAAAACAAAAAGAAAACTGAACTTAAGAAATGCAAAATCTTAGGTTAAATAGTGTTTTTATATAACTAATGAAAATATTCTTCTTTTCTCAGCCATGTAGAGAATTCATGATAAACATACCATTGGATATATATTTCCTGAACCACCATGGGGATGATTATGCCTGACTACGAGTCACCACTGATGTAAAGTGGATTTTTCTGAAACTTGGGGTGATTAATAAGCCACTGTGTCACAACACAAAAATTTATGAACTGTTGAATGACCATTTATCAGGGTTGGGCCTCCTGTAATTGATACAGAGGATCTTGGATGTTCCATTGATACCAAAGCCAATTCATTTCCAGTTGAATCCATGCCAAATTCTGCAGGCCAATATCCATCAAGTTGTACCTCCAAAAAAATCTGCACAAGGAGGATGCATAAATAGACTGACGACAGACAAATCAAAACAAAGAACTAAACAAAATATTTGATTATCTTTTTCAAACTTAAAGGAGAACTACCCAGCCAGAAGAACAAAGTATACTAACTTATGTTGCTGCCACAATGTATTTATCTACAAAAAAAATAAAGAAAGGACATGTCTTTTCATTATAGAAACTAGGACTCTGTTCTATTCTACAAGATGCAAAGAAGAGGAGCTTTGTATACAAACATGACCTACTAAAATCCACACCCCATAAAGCAAGATCTGACCAGATTTGATCCAAAATCTTCCAAAATTTCCAACAATAACAGCACAAGCAAATTTTTTATTAATCCCTATCAATTTAAAATCTAATTACAAACGTTTTTACAAATAAACTTCATAAACATAAAAATAAGTAAACATTAAAAACATCCTTAAATTTTATCTCTATTTTGGTAATACTATTTTCATAATCATATCTTGTTGAACCTATTTTATAAGATATGTCATGTAGACAAGTTTTATAACTTGTCAAAATAGATCCAAACTGGCAAATGTTAAAAACTGGTCATCAAAACCTATTTTAATACATGATGTTAGATCATCATGTAGACTAGTCATACTCATTGCAGAACAGAGCCTTGTAGTGAATAGCTTTTAGAAGCACTAATCTCATCTTTATATATATTGTGAACAACAAAAGCAATTACATAACATGACATATTTTCAAATGCTACTGCAGAAGAATCAAAGTGGAATAACTTCACTTCTATCTGGTGTCCAAAATGTAGAACTATGAGAAGTTAAAGATTGAAAGACTTACAGATCAATCAATGACTTGAGACTAATAAGAACTAGTAGTCCTTTGTATATATGTCCAGGTGAAAGATCTTCTGTATATATGTCCAGAAGGGATCTCAAGCTGTTGAACAAACTGAAACATGATTAGTGATGAAAGCATCCATAGTCTGAAAACTAAAAGGCTTGGAATATGAAACTGAGATGCATCAACCTTATAAAATTTGCCAAACTTTTTCTTTTGCCCCCTTTTCAAGGCCAAAGTGTAGCATACACACTAGCATTGACATTACAATATAAACGTATTTCATATAATTTTATATTCTAAGATTGAAAAATGTTGGGAAAATCTCTTGAGAATAGGTTGGATGAGAACAGAAAAATGGAATGAAGAAAGCCAAATATCACTAGTGTTTCAAGATAGGAGAAAGCCAATTTTACATTCATGATGGGAGAAATGGACAACAAACAGTCCCTAAAAAAGTTATGAAAATTTCAGGAAGGAAGAGGGCAAAGAAAAATCACCCAGAGAAACGTGTGCTAGCTGGTTATTGGAAGGGAGAAACATATACTAATATCACTGGTGTTTTTCTCTAAAATCTCCCCACAATTTTGGCCTGTGTGACCATTAGTAAATGAAACACAATTTTTGAACACCAAAGAAAATTTCAATTACCCTTTTTAGTGTCTATTTAGTATTTACCCACCAATTTGGTTTTGTACCTAAAGATTACGATGTATAATATTCAAACCCACTTCGCACCAATGGTCTTACCATCAGGAAGAGCCCCCTGTTTTCCCTTTTGGGTGAGAGTGGCTCAAGTCTAACCTATGAAATGGGGGAAAATTGTGAACAATAGAGAGTAAACTGATCAGAATTGGGCTTTGAATTACCACTGACCTTTCCTACCAATGATATCCAATCACCACTCACCAAATTAAGCCACTTCATATTGAGGCATGGAGCAAAGCCTGATGTCACTAAGTGATTACAACATTTTTTATTTTTTTTTCACACCCAAATGTCCATGTTCTTCCAGAAAAATATCCTTACCATTTTAGGTGATGTGATTAGGAAGTGGACATTAATAAAAGATCTCACCACTGCAGATCTTGTAACATGATAGAGATATGCTATTACTAGACATGAAAAATACTCTTTTTGTTCACTGATTTATACTGGAACCTTACACCAACTAAAGCTACTTGATGTTGATTATTGGATTTGAGTGAATAAAAGAACATTTTATTCTTTTTTGTAAATGATATTAGATATTTTTTTTTTAAAACTACTTTATTTTCTTCTAATTTAATTGTTTTAAATTCTATACAATTTTTTATTCATGGACATAGACTCAAATAAATCACCCCGCATCTAACCCCAAATACTAAAATCTCCCCATAGTTTTGGTCTCAAGGAAGCATACTGCAATAAAAAATCTCTCCATCAAAGATTTCCCCCAATTGGCATGCAACTCAAGTAGCCCAAGGCAATCTGAAACTTCACCAATTACCCAAACAACATACAAATCACCTGTAGTTCTACTAGGGACAAGTGATGATGGATGGCATCATTTAATTTCTCTCCATAAAAAATTTCTCATTCTGAAGATCTAATAAACATTATCTTACCAGGTACGAATTATATTTGTCTTGTCTTAGAAAGAAGGAATGATGAGAAATCCATCAAAAGAAAACCCAAAGGAATCAAACCAAAAAAGATATGGGATCCCAACATAATCATAGAACGTGGAGAAATAAAACCAAAAGATGGAGAAGAATACCCTAGAAAAAAAAAACCCTAAAAATTGAAACCATATGGTGAATCAGAAAAATAAAGTCATTTGGTTGAAAGAATAATGAGTGAATCAAAAAAATACCAAGACTCTTCATCCACACTCCAATAATCTTCATTATTGACCACTGAGAAATAAAACCAAAAAAGTTTTGGTGACTTTCAGTCAGTGAAAAGAAGGTGGTACTGCTCATTGTTAGAAGAAAGGAAAGGGAAAGGCACGTTTACCTGCAAAATTTCTTTTCGTCTGAATACTGCTCATTGTTAAGAGGAAGGGAATGGGAATGGCATCAACACCGTGAATGGGTTTTGCAGTGAGGGTGAGCGGGAGGCACTGGTCTATATATAGTGATGTTATTGTAGCGGTGAAGGCCCGCCACTGGTGCATATATGGCAGCAGCTACCTATGTCCCGCGGCAACAGGGGATCTTATACGGTAGCAACCACTTTTCTTCCATGGCAAATGTGGCTCAAATTCTTCTTCAAATCCAGGACTTGAAGGAAAATTCTAGATAGAGAAATGACAGAATCCGTCTCAGGAGAGTCCTTGAATCAATGTGGAGAGTAAACAAAGTTAGACGAATGAGAAGGGTAAAACTGCCATTACATTAATATGACAAGGATAAAGCTGTAATTTTAAATAAGTTATTTTAAAAAATATATATATTAACAAAAGAATTGCATTATAATTGAATATGCATCTAAACAAGCAAATTATTTATAACTCTATGTTATACAATTTATTTGAGTTTATTCTAAATAATTAAGATATTAAAAAACAATCCAGGAACTTTTTTTCAAATAAAATCATGAAAATCTTAAAAACTTAAGTAATTTATCTAATTATGGAAAAATGGATACACCATCAATTTAAATTTTAATGAGAGATGTAAAATTTTAACAATCAATTAAATTCTAAAGTTTGGGCTCAGGGAGTCCTTGAAAAAGTTAAAAATAAATAAATAAATAACATTTTGAAATGATTCATAAAAATGATCATAAAATATATTTTTATTTTTATGATGGTTAAATATAAATTAAGAAAGTTTTGTTGATGTACCTGCTGGTTGGTGTTTGAGTTTAAAGCTTGAGATGGGTATTGGGTTCTCTCGATCTTTTATGGTGTGGTTCCTCCGCTTGATTATGTTCTGCGTCATCACGGCTTCTCTTCATAGCTTTTGTTGTTGATCTGTTGTCACCAAAATTCTCATGATTGTCTTCATCATCTTGGGTGCCAAGAAAATCTACCGACGAGATATGGTTCTGTTGATCGTCTTGACAGTATATAAGATGGACCCCACAACTTTTGAATTTTGATTCCCTAAAAAAATAATCTGACCAAAATGAAGCCTGAAGGTGCATATATTGATTGGAGTGGAACGCGTCCCTAAAAGAAATCTTAGGATAGTACACTAGCAACACTTGATCTGATTCACTATCATTAATCTTGTGGCATTTACTACAGGGAATTTGTACTATATTGTAAGCACATTCTCCTTCATCAAATTTCAAAGATAAAGAAATATTTTTTGATTGATGATGAAGACAGAAAAATCCAAATCCAAGGAAGTGGTTATCTTCATACCAATTCATAGGAAGCTCTATTCTTATTTGGCTTCCCATTTCCTGATGCAGTACCCACCTTGGAATTCCATTACCTCCTAGATTAATACTTCTCCATTTCAAAGGAGGCTGCACAGTTAAAAGTAACATTTCCAGAGGTGGGTCAGCTTAACAAACAAAGTAAATTAGAACTATTAATTGCAGAGAAAATAGGAAATTAAAATAAATATCAATTAATTCACAAGTACCTGTAATTAAAAGAGAGAAAAAAAAAAGTTTAAACAAAAATTGTACCTCAACTGTCTTGAACCATTTGAGGAGAAAAGACCAAAGAAGAGTAGATGGATTTGATAGAGTTCCAAAGATCGGGCAATCATGTGCATCTATTTTTCTTAGACTTGATGGAAGCTCTGGAATTTCTTCAAGCATCTTGCAATGACTGATATTAAGGCGTCTCAGATTACATAGTTGAGTAATAGCAATAGGTATGTGACACATACTGTTTTGACTTAGATCTAAATCTTCCAGCAAGGATAGGCACCATAAATCACTTGGGGCTACTCCATCCATCATATTCTGAGTTTCTAATAAACCAAGATTTATTAAATTTTCCATGTCCCCTGTGACTAGGTTTGGACAGTCATTGAGATTGAGTTTTCTAAGCAATTTCAACCAACAAATGCTACCTGGAAGACTCCTCAAGTTTTTGCAGTGGCTCAAATGCAAATAAATAAGATGATTTAAATATCCAATTGATGACGGAAGCTCTTTTATACACGTTCCACTTAAATTAAGGGACTTCAAGCATTCCATAACCTCCATGATTTCCGGAAAAGTCTCCAAGTTTGAACAACCAGAGAGATTAAGTTCTTCAAGGTATTTCAACCTACAAATGCTGCTCGGAAGACTCCTCAAGTTTTCACACTTCACTACCGCAAAGAAGCGAGATGTTTTAGAAACTCAATTGATGATGGAAGCTCTTTTATACACGTTCCACTTAAATCAAGCCACTTTAAGCATTCCATATCCTCCATGATTTCCGGAAAAGTCTCCAAGTTTGAACAACCAGAGAGATTAAGTTTTTCAAGGTATTTCAACCTATAAATGCTGCTCGGAAGACTCCTCAAGTTTTCACACTTCACTAACTGCAAATCAGCGAGATGTTTTAGAAACTCAATTGATGATGTAAGCTCTTTTATACACGTTCCACTTAAATCAAGCCACTTTAAGCATTCCATATCCTCCATGATTTCCGGAAAAGTCTCCAAGTTTGAACAACCAGAGAGATTAAGTTTTTCAAGGTATTTCAACCTATAAATGCTGCTCGGAAGACTCCTCAAGTTTTCACACTTCACTAACTGCAAATCAGCGAGATGTTTTAGAAACTCAATTGATGATGGAAGCTCTTTTATACACGTTCCACTTAAATCAAGCCACTTTAAGCATTCCATATCCTCCATGATTTCCGGAAAAGTCTCAAAGTTTGAACAATCAGAGAGATCAAGTTGTTCAAGGTATTTCAATCTACAAATGCTGCTTGGAAGACTCCTCAAGTTTTCACACTTCACTAACCACAAATAAGCGAGATGTTTTAGAAACTCAATTGATGATGGAAGCTCTTTTATACACGTTCCATTTAAATGAAGCGACTCTAAGCATTCCATAACCTCCATGATTTCCGGAAAAGTCTCAAAGTTTGAACAATAAGAGAGATCAAGTTCTTGAAGGTATTTCAACCTACAAATGCTGCTCGGAAGACTCCTCAAGTTTTCACAGTTCACTAACCGCAAATCAACGAGTTGTTTTAAAAACTCAATTGATGATGGAAGCTCTTTTATACACGTTCCACTTAAATCAAGTGCCTTTAAGCATTCCATAACCTCCATGATTTCCGGAAAAGTCTTAAAGTTTGAAATATCAGAGAGATAAAGTTTTTCAAGGTATTTCAACCTACAAATGCTGCTCGAAAGACTCCTCAAGTTTTTGCATTCATTAATAGATAGCAACTGAAGTGAGGTGAGATGATATATTGAGGATGGTAATTTTTCAATAACAGTTTCATCTATATAAAGACTTTTAAGAGAGACCAAGTTTTGAATTGTACTTGGCAAGCTCCTAATCTTTTGGCACCTTCCCAAATTCAACAAAGTAAGCTTCTTCAAGAAACCAATAGATGAGTCAACATTATCCAAACTTCTACAACCTTCAACATCTAGTTGCTCCAAATTTGGCATATTTGACAAG
This sequence comes from Vitis vinifera, assembly GCF_030704535.1. NCBI lineage: Eukaryota > Viridiplantae > Streptophyta > Magnoliopsida > Vitales > Vitaceae > Vitis > Vitis vinifera. The sequence continues at coordinate 11,148,338 of NC_081817.1, forward strand.
TGTGGGATTTCATTGAGCTGCTGAGATCCTGATAAATTCAAGATCTTTAACTCTTCTAGATACTGCAACAAAAGAAATTAATTATTTCATTTTAGCAAATAAATTCTCATGAACTTCAAAATTAATCTAAGGGAAGACACAATATAACTGAGTTTAATACTACCTTTTTCCCTTGCCAAAGGTGTTCTATATTGCTATGCTGCAAGTTGAGTTCAATGAGGTTCTCTCCATCAAAATTTGAAGGCAAGGATTTCAAAGAGTATCCTTCCCAATGAAGATATCTTAAATAATCTGAAGGAAATTCAAAGTCTTCAGAAAGGAGGAGCTTTTGACACCGTTTTCCCATATAATTAAGAAAACCACAACTCCAATAAATTTTGAATAATCTAAGTCTCCCCATCCTTTTGAAAGCTTCAGTAGTAAATGAGATCTCTCTTGATGTACACATGTCTAGAAATATCGCTTCAACTGCTTTCGTTCCCTAAAAATTAAAAGTACATGAAAATAAATAAAGAATGAAACATATAAAACCTTAGAAAAACTATAAAGATATATAATTTCTTAAACAAAAATAATGACACTATATATCAAGTAAGTTAATGCATTTGATCCATACCATTTTTTTTCTCAATACAAGGGAAATATCCTTAGGATCCCACAATCTGCTCCATTTCCCAGGCTCTTCAGGATGTTTATGTCGAACAATTTCTCTACCCATTTCTTCTACCAAATCATGCATCGTTATGGTATTACCACAAAGAGTTATGAGGCACTTGTCACTAAGAACTCTTATTCCAATCTCTGCATGCTTTACTAGTCTTGTTACATCATTTTTGTTCCATCCCTTGAAGCAACACACAATGTCAAGGAATATTTCTTGCTCTTTCTTGTCCAATCCATCAAAGCTTATCTTAAGTACATTTTGGACTTTTATGTTGGGATTTTCCTTTAGTTTTTGTAATGCATTTTCCCACTCAGGCACACTTTTACCAAAAAGAAAAGAACCCAAAACTTCAAGAGCTAATGGTAGGCCTTTCACATAATTTACTACATGATTTGAGAGGTCTACATAGTCACTTTGAGGAATGTTTTGTTTAAAAGCATGTTGACATAAAAGTTGAATAGACGCCTTGTAATTTAGTGCCTCAACTTTATATGATGCATCGACTCCATGCACATTTAGACAATGTTGATCTCTAGAGGTTATGATGATTCTACTTCCAGGACCAAACCAACTATGCCCTCCAGCTAAGAATTCTAATTGCTCCAAATTGTCTACATCATCAAGAATAAGAAGAACCTTTTTAGAGTGAGACCTGTTTCTTATCACATTAATCCCTTCATGAACATTACTTATTTTTTTATTTTTTCTCTTCATGACACCATTAAGAAGTTCTTGTTGTAATTTAAGTCGACTTGAGTAGTCTTTGGATCTTTCTCTAACATTTTCAAGAAAGATTCTACTCTCAAATTGATGTGAGATATTATTATATACAACTTTGGCAATTGTGGTCTTACCAATTCCACCAAGCCCATAAATCCCAATCATGCGAACATCATTTGACTCAATTTTTATCAATGATTTCAATTCTTCCAAATGAAAATTCATTCCAACTATGTTCTTGCTAACATGTAGTAAGAGCTTGGAGTTCAATTCTTTGAGGATGACATCAATAATTTCCTTGATAAGTCTTGTCTCATATCTGTCAATTACAAAGTGTATATGCTAAGTTAAAATAAGTTGTAAAAAATAAAAATAAAAATGTGAAGTAAATTAGCAATACTTAGATTCTCCACTATGATTGAACTAGTGGCTAATCAAATGTGAACCCCTACCCCCCACTAAAAAAAAAGGAAAAAAAATCACTCAATTTACTAATTTAAGTACTTTTTCAGTTTGTGAAGTATAATGCTAATTGAAAAAAAAAAAAGCAAAAAGGGAAACAAAACTTTCCCCACTTGAGGAAGAGGAAGGGGCGTAATTTTCTTTCTATACTATTTTCTATGTTATTCAAATATAAGGAAATAATTTTTTTTAACATTTTTTTTTTCTCTTAGCCATAGTAAAAAGTTAGGCTTCTCGGGTTTTTATGAAAATTTGTTAATAATTTCATTCATTATGACAATTTTTTTTTTTGTAAAGAAAAAAAAAAGGAAAAAAAATAGTATGATATCTAACAAATGGGTAGCTAGAAAACCAATATATTAATTCCATGCTAACACAATAGGAATATGAAAGTATTATGCTTATCAGAAGAAGGAGATCAATAGGAGAAACTAATTGTGACTTTCTTTTCGAGTAATAGATAATTTTTAAGATCACAAAATAAAATTAAGATTACAAAGAAGAGGGGAAAAAAAACATTATCAGTATGAGGAAATGCTGAATTGAATAGAATTTTCAATTAAAGTGAGCATGAATTTCATGAGCTTAACACGCATGGAATAACACTTCAAATTTTTTGTGGAAGTTGTTATGATGGTTCTAATGATTTTGTTTTTCAATTATTTATCTCCACATATATATATATATATATATATATATATATATATATATATATATATATATGATGTAATAGAAGAAAGAGAGTAGCAATTCAAAAGTAAATATTCCTTGAGAAAAATTGGGATAAGGTATAATGAGATAAATTATTTGAAAAAATTATAATTATTTTTTCACTTTTTTTATTTGGAAAGATTAAAATATATTTCGTTTTATAGAAAAAGATTAATTACTATTATTTTTTATAAAGACTAAAACAACTTTATTTGAACTTTTCATAATTTTCAAAGAAATAATTAATGTAATATAATGTATGTTATTTCAATTTCAAAAATTATAAAAAAGAAAAAATAATCCAATATTTTCTCATTTCATTTGTAATAAAAAAAGATATAATAAAATAATTTTAGGTAATTTTTCTATTTTTTTTAATTATTAAAGTGTATTTGGGCATATTAATACTTTAGTATTTTTTTTCAATTCTACTTTATTTTTATATTTTATTATTAAAAAATAAATTTTTTAGCAATAACTATTTTTTAATTTTAATTTAATTTATTTTTATTTTTATTAATAAAAATCTTCAATATTATTGATAGTAGTCAATGAACTCTTTGTTAAACTTTAATATGAAAAGACATGAAATGATAATGATGAGCCGTTGGATTATTATTATAAAAAGTGTCAATCTAATATTAAATACTCTGAATCCTTAAGGATGATTAGAATTTTGAAAATTAGAAATCGAAATCTTGAAGAATTATTTAAAGATGAAAATTTTAAAAATAAATAAACAAATAAAATAATAATAATAATAATAATAATAATAATAATAACGAAAATAATAATAATTAAATAAATAAATATGAAAATTAGAATTTTGGAAATTAAATTTAAAAATCAGAATTTTGAAGAATTATTTAAAGATGGAATTTTTAAAAATAAAATTTGAAAATAATTAAATTTTATGAAGTCAACGTTTTGAAAACTGAATTTTTAAAAATGGGAGTTTTTGAAAAATTAAATTAAATTTGGAGCTTTGAGAAATCAAATTAAAACTGGAGTTTACAATTAAAATTTTGAAAATGAAGTCTTTGACATTAAAAGTTGGAGAGAACTAAGAAAATAATAAAAAGAAGAAATGGTCTTAGCATGGCCAAACGTGTACAGCATGTCCTTTTAAGGAATAAACAAATGAAAAAAAAAGGGCACCACAAAGTTTTTTTAAAGGACAATATAATGTGCACTTTGATTATACATACAAACAAATACATATTTATATTCACATGCGCCAAACAAAAGCGGTGCAACATTGTACACAAGGATGCATATTAGAAGAGCCAAAGTGGAAAAAAAATAGGACCCTACACTCCTTATAGAAAGTGTCGGTAAAATTTAAGAAAGAGAGGAGCCTGTCAATCATTATAAACTTCCAGACCATGAAAATAGGGAGTTCACACAACATTTTTCAGTTCCAGCTCTCAAGGCTCCACATGTGAAACAAAATGTTTAATTAAGTACCATGAGATATCCAAAAAGGTTAAAATCATAAATAAGGGCTCAAGCCCCCTCAACTCAAAATAAAAGTATCCAAACCCATTTTGCTTTATCCAAAATCATATATCTACTAAGTAAGAAATAATAGGAAACCATGCTCTTTCTCAACCTTGCTCTCTGTTCTGCTTGGTCTTTTTCATTGTAGTGCATTTCTGAAACCTTTTAATATTGAGGTGCAGACACCTCCTTAACATGTAACTTACCTACAACCCAACTAATCACAACCATGTCTTTGACAAACAACAAATACCAAACACCAAAAGCCTTGAAATCACTTCTAATATAAGCACAGTTAGCTAGGAAGCATAAACAACTATACAGTGAAAATGTATCATGATTGAAAATTAAATTTTAATGTTAAAACTACCATTCTAACCTAAAAGCCTATAATCAACAAACAATGTATATATCAAGCCAACCAACAATTAGGCTAATATCCTAACATTTTTTCACATGTAGCATCCTATCACACATGAACGCTTTAATCCCAAAATTAAACTACCATTTTAATCCAAAATCTTAAGCTATGAGGTAGCTAGCTTCCGCTAAAAGCCTCAAGATATAACTCAACTAGTTCTCCATGTTTCTGATAGCTCCATCACCTCCTGGAGCACATTCCCTTCAATTAGAAAACAAAAGTGATTTTAGATTGGTGATACTGGTTGTTGCCTGAGTGATTCCCCTCGAGCAAAAGTGGCTTGGCTTCCAGCAAGCTCTCCTCTGTTCCTCGTTTTCTCTGTAAAAGCTCTCCCCTCTGGTAAAATCTCCTCAGGCTCCTCGCTTCTACTCTCTACTAATTTCCTCTCTCTCCTACCCACAACTCTCCTCATCCTGCTAGCTTATCCTCGTCTCCTGCCCAAAAAAAAATATCTCCCTCTCTAAATCGCATCTACTCCCGTTGTCTTTCCGTCCCCTCTGGCCGCCACAACCAGCTCACCCCGTCCCATCTAGCCGCCCCATGCAGCTTAATCCGGGGTGGTCAGAAAAATAATAATAAAAATAAAAAAGAACCCCTCTATCGCACCGAGGAGTCTACAACATGCAAATGCAATTTTTTTTTTTTTTTTGTCAGTAGCAAGTAGCAACAACAACTTTTCTCTTTGTTCTTGTTTGTTACGATTTGATTTTTTCCAAAGGAGAATAAAATTTGTAATAGTTTACATTTTTTTGATTTAAAACAAACAAAAAAAATGTAAACTACTACAAATTTTATTCTCCTTTGGAAAAAATCAAATCGTAACAAACAAGAACAAAGAGAAAAGTTGTTGTCAGTTTTTAAATCAACATTTTTTAAATCCTAGTCCTTTGAAGTGTAAGTCTATAGGACTATACTTCTTACTATTTATATCTAATTAAGTCCCTCAATTAAAATTATTTTTTATTAAAAAATAATTAGTTAAATAAAAATTCCTACTAATAAAAAAAAAAAAGATAAGATCATAGCTATAGGAAAAAGAGATTTTCACAAAATTTTCATAAGATTTTCCTAAATTTTGTACCTTAATATTTAGGTCATATTTTTCGTACCTCAATACATAAGTAACATTTTGTACCCTAGTACCTAGGTCATTTTTTAAAAAAATTCTTTTTAATTTTTTGTATTTAAATCACATTATTCGTAACTCAATACCTAGGTCACCTTTTTTGTATCTTAGTAACTAGGTCACATTCTTTGTACCTATGTCACATTTTCTATATCTTAATGTTTAGCAATTTTTTTCAACAAAGACTTTTATTATTTTACAATTATTTTCCTAATGTTATTATCTTTGTTTTTGTTTTTACCTTTTACTTTTAATATAAACTTATTGAACAATCAATTTTCGTAAAAGCTTAAACTTGGAAGATTTGATTTAATATATATATATATATATCATGCTCCTTAATAAAACTTGTTTTGTTCGTTTATTTATTTTTTTGATTTTTTCTTATATGATTAGGATTCATTTGTTCCTGTTCTTTGTCATACTGATTAATTTTTATTATACTTCGTTAATTTAATAGGTAAAAATATATATGTATCTACATGCATGCACATATTTATTTATCTAGATATAAAAAATATCGGCTCTGTTTGGTTCCCGGAAAATGCTAGAGAAAGAAAATTGGGAGGAAAAATTGAAGGAAAGAAAAAGGAAAGGAAATGAATATAATTTTTTTCACTTGTTTGATTATCCATGGAAAATTTAAGGGAAAAAAAAAAAGAATTCATTTTCTTTTGTTTGGTTAACCACAAAAAAAAAAATATAAGGAAAAATGGAAGGAAAATAAAATTAACAATTTGTCTTAAATGGTTATCAATTTGTTGAATAATAAAATAAATTAATCCAATAAAAAAACTGTTGAAAAATATGAATTTTTCGACATAAAACATTGCTCATAAAATGTCTTTGCTATTTTTTTTTTATTAATAATTATAAGATTTATGTATAAAATTTTCCTCATGTAATACAAATAAAATATATGAGTAAATAACTATTTTTTATTTTCAAGGGAACATTTATAGCTAATAAAAAGCTCTTAAAAAATTCAAAAGGATTTTAGAAATCAAAATTTAAAAATAAAATATGTTCATATATTTTTACATGGAGAAAGGATTATTATATGCTGCATGCTACATGCACAATATATATATATATATATATTAAAAAAAGAAAAGAAAAAACAAGGGTTAATTTGATGCACCTTTGTTGAAAAGAAGGGTCCTAGTAGAGCACCAAAATGATACTTTTTCGGTGAGTTCCAAGAACACATAATACCCCACCAATTATTAAGTCTAATGTGTGTAGTCGGTTTTCATAATTTTGTATTTTATTACTTTATATCTAAATTTCATCATTTTTTAGCTAAGTGTTATTTATTTTTATTTTTATTCAATATTATGAAATAATGATAGATATAGTTTTGAATTATGTTTATAAATTATTTTTTAAAACAGTTTCTTGTTTTTTAAAATAAAAGATCAAAAAAATAAGTTAATAATTAGAAAATAGAAAATAATTTTATATTTTTAAAAACATGAAATAATTTTCTTAAAATCACAAAATATGATATTTTTAAATAATATATTTGAATTACTTTCACTTATTTTTAAAAAAATTACCTTAAAAATAATGATAAATAATAGAAAAAGGTAAAATATTACATATAAAAATTATATTTAAAGTATAGTAAAAAAGATTTTAAAAAAACTGGTTAAGAATAATTCAAGTTTCAAAAATTGTTTTCAAAAATAATTTCCAAAAATTGCCTTGGTTTTTTCTTAAAAATAATAAATAAAAAAAATTGCTGGATTGTATAAAATTCTTTCTGGCCTTTAACAGTAACAAGGTGCTTTGAAGTCCTAAAGGAGAGGAGGCTGAGCAGAATTGATAAAAATAATGGGCACAATAGATCCCCCGATAAAATTTCCCCCCCCCTTTGCCCTTCTCTTTTCTCCTTATTTTCCTTATTATTTTTTAAGGAAAATAATGGGGAAAATATTACAATATTTTCTTTCATACTTTCCTTTATATTTTTTTTCAATCTTATTTTCCATGTCATCCAAACTAAAGAAAACTATTTTCCTTTACATTTTTTTTCCTTTCCTTAGCATTTTCCGGGAACCAAACAGAGCCATCATGTATTTCTATATGATTACGTTTTCCCTCCTCTTTCAATTTTTTCCCAAAAGCATCATTAAGAAACCCTTATTTTATTAGTTTCGATAGAATTTTTGAACCATTTAACTTTTAGCTAAGACCACTACAATCCATGTAATTCTTTTAATTGTTTTTTCATAATATTTATATAACAAGATATCACAATTATGAATATGAGAAATCCCTTATTAATATTTAGGTCATTGACGTTGTTATTCCTTGGGAGTTGGATAAGAAATTTCCTCTACCTATTCAAGAAATGTAGATCTTTATAGGAAATGTGCATGAACCCAAACTAACCCAAAAGTTAACAACACCTATAACCTTTCACATTGAAATGTTGGATTCAAGTAAACCTTCCTTCCTAAGTTATTGCAATATTCCTCTCTAAGTTTTAATCCCTTGGTATTCAACAACATAATGCCTTTCACAAAAGTAATTTTCTTTGTCATAAATAATTAAAGTGGTGAAAAAGTCCAATACCATTTCAAATATAAGATTACTTTAAAAATTAGATTTTAGTAGTATATTACAAGAACATCTAAGAAGTCACAGATTCTACCAAATTGAGAAATCAAAGAACTTTTCTAAAAATTAGATTTTAGCAAAGTGAAGGTTACACGTAGAATTTAAGGATCCCCATCTTCATATGCTTCTTTGCTAAATATTTTATTGCTCCCCAGACAATGATATTCTTTCCCCATATAACCATGGGATCCAGCTGTGTCTGCTTGGAGAAATCAAAGAACTTTTCTAACAATACCCATTCATCTAATTATTCATAAGCAATACAAATCCAATTCTAAGTGCTAAAACCTCATGTCAGGGTTTTAAGAATTAACATTCGATTTGTAGCCCAAATAAAGTTTATCAATAGAACAATTGTTGGGTTGCAATGATTGACATGCGTGTCACACTAATGCATGTGTATGTTTATCCTCAAATTTCCTAAGATGCTTAAGCAAAGGGTCAGCATGACTTTTCTTGGACTGACAGACATGGCTAATTCGTATATCCTCAAATTTCCCAACTTCCCACATAGCCAATTTGTATGAAATTGGATTTTCTTCTGCTCCATAAGAACTTCACTGTTGATGGATCTGTCTTAAAGCAACCTGAATGCCATTTATCAATTTTTATGTGATAGAACAGATAAAATCCTTCTCAACCATGTCCCTCACAAGAAAGCCTCTAAGCAAAGAGTCTGAAGCCATGGTCACAAAGTTGCTGATGATTGGGTGCCTAACATTGTGCTTCCCTTTATTATAGTTTGGTAAAATTTCCCTTCTTTTCTTGCACTAGATGCATCTCACTGGAATGTTTAGAGACATAAAACACATCACTAAATCACTGTGAACATGGTTTTTCTACCCATCAATTGGGCTGAAGGAGCTAAGCGAGACTTCATCCTCCAAATTCCTGCAATTGGACAAGACAATGATGTCGTATCAGTAGCCAGAATACAATTAATCACATCAAGATTAGAAGAAGTAAAATGGGTTTCATTCAACAAACAAGACCTACAAATGAAATCGATGATCTCTTTCAACAATCCAAATAACCCAGATTCAATTCGAACGCATGCCAAGAGTAACCTAAGCCCTCACAAGTAGGGAAAGCCCAAGATTCAACCAACATGGAAACCATGCATTGTTCCCCTTTCCCTTCTCTTCATCTCTTTCATTCATCAGTTCCCCAACAAATTGAAAAAACTCAAAAGACTCAGTTTCTGATTTCATCATAAAGTTTGCAATTTTTTTGCTTGAAGAAGCACTTCCCAAACACTTCAAAAACCTGAAACATAGGATTCCTGTTTTAGTAAAAGAATCTACGAAATTTTGTCTCCGAGAAAAAGAATCCCCTTCTCCCTTTTTCTCTTTTCCCTCGCCTGAAAAACCTCAAACGTTCAACTTCATTTTCCATCATATTTGTTGTTACCTTACATAAGAAACGAAAAGAGAGCTAAAAAATGAAGCTTGAATCTCAAAAGATTACCTGACATAGAAACCGTCTTCCGGATTCACAGTCTCCTAATCCATAGGGATCTTCCACTGAGAAATCAAACAAGCAATACTAAAACTGAGATTGAATGAAAGGAAAACGTGAAGTAGAAACTGGGAGTTTCTAGGGATTGAACACGGCAGCATGACAGGCAAACCCAGTTTCAAGACAAGTGCTGAAGCCCTCTGCTGTTGAGCTCTGGGCAGTCACTGTCTGGACAAGACAGATTTCGATTTCCTATTGGACGATTTTGCCTCCCAGAGTAGATCGCTGCAAAGCGCTTTTCGGCGCCTGCTATTCGATTCCTACTTATGCCACCTTCCTCTGATATGGCTCCTAGGAGTTCCATGTCATATTCCTCTAGTGCATCCAACAGTATTTATTGGCTCATAAAAAAATTAAATCATTTTGAAATTTCATTTTGAAAGCATAAGAGTTTATATAAAATATATTATTTTTGAAATTTAAATTCTAAAAGTTTATTTAAAAAATATGTGATGACAATGTGGACCCCGCATTTTGGCTCATGCGTTTTCCACTCGATGACGAACTCGATTTTTATTTGAAAATGATTTTATTTATTAAAAAAAAATGACTTAGAGTCGCCACTTATATTTGTTTTATTTTTAAAAGGGTAAACAAAATAAGAAAAAAAAACTCTAAGTGTGACTCCTTATTTTAGAAAATGTGGTTTGTGAAAAACCGAATCGGGCTTAGGGGTCAGGTTACTTATCGGGAAGGTACGGTAAAGACCGTAGTACCACTCTAAGTCCCTAAAGTTGGGTCTCTACTCATCAAACGAAGCTGACGTGGCAATCAATAGGAAAATCAATGGATACTCAAATCTATTATGCACATATGGGAATCAAAACATGCATAGAGAATGATTAGAATGAGAGTGGATGCGTACCTAGGCCACGAACGAGCAATGCGCTATCATAAAAATGGGGTTAGTGTACAATAAAGAGCACAAAACATATCACATGCATCACCAAATAGAAATTAAAACTATTCGAGGGAAAACTGGATTTTTGAAATTTATTTGAAAATTGGAGACTTAGAGATTATTTGAAAATTGGAGTTTTAGAGATTATTTGATTTTTTTTTTTTAGAAATTAAATGTAAGAATGAGAATTTTAGAAATTAAATTTGAAAGAAATTGGAATTTTGAAAATTATTTGAGAGTTTGGGATTTAAAAAAAATTAAATTACGAAAATTGGGACTCTGGAAATTAAATTTTGAAAGAAATCAGAATTGAAAATTATTTGAGAAGTAGAAACTATGAAAATTGAATTATAAAAATTGGAAATCTTGGAAATCATTTGAAGGCAGAATTTTTTAGAAATAAATGAATAAAATGATAATAATAATGATAATAATAAATAAGTAATGGAATAAATGCGAGAATTGGAATATTGGAAACTGAAAATTAAGTTTGGAAATTGGAATTTCAGAGAACTAAATTTGGAAATCGGAATTTTGAAGAATTATTTAAAGACGAAATTTTTAAATAAATGAATAAGTGAATAAATAAATGAATGGAATAACAATAATGACGAAATAATAATGATTTAGATAAATAATTGTGGAAGTTAGGATTTCGGAAATTGGAAATTAAACTTAGGGATTGGAAATTTAAAGAATTATTTAGGGATGAAATTTTAAATAAATGAACAAGTGAATAAGTAAATGAATAGAATAACGAAAATAATAATGATTGATAAATAATTATGAAGATGGGAATTTCGGAAATTGGAATTTGAATTTAGAGATTGGAAATTTGAAGAATTATTTAGAGGGGGGATTTTAAATAAATGAATAAGTGAATAAGTAAATGAATGGAATAATAATAATAACGAAAATAATAATGATTAGGTAAATAATTGTGAAAATTGGGAAGTGAATTTAGGAATTGGAAAATCGAAGAATTATTTAGAAATGAAATTTTAAATAAATGAATAGATCAATAAATAAATAAACAGAATAATAGTAATAACGAAAATGATAATGATTAGATAAATAATTGCGAAAATTGGAAATTGAATTTAGAAATTGGAAATTTGAAAAATTATTTAGAGATGGAATTTTAAATAAATGAATAGGTGAATAAATAAATAAACGGAATAATAGTAATAACAAAAATAATAATGATTAGATAAATAATTGTGAAAATTGGAAATTGAATTTAGAAATTGGAAATTTGAAAAATTATTTAAAGATGAAATTTTAAATAAATGAATAAGTGAATAAACAAATAAACGGAATAATAACAATAATGAAATAATAATGATTAGGTAAATAATTGTGAAATTTGGGAAGTGAATTTAGGAATTGGAAAATTGAAGAATTATTTAGAGATGACATTTTAAATAAATGAATAGGTGAATAAATAAATAAACGGAATAATAGTAATAATGAAAATAATAATGATTAGATAAATAATTGTGAAAATTGAAAATTGAAATTAGAAATTGGAAATTTGAAAAATTATTTAGAGATGGAATTTTAAATAAATGAATAGATGAACAAATAAATAAACGGAATAATAACAATAATGAAATAATAATGATTAGGTAAATAATTGTGAAAATTGGGAAGTGAATTTAGGAATTGGAAAATTGAAGAATTATTTAGAAATGGAATGTTGGAAAATTAAAATTTCGAAAATTGGAAACCTGAAAAATTATTTTAAGGATGGAATGTTGAAAAATTAAATTTCAAAAACCGGAATATTAGAGAATTACTTTGATATCCAAAATGTGAAGAAATAATAAAAGAAAGTGGTGATCCCCCATGCAAGTTACACGTCTCCAGTAGTGGTAATGAACCCATTTTCATGTATGTTGCAATATTATCACATCCACACCACCATCCCATTTTTTATGCATATATATCTAACACTCTCACCACAAACCCATTTTTATTTTGCATATTCACCATGACTTCTAGCTTGTAACCCAGCCGGTGCTGTAGAGACCTCTCATTGCTCTGTCCGTTTGTTTCATTTTCGTTGGTAATGCTTGAGTTTTCATGCGCTGAAGGCTTGCGAGTTTCTAGCAACTCTTTTAGCCTCTTGGCGGCCATAGCGGCTAAACTTGTGTGCGTGCAAGCTCGGGACAGAAAGGCTGATGGGAAAATTGTGTGGGGATTGCATAATCTATCCTCACCATGGCATGCAAAGGCCGCCGAGTATGGAAGGCTCCGAGGTAGAATAAGCATGCGCGGGCTGCACATTGCATGAGAAGGCTTGGGGAGGGTAATGAGGGATCGTGTGCATGAATTGCATGCACATGGGAGGACATGGGATAGGTGAATGGGAAATGAATGGTGGATGAAGAGTGTTGGAAAGTAGTGAGATGGGTATTATGGGTATATGAGATATGAAGGAGGTAGCGGGAGGGGTATTGGGTACGAGCAGTGGGCACGATGATAGTGAGCTTAGAAGATTCGGAGACATGACTAAGGTGGTGAACGTGGCCATGGGTAAGTGGGGTGTGAAGCTGGAAGTGCGCATGGGGGTATGAAATAAGAGGAGTGGGTTACGTGGTAGGATGAAAATACGGGACGTGCGCATGAAGATGGGTAGAGTGAGAAATAGGTATAAACAATTAGAAGGGTGGTGAGAGGAGTGGGTGACTTGGGTATTGGGAGATGGAGATACGGGTGGTGGTAGGCATGGGTATGTAAATGGGTGTGAAGGTAGTGAGATGGGGTGGGCTTGGTGAGATGGAGGTGACCAAAAATGGATTTCAGATAGGTTGCAAAGGGAAAAAAAATCGTGATGGCTAGCAACTCATTAAAAAAAAAAAAAAAAACTCGAAGCAAGCCTAGAAAATAAGTTAGAAATCAAACACATCATGAGTGTGAGCAAACTCTGACATCAAAATAGAATATCCTAATACTCAGATAGCACAATAAAAATGGCATGAATGCGAAAGGGTCAATAGCCTGTGGAAATATTACCTGAGTCGTCTTCCTTCAAGATGATGCTTCTGTGTGTTTTCCCATTTCTCTTCTCATTTTCTGGGTATCCCCTCTCTAAGTGTCTCCCCCCCAGATCACCTGCTCCAAGTTTTTTTCTCTCTTTTCTTCCCTTCATCATTTTTTTTTCTTCCCGTTCTTCTATTCTGCTTCCCTTCTTTGCTACTCCAGCTAGACTCTCTTCTGTAACCCCCCTTTAGCTTGCTCCCCAAGCCAATGAAAAAAAAAAAACTCCCTGCCACAGCCTATAACCAACCACCTTTTGCTCTACTATCCCCCTTTCAAGCGGCCAGTCCCATTTCACCGCCTCATGCAGCCTATTCTCGGGTTGATGAAGAAGCGGGAAAGAAGAAAAAAAAGAAAATAATAATAAATAATAAAAAAACAAAAGACATGCCTTCCATCTGAGGGGGTCTACAAATATGATTCGCGTGTAACTCCAAATGGGTCATTTAATCAAAAACATTTATAAAACCTATGACCTCATACTAACGTAGCAAAGCTACTATAGTATAGTGGTTCTAGGGTCGAACTCTGGGATGGGTTTTCATTCTACCAGTGATATACTCAAAATTAGAAATTGTATTTAATGATTTCCTTAATCAAAAACTTAAAGTTTAAAAGAAAATAAAATTTGTTTTGAAAGTGTTTGAAACTAAACTAACATAAACTAATTAAAAATGGAAGAAAGAAAGTCTCCCGGAGCTAAGGGTTGCTAGGATCAAGTTCAGAATAGAAAGTGGAAAATTCCGGATTTTTCTCCTCGCATTGGGGATTTAACCTATAGTTATTTCCCGAACCGGTATAGGTTTGACAATGAAGATTTAATCCATAAAAGGTCAATAGAAATGGTAGTCAAGGTCCATTAATGGCTTAAGACACTATGGGTCTTCACCTTGAATCACTTTCCAATGACTCGTATATGATAACTAATGGACTAATATGGATCTAGCAATAAGCATTCATAAAGACCTGAAGCTTACCATGTATTGGTCATTCAAAGTGATTCTAAGGGATTTAAAGCAAAACTTTGGATTTAGAAGCCATTTATGAATTCCAACTACCTGAATTTAATGCATGGAAGCTTTCCACCTTTTCATCTGGACTTTTCACCTAGCTTCCTTTACTCCAAGAAACCGAAAGTTTAGCCTCTCATCCTCCGGGCAAACATCCTTAGAGGTTGTTTGGCTTCCAAGAAAAAGAAAATAATAAAGAGAAAAGAGAAACGAGAGAGCTCTGTAAAATTCTAAGTGTAAAAACGTAATACGTATTCTATATTCTATATCATCCAAGAGGTGATTTCCACCCCTTATAAAGTCTTTACAAAAGCAAAAGCTTGTGATTGGTTAGTTACAAGGATAAGAAAGGAAATTACATCACAAAATACAAAGGAAAATATCTAAAGTGGAGTCGGCTAAAACAGAGCAAAATTCGCAACACGCATGGGTTATGCGAATGTTATGCGAATTTCGCATAACACCTTGTGGAGTGCGAAATTTTCGCATAACCTGGAGCAGTTTTCTTCCGAAGGCCATATCTTCCTCATTTCAGCTCCAAATCGTGCATGGTTTGAAGCGTTGGATTCTTGACTTCCAGAGCTTTGAAATGGTATATAGCATGTAAAAAATGGACTTCGGAAAGTGCTCGAAAAGTGCGAAAGAAGACTGCAGCTGCTGTCCTCTGATTTTTTCACTTTGCTTCACTTTGCTTCTCTTTGCTTCTCTCCTTTGCTTGACTTGTCTTAATGATCCAAAAAGCTGTCAAAACATTAAAAATAGCTACAAATATGATTAGAAGACATTGCTAGGTCCTTAACATGCCAATTGGACTAAAGATGGAGAACTACTACACAAAAGTGCTTAAAACATAATGCATTAAAGGTGTAAAATAGCACTTTTTGGGTAGTAATCACTCCCCCCAACTGACACATTGCTAGTCCCTGAGCAATGAAGGAAAGAAAAATAAAAAAATAGATAATATAATAATTTACAAAATCATGCTGATCACTCCAAAAAATAACCAAGTGGCATGATTGGATCAAACTCTCTCGTGGCAAGTCAAGGATATAAAACTCAATCATCAACAAGAGTCATCAAATAACTTACCTATCACAACATTCAAAGAGTGGGCATTATGCAAATTTGAGTATCAAAATAATTTCCACTCCCAAAGGACCAACTCTTAATCTTCCACAAAAATCTAAGTGTTAAGATGCTTAGTTTCCAATTATAGTGTATCAAACTATATTCTCCCCCCAACTAAGGTTTTTCTCTAACTTTAGCAACACTAACTCATATATAGAAGGCTAAGAACGCACCTCTTTTTTTTTTTTTTTTTTTTTTTTACACTCATATATATACTCCACCCATCCACCCATGTAACGAGCAGTGAGGTCGGTGGCTCCCAACCATTGAAGGCTTAGGGCACCAGGTTTTAAAGATTTTCACCATATACCCCTCGGACCTTGCTTGGGTTTCAAAGCAAGTGAAGCAAAATTTTTTTCATAAGACACATTGGCCTTTTATAAGGTGTCCCAACACTAATAGAATGAGGTCAATGGCACTAAGTCAAAAATTTCCTAAGTTTAGGGGATGAAAAAGTTTTCCATCTTATAACTGGAATCTAATGTGTTCAATGTGTGAAAAGATTAGAGTGGAAGACTTAAGATTGAAATCAAAAGGAGCTTCAACAATTTATCAACTTTAATAAGCATAATACAAACTCTAAGACTATGGCAATAAGATAAGAATTTAATTTCTCCTATTTATTTTTGAGAATTTATCTTTAAGAAAACAAGGAGAGTTTGCAAAAAATTTGTTAGCAAAATAACTTAACCAAAAAAAAAAAAATTCAACAAATTACTTCCTCAACTCTCCCCCCAACTAGGATGAACATTGTCCCCAATGTTCTAAAAGAAAATGGTAATAAAAGGGAGGAAGTGATACCTCCTGATAGTAAGGTACTCTGAATAGAGAGGAGAAACCACATGTTGCATAAGAAAAGAAAAATCATAAGAATAATGATTAGAGGAAATAAAAAGGAATAGCTAAAATACACAAAAAGGAAGATGTCTATATAAACTGAGAGAGTACAATATACAAGACAAACATGGAATATGTCCAATCCCAGTATAAAAGTGGTCCAAAATACATAAGACATCCAAAAAACATAGAATATAGATACAAAAAGGGGAAATGAGTGATCGTATGATCAAGTAGTAGGCTCCTCTGGTGGATAGGAGGGGTCCTCTGCTGGAACTGAGGAAGGCACCGCTACAGGTGGAGCTGGTGGCACAAGACCGAGGTGCTGCTGAATCTCACGGAGAATGAGAGTCTGCTGGTCCTGCTGAATCTGGAAGTGGTCCATGCGCTCCATAATGGCCGTCTGAGTAGTGGTCAGAGTCTGAAAAGAAGTGAGCAAGGCACGGTACTCTGAACCAGGAATAGTGATGGGCGGCTCTACGGTAGGAGGAACAGTAGGTGGGGCATCAGATGATGCTGTCTCTGGTACAGGCTCCGAGGGAGCTGAAGTGGATGGAGCAGGAGGGACTTCCCTTGGCTCGGGAAGTTTTGGGGAATGCTGATGGAGCAATAGCTGAGTCCATTGTTCAAGAGAGAAGCTCTCTCGACAATGGCGGCGGGGCTCAGCCTGAGGGTCTGCAGGAAAACCCATATGTGCCAAAACATGGCATAGCAGCCGAGGGAAAAGTAACTGAATGGAGGCCGCCCTCGTAAGACGCCGCTTATGTACCTTCTCCTCAAAATGGAGGAGAGCGGCCATAATCAAATGATGAGGACCAAAGTAGTAGCCCTCAAAGATACGAAATAATGCCTCTAAAATGGCCCCTCGCCTCTGTACTGTATGCTGAAGAGGAAAAAGGTTGGTGCGAAGCACCACATCAACTAGGAGCATCCCTGGGGGAAGCTCCCTCCTGAAAATGGTCCTCTGGGAAGATGTCCCTCGAGATAGGCTACGAACCATGTCCCACTCAGAAAGTGGGGCCCAGCGTCTAAATGCAGTGGGATCAGCTGGTGCATAAGGGATATGGAAAGCCTCGGCAATTTGTCGAGTCCCCAAAATACCCTGGCGTCCATCAATGGTAAAAAGTATCGAGGCTGGTACCGGGACGCCATGAGTAGTCATAGACTGGTAAAAGTCTAAAACTACTCGAGGATAAAAGAACTGGGGTGGAGTCATAAAGGGTACAAGATGGTACCTCTCAAGTAGGCTGTATGAATCCCGCAAGTCAGTCTGCTGGCGCAAAATAGTGTGCTCAAAATATGCCTCGACATGAAATGCTTTGGATCGGCAATCTGAGTTGCCCTCAATGGGTGAGCTGGGACTGTGAATCCCGAGGTGCTTTAGAAGACTCTCCTGGCTCTGAAGTCTTGGCTTTCTTTGTAGGAGGACCCCGAGGTGGAATCTGAGTAGGGGCCACAGGTGTGGCAGATGCTCTCCTCGTATGGTATCTGCTCTGAGAGGCAGAATCAGCTAAATGTGGCGGCGCATCTAGTGGGATCCGCACAGGGGTGGCTCTCTCACTGCTCTGGGGAGCTGAGGTATGTCCTCCTCGGGTTTTAGGCATAATGAAGTAATGAAATGAGGCTCACAGGCTTTGGATTGGGGAGGGCAGAGATGGAAAAAGTGAAAAATTCGCACAAGGTAGGGGTTATGCGAAAATTTCGCATAAGGGGGAATGTTATGCGAAAATTTCGCATATGCACTATTCACACGCCCACTTGAAGTTTTGAAGCTCATTCAAATGGTGGAAATTTTTGGCTTTTGAGGGTGGGAAATGCTGGCTAAGGTAAGAAAATGATTTTTCATGGTGAATAGGCTTGGAAATTGGAGCTTTTTCACGAAGAAATTTTGAAAATTGGAGCTCCTCTACCTGGCGGCCATGGGTTCTCTTTGAAGAAAACGTGGCTTGAATACTTAGCTTGAGGTTTTGGATTGGTAAATACAAGGCTGAAATTGGTTGAGGGATGGATTTAGAGTGTTGAGTGAGGAATTGTGAGGTTTTTGATGGTGGAAAGAGCTGAAAATTGAAGGGGTGGACGGTGATGAATAGTGACTGCCGCGGCTATGAGGTGGAGTTATGGAGATGGGCTGCCATGGTGGTGTTGAGAGTGGGGAATGATGAAGAAAAGAAACTTAAGGAAGGGATTTGGTGATTGGAAGAGAGGTGCTATGAGAAATGAAGAAGAAATTGAGCATGGGAAGAGGAGAACACGGTCTTTAAAGAGGAAATGCAAATTTCGCATTACCCCTTATGTTATGCGAAAATTTCGCATTCCTGTGAGTACCCAGACAGAGAGCATGGTTTTGCAAATTTGTCTCAAAAACGAATTCGCATATGGTTCGCATATGGCTCGCATTCCTGTGAAATTCGCATAAGGGATTTTGGGAAGGGACCGAGAGCATGTTTTTTTGGAAATTGCCACAAAAGCATTTTCGCATAAGGGGTGTGTTATGCGAAAATTTCGCATAACAGGAAATGTTGTGCGAAAATGGCTGAAACTTGGTTTTTTTCTCCCCTGTTTTGCCTTACTTTCACCATGACTTGATTCCTCAAGCTTTCCCACCTGAATGTTAACCCAAAAAACCAATTAAAAACACATTAGAACGGTATTAAAGTCAAAAATAAAAATCAAAACATGGAAAAACACAAAAAAAATAGATTAAATTAAAATCAACTTAAAAGAAAACAAAAAGAGGATGAACTCTTTAGTCTTTGAAGAGACTAAGTTCAACCATAAACCAAGTATTTTCATGTTGGAGGTGGATCAAGGAGGATGAATTCCTCCTTGTCTCGAGAAAATGATTCTATATAGGGCTTGAGACGATGCCCATTCACTTTGAAAGTTCGAGTGCTATTGAAGTTGAGTAGTTCCACTACTCCATTTGATTGCACATCATGAATTATGAAAGGACCCATCCACCTTGATTTCAATTTTCCCGGAAAAAGATGAAGCTTAGAGTCATAAAGCAAGACTCTTTGTCCCAAAACAGCCCCCATAGCAAGATCATCAAAAAAACTAAGTTAAATCAAACCAAAATAAAATTAAAGCAAGAAATCAAAATTAAAACAAGTTTAAAAATAAAACAAAAAGATATGGACTAACTAGTCTTTAGAAAAACTAAGTCCATAAAAAAATTGGATCCGGATTTAGCTTGCCCGGATCCCATATGAAGTTTGCATTTAAATCAATAGGAAATGACTTCAAAACTAGCTTTGGAGGGTCCTCCCTAGCTACTCCTTTTAAGTCCTCCTCATTGAACAAGGGTAAAATCTCTTCCTTTCTCCTCCAAGGAGACATGATGGCTAGCACATCAGAGGGTTCAGGTAACCCTTCTTCAAGCACTTCAAGGCTTTCATTCAAGCTCTCTTCTAAATTCTTGTCACAATGCTCTTCAACCAAGGTGTTGATCAAGCACACCTCCTCCAATCCTTCCTCTTCTTCTGGGTGAAGATGCCTCTTGCATAGGTGGAATATGTTTAATTCCAAGGTCATATTCCCAAATGTGAGCTGCATCACCCCATTTCTACAATTGATGATGGCATTGGAGGTAGCTAGGAAAGGTCTCCCAAGGATGATTGGTACATAGTTTGCTTCCTTCACAGTGGGGTCAGTATCAAGCACAACAAAATCCACAGGATAGTAGAATTTGTCCACTTGAACTAGAACATCCTCTATCACCCTCCTTGGGATTTTGACTGACCTGTCAGCTAAGGAGAGAGTGATGGCTGTGGGCTTCAATCCTCCAAGTCCTAGTTGCTTGTACATAGAGTATGGGAGCAAATTCACACTTGCCCCCAAGTCTAGTAAAGCTTTCTCCACATGTGTCCCTCCAATGTTGACTGAAATGGTGGGGCATCCCGGATCTTTCTACTTAACTGGAGACTTACTCTGAATGATAGCACTTACTTGCTCAGTGAGGAATGTATTCTTTGTCACATGTAACCCTCTCTTGACCGTACACAAGTCCTTTAGAAACTTTGCATATGTGGGGACTTGCTTGATCATATCAAGTAAGGGTATATTCACCTTCACTTGTCTCAAGACTTTAAGAATTTCTGATGAATTCTTGATTTCCTTCTTTCCATGTAAAGCTTGAGGAAAAGGGGGAAGCATATGTTTCTTCATCATATCCTCTTTAATCACTATCCTTGGCTCTTCTTCAATGCTTGATTTGGATGCACTTTTCTTCCCACTCTTCTCTTCTTGGTTATTGCTCTCTTTGACCAAGGTTTTCTTTGACATGAGTTCTTCATCTTGCTTCACCTTAGGCAGGGGTTGATCAACCTCTTTTCCACTCCTTAAAGTGATCACAGCTTTAACCTCCCTCAACTTTGAAGACTCCCCCTCTTGGGTTTCAACTTCATGAACACCCTTGGGATTTTGGCTTGGTTGAGAGGGAAACTTTCCCTTCTCATTCACAGTGTTGAGGTTGGTAAGCCTAGAGATGGAGTATTGAATATTATCTATCTTCTGAGATAGATCATTTTGCATCCCCTCCATTCTCTTAATTTGAGAACTCTCAACATTTTCAATCTTTTGATGCAATTGGGAGTTGATTGCCTTTTGTTCACCCACAAAGTCACCCATGACTTTACTTAGGTTCACAATGGCTTGCTCCATTGAAGAGGTTTGTTGAGGTGCTTGGGTTTGGGCTTGTGGTTGGTATGGAGGTGGTCTTGGTTTCCAAGAAAAATTTGGATGGTTTCTCCAGCTTGAATTATAGGTGTTTCCATAAGGTGCATTGTTGTTAGGCCTAAATTGCCCCACAACATTGGCTTGATCACCTAACATCTCCCTCACAGCTGGCATGGTTGGGCACTCATCTACCACATGATCACATGATTGGCAAATGGTGCATGGCATGGCATGAGCTTGGGTCTCGGAAATGGCTTGGACTTCATGCATCTTTTTCAACTCAAGTTCTTCCAACCTCCTTGCTATTGTTGCCACTTTAGCTTTCATGTCCATGTCTTCACTTAATACATACATTCCACCTTTTGGATTTTGGGTTGGTTGAGAGGGAAACTTCCCTTTCTCCCTTGAGTTGGGCTCATCCCATCCTCTTGACACTTCAGACACATAACTTAAAAAGTCCATGGCTTCTTCCGGATTCTTGCTCATAAAATCTCCCCCACACATGGTTTCAAGAATTTGCTTCATGGAGGAAGACATCCCATCATAAAAATAGCTCACCAAGAGCCATGTATCAAAGCCATGATGAGGACAAGCATTGATGGCCTCCATATACCTTTCCCAACATTCATGGAACTTCTCATTTTCTTTAGCAGAAAAATTTGAGATTTGTCTCTTCAACCCATTGGTCCTATGGGTGGGGAAAAATTTCTTCAAAAATTCGACCTGAAGATCAACCCAACTCCTTATGCTCCTTGGCCTTAAAGAATTAAGCCAAATTTTTGCCTTGTCCTTCAAAGTAAAAGGGAATAGCTTGAGTCTCATCAAGTCTATTGAAACTCCTCCCTCTCTAAAGGTATTGCAAACCTCCTCAAACTCCTTGATGTGGGCATATGGATTCTCACTCTCCATTCCATGGAAATTTGGTAGAAGGGGCACAATATGGGGTCTTATAACCAACTGCTCAAGAGGAGGCAGGATGCATGAGGGTGCACTCATCCTTGGTGGATGCATTCTATCCCTCATGGATAGATATGCATTAGGATTACCCCCTTGACCTTGTTGAGAATTCTGATCCTCTGGTGGAGGGTCCATGATGTTAACACAAATATCCAACTCTGTGTCTTGAGGATTCTCAATCCTTACTAATCTTCCCTCTTGGTCCCGAATCCAATAGGGCATGCACAAGTTACTACTTACCTGAAATAAAACAAAAACAACAAAAACAAAAGAAACCTAGAAAAAAGTTAAGGTTAGAAAGAAAATGAAAATAAACCTAACAAAAATAAAATGAAAGGAAATGAAGTTAGTGAAAAAGGAATTCACCAAACTTGTGATGGAAATCACAAGTAGCCTCTAAAAGGTTGCATCACTGTATTGTGGCACCATCCCCGGCAACGGCGCCATTTTGATTCGCGTGTAACTCCAAATGGGTCATTTAATCAAAAACATTTATAAAACCTATGACCTCATACTAACGTAGCAAAGCTACTATAGTATAGTGGTTCTAGGGTCGAACTCTGGGATGGGTTTTCATTCTACCAGTGATATACTCAAAATTAGAAATTGTATTTAATGATTTCCTTAATCAAAAACTTAAAGTTTAAAAGAAAATAAAATTTGTTTTGAAAGTGTTTGAAACTAAACTAACATAAACTAATTAAAAATGGAAGAAAGAAAGTCTCCCGGAGCTAAGGGTTGCTAGGATCAAGTTCAGAATAGAAAGTGGAAAATTCCGGATTTTTCTCCTCGCATTGGGGATTTAACCTATAGTTATTTCCCGAACCGGTATAGGTTTGACAATGAAGATTTAATCCATAAAAGGTCAATAGAAATGGTAGTCAAGGTCCATTAATGGCTTAAGACACTATGGGTCTTCACCTTGAATCACTTTCCAATGACTCGTACATGATAACTAATGGACTAATATGGATCTAGCAATAAGCATCCATAAAGACCTGAAGCTTACCATGTATTGGTCATTCAAAGTGATTCTAAGGGATTTAAAGAAAAACTTTGGATTTAGAAGCCATTTATGAATTCCAACTACCTGAATTTAATGCATGGAAGCTTTCCACCTTTTCATCTGGACTTTTCACCTAGCTTCCTTTACTCCAAGAAACCGAAAGTTTAGCCTCTCATCCTCCGGGAAAACATCCTTAGAGGTTGTTTGGCTTCCAAGAAAAAGAAAATAATAAAGAGAAAAGAGAAACGAGAGAGCTCTGTAAAATTCTAAGTGTAAAAACGTAATACGTATTCTATATTCTATATCATCCAAGAGGTGATTTCCACCCCTTATAAAGTCTTTACAAAAGCAAAAGTTTGTGATTGGTTAGTTACAAGGATAAGAAAGGAAATTACATCACAAAATACAAAGGAAAATATCTAAAGTGGAGTCGGCTAAAACAGAGCAAAATTCGCAACACGCATGGGTTATGCGAATGTTATGCGAATTTCGCATAACACCTTGTAGAATGCGAAATTTTCGCATAACCTAGAGCAGTTTTCTTCCGAAGGCCATATCTTCCTCATTTCAGCTCCAAATTGTGCACGGTTTGAAGCGTTGGATTCTTGACTTCCAGAGCTTTGAAATGGTATATAGCATGTAAAAAATGGACTTCGGAAAGTGCTCGAAAAGTGCGAAAGAAGACTGCAGCTGCTGTCCTCTGATTTTTTCACTTTGCTTCACTTTGCTTCTCTTTGCTTCTCTCCTTTGCTTGACTTGTCTTAATGATCCAAAAAGCTGTCAAAACATTAAAACTAGCCACAAATATGATTAGAAGACATTGCTAGGTCCTTAACATGCCAATTGGACTAAAGATGGAGAACTACTACACAAAAGTGCTTAAAACATAATGCATTAAAGGTGTAAAATAGCACTTTTTGGGTAGTAATCAAAATATGCCCCTCTTCGGTGGAGCTCACGAGTGTAAGGAACATGAATACTGAAGTGAAAAGAAAGTGTGAATAGTGAGTGGAACGAAGTAAACTCTACTGAAGAACAAAGAAAGACCCTCGAAAAGGTACATAAGTAAAACACAAGCTCGCTCAAGGCTCCAAACAAAAGGGTTCTAATCTTAAGGGAAAAACATCTCTCAAAGCGCCTCTAAAGCTACACGAGAGATCTAGACTCCCTCTAAGATGTCTCCCAAAGTGACTCGAAGAATCAATGTCAAAGATGAGTAATGATCGAACCTCCTCCGAGTACAGGAAAGAAATGCATCCAGAGGGGATTCCCCCATGTGAACTATGTGAGAATGCTAAATGTAGGGTGCCCAACAACGTGATCGAAGTATGTGTCGTGAACTCAATGGACCATGTCATGTGCAGGGGAAAGGGAAAGTCCAGAAGAGCATGATGAATAAGCGATAAGCACAAGGTAACGAGGTGGGAAAAGACCAAGGACGAACGCAAAACCACAAAGGTAAGATGTGAACGCCAGTGAATATGAATGTCCGGAACCGTGACTCTGAATGACAAGCTTGAGAAGAAATGACTCTGAAAGCCAAATTGATGAAAGATGATGACTTTAAATGCCTGAATGAGTACGCACGATAGCTCTGAATGCCAAAACTAAAGGAAGATGGTGGCACCGAATGCTAAGTTGGATAATGGCTCTAAATGCTAAAACGAAAACACGACTCTACATGCCAAACTGAAGGAGATGATGGCTCTAAATGCCAAACTGAAGACACAACTCTGAACGCCTAAAACTGATGAAAGTAGCTCTAAATAGAAAGAATGACTCTGAATGCGAAACTGAAAGAAAACGACAACCCTAAATGCGAGGAATGTGGCTCTGAATGCCAAACTGAAGAAGATGAAAGCTTTGAACTCTAAAAATGTAGCTCTAAACGCCGAAAATATGTTAATGAATGCTCGATCATAATGCCAAACTGTGAAACGGACAGTGACTCTGAACGCCAAATTGTACAGGGATAGCGGCTTTGAACGCCGAACTGGAGATGCAGCCTTGAATGCCAAAATACGAAGGGATGGTGGTTTTGATCGCTGAAACTGGAGATGCGGCTCTGAACTCCGAAACTGTGAAACGATGATGACTATGAACGCTAAAACTGAGAATGATGGTGGCTCTAAAAGACAAAACTGAGATGCGGCTTTGAATGCCGAAACCATGAAATGATGATGGCTCCAAGTGCCAAAACTGAGAATGATGGTGGCTCTGAACGCCGAAACTAAGATGCGGATCTGAATGCCGAAACTGTGAAACGATGACGGCTTCGAGCGCCGAAACTGAGAATGATGGTGGCTCTGAGCACCGAAATTGTGAAACAATGACGGCTCCGAGTGCCGAAACTGAGAATGATGGTGGTTCTAAACGCTAAAACTGAGATGCGGCTTTGAACACCGAAACTGTGAAACGATAATGGCTCCGAGCCCCGAAATTGAGAATAATGGTGGCTCTGAATGCTGAAGCTGAGATGCAGCTTTGAACTCCGAAACTGTGAAACGATAATGGCTTTGAGCGCCGAAATTGAGAATGATGGTGGCTCTAAATGCCAAAATTGAGATGCGGCTCTAACGCCGAAACTGAGATGTGGCTCTGAATGCCGAAACCGTAAAACGATGACGGCTCTGAGCGTCGAAACTGAGAATGATGGTGGCTCTGAGCACCGAAACCAAGATGCGACTCTGAACGCCAAAATCGTGAAATGATGACGGTTCTGAGCGCCGAAACTGAGAATGATGGTGGCTTTGAATGCCGAAATTGAGATGCGGCTCTGAACGCCGAAACCGTGAAATGATGATGGCTTTGAGCGTCGAAACTGAGAATGATGGTGGCTCTGAATGCCGAAACTGAGATGCGGCTCTGAACGCCGAAACCGTGAAACGATGATGGCTCCGAGCGCTGAAACTAAGAACGATGGTGGCTCTGAACACTGAAACCGTGAAACGATGACGGCTCCGAGCGTCGAAACTGAGAATGATGGTGGCTTTGAACGCCAAAACTGAGATGTGGCTCTGAACGCCGAAATCGTGAAACGATGATGGCTCCGAGCGCCGAAACTGAGAATGATGGTGGCTCTAAACACCGAAACCGAGATATGACCCTGAACACCGAAACTATGAAACGATGATGGCTCTGAGCGCCGAACTAAAGATGTGGCTCTGAACGCCAAAATAAAGATGAACAACGACTCTGAACGCTAAATGGGAAATGCGGCTCTGAACGCCAAAATAAAATGAACGACGACTTTGAACGCCAAACGAGAAAATGTGACTTGAATATCGAACTAAAGGGAACTATGGCTCTGAGCACCAAATTGAAAAATGAACAATGGCTCTAAACCCCAAACGAAAAACGTGACGATATCTAACTAAAGGCATACACCAAAATGAACAAATGACTTTGAACGCCAAGATGAAGATGCGGCTCTGAACGCCAAACTAAAAGTAATAGCCATGAATGCTAAAATGAAAATAGTGGCTTTGAACGCCAAACTAAAGAAAGATGGTGTCATCAAATGCCAAAATGAAAATACGGTTCTGAACGCCAAACTGAAAAGAGGTGGTGGCTCTGAATGCTAAATTATGAAGAGATGGTGGCTCTGAACGCTAGGCTGAAAATGGACGACTCTGAACGTCATAACCGAGAATGGATGGCGGCTCTGAACTCCTAACTGCAAGGAAATGTTGAGAGAGGGGGGGGGGAATATGCCCCAATGTAGCGTGCCGCCACAACTCTTCATCCTCTAAGAAGGCCTAAAAGAGATTCCATGAGCCTCAAAATATGCTCCGCTAGCAAGTCGGAACGATCAAATCGACTATAAACATAGTCTCGCAACCCATCCCTCTGAATCATGAGGCCTAACGAGATGTCACAATGAGTCATACGTCTCTAGCTCAAAATGCTCTGCTGGAAGAATCCATCGTCATCTCAAATGGGTGATCCACTAGGGAGTCTCAAGAGAATAATCCGCTAGGGTAACTACCATGATCTCATCAAAACAATCTACAACAGGGTCATGGATAATGAGACAGTCAAAACTCGAAGGTCATGCCTTGCTGAAGGCTCATCTCCTCGAAAATCACAAGAACAGTGACTTGTAAAGCAAATAAAATATTTCTCGGCCGAGCGATGAAGACTGTAGCAGATCTATGAGAAAAACCATCACCCCTATGATTGGATAAGGGAAATATGCCCCAGTATGGCGTTAGATATATCCGATCTCTTCTGATAACTCGAGAATAACTCCACGGGGATGTATAAAAGATCTGGCGTGCACTCCATTGAAATGATGATGTGGGAATCAATGCACCCGAAATAACTCAATCCAAAAATCACAACTATATCAAAAAGTATGAGCCTGACGAAATGACTCAAGAAAGGCTCCAATGGGGAATCAGGACAAAATGAAGTTGAATCATCAACCTGGCGCATATCTTGTAACCAAGGATGATCATGCGAATCAGTGGGGATCTACAAATCTCGACCGAAAATGGAAATATGCCCCAGTATACCATCGAATGTGTGATAGGTTGGGAATATCAAATGACATCAAATCATCCATCAACAAATATGTAATCCTAGTCATCCAAATCCATAACTGAATCATACCCACAGATCCAAGATGTACCTCTCGGATGGAAAAGCATGATGGCATCTAAGTGCCAAGAAGTGCGGGCCTAGCTAGATGGCTCCCGGGAGGCTCCACTGAGGAATCATTGTAAAAATGGCGAACAAGTCATCGTCTCGGCGTACATCTCACAAGTGGGGATAAACATGCAACTCCATCAAGATCTGTAAATCTCATCCAGGACGAAAATATGTCCCAGTATGGCATCGAGTGTACAACAGGTCATAAATCAGGTGACATCAAATCATCCATCATCAAACGTGTGATCTCCGTGATCCAAATCAAATCCAAACATCTAGGGAACGTCTCCCGGAATAAGAAGCATGACAACAACCAAATGCTGAGAAATGTGGGCTTGGCTGAATGGTTCCATAGAGGCTCCACTGAGGGATCATCATAAAAATAGCGGATAGATAATCATCTCGGTGTACATCTCGCAAGTGGGAATAAGCATGCAACTTCGTGAAGATCTGTAAATCTTGCCCGAAACGGAATATGCCCCCAGTGTGACATCGAATATGTGATAAATCAGAAAAATCAGGTGACATCAAATCATCCATCATCAAACGCATGATCCCGACAATCTAAACACAACTGAATCAGATCTAAACATCAAAGAGGCGACTCCCAAAATAAGAAGCATGACGATATCTAAATATCAACAAAATCTCAAACACCCGTCCAAGTAGGGGCTGTCGAAGACGACATCTGATTCCATGGCCTCAGGGTGGTCTTAAGACACGGGACGTAACGTAGGCTAAGGTGATGGGGCGATAGAAATGAAGGGAAACTAGGCTCAAATACCCAATGATCAGAAACCCATGCCCTCATATATGAAATGCAGCATGTATAGTAAATCTCGTGAGCCATGGACTTACAGGTGCCCAATGTGAATATGATAACAATAACGAGGCAATGAAGAAAAACAAATTGATAATGAGATGTGTAATGATGATGCAAAGAAGGTAACAAACCTAGAAATGGGCCACTGTAAGAAAATGACAAGGGGTGAAAAGAAATGGATGAATCAAAAGCAAAAACAAGAATGTTGGTGAAAAAAAGAACACGAAGAGGAGTGGTGATCTGCTTAAATCCAACATGAAGTTAAGTCACATTGTCAATGAATGAAATGATGGAAAAGACCATGACATAGAGCTCCTAAGAGAAAGTCACTCGTCTCACTTTCAAAATACACGACAAAATGAATACAAAAAATGGAGGGCCTCGGAAAGCTCACATACGAACTCTCATTGACAAACATACTCGATAAAATGAACCTCAAATATCATTATACACGCTCAATGATGGAGAATGTTGTGCACATACACACATGTACTTATTTTTCTTTTCCTTTCATTCTTTTTTTTTTCATCATTTTTTTTTATTTTTTTATTTTATTTATTATTTTTTTTTTATAGATATACAAATGCACATACCCTGAACATGAACAAAATAAGCCCAAAAGATGATATCAATGATGGATAGACACACTCTCAAGTGTTAAGGCAACAAAAACTCTCTCTGACAAGGTGACATTCTCAAACTAAGGATCTCTAAACCAATGTTCGTGGGATAGATAATGGATATGATGTAACTATCCCCCATGTAATGAACTAAGGAAGATCACCACTTGGGGTGAAAAGGATATGAAGCAAAACAAGCAGTAGATAGAATAAAGAAGGAATGAAGAACATGACCAATGAGATGTGATGAAAATGCAGTGGTGCAGTGATAGGAAAAGATAATGAGAAGAATGTGCCCCTAGGTCCAAGGCTCATGAAATTCCCAAGCAATGCATGCATACACTAAAGGGCCCCTATCCAGGTGTGAAAATGTGAGCAAGGCGATAAGAAAGAAATGCTATAATGCGCACGCGAGGCTCAATGGGCTAGCTGATCCTCATTGGTCGGCTCCGAGAATTGGTTTCATCTAAATCCATCAACCATGCAGTGTCTTCTAGGGTCAACTCCCTGACGAAATAAGGTTCGCTCCAATTAGGTTTGAACTTCCCTTTGGGATATCTGATCAATCCCCTGATGACCTTCAAAACCAAGTCACCTATATGTAGTGGTCAAGGCTTGACCCGCTTCTTAAAAGCATGGGCCATCTTTCTCTGGTAGGCACGAACATGGTCTGCTACCCTCAATCTCCTCTCATCTAGGAGATTGAGCTGATCAAATCGAGTTTGAGCCTAATTTGCCTCGGGAATCTGCTGCTCCGATGCTACCCTTAATGAGCCCATCTCAATCTCAACTGGTAACACTGTCTCCATACCATACACCAAAGAGTAGGGTGTGGCTTCTATAGAGGTGCGAAAAGAAGTCCGATAAGCCCACAATGCAAAAGGGAGCTTCTCTGACCAATCCCGAGAAGTCTCAACCATCCTCCGCAAGATCCTCTTAATATTCTTATTCGCAGCCTCCACTGCCCTGTTCGTCTGCGGCCTGTATGCAGATGACCTATGATGCTGGATGCCATATTGCTGTACTAAGGCGTCAATCTCTACTCTGAAATGTACCTCTCTATCCGAGATCAACTCATGAGGGACTCCATAGCGACAGATAATGTGTGATATGATGAAACTAGAAACTCCAGTTGATGTCAATCTCGCATATGAAGCGACCTCCAGCCACTTGGTGAAGTAGTCGATGGCAACCAAGATGAACTCATGACCACTGGAAGATTTCAGCGAGATCTTCCCGATGATGTCGATAGCCCATACTGAAAATGGCCATGGTGAAGTCAACAAATGTAACTCCGAGGGCGGCACGTGGATGAGGTCCCCGTGTATCTAACACTTTGGACATCTCTAAACAAACTGGCAACAATCCGTCTCCATGGTCAACCAGAAATAGCCAGTCCTCATAATCTTATGGGCCAACAAATGACCTCCCATATGTGGTCCACATACTCCTGCATGAACCTCTCTCATAACTCGATCAGCAGAGGTGCGGTCCAAGCACAATAACAACATCCCATCAGCTGATTGTCTGTACAATGTCTCGCCACAAATCATGAATGGAGCGATTAGCTGTCTCAATGCTCTCTTATCCTTAGTCATGGCGGCCTCAGGATATATGCCAAGCCTCAAAAAGTGATATATGTCGTGATAATAGGGCAAACCATCATCTGGCTCTGTATCGTCGATCCGACAACAATAAGTAGGAATGAATCTCGACTTGATCAGTAAAGGGCGAAGAGTGGCATCAGCAGGAATATTGATCATAGAAGCTAAAGTAGTTAAGGCATCGACAAACTGGTTCTGCGCTCTAGGCAGATGTGTATATCTCAAATCATCAAATCTTCCAACCAGTAGCTCCAAGTATGCATGGTAAGGCCTAAGCTTCACATCTCTAGTCTTTCACTCACCCTGAATCTGTCTCAATACCAGATTGGAGTCACCAAACACCTCCATCTATCTAATCCCGAGCTCGAGACCAGTCTTTAATCCCAGGATACAAGCCTCATACTCAATAATATTTTTTGTGGCAGGATGTCGATCCGTGAATGCCAAATGAATAGATCTAAGAATGTGATCACCATGAGGGGATATCAACAAGATACTTTTCCCATATCCAGAATGGTTGGCTGCACCATCAAAGTACATACTCCAACCCAACAGACTAGTCACAACAGCAACATCCTCATCCAGGAAATCATCATCAATAGCTCTATCATCAGAAACTGACAATGAGGCTAGATGATCCGCAATAATGCTCCCTCTAATGGACTTTTGAGTGACATAATGGATGTCAAACTCGGTCAGAAGTATCAACCATCTCATGAGACGACCGACCAAAGCGAGCCTATCAAATAAATATCTCAAATGATCTAGATGGGATATCAAGTGCACTGAATACTCGGCATGTAATGTCTCAATCGGTGAGTGACCCAAACCAATGCCAAACAGTAGCGCTCAATCATGACATATCTCATCTCATAATCCAGCATCCTCTTACTCAGATAATAAATGACTCGCTCTTTGCCCGAATCATCGAGCTGAGCCAACATGCACTCCAATGCTACGTCTGAAACTGACAGATATAGGAGTAAAGGATGGTTTGGCGTAGGAGGTACCAAAACTAGTGGTGACAACAAATACTCTCTGATCATCTCAAATGCACGCTGACACTGATCATCCCAAACAATAGGTTGACTCTTCCTCAAGAGTCGGAAAATGGGTTCATAGATGTCTATCAATCTGGCAATGAATCTACTGATGTACTGAAGTTTACCCAAGAAGCCTCTGACCTCTCTCTCTGTCCTCGGTGCAGGCATGTCAAAGATGGCTTTGATCTTGTCCGGATCTACCTCTGTGCCTCTCTCATTGACCATATATCCAAGGAGCTTCCTAGAAATAACTCCAAAAGTGCACTTCTTGGGATTCAATATCAATCTGAACTGCCTGATCATCTCAAAGAACCTCTCCAAAGCTAATAGGTGATCTGATCTACCTCAGGATTTCACTATCATGTCGTCTACATAAACGTCAACATCTCGATGCATCATGTCATGTAAGAGGGTGGTCGCTACTCTCTGATAGGTGGCTCCTGCATTCTTCAATCCGAATGACATTACTCTATAGTAATAAGTACCCCACTCGATAATGAAGGACATCTTCTCCATGTCCTCTAGAGCCATCAAGATCTGATTGTACCCGAAAAATCCGTCCATAAAGGACAACATCGAATGACCTGTTGTACTATCAACTAGCATGTCGATATGTGGGAGAGGAAAATTGTCCTTAGGGCTGGCCTTGTTGAGATCTTAGAAATCAACATAGACTCTCAACTTGCCATCCTTTTTGGGAACAGGGACGACATTGGCCAGCCACTTCGGGTACTCGACCACTGACAAAAATCTGACACTGAGCTATTTTTGGATCTCCTCTTTCACTTGCAAGCTCCAATGATAGTGCAATCGTCTCAACTTCTACTTAATCGGTCTGGCTTGAGGCAGAAGTGGCAAGTGATGCTGGACTATGGATGGATCAAGGTCCGGCATGTCCTCATAAGACCATGCAAAAACATCCAAATATGATCTAAGCAACCGGACGAGGTCATCCCTCTCATATGTAAACAAATCCAATCCAATCCTCAGCTCCTTTGGCTGGTCTGCTGTACCAAAATCAACAACCTCAACGTCTTCTGTGGGAGGTGAAACTCTCTGATCAATGGGGTGCGAATCAGAAACAGAAGATGAGTCATCATCTAATCGTGCTGTATAATCTCATCATCTATATCAAATATCTATGATGTGGGTGAAGAGTGTGTAGATAAAGTGATATCATAAGAGACAGGCAGATACTCGAAAATGCTCAAATCCATAAATGAAGAGTCATGAACATCGTCAGAATGGGAGACAAATCTTGATAAAACATCAAATGAAAAAGGTGGGTCCACAAAGTCGGACGCTCCCTCAACTGGGTTAATAGGGCCATCAAACAAATCATCAGTAGCTAAAACATCCTCTATAGACTTCGGAGCAGGGGCAGTCAAGATCTCCTCAACTATCTCGATGACGAACACCCCGAAAAGATCAAATGGTGAAGCGAGCTCAGGCTGAACTATCTCCTCGATCTGGCTCAAACTGATCGCGAGCATCTCATCGATGAACTCATCATGTGGCACAACTCCATCCACTATGTCTCCGATCTCAACAAACGTCCCGTGCTCATCGACCTCATCTGGGAAATAGAGCGTCATAAGGCTCATGTGATCTGGAGATGAAGGAGCTGCCAACGTAGATGTTGAAGTGTCGAGGGCTCCATCACTCAACTGTAGCTGATGGACGAGGCACTGTAGCTTGGGCTCTTGAGTAGTGCTGAGTCCCCCAATGATCCGATTCAAATGAGTCTGCGACTTTGATGCTTTCAAGAAATAGTCCATCAAAGTCATGGTGTATGGACGAACAGGATAATCAAACGGCGTATGAGTCAGTCGAGCCCTCACCCGCTCCTTACGCAATCACGCCATATATCTATAATCGGCCTTAGTGGGGATGAACCCGAGTCCGAATGGTACATCATGATCAGGGATAGCCATGAAATCACTGGGCTCGTACTGATGTTGCCCCAACCCCATACCGGGTAAATAAGACATGTTCCTCATCATATCGAGCACCATTGTGCTGTCATGCTGATCAAACGACATAGCCACGAAGTCTCGACTAAAATCCTCCATCCCTAGGGTCTGCACCTCATCAAACGTGAATCCAGTCAGAAATAGGTCATCATCACTGTGACTAATCTGAAGCACAGGCTCAACAGAAATAAACATGTCTCCCACGGACTGCACTGTGATGACCTGGCCATCGTGAATGAACTTTACCTTCTGATGAAGGAAAGAAGGAATGGCCCCAACTTTGTGGATCCAAGGTCGGCCTAAAAGCAGGTTAAAGGATGCGGGAATCCTCAAAACCTGGAATACAATGACAAATGTAGCCGGACCTATCAGTAGCTCAATCTCCAAGGTGCCCATGACCTCCCTTCGAGTACTGTCGTATGCTCGAATGGTCTGAGTGGAGGGACCAAAATCAGAAGGTGCATAGCCGAGAGCGATGGCAATGGCTAGAGGCAGACGTTCAGGGTCGAGCCATTGTCTAGAAGGATAGATGGGACTCGACGACCTAAACAACCGACAGATATATAAAGGGGACGTGTGTGGTCTAAACCCTCCGGTGGCAAGTCGTCGTCCGAGAACACTATGCATGTGGCTCTGCCAGTCGTCACCATGTGGATCAACCCCTCCGGAGTGGTGGCAGTATCGACTCTTATCTGGCTTAGGGCTCAAATCAAGGCATCTCGGTAAGTGCTGGAAAATGCTAACAAGCTCCAGATAGAAATGCATGCCTGAGTGCTCTATAACTACCTCAAAATCTCATCATCCTCC
The DNA here is from genome assembly GCF_030704535.1 of Vitis vinifera. Lineage (NCBI taxonomy): Eukaryota > Viridiplantae > Streptophyta > Magnoliopsida > Vitales > Vitaceae > Vitis > Vitis vinifera. The sequence goes on from NC_081817.1 coordinate 11,183,166, forward strand.
TTCTTGACCTTCTCTTGGGAGGACGTCCCCTCCAAAGGTCTAGCGGCTGTGGGGGGCTGCTGTCGTACCACTTTACCCCCGCAAATGACATACTGCACATCTAAAGTGTGAGCATCATCGACATATGGAGTTTGATGAATATCAACATACGGAGTCTGAACCTCATCAACATCTGGAATCAAAACAAACGGAGTTCGAACACTGTAGTGTGGGAAGATCGACGGCTCGACAGTGGCAGTTTGTACTGATGCCGCCTCAGGGACCGATCTGAATGGTGTGGACATCCGCGGGCCCAAAATCACTCTGCCTATCTCATAAATCTCATATGATAATATGGGCTCTGACTCTGACTCATCCCAACTCAGCATGTGGATGTGATCGTCAAGCTCAACGAAGTCAATGGAGTGCATGCTATCGGTCGGAGGGGGGACCACGTGTGTAGTGTGAGTCGGTAATGGGTTCGTCGTCATACTCGACTGACCCAAGTGGACCACACCCTGATCAATCAGATTCTGGATGGCGTGTCTCAGAGCAGTGCAGTGATCTGTCTCATGTCCTGGTCCCTAATGATACACACAATGTAAATCCATCCTGAACTGAGGTGGAATAGGTTGGGGTGGTGGTTTGGGAGTGAAAGCCATCAACAATCCGACCTTTGTAAGCTTCCGAAAAGCCTGGCTCAACGACATGCCTAACTGTGAAAACTACCTCTGTGTCCTCAAAGCAAAAGGAGCAGAGGTTTGCTGAGCTTGAGGCCTAGGATAAGATGTCGTAGGTCTCACAAAAACTATGCTACATAGCATGGCTGCGTTGTGGTAGAATATGAGACAGAAGGCCTCTCTGTGCCTTGTGCGGTGTGGTGAGGCAGTGCCAATGTAGAAGGCACATAGGTCTGATCATACGACCGTGAAGGTGCTCGTGGTCTATACTACACACGAGGTGATGGTGGGTAGTAGAGTCCAGAAGTCTGCCCAACTGTCTGATAGCGTCTAGGAAGTCTCAAACTTGCCGAACTGATAGCACTAGCATCTCTCGATCTATGTCCTCCTAAGGGCTTCTTCCCTTTCGAATCAGAAGGAGAAGACTCAAACCATAATCCTCTAGCTATGCCCTCCTCTATACCATATAAGGCTTGTACCAAAGATCTAAAATCTGTATGTGGAAATCCCATCAAGTGTCGAGCAAATTAAAGCTACAAACTCCTCATAATCATGCTGATCTTATCCCTCTCAGATGGTCTATCAATGACCTACAAAATATTCTCCCTCCTACGGGAGATGAACAAGGTGACCGACTCCTCTTGCCTCTGTCTCAACGCCTCTAACTCCCTCCTCGATACGTCAATGATATTATTAAATGCATACTGTCTCAAGAACTCCTGGGCCAGATCATCCCAAGTCTGACAGTGTGATACATCCAATGAAGCAAACCAACGTTGTGTCACGCCACTCAATGACATAGGGAAAAACATAATCATTTGAGTCTCATCCAACCTGTGAGCCCTCATGATCGTACTGTAAAGGCTCAAATGGATGCGGGGGCAGCCAATCCCCGTGTATCGCTCAATCTCTAGCATCCTGAACTTAGCCGGTAAACTGGCCACCGGTGCTCCATCAAAATCCTCCCAAGTAACAGCTTTGTCTGAAGTCCTCAGCTGCCTCAACCTCTGCTCAAGCATATCCATGCGAGCATGTGGGTCCTCTGAGGTTGGGGTGGGCATAGTGATAAGAGGCGGGGCAACCTCAGTTTGACTATACAGAGTGAAAGGTATGGCTTGTGGTGCTGACTGACTGGGTGGAGGGGGTGGTGGCACTGTAGGGTCATACTGGGCACTATCTTGAGACGGGACCTGTTGGGCTTGTTGCCCATCTATCCTCCAACCGAGGCTAGCTATAGCCTCCTGAATCGAAGCCATGGCCTTAGCAAACTGATCAACGGTAACTATTTGTGAATCCATACCTCTTTGATCTGATCTCTGGTTTGACTGATCTGATACCTTGATCAATCTACCTCCAACTCTGATCCAAGAAGTCGAACCCAGACCGAATGTATCGATACTCCTACAACAGTGGAAATACTAGATAAGATACGAGGTAAGGGAAACTTCACATAGAATGTCTATTAAATGCATCGAAAAGTAACCCGGAAGCATTTAAATTGATATCCAATCCTGAGCAGGTATATAAGAGACCACTATGAAGATAACTAAACCTATCACTATTGAACTGGCTTTGAAAGCCCACAAATGCACCCACGTGTTGGGAAAGGAAATCCTGATTGAAATGTATAAGGCTTAACCTACGAGTTCAAGGTGGCTCTAAAAAGAAGAGGGGTGGACTTTAAAGGATCCCTAGCAGAAGCGATCATACCCTCCGACGGTACGCAACCCTCTGCATGCCTCTGAAGAGACGGGGCGTTTCCATGTAAGGTGGTCATTATCTCCACACATGCACTACCTCGACATCCCAGGGGGTTTCCTATGGTGAAATATCTTAGAACTCTCAACACTCAGCGGTCAACTAGAGTGCATAGTGAGTGGTGTGGGTGCATCCAAAAACCCTATGAAGCTAAAGTAGAATAGGAAACATACTGGTCGCACAAGTATCCATGAAACCTAGCTCCGGGCTATACAGGTCTTCAATGATCGGACTCCAGTCAGCACCAGAGTGTCGAACCCCTCCATAATGCTCCCGAACATTGATATAGCCCGTCGCTAGACCCTACTCCTATCCTCTAGCTCGGTCGAAGAAACAAGCACACACAAGGCCTCACACTTGCTAAAGTGAGAGCCATAATGAAAGAAATGACCGAAAACTAGAGGATTGGAGATAAGGGGATAGATGTGCGGCATACACGGACAAATGACATACAATCACGTAGAAGGAGGGCAGTCATGTGACATACAGTCAAGCAGAGTACAGAATATATAACTCATATCCACATACAAACTATGACAATCAGATGAGAAATGATACAGATATCATGCTCGAAGACAATCAAGAGAATATACAATACAGAGAAACAATATGACAAGTCAAACAATATGCAATGGTGAGTCTATACATGGGAAGGGATCAGAATAAACATGTCAAAGTCAGAGTTGCTATGCCAAGCAAAACAAGATAAGCAAACGATATAATCAGCATGTCAACATCCCAAACAAATATAGCAATGAAGCATAGAAGAAGTAGACATCTCAGAATCCGCAATCAAAACAAATCAATCATCACAATCAACATGTCAAATATCTGAAACAAATATATCAATGAAGCACAAAAAGAATCACCATATTAGAATCCTCAATCAAAATGATCAACCAACACGATCAACATGTCAATGTCCCAAGTGAAAACTCAAGAACTCCCGATGTGCAATCAAGAGACGAGTACCCACTGATCAACTCATCAAATGCCACATTTGCTTCATTTTAAGTTCAAGCTTGACTCTCTTATACATCCCCAGTGGAGTCGCCATTTTGTGGACCCCGTATTTCGGCTCATGCGTTTTCCACTCGATGGTGAGCTCGATTTTTATTTGAAAATGATTTTATTTATTAAAAAAATGACTTGAAGTCGCCACTTATATTTGTTTTATTTTTAAAAGGGTAAACAAAATAAGAAAGAAAACCCTAAGCGTGACTCCTTATTTTGGAAAAGGTGGTCTGTGAAAAACCAAATCGGGCTCGGGGGTCAGGTTACTTATCAAGAAGGTACAGTAAAGATCGTAGCACCACTCTAAGTCCCTAAAGTAAGGTCTCTACTAATGAAACGAAGTTGATGTGGCAATCAATAGGAAAATCAATGGATACTCAAATCTATCATGCACATATGGGAATCAAAACATGCATAGAGAATGATCATAATGGGAGTGGATGCGTACCTGGGCCACGAACGACCAATGCGCTATCATAAAAATGGGGTCGTGTACAATAAAGAGCACAAAACATATCACATGCATCACCAAACAGAAATTAAAACTGTTTCAGGGAAAATTGGATTTTTGAAATTTATTTGAAAATTGGAGTCTTAGAGATTATTTGAAAATTGGAGTTTTAGAGATTATTTGAAAATTGAATTTTTAGAAATTAAATGTAAGAATGAGAATTTTAGAAATTAAATTTGAAAGAAATTGGAATTTTGAAAATTATTTGAGAGGTTGGGATTTAAAAAAAATTAAATTACGAAAATTGGGACTTTGGAAATTAAATTTTGAAAGAAATCATAATTGAAAATTATTTGAGAAGTAGAAACTATGAAAATTGAATTATAGAAATTGGAAATCTTGGAAATCATTCGAAGGCATAATTTTTTAGAAATAAATGAATAAAATGATAATAATAATGATAATAATAAATAAGTAACGGAATAAATGCGAGAATTGGAATATTGGAAACTGAAAATTAAGTTCGGAAATTGGAAAATTGGAATTTCAGATAACTAAATTTGGAAATCGGAATTTTGAAGAATTGTTTAAAGAGGGAATTTTTAAATAAATGAATAAGTGAATAAATAAATGAATGGAATAACAATAATGAGGAAATAATAATGATTTGGATAAATAATTGCGGAAGTTAGGATTTCGGAAATTGGAAATTGAACTTAGGGATTGGAAATTTAAAGAATTATTTAGGGATGCAATTTTAAATAAATGAACAAGTGAATAAATAAATGAATAGAATAACGAAAATAATAATGATTGGATAAATAATTACGAAGATGAGAATTTTGGAAATTGGAAATTGAATTTAGAGATTGGAAATTTGAAAAATTATTTAGAGATGGAATTTTAAATAAATGAATAGGTGAATAAATAAATGAATGGAATAATAATAATAACGAAAATAATAATGATTAGGTAAATCATTGTGAAAATTGGGAAGTAAATTTAGGAATTGGAAAATTGAAGAATTATTTAGAGATGAAATTTTAAATAAATGAATAGATGAATAAATAAATAAACAGAATAATAGTAATAACAAAAATGATAATGATTAGATAAATAATTGCGAAAATTGGAAATTGAATTTAGAAATTGAAAATTTGAAAAATTAGTTAGAGATGGAATTTTAAATAAATGAATAGGTGAATAAATAAATAAACGGAATAATAGTAAAAATGAAAAATAATAATGATTAGATAAATAATTGTGAAAATTGGAAATTGAATATAGAAATTTGAAATTTGAAAAATTATTTAGAGATGAAATTTTAAATAAATGAATAAGTGAATAAATAAATAAACGGAATAATAACAATAACGAAATAATAATGATTAGGTAAATAATTGTGAAAATTGGGAAGTGAATTTAGGAATTGGGAAATTGAAGAATTATTTAGAGATGAAATTTTAAATAAATGAATAGGTGAATAAATAAATAAACGGAATAATAGTAATAACGAAAATAATAATGATTAGATAAATAATTGTGAAAATTGGAAATTAAATTTATAAATTGGAAATTTGAAAAATTATTTAGAGATGAAATTTTAAATAAATGAATAAGTGAATAAATAAATAAACGGAATAATAACAATAACGAACTAATAATGATTAGGTAAATAATTGTGAAAATTGGGAAGTGAATTTAGGAATTGGAAAATTGAAGAATTATTTAGAGATGACATTTTAAATAAATGAATAGGTGAATAAATAAATAAACGGAATAATAGTAATAACGAAAATAATAATGATTAGATAAATAATCGTGAAAATTGGAAATTGAATTTAGAAATTGGAAATTTGAAAAATTATTTAGAGATGAAATTTTAAATAAATGAATAGATGAATAAATAAATAAACGAAATAATAATGATTAGGCAAATAATTGTGAAAATTGGGAAGTGAATTTAGGAATTGGAAAATTGAAGAATTATTTAGAGATGGAATGTCGGAAAATTAAATTTCGAAAGCTGGAAACCCGAAAAATTATTTTAAGGATGGAATGTTGGAAAATTAAATTTCAAAAACTGAAAAACCGAAAAATTAATTTTAAGGATGGAATGTTGGAAAATGAAATTTCAAAAACTGGAAACCCGAAAAATTATTTTAAGGATGGAATGTCGGAAAATTAAATTTCAAAAACTGGAAACCCGAAAACCTATTAAGGATGGAACATCAGAAAATTAAATTTCGAAAATTGGAAACCCGAAAAATTATTTTGAGGATGGAATGTAGGAAAATTAAATTTCGAAAACTGGAACTCAAAAAATTATTTTAATGATGGAATGTCGGAAAATTAGATTTCGAAAACTACCAACTCGAAAAAATTATTTTAAGGATGGAATGTCGGAAAATTAAATTTCGAAAACCGGAATATTAGAGAATTACTTTGATATCCAAAACGTGAAGAAATAATAAAAGAAATTGGTGATCCCCATGAAAGTTACACGTCTCTAGTAGTGGTAATGAACCCATTTTCATGTATGTTGCAATATTATCACACCCACACCACCATCCCATTTTTTTATTCATATATATCTAACACTCTCACCACAAACCCATTTTTATTTTGCATATTCCCCATGACTTCTAGCTTGTAACCCAGCCGGCGCTGTAGAGACCTCTCATTGTTCTGCCCATTTGTTTCATTTCTGTTGGTAATGCTTGAGTTTTCATGCGCTAAAGGCTTGTGAGTTTCTAGCAACTCTTTTAGCCTCTTGGCGGCCATAGCGGCTGAACCCGTGTGCGTGCGAGCTCGGGATAGAAAGGTCGATGGGAAAACTGTGTGGGGATTGCATCATCTATCCTCACCATGGCATGCAGAGGCCGCCGAGTATGGAAGGCTCTAAGGTAAGGAGCAAGCATGCGCGGGCTGCACATTGCATGAGAAGGCTTGGGGAGGGTAATGAGAGATGGTGAGCATGAATTGCATGCACATGGGAGGACACGGGATAGGTGAACGGGAAATGAATGGTGGACGAAGAGTGTTGGAAAGTAGTAAGATGGGTATTATGGGTATATAAGAGATGAAGGAGGTAGCGGGAGGGGTATTGGGTACGGGTAGTGGGCACGATGACAATGGGCTTAGAAGATTCGGAGACATGACTAAGGTGGTGGACGTGGCCATGGGTAAGTGGGGTGTGAAGCTAGAAGTGCACATGGGGGTATAAAATAAGAGGAGTGGGTTAGGCGGTAGGATGAAAATAGGGGATGTGTGCATGAAGATGGGTATAATAAATGATGAGGGGTAGAGTGAGAAATAGGTATAAATAGTTAGAAGGGTGGTGAGAGGAGTGGGTGACCTGGGTATTGGGAGATGGAGATATGGGTGGTGGTATGCATAGGTATGTAAATGGGTGTGAAGGTAGTGAGATGGGGTGAGTTTGGTGAGATAGAGGTGACTAAAAATGGATTTCAGATAGGTTGCAAAGGGAAAAAAAAAAATCGTGATGGCTAGCAACTCATAAAAAAATATAAAAAAAATATATAAAAAAAAAAACTCGAAGCAAGCCTAGAAAATAAGTTAGAAATCAAACACATCATGAGTGTGAGCAAACTCTGACATCAAAATAGAATATCTTAATACTCAAATAGCACAGTAAAAATGGCATGAATGCCAAAGGATCAACAGCCTCTAGAAATAATACTTGAGTTGTCTTCCTTCAAGATGATGCTTCTGCATGTTCTCCCTTTTCTCTTCTCATTTTCTGGGTATCCCCCCTCTAAGTGTCTCCCTCCCAGATCACCTAATCCAAGTTTTTTCTCCATTTTCTCCCATTCTTTCTCTTTTTTTCTTCTCGTTCCTCTGTTCTGCTTCTCTCCTTTGCTACTCCAGCCAGACTCTCTTTCGTAACCCCCCTCTGGCTTGCTCCTTAAGCCAACGAAAAAAAAAAAAATCTCTCTGCCACAACCTGTAACCAACCACCTTTTGCTCTGTTGTCCCCCTTTCAAGCGGCCAGTCCCATCTCGCCGCCCCATGCAGCCCATTCTCGGGTTGATGAAGAAGCGGGAAAGAAGAAAAGAAGAAAATAATAATAAATAATAAAAAAACAAAAGACCTGCCTTCCATCTGAGGGGGTCTACAGACAATTTTATGTTGTTGGTTAAAATACTTGTATTAACATTGATTTATTTAAATAATTGAAATTATTAAAAATTATATTACTAATTTATCTTATCAAATTAATTTTAATTTAAAATTATATTTTATAAAATATAATAACTTTATTAATTGTTTTAATATTTTATTAACTTTTGAATAAATTTATCTTTTAAATATTTTAAAATTTAAAAATTAAAAATCAAACAAAATTAAAAGGATAAATATTACAAAAAAAATTAAAAGCGAAGTGATATTAATTTAAAAAAAAAAAGATTAATGTTGTAAATATGGAAAATAATTAAAATAAAAAGATAGTATAAAATAAAAGGGTAATATAAATTTAAAATAAAAAATAAATATGAAAAAATAAGTAAAAAAATTCTTTTCAAGGTGATTTTTCATCAAAACATCAGCAATTTTAACCTACACACCTAACTTTTCCACCAAATTTATACTATTTTATCAATTATTTCAATACTTTTTTTTTTTTTTCGTTTTTTCTCCTTATTGACTTATCTTCTTCATTTTTGGCATCATCCACTCCCAATATCCTATATTTTGGTGACATTTTGGAAAAATATTCAGAAATTTTCATCCTTGATGTTACCTATCCATTTACATGTTGTTGCTTTATACTTTAATTATATTTATTTATACCTTCATCTCATTGATTGTACTTGATTATATTTTTTATACATTTGTTCCATTATTTGTTCTTGTTAGCCCAAAGATTCTCCTAAGTATGTTTTGAAGATAACAAATCATGGTTAGTATGCTAATAATTGAACATCGAGTTAAGTTTTAGGTATTAATGGAGAAAATTGAAAGAAATGACAAATGAGGCATAAAAGAATCCATGAAAATCAAAGCTAAGGGTGTATGAAGTCCATTCAAGCTTAGGAACTCATTGTGAGATGAATATTTGGGTGTACCTAAGATTTTTACTTTATTATGCATCTTTTGTGTTCTTGGTTTTCTTAAGCATTAAGCTTTAAAGATCACATCTTATCTAAACTTGAGTATATTTTCACAAAACTTAGGCAAAACTATCATAAATTAACCCACAAAGGTACTTAAAGATGTTGTCTAAGTATTAAATGGTTTCAAAAAGAGAAAAAAGAGGTTTAGGCCTGTTTTTAGTCCAATCAATTGAGGACGAATTGAACCAGCTCAACTAGTTGAGAATTGACTAAATCGGTTACCTCTTCTTAATCGAGGATACAAAATTACTCTTGTTTTTGTTCAAAATCAAGCAGTGAGTTTGCATTCTCATTCGAGGATACAAAATTACTCTCGTTTTTGTCCAAAATCAAACAATGAGTTTGCATTCTTGGTCAAGGCTTGACCCTTCTCGATTGAGGTCCAGTCGAGACCTAATGGAACCTAAAAAAGGCCAACGGTCAATTGTTATGCATTTAATGCCTTAATGACTAGTGTAAACCCTCCTTTTTGTCTTCTTAACAGATGTAGTTCTAGGTGTTTCATGTACTTTTCTCTTGATTTGTAGTCATCCCTTGGTGGCCCATTGACACTTTTAGGGATTCTTTGTTGAGGAATTTATTTAAACCTTTACCATGAATTTGACAACCTCTTTAGTTTAGTTCTAAGCATAAGTTACTTAGATGTTTAAAAATTTTTTTTTTAGGATAGTTTCACTTAGGTGCTTTTTTGGGCATGGTTACTTAGTTTGATCTTGAATTAAATTTCATGCTTTTAGTATTAGGTGAGCATTTGACTTCAATTTTTGATTGCATGAGAATACCAATTTTTGGTTGTATGAATTTAATATTTTGATTATTACCTATTGCAATTGTTTATTTATTTGTATATGTAATGTTTATATTTATATTTATATTTATATTATATTTTATTTATTTATTTATTTATTTTAGAAAATTGCATGAGATTGATGATTTTAATTTTTTTTAATTTGCATGAATTAATATTTTGATTTTCTTATATATGCATGTGATTGATCTTGTTATTTTCTTTTTAAATTTCATGATTTCTATTTTTTTTTTTTTAAATATAATTGCATTGCATGAATTTTAATTTTATCTTTGGCTATGTAATGGAGAATTCATGGAAAGTGTGGATGCATATATGGAGATATCCACAACTGAATTTTTTTGGGAAGAGGCACCACCAGAATTTGGAAAGGATCGAAGGCATTGCAAAAGAGAAAAACACAAATTCTCACATATTAAAAGGAAACCCGGACTGCCAAGACTTACCTTAAGGGCCACACTTTCACGTAAAAGGAAGCTCCATCAATTTTTTTTAGGAAACCATGACTGTATGCTTAAAAAGCATACCGTGCACCAAAAGTTTGGAAGGAAGATCAGTTGGAAAGGTCAGCACGCATTCATAGGGGAGCATACCATCTATTTGTAGGAAGAGTGTCAATGTGAAAAAGTGTTTTAGAGAACACAACAATTTTTTTACAAAATTGAAAATAATATATTTTTTTTAATTTTAATTTTTATTTCCTTTGACTTAGTCTTTTATCTTTGGGAAGAGTCCCATTGGGATTGTTCTAGTAGAGTCCCGTTCCACTTACAAGTAGAATCCTGTTCTGATTACAAGTAGAGTCCCAATGGGACTGTGTTAGTGGCCTATAAAAGCAGGTCACCTTTCACTCTCTATATACCAATCTTTTAGAGAGTTTTTCAGAGACCCTTTCATACATCTATCTGGAGGAATATTTCAGAACCTGAGCTATACACATCTTGTTTACATAGTGCACCCAAGGTGAGATTCTCTGGCTTTTTAATCTTGGAGGTAGACCACTGGTACCTTAGTGCACCGAGTTCGTCTTTGAAGAAGGTGGATCTATTTCAAGGATAGTGTTTGTCATGCCTTAGCCGATAAGTTTCCTTGTTATTTATTATGTTCTTTGTTTGTCTGTTTTGGGCTAGTCCTTTGTTTCCATACCCTTAAAAACAACAATCTTGAAATAGATCCCAGATGGAAGCTTCCTTAGTTCACACCCGTCCTGACACCTTTAAGATTGATCCCTTTAATGGGACATTCTTCAAAAGATGGCAGGAAAGGTTTTTCTCTGCAATTGATGTAGTGAACTTGGGATACATTTTGACTGACCCAAAACCAGAAGATAATTCTGATTTGTTGCCTACATGGGAAATGGGAAATAAACAAGTTAGGCATGTTATTCTGAGTACCATTTCTAATGAACTTTTTTATATTTATTGTCAATTTAGAGTTGCAAAAGAAATTTGGGATATAATGAATAAAAAATATATCTTGGAAGATGTAGGAACTAAAAAATATGCCATAGGGAATTTTAGAAATTTCCAAATGACCGAGGATATAGATGTATCATCTCAAATCCATGAGTACCACTTAATGATTAATGACTTAGCTATTTAAGACATTAAATTACCCGAACTTTTGTGGCTGGTTATTTAGTAGAGACTCTTCCAAAGTCTTGGAAATACTACTAAAATAACATGAAATATAAAAAGAAACAAATGTCCCTAAAAGATCTCATAATCTATATTAGGATTGAGGAACAAAATCGAAATAGGGACAATGTTGAGAAAGCTAAGGAATCGTCTTCTAAGGCTAATGTAGTAGAAGAAAAACCTAAACCAAAAAATAATAGGTCTAGAAAATAAAACTCTGGGACCAAGCCCATTGCATCAAACAAGGTCCAGAACTCAACTATTAAAAAATGGGGTAATTGCTTTGTCTATGGCAAGTTTGGACACCATGTAGCTCAATGTCATCATAGGAAGAGAAATGAGAAGTCCAATTCAAAGGCAAATTTGGCAGAGACAAAGGTGATCACAATAGTAATATCCTCTGAGGTGAGCATGGTCACCAATATAAAGGACTAGGTGGTAGACTTTGGGGCTACCAGACACATCTGTGGGAATAGAAGTGCATCTACTTCCTATACCACTATAAAGGAAAGAGATGAACAAGTGTTCTTGGGTGATTCTAGATCTACTCCAATGATTGGCAAAGGGAAAGTTCTCATCAAGCTAACCTATGAAAAAGTGCTTGCCCTCAGTGATGTTCTTCATGTGCCAGATATCTGTTGGAACTTGGTGTTAGTATCTCTACTTGGGAAAGCAGGAGTGAAGATCTTGTTTGACTCTAATCAAATAGTTTTAACAAAGAATGATGCATTTGTGGGAAAGGGCTATTGTAATCAAGGTTTATTTATGTTAAATGTTTATGATATTATCAATACTTATGCATCTTCTTCTTCTACTTACATAGTTGATTCTTGTGATATTTGACATGGTAGACTAAGACATGTGAACTTTTCATATATGAAGAAAATGGTTGAATTGAGTTTAATCCCTAAATTGTCCTTAGAAAACCATGGAAAATGTGAATCTTGTGTAAAATCTAAAACCACAAAGAAATCTTGCAAAATAGTTGAAAGAGAATCAAATCTACTAAGTTTAATACACAGTGACTTAGGAAACCTAAAAAATACAATGATTAGAGGTGGTAAACGATTCTACATAACTTTCATAGATGACTACTCAAGGTATACAAGGGTATATATTTTGAGAAACAAAGATGAAGCAAGAGATGCTTTCATCAAGTACAAAAATGAAGTGGAAAATCAACTAAGTAAGAAAATTAAAAAGCTTAGAATAGATAAGGGAGAAGAGTATGAGTCCAACACCTTTAATTCTTTTAGTGAAGATCATGAGATCAATTATGAAACTACTCCTTATTTTCTTGAGTCTAATGGAGTAGCAGAAAGGAAAAATAGGACCTTAAAAGAAATAATGAATGCAATGTTGGTAAGTTCAGGAGCACCCTTGAACTTATGGGAGGAAGCTATCCTCTCCGCTTGTCAAATTCAAAAAAGAATACCTTACAAGAAAATTAGTAAAACTCCTTATGAGTTGTGGAAGGGTTATGCACCTAATATAACATACCTGAAAGTGTGGGGGTGTTTAGCCAAAGTTCTTTTCCTTGAACCTAAAAAATGAAAATTAGGTCCTAAAACCTTTGATGCAATGTTCATTGGCTATGTTGAGAATAGTGCGGCATATAGGGTTCTTATTATTAAGTCAGAAAACAGTCTTGTAGATGTCAATACCATAATAGAAACAAAGAATGTAGATTTCTTTGAAAACATCTTTGTGAAACCAAGGTTTGGTTAATCTCAGTTTTGATGATAACAAAACAAGGTTTAGAACTAATGATTATATTTCAAGTGTGATTAGGCAAGACGATTTCCAAAGTGGCAATCATAAAGAAAAATCAAGCCAAGGAGAAATCATGAAGAAGAAGATCACCTCAAAGATAAGTGTTTTTGAAGACCCAAGCTTCAAAAAATCTCTTTGTAAGGTTGTTGGTGCACTAGGATTTTCATGCATTACATTCTTTACTTATGCACCAAAATCATCCAAGAGTTATTTTGTTTTAAATATTTTAAAAATTGGATGATTTCATGTTTTCAACTAAAACCTTGTATCAAATGTCTTTCCAACTTGTTTAAAAGGCTTTAAGTTAAAAAAAAAAAAAAAAACTAGTTTTTTGAGCCAAAAACGGCTCAATTGGTTGAATCGAATGAGGTCCGGGTCAACCCCCAGCTTAATCGGTCAAGGGTATGAACAGTAATTGGTCGACCCCCAACTCAACCGGTCAAGGGTATGAACAGTACCGGTCGACCCCCCAACTCAATCAGTCGAGGGTGCAAAAAACTTTCTCTTTCTTCCAGAACGGTTGTTCAACTGGTTGAGGTTTGGTCGAGGTCCAACGGTTACCTGCCAAGCATTAAATGCTAACGGCTAGTTAACCGGTTGTCCCCCAGCTCGATCGGTTGAAGCCCCAACGACTAGTTTAACTTTTTTCTTCTATAAAAATGCTCCAATCTTCATTACTTCAAAAAGATTAACCTTCCCAAACCTTTCTTGAATATATTTGAGCTTTGAAAGAGTGTTTTTTAGTGCACCATTGTTCAAAAACTTACATATCTTTAGTACACCATTCAATCCTAGTTTTCTTGTATCATTTGAGCTTAAAGTTTTTGTACTAGGATTTTGTGAGATCATTTATTTGTAAATCTTTGAGAAGAAGTTTCTCAAGTGTGGGGTATCACTTGAGGGGTTGTTTAAGAGTGGGATATCTCTTGAGAAGTGTAAAGGGTGCTTGGAGCCAAAAGTCCAAGAGGGTGAATTGGAACAACAATCCAATTGTATTGCTTGAAGGCTTGGTTTAGAAGCCTTGAATTAGTAGAACCTAAAGCTTGGGATTGAAGTTAGAGGAGAGTGGATGTAGGTCGGGTCGTGTTGAACCATTATAAAATCTTGTGTTTGCATTCTCTCTTCCCTACTCTTTTAATTTATATGCAACTATCTTTACATTGCTTATTATATACTTGCATATAATTGTCTCTTACATTCACATAGTTTAAATTTGAAAAAAAAAAAACCATCACCCTATTCACCCCCCCTTTAGGGTGATTACTATAGGTTGGATTAGCCTAATTTTTCTAACAATCTTTCCTATGAAACTAAATGGTGAACAACAAATTCAAAAAACAAGTAGAGATGAGTCTATTGAACCTTCTGAATTTGAACCTAGAAGGAGTTAAAGATATAGGAAAGAAACAAACCTTGAAGATGGTTTCTACACCTTCCTAATAGATGAGGACCCTAGATCCTAGAAAGAAGCTATAACTTCTATTGATGAACCATTCTAGAAGGAGACCATTAACAGTGAAATCGAATCAATCATGTATAACGATACATGAGAGTTAATAGATTTACCTCCTAGTGCAAAGACTATTAGTTGTAAGTGGATCTTTAAAAGAAAGTTAAAACAAGATGGGTCCATAGAGAAGTATAAAGCTCGTTTAGTTGCTAAAGGCTTTAAACAAAGGAATGATGTAGATTACTTTGACACCTTTGCCCCTGTGACTAGAATAGCATCAATTAGAGTATTGATTGCTCTAGATTCCATTCATAATCTAGTGATACACCAAATGGATGTCAAGACTACATTCTTGAATGGGGATTTGGAAGAGGAAATTTATATGGAATAACTTGAGGGTTGTGTAGTTCTAGAGAAGGAAAAAAAGGTGTGTAAGCTAGTTAAATCACTATATGGGTTAAAACAAGCTCCCAAATGGTGGTACAATAAGTTTGATCATGCATTAGTAACTAATTGATATTCCATTAATGATGTTGATAAGTGTATCTACAGCAAGTATGAGGATAACACATGTGTCCTCATCTGCCTTTATGTTGATGACATGATGATCTTTGGAACTACCTTAGATGTTGTGTGTGAGATCAAGAAATTCCTAGGTTCTAAGTTTGATATGAAAGACCTAGGAGAGGCAGAGGCGATTCTAGGAATTAAAATAACTAGAACACCTAATGAGCTTAAACTTTCTCAAGAGCACTATGTTGAGAAGATCCTAAGAAAGCTTGAACACTTTGATTGTAAACCAGTGTCAACTCGTTATGATCCCAACTCACAGCTGAAGAAAAATAAAAAACACAGTGTTGCCTAAATAGAGTATGCTCAAATCATAAGGAGCCTAATGTACTTAATGAAATGTATTAGACTTGACATTACTTATGCAGTAGGTAGATTGAGTCGGTACACCCAAAGTCCTAATCAGGACCATTGGACTGTTGTTCATAGAGTCCTTAAGTATTTGAGAGGCACCATTAACTATGGTTTGTGCTATAGTGAATTTCCAAGTGTCCTTAAAGGATTTAGTGATGCAAATGATCTCGGATTCAGATGAGATTAAATCCACTAGTGGATATGTTTTCACCCTTGGTGAAAGCGCAGTTTCTTGGAAGTCTGCCAAGAAAACTTGCATTACTCGGTCTACTATGGAGGCTAAGTTTATTGCCTTAGAAAAGGCAAGTTCTGAGGCTAAGTTGCTTAGAAACCTCTTAGAAAATATCCCTTTATGGACGAGACCAACCTCGTTTATGTCTATGCATTGTGATATCCAAGCTGCAATTACTAAGGCTAAGAGTAAAATATTTAATGGGAAGAACATGTATATGTGCCTAAGGCACAATATTGTGCGACAACTGCTTGAAATAAGGGTTATATCCTTAGAATTTGTGAGATCGGAGTTGAACTTGGTCGATCTTTTGATCAAACCACTAAATAAGAAACTAGTGGAAGAAACATCGAGGGGAATGAGGCTTATGCCTATTACAAAAGTCAAGAGTGGTTGATTACTACCCAAAAAGTGCTATTTTGCACTTTTAATTCATTATGTTTTAAGCACTTTTGTGTAGTAATTCTCCATCTTTATTCCAATTGGCATGTTAAGGACCTAGCAATGACTTCTAATCATATTTGTGGCTAGTTTTAGTGTTTTGACAGCTTTTTGGATCATTAAGACAAGCCAAGTAAAGGAGAGAAGCAAAGAGGAAAAACAAACAAAGTGAAGAAAATAGAGGACAGCAGCTGCAGTCTTCCTTCGCACTTTTGGAGCACTTTCCGAAGTCCATTTTCTACATGCTATATACCATTTCAAAGCTCAGGAAGTCAAGAATCCAACGCTTCAAACCATGTACGATTTGGAGCTGAAATGAGGAAGATATGGCCTTCCGAAGACAACTGCTCCAAGCTTGTGCGAAATTCGCACAACACCTTCAGGTTGTGCGAAATTCGCACAACACCTTCTCCTTGTGCGAAATTCGCACCAGCCCATGCGTGGTGCGAAATCTCCTCTATTCTGAAGACTCCACTTTAGATCTTTTCTTTTGTATTTTTTGATGTAAATTCCTTTCTTATCCCTGTAATTAGCCAATCACAGGCTTTGCTTTTGTAAAGACTATATAAGGGGTGGAAATCATCTCTCGTAAGAAACGACGAACACATTGTATATTTTACACTTAGTAAAATACAGGGCTCACTTTGCTTTCCTTTTCTCTCTACTATTTTCTTTTTCTTGAAAGCCAAACAACCTCTGAGGATGTTTTCCTAGAGAATGAGAGGCTAAACCTTTGGTTTCTTGGAGTGAAGGAAGCTAGGTGAAAAGTCCAAATGCTAAAGTGGAAAACTCTCGTGCATTAAATACAGGTAGCTGGAGTTCATAAATGGCTTTTAAATCTAAAGTTTTGCTTTAAATCCCTTAGAATCACTTTGAATGGCCAATACATGGTAAGCTTTAGGTCTCTGTGGATGCTTATTGCTAGATCCACATCAGACCATTAGTTATCATGTACGAGCCATTGGAAAGTGGCTCAAGGTGAAGACCCATAGTGTCTAAAGACATTAATGGAACCTGACTACCATTTCTATTGATTTTTTATGGATTAAACCTTCATTGTTAAACCTATACCGGTTCGGGAAACAACCATCCTTTATGTTGTTGTCCTCAATACGAGATGAGAAATCCGGAATTTCCACTTTGCATTCTAAAATTGATCCTAGCAACCCTTAGCTCCGGGAGACTTTCTTTCTTTCATATTTTTACCTAGTTTTATGTTAGTTTAGTTTCAAACACCACTTTCAAAACAAATTTTATTTTCTTTTAAACTTTAAGTGTTTGACAAAGGAACTCATCAGACTCAATTTCTAATCTTGAGTATATCACTGGTAGAATGAAAACTCATCCCAGAGTTCGACCCTAGAGCCACTATGCTATAGTAGCTTTGCTACGCTAGTATGAGGTCATAGGTTTTATAAATGTTTTTTATTAAAAGACCCGACTGGAATTTCACGGAATCAAAATGGCGCCGTTGCCGGGGATGGTGCCACAATACAGTGATACAACTTTTTAGAGGCTACTTGTGATTTCCATCACAAGTTTGGTGATTTCCTTTTTCACTAACTTCATTTCATTTCTTCTAATTGTAGAATTCCTTTTGTTAAGTTTATTTTCATTTTCTTTCTAACCTTAACTTTCTTCTAGCTTTCTTTTGTTTTTGTTGTTTTTGTTTTGTTTCAG
Source organism: Vitis vinifera (assembly GCF_030704535.1). Taxonomy (NCBI): domain Eukaryota; kingdom Viridiplantae; phylum Streptophyta; class Magnoliopsida; order Vitales; family Vitaceae; genus Vitis; species Vitis vinifera. The sequence goes on from NC_081817.1 coordinate 11,201,131, forward strand.
GTAAGTGGTAACTTGTGCATACCCTATTGGATTCGGGACCAAGAGGGAAGACTAGTAAGGATTGAGAATCCTCAAGACACAGAGTTGGATATCTGTGTAAACATCATGGACCCTCCACAAGAGGATCAGAATTCTCAACACGGTCAAGGGTGTAATCCAAATGCATATCTATCCATGAGGGATAGAATGCACCCACCAAGGATGAGTGCACCCTCATGCATCGTACCTCCTCTTGAGTAGTTGATTTTAAGGCCCCATATTGTGCCCCTCCTACCAAATTTCCATGGAATGGAGAGTGAGAACCCATATGCCCATATCAAGGAGTTTGAGGAGGTGTGCAATACTTTTAGAGAGGGAGGAGCTTCAATAGACTTGATAAGACTCAAGCTATTCCCTTTTACTTTGAAGGACAAGGCAAAAATATGGCTTAATTCTTTAAGGCCAAGGAGCATAAGGAATTGGGTTGATCTTCAGGCCGAATTTTTGAAGAAAATTTTCCCCACCCATAGGACCAATGGGTTGAAAAGACAAATCTCAAACTTTTCTGCAAAAGAAAATGAGAAGTTCTATGAATGTTGGGAAAGGTATATGGAGGCCATCAATGCTTGTCCTCATCATGGCTTTGATACATGGCTCTTGGTGAGCTATTTTTATGATGGGATGTCTTCCTCCATGAAGCAAATTCTTGAAACCATGTGTGGGGGAGATTTTATGAGTAAGAATCCAGAAGAAGCCATGGACTTTTTAAGTTATGTGTCTGAGGTATCAAGAGGATGGGATGAGCCCAACTCAAGAGAAATGGGAAGGATGAAAGCTCCTGTAAATCCAAAGAGTGGAATGTACATGTTAAGTGAAGACATGGACATGAAAGCTAAGGTGGCAACAATGGCAAGGAAGTTGGAAGAACTTGAGTTGAAAAAGATGCATGAAGTCTAAGCCATTTCCGAGACACAAGCCCATGTCATGCCATGCACCATTTGCTAATCATGTGATCATGTGGTGGATGAGTGCCCAACCATGTCAGCTGTGAGGGAGATGTTAGGTGATCAAGCCAATGTTGTGGGGCAATTTAGGCCCAACAACAGTGCACCTTATGGAAACACCTATAATTCAAGCTGGAGAAACCATCCAAATTTTTCTTGGAAACCGAGGCCACCTCCATACCAACCACAAGCCCAAACCCAAGCACCTCAACAAACCTCTTCAGTGGAGTAAGCCATTGTGAACCTAAGTAAAGTCATGGGTGACTTTGTGGGTGAACAAAAGGCAATCAACTCCCAATTGCACCAAAAGATTGAAAATGTTGAGAGTTCTCAAATTAAGAGAATGGAGGGGATGCAAAATGATCTATCTCAGAAGATAGATAATATTCAATACTCCATCTCTAGGCTTACTAACCTCAACACAGTGAATGAGAAAGGAAAGTTTCCCTCTCAACCAAGTCAAAATCCCAAGGGTGTTCATGAAGTTGAAACCCAAGATGGGGATTCTTCAAAGTTGAGGGAGGTCAAAGCTGTGATCACCTTGAGGAGTGGGAAGAAGGTTGATCAACCCTTGCCTAAGGTGAGACAAGATGAAGAACTCATGTCAAAGAGAACCTTGGTTAAAGAGAGCAATATCCAAGAAGAGGAGAGTGGGAAGAAATGTGCATCCAAATCAAGCATTGAAGAAGAGCCAAGGATAGTGATTAAAGAGGATATGATGAAGAAACATATGCCTCCCCCTTTTCCTCAAGCATTACATGGAAAGAAGGAAATCAAGAATTCATCAGAAATTCTTAAAGTTTTGAGACAAGTGAAGGTGAATATACCCTTACTTGATATGATCAAGCAAGTCCCCACATATGCAAAATTTTTAAAGGACTTGTGCACGGTCAAGAGAGGGTTACATGTGACAAAGAAGGCATTCCTCACTGAGCAAGTAAGTGCTATCATTCAGAGTAAGTCTCCAGTTAAGTATAAAGATTCGGGATGTCCCACCATTTCAGTCAACATTGGAGGGACACATGTGGAAAAGGCTTTACTAGACTTAGGGGCAAGTGTGAATTTGCTCCCATACTCTGTGTATAAGCAACTGGGACTTGGAGGATTGAAGCCCACAACCATCACTCTCTCCTTAGCTGATAGGTCGGTAAAAATCCCAAGGGGGGTGATAGAGGATGTTCTAGTTCAAGTGGACAAATTCTACTATCCTGTGGATTTTGTGGTGCTTGATACTGATCCCACTGTTAAAGAAGCAAACTATGTGCCAATCATCCTTGGGAGACCTTTCCTAGCTACCTCCAATGCCATCATCAATTGTAGGAATGGGGTGATGCAGCTCACATTTGGAAATATGACATTGGAATTAAACATATTCCACCTATGCAAGAGGCATCTTCACCCAGAAGAGGAGGAAGGATTGGAGGAGGTGTGCTTGATCAACACCTTGGTTGAAGAGCATTGTGACAAGAATTTAGAAGAGAGCTTGAATGAAAGCCTTGAAGTGCTTGAAGACGGGTTACCTGAACCCTCTGATGTGCTAGCCATCATGTCTCCTTGGAGGAGACGGGAAGAGATCTTACCACTGTTCAATAAGGAGGACTCACAAGGAGCAGCTATGGAGGACCCTCCAAAGCTTGTTTTGAAGTCGCTTCCTCTTGATTTGAAGTATGCATATTTGGAGGAAGATGAGAAATGTCCAATGGTGGTTTCTTCAGATCTCACAAGTGATCAAGAGGATAGTCTTTTGGGAGTCCTCAGAAAATGCAAGAAAGCCATTGGATGGCAAATTTCTGATCTAAAAGGGATTAGCCCTTTGGTATGCACCCACCATATCTACATGGAGGATGATGCAAAACCAGTAAGGCAGCCCCAGAGGAGGTTGAATCCTCACATGCAAGAGGTGGTAAGGGGTGAAGTTCTGAAACTACTTCAAGCAGGGATCATATATCCCATTTCAGATAGCTTGTGGGTGAGCCCAACCCAAGTAGTCCCAAAGAAATCTGGAATTACTGTGATCTAGAATGAGAAAAGGGAGGAAGTCTCTACACGTCCTACCTCAGGATGGAGGGTGTGTATAGACTACAGGAAGTTCAATTCAGTGACTAGGAAGGACCATTTCTCATTGCCTTTCATGGACCAAGTCCTTGAGAGAGTCTCAGGACATCCTTTCTACTGTTTTCTGGATGGTTACTCGGGGTACTTCCAAATAGAAATTGATTTGGAAGATCAAGAAAATACAACCTTCACTTGCCTCTTTGGTACTTTTGCGTATAGGAGAATGCCCTTTGGTCTATGTAATGCTCCTGCAACTTTCCAAAGATGTATGCTAAGCATCTTCAGTGATATGGTGGAGCGCATCATGGAAGTTTTCATGGATGACATCACTGTATATGGAGGTTCTTATGAGGAGTGTTTGTTGCATTTAGAAGTTGTTCTCCAAAGATGTATTGAGAAAGACCTAGTGCTAAATTGGGAGAAGTGTCATTTTATGGTACAACAAGGAATTGTCTTAGGACATATAATCTCCAAGAATGGCATTGAGGTAGATAAGGCAAAGGTGGAGCTAATTGTTAAGTTGCCACCTCCCACAAATGTTAAAGGAATTAGGCAATTCCTAGGACATGCCAGGTTCTATAGGAGGTTCATTAAGGATTTCTCAAAAATCTCAAAATCTCTTTGTGAACTTTTGGTAAAGGATGCCAAGTTTGTGTGGGATGAGAAATGTCAGAAGAGTTTTGAGGAACTAAAGCAATTCCTCACAACTGCACCAATAGTGAGAGCCCCAAATTGGAAATTACCTTTTGAGGTAATGTGTAATGCAAGTGATCTTGCTATGGGGGCTGTTTTGGGGCAAAGAGAAGATGGAAAGCCCTATGTGATTTATTATGCAAGCAAAACTTTGAATGAGGCTCAAAGGAACTACACAACTACTGAAAAGGAGTTGCTGGCAATAGTTTTTGCCTTAGATAAGTTTCGTGCCTATTTGGTAGGGTCCTCTATAGTGGTGTTCACTGACCATTCCGCTTTGAAGTACTTGCTAACCAAGCCAGATGCCAAGGCAAGATTGATAAGATGGATCCTTTTGCTCAAAGAATTCAATCTCCAAATCCGAGATAAAAAGGGAGTAGAAAATGTGGTAGCTGACCACTTGTCAAGACTTGTGATAGCACATGACTCACATGGTTTACTTATCAATGATGACTTCCCTGAGGAGTCTCTCATGTCAATAGAGGTAGCTCCATGGTATTCTCACATTGCAAATTACTTGGTTACTGGAGAAGTTCCAAGTGAGTGGAGTGCCCAAGACAAGAGGCATTTCTTTGCTAAGATCCATGCCTATTATTGGGAGGAGCCTTTTCTCTTCAAATATTGTGCGGATCAAATCATAAGGAAATGTGTTCCTGAACAAGAGCAATCAGGAATTCTATCCCATTGTCATGATAGTGCATGTGGAGGTCATTTTGCTTCCCAGAAAACAGCTATGAAAGTGATCCAATCAGGTTTTTGGTGGCCCTTTCTTTTCAAGGACGCCCACACTATGTGCAAGGGATGTGACCAGTGTCAAAGGCTTGGGAAGCTAACACGCCGAAATATGATGCCCTTGAACCCCATCTTGATAGTGGATGTCTTTGATGTTTGGGGGATAGACTTCATGGGACCATTTCCAATGTCGTTTGGACACTCCTACATTTTGGTGGGAGTGGATTATGTCTCTAAGTGGGTAGAAGCAATCCCATGTAGGAGCAATGATCATAAGGTGGTTCTTAAATTCCTCAAGGAGAACATCTTTGCAAGATTTGGAGTGCCTAAAGCCATTATAAGTGATGGAGGAACCCACTTTTGCAATAAACCTTTTGAGACTCTTCTAGCCAAATATGGGTCAAGCACAAGGTAGCTACACCTTATCACCCTCAAACAAGTGGCCAAGTTGAGTTAGCCAACCGAGAAATCAAGAACATACCGATGAAGGTGGTGAATGTGAATAGGAAGGATTGGTCTATTAAGCTCCTGGATTCATTATGGGCTTATAGGACTACTTATAAGACCATTCTTGGAATGTCCCCTTATCGCCTTGTTTATGGCAAAGCATGCCATCTTCCAGTAGAGGTTGAATATAAAGCATGGTGGGCAATCAAGAAGCTCAACATGGATTTGACAAGAGCCGAGTTAAAGAGATGTTTGGATTTGAATGAATTGGAGGAAATGAGGAATGATGCTTACCTCAATTCAAAAATTGCAAAAGAGAGGTTGAAGAAATGGCATGACCAGTTGGTAAATCAGAAGAATTTTACCAAGGGACAAAGAGTCTTGCTTTATGACTCAAAGCTTCATCTTTTTCCGGGAAAATTGAAATCAAGGTGGACGGGTCCTTTCATAATTCATGATGTGCAATCAAATGGAGTAGTGGAACTACTCAACTTCAAAAGCACTCGAACTTTCAAAGTGAATGGGCATCATCTCAAGCCCTATATGGAATCATTTTCCCGAGACAAGGAGGAATTCATCCTCCTTGATCCACCTCCAACATGAAAACACTCAGTTCATGGTTGAACTTAGTCTCTTCAAAGACTAAAAAGTTCATCCTCTTTTTGTTCCCTTTTGCATTAATTTTTAGTTTAATCTAGTTTTTCTTTTTCTTTTCTTGTGTATATGCATGTTTTGATTTTTATTTTTGCCCTTGAGTTCATTCTAATGTGGTTTGAATTGGTTTTTGTGTTAACATGTAGGTAGGAAAGCTTGAAGAATGAAAACAAGGGAAAACAGGGGAGAAAAGCCAAGACACAGCAAAATTCGCACCACCCATTCCCCTTGTGCGAAATTTTCGCACAACACATCCCCTTGTGCGAATTCTCTTTTGTGACAAATTTTCAAAAGCATGCTCTTGGTCCTTCCTAAAATCTCAATGCGAAAATCACAGGAATGCGAACCTTGTGCGAACCTTGTGCGAATTCGCTTTTGTGACCAATTTTCAAAACCATGCTCTCTGTCTTGGAAAACCACAGGAATGCGAAATTTTCGCACTACCCATCACCTTGTGCGAAATTCGCACTTTCTCTTTAAGAACCATTTTCTCCTCTTCAATTCTAAGCTTCTTCTTCTTCAATTTTCTCAACACCTCTCTTCCGATCCCCCTTTTCCATCCACAACGTCCTCTCCTTCATCATCCCCCATCATGAACCCCACCATGGCAGCCCATCTCCATAGTTTCATTCCATAGCCGCGACCATCACTATTCACAACAGTCCGCACCTTCCATTTTCAGCTCATTCTCCTCCTTCCACCATAAAAAACCCTTCATTTCTTCACTCAACACTCCAAATTCATCCCTAAACCAAACCCAACCTTGATTTTTCCAAATCAAAACCTCAAGCATAACCATCAAAGCCACGGTTTCTTCATAATAAACCCATTGCCGCGGGCTATGGGAGCTTCAAAATCTCTCATTCTCTTCTTGTAAAGCTCCCATTTCTAAGCTTAGCCGCCATGAAAAACTCCTTTCCTACCTTAGCCAGCATTTCCCACCCTTAAAAACCAAGAATTTTTCCCATTTGAAAGCACCACAATTTTGCATTTGGGCGGGTGAATAGTGCCTTGTGCGAAATTTTCGCACAACACATCCCCTTGTGTGAAATTTTCGCACAACACCCTCCCTTGTGCGAATTTTTGAGCTTCTCCATCCCTACCCTCCCCAATCCCAAGCCTCTTAGCCTCATTTCGTCGCTTCCTCATGCCTAAGACCCGAGGAGGCTATGCCTCAGCTCCCTAGAGCAGTTGGAGAGCTGCCCCTATGCGGACCCCACTAGATGCACCCCCACATGTATCTGATTCTACCCCTCAGCGTAGATACCATACGAGGAGAGCAGCTGCCACGCCTGTGGCCCCTACTCAGATTCCACCTAGGAGTCCTCCTACAAAGAAGGCCAAGACTTCAGAGCCAGGAGAGTCCTCCAGAGCACCTCGGGATTCACAGTCTCAGCCTCCTCCCACCAGGCGCCCTATAGCCAGCTCACCCATTGAGGGCAACTCCGATTGCCGATCGAGAGCATTTCATGTCGAGGCATATTTTGATCACTCTATTTTGCGACAGCAGCCTGAGTTGCAGGATTCATACCGCCTACTTGAGAGGTACCATCTTGTACCCTTTATGACTTCGCCCCAGTTCTTTTATCCTCGAGTAGCTTTAGACTTTTACCAGTCTATGACTACTCGTGGCGTCTCGGTACCAGCCTCGATCATTTTTACCATTGATGGACGCCAGGGTATTTTGGGGGCTAGACAGATTGCCAAGGCTTTCCATATCCCTTATGCACCAGCAGATCCCGCTGCATTTAGACGTTGGGCCCCACTTTCTGAGTGGGACATGGTTCGTATCCTATCTCGAGGGACATCTTCCCAGAGGATCATTATGAGAAAGGAACTTCCCCCTAGGATGCTCCTAGTTGATGTGGTGCTTTGCGCCAATCTTTTTCCTCTTTAGCATAGAGTGCAGAGGCGAGAGACCATTCTAGAGGCATTATTCTGTATCTCTGAGGGCTACTACTTTGGCCCCCATCATTTGATTATGGCCGCCCTCCTCCATTTTGAGGAGAAGGTGCATACGCGGCGTCTTACGAGGGCAGACACCATTCTTTTACTTTTCCCTCGGCTGCTATGCCATGTTCTGGCGCATATGGGTTTTCCTACTGACCCTCATTCTGAGCCTCGCCGCCATTGTCGAGAGAGCTTCTCTCTTGACCAATGGAATCAGGTATGGCTCCATCAGCATTCCCCAGAACTTCCCGAGCCAAGGGAAGTCCCTCCACAGTCTTTACCATCTATATCTGCTCCATCTTCAGCTCCCTCAGAGCCCGTACCAGAGGCAACATCGTCTGACGCCCCACCTGCTGTTCCTCCTACCTCAGAGCCGCCCATTACTATCCCTGGTGCAGAGTATTGTGCCTTGCTCGTTTCTTTCCAGACTCTGACCACTACTCAGACAGCCATTATGGAGCGAATGGACCACTTCCAGCTTCGGCAGGACCAGCAGACTCTCATTCTCTGTGAGATTCAACAACACCTCGATCTTTTGCCACCAGCTCCACCTGTAGCGGTACCTTCCACAGTTGTAGCTGAGGACCCCTCCTATCCACCAGAGGAGCCTACTACTTGATCATACGATCACTTCTCTCCCTTTTTGATTTGTATCTATACTCTATGTTTTTGGATGTGTTATATATTTTGGACTACTTTTATATTGGGATTGGATGTATTCCATGTTTCTCTTGTATATTGTACTCTCTCAGTTAATATAGACATCTTCCTTTTTGTGTATTTTAGTTATTCCTTTTTATTTCCTCTAATCATCACTCTTATGATTTTTCTTTTCTTATGCAACATGTGGTTTCTCCTATTCATTCAGAGTCCCTTACTATCAGGAGGTATCACTTCCTCCCTTTTATTATCACTTGCTTTTGGAACATTGGGGACAATGTTCATCCTAGTTGGGGGGAGAGTTGAGGAAGTAATTTGTTTAATTTTTGGTTAAGTTATTTTGCTAACAAATTTTTTACAAACTCTCTTTGTTTTCTCAAAGATAAATTCTCAAAAGAAAATGGGAGAAATTAAATTCTTATCTTATTCCTATAGTCTCAGAGTTTGTATTATGCTTATTAAAGTTGATAAATTGTTGAAGCTCCTTTTGATTTCAATCTTAAGTCTTCCACTCTAATCTTTTCACACACTGAACACATTAGATTCCAGTTATAAGATGGAAAACTTTCTCACCCCCCTAAACTTAGGAAATTTTCGACTTGGTGCCATTGACTTCATTCTATTAGTGTTAGGACACCTTATAAAAGGCCAATGTGTCTTATGAAAAAAAATTTTGCTTCACTTGCTTTGAAACCCGAGCAAGGTCCGAGGGGTATATGGTGAAAATCTTTAAAGCCTGGTGCCCTAAGCCTTTATTGGTTGGGAGTCACCGACCTCACTACTCGTTACATGGATGGATGGGTGGAGTATTTATATATAAAAGAAAAAAAGAAAAAAAGGTGCGTTCTTAGCCTTTTATATGTGAGTTAGTGTTGCTAAAGTTAGAGAAAAACCTTAGTTGGGGGGGGAGAATATAATTTGACATACTATAACTGGAAACTAAGCACCTTAACACTTAGATTTTTGTGGAAGATTAAGAGTTGGTCCTTTGGGAGTGGAAATTATTTTGATACTCAAATTTGCACAATGCCCGCTCTTTGCATGTTGTGATAGGTAAGTTATTTGATGACTCTTGTTGATGATTGAGTTTTATATCCTTGACTTGCCATGTGAGAGTTTGATCCAATCATGCCACTTGATTATTTTTTGGAGTGATTAGCATGATTTTATAAAATATTATATTATCTATTTTTCTTTATTTTTCTCTCCTTCATTGCTCAGGGACTAGCAGTGTGTCAGTTGGGGGGAGTGATTACTACCCAAAAAGTGTTATTTTGCATTTTTAATTCATTATGTTTTAAGCACTTTTGTGTAGTAGTTCTCCATCTTTATTCCAATTGGCATGTTAAGGACCTAGCAATGACTTCTAATCATATTTGTGGCTAGTTTTAGTGTTTTGACAACTTTTTGGATCATTAAGACAAGCCAAGTAAAGGAGAGAAGCAAAGAGGGAAAACAAACAAAGTGAAGAAAACAGAGGACAGCAGCTGCAGTCTTCCTTCGCACTTTTGGAGCACTTTCCGAAGTCCATTTTCTACATGCTATATACCATTTCAAAGCTCAGGAAGTCAAGAATCCAACACTTCAAACCGTGTATGATTTGGAGCTGAAATGAGGAAGATATGACCTTCGGAAGACAACTGCTCCAAGCTTGTGCGAAATTCGCACAACACCTTCAGGTTGTGCGAAATTCGCACAACACCTTCTCTTTGTGCGAAATTAGCACCAGCCCATGCATGGTGCGAAATCTCCTCTGTTCTGCCGACTCCACTTTAGATCTTTTCTTTTGTATTTTTTGATGTAAATTCCTTTCTTATCCCTGTAATTAGCCAATCACAGGCTTTGCTTTTGTAAAGACTGTATAAGGGGTGGAAATCATCTCTCGTAAGAAACGACGAACACATTGTATATTTTACACTTAGTAAAATACAGGGGTCTCTTTGCTTTCCTTTTCTCTCTACTATTTTCTTTTTCTTGAAAGCCAAACAACCTCTGAGGATGTTTTCCCAGAGGATGAGAGGCTAAACCTTTGGTTTCTTCGAGTGAAGGAAGCTAGGTGAAAAGTCCAAATGCTAAAGTGGAAAACTCTCATGCATTAAATACAGGTAGCTGGAGTTCATAAATGGCTTTTAAATCTAAAGTTTTGCTTTAAATCCCTTAGAATCACTTTGAATGACCAATACATGGTAAGCTTCAGGTCTCTATGGATGCTAATTGCTAGATCCACATCAGACCATTAGTTATCTATCATGTACGAGCCATTGGAAAGTGGCTCAAGGTGAAGACCCATAGTGTCTAAAGACATTAATGGAACCTGACTATACCATTTCTATTGATTTTTTATGGATTAAACCTTCATTGTTAAACCTATATCGGTTCGGGAAACAACCATCCTTTATGTTGTTGCCCCCAATACGAGATGAGAAATCCGGAATTTCCACTTTGCATTCTGAACTTGATCCTAGCAACCCTTAGCTCCGGGAGACTTTCTTTCTTCCATATTTTTACCTAGTTTTATGTTAGTTTAGTTTCAAACACCACTTTCAAAACAAATTTTATTTTCTTTTAAACTTTAAGTTTTTGACAAAGGAACTTATCAGACTCAATTTCTAATCTTGAGTATATCACTGGTAGAATGAAAACTCATCCCAGAGTTCGACCCTAGAGCCACTATGCTATAGTAGCTTTGCTACGCTAGTATGAGGTCATAGGTTTTATAAATGTTTTTTATTAAAAGACCCGACTGGACTTTCACGGAATCAGTGGTGGTAGCCCAACCTATTAGAATGGAAATTCCATGAAGTAGGTTCATAAGGGTAATAACAAATCACTTGTTGACTTGAGGTGCTCTATCAACTTTAATTGTATGAGAGTTTATCCCTATGGTGTAGATAGAGCGTATTTTGCATTTACTAAGGTTGAGTGTTTACTCTTAATGAATACCATATTCCTTATGGATGGTATGTTTAAATGCAGAACATACTTGATGGATTCACCTATATGAGAGTGGAGGTGGGGCCGCTTCCTATGAGATCAAAGCCAACAGCCTAGTCCCCACATCCTTTGATATTGGATAAAAAGACAATCTGACATCCCGCTCAAAACGCGTGGAGTGTGGATTGCAAACCACGTGAAACCAAAAATTGAGAAAGTATGGACAAAAAATTCGATTTTTTAACAATATTAAAGTAAGTTAATTTTCATTAAATATAATAAAATGAAATAATTTTTATAAAATAAGACTACACTTTTTTAGGTTAAAATTAAATAGAAATAATTCATTAGAAACGATTTTTGAATAATATTAGCAATTTGTTTTTCAACAAAGATTTTTATTATTTTTACAATAATTTTTCTAATGCACTTAACTTTATTTTTGTTTTCGCTTTTTTTTTTTTTTTTGCAAACTTACCTTTGTTCATTTATTTATTTATTTTATATAATTAGGATTAATTTATTCCTCTCCTTCTTTATACTAATTAATTTTTATTATATTTTGTTAAATTAACATATAGAAATACATACAAATCCATGCACATGTAACAAACATGTCTTCACATGCACACACATATTTGTTTATTTATTTATTTATTGAAATATAATGTAATGTATTTCTATATAATCATATTTTTCCCTTTTTTTTTATTCTTTTCCCAAAATAATCATTAAGAAACTCTTAGTATATTAATTTTGTATATAATTTTTTTTTTCCAGAATAAACAAAGAATTCCATGACTTTTATTCCACATATAAGTGTTGCAAATCAAGTTAAAATTCTTCTTGCTATATTTCCATAATATTGAAAATTGACACTAACTCATACTTTTTATGTTTCCATAATATTGGAAACTGGCATGTATGAGTTCTGTGTAAATTTCCAATATTATGAAAACATAGAAAGAAGAAGTTCAATTTGATTTGCAACACTTATATGTGGAACAAAAATTCTTTATTGCATTCATATGGAAAAGTAAACCTTTCTTCCTATCATACTCAATAATATACTATTCCGCTAGTCAAACTTTAAATCATTCAAAGATTAATATCATAAATAAATTTATGAACATAAATATTTATAGAGATTATATGAAAATGATAATTAATTACTTCAAAAAACTTTCATCTCTTTTTATTTAAATAATATATTATTACCAATAATTTTTTTATGATTGAATAATATTACAAATTTAGGATAAGACGATATTTTTTAAATTCAACTCATTTTTTTGAATGACATTTGCTTGCATAGCTTTATTTGTAATTTTTTTGTTTGTGAATACATTTAAATGACAAGGGTAAGGTTGAGATGGAGGTGACTTTGTCATCTATGAAGGTGACTATATCATGCTTAAGAATGTAATCTTTTAAAAATGCTTTTGATCACTTCAATAATGCGACTTTCAAGATAAAGATCTTTTGACACAACATTTGCATCATGTGTTATATTTCTTACGGAAGCCATTAGTATAAGTTAATTGATATCATTATTGAATACCCAAGTCAAGTGCATAACAAGGTCATTGCCACTAATGAGTTAACTTCACTATTTCACCATAATTATTCACTTTTTATATCAACAATTTTAACATTTAAAATACAAAAAGTTCTCTCATTGATTCCTTTCATGTAAGAATTAGACTCTCTATTTTCTTATATTTGCAGCCATAATTTTGGAGCTAGAGATAGTTTGCTAGGGCTCTAAAAAGTTCTCTCATTTTGGCTTGTTAACAATGGATTCCACCTACCCCTCATATGTTTATACTTCAAAGACCAATCATATGGATACGATATAAATTTTTTTTGTATCCTTCCACATAAAGGCATTACACAAAGGATAGATCCTAACCTAGATCATCATGGGTTAGAGGAAAATGAAAGAGCCCACACAAACATATCTAAAGAATCAAGCCCAAATGAATGTCCTTAGCTCCACTTACCAAAACCTTCATTGGCCAAGTACTAGTGAGCCAATTGATCTAGAGAATGAACCCAACTCTCCATCAAGTTGGGCTTACCTTTTCCTTTAAAAGCCTATAAATTTCTTTTTTAGTAAAATATTTTATGATGGTGAGAACAAATATATTTTTTTAATGAAAAATGTGAACTTTAGCAAAATCAAAATTACACTTTTTGATATATAATTTCAAATAGAAGCAACTACTTAGAGATGGTTAAAATCATTGTGTTAAATAAGTTCTTCTTCAATTCCATCAATTGAAGATGCTAACTCGGTCATCTAGCCTAACATTGTAGCAAATATCCAATCATCCAAGTTGAATGAAAAGTACAAAACATAGTGTTGAGTTTTTATCCAAGTTCCTCAATGAATTGAGATTGAACACCAATCCAAGAAGACAAAGAAAACAAAACCATAAATCAAAAGAAAATAATATCTAATATCAAAACATAACAAAACAAGCAGGATTTACGTGGTTCGGATCCAAGATTGAATCCTACATCCACGGATCAAGATCACCTCCAAAAATCCACTAAGATTGAACCATTTTACACCCTCAAGAATCTCTGAGAATCATCAAGCTCTCGCTACAGTATAGTGAAGAAGACTCACACTCTAAAATCCTCTCACTTCCTTTCTACAATTCAAAAAAATCTTTTTTTTTTCTTCACATTTTTATACATGAGTACATGAAAAAAAAAATTGCTAAGCAAACAGGTGTGCCAGCTCGCACTTTCAGTTAGTTAATCAACTAACTTTGCTTACGTGGCCAATCAATTTTGGACTAGCAATTTTCACACAGATTTTTAGAAGAAAACACGATGATTGCATGCACTGGTTCATCGATTGCTGATGCAGTAGAGAGACTTTCATCCTTTATGGAAATCAGTTTTATATCCTTTCATTACTCACTTGGAGACTTCTGGGGACAAGGCAACTGTTGGCAAGAATAAACCACCATTTAGATATGCATTTGGCAACACACTTGTAGATAGGAAGTATTTCATTACTATAGGAGCAAGGTAAAGAAAACGAAAGAACCACGATAACCTAATGGAGTGAGTAAAAACAACCACAAGATCAATTCTTGAACTTGAAAAGAAAATGAAGTATTCACTGTAGCCAAGTACAACTCACTTACCTAGACTAGAATCATTTATGACCAGCCACAGATGGTAGAGGAATTGACTCCAGCAATATCAAAACCATACCTTAACTAAACCAAGTAGTACTAAATTTCCATGGTATTGCTTTACTTTAGCTATGTTACAATGCAACATTCATAAGGTGACAATGACACTTGTGTTGTCTTGTCTTGATCCTAAAAATAATGTCACTAGTCTCTGCTCAAGGCTTTTGGAGAGATAGCCAGACTAGTAAAAAAATTTCATTTCAAAGCGCTTTCCCATGATCCAAATAGAAAACAAATACAATTTTAACATTGACTCTAAGCTATGTTTCTTGTTGATTTGGTCTTGTTTTTGTAGACATTGATTTTAGGAAACAAAGACGACATAGAAGAAATGTCTAAGAGTAGCTCGGTTTCCCTTACAACAGTGCTTAAGTTCATAGAGAAGTGTGACTTGTGTGGTCAAGTGCCTTATCCAAAGCATCATAGTCCAAAGTTCTAGGAACACATACGTTAGCTACAAAAACTAAAGTAAATTTCATAATCCTTGTAGAATATTCAACACATACATTATGATCCCCTATCAAAGATTAGTGGGCCCTTAACAAAGCTGTAGCAAGTTCTAAGAATTCATATTGATCATGGTCTGCCAAAATTTTTAGTATTGATGAAATAGCTAACAGAAAACATAAGTCCCATCATCTCTAAGTATCAATGGCCAAATTAGGCTACTTCATGTCGATAGCAAGACCCACAATTAATCAGCCTGGGTCCCTGCTTATGGTTTTCAACACCTAAACCTTTTTGTTCTTTTCATTGTGACATACAAACATCTAATGTTACCACTTTTGTGGTGGATTTGCCTCTTGAAATGGGTTTTTATCAACCCAGCTCTTGTGGAGCCATTTGGTTCCAATCTAATCCATTTATTGCCTTATAAGTAGGTACTTATGGTTTACACCCCTTTTTTTGGGTTAGAATATGGTTTATCTATTGTTGCTACAAAAAATAGTGGGCATGGGGATATTATCAAGGTAAATTTTAGATCAATACAATTAGGTGTTAGACTAGCAAGCCCGGTGGATTCTGCTTATTTAGATCTTAGCCCATCGTCATAAGAGTTTATATATTGAACTTTCAATAGTTATTTTCTATAAACCTACTTGTTTTATCTAACAAGGCACATAACAGTAAACTCCTCATAGACATGACCAAAAAGGCATAGAAAATGCCCTCCTAAACCTCCTTACTGACAATAACTTATGACTTCAGTTCCATAAAATGGGCTAAAGAACATCCATTAGTTTTCATGGCTAGAACATACTGTAACTACTTACCCATGTTGAGCACCACTGGAACCGCCACTACAACACCCATCTTGGGATCATGCCAACTATTGAAGAACCCATGAGTGACTCCCTAAGGGATGTAGAAGACCTTCTTTTAAAGGTTTCTCTTTATGGATACTTTAAGATTAATCGAGCACTTAATGCAGAAACTAACAGAAGGAACTCATTGAAACTCTAACCCACATGGCTTAATTATAGTGTTAGCCACAATCCTAAAAAAAAACAAGAGTTGTATGTAATAGATTGTTATGATAGCAATAGAGATTGCACTAAGAGATTACTGACAATTATAAAAAATGTGATGAAAGTTATCAACTCTAGCTTAAGTTGAATAAGATTGGTATTGTTGATTGGTTTGAGTTTACAAGAGAATAGTAGAAAATTTAAGATGTTATCAAGTGAACTTAAAAGAATTTGATGCATTGGTTTATAATTGTGGGAGGGAAATTTAATGTCCATTGAGGGGTTTTGTAGTTGATTTGTAGTACAAATACTTGTACTAAAAAACTAGTAAGTGTAATTCCTCCTAGACAATAAAATATGTTGACATGAGGAGGAACATATTTACTAGTGCATTTGACCGTATTGCATCAATATGGATCAAATAATCCATTGGGTGCACATTCATAGATGGATAAAATTTCTTCTTTACCCTTGTTTTTATGTAAAAGATCTAGTAGGCCCATGTTGAGTATTGATGGCATGCTAAGAATGTTAGATCAATGGTTGACATTGTGGAGTATGAAATGTGGGTGGCTGTAGGAGAAACCAAAAGTTAAGGTAAGATTGTTACTAACCACCCTTTGGAAAAAAAGTTGTAGAGACTAGTACCTTGGATATGAACTGATTGATTTTCTTGTACTATATTTCCAATAAGAATTTAAACAAATAAATGATAAACTTAGAGAATTGATGGCCTGTAACAAAAGGATGCAGATAAGAGGCTTCCATTGTTGCCTTGTCCATATGCAAATTGCATTAAGGTTGAATGTGGTACCCTTATCTGCATCAAGGGTCTAAGCACCAAGGTAAGATCTCTTCCCTATGCATATAGCACACATAAAAAACACTACCAACTCTTTTACATTTATGTCTTCTGCAGGTATGTCTCAATCAGGTGGGGAATTGACCTCTTTAAAATGGTGGTGTTTGTTTAGAAAAGATGGGATACAAATTATGAAGACCTAGTTGTTGGCCTCCACAAGGCCATTATTCTAATAGGTTTGGTGAGGTATGGTGGGGAGAAACTTCATTGCAATGAAAGACAACTTCAAAAGGGAAAACACGATCCCACAAGATAGCCCTCATATTGCCTTTGTAGAAGAGGGTTATGAAGCTCAGGATATTTCTGCAGCTCTATTGGCCCTGGGGATCAAGTGATTTGCTTCCCACTTTGTATTATATTTTCTCTTTATTTAAGTTTTCATGCATATGGATTTCATATATAATGAAAAAGCCAAAATCTAAGTATCTGATATAAGAAGAATATATATGTCTAAACTAGAGTATAAAATTAGAGGTTATGCAGAATGACATAATTCTTTACTTCATTCCCTAAACCATAAGACACCCTCAATGAAATATTTATTTTCCAACTGGAGATAATATGAGTTTCAATGTGTGTGCACTCATATATGATGCCTTTCATAATGATGAATCACAAAATTTAACACATCTAATATATTTTAGACTCAGTTAACAAAATTAAGAACCAAATAATGATAGAAAGGTAGCTCTATGTTTGTACTATTTCAATCAATATATGTATAGCATTAGATAAAAGCACTATCAAGCCTAACATGGTTTTCGCAAAAATGCTATGCTGGTTACTCAAATTCTCTCTCAAGTCAATCATGTTTGTTGAGCATCTATTATAGTGTTGACCATCTTGTAAATATTTACCTGTTCAATGTCTCCATATGTTCACGAAATGCATTCCAGAGCTTGCATTTTTCCCAACCTTTGAAGAAGTCTAAGATCATGGAAGTGTTTGGCATTTTTTTTGCACAAAGCTCCAATTCTACCTTGTGTTTAGCACTGCAAGAACATTCAACATGGATTAGTGGGACATTTTAATATGAACACATTAAAATTGGAGAAATGAATGAATTTAAACTTAAAATAGCTTACTCTTTCAATTTTCAATCATTACAAAGCATAATGCTAAATCAATTTGATAAATATTTGTCTAGTTAAGACTTTTGTCCTGGGAATCCAACTATTTTGCCTTCTTCGATTCTATAAACATCTATCCAGTGAACCGGGTAAATACATTTGCCTTTGGTTTCCCAATTTGGCCATGTAGAGAGTGTAAATAGTCAACTTCTCCAGCTTTACCAGATAAGACAACTTTGTGTTCCTCTTCCATGTTCTTTTGATCCACTATCCTAGGCTCAGGCTATAGTTACACACCCATTAACAATAATACTCCTGTGTAGAAAATTATAGGCATATTGCATACATGAATCATATATAAAAGCAACATTAAGATATCCTAGTTTCCAATTTGGACCACACAATTATCAATTCACTAAAATTAACACGATTGGGCAATCCAAATTTTCTTTACACTGTTTTGCTCAATGAAGAAAGAAATATAAATCGGCCTTGTATATTGGAATATAAATTTGTCGTCATTCTACATATAGGTTTTCATTTAATTTGATTTTTTTTTTAAATTAAAATTCTATGAACTCCTCCCACGATAATAATACTCACCTAGCATTCAAAATATAGAGGAATTTGTTACATTTTGCAAAATAAAACATAAACATTTTTAGACTAATTTTGATGGATAATGCCATTAAACATAAACCTACTAACAGCAGTTGACATTAGCTCAAGAAGGTCAACGTCTTCACAAGAATGAGTTTCGAGCAACGATTTGAGGGTTTTAGCAGCAGTTTTTAAGTTTACAATATAGGGATCAACAGAGCATGGTTTAGTCATACTCTTGAATTTTGCTTTGGATCTCTATGGAGGCCTGTGAGGATACCACATCAGAGTGAAGTGAGTTGAGAAAGCAGATTATGCCATAGCTTTTTCTTACCCAAGTTAAATCAAGTAATCTAAAGGCAATGAATTTTAGTTTGTGAGTTGAGTTTACTACCGGGATATGAGAGTGAGGGTAGCTGTTAAGAGCATCAATGAGATAGGTGCATTGGCCAGCTAGGGATCCAATCTTTTGGTATTGTTTCTAAGGATGACGAAACCTGAAACGACCATGTCTAGGCTCCTATCTTACAAAATTTGTCTTCAAATTGAGAAATTTAAACAAGTTGTAACTTGATGTAGTCTATGAATTTAGATAATTTTGACAGTGAAATAGATCAATCTTTCAACTCACCAAGGAATCTTCAATGATTTTTGAAGTCAAAATACTTTTGTATCCTTGAAGAAATGTTTTGCTATCCTTGGATTCTCCATCTCCTAAGACTCTAAAATATTCCCCTGAAAATCCTGCAAATTCACTTACTTATAAGTCATCAAAATGAGATTAAAAAAATGTAAAAGGTATGGTGCTCTTTGGGTTTATCTCGAGCAATCCACACATTCATTTGGGGTGTAATGCCACCTTTTTATTTTAGGCATACCTTCTAAGAAGTTCCCAAGCTTTTCAACATTGCCAGCAACCAACTTGTGAAGATCATCACCAGCCCACATTGGGCAGATGCCTATGGATACAAACACAGCTGTGGTGCTACTAATGAGGATGGTTGAGGATAGCCAGTTACAGATACCAAACTGAATGTCAATATAAACATCAGCAAACCATAATCAAATCGACACTGCCATTTAGATAATCTTTCAGCAAACATCAGCAAACGCAACTGCATCACAAGTCGACAACTCTATCAATCAGTTAATCTTCAGGCTATTTCAAGAAACTCTTGTAACCATGGTTCTATAAGCAACCACATGTCCTTTCAACAAAAACTCCAGCATGTCCCTGCCAAATCCTCCATCAACCTTAGCTTTTAGATATTGGCCTGAAAAAGAAAATATCACCAACAAATACTCTAATTAGTAGCAGAAGTTGAGTAAAACTGCATGCTCAAACTCTATTTGGTATTTGGTAAAAGTAAGGAAAGGAAAAGACTAGTCAAAAGAAAGAGACATGATGCCATTTAGATTTAAAGAAAACATAAAACCCAATTGCCTCTTAAAACATTCTATAAACACATAGTTGAATTGATCTTCATTTTATCTAATTCAGTCAATTGCCACTTGGGGTATCTTCAACCACCTGAATCTTTGCATTTTTGTTTTCTTTTTTTTTTTCAGATTATTTCTTACAATTTTTGCAAAACAAGTAAAAAAAAAAAAAATCCATCTTTCAATTCAGTCAAAACCAAAAATTCAATTCAATATGTAGAATGGTACAAGCATGTGTCTAAAACCTGAATGACATTCTCTGAATGCTTCTTAGGTGGCAACCCCTGAACCATCCCTTGTACAATTTAATAGTATTCACAAGAGGATACTGCTTTAGTTGCCTAGAAATGCATAACAAATCAATGCAAATTTTGGAATCATATTCGATTAAGAATTAAACCCGAGTGAGTAAGGGGAATAATCACCTCATAAAGCTCATATGATAGAATTCCTACTTGATGAGTGTATGCAATTCTTGAATTGAAGTCACTAAAGTGATTTGTTATTGGGTTTCCAACGGTGTATCCCTGAGTCCAATTAAAAGAAGATCAAATGGATTCAAATATAATGTACAAAAGTTAAAACCATAAGGCGCAAGTCACTGGAATCATATAATTAGATTACATACTTGAATATTCATTTTTTGGCTCTTTCCCTGCATCATTACCTGCAGCCAAAAAATAAGAAGAAAGGAAATTTCAATTGGACGATTAGGCACCTTATTAGAAATATATGTAGTCTTTTTGGAATCCCAAAGGAAAAATGAAAGCATGGGCTCAGATGGAGCCTAATCCTGAACCATCATGTCCTTCTTTTCATCTCCATTTACAGGTATTCTTAGTTCCTCTAAGAGTTGAATTGATTAGTCAATCTTAAAACTCTGTTTGGGTGTTCAAAACAAAAGGAAAATTGAACTTAAGAAATGCAAAATCTTAGGTTAAATAGTGTTTTTATATAACTCATGAAACTATTCTCCTTTCCTCAGCCATATTGGATATATATTTCTTGAACCACCATGGGGATGATTATGCCTGAATATGAGTCACCACTGATGTAAAGTGGATTTTTCTGAAACTTGGGGTGATTAATAAGCCACTGTGTCACAACAAAAATAATTGGAGGTATGAACTGTTGAATAACCATTGAACAGGGTTGGGCCTCCTGTAATTGATACAGATTGCACCTCCAAATTTCCCATTGATACCAAAGCCAGTTCATTTCTGGTTGAATCCATGCCAAATTTTGCGGGCCAATATCCATCAAATTGCACCTCCAAAAAAATCTGCACAAGCAGGATGCATATATAGATTGACTACAGACAAATCAAAACAAAGAACTAAACAAAAAATTTGATTGTCTTTTTGAAACTTAAAGGAGAACTACCCAGCCAGAAGAACAAAGTATACGAACTTACGTTGCTGCCACAATGTATTTATCTACATAAAAAATCAAAGGACATGTCTTTTTATTATAGAAATCAAAGAAAAAAATGTAATCATAAAAAAATTTGATATGGAAATCCATGGATAAGGAACAAAAACCCGGAAAAATAAAAATAAAAATAATTCAAAATTTACTTTCCCTTTTCCTCAGTTTTTCAGCAACCAAACCATGGATATCTTATAAAGCAGCTTTTCATCCGTGAATCCATAACAACATAAAAACTTCACAAACCTTCACTCATGTAAACCATACCTAATGACTGTTTGGAGAAACAATCATTGTGTTTGGGTCATTTTCAAGCCTCAGAAATTCAAGAGCCTTGCTACCAGAATCAATTGTAGTCACTGCCATAAAACAAAGAAAAAATAACCATCAATCAGAATCCATTAAAAACGGGACAAAATTTGGAAAGAGAAAAAACAACCCAGTAATGAATCTTCCTATTCTTTCCTCTGGTTTTCTTCTCTGTTTGTTAGCTAAGAAAGTATACAATTTCCTATAAACAATAGATAGCACATGAAACTGGGACTCTGTTCTATTCTACAAGATGCAAAGAAAAGGAGCTTTGTATACAAATAAGAGCTACTAAAATCCACACCCCTCAAAGCAAGATCTGACTAGATTTGATCCAAAATCTTCTAAAATTTCCAAGTTGATTTCAATTATAGGGCAAGCAAAATTTTTATTAATCCCTATCAATTTAAAATCTAATTACAAATGTTTTTACAAATAAACTTCATAGACATAAAAATAAATAAACATTAAAATCATCCTTAAATTTTGTCACTATTTTGGTAATACTATTTTGATAATTATATCTTGTTGAACCTATTTTTTAAGAGATGTCATGTAGACAAGTTTTATAACTTGTTAAAATAGATCCAAACTGGTAAATGTTAAAAACTGGAAGAGGTTTTAGATCATCATGTAGACTAGTCATACTCATTGCAGAATAGAGCCTTGTAGTGAATAGCTTTTAGAAGCACTAATCTTATCTTTATATATATCTTGAAAAACAAAAGCAATTACATAACAACATGACATATTATCAAATGCTACTGCAGAAGAATCAAAGTGGGATAACTTCACTTCTATCTGGTGTCCAAAATGCAGAACTATGAGAAGTTGAAGATTGAGAGACTTACAAATCAATCTATGACTTGAGACTAACAGAAACTAGGAGTCCTTTGTATATATGTCCAAGTGAAAGATCTTTTGTATATATGTCCAGAAGGGATCTCAAGCTGTTGAAGAAAACTGAAACATGATTAGTGATGAAAGCATCTGTAGTCTGAAAACAATAAGGCTTGGAATATGAAACTGAGATGCATCAACCTTATAATATCTGCCAAACTTCTTTTTTTTTTTTCCCTCCTTTTCAAGGCCAAAGTGCAGCATACACACTAGCATCCACATTACAATATAAACTTATTTCATATAATTTTATATTCTATGATTGAAAAATGTTGGGAAAATCTCTTGAGAATAGGTTGGATGAGAACAAAAAAATGGAATGGAGAAAACCAAATATCACTAGTGTTTCAGAATGGGACAAAGCCAATTTTACATTCATGATGGGAGAAATGGACAACAAACAGTCTCTAAAAAATTTATGAAAATTTCAGGAAGTAAGGAAGAGAGCTAAGAAAAATCACCTAGAGAAACATCTACTAGCTGGTTATTGGAAGAGAGAAACATATACTAATATCACTAGTGTTTTTCTCCAAAATCTCCCCACAATTTTGGCCTGTGTGACCATTAGTAAATGAAACACAATTTTTTAACACCAAAGAAAATTTTAATTACCCTTTTTAGTGTCAATCTACCCACCTATTTGGTTCTGTACCTAAAGATTACCATGTATAATATCCTCCATTCAAACCCGCTTTGCACCAATGGTCTTACCATTAGGAAGAGCCCCCTGTTTTCCCTTTTGGGTGGGAATGGCTCAAGTTTGACCTATGAAATGGGGGGAAATTGTGAACAGTAGAGTAAACTGATCAGAATTGGGCTTTGAATTACCACTAACCTTTCTTACCACAAATAAGCGAGATGTTTTAGAAACTCAATTGATGATGGAAGCTCTTTTATACACGTTCCACTTAAATCAAGCTCCTGTAAGCATTCCATATCCTCCATGATTTCCAGAAAAATCTCCAAGTTTGAACAACCATAGAGAAAGTATTTCAAGGTATTTCAACCTACAAATGCTGCTCGAAAGACTCCTCAAGTTTTCACACTTCAATCAACATATGTATAGCATTAGATAATGGCACAATCAAGCCTAACATGGTTTTCACAAAAACACTATGCAGGTTACTCAAATTGTCTCTCAAGTTGTTTGTTGAGCATCTATCATAGTGTTGACCATCATGAAAAAATTCACCTGTTCAATGTCTTCATATGCTCACAAAATGCATTCCAAAGCTTGCTTTTTTTTCCCAGCCTTTGAGGAAGGCTAAGATCATGGAACTGTTTGACATTTTTTTTTTATGCACAAAGCTCCAATTCTACCTTGTGTTTAGCACTGCAAGAACATTCAAACATTGATCAATGGGACATATTGATCCATAGGGAAATACAAATTAACATTAAGTGTGCACCATTGTCATTTTTAATATGAACACATTAAAATTGGAGAAATCAATGAATTTAAACTTGATATAGCTTACTATTTCAATTTTCATTGATTCATGGTTATGATTTTTCAATCATTACAAAGCACAATGCTTATCAATCTTCAAGAGCTAGTTGTGCAATTCCCTATAGATACAAAACCCAGTTCAAATTACAAGGAAAGTATAAATTTGTAATGGTTCTATAAAAGAATATACTAAATGGGTTAGGATACCTATCAATCTTCAAAGCACTAAAATTCAAATTCGCTTTTAACACCCTTAGCTAGTTATAGGGTCCATTACACAAATGGTGAATTCTCATTTTTTATTAAAAAGAAAGAAAGTCGAATAAGTAAGAAGACACCAAGGCACTATCACTAGCGTCTATGCTAAGTTTGTTAGTATGATGATCCAATCTCTACATAAACCAGCAAGGAGACCCCTATTTTAACATTATAAATAATGAACATAGAAAAATAAAAAATTTTAAAGCAAAATTGGTAATCAATCCTCTTATTCTTGTGAGGTTCCATCTATAGTCTATGCAACCTCATTGTAGTCCACTTCCATCATTTTTTTATTGAATTTACTTCAATCTATATGCTAACCCATCTAAGTTAGCAATTTTATCAACTTAACACATTTTTTTTCCATCAAACTAACATTATCTACATTATACCTTTTTTTTACAATCTAATTCTACTATCAAGACACTGTGACATTATATATAGACACTTGTAGTCTCACATTGATATTTCCTTTACAATGTTGCCAAACGCTATGTTGAATTTGTCTATTAGTAAGTCAAGAACAATAATTCTTTACAACTCAAGAAGAAGAAAAAAAAGGAAAGAAAAAAGAACTCACGAATCAAAGCTTACTATTTTCCAAAATCAAAAGACAAGCATAATTCATAAAATTGATAAAGATGACCAAATAATTCAAAATTCTACCATCACTATTTTCCAAATTACAGCCTTAATCCACGAATAAAGATAGAGAACCTGAGATGAAATCATGTTTAAGTGTGTGAATAGCAGTAATGTGCATTTGTTCTTTGATTGAGACTTTCACTGCTTCATCCTCAACACCTATGCCATCCAAAAAAAAAAAAATCACAAAAAATATTTCAATCGCTCACCAAATGAAGTATTTTAGAGAGATAAAAGCTAAACAAAGAGAAATTTGCCATTAATTTGAGATTGCAAATACTCATCCATCTTCCACACTTCTGAATTTCATTGAGAAATTTTGAAGAAAACAAGAAACATGTGGCTCAAATTCTTCTTCAAATCCTTGAAGGAAAATTCTAGAGAGAGAAATGAGAGTCGTTCTAGGGAGAGTCCTTGAATCAATGTGGAGAGTAACCAAAGTTAGATGAATGAGAATGGTAAAACCGCCATTACATTAATATGACAAGGATAAAGCTGTAATTTTAATTGGTAATCTAAATAAGTTATTTTAAAAAAAATATATATTAACAAAAGAATTGCATTATAATTAAATATGCATCTAAAGGAGCAAATTATTTATAACTATATGTTATACAATTTTTTTGAGTTTATTCTAAATAATTAAGATATTAAAAAATAACCCGAGAACTTTTTTTCAAATAAAATCATGAAAATCTTAAAAACTTAAATAATTTATCTAATTATTGAAAAATGGATACACCATCAATTTAAATTTTAATGAGAGATGTAAAACTTTAACAATCGATTAAATTTTCAAGTTTGGGCTCAAGGAGTCCTTGAAAAATTTTTTCTTTTTTAAATAACATTTTGCAATGATTCATAAAAATTATTAAATGATTTATAACAATAGAAAAAAATTATCATAAAATATATTTTTATTTTTAGGTTGTTTTGTTTATTCTAAATTTTATTTTGTTTTTATTTCTAAAAAAATAAAATCTAAATGGGGTTGCACCCATAATTTAATATGCACATGCCTTAATCACAAAATACATGATAGTGAATTTATTAAATTTTTTATAAAAGAGTTTCGCAAAATAAGTTATTCACAAAAAATTTTAGACCTAAAAATTAAGTGTAGGGCGTTTGACTTATTAGCTAAATAGGATATGACTCCTACCAGTGTAAATTTTTAATTTGTAACAAATAAAATTTTCCATATTTCACTTACTCCTTGCAACTTTTTTTTTCAAAAAAAAATAAATTAAAGATATTAAAATATATAGTGCTACACAGGCCACATATATGATAATGATGTGCTCTAAATCATGAAGTAATGAAGAAGAAAAAGGAAGATGACTTCCTGATAAATTGATGTATAGAGATGGTTGAATATAAATTAAAAAAGTTTTGCTGATGTACCTGTTGGTTGGTGTTTAAGTTTAAAGCTTGAGATGGGTATTGGGTTCTCTCGATCTTTTATGGTGTGGTTCCTCCGCTTGGTTATGTTCTGTGTCATCACGGCTTCTCTTCATAGCTGTTGTTGTTGATCTGTTGTCTTCACCATCTTGGGTGCCAAGAAAATCTACCGGCAAGATATGGTTCTGTTGATTGTCTTGAGAGTATATAAGATGGACCCCACAACTTTTGATTTTTGATTCCCTATCATATGTAGCAAATGAAGCCTGAAGGTGCATATATTGATTGGAGTGGAACTCGTTGTCCCTAAAAGAAATCTTAGGATAGTACACTAGCAACACTTGATCTGATTCACTATCATTAATCTCGTCGCATTCACTTTTGATAATTTCTAGTGCAAGGTAAGGATATTCTCCTTCATCAAATTTCAAAGATAAATAAATTTTGTTTGATTGATAATGAAGACAGAAAAATCCAAATCCAAGAAAGTGGTCATCTTCATACCAATTCATAGGAAGCTCTATTCTTATTTGCCTGCCCATTTCCTGATGCAATACCCACCTTGGAATTCCATTACTTCCTAGATTAATGCTTCTCCATTTCAAAGGAGGCTGCACAGTTAAAAGTAACATTTCCAGAGGTGGGTCAGCTTAACAAACAAAGTAAATTAGAACTATTAATTGCAAAGAAAATAGGAAATTAAAATAAATATCAATTAATTCACAAGTACTTGTAATTAAAAAAGAGAAAAAACAAAGTTATAACAAAAATTGTACCTCAATTTTCTTGAACCATTTGAGGAGAAAATACCAGAGAAGAGTTGATGGATTTGATAGAGTTCCAAAGATTGGGCAATCATGTGCATTTATCTCTCTTAGACTTGATGGAAGCTCTGGAATTTCTTCAAGCATCTTGCAGTGACTGATATTAAGGCACCTTAGATTACAAAGTTGAGTAATAGCAGTAGGTATGTGACGCATATTGTTTTGACTTAGATCTAATCTTTTCAGCAAGGATAGGCACCGTAAATCACTTAGGGTTACTCCATCCATCAGATATTGAGTTTCTAATAAACCAAGATTTATTAAATTTTCTATGCCCTCTGTGACTAGGTTTGGACAGCCACCGAGACAAACTTTTTGAAGCAATTTCAACCTACCAATGTTACTTGGAAGGCTCCTCAAGTTTTTGCAGTGGCTCAAATGCAAATGAATAAGATGATTTAAATATCCAATTGATGACGGAAGCTCTTTTATACACGTTCCACCTAAATCGAGCTCCTGTAAGCTTTCCATATCCTCCATGATTTCCGGAAAAGTCTCCAAGTTTGAACAATCATAGAGATCAAGTTTTTCAAGGTATTTCAACCTACAAATGCTACTCGGAAGACTCCTCAAGTTTTCACACTTCACTAACCGCAAATAAGTGAGATGTTTTAGAAACTCAATTGATGATGGAAGCTCTTTTATACACGTTCCACTTAAATTAAGCAAATATAAGCATTCCATATCCTCCATGATTTCCGGAAAATTCTCCAAGTTTGAACAATCATAGAGATTAAGTTCTTCAAGGTATTTCAACCTACAAATGCTGCTCGGAAGACTCCTCAAGTTTTCACACTTCACTAACCGCAAATCAGTGAGATGTTTTAGAAACTCAATTGATGATGGAAGCTCTTTTATACATGTTCCACTTAAAACGAGCAACTTTAAGCATTCCATATCCTCCATGATTTTAGGAAAAGTCTCCAAGTTTGAACAATCGGAGAGATTAAGTTTCTCAAGGTATTTCAACCTACAAATGCTGCTCGGAAGGCTCCTTAAGTTTTCACACTTCACTAACTGCAAATCAACGAGATGTTTTAGAAACTCAATTGATGATGGAAGCTCTTTTATACACGTTCCACTTAAATCAAGCTCTTGTAAGCTTTCCATATCCTCCATGATTTCCGGAAAAGTCTCAAAGTTTGGACAATCAAAGAGATTAAGTCCTTTAAGGTATTTCAACCTACAAATGCTGCTCGGAAGACTCCTCAAGTTTTCACACTTCACTAACCGCAAATCAACGAGATGTTTTAGAAACTCAATTGATGATGGAAGCTCTTTTATACACGTTCCACTTAAATCAAGCGACTTTAAGCATTCCATATCCTCCATGATTTCCGGAAAAGTCTCCAAGTTTGAACAATCATAGAGATTAAGTTCTTCAAGGTATTTCAACCTACAAATGCTGCTCGGAAGACTCCTCAAGTTTTTGCATTCACTAATAGATAGAACTTGAAGTGAGGTGAGATGACAGATTGAGGAGGGTAATTCTTCAATAGCAGTACCATCTATATAAAGACTTTTAAGAGAGACCAAGTTTTGAATTGTACTTGGCAAGCTCCTAATCTTTTGGCACCCTCTCAAATTTAACAAAGTAAGCTTCTTCAGGAAGCCAACAGATGAGTCAACATTATCCAAACTTCTACAACCTTTAACATTTAGTTGCTCCAGATTTGACATATTTGAGAAGTGTGGGATTTCATTAAGCTGCTGAGATTCTGATAAATTCAAGATCTTCAACTCTTCAAGATACTGCAACAAAAGAAATTAATTATTTTATTTTAGCAAATAAATTCTCATGAACTTCAAAATTAATCTAAGGGAAGGCACAATATAACTGAGTTTAATACTACCTTTTCCCCTTGCCAAAGGTGTTCTATATTGCTATGCTGCAAGTTGAGTTCAATGAGGTTCTCTCCATCAAAATTTGAAGGCAAGGATTTCAAAGAGTATCCTTCCCAATGAAGATATCTTAAATAATGTGAATGAAATTGAAAGTTTTTAGGAAGGAGGAGCTTTTGATACCCTTTTCCCATATAATTAAGAAAACCCCAACTCCAATAAATTTTGAGTAATCTAAGTCTCCGCATCCTTTTGAAAGCTTCAGTAGTAAATGAGATCTCTCTTGATTTACACATATCTAGAAATAATGCTTCAACTGCTTTCGTTCCCTAAAAATTAAATTTACATGAAGATAAATAAAGCATGAAACATATAAAACCTTAGAAAAACTATAAAGATATATAATTCCTTAAACAAAAATAATGACACTATATATAAAGTAAGTTACTATATATCAAGTAAGTTAATGCATTTGATCCATACCATTTTTTTTCTCAATACAAGGGAAATATCCTTAGGATCCCACAATCTGCTCCATTTTCCAGGCTCTTCAGGATGTTTATGTCGAACAATTTCTCTACCCATTTCTTCTACCAAATCATGTATCGTTATGGTATTACCACAAAGAGTTATGAGGCACTTGTCACTAAGAACTCTTATTCCAATCCTTGCATGCTTTACTAGTCTTGTTACATCATTTTCGTTCCATCCCTTGAAGAAGCACACAATGTCAAGGAATATTTCTTGCTCTTTCTTGTCCAATCCATCAAAGCTTATCTTAAGTACATTTTGGACTTCTATGTTGGGATTTTCCTTTAGTTTTTGTAATGCACTTTCCCACTCAGGCACACTTTTATAAAAAAGAAATGAACCCAAAACTTCAAGAGCTAATGGTAGGCCTTTCACATAATTTACTACATGATCTGAGAGGTTTACATAGTCACTTTTAGGAATGTTTTGTTTAAAGGCATGTTGACAGAAAAGTTGAATAGACTCCTTGTAACTTAGTGCCTCAACTTTATATGATGCATCGACTCCATGCACATTTAGACAATGTTGATCTCTAGAGGTTATGATGATTCTACTTCTAGGACCAAACCAACTATGCTCTCCAGCTAAGAATTGTAATTGCTTCAAATTGTCTACATCATCAAGAATAAGAAGAACCTTTTTTGAGTGAAACCTGTTTCTTATCACATTAATCCCTTCATGAACATTACTTATTTTTTTATTTTTTCCCTTCATGACACCATTAAGAAGTTCTTTTTGTAATTGAAGTAGACTTGAGTAGTCTTTGGATCTTTCTCTAACATTTTCAAGAAAGATTCTACTCTCAAATTGATGTGAGATATTATTATATACAACTTTGGCAATTGTGGTCTTACCAATTCCACCAAGCCCATAAATCCCAATCATGCGAACATCATTTGACTCAATTTTTATCAATGATTTCAATTTTTCCAAATGAAAATTCATTCCAACTATGTTCTTGCTAACATGTAGTAAGAGCTTGGAGTTCAATTCTTTGAGGATGACATCAATAATTTCCTTGATAAGTCTTGCCTCATATCTGTCAATTACAAAGTATATATGCTAAGTTAAAATAAGTTGTAAAAACTAAAAAAATGTGAAGTAAATTAGCAATACTTAGATTCTCCACTATGATTGAACTAGTGGCTAATCAAATGTGAACCCCTACCCCCACTTAAAAAAAAGGAAAAAAAATCACCAAATTTACTAATTTAAGTACTTTTTCAGTTTGTGAAGTATAATGCTAATTGAAAAAAAAAAAAAAGCAAAAAGGGAAACAAAACTTTTCCCACTTGAGGAGGAGGAAGGGGCATAATTTTCTTTCTATACTATTTTCTATGTTATTCAAATATAAGGAAATAATTTTTTTTTCTCTTAGCCATAGTAAAAAGTTAGGCTTCTCGGGTTTTTATGAAAATTTGTTAATAATTTCATTCATTATGACAATTTTTTTTTTTTTTTGTAAAGAAAAAAAAAAGGGAAAAAAAATAGTATGATATCTAACAAATGGGTAGCTAGAAAACCAATATATTAATTCCATGCTAACACAATAGGAATATGAAAGTATTATGCTTATGAGAAGAAGGAGATCTACAGGAGAAACTAATTGTGACTTTCTTTTCGAGTGATAGATAATTTTTAAGATCACAAAATAAAATTAAGATTACAAAAAAAAAAAAAAAAAAAAAATTATCAGTGTGGGGAAATGCTGAATTGAATAGAACTTTCAATTAAAGTGAGCATGAATTTCATGGGCTTAACACTTATGGAATAACACTTCAAATTTTTTGTGGAAGTTGTTATGATGGTTCTAATGATTTTTATTTTTCAACTATTTATCTCCATATATATAAGAGAAGAAAGAGAGTAGCGATTCAAAAGTAAATATTCCTTGGATATAATGAGATAAAATATTTGAAAAAATTATGATTAATTTTTCACTTTTTTTATTTGGAAAAGATTAAAATATATTTCGTTTTATAGAAAAAGATTAATTAATGTAATATAATGTATGTTATTTCAATTTCAAAAATTATAAAAAAGAAAAAATAATCCATATTTTCTCATTTCATTTGTAATAAAAAAAGATATAATAAAATAATTTTAAATATATATATATATATATATATATATATATATATATATATATATATATATATATATATATTTTAAAACTATTTATCTGTTCTTTATAAAATTAATAAAGTTCTAAAAGACTGAAATTAATACATATTTTTTTTCATCAGTAATTTTTCTTTTTTTTTATTATTAAAGTTGGTTTGGGCATATTAATACTTTAGTATTTTTTTTTTCAATTCTACTTTATTTTTATATTTTATTATTAACAAAATAAATTTTTTAGCGACAACTATTTTTAATTTTAATTTATTTTATTTTTATTTTTATAATTTACTTTTATTAATAAATTTTTTTGATATTAAAGAGAAAAATAATAATAAATGGTACTTTCTAATAATATTTTTTAATTTTTTTTAGTTTTTTTGGATTATTTTTAAAAATAATTATAGAAATATGAAGTATGATTAAAAATTAAACATTACAAATAAAAATTATTTTTAAAAAAATATTGAAAATAATTCCAATTGTCAAACAAACTTTTTTTCTACAAAATACCATAAAATCGTTATCAAAACCTATTTTTTTAAATACTTCCCGATCAATAAACAACTTTTAGACGTTTGATTAATAAGATATGATATGATATGATATGATATGATAAGAAAATATATATTGAACCTTAAAATATTGTATTCCAATGGATACGAAATACATATCTTAAAATATGATTTTCAATAAGACATGAACATAAATCTAACATATATCTTAAAGTAACATATCCAATAGTATGTATATAATATATATCATTTTATAAATATTTTTCAATAATTCTTTTAAAGAATAAATTTAATTTTATAATAAAAAAATTTATTTTATAAAATAAGTAATATAAAAAAATAAATTTATGATACATGACATTTTTTACATCTTAACTTATAATTATCATATACCATATAGAAAAGATATAAAAAAATAAATGATATATTCTATTATTTATCTAATATTTAATTAAATATTAAATCAGATAAGTGATGAAATTTCATTACCAATTAAATATAAGATATGATATATTATCTCTCAATGGATTATAAAATATTAGTCCCTTTCTTATTTTAACTCATGAATCTTTGATCAACCAAACGATTGAGAATATTATATTATAAAAAAAGAAAGTACCATTTATAATTTACTTTTATAATTCATAAGGTTTAATTAAAATTTATAACAACTTGAACTAAGTTTAATAAGTAGTATAAAGGTCAACCCAGATTGAAAGAGAAAATGTTGCAATGAAAAAGATGAGAGGAAATTATAGTTACTGATATTTTTGTAGATCATATCCAGCAAGATTGCCAACTTTTGCCAAGGCACTTCTCCACTTTTGAATCTTCTCCCTTTTCTCCTCATCTGCCTCCTTTTCGTGATCAACAAATGCCTTTTCATAACTCCCTCTTTGCTTCCGCACATGGGATGGATCCACATGATAGAAAATTGGTAGAATCCGTCGCCCCTCCGTTGCCCCACACTCACTGATCTTCACGAGTTCATCTAGACACCACCTAGAGGCAGCATAGTTTTCCGAAAAAATGATAACAAAAATCTTTGATTCTTCAATAGCTTCCAGCAGCTCAGATGCAATTATTCCTCCTCTCGCCAGTTCTTCATCATCTCTAAAGGTGCGAATTCCACAGGAAATCAAAGCCTCATAAAGATGATCAGTAAAACCATAGCGGGTGTCTTCTCCTCTGAAACTCAAGAAGACTTCGTAAGTGAATTGATGGGTTGATTTAGAAGAAGAAGAAGGAGAATAAGAGATGATCTGGGTGTTTGTGGAAGTCATGGTTGTTTTCTTCCCCTCTTTCTGTGTCACAACTAGAAGAGATTTCGAAGCTTGATTTCTCTTCAGGCTAGGAGGCAGAAATGATATATGGATGCTTTGGTCCTGGTAGGTGAGAATTTCATGTCAGCCCTAGGAAAATGCTTAAAAAAATGTATGAAAGCATACATTTTTCTTTTAGATTTTTAATTTTTAAATAAAATTCGAAAGTATAGCCCATGTGGGGGAGACCCACAATTCCAAACTAAGTGCATGTGCATCGGATCAAACTAAGGAGCCCCACATCCTTTGACTTTGGATAAAGAGACAATTTAACATCCTAGTCAAAACGCGTGCAGCGTGGGTTGCAGACCCCGTGAAACAAGGGCAACCACGCGTTTTGCAAACCGCATGAAATTAGGGCAGCGTTTGTCATGGAGCATGCCGTTGCAAGGATAAACCTAAAATTCAGAAAATATGGACAAAAAAATCCGATTTTTCGACAATATTAAAGTAAGTTAATTTTTCATGAAGTATAATAAAATTAAATAATTTTGATAAGGTAAGACTATACTTATTTTGGGTTAAGATTAAATAGAAATAATTTATTAGAAACTATTTTTTTAATATGCTTATCTTTGTTTTTGTATTTTTATTTTTGACACAAACTTACCTTTCTTCGTTTATTTATTTATTTATTTATATAATTAGAATTAATTTGTTTGTATGTTTTTTTCATAATAGTTGATTTTTATTATTTTAATTAATAGACATGTTTTGACATGCATAAATATATTTGTTTATTTATCTATCTAACTATAAAATATATATATATAAATGGTAGGTTTTTGGTATGATGAGAGAAGGGGTGTTTGAAAAAAGGAAAGAAAATTAGGGTTATTTTATGGACCCTATTCTAGGGATCAAGGGTGAAGTTATAGGTTCTTTTATCAATTTTTTGGGAAGTTCATGTGGTATGATTTCTCCTTAATCTCTTTCCGTTCATTGTTTTATGGGGTGATGAATTACCGGCCACCTCTAACATTAATATTTATTTATATAAGTTTTTAAGGTAAAGAAACCTATGAGGAATGGTTCAAGTTAAATTGGTATGTTTAACTATTCTCTTTATACACAAATATCATACCAGATTTCATATCAAATTTGAAACAAGCTTATAATTGAGTTTCTTATCCATTAAAGTATGGTGGACATGATTCAAGATTCCTATGCATAACATGTTCGTATTTACAATCAATATTATCGAAACTTCATGACTTTATACGAATATTGTCTCTAATAAGATGAGATACCTTCACATCTAACGATTACGTTAAACCACATCGGTCTTCATTTTGGTACTAAAGAACTATTACAATGTATATGTATAAATTATAACATTTAATGAAATCAAATATTTAATTTAGCTTAATATAAAATGTACACAAAAAATTTATATTTCTTATCAACACACAATATTATTTTAGAATATGGCAAATTATATTATACACATAAATATCTTCAACAAAACAACTTTAATATATTTATTATTACTTTTGTTTTTACCATTTCATAAAGTTTTTTTTTTCAATATTTCATAAATTTTGATCAATTTTTATCTCATTAATATTTTGTATTAAAATTTTTGTTGATATTTCCCAATATATTGTAATATATCTCCAAAATTAAATAAATAATATATCCGTAAAAATTAATATCTTCATCATTGGATGAGGTAAGATCAAGTAAAATAAGGTCATAGAGGTATTTTAGGCATTCTATGTTAGATAAGATAACTGAGGGCATGTTCTTTTAAATTTCAACCATGAATTGAAAGCTAAAGGGTTGGTTTTGTATAATTTATTGTAGAAAATATTATTGGGAAAGGGTGAATGATGTAAAAGTGTGCTATTAAAAAAATATAGATTTTTTAAAAACTTTTACAAAATAAATGAAAAAACATGCATTCAAATAGTAACATTGTTAAAATTCCAAATTGTAATTTTAACCTTTTTTTTTAAATTTAAAATGTTTAATATTTTTAATTAAAGAAGATAAACTTGATTGTGATTTAAAAATTTTTCTTTGTTAAAATTTTAATTTTTAATTTATGTAAAATAAAATTTTTAAAACCTTATTTAATCATTTATATTAATTTCTATTAATTCTATATAAAATAATATATATTATATAAAAAAAAATTGTATTTAATCATTTATATTAATTTTTTTATTTTATTAAAAATTAAAATTTTTGCATACCAAAATTCCTCATTGATAAATACCAACTTTTGGAAAAGAGAGTATCATTTTTTTTATAAAAAAAGTATCACTACATAGAAGGGTACTTTTAACACACTTTAATGTTATTTTTCTCATAAATAATTATACTTTTTTATATAAAAAAAAATTAATGTGAATGCGGAATTTTAGTAATATAAAATTAATATAAATGATTATATACAATTTTTTATAAAAAAAAAATATATTTTATGTTTTATTTTATATAAATTAAAAATTAAAAATTTTAATAAAACAAAATGTGAGACCTACAACCAAGTTTTTGTCTTCTCTAATTAAAAATATTAAACATTTTAACAAAAAAAAAATTAAAACTGAGTTCCTAAATCTCTATATTCATTTTTATATTAAATTTGTTCTTACTAAATATTTATTATATTGTGGACCTCGCATTTCGGCTCAATGCGTTTCCCACTCGATGGCGAGCTCGAATCTTTATTTGAAAAAAAATTGATTTTTGTTGATTATTTGAAAATGACTTGGAGTCGCCACTTATTTTTGTTTTATTTTTAAAGGGTAAACAAAATAAGAAAGAAAAACCCTAAGTGCGACTCCTTATTTTTGGAAAAGGTGGTCTGTGAAAACCAGATCGGGTTCGGGGGTCAGGTTACTTATCAGGAAGGTACGGTATGAACCGTAGCACCCCTCTAAGTCCCTAAATGGGTCTCTACTAATAAAATGAAGCAATCATGACAATTAATTAAGAGATCAATGAGTACCCAGAGTGATCGTGCACATGCAGGAATCTAAACATGCATACAGAAAAATGACCTGAGCGGGTGTGGATGCGTACCTGGACAGTTATCCATAAAGCGCTATCAAGAAGTGAGGCTAGCGCACAATTAAGGAATAATTTCGAGCATGTCATAGAGCAAAATAAAATCGATCATGCATGACAATTTAATCAAACAAACAATCAATCATTCATGAAGAAAGCACGTATGTTGGGCCCCACCAAAGCCCATTCATTTTTGCAGGAATTAATATCACAAATCCCATTATTATGGAATTATGAAAATAGCATTCATGTTTATATAAAATCAAGAGAAATCGAAGATTATTTGAAACCCGAAGAGAATTAAAACTGTTAGAGAGAAAATTGAATTTTTGAAATTTATTTGGAAATTGGAGTCTCGAAAATTATTTGAAGATTGGAGTCTTGAGAATTAAATTTAAGAGTTGGAATTTTAGGATGTCAAACTTGAAGGAAATTAGAATTTTAGAAATCAGAAATTAAGTGCGAAAGTTGGGATTCAAAAAAATGTTTAAAAAATGGGATTTTGAAATAAATAAAAGAACTAATAATAATAAGGACGAAAATAGTGATTAAATAAACGAATGGGAATGCTGGAATTTTTGAAATTGGAAATTAGATTTAGAAGTCAGGAAGTTTAAAGAATTGTTTAAAATGAAATTTTAAGATAAATAGACAAACTATTAGTGATTAAATTAATGTGAATATGAGAATTTTCAAGATTAGGAATTTAATTTGTAAATCTAAAGTTTTAAAGAATTGATTTGAAATAGAGATAAAATACTAATGACTAAATAAATTAATGAGAACATGAGAATTTTCGGGATTGGGAGTTTAATTCGGAAATCAACGATTTTAAAGAATTTGATTTAAAACGGAGTTTTGAAATAAATAAATAAATAAAATACCAATGATCAAATAATTTAGTGGGAACATGAGAATTTTTGGGATTAGGAATTTGATTCGGAAAATCAGAAGTTTTAGAGAATTTGATTTAAAATGGAGTTTTGAAATAAATAATCAAAATAATAATAATTAAATAGGTTAAAGTGAGTATGAGAATTTTCGGAAATCGAAATTGAGTTTTAAAGATCGGAATTTTGAAGTATTATTTGAAGGTTGAATTTTTATAAATCGGGCTTGGAAATTGGAAGTTTAGGAAGTTTGAATTAATAATAATAATAAGGTTTTGAAAGTTTTAATCAATGGTAATAATAATAATAATAATAATAATAATAATAATAATAATAATAATAATAATAAGATTTCGAAAGTTGAGGTAATAATAACAATAATGATGAGGTTTTTTTTTTGAAAGCTTGGATTAATGATGATAATAATAATAAATAGATTTTTGAAAGTTGAGTTAATTATAACAATAATGATGAGATCTTGGAGGTTTTGACTAATGATAATAATAAATAATAATAAATACGTGTTGAAAATGTGAATTGATAATAATGATAATGATGAGATTTTGAAAGTTGGGTTTAATGATAATAATAAATAATAATGAATAGGTGTTGAAAGTTTGGATTAATGATAATAATAATAAGGATAAATAGATTTTGAAAGTTGAGTTAATAGCAATGACAATAATAATTAATGATAATAATAATAATAATAATAATAGCAATGATAATAATGATTAATAATAACAATAATAAATATAATGATAACAATGATTAATAATAATAGTAACAATCATAATGCCGATAATGATAATGATAATAATAATAATGATAGCAATGACAATAATAATTAATGATAATGATAATAATAATTATAATGATAATAATGATTAATAATAATAGTAGTAAATATAATGATAACAATGATTAATAATAATAGTAACAATCATAATGACAATAATAATAATAATAATAATGATAGCAATGACAATAGTAATTAATGATAATAATAATAATAATTATAATGATAATAATAATTAATAATAATAGTACTAAATATAATGATAACAATGATTAATAATAATAGTAACAATCATAATGACAATAATAATAATAATAATAATGATAGCAATGACAATAGTAATTAATGATAATAATAATAATAATTATAATGATAATAATGATTAATAATAATAGTAACAATCATAATGACAATAATAATAATAATAATAATGATAGCAATGACAATAATAATTAATGATAATAATAATAATAATTATAATGATAATAATGATTAATAATAATAATAACAATAATAATGACAATAATAATAATAATAATAATAATAGCAATGACAATAATAATTAATAATAATAATAATAATAATAATAATTATTACATGCATCCATCAAGCCCAAACCCATAATAAAAATAAAATCACCCTAGCAACCCTGGTCTATTCCAAGTCCATCAGCAAAGCCCAAGCCCAAATCCAAACCTCCAAGTCCACCAGCAAACTTTCAAGCCCAAATCCAAACCTCCAACTTTCAAGTCATCATCTTCCTCACCTCCGGAGACGGCGACGGGGGAAATGAAGGCAAGGGAGGCAACGCCGGAGGGCCTCGAAATCCGTCCAGGATGCCCGGTTTCCGCGCCGCCACCTCGATTATCGCCATTTGTGCCGCATCCGCCGTCGCGTTCCAGCGTCGGCGTTCATGAGAGGAGCCCGCAGCTGCGGCCTGGTGTCTGCGCACGAGGATGGAGCCAGCAGCCGCGGCCTTTGCAGGCGCGTGAGGGGCTCCTTCGATCAAACCTGGCCGTCTGGGGGAGAAGCTTGCCACGCGCGTCGCCGACAATGCTGCTGCCACCGACTTCCTGTAACGGGCGGGCTGGGTAAAGCGGCTTCAAGGGGCGGCGGTGGCGACGAGGGGAGAGAGTCGAACTGGCTGCAAAGGAGGAGGACGGGTCACCTTTGCATGGCTCCCATGCACGCATGCACGGAGCTTCATGTACGCGGAGAAGGAATGAAATGACTGAAGGGATGACGCTTGGGACAGGTGGTGGAAAGTGGCAGGGAGGAACGGGTTCAGTGGGTGTGGTTAGGGAAGCGAGCTTGATGGTGGAAGGAAAAACTGAGATGGGGGTGTGGCAAATGAGGAGTAAGCTATTATATATTTAATCAAACATCAAACTCTAAGAAGATAAACTATGTTTCAGTCATTTGAGGGAAAACGGAGAAAACAGAGAAAGATAATAATAGGATGAATATCATAGCAAAAACCAACAAACCCTGCCTAGGATCAACGATGTGAAGAGAGGAAAACCAAATAATGTAATGTAAGAACGCTCATCATACCTGAGTCCTCAAGCGAGGGTAAAATGGCTTGCCTTCTGCTCCAATCCCCCTTCGTCCCCTTGATCCTTCCTCTGCTCCAGAGAAGTCCACCCTTTTCTCTTTTTCCTTTTTCAGATCTCCTCCTCTTTCTCCTTTTCAGTCTTCCTCAGCAAGCCAGCCGTTGCTTCCTGCCATCCGCCGCACTCCTCTGCCCGAGCCAACCTCCCATCAGCCGTCTGAGAAAAAAGAAAAAAAGAAAAAAACAAAGAAACTCCCCCCTGCTTCGCAGCCTCGGGGGGGTCTACATATATATTATTATTTTATATTTAAAATATCAATAAATAATTAAAATAATAAATATGAAAAATGAAATATTAAAAAAAATTAAAAAGACATCTTCAAGTCAACACATTAAATAAAAAAATAAAAAGATAGAGATATCACGGATGAGGGGAAAAAGAACAAAAAAAACTGATGTGGTATGGTGTCAACATTATTAAATAAATAAATAAATAAATAAAATAAAATAATAATAATAATAATAATGACAAGCTCTTTGACTTGTTATGTGAAAATAAAAATAAAAAATAAATAAATAAGAAAAGGGGAAAAACTTAGGCGGCTCATGAGAGGAGGCTTACAGGCAGCTTTGGAATATCGATTGAGTGCAAGAGTTTATTTCCCTAAAATTCATTTTCTTGGAAAGTCAAAAAGTCACACTTTCTAAAAATGATTTTTTTTTAAACACGTGTAAACATGATTCTCCCATTCGGAAATGCCATGTAATGCAATTGGCCTGTGATGTGGACTTACGTCACCAGTGAGTAGGAGAGGAGGTTTCCAATATATGAAAGGCAAAAACAAGGTTCATCCCTGACTCACCGTCCACTATATAGAGACTAGTTAGGGCTTATTTGGGCTTTGCGATCCCGTGATCTCTAGCGTCTCTGTCTCCTCTCGTGCCAAGAGTGAGTCTCTTTCTCCTTGATCCGCGTTTCTTTTATTTTTCTACTGAATTTGAGTTGTTTTCGTAATGGGCTTGTGTTGATTCGACCTGCTGCTGAGAAAATGATGGAAAAGAAAAAGAAAATTTTTAGTATCTGGTCCCCTTTTTATTGTTGACTTGAAAGAACAAAGCCATTTAATCAAGTAAACCTAGGACATCCTGCTTTTAGTTTAGGTGGGCTTTCCGTCTTTTGGATGCACCAGAACGACATAGGGCATATTGTTCAATTTTATGTTTAACTTTCATTTCTTTCGGTTTCTGAGTAACCAAACAGGAGATACAGGATTTATGTGATATGGAGTAACTTTTACAGTGTCTTAGTAATTAAGGGGGCTAAATTAAAGGGAGAGAAAAGAAAAATTTTCTCATTTGCCTTTATGGCATAACGGAATTGAATCCATGGAAAGGGAATGGATAGAATTGGATTTCATTGCCTCTTCCCCTTTTTGACATTGAGAGAATTTAAAGAAGAGGAGATTTGACATGTTTTATTCTTCACTTTATGAAAAGTGATGATAGAATATGAAGGTAAAAAAGTATCAAAAGTATGAGAAGTGTGAACAGAGTCTTCCTCCCTTGCAAAAATGCAAAATTATACCAGTGGGGGGCACAGAGGATGTGGACAGGGTAGCTGCGTTATTTGGGTGTAAAGTAGGAAACTGCCTACTACTTATCTAGGTTTACCCCTTGGAGCCCCTCATAAATCAAGTAGAGTTTGGGACGTTATTGAGGAGGGATCCAAGAGGAAATTGACTACTTGGAAAAAACGATACTTGTCCAAGGGAGGAAGACTTATCCTTATTAAGTGCACTCGTTCAAACCTCCCAATCTATTTTATGTCACTTTTTGTAATTCCAAAGAAAGTGAGAATCAGATTGGAGAGAATTCAAAGGGAGTTTTTGTGGGGAGATATGGAGGAGAGGAGGAAGATGTACTTGATAAGTTGGTCGGTTATTTGTAAAGATAAGAAACACGGAGGGTTGGGGTTAAGGCACTTGGAGGGATTCAATCAAGTTTTGTTAGGAAAATGACTTTGGAGATTCCCGTAGAGAGGGAAAGTTTTTGGAGGAAAGTCACTGTTGGAAAATTTGGAGAGGTGGAGGGGGGTTGGACCACTAGAGAGGTGAGGGATTCTTATGGGTTGGGCCTTTGGAAAGACATTAAAAAAGGATGGGAGGAATTCCTTCTTAGAACTAGTTTTCGTATTGAAAATGATAGACACACGAAATTTTGGTGGGACATTTGGGTTGGGGATTCTAAGCTAAAGGATGTTTTTCCTACGCTGTTCAGAATTGCTGCCCATAAATCTGCTTCAGTGGCTGACTTATGGGGGAGGAAAGAAGATGGATGAGGCTGTTGGGAGGTACACTTTAAAAGATCTTTCCAAGATTGGGAATTGGAGGAGGTGGCTTGTTTTTTGGAACATATTTCTGAGGTAAAGGTTCAAGAAGGGGAGGATTTCTTAGTATGGAAGAATGATGGGAAGGGAAAGTTTAATGTTAAATCGTATTATAGGTCTTTAAGGGCTGAGAATTGTTTTTTATTCCTAGCCAAAGAGATTTGGGGTTTGTGTGCTTCTCTTAGAACTCATTTTTTTGCTTGGGACGTAGTTTGGGGAAAAAAAATTCATAGTAGACATGTTAATGAAGAGGGGTTGGCCTATGATCAATAGATGCAGCCTTTGTAAAGACAATGAAAAATTGGCGGACCACATTCTGATTCATTGTGCTAGAACAAGAGAGTTATGGACTTTCTTGCTATCATCTTTCGGACTGGTTTGGGTGTTCCCAGATTTAGTGAGAAATCTTCTCCTGGAATGGAAAGTTAAAGAGTTAGGGAAGAAGAGGAGAGTAGTTTGGAGATTGGTTCCGATTTGTCTTTTCTGGTATATTTGGGTAGAGCGAAACCAAATAACTCTTCTGAGAGGAAGAGTTGTTAGACCAAAGTTTGAGGAACCTCTTTTTCTGTTCACTTTTAAAGTGGTCCTAGCAGTGTTTGGATTTAATCGTTTCCTCTTTTCTGAATTTTTTGGGTGATTGGCATGGTGGTTGGCTTTCTCTCGCTCTAGGTTTTTTCTTTCTTTTTGCAGCCGGGTTTTGGCTCTTTTAGTATACTACCTATATACATAGGGTGCGCCCCCTGTTTTGGCATTTTCTTAATTCAATCTACCTTTGTCTATATAAAAAAAAAAGAAGTGTGAACACTGTCTAAACTTTTTGTGGGGAAATTTGTCATTTTCCAATTCCTCTCCTTTATGAATTTAATGGGTTAATTCCTTGTTCCGATCCCCCCATCTCCCTTTTCTCAGTTGACCATTTCTTTAATTTTAATCTAGCCAATAACAAATTATAAAAAGCAAACAATCCTATCTCATTTATTTTCCTTTCCACTCATTGAATTCTTTCCCGTTTGAGATAGAATGAATTCCTCTTGAAATACCGATCTATGTTTCCTTTCCCAAAATTCAGAAATATTCTACAAAGGATATTATTCCAGATTCATGCCAGTGGAGAAAAATGACTTCATTTTAGATCCAAATTCTTTGTTTGATTTGAAGGGCATTTATTAGTTTGTGGATGTGTAGTGATCTTCCATACAATGCAAATATGAAGATAGAAGCAGTGCTTGCTATGGGAATGATGTTAGAACATGCTTCCCCTTTATTTCATAGTTTGTTTTTGCTTGTAAGAATTGTTGTTAATAAATCTTTAGTTAGATGAAAATGGCCCATTCTCAAAGCAGTAGGTAATTAAGAGTTAAAATCAAATTCTCTTTATGCATATATGACATTTTTTATGGGTCTTTTATGATTTCACATGTAAATATTGGCTACATAATTGCAACAGCTTGTCTCTGGATACATAACATGCTTTTAATTTAGCATTAAAATGAAGTCATGTGATTGCACTACAGCTGTCTGCCATTTCCTGCTGCCAAAATACATGATAAATGGCGTGCTAATAGTTGATAGAGTAAGGTGGTGTTTATTTTTTTGGCTTTTTGCGGAAAACAATTTGTTTTCAGAATTTAGGTTGTTTGTTTTTCTATTTTTTCATAACTTATTATAAACTTTTTACTAAATAGAAAAAACCAAAATATGTAGTTTTTTTCTAAATAGAAAAAAATAATATATTGATTTTTCTTTACTTTTTAATACTTAATAGAAATAAAATACAATAAAAACAAATAACCTAATATTTAACACTATTAAACATTAAGGTTCTATTTAGAATTAAGTAAAAAAACAAACACCACCTAAATGATTTTGGGGCGAAGAAACATTGAAACTACCCTTACAACCATAAAAGACAGAGTGTTGAATGTGGCGGTGGGAGCCAGGCATTAAACTCTAGTAACCAATAAATCACTGATGAATCTTATATTTTGTGCTGGGTTTAGGTGTAAATATGTCTACCGTGAGCCTTCCTACGCCATTCTTGTTCAAAAGTGCACCCTTGAAGAAATCTTGTGCCTTGATCAGGAGTCCAGGTTCTTTGGGTTCTGTGAGGAGCACCTCCAAAGCATTTGGGCTGAAATCTTCCTCCTTCAGAGTATCTGCAATGGCAGTGTACAAAGTGAAACTGATTGGTCCAGACGGTGAGGAAAGCGAGTTTGATGCCCCGGATGATGTTTACATCCTTGATTCGGCTGAAAATGCGGGACTGGAACTGCCATACTCATGCAGGGCTGGAGCCTGCTCAACCTGTGCAGGGC
Source organism: Vitis vinifera (assembly GCF_030704535.1). NCBI lineage: Eukaryota > Viridiplantae > Streptophyta > Magnoliopsida > Vitales > Vitaceae > Vitis > Vitis vinifera. Next base: position 11,245,401 of record NC_081817.1, read on the forward strand.
AGATGGTGTTGGGATCTGTCGACCAATCAGATGGATCATTCCTTGACGAGAAGCAAATGGATAATGGTTACGTGCTGACCTGTGTTTCATACCCAACTTCAGACTCTGTAATTCATACTCACAAGGAAGGGGATCTCTACTGAGTCATGGAAGGTTGATGGTGGCTCGGTGATATTTGGTAGAATTAGGACATTATGGGCCGGGTGCCGATGTTGGCTATTGAGTATTTGGGATGAGATTTGTTTTATGTTATTTGGGCACATCAATTCTAGTATATGACTTAGCACAAAGCTAGAATTCGAGTAGAAATTCTCAGAATAAATTACTTGTTGGTGATCACATGGGAACTAGTCACTGATTCTGGATTTGGATGGTAAAATTTTTTGGCCTTAAATTCAGAGATTTGGGAAGTGTTGGGGTTGGGGTTGGGGTTTGGGTTTTTATAGAGGGGAAGGTTGTTTTGGTTGTGGTTTAAGAGTGGGAGAATGAAGGAGAGATTTTGCAGATTATCATGGGGTTGATGTTGGTGAAAGTGCCAGAGAGAGAAGGGGATTTTGAAAGGAATTTTGTGGGTAGCGCATTTCTGTGGGAGATAAGATATTCCGAGAGGGAAAATGAAAGAGGGCATTTTTTCTAGGACAAGCAGAGGGTATTTTTTAAAATTTGGGAGCACTTGTGGAAGTAATATGAAATAATGCAAAATTTTAAGTGCTTTTAGATTTGTTAAGATAAATTTGATTTTGGCGCTCCTTTGAATATATTTTTTATTTTTTATTTTTTATTTTAAAAATAAAAAATAAAAAATATCATTTGTTTTTTGACCCATAAGAGGTGTTCATTTGTTTGATCCATACCATAAGTGCGTGGTGTGGATAATTGTTGTATTCCTTGGTTTAGAACAAAGATCAAATATGCTTTGCAAAATATCAGGTTGTATTTTGAATTCAATTTTAAATTTTGCTCATTTATTTTTCTTGCTAATAAGCCTAATTTAGAATCCCCAATAGTAATTTTAGAAGAAAGAATGAAAACATTTCCTAATAGTTGAAAAGATAAAAAGATTTTCTCATTAAAAAATAAATATTTAATAAACTTTTAAAAATCGCTTTTGTAAGCAAATCACTTAAAAAAATTATAAATTATTTTTCTAAAAATCACTTTTTTTTTATATAATATAAGGTAAATTTGACTCATCTCCCATAACTTTATGGGTTAAATACATGTAATTACTAAAAGTGAAAATAACAAATGAAAAGAATAAATAAGCCCATAAACATTTTATTTAGTTCATATCCAAACACTAAACGGTTCCTTTTTAAAACATTTTACATAACGTTAACAATGATCAGTCCGTAAGGGCTCATATGGAGTATTTGACATAGTCAGCTTGAGAGGATACACAATAGGCCGGATCAATGTTAATATCTATATATATATATATATATATCAAAGTCTGTAATACATATTACAAGTTTGGTCTAAAATTAATGAAAACTACAGCTTTTTAATGAGCAATAATCCAACCAAAGAGGGATTATTCAACAAACTTAAAAGGGTGTTTGATAAATTAATTTATTGACTTAAAATGACTTAATAATTTAATTTAAATTATTAAATAAATAAATATATATTTAATAAAGTAACTTAATATCACAAATGAATTTAAGTATTAAATCAAAATAATTAACTTATTCTTAAATTCAATTTTTTTTGTCTTATTTGTCCATGAGAATATATTTAACAACCATAATTCTATATCCATGATTCATTATTTATAATAAATATTTTTAAATTATTTTATATATTTAAGTATGAATATTTAATTAAAATTTTTCATATTTCAATTTCTTGTTTAAAATTAATAAAAATAAATATTAATTAAAATTAATAATAATAAACATTAATTATAATTAATGAGGGTAAATATGTCAACTTAATAACTTAAAATAAATTTTAAGTTAATTTTATCAAATAACTTTCATACTTAAAATAAAAAATATATAATAAGTTTTAAATTAACAACTTAATAATAATTTAACTTAAAATCAACTAAAATTATTAAATAATAAATATTAAGTGTTACTTAACACCCGCTTAGTATACAAATAGTCACACTTTTCTCTTAACCATCTCAAATCATTTCTTCCCATGCAATTAATTGTTTTTTAGTCAAAACATTTTATAAAGTTTAATATTTATTATTAAATGACTTAAATTAGTTTTAAATTAAATTATTGACTTAAATTTATCACTTAATTTTTTTAATTAGTATTAAAGTTATTTGATAAAATTAACTTGAAATTTATTATAAATTGATATATTTATTATGTTAATTAATTTAACTAATATTTATCCGCATTGATTTTAACTCATTTATTTTTATTGGTTTTAGTTTACAAGACATTATACATATACAAGATAATCATAGGATATTTATTATAAAAATAGGTCATGGATGTATAATTATAATTATAAGGGTTTAATACATTTTACCCTCCCATATAGCGTATTTTGCATATTGCCCATTCGAGTTCAAAATTGAGCAATGTACTCTCCAACCTTTATAATCGCATGCAATGTACATTTTTTGCGAGACGATGCTAATTTTTTTAACAAAATGACATATGCTCTCCATGTGATCGAGAGCAAACTGATCAATTTTTTGGGTTTATTACACTTTACCCCTCAACATAGAATGTGTTTTATATATTACCCCCTTGAGTTTCAAAATCGAACAATGTACCCTCTATCCTTTATAATTATATGCAATGTGCATTTGTTGAGAGACGACGTTTTTTTTTATATATATATAGAAAGGTATGTGATCTCCACATGAATGAGGGCAAAATGGTCAATTTTTTAAGTTTATTACACTTTACCCCCCAATATATAATGTGTTTTGCACATTGCTTCTTTGAGTTTCAAAATCGAGCAATGTACCCTTCATCCTTTATATATGCAATGTGCATTTTTTGAAAGACGACGTTATATATATATATATATATATAGAAAGGCATGTGCTCTCCATGTGACTAAGGGCAAAATGGTCAATTTATAAAACCCTAACTAGTTTGCCCTCCTCTTCCTTCGTTCTTCTTCTTTTCTCTTCATTCTTTCTCTCTCCTTTCCCAATCGATGACTGCATCGATTGAAATTTCAACCTTGAAACCTAACTAGGTAAGTATTTAGAGATGGGCTTTGAGGAAGGATGTGATGAAAACAACAAAAAACCAATATTCCATTTTATTCAAACCGATAACTCCCACAATTCAACATAATTGAGTTCATGGCTATAAAGAGTTGAAAATTCAACTTCAATGTCAAAGCTCTAAACCCTCTAAAAGATAGAATTAAAAAAGGAAAAAAAAAAACACTTCAATTCGATATGATTATCGTTCACAACCAAAGATCCAAAAAAACCAAGCATTTTGAGAAAACCCAAATCAAGAATTTGGAAGACCCACATCATACAATTTTGCAATTTTTTTGACAAATCTTAACGAAATCAAAACTTTTCCTTGGTGGATATCTTTTTACAAGTGAAAAACAAATGTCCAAATGTTTATCTAGCACCGACCATAGTGGAAATAAGGAGAGAAACAATGGAGAGAAGAAGAACAAAGGAAGAGAAAGCTAGTTAGGGTTTTATAAATTGACCATTTTACCCTCGATCACATGGAGAGCATATACCTTTCTATAAAAAAAAATAACATTGTCCCTCAAAAAATACACATTACATACAATTATAAATAATAGAGGGTACATTGCTTGATTTTGAAACTCAATGGAGACAATGTGTAAAACACATTATACGTTGGGGGACAAAGTGTAATAAACCCAAAAATTAACCATTTTGCCCTCAATCACATGAAGAACATATGCCTTTCTATTAAAAAAAATTAATATCGTCTCTAAAAAAATGCACATCACATGCAATTATAAAGATTGGGGAGTACATTACTCAATTTTGAACTCGAGGGGATGGTGTACAAAACACGATATAAGTTGAAAGAGTAAAGTGTATTAAATCTTAATTATAAAATATAATTTCATCAATATGAGTAAATAGGTAAAAAAAAGATTTAAAATTAAAAATAAATTAATTATTTTAATTTAATACTTAAACTTCAAATATTAAATTATTTTATCAAACATGTTTACTATTTAATAATTTAAATTAAGTTATTAAGTTATTAAGTCATATTAAGTCATTAAATTGATTTCAAGTGTATTTTATCAATCAACATCTTTCAAGACTTATATTAAGTTTTGAGACATCTTTCCAAAGATTTACTAAGGTTATATTTGGTTCCCAAAAAATACTAAGGAAATAAAAAATAATAGTAATGAAATTGATTTTCTCATGTTTGGTTGTACCATAGAAAATTCCAAAAATAAATTAAATCTAATTAAAATTAGTTAAAAACTTATGCATTTTGAAATTATTTAATTTTTATATTGATGAATTAAAATAAATAAAATAAGTTTGAAATAGCAAATAAAAATAATTTATTGATTTTAATTTTATTTTATATTTTCCTTCACTTTTTTTTTTCCTTAAGCTTTTCCTCCCTATTTTCTTTCCCTCACATTTTTCCTCAAATTTTCTAAGAACCAAACATAGCCTTAGTAAGCATTTCACTTCCAACTTTACTCAAGGATTTCAAATTTTCTTCTACTATAAAGTACCTAATTTATTTAATGAAAGCTTATTTTTTTCTCCATAGGATTTGTTAAAATACACTTCCCCAACAAGTAATTTAAACAATTAGTTGATAATAGAAGCAACTAACAGTGGCAAAAGAAGAAAAACATTGGAATTTCATTCCTGTTTCAAACCCCATATGGCATCAAATATTCTATTCACCTTCTCAGCAACCAAACAGAACATAAATTCAACTCTTAAGCAGTTCTAATGCAACAATGGCCTGAGCATAGCCAAATTCATGAAAACTATAACAAGAAAAACAAAGCTACTATAAACAAATACAAAACCCAACCCCCCAGGAAATCAGACTATCTTTTGTTTCCTTCATACCTTGAGCTAAACCTTGCCATTGCCTCCTACAGGAACAGACTTTTAAATTCCCCATTTGCAAGCAGGCATAACTGATTGTATGAATGTGTGTCTGCAAACCAAAAGTAGTTTAGAGGCAAGATAATATTATGGAAAAATTATATATACTACAATGCAATTATCCTTTGATTTCAGCTTAAACTTGAAGTTCAATGAAGCACAAAGAAATCCAACTCAAGTTCTTTGGGGACTTCCTCGTATTCCATATGGAAGAGGAATGACTCCATGAAAATTTAAGTTAGAACAAGAAAAATGAATTGGGTAGTGAGTGAGTACCAAATGTGCTACCGAAGTTAGTCCATATTTCAGCGCGAATGGACTGGTTACTGTCAGCAATGCCAATCACCTCAATATAGTTCATCACAGGAACAGATGGGGGAGAGCCCTTAATAATCAATTGCTGGTCATCCACAGATTTTCCGGTCACAACGCCTCCATCAAATCCAATAACTTGAACCACAGCCCTAACCTTCCGCCCTACATACGTTCGCAACAACTCTGCGTTGACAAACACTGCAGGGCTTGATGTATCCATATCCTGCAAAGTAACAACCCCATCGAACTCAAATCAGGTCTTGGGACTAGATTTGCACTTGAATTAACCCTAAGATCTGAAAAACCAAATGGGATTAACTCTTCTTTGCTTTATAGAGAAGGGGAGGGGGGTTGGGTTCCACAAGGAATTTGAGATCTGTCTGCTACGTCTTGCCCAGAAAAGCATTAAGATTTTGGTGCAATGGTTCAACATAGAATAAAAGATCTGATTCTAAGAGTTGTCAAGTTTGACCCTTTTTGTTTCTTTATTCCCTCATCTATATGTTGGAGGCTATTTGTTGTTTATTCTCTCGTTGTCATCTGCCTCTTCACATGTGGGAGAGGGTGTTACTAGAAAACAGCTATGAAAAGCCACTCTCTCCACTGATTTCTTTGCTCTTGGCGTCTAATTCCCGAAGGAAATGATGGGTTAAACCAAAATGGTTCTAGAAATAGAAAGCATCAACATAATGATAATGATAATGATCATTCAAAACCTGCATAACAACTTCTGATGATTTACAAAGCAAAAGCTAAAAATTAAAGGTATGTCCCTACGATAATACCAGGTATGATGAAGATGCAAAGAGCACCAAGGAATGAGAAACCAATCTACTGAAAAGATTTGAAGAGGATCCATAAAAATCAAAGAACAAAAAAAAAAAAAAAAAAACCAAAATCTGGAATTGTTTCTCGGTAAAGGGGATTATCATCAAGCAGTTGCTATTCACACCAAGAAAGAAGTAGAGCTGAATATCAAAAAAGAATTGAAGAAGCAGTGGAGATCAATTACATACCCAACACAAGCTTTTTCTTCTGAAATCTTCAAATTGTCGACGGAAAAATCGATCGATGTCAGGGCTTTTAAATGGTAAGTCAAAATATGGCGGGAAATTTGGGAGTGGTGGGTGTCTTGGCGGGAAAGCTAAAATGCTTTATTGTCTTTTCTATAAGCTGTCTCCTCGTTCCGCTCACTTTTTGGTATCAGCTTATTAGGAACATGGTTTGAAATAATGTTCCGTCTACTTGAATTTTATGGACCATTAATAAAATATTGAGACAAAAATTATTGAAATATTTAAAAAAATAAAATAAATAAAAATATATATGTTAAAGTCATTTTATAAGTATAATTTACCTAAGTATTGTCAATGAGAAAAATATTAATAAGATTAATCTTAATAATTTTTTATTTATCTTATCCTATTAATTTTAATTTATAAAATATTAGAATTTCATTTTTTTATTTTAATATTTTTTGAATAAATTTATATTTTTAATATTTTAAAATAAAAACATTCAAAATTAAATAAAATTAAATGGATATATAAAAAAAATTAAAATTCAAATGGTAATAATTTTTTAAAATAGGATTAATGAGATAAATGATATACATTTAATATTAAAATTATAATTTATTTAATTCAAATAAATTTAATAATATAAAATAAAATATATATGATTTTTTAATATTTATATTTTCTATATTTAATTATCATATAAATGATATAAAAAATATTTTTTTAAGAAAATTATAATAATGGTTTTTAAATTTTTATTAATCAATAAAATAAAATAATTAGAATTAATTAATTAATTTGTTTTTTAATAGTGAACTTTAACATGTTTGTTGTGAACATATATTTATAAATCTTTTGGCTTGAGTTTGAATCCAACGGCAAAAAATTGAATTTAAAGGGTGAGATTCTAGAAAAATGGGTAAAAAAAAATGGACTTTGAATGTCAAATATTGTGTTGACTCTCTCTGATAAGTGAATATGGTTATCGTTGAAATTTTGTGACATTTTCAAACCATGATTAGGAATAACAAATAAAAATCAATCTTTTTAATCCATTTCTTTTTGTTTTAAAAATTGGAATTTCTAAATTTTATTTATGAGGAACAACTTCTAAATAAAAGGTAACAACCAAACATATCATTTAAAAATGATTGAATACATTTTTTTAGGATTTAAAAACCCCAAAATGTTGTTCTTTATAAAAAATTGTTGATGACAATAATTTAAAATTATTTACCCAAATTTTAGGATTTTATGGAACTGATTTTTAAAACACTGTTTTAGAATAGTTTTTAAACTAGTTGTGTAATATTTTTTAAAATAAAATTTTGTTTGAAAATTTGGAATTTTCTAAATTTGTTTATTATGTTTTTAACTATTTTTTTCACTTTCGTTCGGTGCTTTACTTTTAATTATTTTCTATATTTATATAATTTTTTTATAAATCACCTTCATAAACACAAATGAAAATGATTAAAACCGATTAAAATATGTTACAAAGAAATATTATGTTTTCAGGGAAAAAAAAAAGAGTTAAAAAACTACTTTCTACTAGAAAACTACCAAACATATTTTCAAGATTGAAAAACGGATATCTAAGAATAAATAATTGTTTTTAGAAATAATTACAAACAAACTCTTAGATTGTTGTGACATCTTTAAATGTACATAAATCATCAAGCCACAATAAGATGTGATGAGGGGTGGGCATAAATGTGGAGAAATATAAAATAAAATAGAATAAATTTTAAGTCACATTTGATCATGTTTTTTAAATTTTGTTTTTAAAAATCATTTTTAAGTTAAATTGAATCGGATTCGAGTTAGAAAAGATATGGTGATAAGTCGTAACATCCCTCTAAACCTTAAAGTTAGGTCTCTACTAATTAAGGTAAAACAACTAAGATGATTGATTAATTAATTTAATAGATATCGAGACTGATCATGATAATAATAAGGAATAAATAAGCGAAATAGATTTGGAGTGTACCTTAGCTATGAACAATAATATGCTCGAAGAGAAAACAAGGTTTGTGCACAACAATAATAAGCATAAGCATATGATATCTCTTGTATATTCTTAAACAAGGCTAAATCAATCATTCACTTAATAAATATCGTAATCTGAATCAACTTAATGAAGTACATCATGTGTATAGAGTGGTCTCACCACAACCCATTTTAGTTATGTATGGAATAATTATATAAATTTCATTAATTCATAAATTATGAAATTTATTTGTTTTTTTTTTAAATAAAGAAAAATATAAAATCATTAAAAACTAGAGAAAATGAAAAGAATGCATGTGTAGACCCCCCAGGAGCTTTAGTTTTTATTTTATTTTATTATTTTTTGACGGCCTCTCAAGTGAGCTGCTCTTGGGCAGCTAGAGAGGATGGGTGGTAGCCACCAGATGGGACGTGTAGCAGCAGGCAAGATGGCTTGCTGAGGAAGACACAAACAGGGAAGAAAAGGGAGAAGAGGGATATAGAAAAAGCAAAGGAGGGGGATGGCCACAGATGGAAGAAGGGATTTTTCGGGCCGTTCAGGAGGATATTTTTTAGAGCAGAGCTGAGAGGGGGCTGGCTTGTTTTCGACTAGAGAGGATTTTCTCAAAAGGAGCAACGGGGAGCTATGTGACTGGGAGGGTTGGGGTGGATCACTTTCAGACGTATTTATCCTAAAGCAAAACAGACATTTGAAAAGAAAGAAGATCAAAAGGTAAGTGTGGGCTCAAGGTCTCTGTTTTCCTAATTATTCTTTTTTTTTTTACCTTACTCTTCACTGGTTTCTTTGCATCATTTAGACCGAATGTGGGCTTAAAGCTACACTTTTGATTTACTTGGGGATCTTTGAGATGGATATGGGTTGCTTGTTATTGTTTTATATTAGCTATTCCATTGCATTTTGCTAAAAATTGTTTTTACTCTGTTTTGTTCGTATTGTGAGTGCATGAAAATCATGTTTTGTTCATATTCGATTTGGTCTCCCCCACTCAATCAGCCAACTCACTAATAATTCATGCGGTGAAGCCTTGACGGACATCCTATGCTATTCGTGTTATTATGCTCTGTTTGTGGAGATGTCTCTTTGCTATAATTTTTCTCTGTTTTTCGACACTCATCTGAATGCATGAGCTATAAGGAAGAAGGGTGAGTCATGGCCTCTCACGGCAGCCTTCGCGAGTCAAGATCATCGTTCTCGTTTCTCTCACGCCCATATCTGTCATACCCATTTCCATCACTGATACCCATCTTCAGCTCATTTCTTCATTTTTTTCCACGTACATGAAGTCTCACGAGCACGCCCACCTTCAGCTTGTCATCTTCTTAATTTTTTTCATGCCCGTCACTCCTCTATTTCCAAATCTCGAATTTCAAATCTCGAAATATAGAGAAATGTGGAGAAAATGGGCAGTTTGGGAGAGATTTTGACACACCCGGGTGACATATACCTGCTGTTGAAGCTGAAAATGGCGGATTGCCATGTCAAGAAGCAGCTCCCTCCGGAGCCGCGCTGGGTCTTCTGCTACACTCTTCTCCACAAGGCTTCTCGCGATTTCAGCCTCGTCGTTCAACAGCTCGACACCAGGTTCTGCAACGCCATATATATATATATATATATATATTTTATTTGGTCCTTCAAGCATCCCACGCTGCTGAGGATGATACGCGTGTTTCCCACAAAAGTCAAAGCGCCCATTCTAATAGCTTTTTATCGTCATATATGTGACTGTGGCTGGCATTTTGCATGTGGTGTAAATTAACTTCAATTATTTAGCCCAAATCTGCAAGAGTTATGGGAAAGTGGGTCATGAAAAAAAAAAAAAAAGTTTGAATCTCATTTCACCACCAAACCATTATTTAATCATTTATTCAATTCTTTTTCTCTCTCTCACTTTTTCCATAACTTTTCTCCAATCCACCTTTATTCACGGGCAGCCCACTTATCCATTTTATTTACTTATTTATTCATTTATTTTATTATTATTTATTCATTTATTTTATTTTTATCAAAGTTTATTTTTTTTTTCAAAACAAATTTTCATTTTCAAATAATTCTCCAAAGTTCGAATTTTCCAAAATTCTATTCTCAAATTCTTTTTTTTTTTAAATTCCTTTTTTAAATAATTCTTTAAAATTCTGATTTTCAATTTCTTTCAAATTTAATTCTCAAAATTCAAATTCTTAAATTTAATTCTCAAAATTCCAATTTTCAAATTTAATTCCCAAAGCTCCAATTTTCAAATAAATTCCAAAAATCCAATTTTCACTTGAACAATTTTAATTCTACTCCGATTCTCAAACCTTATGTTTTTCTTGGTTTTACATAAGCAAGAATAATGAATTTTCATAATTTCAAAATAATGGAATTTGTGAGATTAATTCATGCAAGATCAATCGGGCTTTGGTGGGGGCCCAACATATGTGATATGCCTTATGATTGATTGATTGTTTGTTTGATTTAATTGCCATACATGATCGATTTTATTATGCTCTATGACATGCTGGAAATTATTCCTTAATTGTGCGCTAACTTCACTTCTTGATAGCGCTTTATGGATTACTGCCCAGGTACGCATCCACACCCGCTCGGGTCATTTTCTGTATGCATGTTTAGATTCTCACATGTGCATGATCACTCTGAGTATTCATTGATTCCCTCATCAATTGCCATGATTGCTTTACTTTATTAGTAGAGACCCCATTTTAGGGACTTAGAGGGGTGCTACGGTCTTTACCGTACCTTCCTGATAAGTAACCTAACCCTCGAACCTGATCCGGTTTTTCACATACCACATTTTCCAAAGTAAGGAGTCACACTTAGGGTTTTTCTTTCTTATTTTGTTTATCCTTTAAAAATAAAACAAAAATAAGTGGCGATTCCAAGTCTTTTTTTTCTTAATCAATAAAATCAATTTTTCAAACAAAAATCGAGCTCGCCTTCGAGTGGGAAACACATGAGCCGAAATGCGGGGTCCACAAAATGGCGACTCCACTGGGGATCGTTTAGAGGGTCAAGCTTGAACTTAAGATGAAACAAACGTGGCGATTGATAGGTCGATCAGTGGATACCTATTTCTTGATTGCACATTGAGAGTTCCCGATACTATTGGTTGCATGCTTGGGTGTTTGTTTTTACTGGGGACATTGACATGTTGATTATGATGCTTGTTTATCTTGATTGAGGATTCCGATTGTGGTGATTTTTTCCCGTGCTTCATTGTTATTATTTGTTCGAGACATTGATATGCTGTTTATGTTGATTGATCATCTTACCTTGCTTAGCATAGTAACTCTGATTTTTGCCATGTTTTGTTCTGATCACTTCACATGTATAGACTCGACATTGTATATCATTTGATTTGACATGATTGTTTCTTTTGGGTTATATATTATCTTGATTATCATAGAGCATGCTACCATTTGTCAGATATTTTTCTCGATTAGTTTGTGTGTAGATTTGGATGATAGATACCTGTTTTGCATGACTGTTTGTTGCATGACTTTTCTCATTCCGTGTGATTGCATGCTTTTTGTCTATGTGGGTCGCACTTCTATCCCCCTACCTCCAAATCTCTTGGTTTCGGTCATTCCTTTCATCTAGGCTCTCACTATTGCAAGTGTGAGGCCTTCTGTGTGCTTGCTCTCTGACCGAGCCAGGGATTAGGAGTAGGGTCTAGCGACGGGCTATATCGATGTACGGGAGCATTCTGGAGGAGAGCGACACTTTGATGTCAATTGGAGTCCGATCATTGAAGACCTGTATAGCCCGGAGCTAGGTTTCATGGATATTTGTGTGGTCAGTGTGTTTCCTTTCCCGTTTTAGCTTCCTAGGTTTTTCAGATGCACCCACACCATCACTGTGCACTCTAGTTGACTATTGAGTGTTGAGAGTTTGAGAGGTTTCACCATAGGAAACCCCCTAGGATGTTGAGGTAGTGCATGTGTGGAGGTGATGACCACCTTGCATGGAAGCGCCCCGTCTCTTCGGAGGCGTGTAGAGGGTTGTGTATCGCCGGAGGGTATGATCGCTTCTGCTAGGGATTTTTAAAGTCTACCCATATCCATTTAGAGCCACCTTGACCTCGTAGGTTGAGCCGTAGATCCTTCGATTAGGACTCCCTCCCTACACGTGGGTGCATCTGAGGGCCTTCAGAGCCTCTTTAGTTACAGTTCGGATCCAGTATTCCCTCTTTTTAGTCTCCAGTTGAGAGTGTTCGGAGATCGGTATGAGTTTGAGTATCGGTTGGATCACCTTTCGTCTCGTCGCTCTAGATTATGTTTTTTACTTGACGAGTTTAGCATGTTTTCTCCCTAGGGTTTTCGTTCTCATTTCTTGGCTCGACACACCCCTTCACTTTGTTATCACTCACTCGATGTTTTGGGATATGTTCATCGATCATGATTATCTTGTTTTTGTATTGTACACCTATCACGGGCTCAGTACCTCATTTCTTCGTTGGATACTTGATTCAATTTTCAACTCGATGCTCATATGTTCATTACAAAAAGGTGAAAGGCGCATTTTAACATCCACACTTTTTTTCGAGAGATTCGTCTTGATCACCTTATTATTTTTCTCTTATGGAGCTCGAGTCGAAAGTTGAGTTAAAGATATATGTTTATTGATGAAGTATCGATCTCGTGATAGCGTGTTTTTCACACCTCTTTCATCTTGGATTATTGATGGGAATTCTCTAGTCACATTTGTAGCCATCTCACAGTGGACACCTTTATGGCCTTAGAGTTTCTATCATATTTCCAATTTTAGATTGCCATCACAGGACCATATATCATGATGTGTTGTACTTTTGACTTGGGACATTTATTCATTTGCACATCACGATCACTCTAGCCTGACCTATCATGGAGGATATTGAGCTTTTTGACCTAGGATCAGGAGATCGACCTAGGGAGTTTGAGGCTGTGACCCATTTCACCTTTTGATTACAGCAGTACCATACCCATATTCACACCTTGACTCTGTGGACTTGATGACTTACCCATTTTGAGCCTGACATGACACCACCCTTTGGTACTACTGTACGACTTTACTACCCTTGTTCGCCTTATCATGCTACAGTACCATTGTCTTTCCTTTCCATCATTTCCTTGATCTGACTAGGTAGAGTCCAAGATGGCTAGACCCGAGGTGAGCTTTACACGATGATAGATGGATCATGATGAGAGAGTGGTTTGACTGTTTGGCGATATTGTTGAGATAGAGGGGTTATCATGGAGCATCCAGATTTGAGTCATTGCACATGACTTCAGAGAGTCGGGATGATTAGAGATGGTGATTTTATGAGACGATAGAGAGTGGCTTGTGATGATAGAGAGAGTTGATTTTCAGAGTACATTGATGGTTATCATAGAGCATCAGTGAGAGCTTTCACACGATTTCGGAGGAGTTGACATGACCTATGTTGGATGGATGCCAGTCTTTAGTATTGGCCATGTGAGATCTCGAAAGCACGATGTTCGAGGTTTTGGTCAAAGGATGGGTGGTCATCATTTCATGAGCCTATTTACTTTATCACCCTCATATATAGAGTTACCCGTTGCTAGCCCTTTGAGCCTCGCACGAGCATGTAGCCTTTTCTTTCATCACCTCATCTACCTATTACACCGGGTTGGGGACCCTGTAGTGCTTGCATGCTATGTTTGGATACGTCATGAGTTCCAGACCTGACATACATATTCGAGCCTCATTCTTCACTCTTCACTGTGATATTTTTTGCTTGGACATCATTTCATCACTATTTTTCGATATCACATACCACTACTTGTGATATTCGTTCTCTGCCTTTTCCTTTCCTCATTGATTACTCGACATTATCCTTGTTTCACATTGAGTGGTGGTTTTTCACAAGTCACTGCATGGAGGATTGTCACATTCTTTCCTATCATTCACCCCATGGGCAGTGGTTCAGAGATGTTATTTTGAGGGGTTGTCTTGTTAGTGATGATTCATGTTACATTCGTATGTGGAGAGGGTTTGATCATTTGGGTATGTATTTTCATGGGAGTTCATTCATTATTGATCAGAGTATGCGCAAAAAAAAAAAAAAAAAAAAAAAAAGGAAAAAAGAAAAGAAAAAAAAAGAAAAAAGAAAAAAAGAAAAAAAAAATATAGCGCATTGTTCATTTTATCGTTCTTCATTGGGCATGTGTATGGACGTGCCGGGTTGCTTCATTGAGTTCATGTGTTAGAGAGAGTTCGTATGAGAGCTTCTTTCTGAGATTCATCTTGATGTATATTTTGGATGAGAGTATAAGTCATCCATTCGATTTTTGTGAGAGAGACGAGCGACCTTTCTTTAGTATCTCTGGGTCCCTGTTCTATCCATCATTCCATCTATTTCGGATGTGACTACTTTCTATGCTTTGATGCAGGTTGACCATCACTCATTTTTCTATCTCTTTGTTTTCTTGTATCTTTGTTTTGTTCCTCCATTCCACCCTAGCTCTTCTGATTTCTTTCTTTTCTCATCCTGCTTGATGTTTAACTTGGGATTGGTACACACACATCATACTTGTTCATTCGATGTGACCATTCATTTATCATCACTTTTCGTGTGGGGATCCCTAGGTCCGGGACTCATGACGTTTTCTACGCATTGCATCTCATGCATGAGGGGTATGGGGATTATATCATTGGGATCTTTGAGCCTAGTTTCCTTTCATTTCTTTCACCTTATTACCTTAGCCTACGTTACGTCCCGAGTTTGAAGACCACCCTGAGGCCATTACTTCACATTGTGTTTGACAGCTCACACATGGGCAATACTCGAGATTAGTCGGAGATTATTCCTCGGAGCATGATGGATGGGGAGTTGAGATGATGATTTACACTGGGGCGTACCCCTATTATCAGTGATGGATTTTCAGAGGCGTCGTTATCTACACTGGGGCATACCCCGCTCATCGATGATGTTTTCTTTCGGGATGATGCTTTGCACTGAGGCATAGTCAGTTTGCTTCTTCACTTGGGTTATGATGGATTAGGAGTTTCGGGATGACCTTACACTGGGGCATAGCCACTTCAGATAGCACTTTTATTAGAGATACAGTCACTCTACTCGATACTCTGCATTGGGACACTCTACTCATTGATGGTTGATTTTTGAGATGATGATTTATTTTGAGGCATAGCCCTCTCATCGATGATGGACTTGGATTTTTCATTGGAGCATAGTCACTTCAGGTGGTTTACACTGGGGCATAGCCACCTCATTCACATTCATAGAGCCCGGGGATTCTTATTCGTATGGATCATGTTGAGATGTTTCCATTTTTGGCATCAGGAGTGGAGATCGATTGATTTATTGATATGCACTATGCGTGGTCATTTTCAACAGTTGTTGACTCGGATGCATTGCTTTACACTGAGGCATATCCATCTTTTGGAGGGAGATCAAATTGGTTCTTGACATTGGAGCATCTACCAGATGATATGGAGATTATTGGACTATTTCATATTGTCCTCATTGCATACTGGGGCATAGCCACCTAGTTGGATGTTTCGACATCGGGATTTGGCTTTTTGTTTGTGATTGCTTACTTCTGATGGATTACGGAGCTATTGACACCTTGGGTCTAGCCTCCCCGACATACCTGGATGATCTCAGATACTTACATACCTCTCATTTCATACTCAGACATTTCACCATGGATACTTTCGTGCCTTCTATCATACCAGAGCCTGACCATCACCTTCTTTTACCCTGCACATCCTACCGTGACACATGACCTCACCCTTTTCTCAATTAGGAGGAGATGTAGATCAGTCCTCGATCACCTTGGTTGTGCTTTCATACATCTTTTGGACTTTAGGTTCAACATCTTCCATGATGGCAGGGCCTGACAGATTGTTGATTTATTAGTGACGATGTTTTCACTTTGACAGTTGGCATGTTGAGTGTTGATTTTCTTGTTCTTTCTCATTTTGAGTATTGATCATTATTGTTGTTATTCACCAGTTAGTCTTGTTTTGTCAGCATGGTGTCACGATACATGGTCCTGTTTGGCATTACCTATTTGAGGTTGAACATTTTCATTACATGATGGATGAGCATATTTCAAAGTACAATAATTTTGAGACATTGTGTATCTCAGTCTGTTCACTGTCACATACTAGGGCATACCCTACATTCGAGAGCATCGGGCTTTCCATAGTCTTCATTCACCTTTTGATCTAGTTATTGACCCTTGCGAGTTGTCATATTGGGGCATACCCTTCTTCCCTAGGATCATCGGACCTTTCACAAGCTTCATTATCTTTTGACCTAGTTGTCGATCCTCATGAGTTGTCATACTGGGGCATATCCCCTTCGACCGAGTTTGCTTGCATCGTTATCTGGGTTATCCTTTGGCTTTGGGCCATTCGATCGACCATCTTCCTATCAGTTTGAGTTTTCAAGTCGAGGCCGCACCTATATCGATCGGCCATCTCCTTGTCATGTCAGTTCAGTTTTTGGGACCGCACCTATAAATCGGTCATTCGTCATGTTAGTTTGAGTTTGAATTTTGAGTCGGGACCGCACCTATATCGATCGGTCATTTTCTGTGTCAGTTCGAGTTTTCGGGGCCGCACCTATAGCGATCGGCCATGTTCCTATCACTTTTCGTGTTTAGATTGAGTTTGGGATCGCACCTATATAGATCGGTCATTCATCATGTCAGTCTGAGTCGGGGCCGCACCTATATCGATCGGCTATCTTCTTGTTAGTTTGTGTTTTTCGAGTCAGGACCGCACCTATATCGATCGGTCATTCGTTGTGTTAGTTTGAGTCGGGGCCGCACCTATATCGATCGGCCATCTTCCTGTCATGTCAGTTCAGTTTCCGGGGCCGCACCTATATCAATCGGCCATCTTCCTATCAGTTCAGTTTGAGTCGGGACCTCACCTATATCGATCGGTCATCATCATGTTAGTCCAGTTTTCGGGGTCGCACTTATATCAATCGGCCATCTTCCTATCAGTTCAGTTTGAGTCGGGACCGCACCTATATCGATCGGTCATTGTCTTGTCAGTTAGAGTCCGGGGCCCACCTATATCAATCAGCCATCTTCCTATCAGTTCAGTTTGAGTCGGGACCGCACCCATATCGATCGATCATTGTCTTGCCAGTTTTCGGGGCCGCACCTATATCAATCGGCCATCTTCCAATCAGTTCAGTTTGAGTCGGGACCGCACCTATATCGATCGGTCATTGTCTTGTCAGTTAGAGTCCGGGGCCGCACCTATCTCAATAAGCCATCTTCCTATCAGTTCAGTTTGACTCGGGACCGCACCTATATCGATCGGTCATCATCATGTTAGTCCAGTTTTCGGGGCTGCACCTATATCAATCGGCCATCTTCCTATCAGTTCAGTTTGAGTCGGGGTCGCACCTATATTGATCGACCATCTCCTTGTCATGTCAGCTCAGTTTCTAGGACCGCACCTATATCGATCGGTCATCATCTTGTCAGTTAGAGTCGGGGCCGCACCTATATCGATCGGTCATTATCTTATCAGTTTGATTCGGGGCCGCACCTATATCGATTGGCCATCTCCTTGTCATGACAGTTCAGTTTCTGGGACCGCACCTATATCAATCGGTCATTTTCCATATTAGTTTGAGTCGGAACCGCACCTATATCGATCGGTCATCATCTTATAGTTTGAGTCGGGGCCGCACCTATATCGATCGACCATCTCCTTGTCATGACAGTTCAGTTTCTGGGACCGCACCTATATCAATCGGTCATTTTCCATGTCAGTTTGAGTCGGGACCGCACCTATATCGATCGGTCATTCGTCATGTCGGTTTGAGTCGGGGCCGCACCTATATCGATCGACCATCTTCCTATCAGTTCAGTTTGAGTTGGGACTGCACCTATATCGATCGGTCATTGTCTTGTCAGTTAGAGTCCGGGGCCGCACCTATATCGATCGGCCATCTCATCTTCATGTTAGTTCAGTTTTTGGGACCACACCTATATCGATCAGTCATTATCGTGTCAGTTTGAGTCGGGGCAGCACCTGTATCGATCGGTCATCTCATCTTCATGTCAGTTCAGTTTCTAGGACCGCACCTATATCAATCGGTCATCATCTTGTCATTTCGTGTTTAGTTTGAGTCAGGACCGCACCTATATCGATCGGTCATTGTTTTGTCGGATTGAGTTGAGTCTTGTTCACCTCCGAGTCACGCCTGCATAGTTGAGTCTTCTTTGCATTCTGAGTCACCATTATTCCTCCATTTTGGTTTTTCAGAGTTATTTTCCTCACCTGGTTACTTGATGCTTATCGCCTATTCATCATTGCTCTTCTAGACTTCCCCTTCCATTGCACATGACATAGTTCTTTGAGTCTGTGACGCATATTTCGATCATGCTGTTGGGCACCTTACACTTGGCATTCTCATATAGTTCGCGTAGGGTAGTCTCCTTCGGGCACATTCTTTCTTGTACTCCAGGGTGGTTCGACCGTTACTCATCTTTGACATCGATCTTCGAGTCACTTTTGGAGACATCTTGGAGAGAGTGTGGATCCTTGGTGCAACCTTAGAGGCGTTTTGAGATGTGCTTTTTCTTTTAGGGTTAGAGCATTTGTGTTCATCTGTTGGTTTGAGTGAATTCTTATTTTACTAGTGTCCTTTTGGGGGTCTCTTTCGTTCTTCGATAGAGTTCACTTCATTACACTCACTATTCACACTTTCTTTTCATTCCAGTATTCATATTCCTTGCACTCGTGAACTGTACCGAAGATGGGCATATTTGTAGACCCCCTCGAGGAGCTTTAGCTTTTATTTTATTTTATTATTTTCTGACTGCCTCTCAAGTGGGCTGCTCTCGGGCAGCTAGAGAGGATGGGTGGTAGCCACCAGATGGGACGTGTAGCAGCAGGCAGGATGGCTTGCTGAGGAAGACACAAACATGGAAGAAAAGGGAGAAGAGGGATATAGAAAAAGCAAAGGAGGGGGATGGCCACAGATGGAAGAAGGGATTTTTCGGGCTGTCCAGGAGGATATTTTTTAGAGCAGAGCTGAGAGGGGGCTGACTCGTTTTCGACTAGAGAGGATTTTCTCAAAAGGAGCAACGGGGAGCTATGTGACTGGGAGGGTTGGGGTGGATCACTTTCAGACGTATTTATCCTAAAGCAAAACAGACATTTGAAAAGAAAGAAGATCAAAAGGTAAGTGTGGGCTCAAGGTCTCTGTTTTCCTAATTATTCTTTTTTTTTTACCTTACTCTTCACTGGTTTCTTTGCATCATTTAGACCGAGTGTGGGCTTAAAGCTACACTTTTGATTTACTTGGGGATCTTTGAGATGGATATGGGTTGCTTGTTATTGTTTTATATTAGCTATTCCATTGCATTTTGCTAAAAGATGTTTTTACTCTGTTTTGTTCGTATTGTGAGTGCATGAAAATCATGTTTTGTTCATATTCGATTTGGTCTCCCCCACTCAATCAGCCAACTCACTAATAATTCATGCGGTGAAGCCTTGACGGACATCCTATGCTATTCGTGTTATTATGCTCTGTTTGTGGAGATGTCTCTTTGCTATAATTTTCCTCTATTTTTCGACACTCATCTGAATGCATGAGCTATAAGGAAGAAGGGTGAGTCATGGCCTCTCACGGCAGCCTTCGCGAATCAAGATCACCGTTCTCGTTTCTCTCACGCCCATATCTGTCATACCCATTTCCATCACTGATACCCATCTTCAGCTCATTTCTTCATTTTTTCCATGTACATGAAGTCTCATGAGCACGCCCACCTTCAGCTTGTCATCTTCTTAATTTTTTTCATGCCCGTCACTCCTCTATTTCCAAATCTCGAATTTCAAATCTCGAAATACAGAGAAATGTGGAGAAAATGGGCAGTTTGGGAGAGATTTTGACACACCCGGGTGACATATACCTGCTGTTGAAGCTGAAAATGGCGGATTGCCATGTCAAGAAGCAGCTCCCTCCGGAGCCGCGCTGGGTCTTCTGCTACACTCTTCTCCACAAGGCTTCTCGCGATTTCAGCCTCGTCGTTCAACAGCTCAACACTAGGTTCTACAACGCCATATATATATATATATATATATATTTTATTTGGTCCTTCAAGCATCCCACGCTGCTGAGGATGATACGCGTGTTTCCCACAAAAGTCAAAGCGCCCATTCTAATAGCTTTTTATCGTCATATATGTGACTGTGGCTGGCATTTTGCATGTGGTGTAAATTAACTTCAATTATTTAGCCCAAATCTGCAAGAGTTATGGGAAAGTGGGTCATGAAAAAAAAATAATAAGTTTGAATCTCATTTCACCACCAAACCATTATTTAATCATATATTCAATTCTTTTTCTCTCTCTCACTTTTTCCATAACTTTTCTCCAATCCACCTTTATTCACGGGCAGCCCACTTATCCATTTTATTTACTTATTTATTCATTTATTTTATTATTATTTATTCATTTATTTTATTTTTATCAAAGTTTATTTTTTTTTTCAAAACAAATTTTCATTTTCAAATAATTCTCCAAAGTTCGAATTTTCCAAAATTCTATTCTCAAATTCTTTTTTTTTTTTTAAATTCCTTTTTTAAATAATTCTTTAAAATCCTGATTTTCAATTTCTTTCAAATTTAATTCCCAAAATTCAAATTCTTAAATTTAATTCTCAAAATTCCAATTTTCAAATTTAATTCCCAAAGCTCCAATTTTCAAATAAATTCCAAAAATCCAATTTTCACTTGAACAATTTTAATTCTACTCCGATTCTCAAACCTTATGTTTTTCTTGGTTTTACATAAGCAAGAATAATGAATTTTCATAATTTCAAAATAATGAAATTTGTGAGATTAATTCATGCAAGATCAATCGGGCTTTGGTTGGGGCCCAACATATGTGATTTCCTTATGATTGATTGATTGTTTGTTTGATTTAATTACCATACATGATCGATTTTATTCTGCTCTATGACATGCTCGAAATTATTCCTTAATTGTGCGCTAACTTCACTTCTTGATAGCGCTTTATGGATTACTGCCCAGGTACGCATCCACACCCGCTCGGGTCATTTTCTGTATGCATGTTTAGATTCTCACATGTGCATGATCACTCTGAGTATTCATTGATTCCCTCATCAATTGCCATGATTGCTTTATTTTATTAGTAGAGACCCCATTTTAGGGACTTAGAGGGGTGCTACGGTCTTTATCGTACCTTCCTGATAAGTAACCTGACCCTCGAACCCGATCCGATTTTTCACATACTACATTTTCCAAAGTAAGGAGTCACATTTAGGGTTTTTCTTTCTTATTTTGTTTACCCTTTAAAAATAAAACAAAAATAAGTGGCGACTCCAAGTCTTTTTTTTTCTTAATCAATAAAATCAATTTTTTAAACAAAAATTGAGCTCGCCTTCGAGTGGGAAACGCATGAGCCGAAATATGGGGTCCACAGCATGCCAAAAAGAAATTTTGGCAGTAAACTAATTTATTAAAAGTTGGATTTTTATTGACCTATAATTTCAAGGATGAATAATAAAAATAAGGGTTAAGGAGTTTTTATTATTTGAAAACTGGATTTTTTTGAAAATCAAATTTGAAAGCATGCGTGAAGAAATAAGGGGTGAATCACACGTGCTTTAGGGTGCCCTAGCACTCTGATGCGGTAGTGAGGCTCAGGGTCCAAAGTTCTGCATTGTTGTACGATCTGATGCTTAATCCTCATCTGCATTCTGCCTTCTTTTGTGCTCTTGCTACATACAGAACCTTCGAACCGAAAGGTGATTCATTAAGCTTCCAGTGCTCGTTTGGCATTTTCCGGATTCTCAAATTTCACAAAACCAAAGCCTCTGAACAACGCATTATTTGAAACTGGAATCTCTGATTATGTACACAAAATTCTTCTTACACGTGTCCCTGAATTCTGCCAACTCCTCAGGAATCCCACCAGGAACTTCATTAGAAGGGTTTAGCATCTTCCAGAACACGAGCATCCTTTGCCAAAGCATTTGATGTAGGTTGTGATCGACCACATGCAGTGTATAACTCTGATGCCCGTCGTGGCCATTGAAACATGCAATAACGGGGAGGATAAAGTCACTTGGTTGTCAGGGTATATCACATTCATCACAGAGTTAGGTCCCATGCGTGAGTGAATCTTCAACAGTGAGAGTCCCTTCTCTTTTCCAAGAAAATGCATCTAAACCCTTCTTTTTTTAAAAAAAAGAAAAAAGAAAAAAGAAAAAGCACCTGATTTCGCCAAGTTTATACCTCCGTAATTCTTCTTCTCCTTGCATGTGTATTGAGGAGCTTAGTTATGGGTTCAGATCGGTATGTATGATCCCGTGAGAACGTAAGCATTCCATTGCTCGAGCAATGCCCAATGCAGAACCGTAGGCAAATGAGCCAGAGGGCCATCAAGGTGTTGGAAATTTCAACAACTGTAGCGGAGGTTGAGCCACGGACTGGTGTAGAGTGCTATTGAGACATGTATCAAACTATCAATTGCTTCACGTAAGCTCTGTAGCTGTCCTCTTATAAGTGGTGTTAGTGCTAAGGCTGATGAATGAGAAGCTGTCTGGGCATTAAGGGAACAGGCAATGAGAACTCTGGAGTGTTGATATCATTAGTGTTGCAAAAAGAAAACCCACCAGATCAATATTCCAAATCAAAGATGAGTTTACCATGAGACCCAAAAGAAACTGGGTTGGCACATAGGTCGATTCAAAAGCAAATTCTGTAATCAAATTTTGGAAAACAATTCTCTAACTCAGTTGTCCGCATCAACCCAAAATCATTACTCTGACTACGGACTTCCCATTCTTCAATCACAGACCACCTTAAGCAGTCTCCATGTTCTACTACAACTTGTAGGGCATAACTGGTTAAGGTTCTCTGTCTGGAACTGATCGTGTCTGGACCATGTAGATCAATTTTTCCATCTATAGTCCCTTTAGTTTGTTGAATGAGAATCAGCAAACTGGAGCATACTATTTCACAAACAATGGGTCCCTCACAGAGAGCAGTACATAATGCTTTCTCGAAATTCTTGAAGCTTTCGGCAGTAATCATAGGGATGAATCCTTCATTCTAGAGCCTTCAACAAATGCACCGGTGTAAGAGCCCATCTCCTTTCCCGAGATATTTTCCATACTAGAATACCTATTGAAACAGATATACCCTCCCTTCCATCTTCATTTGAGGTGTCAAATGTTTCAATAAACCTTGTCAAGGCAGCAAGATCCCATGTCGATAGTTTGCCAGGACTACTCGTGTCTCTTTCAATTGTTGTAGAGATATTATGACAGCAAAGAAGGTTGCAGTGAAAACCAATTTGGGATACAGATTTAGATCTTCAGTGTAAGAAACCATGTTATTTAACACCGTACCTATGACCAGTGATGCCATCAAGACTGGACCAACAGCAAGATGCCCTGAGTTCTCGAGGATAGAATATATCAATGGGGGCATTAAGCTTGAATTAGTCCAATAATGGGCGACAGATTCACAAACTTTATATATCTAATTCCTTATGGGACTGCAAGGTTTGCTATGTTGTGGCCAGAGGTATCATGCCTAGTGAATTGAACAGAAGGCATCGATATGTAGGGACCCTCCTGGTAATGTGTCTTTGGGATTGTATGTAGAAGGCACCGCCATGCTTCATACAAGAATAAGTCATTATTCCGCT
The DNA here is from genome assembly GCF_030704535.1 of Vitis vinifera. NCBI lineage: Eukaryota > Viridiplantae > Streptophyta > Magnoliopsida > Vitales > Vitaceae > Vitis > Vitis vinifera. Next base: position 11,269,500 of record NC_081817.1, read on the forward strand.
GAATCAAATCAACAAGCCAAGTGTTGTTGTTGGGAAAGTTTCTCAATCTCCATCCTGGTCTTGTATGTTGTTCATCCGAAGTAGAACCAACAGGACTGGAAACCTTGAGAGACCCACTGCTAAAATCCCCAGTTTCCGGGTCAACCCTATAAAGCAACTCAACTTAATTCCTCTCATTCCTTACAACCACAAAATCAGTTTCTAATCCCAGAATATGTTCCATATCAATGACCAATCTATTAAACTCATCCCTGTGGTCACCAAGTGTAGGATCCAGCAGTTGCAAATTATTCTTTGGGAGAATTGTATTTTTAACCCAACTAAGTTTGGTAATTGAGGTAAGGTGTTTCCATCACTCTTAATTAAATTCAAAACTCAATGAAAGATTAGAAATTGAAATAAAAGATATTATCTTTAAAAAATCCCTCAAATACCTTTGACTATTAAATGAAAAACTAACCTATCATCTCACATTTCTTATTTTCTCTTTAACTCTTTTACTCTTTTCTCACTCATTTAATAGTGGAATCAACTTGAATAATTTTTTTTCATCAAATTGAATATGAAAAATGGTTAAAAATTATTATTTCCAAATGTATTTTTGAAGTGAATAACTTTTAAATACCTCATCAAATATATTTTTTTTTCAAACTTACATAATATATAATAAATATTTTTTAAATATGTTGAAAACTTACATAATATATAATAAATATTATTCTTTATTTCAAACTTATATTATTTCTCATATATATTAAATAATTTTTAAACACCTCATAAAATATTAACATTATTTGTTTGTTCTAACTTGTAAATTAGGTATTATCAAATATTATATTTTTTCAAATTTATAGAACATATAATAAATACTTTTTAAATACTTCATAAAATATTTTTTTTTTCTAACTTGCAAATTAGACACATGGTGTTTATTATTTCAAAAATAATGTAAACACTCACATGTATATATATATATAATATTAATAAAGAAGACAATATTTTAAATATTAATTTACCAAACTTCCAATAATTTTAAAAGTGTAAATAGGGTAATTGGCCGAATTAAAGTCTTCAAAATATTCAAAATTTCTCCATTCCAAAATTACCTAATTGCTCTCAACACTAATCCTAAATATTTTTTTTTAAATAAAGATTTAAATATTTAAAATCATTAAAATAAATATTTTCTTATTAAAGCAATTTTTTCAAAGTAATAAGATAAAAATCATGAAATCTTCAAAACTATAATTACAACAAATATTTTTAATTTTAAAACTAATTTCATAATTTAAATTAATGATTTTAAAAAATAAAAATGTTATAAAAATATTTTTTTTATTTTTAATTCCATTTAAATATGATTTTTTGAATCTCTATTGATAACAATGAAATTATGTTTATAAAGGCAACATAGTAAAAATATATATTTCATTTAGTTTACTTATAATGAACATTTCAAACATGATTGATTTTAATTTTATTTCCTATGTGTTAATTTTTGTAGGGAATGTCTTAATGACATAGTTTGGTAAAAAAAGAAAAAAAAACTATCAATAATCATCTTAATGTCAAATTCAAGTTGTTTAAAAATTATACAAAACCTATTAGGAGCCTTGTACATCCTTGTACACTTAGCACATTTCCCTTGTACAATTAGTGTAATACCCTTGTACAATGACACAAATTTCATATTTCTCATAAGTTATATATTCATGTAGGTGTATTAATCATATTTTCAATGGTTTGGTTAAGAGAATGGTGGATGACTTAGAATCAATTTTTTTTCCTCCAAATATCATTATTAGGGAATATATTAGAATTTCCATGTGACAGTTAAATAAAATGCATGACATAGGCGTACAATCCTTGGGTGACAAGGAAAATAAAAACGTGGTTTAGAATTGATTAAAATAATTCACAAAGGGTAATCTTGTACACCTTTGTACAATTAGTACATTTCCTTTGTATAATTAGTGTAATACCCTTATATAATGGCACAAATTTCATATCCCTCCTAAGTTATGTGCCTATGTCCACGTAGGAGTGTTTAACCATATTTCCAATGGTTTAGTTGAGAAGATGGTGGATGACTTAATGTCAAAATTTTTTTCCCCAAATATAATTATTGGAGAAAGTATTAGAATTTTCATGCGGGAATTAAATAAAGTGCATGACTGTGGACCTCGTATTTCGGCTCATGTGTTTTCCACTCGATGGCGAGCTCGATTTTTATTTGAAAATGATTTTATTTATTAAAAAAAAAATGACTTGGAGTCGCCACTTATTTTTGTTTTATTTTTAAAAGGGTAAACAAAATAAGAAAGAAAACCCTAAGTGCGACTCCTTATTTTGGAAAAGATAGTCTTTGAAAAATCGGATTGGGCTCGGGGGTTAGGTTACTTATCGGGAAGGTACGATAAAGACCGTAGTATCCCTCTAAGTCCCTAAATTCGGGTCTCTACTAATAAAATGAAGCTGACGTGGCAATCAATAGAAAAATCAATGGATACTCAAATTGATCATGCACATATGGGAATCAAAACATGCATAGAGAATGACCAGAATGAGAATGTATGTGTACCTGGGCCGCGAACGAGCAATACGTTATCATAAAAAATGGGGTTAGTGTACAATAAAGAGCACAAAACATATCACATGCATCACCAAACAGAAATTAAAATTGTTTGAGAGAAAACTGAATTTTTGAAATTTATTTGGAAATTGGAGTCTTAGAGATTATATGAAAATTAGAGTTTTAGAAGTCATTTGAAAATTGGATTTTTAGAAATTAAATGTAAGATTGAGAATTTTAGAAATTAAATTTAAAAGAAATTGGAATTTTAGAAATTATTTGAGAGTTTGGGATTTTAAAAAAATAAAATTATGAAAATTGGGACTTTGGGAATTAAATTTTGAAAGAAATCATAATTGAAAATCATTTGAGAAGTAGAAATTATGAAAATTGAATTATAAAAATTGGAAATTTTGGAAATCATTCGAAGGAAATTTTTTTAGAAATAAATGAATATAATGATAATAATAAATAAGTAAAGGAATAAATGCGAGAATTGGAATATTGGAAGCTGAAAATTAAGTTTGGTTATTAGAAAATTGGAATTTCAGAGAACTAAATTTGGGAATCGGAATTTTGAAGAATTATTTAAAGACGGAATTTTAAATAAATGAATAAGTGAATAAATAAATAAATGAAATGATAATAATGATGAAATAATAATGATTGGATAAATAATTGCGGAAGTTAGAATTTCGGAAATTGGAAATTGAACTTAGGAATTGGAAATTTAAAGAGTTATTTAGGGATGATGTCTCCCAAATTCTTCACCCGTCCCTTACAGTGATGCCAATTGTACACACAACTAGTTACAAAGGAATGGAATCCAATGGAGGTGTACCATTCGGGAACAAGGCTAAAGGAAAGCAAGCTATGCTAGAATCAATTACAGAGGCATGAAAAAAGGTGAAGTATGATACACGCATGTTTAAGATCATGGAACAAGGAAAGAGATATATTGTTTTTTTAACCCACTGAACTGTCTTCCCAAGTAGGAAAATTAATTTTTTTGAGTTGAAATACTTTGGATTTGAGCGCCTTTTTGGTGCCATGGGATGGCTACCTCTTGTTTATATGAATAAGGGTTTTTCTATCCACGACTAGTGAGATGCTTTTATTCCAATATGACTTGCGAAGATGAGAGACTAATTAAAACATATGTGAGCGGAATTGAAATCAAATTTGGTGTTCGAGAGCTGTGTTAAATTCTAGAGATTAAAGATGAAGGAGTAAGCATATATGAATCCAACAGTTGGCCCAAAGTGGATGGTTTTAAGCTAGGTGAAGCGGTTCAAAGAATGTGTAACACCTAGTACTAATGAATTAAATAGGCAATAATGATTATCTTAGTACTTAACTTTAAGCATGCTTAATTAGATGTTAAAACTAGTTTAGTGCTAATCTTGTTTAATTATGAACTAAACTTTGATTAAGGTTAAGTGAGATTAGTTAATGACTTAAGCATGCTTATTAGGTTCTTAGGGGTTGATTAGGGTTATGAAAACCTAAAGGACTAATGAGCAATTATGGGTTTTATTTTTGATAACTTGAAGGACTAAAGTGCAAAATATGGGAATTGGAGTTAGTGGAATGCCACCTCCTATTGGGGTGGATTGGTGGTAGCCACATGGCTGCCACCTCATGCTTGGCTGCATGGAGACCCCTTAATAAGGGGGCTGTAGCTCGTTTTCCACCATTTCACCTATAGCAACTTGGGTTAGAGAGAGAATCTAGAGAGAGAAAGTGTGGATTTGAGGTAAGCAAGTTGTTTAATTTTGTAAATTTCATTTATTTGGTTCCTAATGGTATGCTGAAAAGAGTTAACGGTAAAATTTGTGTAAAAGTTTAGTTTAATTAGCTATAAACATGTTTTAGTTAAAAATCACAATTAATTAAGGATTAAAGTATTTTAACTTAAGTATTTTATTAATGGTAAGATAAGCATAAATCTTTGTTTAATTTGGTTTGATTGAAAAATAGATTAATAAACATGTGATTAATTAGATTATTTGGACACTTGGGATTTGTTAATGGGTTAGGCTTTAAGAAAATCAAAACAGTTAGTGTTTGGTAATTAATTAGGGAAATTAATATGCATTGTAAATATTGTTTAATTCAATTCAAATTTGATTTGAAAACCTAAAGGTATATAGATTAGAGAATATGAGAATTAAAAATTAGCAACAGTAAACTGTATAAATTTTCATGGTTAGGAAACCTAAATTATGTTGTTTCATTTCAGTTCCTCATAATAGGCAAAGATTGCCTATGTAGAAGAAACACAAAAAGGAAACTAATGTAAGGTAGGGAATTTTATGTTATTCTATGGTGTATTTGATTTCTTTCCTTGAATCATTTGTTGGAATTTCACATTATTTATATGATTTCATAAAATGTTTTAATGTGTCATTGCATCTCAGTTTATAGCATTGAAATGTTACCATGATATTGGAACATATATTGGTATGAAGATTCGTGGTTCTATGTTGTTGAAATGGTTCATGGTGTGGTTGCATTGTAAGAAGGATATAGAATTATCACAGATGATATTCAGAGAATTGATTGGTGGGAAGTTTTTATGTGATGCTACAGGCATTATCATTTGATATATTGTTTATGTGGGACCGTGGGTCCTTAGGTGAAAGTCCCTAAAGCCCTCAAGGAAGACACTCTGATGTGGGTATATGGGGTTGGTCCTGCCCCTGGGTTTTAGTCCCTAAAGACACGGGGTTGGTCCTGCCCTTGGGTATGAGTCCCAAAAGACCAGGGGTTTGACTTGCCCTTAGGTGATGTCCCAGAATAGTCATTATTATATTGATCGTGTATCTTGTGGAGCATTGATATTTGATGTATAGATTGTTGGGGGTCAGTAGTTTATCAGTTGTGAAAGGATGGATGGGGAAAAGTAAGGATGAAACCAACAAACACATGCATACATGTTTGACATGATTACACATTTGTTAATGGTTATAAAATGTTTATCATGCATGCTATTAAACGTTTAATTCAAGGTTTTTAAGGGTATGCTAAGGATGGTTATAACCTTCCTACTGAGTTGTGAACTCACCTTATTCCTTCCACCTTTAGATGCAGGTCGAAAGGCCTATGAACGAAATAATGCTTGAGCAATGCTTTACTGTGATTGGATGTTGTTTGCTCGCATTGAAAGTCTTTTAAGGCCTTGCCTTTTGTATCAAAGACTAAATCTTTTTGTAGGAATGATGTAATATATATATTTGTCAGCTACACTTGTAGTATGGGCTACCCGTAGTGAACAATGGGGTTTTGGTATATGTAAATTAATGTAGTACAAGTTTCTTTTAAGAAACGAACAATATTTTGTTAACTACAAGTTACAAAGTTTAATACAGGATGTACTCCTTATAACAGGTTTTGCATATCCTCTTTTTGCACAAAATCAAGCAGGAACTCAACATTTAAATTTTTGAGAGCACTTATACTGTATTTGAGTATCAATTGTTTAGTTTGAAGAATAACAAAAACCAGGGTGTGACAAAATGTGTGGCCTTGAGTCTTCAAATGTGACAACGAGACCACCATGTCACAGTTTGAAGGTGCTAAGTCAAATACTTTAGCACATGATAAGCTACATTTTCCTTCCTAAGAGGGGGCATTGAGATGAAGTTTCCTATTTTGAGGCTTTTTAGTTGACTGCATCTTGGCCTATAGGCGAGTTAACATTGGTTATGTCATTTTTCAACACATGAAAAAATGTTCGCGTAGCACACTGTCAGTCCTTCCTTATGGGATGTTCATTACTAACGTAATGAAATGTTTTGATGTCTTATTATGGGGGAACCAGAAATGCATAAGTTGAAAGCTTATCATACTTACAATATTACGTCTCTTGGTCGTATGAAGTTTGAGTTAATGGAGGATGGGACGTGGGGAAGAAAGGAAAATGCAGTGTTTACCGGTTTGGATCTGCCTTTAAAAGAGGAGGAGGAGGTGGATGAGGAAGACGAGGATAAGGAAGGGGAAAAGGAATTTACTAGTTTAGAAGGGCCTTTTGGAGTGGAGGAAATTGGACAACAGAAGTCAATCCCTAAAATAGAAGCACTTGCAAAAAGTCATCTGATGAATCAATATCCATTCATAGCCTCTGTGTGTAGATGAGCTCGCTTCAAGTTTGTTAGGAGGAGATGACATTAGCCACTGATATGTGTTTAGCATCGTTGAAGAGTTGAATTGACAAGTTTTAGGAGGACTTCAATGTCAATATCCATCTTCTGACTCGCTTGCATGATGACCTTTTGGAAGAAGCTGGAAGCCATGTTCCCACTAGAGTAGCCGTTGAAGGAATGATGCATGTTACATTGGATTTGGATGTTTTTTGTCACATAATTTACAAATTTACTACATTTTGACGATGTTATATACATGCCAACTATGGATATGTTTTTACTTTGTAATGTGATGGTTGTGACACATATCTTATGTTGTTATATGGATAATTGTTGTTATATGTTCATATCTTGTTTTCTATCACGTATTTTTAATATACTTAAGACTCAATTTGACTCTATTTGCACTAGAGATGGTACTAACTTACACGCAAGATTAGTGCACACATGTTGCCTACTCATATACCGGTAGGCCTGTATAGGTTGACCGGTGGCAATTAAATATTTCCTAATAATGGCATAATAAGTTTTATATTAATAATAATCATATATCGGTAGGCCTATATGGATATGGTCATTTTTTTGTGTTTAAACCCTTAATGGGTATGGGTATTTTTTCCCCCCCTACCATTATAAGCTAGTTACCCTCATTAAAAACAACAATCCAAAATACCCTTACTTTTTATGTTCGTATGTAGAGATATCAGAATTAAAAAAAATAATTATAAATGAGATCAAGAAGTTTGCACATCAGAATTGGTAACTTGAATATTTGGGGTATCTTTGAAGGGAAGTCCTACATTGAGATCAGGAAGTTTACTAATCATAATCGGTAATTGATGTCAATTGAACTATAATAAACAAAAATATCTTCATACAATGAGGAAAATTACTGCCAAGTTTCAATAATTGAATGACTCCCCATATTAAATGGTTGAACTGAAAGGGATTGGGCTGCCCATAGAGAGTTCAACTAAAATTTCAAAATATATTGGACATGTCCATCTCTTGCCCATGCATTAATATTGTTATGAGTACGCTATACAAAAAATGGAGTGAGTAGTGATCTGATTTCGAATGCTCTCCCTTCCAATTAGACACACAAAATTAAATGAACCAATTATGGCAAAACGGATTTGAACCAGTATAGTTATATATGTAGGTCGATCGGTACTTATTGAACCATGTCATTTTGGATATGACAATAGGTACGTGTTCAACTTCGTCGTCTTCCGATATACTATTACATATCATAGGAAATTTAACTATTTATACATTGTGAATAAAATAATTTTATTTGGAAACATTTCCATGTGAACACATAATTTATGATATTAGGAATAAATATTCCAATTTCTAATTATTGATAAAACCCATGCCTATATGGTTTCTAATGATAATTGAGCTCTAAAATTTGATATAATGCACACATCATGACTATACTATATAAAATAACATTTTAATATTTGAAATTCTTAATCAATCTTCAAAAAATTAATAATGAAACCAATGCCTATATGGTTTCTAATGATAATTGAGCCCTAAATCTTGATGTAATGCACACATCATGACTATATTATATAAAGTAGCATTTTAATTTTTGAAATTCTTAATCAATCTTCAAAAAATTAATAATGAAACCAATGCCTATAACCCTTAATTACAAAATATAATTTAAAAGTTATAAAATAAAATAATAATAAGAAATTATGAAAAACTGTATAATGGGTTACCCATGAACCGTAAACCCCTTCACTACGATCCACCATTGCTGAAGCAATTATCACATTTGAAGTAGGACCGGTGGGGTTCCATTGGGTCGACCATTCAATCAATTTGTTTGTGTCACTCCTCATACGTGGTGTTGGGAAATGAAGTGGAGGGCTCATCTTCGGTATTTATGGAAAACAAACCCTAATTTGTGGACATAGTGTTTAACGGATCCTTCCCAATTTTGAAGTAATTTTTTATTTCATGGCTCCTAAAAGACTTGCTCTAGCAGGGGATAAGCAGCTAGTGGTGGAACCCTCTATAAAGGCAAGGAAAAGGGCCACCTATGATACTCGAATGCTCAACAATGTGGAGAAGGGGAAGAGATATCTTGAACTTTTCTCTCATTGGTGTGTCATACCGAGTAGGAGAATAGACTTTGGTGAGTTAAGCTACTTTGGGTTTGATCGTCTATTTGTTACAATGAGATGGCTACCTCTTGTATCCTTGAATGAGGTGTTCTATACATGGTTAGTCAAATGTTTTTATTCAAACATGACCTTAGAGGAGTGAGGACCCATTACAACATTTGTGAATGGGGTGGAAATTAAGTTTGATGTTGACCAACTTTGTGAAATTTTAGATATTGAAAATGTTAGAATGAAAATATATGAATCAAAAAGTTGGTTAAAGGTTATTGGTTTTAGCCCTGTAGAAGCAGTGTAGAGGATGTGAGGGTTTCTTTTTATAATGTCACCACACAACAACCAACACATGATCAACTATATATTCATTCCTAAGGAAGGTCATAGGGACGATGTATCTTGTTTTGAGGGCTTTTTGGTTGACTCCATATTGACACATAAGAGAATTAACATAGGTTATATAATTTTTGAGCACATGAAAAAATGTACTGATAGCACAACCTCCGTTCTTCCATATGGGATGTTCATCACGAAGATAATGAAAGTATTTGGTGTCAAGTTGAGGGAAGAGCTGAAAATTTGAAAGTTGAAGGGTTATCCTATTTACAATATTTCCATGCTTGGGTGTATGAAATTCGAGTTGATGGAAGATAGGACCTGGATTAGGAAGGATAATGTATAGTCTAAAGGTTTGAATGTGCCATCAGAGGAGGATGATGGGGAAGAAATTCCAAAAATGGGAGGAGAAAATGGATAAGAGGGCAGTGGACCTGAGTAGTCAATCCCTCAACAGGAAGGGGTGGCAAATAAGTCATCCCACTAATTAGAGTCGATGGGCACCCTATGCGGACTTCAACTCATTAGTAGTTCATTTGAAAGAGATCGCATTGGATAATGATAGTCGTTTGACATCTATAGAGGGGTGACTTGATAAGCTTCAGGAGGAGTTCAATTCATGTATGCAACCGATGACTAAACAACATGAGAAGATGATGACTTGTATTTGAGCAAGGTTCTTAATTGAGCAGCCACCGTAAGAGTGATATTTGTTACAATTTGGATCGATATTTGATACTACTCAAAAAGAGCATATTTTAGATAATAATTCTCATGAGTTTCACATCTTTTGAGTAGTAATTATGCCTAAAACACTCAATTAACATGTTGTTGCCCTTGCAAGAGTTACTAACAAGTTTTATGAAGTTTTGGAGTCATTTCAAGGTATAATTTTGATAAGTTGGTGACAAAAGAGATGAATCAAATTGAAGAAAACAAGTAATATTGATGATGATCCAAATGCACAATGAAAGAAGTAATGCAATTGGTTTGGACAGGGATTTGAGCTCATTGCAGGTAGTTAAGGTGGAATCAAAAAAAGGAAATGGAATAAATGACAAAGGGAAGCTCAAAAACCAAATGTTGTAGATTCGCATGATCATGCGAAAATTTCACATGATTGTGCAAAATGAACCAGAGGAAAAGTGGTTGTAGGCTAAGGAAGATGTAAGTTGATTTCGCATGATCGTGGGAAAATTCCGCACACTCATGCGAAATGTCCAAATTTCATGCGAAATGTTAAACTTCCAGATTTCTTTAAATTTGGAAGGTTCTATAAGACCAATGAGAGGTTGCCAAGTGTCCACTTGACCTTGGCCTATAAATAGAAACTTGAATTTCTCATGTAAAAAGTTTTTTTTTTGGACACTTCTAATTGTAGAATTTTTCAGATTTTCTCTCTCAATAGAATTCTCTATTTTCCTTTATTTTCTCTCATTTTCTCACTAGCCAAACATGCCTTGTGAGACCAAATCTCCAAGTATAAGTGGCTAAATCTCGTTTTTCTCGGAGGAAGGAGGATTTAGAGGCTAGATCTATAGTGAATTAGAGAAATGAACTTTAATTGTAAAGGTAAATTGATCCAATTGATTGATTAATTGAATTTTGGGGATTTTTTTCTTCAAATTGCCTTGGATGATTACTATAATACAAACTAGGTAGATTAATTAAATTTTTAAAGATAGATTTAATGAGATTGAATAGTTGCATTGTGTGAATCATTGGAAGATAATTTAAGATGAATTGAATATATGATTTGAATTGATCTCTTAGATTAAATGACCTAATTTGAAAAGAAATTAGATCTAGACCTAAAGCTAAATAAAAAAATCGGTTTAGATAAAAATTTAGGCTTTCAATCTAACTTGATGAAAATTAGATCTTAACATTTATTCACCCTGGAATTTATTTTCTAGAAAATTCTAACTCTAAGAATTTCATCTCCTATTAATTTTCTTTTATTTCACATTTTATCGTTCTTCTCAATTAGAAACCATTGTTAAATTGATTTTTCACCATAAATTTTCAAATCATTTCACTTGATCACAATCATTTCTTCTCGTCTCATTCAAGCCTTAATTACTGAGAACAATCAATCCTAGAGGACGACACCTAAAAACCACTATACTATAGTAGTTTGTGCTAAAACCACTTTTTGATTGGGTACAAGTTACTCTAGAATATTGAATTAGGTTATAAATTGTGTTTTGATGTGATAAAATAGAAAAATCAATTGATCAATGTTTATGGTTAATATGATTGCACAATAACATATGTTGGCAATGTTGTATACATGCCATGTTTTGATATGTTAAATTTATGGATACTTTGTTGGCTATGTTAACTTTTTGGACAGATTGTCAATGCTTATGTATGGAAAAATGAGTATATATATAGTTATATGTTGTTTACATATGGTAATCTCGTTTATAGATTTCTCCAAATTATTATGTTTATGTTATCAATATAGGAAATTTATGCATTCAACCATAATAGGAAGAATAATGTAAGAACTTAAAAAACTCTATCGATACTATTGTATTGGTCGATCAATTTAAACTTACATTCAAACATAAAGCACCAGTAAGTAACGGTCAAATTGAAAACTCAACCGGTACATATTTTTCTTATACTAGTTGCCTCTGGTAATGAAGGAAGCCATGCAACCATTTCTACCTAAAGATGGATAACATGATCAGTAGAATAATTGCAGTTGATTGATTGAATTTCAGCATTCGATTTTTTTGTAGCAGTGGCCATAAGTTGAAATCTTATATGTACTAGTACTAATTTGGATGGACAGATGCATTCTGACTAACCAATGGACTTTAATTGAATCATTTTTTTAAGGATCCATTGCAAGTATGTGACAAATTAATGGTTAGCAATGACTAATTGTACATTTAATTCAAAATAGAAAGTTAAATGAAATATAAAATGTGGCATCCCCTTCATTTGTGCAACAATGTTATTCCAATATGACATTTGTAGATAGATTTTATGATATATTGATATTCACAATCCTATTGTGGAATATTTATAGACACATTGTACAACTTATATGAATACCAATAGTCTTCACACTCTATTCATAATTTCAAAAGAATTTCAACATTGTTCCATGGAGTGTGATTACATAATGTATATTTGTAAATAAATATGTACAAATATGTAATTACAATGTTTAATTACAAAAATATATTTGCAACGTATAAGTATAAAAAGACTTAAGATTGCATAATGACATGACTTATAGTTTCACCCTCATGTTCTTCCATTTAGTGCAAATTGATGTTAGAATGTGATCCTTTTTTCTTTTTCTTTTTTGTTTCCATCATGGAGGACTAAGTCAATTGCTAATTGACGATGCATCTGAGAGAAATTTGTCTTGGTGGATGCCTTAATGGGTTTGATATACTCAAATGTCTGCATATGTTTAATTACGTTCATTCCATAGTCCCACCTAATGTAAATATTAGAAACACAAAATGTAACATCTTTAACTTTTAATATTAATAATTTTGAAGTTTCCTTTCAATTACCTTCTTACTAAGAAAGCAAGAGCATCACCTTTTTGTCTATCCTCAACCAAGCTTGAGGTGTCTATGGTGGGCAACTAAGCATGAGGTGTCTAAGTTGCTACACTAGCTAAGCAACTACAAGCATGTGCCACATGCCACCTCCAGAAAACTGCTGCACCTGCCAAGTAGCTACAAAGATTAAGCACGTGCCACGTGTCAGACCTACCAAACAACTACAAGGATTAATCATATCCCACGTGTTGCACCAGCCAAGCAGCTACAAGGATTAAGCACGTGTCATGTGTTGTCTCCATGCAATAATGAAGATGCTAATCACTTCCTTTTGATTGACACCTAGCAACGAGTCACCTATGTGTCATCTTGCTTAGGTTCCTATAAATAAGGGCATTCACCTACCAATAAAGGAAACTAGAGAAGTATGAAGAGCTCCTATGGTGCTACTATTTTAAGGGTTAGATTTTTAGGTCCTCGTAATAGATGTAGTGCGACAATCGCAATCTAAAAGGTGAGTAATCTTATAATGCATGATTTTACATAGTTTTAGAATTATGTATCTCATGCTTTAAATGTTACATGTATTTATTATATTTTTAAAATTCATAAGATATGTTTTGAAAATGTGTTGGTTAAATGTTATGTTATTTTCAAATATGTGTTCCTTGTATCCTTGATATGTATATATATAAATCGTTAAGATGGTTCAGTGGTCATGAAGGGATGGGTACTGTTTAGGGAAGCTCTATCTAAGGAGGCTGGGTTTTAAGCGGGACCATTGCCCTTCCAATCTTTCCTAGGAGTTTACATTGTACGTACTATTCGCTAATATCACTGGTATTGTCATTGTGGTACTTTACATTATTACTATGGATGTAATTATAATATATCCTAAACCTATATTGTGTCGTAGAGATAGAAGGGCATCCGTAACCAATTGACCTAGTGATTTTTTGTGCCATCAAATGAAGGGGCATTGGAGCAGTTTGTATGAGAAGTGTGTCGAGAGATGTAGGGGCACTATGTTTATAAGGCACCATGATATGTGAGACATAGGTCGTCTGCAGATGCATACGTGAGACATATGTCATATGTGGATGCATATGCTGATGGATGAAGGGGCACTGTAGTAGTTATATTGCATGATTTTGGGATGTGTCGAGAGTTGGAGTGGCACCGTAGTCGTGGATTATGCATTTGTTTAATTGATTATACATTGGGTTGTTAATGTTGTATGCTTACTTGATTATTACACTATATATTTATCTACGTTGAGTATTACATGCATGATGAAACTTTTTTTTCTATCTTGGAATGACCATCCTAAAACCTGTATTGTATGATCATTCACTAAGTTATACTCACTCTATAGTTTCCTAAAATTTTTAGACGAGGACCTAGTAAAACCATATATTGAGCAAGTTTTAGACAATGATGAAAATATCGGTAATCATGGATATATCGGTACTTCGATATTATGGATATATAAGATATATTGAAGATATATCGACGGATATTTTGACACAAATATCGATGACATAAAAATTAATAAAAATTATGAAAATATCTAAAAAATCTAAAAAAATTATATAAGAAGTAAAAATAGATATTTTAAAGTTATTTTTTAAATATATATATATATATATATATATATATATATATATATAATTTGTCATATTTGATAATAATATCCTTTACATCAGTAAAAATATACAAATTTATAAATGTACATTTATTATTAAGTTGCATTATAGATTATTTTACAATATTATTATGATAATATGTATAATTTTAAAATATATTTAATATTAAAATTATGATTCATTTTAATTTAAATGTATCCAATGATATCAAATAAATAATAATACATGTATAATTTTTTAAATATTTATATTTATTATATTTAAAAAATATATAGATTATATAAAAAATACCTATTAAGAAAATTATGTTTTTATATTTTTGGTAATAAATTAAATCAAATATAAAAATAAAATAATTATAATTTATTTATTTAGTAATAAAAAAATTGAAAACTTAGTGAAATATCAGTAAAATATTCAAAAATATCGCTGAAATATCGGTTGAAACACGAAAAAATCGAAAAATCGATAAAATATCGGTTGATGGATATATCTTCCCGAATTTTTTTATTATTAAATTAATAAATTATAATTATTTTATTTTTATATTTGATTTAATTTATTACCAAAAATATAAAAACATAACTTTCTTAATAGGTTTTTTTTTTTTATATATAATCTATATATTTATTAAATATAATAAATATAAATATTAAAAAATTGTACATATATTGTTATTTATTTGATATCATTGAATACATTTAAATTAAAATGAATCATAATTTTAATATTAAATATATTTTAAAATTAGACATATTATCATAATAATATCAGTAAAATATCTGAAAATATTGGTTGATGGATATATCTTCCCGAATTTTTTATCGGTATCCACGGATATTGGATATATTACCAATATATCGGTAATATATCCAGATATTTTAATCCTTGGTTCTAGAGCATGAACAACAAGGCATATAGCTATTGTTGCCTTTTTTTTTTTTTTCCTTTTTTTGCTTCTTTTGGATAGACTGCTGGCATGTAACCATTTCCTTAGGTATGTACAAGTTTTGGTCACTTAAGCCTAACCTTGGTGTACTAAAAGCTTTGTATCTCAAAAGCATAATGATTGTATAGTTTCTTTAATATGCTTCCTTATTTTGCTCTAACACAATTTTATTTTATCACAAGTAAATTCCCTTCATAAAATAGTATCTCCATCTCAATCTTTAGATTATAGAGGAGACATTGTCTTATGGGAATGACGCCTACAAAGGTAGGTCATCACACAAAACATATTAGTAAAGGGATAAGATTATTAATGGTTAAATACACAAAAATATACTCAACCCAATTATGAATCTTACCCATTATCTTGAGTTGGAGCCCAAGATGGCCACTCAATGGGAAACTTTGTTACATATTTCCCAAGCTCATGAAGCTTGAAAAAGCTTTGGAAATATTCAACCTATTTGTAATAGTAAAGTGTTAGAATCTTATAAAAGAGCGCAACATATGATGTAAGAAGGAAAAAAAATACCACTTTTTGTACCCTGTTATATCAAATGTTATCCCTTTGTTTTGATCGCAATGAATCATAAATATAGATATAACCTTCTTGAATATTAACTATGCATAAATACCAAACATTGCAATGAATCAAATCTGAAATGGAAAAAAAAATTATAAAGTGAACCTCTATTCTACCAACTAGGGTATGTGCACATAATGTGAGATTTGCAATAACAAAATAAGTGTATTACTAACCTTGTCACAGTTGTCCAAGTGGGATATATTCTTACTCATAATCGATGAATTCGTATTTGAGTGATCCATGTTGTTGGCATCCAAAATTAGTTGCTAAATATAGAAAATAGTATAACCATTAGCATAATATATTTCACATCTAAAATAACAACATACATAGGAATGATCTTACTGAAAACATGGTCAGAAGGTAGCATCTTATGCTTTGGATGTGTTTGAACTGCCTCTCAAAAAAAGTTGGCTGACATGCTTGAAGATTTAATATGTCTTATGCAAAATAAGTTTAATAACTGAGATGGAAAAGTAAATATGGAGCAACGATATATAAACTTACCACATCAAACAAGTATTATGTTGGACGTAAAGAATCAAAATCCACTCGACGTCCATGTTCATGATCAAAATTCATAATAACCTCACTAAAACAATAGTTATTATAAAATTTTATGATACATATATGGAAGACCATGACATGAAATCATTAACTTACATTACTGAATATTGAGTACATTACAAACCTTGGTGACAATGACTTATTGAAAATACATTCACTAACAAGAGACTCAAGTCTATTGATTGATTATAAATCCACCATGTCTCCATGAATGGACATAGGGATTGACTATATGAACTACGATGCACAACTATTAGTTACAATTTCAGGTGTCACCAAGTAGGAAATTTTCATTCCACTAACTTGTAGTTGTGGACCCCGCATTCTTCACGATGTGTTCCCACTCAATGGCATGACTCGCTTTTTTATTTTATTTAGTGAAAATATGATTTTCAGAAAAATCTTGGAGTCGCCACTTATTTATTTATTTTTTTAAGGGAAAACAAAATAAGAAAGAAAACCCTAAGTGTGAGTCCTTATTTGAAAAAGATAGTCTATGGAAAACCAAAGTCGGTTCCGGGTGTCAGGTTACTCATTGGGAAGGTACGATAAAAAACCATAGCACTCCTCTAAGTCCCTAAAAAACAGATCTCTACTAAATAAGGTGAAACAAGCATGACAATTAACTAGGAAATCAATGGATACCAAAATGATCATAGATCAAAATCAAGTCATGATAACGAATGAATTAACAAAGTGAGAGTGAGAGCGTACCTTGACAACGGATAATAAAGCGCTATCATGAAACAAAGTTAGTGCACAATGTTAAGTGTAAAATATCTCACACAAAACCAATCGAAATCAAACAATATCAACCATACAATTCACTTGAATTATTTTCAAAAGAAATGTTATGAATGTTGGCCCCTCACCAAAGCCCAATTTATTCTACATGAATTAATCCCACAAATTCTATTATTTTGGAATTATGAAAATTGCTTTCATGCATATTAAAAATCAAAGAAAACAAAAAATTATTTTAAAATCAAAGAAAATTTGTGAAAGTGCTTACCTGAAGGGAAATGTAGCAAGTTTATTAAAAACGATATTTTTTTTATACCTAAAACCCTAATAAAGGATGAAAAGTTATAGAATTCAATATTTGAAAATTGGAGTGAAATTAAAATTATTTGAAAGAAAACTAGAGTTTTGAGAATTATTTGAAAATTGGAATTTTGTAAGTTATTTGAAAATGGGAGTTTTGGAAATTAAATTTGAGAATTGGAATTTTGGAAAATTATTTGAAAATGGAATTTTTTGAAAATTAAATTTGAGAATTGTAGTTTTGAAAAATTATTTGAAAATGGATGTTTAAAAAATTGGAATTTTGAAGAATTATTTGAGAATGAGATTTCTTAAAAATTAAAATTGAAAATTGTTTGAAAATGGAATTTTTTTTAAAAAATAAATAAATTTGGAAATTAGAATTTTGGAAAATTATTTAAAGATTAAAGTATTTAAAATTAAATTTAAAATTAGAATTTTGAAGAATTATTTGAAAATGAAAGCTTTGAAAATTAAATTTGAGAATTAGAATTTTGGAAAATTATTTGAAAATTGGAATTTTGGAGAATTATTTGAGAATGGAATTTCTTAAGAATTAAATTTAAAAATTATTTTAAAATGGAGAATAAAAATTAAATTTGGAAATTGGAATTTTGGAAAATTATTTAAAGATTGAAGTTTTATAAATTAAATTTAAAATTATAATTTTGAAGAATTATTTGAAAATGGAAGCTTTGAAAATTAAATTTGAAAATTGAAATTTTGGAAAATTATTTAAAAGTGGAAATTATGAAAATTGGAATTTTGAAAAATTATTTGAAAATGGATGTTTTGAAAATTGAAGTTTTGAAAATTAAATTGAAAATTGGAATTTTGAAATTTTAAGTTTGACATGTGAGGATGAAAAATAAAAATGATGGGATGTTTGGAATTGCATGCCAAAGGTGGCCATGCAAAGTGGAGACCTGGGGTACAAAGGTGTAAGTTTTGTTGGTGGTGAGCTGATCCAGCACTTGCCCTACTTTAAAAAAAAATCCAACAGCTTGCCAACTTGGGAAGTCCTATACCAAGTTTTATTCATACCCATATATAAAGGATTTGAACCGTGCAAGTCATGATCTTCGACACGCCAAATGAACCCACTCAACATCTCAAAATGATAACCATCACACAGCAAGGAACTTATGTTACTACGTTTTCTTTCATAGGGGTCAGTGTCAGTGGCAGTGGAGAAGCGGTTTGGATTGGCTGGAGCTAAGGACTGAAACTAGGTGGTGCTAGTACCCAAATTCTGGTTGGGGAGGGATAATAGTTGGGGGCCTTGACCATAGAATAGTTGTTGTCCAAGACCTGGAGTACCAGGGGGATACATGGACATTCGAGGGCCTACTGAAGGTGCCATTGCAGTTGGACGCATTTGCGAAAATTGTGCCTGCAACCTTGTTCTCCTATCTTCTTTCCATTGTGCAAGTGCAACATAAAGGGGTTTGCTAGCAACCATTTTACCATTCATGTCCGCAAGCACTCGGGATGCTTCTTTTGCAGTTGAGAAGGCAACAAAACCCGATCCTCTACTAATTCCATTAGGGTCACGCATAACCTTGCATGAAGTAATAGTCCCAAATTATGAGAATAATTCCTTTAATTTATCATCAGCGATGCTATCATCTAGGTTTTTTTACATATAAATTCAGTCCTTGAAATTTGTCCACAACCTCCTTCAAACTCTGCTCAAATTCAAAACTAGGTGGTGCTGCCAGCTTGGAAGAAGCCTTTTGTGGTTGCTTAAACTCAAATTCAAATGTCTTGTAGTATCATGACATGACCACGACTGAACTTCCCAAACCCGAAGAGGGTTAGTTAAGATTCCAACTCACAAGAAGTTGATTTATTTGCAATGTCAGGTGTATCTGATTCACCAGCTGAAAAATCCATATGCTTAGTCAGTTTAGTGTATTTGCAAGGACTTTGTTTGGTACAGTGGCAAAATTTTATTATCATCAATTCAGTCTCCACGACAACAACTAATTCCAATCCATGTTTCAAACCATGGCCATGCATAACCAAACCAGCCCACAATCAACTTTCTTCAACTGAAATAGGAAGTAGAAGACACTTTCTTGCTTGAATCAAACAATCATCGTGTCCCTTGTCAACTGAAATGGATCTCTTGGTGTGTCTGTTCAAGCTCTGATTGCAGCCATGTGTGGTATCGAAAAGTGGTAGCCCTCCAGTTCTGAATGGTGTGGGCCCTTCGAAGTCCAGATCGTGCGTGGTACAAGTGGGTGCAATCCATGAAGAAATTTGTGCATCATCTTCCAAGTGACAACCTAATCTTCTTTATCTATGCATCTCTCAAAACATTTTGAAGGTCCTCCTCTCAAGATCACAACCTGCCATCCCCCTCTAATCTTATCGTCCAATTGTCTCCCTCCACACATTTTTTTTCTTCCCATAGCATCCTCCTTCCAAAGTCTTTTTCTGAAAACCGACTGAACTCCTCCCCAATCTCAAGCATATCAGAGCACAAACCAAAAGATATGATCCAAAAGCAAAGACACAGATTTGACATGCATCCAATACGTAGATGAATGTCATGAAACAAAGCATGATCAAAAGAATAAACAAACAAGAGACTCGGGAAGTAGAAATCCATTTCATGCTAAAATCAATGGGTTCCAAGATCAGTGGTACAACTGAAACTATATCCAAGTTTATCCTCAAATGAAAATCGAAATAAAATGAGAAAAAAAAAGGCATAGCAATATCACATCCATACCCAGATAATCAAATTGTGATAAAAACAAGGAAGAATGAAGAACAAAGTGACAACATAACTCTCAACAAACATACCTGAAATTGCTCCCATTTAGCAAGATTTTCTAGGCTCCTCGTCTGTCTTCCCTCCTCTAAAAAAAACAGAGGGCCTCCAGACGTGTCCTCCTCTTTGCTTCTACCCTCCTTCTTCTCCTAATCACCTTCTTTTAAAGAGTCTCTCCTCTACTAAACTGTCCTCTCCATCTCACTTCCTTCAAGTCAAAATTTTCCCTTTCCTATGCAACAACCCAATTTCCCATGGTGCGGTTCCCCTCCCTTCATCTTCTCTCCTAGTATTTTTTCCAAACCGTCATTTTTAGAGTCAATATTCAGTCATTATATTTTTCCAAAACAAAAAGCGTAATCTCATTTCCAAAAATGCAACCTATATCTTGAGAATTCTATCCTTCCAATAAGTGGTAGCCCACCTTCCATATGTGGCTTGATCCTCTCCATTACCTAAGTTATCGAATTCATGCTAAACATCACTGAATTTCAACCATGAGTTTCATGTATGCAACCATAATTCATCATCAAATTCCACCCTAAAAGGCTTTCCTATGCGACTGAATTTATCACCAAATTCTCATATTAGAAGTCTCCACATGCAGCCACATTGATCATGAATTTTTCCTTAAAAATTTCAAGCCTTCAAACATTCACCTATGGATTTTCCTTAAAGAAACATTCACTAAAGCATTTTCTAGTTTGCCATATGGATTCTTTACTCTCCATTTAAAATGCAACCACCAAAAGCCACTTATAATGCCATGAATTTTATATTAGGACCCTTGAAATTTTGAAATTCCACTAGTGTGTCTATACCTGGCCATTAAATTCCATTAAGCACTTGAACTTCCAAATTCCACTAATGGCAAATTCATACGCTAACACATAGCCATTGAATTCATGAATTACCATTAAAAAAAATGTACTCATGCCTCCACTAGCAATCGTGTATGGTTGCCTTCCCAAGACAAGTCGATGTGCTTTAGTCCCCTAAAATTCCACATGCACCAAGTCTCTTTGTAGTTTATAAGTCAGTTGCAACTCTTCAAAAATTTCTCTATTAATACATCTAGAATATCTCCACGAAATCATGCAAAAAATAAATACAAAAAATAGAAAGTAGAAATTGCGTAATAATATCAAAAAATAAAATAAAATCTCAAATAATCCAATAAGAGGAAAAAAGAAAATAGAAAGGACTTAAAAAAAAAAACTAGAATCATAATCTTAAGCAATTTCCCAATAAATAAATAAACTAACAAAAAATAAGTAAATAAATGAATAAATAAATAAATATCACCTAGGTAATTAAAATTCCAAAATAAAAATAATGCAATAGAAAATAATGAAAACAGAATATCGAACTTACACCACTAAATATCAAAAAACCATCTCATGCAATCAATAATTGAAATCAAGCCAAATACTCACATAATCTAAAAAATAAAGCAATTGAAATCAAGGCCTAACCTAAAGTGAAACAAACCTAAAGAAGTGTCCAAGTGATCTATACTAAAAAAAGTGTCTAAGTGACCTAGCATCAAGAAAGTGCCTAAGTGACCTAGGGTGACCAGAATAGTATTCAAGTGACCTAGGGTGTGTCTAAGTGTGCTAAGGTGTGTCTAATGGGCTTAAAAATGTCTAAGCAAACTATCATAAAAGTGTACCTAATATCTAGAATGACTCAAAGAGGTACGATATGTGAGTAATAATAAGCTTCCAAGAACTGCTATAAAGTATTGAAAGAGTACTTAATTAAGGTATGTACCAAGGGGACAAAATGGAGGGTCTATAGTAGTATACCTCATATGTTTTATGTTTCCCATTCTTTGCTAAATTGGCAAGATATGGTGAAACCTTAAATCTACCGGGCTTCCTCTTCTATGATGAATGTGTTTGCATGATACGACTATGGAGACCATATAGTGGGTGTACAGGTTTCTAAGAAGCAAAATATCATTAGTACACATATATGTGTTATTTAATGGAATATTGGTAATAATAAAAAGAAAGAACACATGTCGATGTTAAATATACATTCCCATTAGCATTCTCTTCACTATTGATCAAAAGTGGTGACTTATCTACTTGTTCTTCACAAGAGACGTGTACTTCTTTACAAATTGGATTTTCATGTACAATTTTTGCAATCTTTTTCTCCTTCATGCACATGTCAATTGAACAAGCGTCACCATTTTTTTTTTTCGTTTTTCATCTATTTTTCTCTTCTCCTTCTTCTCTTCCAAAGATTTCTCAACTGAAATAATGTCATTGTCCATTTTATTGTCATTCTCTTGACAAGTTTTGTCTCTTAAATCTACCAACAGTTGTTGATTACTACTCAAAAAGTGCTCTTTTATAGCTTGTTATAAACTCTTTTAAACACTTTTGAGTAGTATTTTTTACCTTTTAACTCAATTAGCACATTAAGAACCCTTGCAAGTGTTACTAATAAGTTTTTGGCATGTTTTGGTGCTTTTGGTAGCTTTTTGATCATTAAAACAAGCCAAGAATGAGGGAGAACTTGGTATAGTCCATGGCAAAGCAAGATTGAAGCTAAATTACATGACGAATCCAAGTTTTGGAGAGCTTCGAAGCCTTTTCCAAATCAATCAAGTATGCAAGGAAGAGAATCAGAGAAGGAATCTAACATTGAAGACTTTCGCAACCCCTTGCGAAATTTTTGTAAGCCAGAAGGAATTTGGCAAGGCTTGCGAAACTGAAGAATTTCGCAACCCCTTGCGAAATTTTTGCAAGCCAAAAGGAAATTTTGCAACCCCTTTTCAGTCTTGCGAAATTTTCACAACCTTGCAAAATCTTCCTGTAATCTTCAGATATTTTGCATCGACTCAGTTAAATTTTTTATCTCAATATATTTTGTGTAATTACCTATTCTCTCCTTGTAATTAGCTAAAGATCTTTTTAGATATTTAGGATATCTAATTGAGGGGTTAAAAATATCTCTCTATATATGTCTTAAGATATCTCCTTTTGTAATATCTCAGGATCTTGGAAGAAATTCTTGGTGATCACTTGTACATTTTTAGTAAGAAATATATAGAGCTTTGCTCTGCCTTACCTACTCACTTTGATTGTATTTTCTTTCTAGCCAAACAACCTTTGAGGATGTTTTCTCAGAGGATGAGTGGCTAGGCTTTTTGTTTCTTGAACTTAAGGAAGCTAGGTAAGGGATCTGGATACAAAAGTGGGAGTTTTCCTTGTTTCAGTTTTTAATGAAGAGAAGGTTGTGACCCGTTAATGGTTTTTATATTTTTAGTTAACTTAAAATTCCTTATAATCACCTAGGCCAACACTTGGTAAGCTTTTCAGACTCAATCCATAGAGATCCATTAGTTATCTCTTACGAGCCTCTAGGAGGTGGTTTAAAGGTAGGATTACCTAGAATAGCCAACACTTGGTAAGCTTTTGGACTCCCCGGAGACATCCATTAGTTATCTCCTATGAGCTTTTGAAGGGTAATCCAAGGTTAAGAATCACATTGAATGGCAAATACTAGGTGAGAGGTACGAGCCATTACAAGATGATTCAGTGAGAGGGATTGAGCATTGAAACCATTAATGGGAAGCCGTTGTAACACACCAGTTGGGAAGATAACTATAGGTTAAATCCCCAATGCGAGGAAAAGATCTGGAATCTCCCCTTTTGTATAAGGAACCTGAACCTAGTGACCTGAAACTCCAAGAAACCTTTTCTTTATAATTAAAATCAGTTACTATTTTTGGTTAGCTTAAAACCAAACCTTTTTCAACCATCATTATGTTTTCTTTTAAAGCTAACTTACAAAAGTAAAAGCACCAATCCAATTTTTTAAACTAATATCATGTGTGAAATGAAAACCCATCCCTGTGGACGATCCTAGAACCACTATGCTATGCTAGCTATGCTACCCTAGTATATGGTGAATTAAGTTTATAAATTTTGTTGATAACTCCTGTCTGAGGACTGAATCAAGAGTACACCAATTGGGAACAAATCAAATGGCGCCGCTACCGGGGATGGTGCCACTTCACAGTAATATAATCTTTCCAGAACACTTGTGATCTTCATCGCAAGTTTGGTGATTTTTCTTTTCTTTTACTAACTCTTTATTTGTTTCTATTTTTAGTTTATCTTTTATTTAGCTTTTAGTTAACCTTAATTTTTTCTTTCTTTTAGAATTGTTTTTATTTTGTTTTATTTGTTTTTGTTTTAGTTATTGCTAATTGTGCATGCCATATTGGATACGAGACAATGAGGGAAGAGTTGTGAAAATAAAAAATCCTCACGAAACAAAGTTGGAATTGAGTGCGAAAGTCATGGAAGCTACACCTGAAGATCAATATAGTCAACATGCTCTAAAAGAGAATATCAACGCATATCGATCCATGAGCGACCACATGCATCCACCTCATATGAGTGCACCATCATGTATAGTGCCACCTACAGAACAACTAGTGATCCGACCACATATTGTGCCACTTCTACCTAATTTCCATGTGATGGAAAGTGAGAATCCCTACGCGCATATCAAGGAATTTGAGGAGGTTTGTAATACATTCCGAGAAGGAGGAGCTTCAATCGACTTGATGAGGCTCAAGCTATTTCCTTTCACTTTAAAGGACAAGGCCAAGGTCTGGCTTAATTCTTTAAGGCCAAGGAGTATCCGAACTTGGATTGATTTGCAAGTTGAATTTCTCAAGAAATTTTTCCCGACTCATAAGACCAATGGCTTGAAAAAGCAAATTTCAAACTTCTGAGCTAAAGAGAATGAGAAATTCTATGAATGTTGGGAGAGATACATGGAAGCTATCAATGCTTGTCCTCACCATGGCTTTGATACATGGCTATTGGTGAGCTATTTTTACGATGGTATGTCTTCCTTAATGAAGCAACTCTTAGAAACGATGTGCGGAGGAGACTTCATGAGTAAGAATCCAGAGGAAGCCATGGATTTCTTGAGTTATGTAGCTGAAGTTTCAAGATGATGGGATGAGCAGAATACCAGAGAAGTGGGAAGAATGAAATCTCAACCTAATGCTTCTAATGCTAAGGCTGGGATGCATACTTTAAATGAAGACACCGATATGAAATCAAAATCTGCAGTTATGGCAAGAAGATTGGAGGAGCTAGAAGTGAAGAAGATACGCGTAGTGCAGGCCATTTCAGAAGCACCAGTGCAAGCTATGTCGTGTTCCATTTGTCAATATTTTGAGCACTTGGTGGAGGAGTGTCCTACGATGCCAACTGTGAGAGAAATGTTTGGGGATCAAGCAAATGTTATTGGACAATTTAAGCCCAATAAAAATGCTTCATATAACAACATCTACAATTCAAATTGGAGGAACAATCCGAATTTCTCTTGGAAGCCAAGGGCACCCCAGTACACGCAACCTGGCCAAGCACCCCCGCAAGCCTCAAATCTTGAACAAGCCATTGTGAATCTTAGCAAGGTCGTGGGTTTGTTGGAGACCAGAAATCCATCAATGCTCAACTCAGTCAAAGAATTGACAATTTAGACAAAAAGATGGATGAGAGGCAAAAGATCTATCTCAGAAGATAGATAATCTCCAATACTCGATCTCAAGGCTCACCAATCTCAACACAGTGCAAGAGAAAGGAAAATTTCCTTCTCAACCTTATCAAAATCCCAAGGGTATCCATGAAGTGGAGGCTCAGGAGGGAGAAGCATCATAGGTGAGGGAAGTCAAAGCAATGATCACTCTAAGGAGTGGTAAAGAGGTTGATCTGCCTACATCCAAACCAGAACATGAAATAGAGAGTGAAGCAGAGAAAGAGAAGAGGGAGGAAATCAAAGGAAAGAGGAAAGAGAACAGTACAAAGAATAAGGACCTTGAAGCTACTGTGAATGAAAAACCAGAGAGAACCATCAACTAAGAAGAAATGACAAAGAAGCACACACCTCCACCATTCCCCCAAGCTTTGCATGGCAAAAAGGGAATCAACAACGTATCATAAATTATTGGAGTGTTGAGGCAAGTGAAGGTTAACATCCCTTTGCTAGACATGATCAAACAAGTTCCGAATTATGCAAAATTCCTGAAAGACTTATGCATTATAAAAATAGGGTTAAATGTGAGTAAGAAGGCCTTCTTAACTGAGCAAGTAAGTTCCATTATACAGTGTAAGTCTCCAGTAAAATATAAAGATTTGGGTTGTCCTACCATCTCAGTGATGATTGGAGAGACATGTGTGGAGAAAGCTTTGTTAGACTTGGGAGCAAGTGTGAATTTGCTACCCTACTTTGTCTATAAGCAATTGGGACTTGGAGAGTTGAAACCAACATCAATCACTCTATCTCTAGAACATAGATCTGTGAAAATTCCAAGAGGTATGATTGAAGATGTCCTAATTCAAGTTGACAAGTTCTACTATCCAGTGGATTTTGTTGTTCTTAATACGGACCCGATTGCCAAAGGAACTAATTGTATTCCTATCATACTTGGAAGACCATTCCTAGCTACATCAAATGCTATCATCAATTATAGGAATGGATTCATGCAACTTACATTTGGCAACATGACGTTGGAGCTCAATATCTTCTATATGTGAAATAAACAATTCCATCCGGAAGAAGAAGAAGGACCAGAAGAGGTGTGCATGATTGACAACTTAGTGGAGGAGCATTGTGATAAGAAAATGCTAGAAAATTTGAACAAGAGTCTTGGGGATCTTAACGAAGGGTTACCTAAAACCTCTTATTTGCTTGCTACTCTGCCTCCTTTAAAGTTGAGGAAAGAAATTCTCTCTTTATTCAATGAGGAGGAGACACAAGAAGCCGTTAAGGAAGAGTCTCCAAAGCTTATTCTGAAGCCATTACCCACGGAGTTGAAGTATGCATACTTGGAGGAGAAAAAACAGAGCCCTGTTGTTATTTCTTCATCTCTTATCACTACTCAGGAGGATTGTTTACTTGAAATCCTTAGGAGATGCAAGAAGGCGATAGGGTGGAAAATTTCTGATCTAAAAGGGATCAGCCCTTTAGTTTATACCCATCATATATACATGGAAGAAGAAGCTAAGCCAGTTCATCAACCCCAAAGAAGGTTGAACCCTCACATGCAAGAGGTGGTGCGAGATGAAGTGCTTAAGCTACTTCAAGCCGGTATTATCTACCCCATATCAGATAGCCCATGGGTGAGTCCTATGCAAGTCGTGCCAAAGAAATTAGGGATCACAGTGGTGCACAATGATAAGGGAGAAGAAGTTTCTATATGCCTCACTTTAGGTTGGAAAGTGTGTATTGATTACAGAAAGTTAAATGTTGTAACCAGGAAGGACCACTTCCCGTTGTCGTTTTATTGATCAAGTGCTTAAGAGGGTCTCAAGCCATCCATTCTACTATTTCTTGGATGGCTACTCCGGGTATTTTCAAATAGAAATTGCTGTTGAAGATCAGGAGAAGACCACTTTCACTTGTCCATTCGGAACCTACACATACAGAAGAATGCCTTTCGGCTTATGCAATGCACCAACAACATTCCAAATATGCATGTTAAGCATTTTCAGTGATATGGTGGAGCATATTATGGAAGTCTTTATGAGCGATATCACCGTATATGGAAGTGCGTTTGACGAATACTTAGTCAACTTGGAAGTTGTGCTGAAACGATGCATTGCGAAAGACTTAGTGCTTAATTGGGAGAAATGCCATTTCATGATACCCCAAGGGATTGTCCTTGGGCATGTTATCTCGAAGAAAGGCATTGAAGTGGACAAAGCAAAGGTTGAACTTATTGTCAAGTTGCCATCGCCAACAATTGTCAAAGGAGTAAGGCAATTCCTTGGCCACGCTGGGTTCTATAGGAGGTTTATCAAAGATTTCTCTAAACTTGCAAGACTTCTTTGTGAACTATTGGTAAAGGATGCTAAATTTGTATAGGATGATCGATGTCAATGGAGTTTTGAAGAATTGAAATTATTACTGACAACTGCTCCAATAGTGAGAGCTCCCAACTGGCAATTGCCCTTTGAAGTGATGTGCGATGCTAGTGACTTTGCTATAGGAGCTGTTCTTGGGCAAAGAGAAGATGGAAAGCCCTATGTGATCTACTATGCGAGCAAAACATTGAATGCAGTGTAAAAAGACTACACAACCACAGAAAAAGAATTGTTGGTTGTAGTTTTTGCCTTAAACAAATTCCGCGCTTACTTAGTAGGGTCTTTCATTGTGGTTTTCACTGACCACTCAGCCTTGAAACATCTACTGACTAAACAAGATGCAAAAGCGAGGTTGATTAGATGGATTCTCTTGCTACAAGAGTTCAATCTTCATATCAAAGACAAAAAAGGAGTGGAGAATGTGGTAGCCGACCATCTGTTAAGGTTAGCCATCGCACATAATTCCCATAGTTTGCCAATTAATGATGATTTTCCAGAGGAGTCACTCATGTTGATAGAAGCCGCTCTTTGGTATGCTCATATTGCTAACTATTTAGTTACCGGAGAAGTCCCAAGTGAGTGGAAAGCACAAGTTAAGAAACACTTCTTTGCAAAAATTCATGCCTACTATTGGGAAAAGCCATTTCTATTCAAATATTGTGCGGATCAAATAATACGGAAGTGCGTCCCTTAGCAAGAGCAACAGGGGATCCTCAGTCATTGCCACGAAAGCGCATGTGGAGGCCACTTTTCTTCTCAGAAGATAGCTATGAAGGTATTGCAATCGGGTTTTTGCTGGCCATCACTTTTCAAAGATGCCCACACCATGTGCAAGAGCTGTGACAGATGCCAGAGACTTGGGAAATTAACACTTAAGAACATGATGCCTTTGAACCTTATTTTAATAGTTGATCTTTTTTATGTATGGGCCATTGACTTCATGGGACCTTTTCCTATGTCCTTTGGCTATTCCTACATCTTGGTGGGAGTAGATTATGTTTCTAAATGGGTTGAAGCAATCCCGTGCAAACGAAATGATCATAGAGTTGTTCTCAAATTTCTTAAAGAGAACATCTTCTCCAAATTTAGAGTACCCAAAGCCATAATTAGTGATGGGAGTACTCATTTTTGTAACAAGTCGTTCGAAATTCTCTTAGCCAAGTACGGGGTGAAGCATAAGGTAGCTACACCTTACCACCCTCAGACCTCTAGCCAAGTTGGGTTAGCCAACTGGGAGATAAAAAACATACTGATGAAGGTGGTGAATGCGAGCATAAGAGATTGGTCTGTTAAGCTTCATGATTTACTATGGGCTTACAAAACAGCTTACAATACCATTCTTGGAATATCCCCTTATCGCCTAGTCTATGGCAAAGCGTGTCATCTCCCCGTTGAAGTGCAATACAAAGCTTGGTGGGCAATCAAGATGCTCAACATAGACTTGAACAAAGCCGACATGAAGAGATTTCTAGACCTTAATGAGATGGAGGAACTGAGAAATGACGCTTACAATAATTTAAACATTGCAAAGCAAAGATTTTAAAGATGGCACGATTAGTTAGTCTCCCGAAAAGAATTCCAGAAGGGACAAAGAGTCTTGCTTTATGACTCTAAGCTCCACATCTTCCCGGGAAAGTTGAAGTCAAGGTGGATAGGTCCGTTTACTATCCAACAAGTGTATTCAAATGGAGTAGTAGAGCTACTCAACAATACTAGGAGTTTCAAAGTCAATGGCCAATGTCTCAAGCCATTCCTAGAGCCATTTTCTCGAGACAAGGAGGAAATCAACCTCCTTGAACCACATCAAGCTTAAAAAGACAAATGGTTAGATGGACTTAGTCTGTCGGAAGACACTAAGTCCATAATTTTTGTTTAATGTTAATTTCAAGTTTTATTGATTTAGTATATGTTTTAAATTAAAATTTCTTGCTTTAATTTTATTTTATTGTGACTTAATTTAATTTTTGATGATCAAATGCAGGGCATGCGAAAATTTCGCAACCCCAAATGTGCCTTGCGAAAATTTAGCAAGGGCTGCCAACAATTCGCAAACCCGTTTTTGTCTTGCGAAACCCATGCGAAATTTGAAAAGCCTGTGCAACCTTGCGAATTCCAACAGTCTCTGTGCGAAATGCTAATGGTCAATGGGAAAGCTAAAGGTCACTTAAAACAAGCTTATTTAAAGACCTCCCGCTGCCTAATCTGCCTCTATTCATTTCGTAAGCCCATTTACTCGTGAAACTCAGCGCCACCTTGCCAATTGGTTTTCTCTCCATTCAATGCCCCGCGGACACCAATTTGAAGAGGCAATCTACACCTCTCGCTCCATTTCAGCCATGACGCGCATCAGAGGAGGCCATACCGACCCTTCAGTATCTCGTGAGGCCAGACTAAGAGCCTCCGCTCCTCAGGATTCATTTCAGGCCCCTCAGGCCCCGACCGTTCCGTCTTTTGAGGGCGTGGTGCTCTCTAGCCCTCCTCAGCACCGATACTCGACACGGAGACCACCAACTTCTCCACCCCCTGAGCCATCAATACACTGCATTCCACCAAAGAGAGCCAGGTCCTCATGCCTTGGAGAGACGTTTAGGCATTCATAGCCTGAACCTCAGGCCCTAGTGGATCCTCAGCATGCTTACGGCATTGCTTTAGAAGTCATCATCAAGAGACCTATGGTTACCGTGCCGCCCATTGAGGGTAATTCAAATTGTAGAGCCAGACCATTTCATTATGAGCTTTATTTCGACATTAAGGCCATGCGACAGCAGCCGGAGCTTCGGGATTCATTTAAACTGTTCCAGAGGTACCATCTCGAGCGCCTTATGACTCCCAAGGAGTTTTCCTACCCCAGAGCGGCGATAGACTTCTATTAGTTCAAAGGTTCTTGCCACATTGAGGACAATGTTGATCTTGGTTGGGAGAGAGTAAAGGAAGGAAGTTTTGTTAATAATGTTAAGTTATATTGTTAATTTAGTACTTTTTACTTAAATTAAAAAAAAAATTACTCTACTCTCCATGATTATTAAGGAAAAATTCTCAAAATGAAATAGGAGAAATTGAATTTTTACATTTTTACTTAAATATTAGAGTTTGTATTATGCTTATTGAAGTTGATGAATTATTGAAACTCCTATTGAATTCAACCTTATTTCTTCCACTTTAATCTTACCACACACTGTGCACATTAGATTCCGTTTATAAGATGAAAAACTATCTCACCCCTTGAACTTTGGAAAATTTAGACTTGGTACCTTTGACCTCGTTTTAATAGTGTTGGGACACCTTATAAAAGGCCAATGGGCCTTTGAAAAAAAAAGAGAAAGAACAAAGTGTTGCACTTGCCTTGAAACCCGAGCAAGGTCCGAAGAGTATATGGTGAAAATCTTTAAAACCCGGTGCCTTAAACCTTTATTGGTTAGGAGTCACTGACCTTAATGCTTGTTACAAGGGTGAATAGGTGGAGTTTAACATATTGTAGGTGCTTGGGTATTAAATTCCAATTTCAAAAGTCCAGGTTAAAATCCAAGGAGTTAGTGGTTGAAAGATCCTTAAAGCTTGATGCCCTAAACCTTGATTGGTTGGGAGTCATCGATGTATCCCCATTACATGGACACTTTAGAAAGAAATACCTTAAGCATTGCACACCTACAAGAAAAAAAAATTGTGAAATAAAAGAGGTGCGTTCTTAGCCTATTTGAAGTGGTCAGTTTGCTAAAGTCTGAGAAAGAACTAGGTTGGGGGGGGGAGGGGGAGGGGGAGAGAGATTAGTTCAGAGTACTATATTCAGAAACTAATAAGCTTAACACATAGATTTTTGTGGAAGAGTAAGGATTGAGTCTATGAGAGTGGAAATCCTTTAAAACTCAAATTTGCATAATACCTACTCTTTTTGAATTATGATCAAGTAAGATATTTGATATACTCTGGTTGAAGGTTGGGTTTTACTTCTTTAATGTTTCATATGAGAGTATGCTTTACATCATGCCACTTATGATTTTTTGGAGTGATTAGCATGATTTTGTAAATTATATTACTGTCTTATTTTTGTTTTTCTCTCCTTCATTGCTAAAGGACTAGCAATATGTCAGTTGGGGGGAGTGATTACTACTCAGAAAGTGCTCTTTTATAGCTTGTTATAAACTCTTTCAAAACACTTTTGAGTAGTATTTGTTACTTTTTAACTCAATTGGCACATTAAGGACCCTTGCAAGTGTTACTAATCAGTTTTTAGCAAGTTTTGGTGCTTTTGGTAGCTTTTTTATCATTAAAACAAGCCAAGAATGAGGGAGAACTTGGTATAGCCCATGACAAAGCAAGATTGAAGCTAAATTACATGAAGAATCCAAGTTTTGGAGAGCTTCGAAGCCTTTTCCAAATCAATCAAATATGCAAGGAAAAGAATCAGAGAAGGAATCTAACATTGAAGAATTTTGCAACCCCTTGCGAAATTTTTGCAAGCTAGAAGGAATTTCGCAACCCCTTGCGAAATTTTCGCAACCCCTTGCGAAATTTTCGCAAGCCAGAAGGAAATATCACAACCCCTTTTCAGCCTTGCGAAATCTTCTTGTAATCTTCAGATATTTTGCACCGACTCAGTTTGATTTTTTATCTCAAGATATTTTGTGTAATTACCTATTCTCTTCTTGTAATAAGCTAAAGATCTTTTTAGATATTTAGGATATCTAATTGAGGGGTTAAAAATATCTCTCTATATATATGTCTTAAGATATCTCCTTTTGTAATATCTCAGGATCTCGGAAGAAATTCTTAGTGATCACTTGTACATTTTTAGTAAGAAATATACAAAGCTTTGCTCTGCTTTACCTACTCACTTTGATTGTATTTTCTTTCTAGCCAAAGAACCTCTGAGGATGTTTTCTTAGAGGATGAGTGGCTAAGCTTTTTGTTTCTTGGACTGAAGAAAGCTAGGTAAGGGATCTGGATACAAAAGTGGGAGTTTTCCTTGTTTTAGTTTTTAATGAAGAGAAGGTTGTGACCCATTAATGGTTTTTATATTTTTAGTTAACTTAAAATCCCTTATGATTACCTAGGCCAACACTTGGTAAGCTTTTCGGACTTAATCCATAGAGATCCATTATTTATCTCTTGCGAGCCTCTAGGAGGTGGTCTAAAGGTAGGATTACCTAGAATGGCCAACACTTGGTAAGCTTTCGGACTCCCCGGAGACATCCATTAGCTATCTTCTACGAGCTTTTGAAGGGTAATCCAAGGTTAAGAATCACCTTGAATGGCAAATACTAGGTGAGAGGTATGAGCCATTTCAAGATGATTCAGTGAGAGGGATTTAGCGTTGAAACCATTAATGGGAAGTAGTTGTAACACACCGGTTGGGAGGATAACTATAGGTTAAATCCCCAATGCAAGGAAAAGATCCGGAATATCCCCTTTTGTATAAGGAACCTGAACCTAGTGACCTGAAACTCCAAGAAACCTTTTCTTTATAATTAAAATCAGTTACTATTTTTGTTTAGCTTAAAACCAAACCTTTTTCAATCATCGTTATGTTTTCTTTTAAAGCTAACTTACAAAAGAAAAAGCACTAATCCAATTCTTTAAACTAATATCATGTGTGAAATGAAAACCCATCTCTATGGACGATCTTAGAACCACTATGCTATGCTAGCTATGCTACCCTAGTATATGGTGAATTAGGTTTATAAATTTTGTTGATAACTCCCGTCTGAGGAGTGAATCAAGAGTACACCAATTGGGGAAGAATAAGTTGTTTCAGTGTTGTGTATTTTCCCTCAAATTCTTTGAAAACACTTTGGAAATTGTCACTACTCCCACAATTACATAAGCTAAATATTTATCTCTAAAAGTGTTCAAAAGCTTTGTCCATTTCAATTAACATTCCATCATCAACCTGGTAATATATTAAAATAATGATTAATAAGATAATCACATAAAGTTTAATTACTATTACTGATAACATATGTTAAAAAATATGCTAATACATACTTCCTTCAAAACATCTCCATCTGCATATCTCATTTTTCAGCGTTCATATCTTCTTTTTTTTTTCTAATCGAAGCATGTTTCTTTGTTCCACCAGATTCATTGTTCTTTATCACCCATATTCTCACCTATAATAAGTTATTGAAAATTAAATACACAACAAAGTAAAAAAGTACTATAGAACAAATACATATTGACGCAAATTAGTCAATGTAAATTACGTTTGGATTTTTATAACCACCTAGCTTTTTAATTTTCTGCTTCATCTTCCATAGCTCCTTATGTCCCTAAGCACTAAGATGTGGACCTAGTAGAGTTGATAACGGTGCACAGTCTTTTGCAAATGATATACTCTCATGATAGAATAACTGCAAATTTAAGTTCAAAGGACATATAGTCAATATACCTCACATTTTATAAGAAACTCAAAATTACTTATAACATAATGTTAGGATAGAGCTCTTAAAAGTATGACATGATGTAATAAATTTGGAATTCATTATTTATTTAATAATGTTTCAGTTTCACTTTTATTTATCCTTATTTCATGTATTATACTTTATGAGCATTCTTGTTTGCATCTTTTGTATTGTACATGACTTAGGTGCATTAGGAGTTGCACAAAATATCTAGGGTTCCTTGCAAATAGATGATTTGGTCACAACCGTTTCATGGGTTTAGGCAACCCATTAGAGGTTGTAGTTCACCACTTCTCAATTAGAAGGATGGTTGGTCTTAGCTATCGGGATGAGTTTTCCATTGTGAGTGCATTAGTGTGTATGGTTACACATTGGACTGGACATACAATGAGCCATGACTTAAG
The DNA here is from genome assembly GCF_030704535.1 of Vitis vinifera. Classification (NCBI taxonomy): domain Eukaryota; kingdom Viridiplantae; phylum Streptophyta; class Magnoliopsida; order Vitales; family Vitaceae; genus Vitis; species Vitis vinifera. The sequence goes on from NC_081817.1 coordinate 11,304,500, forward strand.
GCTATCAAGTAGTCATGACCTCACCAAGTTACTTCATTGTGTTGTCTCTCAACCTTGAGAGAATATTGAGTTTGTGCTAAAGTTATTAATGACTTTAACCTACGGGTGAAATCGTAAGTTGATCATATATTCCCTATGGATTGGGTCATTGTTGATGAAAGCTTGTAGCAATAGGTATTCTCAATATAGGCATCATGATATCTCTTAGGATTGAGACAATGTGTCCCCTTGGGTGAACTTAAGGATGTGTGTTCATGGAAACTATGGTCATAGTAGTTCCTTAAGTGGAACTTGACATAGGCTCTCTGAGAGCTAAGATATGTCAATTGAACACATAATAGGAGGATTTGTAACTCAAGGATGGTAGAGGTAGTCTTGAAAGGCTAATAGTTTTCACTTTGTTAGATAACAAACACCAGTTCATAGGAAGACTGAACACAATGGATAGCAGGTCATAGACCTGAGCACTTAGTGTCTCATTGTTATTTACATAGGATATTGGAGATTAGTTGATTCTCTATAGTGGATGTTGAATCAACTTTAGAATTGAATTCTAAGGGAGCCAGTATTCCTATGGGTCCCAGTGGTCCCCGTTTTGAGCTCATATACCTTGTTAACATGGATTATGAGGGTCAGATTGACTTTATGTTCACTTTTGTGCATAAGAACGTTCAGATAATTACACAAGGTTACACAGGGGTAAGTGAACAAGGTCTCTGGATTGGGCTAATTGATTAATTAGTTGGCCTCCTTAGGTTAATTAATCAATTAGGACCCATTTTGGGCTAAATTAAGTGACCCAAGCCCATGTGGGTTCAAGTCACTTAAGGCCACTTAGGAACCTTATAAATACCCCCTAAGGGTTAGGGTTTCTATAGTTTTTGTCTTCTACCATCCAGAGAGATTAAGAGCCATAGCCTCCGCCCTCTTTTCCTTCCTATCGGAAGTGCACCAAGATCAAGGCTCGAGTCATCGAGCGAAAGACTTTGAGTTTACAAGACTTCTATGACTTCGATCTTCATCTTCACCATATGGATTTGATTCGGGAACATCCGAATATGAGGTATGGTTTTCGTTAGCACTTTCTGAATCCTTTTAAAGTATAAAAATGTTTTTTTTTTTTGCTACGCATAAGATTTAGAAAAAGCCTAGGATAGTTATGCTTGTTCCTAACATGATCTAGACTTGGGAAACAGAGAGATTCAGTTTTTTCCCTTCACATAATTCATATACAATGACATTACCATAAAAAATAGTAAGTAATCAAAGACGCCACTTTGGTTGTTCATCTTAAACTCTTGGATTCCATGCATAAGAAATAAGAAAACAAATTTGGCTTAATTCATCTTTACTCTAAAAGATGTAGGAAGAAGTGTTTAACTTAAACCTTCATTATTGGGTATAACAATGCACCTAACATAAATAATACAAAATAAACTTTAAATTCATCCCCTCCATCTATATCCTCCTTAATTTGTTTTTCTAACATAACTAATTACAATTGTCCCTTTTTATCACAATATTTATTACACAAATCCTTCTTAATAACATTGTCATTATTCATATCAATTCTCAACCCTTTGACCTTCAACCCTAAAATAAACTCTACATCTATGGACAACAATTTTATATAAGTGCTATGCAATTCCAACATGTAAAAGTATGGCTTGAAATTATTTATCAACCTAAGGCACTAATCAAGGTCAATTTTTTTATCTTTTGTTTTGATTGCAACCCTTGAAGATAACTACTCGATCAAGCGAGCAATGTGTTTGAAGATACATATGAAAACATATGTTAACATATTTAGAGAATAATAGTAAAAAAGAAAAATAAAACAAAAAATACTTTTTTAATTGTAACTATTTCTTAATTACAATTACTTGTACCTTTTCACTCACACGCTTTTTAACTGAATATTCTTTTAAACTTTGTTTGGACTCTAGTATAAATCCTTCTTTCTCTTCTTCAAAAGTGCGCTTCATTTTTTACTCAAAGTTTTCCTCAACTACAATTGTTTTCTACTTAGTTCAAATTTCAAATTTGACATGTAATGGAAGCATGACATGAAAAAAAACAATTTTGTATCCCTTTATCGTTTTCTTTTATCATCTTCAATTCATCTTTACTACACAATAATTTCAAAATAATATAAGTACAACAAAAGGACAACAAAATCATGTACATGTTACAAATCGTAATTTAGCCTTACTAGAAATGAATCCAAGTTCCAATGGATCTCTTAAGATTTGGCGTAACTTCGCTACCATCATGCATGCTCTTAAAAAATAGATCATTCATTTTCTTTTATAAATCATTAGAATTTGTGTCTACTTTTCTTTTCATTCTTCTATACTAAATATGTAAGGGCGAATTTTGGTTCAAGTAAATTCATTTATAATTTTGTATTACTATCTTATACTATCAAATAAATGACAACCAACATATCAAGGAAATACCAACTTTGAAAGGCCCACAAATATCTCTCTGATTCATCCCCAATTGGTGTAATATTTAATTCAATCCTCAGACGGGAGTTATCAACAAAATTTATAAACCTAATTCACCATATACTAGGGTAGCATAGCTAGCATAGCATAATGGTTCTAGAATCATCCACAGGGATGGGTTTTCATTTCACACGTGATATTCATTAAAGTACTAAAATGGTGCTTTTTCTTTTATGAGATAGCTTTAAAAGAGAACATAAAGTTGGCTGAAAAGGTTTGGTTTTAAGCTAACCAAAAATAGTAATTGAGATTTATTACAAAGAAAAGATTTCTTGGAGTTTCAGGTCACTAGGTTCAAGCTTCTTAGACAAAAGGGGAAGATTCCGAATCTTTTCCTCGCATTGGGGATTTAACCTATAGTTATTTCCTAAACTGGTGTGGTACAGTTATTCCCATTAATGGTTTCAAACACTAAATGCCTCTCACTGATTCATCTTGCAATGGTTGATACCTCTCACCTAGTATTGGCCATTCAAGGTGATCCTTAACCTTGGATTACCCTTCAAAAGCTAGCAAGAGATAACTAATGGATGTCTCTAGGGAGTCCGAAAAGCTTACCAAGTGTTGGTTATTCTAGGTAATCCTACCTTTAAACCACCTCCCAAAGGCTCGCAAGAGATAACTAATGGATCTCAATGGATGGAGTCCGAAAAGATTATCAAGTGTTGGCCTAGGTGATTTTAAGGGATTTTAAGTTAACTAAAAATATAAAAACCGTTAACGGGTCACAACCCCTCTTCATTTAAAACTGAAACAAGGAAAACTCTCACTTTTGTATCCGAATCCCTTACCTAGCTTCCTTCAGTCCAAGAAACAAAAAGCCTAGCCACTCATCCTCTGGAAAAACATCCTTAGAGACTGCTTGGCTAGAAAGAAAATAAAATCAAAATGAGTAGGTAAGGTAGAGCAACGCTGTGTATATTTCTTACTAAAAAGAATGTACAAGTCTTCTCTGGAATTTCTTCCAAGAGATTACAAGTGATCCCAAGAATTTCTTTCGAGATTCCGAGATATTTTAAAAAGAGATATCTTAAGACATATATAGAGAGATATTTTTAACCCCTCAATTAGATATCCTAAATATCTAAAAAGATCTTTAGCTAATTAAAAAGAGAGAATAGGTAATTACATAAAATATCTTGAGATAAAAATCTAACGGAGTCAATGGAAAAATATTTGAAGATTACACAAGAGGATTTCACAACGCTTGTGAAAATTTTGCACAAGGTGCGAAATTGATTTTCTCAGCTTTGGTTTTGCAAGGCCTGCGAAAATTTCACAAGGGGTTGTGAAATTCATTTTCCTCAGTTTCGCAAGGCTTGCTAAATTTTGTAAGGGGTTGCGAAATTCATCTTCACAGCCTTGCTCTCTGTTCTGCAGCTTGAACTCCTCTTAGGCATTTCGCAAGCTTGCGAAAATTTCACAAAGCATTGCAAAATTGTTGGCTGTTAGATTTCTTCTCGATTCTCTTCCTTGCTTACTTGATGGATTTTGCAAAGGCTATAAAGCTCTCCAAAACTTGGATTCTTCATGTAATTGAGCTTCAACTTGCTTTTCCATGGACTACACAAAGTTCTCCCTCATTCTTGGCTCGTTTTAATTATCAAAAAGCTATCCAAAGCACCAAAACTTACCAAAAATTGATCAGTAATCCTTGCAAGGGTCCTTAATGTGCCAATTGAGTTAAAAGGTAATAAATACTACTCAAAAGTGTTTAAAAGAGTTTATAAAAAGCTATAAAAGAGCACTTTTTGAGTAGTAATCACTCCCCCCAACCCACATATTGCTAGTCCCTTAGCAATGAAGGAGAGAAAAACAAAAATAAGATAGTAAAATAATTTACAAAATCATGTTGATCACTTCAAAAAATCATAAGTGGCATGATGTAGAGCATACTCTCTCATGGAATATTAAAGAAGCAAAACCCAATCTTCAACAAGAGTATATCAAATATCTTGTCTGAACATAATTCATAAAGAGTAGGCATTATGCAAATTTAAGTATTAAAAGGATTTCCACTCTCATAGGCTCAATCATTACTCTTCCACAAAAATCTATGTGTTAAGCTTATTAGTTTCCGAATATAGTATGTTGAACTAATCTCTCCCCCCAACCTAGTTCTTTCTCAGACTTTAGCAAACTGACCACTTCCAATAGGCTAAGAATGCACCTCTTTTATTTCACAATTTTTTTCATTGTAGGTGTGCAATGCTTAAGGTATTATTTTCTAAAGTGTCCATGTAACGGGGATCCATCAATGACTCCCAACCAATCAAGGTTTAGGGCATCAAGCTTTAAGGATCTTTCAACCACTAACTCCTCGGATTTAGCCTGGACTTTTGAGATTGGAATTTAATACCCAAGCACCTACAATATGTTAAACTCCACCTATTCACCCTTGTAACGAGCATTGAGGTCGGTGACTCCCAACCAATAAAGGCTTAGGGCACCGGGTTTCAAAGACTTTCACCATATATCCCTCGGACCTTGCTCAAGTTTCAAAGCAAGCGAAACACTTTGTTCTTTTTCTCTTTCTTTTTTCTTTTCAAAAGGCTCATTGGCCTTTTATCAGGTGTCCCAACCCTATTAAAACAAGGTCAAAGGTACCAAGTCGAAATTTTCCTAAGTTCAAGGAGTGAGATAGTTTTTCATCTTATAATCAGAACATAATGTGCACAGTGTGTGGTAAGATTAAAGTGGAAGAAATAATGTTGAATCCAATAGAAGTTTCAATAATTCATCAACCTCAATAAGCATAATATGACTCTAATATTCAAGTAAAAAGGCAAGAACTCAATTTCTCCCATTTCATTTTGAGAATTTTTCCTTAATAACCATGGAGATTAGAGTAAAAACTTTTTAAAATTAAGCAAAAGTACTAAATTAACAAAATATCTTAGCATTATTAACTAAACTAAACGTCCTTCCTTTACTCTCCCCCCAACCAAGATCAACATTGCCCTCAATGTGGCAAGAGCGATTGCAAATAAAGGGAGAAAATGGCACCTCCTGAGTGACATGGAGTCTGAGTCGTATAGGAGAAACCACATGATTCAAAAACCAAAAGATTAATGAGTAAAGGAAATAGAAAAAATGCCAAGTATAAACAAAAATGATGTGTATATATTACTTTGAGAAAGTACAATGCAAGGTATGATCATGTAATGCATCTAATCCCAGAATATAAAATATCAAAACAAGTAATAATGTCTACTAATATACTAGTAAATACAAAATAAAGAAATGATCAAGTAGCGGGGCTCTCTGGTGGAGATGATGGTTCTATGGCTACCTCGTGAGTGGCCTGGATAGGGACATCGGCTCTAGTGGTCTCCTCAACTGGAGCTTTGGGCTCTGATGGTCTAGGAATGTCAGTCTGAGATGGTGGCAGGAGTCCCAGATGCTGCTGAATCTGACGAATGATAGCAGTATGCTAGTCCTGCTAAGCAAGTATGTCAGCTATCTGCCGGAATAAAACATTATGTGTAGTGGTTAGTGTTTGGAATAAATGTACCATGGCATGAAACTCTGTGGCAGAAATGGTGAATGAGGTCTCTGATGTAGAAGGTGCAACCGATGGAACGGCCGAAGTGGTAAGAAGAGCAGTATAAACGACCTCAGGCATAGGTGGTGCAGTAAGGGCAAGTGGTACAGACTCCGTGGGAAGCTCATCCTACTATGGCTGCTCAGCCTATGGTGGCACTAGAGGTGCTGCCTGGGTGGTACTACTACAGGTGTCGAATAGCCTACCAACTGTGTCCATTTGTTAAGAGTGAAATGCTCTCAACAATGGTGGTGGCGCTCAAGGTGGGGCTCAGTAGGATAGCCCATGTGCTCCAATATGTGACAGAGTAGCCTTGGAAACAACAGTGGAATGGTGTCGGCTCTTTGTAGCTTCTTCCTATGAACTTTCACCTAAAAGTGGAGGAGAGTGACCATAATCAAGTGATGTGGTCCAAAATAGAAGCCCTCAAATATCCTGAATAAAGCTTCCAAGATGGCTTCTCGTCTCTGCACTAGATGCTGAAGAGGAAAAATGTTGGACCGCAACAACACATCTACTAGGAACATCCCAGATGGAAGCTCCTTACATAGAAGGACTGAATCTCCTGAAGTCCCCCTAGATAGGATGTGGACCATGTCCCGCTAAGATATAAGGGACCACTCCCGAAAATGTGTTGGATCCACTGGCTTGTATGGAATATGAAGAGCCTCAACAATGTGCCTTGCTTCAAGGATACCCCGGCGCCCATCAATGCTGAAATGAATGGTGGTAGGACTTTGGGCGCCCTGAGTAGTCATGGACTGATAGAAGTCCATTGCCACTTTGGGCTAGAAGAACTCCCTAAGAGTCATAAGGCGCTCGAGATGGTACCTTTGGAGCAGTCCAAATGAGTCCTAAAGCTTCGGTTGTTGTCGCATGGCCTCAATGTCAAAATAAAGCTCGGAATGGAATGGTCAGACTTTACAATCTGAATTCCCCTCAATAGGGGGCACGGTGACCATAATGATGGCTTTCGGAGAGATTTCGGAAGGACATTGAGAATCGGCAGGGGCCTGAGTATCAGGTTGTGCCTGTCTAGACGTCTCTCCAAGGCCTGAGGTCCTAGTCCTCTTAGCTAGAGGGCGGCAATCTGAGCTCTCAAGGGGTAGAGAAATTGGTGGTCTTCGTGTCTTGTATCGGCGCTGAGGAGGGATAGAGGGCACTCCACCCTCAAAAGATGGAACGGTAGGGGCATGAGGGGCCTGAGATGAATCTTGAGGAGAGAAGGCTCTTGGCCTGGACTCGCAAGATACTGAAGGGTCGGTATGGCCTCCTCTAATGCGCGCCATGGCAGAAATGAAGTGAGAGGTGTAGGTCGTCTCTGCAAATGGTGGTCGCGGGGCATTGAATAAAGAGAAAGTCGATGATCGCTTGGGCGTGGCAAGGTGGTGGAGGATTTTGGCAATGGGAAATGCGGCGTGCGAAATGGGTTCAAGGTCTGAAAGGCTTTAAATAGATTTTTAGATGACCGTTGGTTTTTCACATGGTTGTTGGAACTCGCAAGGTTGCGAATTGAGTTTGCAACCTCTTTCAAATTTTGCAAGGTTTTTGCAAAGCAGTTTTGGGTGTGCAAAATGAGTTTGCATAGGCTTTTCAATTTTGTAAAGCAATTCGCAAGGCAAAGTGGGTTTACAAATTTTTCGCAACCCTTGCAAAATGGCATTTGGGATTTTTGCAACCCTGCAAAATTTTCCCAGGGCTTGCAAAATGCTCTGTTTTTCCTCCTTCAGATAAATTTGAAAAGTTTTTCCATCTGTTTTTTATTCCACCTGTAATTGATCATCAAAAATTTAAATTAATTCACAACAAAATAAATTAAAACAAGTATTAAATCAATAAAACTTTAAATAAACATTAAAACAAAAAATATGGACTTAGTGTCTTCCAGCAAACTAAGTCCATCTAACCATTTGTCCTGTTAAGCTTGATGTGGCTCAAGGAGGTTGATTTCCTCCTTGTCTCGAGAAAAAGGCTCCACGAATGGTTTGAGATGTTGGCCATTGACTTTGAAACTCCCGGTGCTATTAGAATTGAGTAGTTCCACTACTCCATTTGAATACACTTGTTGGATAGTAAACGGACCTATCCACCTTGACTTCAACTTTCTCAGGAAGAGGTGGAGCTTAGAGTCATGCAGTAAGACTCTTTGTCCCTTTTGGAATTCTTTGCGAGAGACTAATTGATCATGACACCTTTTCCATCTTTGTTTTGCAATGTTTGAATTGTTGTAGGCGTCATTTCTCAGTTCCTCCATCTAATTAAGGTTTAGAAACCTCTTCATTTAGGCTTGGTTCAAGTCCATGTTGAGCGTCTTGATTGCCCACCAAGCTTTGTATTGCACTTCAACAGGGAGATGGCATGCTTTTCCATATACTAGGTGATAAGGAGACATTCCAAGAATGGTTTTGTAAGTTGTTTTGTTCGCCCATAGTGAATCATGAAGCTTAACAGACCAATTTCTTCTGCTCATATTCACCACCTTCATCAATATGTTTTTGATCTCCCGATTAGCTAACTCAACTTGCCCAGAAGTTTGAGGTTGGTAAGGTGTAGCTACCTTATGCTTCACCCCGTACTTGGCTAAGAGAGTTTCGAACGACTTGTTACAAAAATGAGTACCCCCATCACTAATTATGGCCTTGGATACTCCAAATCTGGAAAAGATGTTCTCTTTGAGAAATTTGAGAACAACTCTGTGATCATTGCGTTTGCACGGGATCTCTTTAACCCATTTAGAAACATAATCCACTCCCACCAAGATGTAAGAGTAGCCAAAGGACATAGGAAAAGGTCCCATGAAGTCTATGCCCTAAACATAAAAAAGATAAACAATTAAAATGGGGTTCAAAGGCATCATGTTCTTACGTGTTAATTTCCCAAGCCTCTGGCATTTGTCACACCTCCTGCACATGGTGTGGGCATCTTTGAAAAGTGATGGCCAACAAAAATCCGATCGCAATACCTTCATAGCTGTCTTTTGAGAAGCAAAATGGCCTCCACATGCGCTTTTGTGGCAATGACTGAGGATCTCCTGTTGCTCTTGCTCAGGGACGCACTTCCGTATTATTTGATCCGCACAATATTTGAATAGAAATGGCTCTTCCCAATAGTAGGCATGAATTTTTGCAAAGAAGTGCTTCTTATCTTATGCTTTCCACTTACTTGGAACTTCTCTTGTAACTAAATAGTTAGCAATATGAGCATACCAAGGAGTGGCTTGTATCAACATGAGTGACTCTTCTATAAAATCATCATTAATGGGCAAACTATGGGAATTATGTGCGATGGCTAGCCTTGACAGATGGCCGGCTACCACATTCTCCACTCCTTTCTTGTCTTTGATCTGAAGATTGAACTCTTGAAGCAAGAGAATCCATCTAATCAGCCTTGCTTTTGCATCTTGCTTAGCAAGCAAATATTTCAAGGCTGAATAATCAATGAAAACCACAATGAAAGACCCCACCAAGTAAGCGCAGAATTTGTCTAAGGCAAAAACTACAGCCAACAATTCTTTCTATGTGGTTGTGTAGTTTCTTTACACTTCATTCAATGTTTTGCTCGCTTAGTAGATCATATAGGGCTTTCAAACTTCTCTTTGCCCAAGAACAACTCCTATAGCAAAGTCACTAGCATCGCATATCACTTTAAAGGGCAATTTCCAATTGAGAGCTCTCACTATTGGAGCGATCATCAGCAATAGCTTCAGTTCTTCAAAACTTTGTTGACATCGATCATCCCATACGAATTTAGCATCCTTTACCAATAGTTCACAAAAAAGTCTTGCAAGTTTAAAGAAATCTTTAATAAACCTCCTATAGAACCTAGCATGGCCAAGGAATTGCCTTACTCCTTTGACAGTTGTAGGCGATGGCAACTTGACAATAAGTTCAACCTTTGCTTTGTCCACTTCAATGCCTTGCTTTAAGATAATATGCCCAAGGACAATCCCTTGGGGTACCATGAAATGGCATTTCTCCTAGTTAAGTACCAAGTCCTTCTCAATGCATCGGTTCAGCACAGCTTCCAAGTTGAATAAGCATTCGTCAAATGCACCTCCATATACGGTGATGTTGTCCATAAAGACTTCCATAATATGCTCCACCATATCACTGAAAATGCTTAACATGCATCTTTGGAATGTTGCTGGTGCATTGCGTAAACCGAAAGACATTTTTCTGTATGCGTAGGTTCCGAATGGACATGTGAAAGTGGTCTTCTCCTGATCTTCAACAACAATTTCTATTTGAAAATACCCAGAGTAGCCATTCTAAGAAACAGTAGAATGGTTGGCTAAAGACCCTCTCAAGCACTTAATCAATAAACGGCAATGGGAAGTGGTCCTTCCTTGTTATAGCATTCAACTTTCTATAATCAATACACACCGTCCAACTGAAGTGAGGCGTGTAGAAACTTCTTCTCCCTTATCATTTTGCACCATTGTAATCCCTGATTTCTTTGGCACGACTTGCGTAGGACTCACACATGGGCTATCTAATATGGGGTAAATAATACTGGCCTGAAGTAGCTTAAGCACTTCAGCTTGCACCACCTCTTGCATGTGAGGATTCAACTTTCTCTAGGGTTGATGAACTGGCTTAGCTTCTTCTTCCATGTATATATGATGGGTACAGACTAAAGGGCTCATCCCTTTCAGATCATAAATTTTTCCCCCTATCGCCTTCTTGCATCTTCTAAGGACTTCAAGTAGACAATCCTCCTCAGTAGTATTAAGAGATGAAGAAATAACAACAGAGCTCTGTTTGTTCTCTTCTAGGTATGTATACTTCAACTTCGTGGGTAATGGCTTCAAAATAAGCTTTGGGGGCTCCTCCTTAACGGCCTCTTGTGTCTCTTCCCCATTGAATAAAGGTAGAATTTCTTCCCACCCCTTCAAAGGGGGTAGAGTAGCAAGCACATCTGAGGGTTCAAGTAACCCTTCATCAAGATCCCCAAGGCTCTCATTCAAATCTTCTAGCATTTTCTAATCACAATGCTCCTCCACTAGGTTATCAATCATGCACACCTCTTCTGGTCCTTCTTCTTCTTCCGGATGGAATTGTTTCTAGCACATATAGAAGATGTTGAGCTCTAGCGTCATGTTACCAAATGTAAGTTACATGACTCAATTCCTACAATTAATGATGGCATTTGATGTAGCTAGGAATGGTCTTCCAAGTATGATAGGAATAAAGTTAGTTCCTTTGGCAATAGGGTCCGTATCAAGAACAACAAAATCCACTGGGTAGTAGAATTTGTCAACTTGAACTAGGACATCTTCAATCATACCTCTTGGAATTTTCACTGATCTATCTGCTAGAGATAGAGTGATTGATTTAGATTTCAAATCTCCAAGTCCCAATTGCTTGTAGACAGAGTGGGGTAGCAAATTCACACTCGCCCCCAAGTCCAATAAAGCTTTCTCCAAACACGTCTCTCCAATCATCACTGAGATGGTAGGACAACCCAAATCTTTGTATTTCACTGGAGACTTGTACTGTATAATGGAGTTTACTTGCTCAGTTAAGAAGGCTTTCTTACTCACATTAAACCCTCTTTTTATAGTACATAAGTCCTTCAGGAATTTTGCATAAGTCGGAACTTGTTTGATCATGTCTAGCAAAGGGATGTTAACTTTCACTTGCCTCAACACTTCAAGAATTTTTGATGCATTATTGATTCCCTTTTTGCCATGCAAAGCTTGTGGGAATGGTGGAGGTGTGCGTTTCTTCATCATATCATCCTAGTTGATGGTCTTCTTCGGTTCTTCATTTGTAGTAGATTCAAGGTCCTCTTTCTTTTCACTATTCCCTTTTCTCTTTCCTTTGATTTCCTCCATCTTCTCTTTCTCTACTTCACTCTTTGGCTCATGCTTTGACTTGGATGTAGGCAGATCAACCTCTTTACCACTCCTTAGAGTGATCACTGCTTTGACTTCCCTCACCTGTGAAGATTCTCCCTCCTGAGCCTCGACTTCATGGATACCCTTGGGATTCTGATGAGGTTGAGAAGGAAATCTTCCTTTCTCTTGCACTGTGTGGAGATTGGTAAGCCTTGAGATTGAGTATTGGAGATTATCTATCTTTTGAGATAGATCATTTTGTCTTCCATCCATCATTTTGGCTAAACTGTCAATTTTTTGCCTGACTTGAGCATTGATGGATTTCTGGTCTCCAACAAAGTCTCCCACGACCTTGCTAAGATTCACAATGGCTTGTTCAAGATTTGAGGCTTGCGGGGGTGCTTGGCCAGGTTGCGTGTACGAAGGTGCCCTTGGCTTCTAGGAGAAATTCGAATGGTTCCTTTAATTTGAATTGTAGGTGTTTCCATATGAAGTGCTGTTATTAGCCTTAAATTATCCAATAACATTTGCTTGATCCCCAAACATCTCTCTCACAGCTGGAATCGTAGGACACTCTGCCACCAAGTGCTCAAAAGATTGACAAATGGAACACGGCATAGCTTGCATTGGTGTTTCAGAAATGGCCTGCACTTCTCGTATCTTCTTCACTTCTAGCTCCTCCAATCTTCTTGCCATAGTTGCGAATTTTGCTTTTATGTCGGTGTCTTCATTCAAAGCATACATCCCAGCCTTAGCATTTGAAGCATTAGGTTGAGACTTCATTCTTCCCACTTTTCTAGCATTCGGCTCATCCCATCCTCTTGAAACTTCAGCTACATAACTCAAGAAATCCATGGCTTCCTCTGGATTCTTACTCATGAAGTCTCCTCCACACATCGTTTCTAAGAGTTGCTTCATTGAGGAAGACATACCGTCATAAAAATAGCTCACTAACAACCATGTATCAAAGCCATGGTGAGGACAAGCATTGATAGCTTCCATGTATCTCTCCTAACACTCATAGAATTTCTCATTCTCTTTAGCTGAGAAGTTTGAAATTTACCTTTTCAAGCCATTGGTCCTATGAGTCAGAAAAAATTTCTTGAGAAATTCAGCTTGCAAATCAGTCAAAGCTCGGATACTCTTTAGCCTTAAAGAATTAAGCCAAACATTGGCCTTATCCTTCAAAGTGAAAGGAAATAGCTTGAGCCTCATCAAGTCGATTGAAGCTCCTCCTTCTAGGAAAGTATTACAAACCTCCTCAAATTCCTTGATATGTGCGTAGGGATTCTCACTTTCCATCCCATGGAAAGTAGGTAGAAGTGGCACAATATGTGGTCGGATCACTAGTTGCTTTGTAGGTGGCACTATACATGACAGTGCACTCATACGAGGTGGATGCATGCGATCCCTCATGGATCGGTATACGTTGATATTCTCCTCTAGAGCATGTTAACTATGCTAATCTTCAGGTGTAGCTTCCATGACGTTCACACACAACTCCAACTCTGTTTCGTGAGGATTTTTTATTTTCACAAGTCTTCCCTCACTATCTAGTATCCAATATGGCATGCACAACTAGCAATAAATGAAACAAAAACAAAGAAAACAAAAGAAAAAAAAAAAGAAAAACAATTCTAGAAAGAGAAAATAAAATTAAGATTAACTAAAAACTAGATAAAAGATATACTAAAATAAAAACAAATAAAAAGAGTTAGTAAAAACAAATAAAAAGAGTTAGTAAAAGAAAAGAAAAATCACCCAACTTGTGATGAAGATCATAAGTGTTCTGAAAAGATCATATCATTGTGAAGTGGCACCATCCCCGATAACGGCGCCATTTGATTCATCCCCAATTGGTGTAATATTTAATTCAGTCCTCAGACGAGAGTTATCAACAAAATTTATACACCTAATTCACCATATACTAGGGTAGCATAGCTAGCATAGCATAGTGGTTCTAGGATCGTCCACAGGGATGGGTTTTCATCTCACACGTGATATTCGTTGAAGTACAAAACTGGTGTTTTTTCTTTTATGAGATAGCTTTAAAAGAGAACATAAAGTTGGTTGAAAAGGTTTGGTTTTAAGCTAACCAAAAATAGTAATTGAGTTTTATTACAAAGAAAAGATTTCTTGGAGTTTCAAGTCATTAGGTTCATGCTACTTAGACAAAAGGGGAAGATTCCGGATCTTTTCCTCGCATTGGGGTTTTAACCTATAGTTATTTCCTGAACCGGTGTGGTACAATTACTTCCCATTAATGGTTTCAAACACTAAATCCCTCCCACTGATTCATCTTGCAATGGTTCATACCTCTCACCTAGTATTGGCCATTCAAGGTGATCCTTAACCTTGGATTACCCTTCAAAAGCTCGTAAGAGATAACTAATGGATGTCTCCGGGGAGTCTGAAAAGCTTACCAAGTGTTGGTATTCTAGGTAATCCTACCTTTAAACCACCCCCCAAAGGCTCGCAAGAGATAACTAATGGATCTCAATGGATGGAGTCCAAAAAGATTATCAAGTGTTGGCCCAAGTGATTTTAAGGGATTTTAAGTTAACTAAAAATATAAAAACCATTAACAGGTTACAACCTCTCTTCATTTAAAAATGACATAAGGAAAACTCCCACTTTTGTATCCGGATCCCTTACCTAGCTTCCTTCAATCCAAGAAACAAAAAGCTCAACCACTCATCCTCTGGAAAAACATCCTTAGAGACTGTTTGGCTAGAAAGAAAATAAAATCAAAATGAGTAGATAAGGCAGAGCAACGATCTGTATATTTCTTACTAAAAAGAATGTACAAGACTTCTCTGGAATTTCTTCCGAGAGATTACAAGTGATCCCAAGAATTTCTTCCGAGATTTCGAGATATTTCAAAAAGAGATATCTTAAGACATATATAGAGAGATATTTTTAACCCCTCAATTAGATATCCTAAATATCTAAAAAAATCTTTAGTTGACTACAAGGAGAGAATAGGTAATTACACAAAATATCTTGAGATAAAAATCTAACAGAGTTGGTGCAAAAATATCTGAAGATTACACAGGAGGATTTTGCAACGCTTGCGAAAATTTCGCAGAAGGTACGAAATTGATTTTCTCAGCTTTGGTTTCGCAAGGCCTGCGAAAATTTCGCAAGGGGTTGCGAAATTCATTTTCCTTAGTTTCGCAAGGCTTGCGAAATTTTGCAAGGGGTTGTGAAATTCATCTTCACAACCTTGCTCTCTGCCTTGCAACTTGTACTCCTCTTGGGCATTTCGCAAGCTTGCGAAAATTTCGCAAAGCATTGCGAAATTGTTGGCTATTAGATTTCTTCTCTAATTCTCTTCCTTGCTTACTTGATGGATTTGGCAAAGGCTACGAAACTCTCCAAAACTTGGATTCTTCATGTAATTGAGCTTCAACTTGCTTTGCCATGGACTACACAAAGTTCTCCCTCATTCTTGGCTCGTTTTAATTATCAAAAAGCTATCAAAACCACCAAAACTTAGCAAAAACTGATCAGTAATCCTTGCAAGGGTCCTTAATGTCCCAATTGAGTTAAAAGGTAATAAATATTACTGAAAAGTGTTTAAAAGAGTTTATAAAAAGCTATAAAAGAACACTTTTTGAGTAGTAATCACTCTCCATTTTCAATTCTCAAACTACCAAGAAGCCTTCCATTATTACCTTCATAATGAATGTCAAAACATCTTCATTACCCCTTCCCAACATAAATAACTCCCACATAAACTATGTTTAATAAAGACAATTTCAAATTTCCTTACTTCTCAATAAACACATATGTTAATTAATACATAAAAAACAAATAAATTGATTTCCCAATTTATTATATTTATCAATCATTTATTTTTTTTCCTCACATTTTCTTTTATGGTGTATTTTATTATAATTGTATGAAGGACAATAACAAACTCGGTGGAGAATCATTCCACGTTATATAATTTATTTTTTTTCAAACATCAACAATACTAATATTTTTTAAACCTTAAAAGTACCACTCCTTTACTTCTTGTTTTCCTCATTTTCTTCTTCTTCTGTTGTCTACAATTCTCACACAACTCCTTCACTTTGATGTCCCTACCTTGGCCCTCAAAACCATCATTATCGAACGATGTTTCTGAGGGAAGATGCTGAGACAAAGGATACAAGATTCAAGGGACAAAGGACAATGCTTGTGATTTGCTACAGGGATAAAAGGGAGATAGAGGGAGAGAGGAGACGAGATATGGGGAACCACTGTTGGTGAAGGTCAGAGTCGAGATACAGGGAGGCCGGAATAAAGGGAAAATGACAAGAAGTAAGAATACAAACGAGATGGTGGGAGATCGCAGCCAATGACATGACAAGACAACACCGGCTATAGAGAATGGCGGGAAATACCAACAACCGATTGGAGAATTTTCTTTCTTTTTTTTTTCTTTTCCTTTTTCCATTTGGATGGTTCAAATCTTAGCTTCTAATCCTACGAGGTATGGTATCAAAATGGGTACCATAGAATTTTGCTATTTTTAAATGGAAACCTCCCACTTTCCCCTTTAGTTACTCCTTGTAGCCTCATAGGCATGGGCACAATAGGCCATAGGTTACATCGCACCACCACCTGGTTCTCCTCCATGTAGACACACGCCATTATTGTCTTTTCTTGCAAAAAAATTGTTAGCCCAAGGGTTCTCCTAATCGGGTTTTGATGATAACAAACCATGGTTAAGTATCTAATTGGTTTAATGTTTAAGAATCTCAAGTATAAACTCGAAAATTCATCAAAGGACCAAATGGATATAACATCGAGACGCTTGGAAGACTTGAGATCATAGGAAACTAATGTAAGATGAATGCATGAGTGTACTTAGGACTTTCATACGTTTTCATGCATCTTAGAAAACTCGGTTTATTCTTTAAAACGTTGACTTCATTAAAACCCGAGTTTTTAACTAATTTACCTTAGGCAAAATGTTTCAAAATTGGCTTAATAATTTACCTAAAGACCTTGTTTAAGTGTTAGGAAAGAAAGGAATCAAAAATTAGGTTTTTCGGGGCCAAAAAGGCTCAACCGGTCGACCGGTTGAGGTCGTCCGATCGAGGACTGGTCGAGGAAGGTTAAAAACCTTCTCTCTCTCCCAGTAGCCTTCTCTTCTTGGTCGAGGTGATTTCTTTACCGGTTGAGGCAACGATAACCTGTCATGCATTAAATGCTCCAACGGCCAGTGAACCGGTCGACCCCTAGCTCGACCGGATGAGGTTGCCTTTTGCTGATTTTGACTCCCGAGCTTAGAAACCTATAAATTGAGAGCTCCATTTCATTTATTGATAAGATAACAATTGCATTCAAAGCCTACTTACTTGTTCTTGATCAAAAAGCTCTCATTTCCTTCATTGTGCATTAAATCACCACTTGCATATCCTTTAGTGCACTCTTGTTTGTCATCCTAGCCTTATCTTGTATTTGAGCCATCTTTAAGCTAGGTTGAGTGATTATATCTTGTAACAATCTGAGTGTTAAAGCCTTCAAGAGGGTTGAATCTTGAAGAGGTTGTGTAAGAGCCCATTGGAGCCGGAATCCAAGTGTAAGAAGATCGGAAGCTTAATTGAAGCTTCAAGTTAGTGGAACCCTCACTCGGTTAGGAGGTTGAGGAGAGTGGACGTAGGCAAGGAAGTGCCGAACCATTATAAACCCGAGTTTGAATTCTCTCAATTCTATCTCTTTACTTTGCTCATCTTTTGTTTAATTTTGTTGTGATTGAAAAGATTTTAAAAACCCAATTCACCTCCCCCCCCCCCCCCCCCCCTTTTGGGTGTTTTTCTTAACTAAACATAGCCTTTGTTTTCTCAAAAATGTTATATCCATACGCCATCGGCTCAAATGGTTCCCAGGCGACCACTATAACTACTCTGCTTCATTGCTCATACTCTCCACCCCACTTCCCCACATGCGACTGCACGTGCGAGACTGAGTCTCCACTAACATGTATGATGTATCCCACTTATTTTAAATTATTTTTATAATTTTTCATTTTTCTTCATAGAATAAAAATTAAAATTGGAAGATAATTCTGGTTTATACAATCTTAGAGAGCCAAATTTTTTATTAATTAATAATAAGACTCTAAACCCTAAATCAAACAAAAATAAGGAGTTTGTTTGGACTTTGGATCATAAAAGTACTTTTAAAAAGTATTTTAATGTCTCTACCTTTCTTTTTTTCTTATCTTTATCATATTATTTATTTTTTCTTTTTTTCCTAAAATTCATTGTTGAGTATAAAAAGAAAATTTTAAATTTAAAAAAATTATAAAATTAATTGACAAAGATATGATAATAAGAAAATTCATTATTGATTATAGACATGTTGGAGTCAAAAAGGAGCTCTTTCTATTAAGCTAAAAAACAAATACTACCTAAATCTTGTTTAATTTGGAGTTCATTTTCCTAGTGAAAAATGAAATTAAGTGATATATTTGCCTCCCACCATGTTGTAATAACTAATTAAAATATTCTATTCTCAAATATGTGATAAAAAAAAAGTGTAACTCATGAATTATTATTTATCATGAAGCTGCATAAAATTTTTTCCTCTTTTAGGTTATGGAGGATAATTGTTTGTTTCTTATCTCATCTGGTTCCTATTGTTTTATTTCAATCTGCAGAGTTATGCATCAATTCTATATCTCAAACTTCCACTTGGCTTTCGAATTATTCTTCGTGGGAAAGATATTGAGCACCACAATGTGGTAAATGTTATAATGCTAACACATGAGGTTACATACTAACCACGGGCTAGTGCTAATGGGGTTCCTAAGGATTTGAATGTAATACTTGTTAAAACCAATGTTTGATATGAGATACCTCCCCTTGTGTACCAATTCATGGTAACTAGTATTAATTTCATGCCATTGTATTATTGCTATTGTGACTGTTGGATTTGTCAAGGATGTAAAGCATCACATTAATGCTCAAGGATTCAATGTTTATAACAAGAATCGACTCATTAAGATCAATTTTCTTCATTTGAATGATAATAAGATACTACATGATCTTATTTATTAAACTATCTATTTGTTCCTTTCTCCTAAGATGCTCATTACAAATGGTTTTCTACATATAATTCTATCTTATAGTACTAGTTTTGTAAAATATATATACCAAAACCATAGCTATAAACTGGTGTACAACTATGGTGAGTGAGGCCTTCAATCATGCATCACAAATGGCACAAGGCACCCACTTTAAGTTGAGAGCTCAGGTGCACTAAAAATGTTTCTAATTCACAACTTGCTCAAATGACTCTTCTTTGAGCTTATATAGGAAAGTAGGAAGTTTTTGGAACCTCCTAGAGCAAACTACATTGGTCTACTAATGCAGAAGTGTGGAAGATTTTAGAGAAACCTAGAGATGTCCACACATCTCTACTCTAGGATGGAAGATAAGAGAAAGGTGTATGCTATTTTGGAGAGTTCCAAAGTCATCTTATACATAACTTGTACATAAGACTTATATAGGATATTATAGATAATTTTAGAGTAAGTGGAAAACCTTTATGAGTTCTAGAAAGTTTCTTGGGTGCCTATAAAAAGGGATTGACTCATTTGGCCAAGACACTAAGCACTTGTGAGCAATCTAGTCTTGTAAAACATTCTTGTGCAATACAAGTTCCATTCTTCCAAAATCTCTAAGTGTAGTTTTGTTCGTGTCCCTAACTTCTAAGTTGGGCACATTGCTTAGTATAACTAGCTAAGTATGTAGGGAAAGTTCACTTAATAATGTCAAGTGGTTTGAATTGTTTAAGCGTTGCACATGAGCTTAAGAAAAGTCTAAGTTCATGACACTAAGCCTTCTTTCCTTAAAAGGACCTAAAAAAAAAGTACAATGGAGTCACTTATTAGCTTTAAAGATAATTGGAATTAATTTGAAAGACTAATTTGATTGATAGCAATACATTTAATACATATGATACTAAGGGCTTGAAACCACATGGGGATCACACCACATATGGTTGGTTACTCTCTTTCTCCTCTGTTTTTCCAAATTAAGTATTTTCTAATATTATTTGTTATATAAGTTAAGAAATTAAAAATTTATTCATAACTCGTTAGGAAGGCTACTTTGAAAAAATCAACTTTCTTTCAAGTTGTAAGTCGGAAGCTTGGTTTCAGTAAGGGCTATTAAAAGAAATTATATGATGTATTGAAAAACTAAATATAGTGTACATAATTTTTATTTTTATTTTTATTTTCTTGTGAATACTCAATAGAATAGAAATAAAGAGGAAAACATTATCTTCCTTCATCTAATTTTAAATATTCCTTTGAGGAAAGTTAATCAATAAAAAACAGTTATTAACACTTATTTTCTATTATAGAAAATACAATTCAAGAATCTATATATTGTTAATCAAGACACAATTATATACTACTACAAATTTATTTAAAATTATGTAATAAAGAAAATGTTAGTTTAGACCTCCAATGTTTGGAATCTTAACCCTATTTTAGTAATAATATTTCCCATTATGCTAGTAGGAAACTTCATCTTTATATTAAAGGAATTTCTCATTCTCTTGTGTTATCTTGTTTTCTGTGCGTCGTAATCGTTAGTCAAACAATGAAAAATATGTTATTTAAAATTATAGAGACCTATAGAAACTCTTATACAAAAAAGAAGTATACACTTAGCTTATATGAATCCTTAAAATTTATTTTAAGAAATTTTAAATTTTGAAGTAGGTAATTTTTTTTTAATATTTTAGATTTTTAATAAATTTTTAAAAATCATTACATTACATTTTCAATGCCAAGTCTCCCCGAGAATTTTTCTATTTTATATAGAAGTTATTACTAGTTTTTGTTTTTAAAAATATAAAAACAGAAATTATATGGAACAGGCACTCGGTTTCTATATTTGTCTAAATTTTCTCAGCTACCAAACAACATATAAAATTCAGAATTTTGGAATTATGAAATGTTGTAAAGTTTGGCAATTTAGTTATATTTTATATGATGATTCATGCATTTTTATGGTGCTTTTGCCTTATGGTAGGAAGTATATATGGCACTTTTTATTGCCTTGTATTGCTTGGGTCTTTGCCTTGTGTCCCAAGCAAAGTAGGTCTTATTGTCTGTCTCGATATTGCCTGTCAGTTTTCAATAATTTCCCGCCTAATACATTCTGAGGTTTTGATATCTTCATTAATTAATGTACTTTCAAGAGCAAGGAGCAACTACTATACCATATTTCTTTCATATCTGTAAGGTGGCTTGGATCACGTCAGGGTCCACCCAAGTTCCTACACTCCAACGCCACTAGTCATAAATGGGCCCTTGGAGGTAAACTTGCTCAATCTATGTTAAAATCTTCAGCTTACCTGCATGTCCTTGAATTTGTGTTCTTCTTCTGTGGAATCTACTTCTAATGGCCATGGAAATTTGCAGCTTTTGCAGAGCTTTTGGACAATTCTCTGGATGAGGTATTTTGCATTTCTTCTTTTATTTTTTATTTTTTTGTTCTTATTAAACCATGTCTAATGTGTGTTTCTTCTTTTCTCAATTTGACTAAATTATTTGTTTTGATGTCAGATCTGCAATGGAGCCACATACGTTAATGTAGATATCCTTCAAAATAAGAGAGATGGGAACAAAATGTTGCTGATTGAAGGTATTTGATGCCTCTGAGTGTGTGTGTGTGCATGAGCATGCGCATGTGAGTTCAGTTAAGACAAAGCAATACAAAAGCAATTCTATCCCTTCTTTTGGTCTTAAAATTACCATGTGTCCTTGCATGTCATATTTTTCTGTTTTAATTGTTGGTCTTAAAATTATGATGGGTTTTTCATATCTTGGGTGCGTTTTGTAGGTGTAATTTTGTGCCCAGAAGCCCCACAAGTTCATGCTTTCTGGAGGTTCAAAATGGGAATTCTAAGAGAAAATTGGAATAAAGTATTGATAGGAAGAGCTATTGTTTTATGGAGTACTATACTCTCTTTTTGATCATTAAACTTGTAAAATTGAATGAGTTTTTTACTATAATCATCATCAAATGAGGAGAACATTGAGTTCTATTCTTTTGGATTTGCAGATTGTTTGTATCTGGAGGTACAAGTGGTTCTTTAATTTATGAATCTAAGTTAATAAGTTCCCTGTGGTATTGGACCGAAGTCTAGAATTTAGAAGTGGATAGATATTGCTTTTTCTCCTTTTGGGGGTAGAGAAAATTTCTTCAACTCCTTAAACCCGCTTCTGGTTTTTTGTTCATATTTCTGAGGTCCATGTGCTGTGTGTGATTTTATTTGTTGCTAACAGTCCCCTGAATTCTATGTATGTGTCCAACAAGCATTAAATTCAATGTCTTTCATAATTTTGTTGTTATTATGGTCGAATTTTGAATTTCATTTTGCAGACAATGGAGGTGGGATGGATCCAGAGAAAATGCGACAATGCATGTCTCTTGGGTATTCTGAAAAAAGCAAGATAGCAAACACCATCGGGCAATATAAGTCACCAGTGGAAAAAGATGACTCCTTCCTTTTTGAGTAACCATAGCAATATAGTTTATGGATTTTTTGTTTGGTGTATATTTTTTTATCAGAAGGAAATGGTTTTAAGACAAGTACCATGAGGCTCGGAGCAGATGTTATTGTGTTCTCACGTTGCTGTTGAAAGGATGGAAAAAGGTTTTCATTTTGTTTGTTTGTTTACGAAACATTTTCTTTTGTGTAGCTTTTGCTGTTATGGATGGTAAATGCTATACCTTTTTTTGGTTCATATATAATAAATTAGCATTACATTGTT
Source organism: Vitis vinifera (assembly GCF_030704535.1). Lineage (NCBI taxonomy): Eukaryota > Viridiplantae > Streptophyta > Magnoliopsida > Vitales > Vitaceae > Vitis > Vitis vinifera. Next base: position 11,327,185 of record NC_081817.1, read on the forward strand.
AAAGTATGTTTTTTTTTTCATTAGCTTTGTTGATTAACAATGATAAAATTGTCAAATTCATGTGTTAATGTATCCAAAAAAAGAAAAAAACTGTACTTCTTTCAATAATAGTCTAACCTTTTTATCTACATATTTCTCTATCTGATATTTTATTTCTGTTTGTTCTATGGTCTTTTTTTTTGGGGGGGTACTATTACTTTTATGTCATTAAAACTAATTTTAAGTCATTTCGATGTTTTCTTTTAGCTCCACACAGAGCATTGGATTGTTGTCTTACACATTTTTGAAGAGTACAGGGAAGGAAGATGTGCATATTTCTATGTTTTATCTTTGGACATGATATATTTTCTGTGTGCAGTTTACAGCTTATATCTTTGATATGTGAATTTGACAATCAGTTGATATATAAGGAGCATTGGATTGATTTGATGGACATGGTAATAAGAAGGCCTGCTTGCTTCTACTGCATCTTGGTGCAGAACTGACATGTCACTTTTAGGAGTTGCCATGTAACTGATCTTCATAAAACATAATTGAACATGTTGCATCCCATTCATTTTTAGGGTTGCTCTATATCTATAACCAACTCTCGCAACAAATACTTGAATTTTCATGATTTGTGTTCTTTACTAAATTTATGCATTGATTGTTTGCCTAAAATTCTCCACCTTATTAGGTTCTATGGACAAACTATCCTAAAAAAACAAGGTCTTATTTTGGAGGAATACTATAGTCTCAAACTGTTATTTTTGTGTCTTGAGTGAAACTATAGGCGGTGGAGTGATGTCGGATGATGCACTACAGCCACCGTAGTTCAGTATCTTGCTCATGCCTGCCAACTAGCTTCGTTTTTAATGTCTCTTCACTCTGGAACATAGTTCAGGCAGTTTTTGTAGGCTGGTAAGTTACTTGTAATTATGAGCCTCTAATTACTGTTGTTTTCTGAATTGAAACGATCGAGAAGATTGACTGTGAAAAAGGAGGACAAGAATGGAACAAGATAATACGATCATATGCTGCTGATTGGAATAAGAACGTGGAAACAATAGTGCAGTGGTCTCCATTTTCAAGTGAAGCAGATCTTCTTCAACAGGCTATTCTCCATTCTTCTAATGTGGAAACGTTTATCTCTTACAATATGCATTTTTCATGTATATTCCTCTTTTTGCATCATGCATATTACTTCTTTTCTTAGTTACTATGTGGCATGGACATGGATGCATACATGGACACAGCTAATCCTAAAAACGTATGATTCAGATATGGCAGGCAGGGTCATAGCAGTAGGATAAATTTTGTATTTTTATTGTACAATGTATGGCAAACATGAGTTTTTGGTTAATTTTCAAATTTAGCGAGCATCACTTATTATCATCGTTCGTTACATAGGAAACATGAAATTTTCATTTTTCTTTCTTCTTGTTTGAATTAATCACTTTAAGTAAAGCACTCAAATGGGGTGTAGAATTGATGCTAGCATGTATCTTAACTTCAAATCATGTCACATGTTTCTTTTCCTTTCTTTTTAGTTTTCACTTCGTTTTTTTTTTTTTTTTTTTTTGTGATGCATGATTTTTCTTGCATTACTCTATAGCATGTCTTGAGTTTTTTTTTTCTATTGCTATGTAGTTCAATTTTCTGAAAGAAAATGGAATGCGTATAATCATATACAACCTTTGGGAGGATGACTCAGGGCAGTTGGAACTTGATTTTGACACTGATCAGCAAGTAAGCCTCTGACAACTTCAATTTTTCAACTAGTTTCCATGCTTTCATGTTTCATGGTTCTTGAATGAGATTCTCTACAGAATTCTATCTATAAGATTAATTTGGTAATGCTATATAATATTGCAGGACATTCATATTAGAGGCGTCAACCGAGATGAGAAGAATATACAAATGGCAAAACAGTTTCCAAACTCCAGGCACTTTTTGACTTACCGGCATTCATTAAGGGTAAACAGTACCATTTTTCTGGTTTGCATGATAGAGATGATGAGATCTTCTGTTCTGTGCTAAAAGAATGATGACTAGCTCACATGCCAACCTTCAAAAATAATTGATATTGCTTTCTTACATCTATTTAATTTTTGTTTATACCACTCAATAACAATCTTACAAGGCCTTGTGGCCATCTAGGACTAATTTGAACATTTGTTTGAAGTATGTAGCAAAGGAAAGAAGGAACTTTCTTAGGTAGATTGGAAAACAAAGAACAAAGAAAGAGAGGAAAGAAGAAAGAATGAGACAAGTGGAAAATACATTTGAATGAGAAAATAGTAAACAGTAAACAGAAACTAGCTGCAGAAGTTACTGCTTAACATTCTTAATTGTCATTAAATCCTGCCTCACTTGTATTTAGTGCCTGATTTTGTTCAACTACTTTCAAGCTGGAGGAAGAACAGATGGTTTAGGTAGAAAATCTGTGTCAAATCATTACTTGAACAATATTAACGTGGAGATCCTGGATGGTGTAATGCCATTCATGTAGCAGACTCCCAATGATCAGGATAGGGCTTTTTACAATAGTGAAAAAGGAGCTTGAAATCTTAAAATGAGTAAAGAGTAAACAGAAATATCTTCTCTTTTTTTTTCTTCCTGAGTACATCCACTAGTCACATCTGTGATGCATAAGATCTCAAATAATTGTTTTCAAGCAACTTCGGTAAGATTATTTGCTGATAGATCCTGGGTTTTAACCTGTGGAAGAGATCTTGGTTGCAGGTCTTTGTAGTTAATGGATTATGAATGAGCCAATGATTCACCATAATGTTCCTAGTTTGGGTGTGTTGGGTTAGATTATGTGCTAACTAGTCACTCAGTCATTATCAATGGGACAATTCAAAAGAAATTTGTGCTCTTGTGGAAGCTAGAGGCAGCTCCAAAGAGCTTCCCCTGTTACAGCTGTCTTAGTGAAGTCAGAGCTTATCATCCCTCTTAGTAATTAGGATTACCCCTCATTACAACCAGCATAATGGAAAATATTTTCATGCTCTCAAGTCTTAGAATTCTGTACTTGCAAATTTGTGGTAACTAGTGCTGATTGCATGTCACTGTGTTATTAAATGGTTGCTGTTGTTACTGTTGGATTCGTCAAGGATGCAAGGCACCATATTGATGTTCAAGGGTTCAATGTCTATCACAAGAATCGACTCATTAAGATTAGTTTTCTTCCATTTAAATGACAATCAGATGCTGCATGATCTCATTTATCGAACTATCTTGTTGTTCCTTTCTCCTAAGATGCTCATTAGAAATGGTTCCTACGTATAATTCTATCTTATGGTACTAGTTTTTTAAAGAAATATATTAAAACTATAGTTGTAAACTGGTGTATGGCTTGGTGAATGAGGCCTTCAATCATGAACCACAAATGGCACAAGGCTCTCACTTTGGGTTGAGAAATTAGGTGCACTAAAGGTGTGCCTAAGCCTTCTTCCTTAGAAGGATAAAAAAAATACAATTGAGTCATTTCATTTCTGTAATTTCTCAGTAGGTTTCTTGTCTTAATTTTCTTTGCAAGAGTTTTTCTTTTAAATTCTTTTCTGAAATTTCTCCCTAAATAGATAGTTCAATGTTTATATTTTCAACTCTGTCAGCTTACTAAATACAAAATCTAACAGTACTGTTTTCTAAAATGTTTTGTAAAAATTTTTGCCCCATAATGCTGAATGTTCTTTGTGAAAAACAAAATCAATTTTTTTTATGTACCTCATGTTGGAAAAAATTCCTACCCGTTAATAGTAATAAATGATAAATGTTTGCATGCTTTTTTCTATAGTTGCATCATTGATCAAAGTATTGTTGTTTTGGCAGCCCTTTTGGAGGCTTTGGAATGCTGCAGGGAGTGATGGCCGAGGAGTAATAGGTCTTGTTTCTGCTTTGAGAATCCTTAGTGTATAATATTAACCAACTAACTTGAGTTCAATTTTTCATATATTTCATTTCTAATGCAGGTGTATTAGAGGCTGATTTTGTTGAACCAGCTCATGATAAGCAGGGGTTTGAGCGTACAATAGTTCTTTCAAGGCTTGAGACACGATTGCAACAAATGCAAAAGACATACTGGTTTGTTCTTCTCATCTCTGTTAAGGCAATTAACCAAAATATCATAAGGTTTCATATACATTAATGGCCCATTGCCTGATAGCTTAACCTTTTTGTTTAAATTGATCATTTTTAACGTGATATCAAGCCCTTTTTGGGGTCTTGGGTTCCAAAGTTATCATTTGTTTGTGCCCTATTTGATGTACTTAACATGTAACAGGAGTCTTGAGAGTCGTTGTCAAAGCTAAATTGGTCCATTATCTAACCACTTAAGCCTTTGGGCTAAATTGGTCACTTTAATAGCTTTTTTATGTTGGGTTTTTCAAGGTTGATTGTTAATAATTGCTATTCACCATCTCATTCAGGACTACATACTGTCATAAAATTGGCTATGCTCCTCGGGGTAACAAGAAACTCATCAACGAATCTGTTAGAGGTATTTAGTTGGATCCCAACAGTTTTTCCCTGTTCGTAAATTTTTGTATATTGAGAGAACTTCCAAGTCATCTTGTCACCTCTTACTAATATATATTTGCTAATTTTGTAGAAACACCTCCTGATCATCTTCCAAAAACATCTTCACTACTTAAAATGAAAGTTAGTGCCTCAAGTAGTAGCAAGACTCCACAAGCTTCACACTCAAATCAGAAGCAGGGAGGGGGAGAATTGGAAAGAACTCCGGAAACAGTTGACCAGGGTTATGGAAATGGAAATGGACATTCATTCAGTAAGCAGGAAAAGACAACAAATATGTCCACACAACTTAGAAGAGATCAAAGTTCTTTGGATTACGAGTTGAAGGAAAGGTGTGTTATTCTTTCCATGAGACAAATGTACTGTTTTTCACTTCATACTTATACTAATAAATCATTATCTTCAATTTCCTTTTCCTCTATTTTCTGTTTGTGCAGATTAAAGAGAAAGGAGGGTGATATAGTAGTTGCCTTGCAACATGATTTGGAGAAAGAAAGAGGGAAGTGTAGATTACTTGAAACCCAGGTAAGTACTTTGATGTTGATGATTTACACACACATTCAACTTGTATGAGATGTTGATGCCTACAAATATATATCCCTGGCTATAATTGAGCTGCTATAGTTTTCAATCCTCGGGTTTTTCCATGCGATGTGACTGTTAACTGAAGAATAGGGACGACAAAGCTTGATATGATCAATATGATTCAAACTTAACATATTTTTCACGGGTTTGGGTTAGTATAATCGTGTTATTTGAATTACCACCCCTACGAAGATCCACTTGATTTGTGGGATTGAATGATCTTTTTTCTATCTGAGTTGTCAAATTCCCTTCAAAAGAAAATGTTATTCGATAAAAAGGAATTAAGCTAGAATTCAGTTTGAAGCAGTGAACTCAACAACGCTCCATTCCTTTTCTCTTATATCTTTTCTTCTCTTTATTTCCTAACTTTTCAAAAATTCTTCACTATCGATCAGCTCCAGGAGGCAATACAGACAATCGAGGAAAGGAACAAAGAACAAGACAGTCTAATTGAAACATTCTCAGAAGAAAGGGAACGACGAGACATTGAGGAGGCAAATCTAAGAAAGAAATTAAAGGTTAGTTTGTCGCTGTATTCTTCTCATTTCTCTTTTATTATTAAGTTAGACATTTTATCAGCTTAGAGTCCCATTGGTCCTTGTAGGATGCCTCTAATATCATCCAAGAGTTACTCGCTAAAGTGAACCCAGGTTCAAAGTATCGGTTGAGTCCGGTACAACTCAGCCCAATCAACAAGGTCCAATGACTTGGTGGTAAATCGGTTGAGTTTGTGAAATCCCTCGGTTATACAGGTCGGTTCACCGAAAATTCTGCGAGTTAACTCAGATCTATGGCTTCAGACTTAGGAAAGCTGCATCAGATTTCGGTGGTAGCCCTCTTCTTCAGTCATATCGTCACCGGTGCCCTGGTTGATAGGCTGCCATAATAAAAAAATCCTTTGTTCATTGGCGTTTGGTGGCGACCGTTAATGCGGTGCTGGATGACATCTCTGCATTTGCTCTGTTGTGGTTTGGAATTTAGGATTTAGGAGAGTGCGAAATCGGGAACGTATTTTAGGAAATTTTAAACATCTATAAATAATGGATTTATGAAATTAATATATTCATAATTGTTGTACTCCTTTTATGAAATTAATTGCATAAAGATACTCAATAGGAACTAAAGAAGTGACAAATTGAAAATTTGTAATAATTTAGTAATCAATATATATAATATACTATCCTATTCCTATTCATTGAAGCCTATTTCTTATTATTTTATATCTTGATTTTATTTTTCATTTTTTTTTTATACTTTTTCACTTATTTCTATCATGTTCCATATATTTTTACCCTCGTTGATTTTGAATGATCGAAATGTATAGCATAATCATACAAAAAGAAAAAAAAGGTACAAAATAATTATACCAAATGCATCGAGTGGATGCCAAGTTGAATGAATACCTAAAATCTAGAATTTATATGTAATAATTTTAAAATGGACATGGATATCAATAATTAAGAATAATTACATTTAATATATAGTTTAATGCATTAATAAAATCCCGAGTCTAATGCAATATATTTCACTTGACTTTGAGCTAAGAGTAAAGCATACACCATAATTTTTTAAAAACATATCAACTTTAAATTTTTGGTTAATTTCACTCATCTCTCTTGAGATTTGGGTGAAATATATTTAGTTATCATTAATTTAACATTTCATTGAATATCTTCTTTATTCTTTTCACTCGTTGACTTAAAAGTAAAAGTGGTACAGTATTTGATGAAGTTTTAGACTAATAGTAATTAAATTCATTTAACCTAAATCTCAAAAAAGATTAGTGAAATTAATTCATACTATATCAAAACTATTCTTATTACCTAAACTTTTCATAACATACACCTCTCAATTGGACATGGACCTTATTGGTGACAAATTTGAAAATATCCATTCCATTTAGATGTATTCTCATGTATATTAATGGACAATAAAAGTGGTATTTTAAAGTTCTATTCCACTGTATTTGGATACCTTAAAAATTAAAGGGGGCAGAGGAATTTATTTTTCGAGTTTATAAGAGCAAAATTGAAAATAAAATAAAATAAAACATATTTTCGAAGAGTAATTAAAATGGCAACAATACTATTAATACATATAATATACTATGGCTTGAAACCATATGGGAGGGATCATATAACTTCATTGAAGTATGGTAATTGGGATGGGGGAGAAGGGGATTAGGAGGGCTACATACATAACCACTAACACATATACCCCACTACTGTTTTTAAAATGAAAATCAAACTAGGAAAAGAACATACAACTTGGATTATCAAGCAGTTTGCGGGCGGTGTACCAAAGCAAATAGAGAGTTCATGGGATTTTTTATAAGAGAACGATAATTTTAAAAAATAATTGTTAAATTACCGTAATTGGAAAAATAATTCCAAATCTACGGTAATTTTTGTCAGGTAGGAGGGAGGGATATATATATATATATTTAAATCATCTCTTCAAAAGACGATTTATATCATTTTTTATTTAGAAATCGTCTCTTGAAAAGAAGATTTCAAAAAAAATAAATTAAAAAAATAAGCAATTGGAAATCATCTCTTGAAGAGTTGATTTCCACCAAAAAAAAAAAATTTAAGCAATTGGAAATCGTCTCTTAAAGAGACGATTTCCACAAAAAAAAAATAAAAAATAAAATAAAATTTAATATATATTATAATAAAATTAATTATCTATATATTATAAAAAAAATAATACAATTTAATACAAAAATATATTATAAATCCAATTTGGAATTAAAAAACTAATTATACTCATACAATTATTATAAATATATATTGTAAATTAATTAATTTTATTTGCTAAATTTAATATAAGATAAATAATATTTATCTATTTTTTTTCTTTCACTTTGAAATTAAAAAAAAAACTATTATCAATTTATGTGAAAAAACAAGTTTAAAAAAAAACAAATTTGTTATTAATTTATTAAATAATTATTTACAAAATAAATTATTTTGTTTTGTTTTAATTTTTAAATTAATTTTATTATATAAATTTTAAGATTAAAAATATTAATTTTTAAGTTAAAATTTCACTATATGAGAATTTAACTTACCACAAGGCCTCCACTACACGCTTCATTTCCTCAATTCCAACAATGCACTACACTCATAGTTCATAGGAGAATCTTACCTATTGCACTTCATCATTTCACACACTATTACACTACAATTGCACTCAACCAATTTGAAGTTGTGTTGTCATTTCTTTTGAAATGATGAAATATTCCACCAATTTGACGGTTTCATGTCATTTCTTCTTAAACATTCAAATAGTCACCTCCTATCTTACACACTACATTCATCCTACCTTTTCCCAACTTCTCTTACAATATAAATCAGCTTCAAACTTCTTCATTCTCATTTTCTCATTCTTCCCCATTTGAAACTCAGTTTTTCACTTACAAGTTTTTCACCTTCCATCACTTCTATCTATATCCCTCCTTTCTCTTTAGGAAACTTCTTAGCATATCTCCTCTCTTTTCTTTGACACTCACGCTGCTTATAAGGTAATATTTTTGCTTTATTTTTATTTCAAGTTATTTTGTAATGTATGGTTTTTATTATTATAAAAGTTTTTAAATTTATTTGGATTATATAATATTTGTTTGAATAATATTTATTGGAAATTATTATTTTAAATAGATTAAATATTCAAAAAAATAAAAGTTATATTATTTTATTCCTAGGTAATATTTTTGCCTTTGTTTCATATTTATTGTGTAATGCATGATAGATATTTGTTGTTATATGTATTTTTTAAATTTATTGGATTTATGGTAATTTTTTTTAGAATATTATTTATTGTAAATTATCATTATATAAAAATAAATGAATTAAATCAGTCAAAAAATAAAAGTGATATTAGTTTATTTAATTAATATGAAATAATAGGATTATTGTTTATGTTTATCAATCAAATAATACATTTTATAAAATATTAAAATTAAAAAATAAAAATAAAATAAAATATTAGTAAAATGAGAATGAAAAATAATAATAATAGAATAATTATATATCTATATATTTTGCATAATATATGATTTAAAAAATATTAAAATCTAAAAAATAGAAATACAACATTATACGAAATTATGAATTTATCCTATATATTTTTTTAAATTAATATTAGTCTTAAATCATTGAAAAAATTGTTGTAAAACAATGAGATGTAAAAATATAAATATAAATAAAAGTATAAATAAAACTAAAATGTTATTTGACTTATTTAAATGGATATTTTAATGTATCTAATATATATGTTGTTAAACGTTATTCCATATGTAGGAATCAACATTTGATTGTTATTGAATCTGGGCCAGATATGTGGGTTGTAAAGTGCAAAAAGTGGTCTAAGGGTTGTAATTGGAGGCTTCGTGCATGTCATCATAAATCTCATGGTTGTTTGAGATAACAAAGTACACAGGTCCTCACACTTGTGTTTACCCTAAACTATCACAAGATCACTCACAATTAGACTCCACATTCATTGCACAAGAAGTTCAAAATGTAGTCCAAAGTAATCACACAATTTCAATTGCTACATTACATCAAATAGTGAAAGATAAATTTGGTTATAATTTTCATTACAAGAGGATTTGGGAAGCAAAGAAGAAAGCAATCATAAGGATATTTGGTGGTTGGGATGAATCTTACCAAGCTTTACCTAGGTGGATGAATATTGTTAAACTTACTAACCCTGGGAAAAAGGTTGTTTGGAAGACATCAATACTAGCAGGTTGCAATGGAAATGTTTGTTTTATGCGTGTGTTCTAGGATTTTAGGGCATGCGTTGAAGGATTTAAGCATTGTAGACCAATAATACAAATAGATGGTACTTTTTTATATGGAAAATACATAGGGAAACTATTGATTGCAACATCAATCGATGCTAATGGTCTTATCTTCCCTCTTGTATTTGCAATAGTTGAAGATGGATCATCGGATAGTTGGTCTTGGTTTCTTTATACATTAAGGAGTCAAGTCACACAAAGAGAAGACATATGTCTCATTTCTGATTGTCATGCAGGAATACAAGCCATTAGGGATCCTAGTGTTGGATGGAACTCGCTTTATGCACACCATCGATATTGTCTTAGGCATGTGGCAAGCAATTTCAATGATAAATATAGAAATAAGATGTTAAAAGACTTAGTGTATAGAGTTGGGTCTCAACATCAACCAAGAAAGTATAAGTCATGTATGACTGAGTTAAAACGATTAGATGAGAAATGCTTAGAATGGTTTAACATGTTAGACATGAAGAAATGGACTTTGGCACATGATGGAGGACATCGATATGGGTGGATGACTACAAATATTGTTGAATGCATCAATGGAGTGCTTAAAGGGGCTAGAATGTTACCTATCATTGCTCTTGTTGGATTAACTTTCTATCGTTGTGTTTCGTATTTGGAGACTCGTCGAACAGAGATACAAACTCAAATTGAAAATGGAGATTTGTATACTTCCTATGTCATTAACCAAATAACAAAATATGAATCAAGGGCTATTGGACACACTGTCAATATCTTTCACCGTTCAAATGAGATATTTGAAGTGACAATTGCTCCCCATGGGTTTCATATGGATAAAGGAAACAACATACAAAATGTGAAGTTGAAAGAAAGAACATGTATTTGTAATAAATGGTAATCATTTGGTATCCCATGTTCACATGTGCTAGTAGTATGTGCATGTGCAAGGATTGATAGTTGGCAATTTGTTGACAAACATTATAGGATGGATGTATATGGTTGTTGCTATACACCACAATTCAATCCAATTCCACATCAAGCCTATTGGTCAGAACCTAATTTTCCAATTGTTCATCCTAATCCAACTCTAGTACGTGATAAAGGAAGACCAAGATCTTTAAGGATTGAGAATGAAATGGATTGGAGAGAACCAAGTGTCAAAGTCCGATGTGGGCTTTGTAAATAGGAGGGTCACAATTGTTGAAAATGTCCTAATAGAGGGGAGTCTTCTAACACAATTGCTCAATGATATTGTAAGTTCAAGTTGAAAATTTTACTATTTAAATGAAAGTTTTTTTTTTAACATTAAAGATGAACATTGAGTTATTTTCATATAATGTCATTGGAATGTCTTGTAATAAACTAATGAAATTATTTAAATGATGCAGGGAATACATTCTCATGGATCCTGGACTTGTAGATCGTTCTATTCTGTATAACCAGGAAGTACACCAATTTTCGCTTATATGGGAAGGAAATGATCCTAGAGAGCTCATTGTCGACGTCGTGAAGCTAGTTTATATCGTAATAGTGTTTTAAATGCACACATCATTCCATATTTGCAACAATTTGGATTCTATGGTGTTGCTTGATTAGGTTTCATTTCATTGGATTGGCACCTTATTACAACATTTATAGTGAGATAGCGCTCTAAGAGCCACACTTTTCATGTACCTCAGGGAGAGTGTACCATCACACTTTAGGATGTTAGCATTATTTTAGGCTTATCGATTGATGGTGTTGCAATTAGCGGTAGCACATGCTTGGATCGGAGAGAGGTATGTGCTACATCATTAGGAGTGGTGCCTGAAGATAGAGATATATTTCGACAAATATTTTGTTTGACTTGGTTGACAGAACATTTGCCTTCATTGGCACCTGATGCTAATGTGGAGTATGTGTGATGCTATGTTAGGGCATTCATCTTACAGTTGATTGGAGGTTTTCTTTTTGCGGATAAATCGAACAATAGAGTACATTTAATGTTTTTACCACTACTTGAGGATTTTGGAGTTACTGGTACTTATAGTTGGGGTAGTGCTTGCCTAGCTTGGCTATATCGAGAGATGTGTCAAGCATCCCATATTGATGCACATGATGTATCGGGTCCTCTCATTTTGTTACAGTTATGGATATTGGATAGATTTCCCTTTATAGCATCTATGTGCTTACATTCGGCCCTACATGATGGAGTAGTACCACAACCACCTTTAGGCATGTGGTATGTATTCAACCTTAGTTATAGCATACGTAAACACATATATACATAAATAAACAATCATACAAACTTTTAATATATATTCTTTTTGTAGTTGGAGAGATGGGTTTTGTACTACTTCGATGCCTATGCATGTGTTACTAGTATAGGTATCTACTTGATCGACTTATGCCAGAGCAAGTGAGAAATTCATTATTTTGAATAATTTTTTTAAACAATTTGTTATCAAAATATTATAAAAAAATCCAGAGTTCATGGAGGATTTGGGCAATGGCCACCTCCAGTGCGAGGAAGATGGGTGCAAGGAGAATGGGCAGAGGGTGTCACAAAAGCTCTCTCATGAAGAACCCATATTGCATGAACAAGGGTCCTTCCAATTGGCTCCACATCATTCAAAGGCTTTGAAGATGCAAAAGGCACGATGGGGAAGATCAAAACCAAAAAGAAAACAACTTTTGCTTTTCCCCGGAAGGGACGTGGTAAACATACAAGAAGATCTAGGTGTAGTAAGGACAAATGAGAGAGAGAGAAATGAAGATCTAAGTAATGAATAATAATAAGAGAGTAGGTGTATATATATAGAAGGGAGAAATGATGAAGAATAATGAGAGATCAGAGAAGTGGTGTGGTGATGGTGAAGAAGAACAAGAAGAGTGATGTATTTATAGGAGTATTATGAATCTTTGATGTGGCTCATTTATCTCCAAACACATGGTTAAAGAGAGGTGTGATAGCAAGTATTTTCAAGTGGGAGAAATAAAAATGGGTAAGAAGAAGTGCAATAGTGAGAGCATTTTGGGAACAACCAACTTTGGTTTTTGTCCAATGGCAGCAAATTCCATCCATTTGGCTATGTTTGGTTTCCAAAAAATTTGAGGGATAATACAAAGGAAAAATAGAATGAAAGAAAGAGTAAAGGAAAATAAAAAATAGATTAAAGGTCGATAAATTATATTTGGGAAAAGTGAGTTTTGATTCACTAATTAAAAAAAATAATTATATAAAAAGGAACCTTAACTTTTATAAATCAGTTTTATCTTCACCTATTTAAAAATATTTAAAATACATGCACTATTTGATAAATCACATATTTATTTCCTAGAATTACCTTTTACTTTTTAAGATAATAACACCACTTGACAAATTTTTAAAATTAATTAAAGTAAAAAATTGAAAAATACAATTAAAATTAAAAAACTTTAAAGCTAAAAATATAAAAATAAAATATTAACTTTCACTTTGTTAAATGGTACTAGTAGAAAATATATATATTAAGAAAGAGTTGGAAATACAATAAAAGTCAATATTTTATTTTTTAAATTTTTAAGTTTTTTGGTTTTAATTGTATTTAATTTCTAATTTTTTTATTTTAATTGTATTTAATTTTTAAGTATTTTAGTTTTAATTGTATTTTTAATTTTAAATTTTTATTTATTTATTGTTGATGCCAACTAATAAATTTTTTATTCAATTTTATTAAAAAAAAATGAGAAGATGAGTATATTTATACAATACAGTATTTAATATCATTATTAATTAGAGAATTAGAAAAATTTTATTTATCACTTTGAGGGTCCTAAAGAAATTTTTCAAAATGATTTGTATCAGATATTATATAATAAAAAATTATAATATATTTATTTGTAAGATATTTTTATCCAATTAAAATGATAAATTAATTTTTTTTTTATAATATTATCAAGTAAAAGAGTATTTCAAGGAAATAAATATCTTACTTATATAAAAGTACATGTATTTAAAAATATTTTTAAATAAACAAATATAAAACTGATTTATAAAATGTGAGGTTTTTTCTATATATTTTAATTAGTCAGTCAAAACCCATTTTTCCCAATTATTTTTATTTATTACTTCAAATTCATTTTACGAAGCCAAATGGTGTGGAGAGCATGTCATCCAACTGTCGACTTATGGAGCCAAGTGTGGCCTTCGTCGTCTGGTCATGTGCTGGCGGCAAGCTTGGTGTTGAAAACTGAGGCAAATGGTTGGGTGATGCCTCATCATTGGGTTGGCTCAATCATGCCTTCAAGGCCTCTGACATGCACAACATTGTTGATGTTCTTGGGTCCAGAGGCCCTAAATGGGCTTCTAGGGCGTTAGATAGACACGAACCCCATTCTTGCCCTCTCTTCCTCTTTTCTCTTATGGAACTTACGACCTCTTCTGGTTGAGTTCAATCAGTTGATGCATACTCAATCTTGGGCGGCGTTAGGGAACTACTATCAAATAGTTCTTTGCCTACTTGTAGGGATGAATCAACGTATTGTTGCAATGCTCTCTCCATCTAGCTTCGATTCTGTCTCGAAGCTATCTGTTGATTAGGGGTATGGTGGCTTTTTGAGCGGTGTCCCATAGCCATTTGAGCCCGTAGCTCTTGGTTTTCTTGTTTTAATTGTTCTACCTACCAGAGCAGGGATTGCATTTGATGCTCATTCTCTTTTTGCTTCTTCTCCATCTTTTCTTGCCAAGCTTGGAATTGCTCGTCGGGATTAGTTGATTAAGTTGTAGGAGGTGATTCGACTCATGGTAGCTTAGCTTTAAAGGCGTATCAACAAAATTTATACCTTAAATACTATTACTAAAGTAGTCAAGCTACTATAGCATAGTGGTTCTAGGATCGTTCACTGGGATGGGTTTTCACTTCACAAATGATATTAATTCAAATATGAATTGATGCTTTTTCATTTCAAGGTTAGCTTTAAAAGAAGATGTAAATGTTTTAGAAAGATTTAAACTAATCTAAGCTAACATTAAAGACTAAAATGAAAGGGTGTAAAAACAAGTTTCTCAAATATAGGATAGCTATGCTCTGGCTCTTATGCAAATTGGAAATCTCAGGATAGGCTCCTCGCGTTGGGGTTGCAACTATGGTGATGCTTGCTTCCCGAACCGGTATGGATTTAGCAAATCACGTTTTAATCCTTTAAAATGGCAAAACAGATGGTAGTGAATTTCATCAATGGTTATTCACCTTAGACTTCCTTTGAATGGCTCGTAAGAGATAACTAATGGTCTAAAGCCAAAAGCTTACCAAATATTGGCAACTCAAAGTCATTCCAGGTGATAAACTCACCTTTCAATGGCCATTGAAATTGGTTCTAACGGATTAATGCAAAACTTGGAATTGAAAACTTCACCTTCCAATAGCTCGTAGGAGATAACTAATGGATAGAAATCCAAAAGATTATCAAGTATTGGCCGTTGGAAGTTGTCCAAAGGAAATAAAAACCAAACTTTGCATTAATGAACCTTTAATGAAAAACGATTACCTTACCTTCCAGGTGTGAGAAATTTCCATGGGATTGCATCCAAGTCATCACATAACATCCATACTTTGAGAAACTAAAAGTTTTAGCCAATCATCCTCTGAGGAAAAGCCCTCAGAGGCTGTTTGGCTACTAAGAAAATAGAAATGGGGAAGAACAGGAGAAGAGAGAAAAACAGAACAAGGCTCTGTATATTCTATATATTGATCGATGTATATTACAATGGATGCAAGGGAATATATATAGAGAAGTTTTTTCCAACCTTCCTAGCTAAGAAGTCATATGGTTGGTGGATTACAAGGAGAAGAATGGAAATTTATACAAAAATATCTAAAAGAAAATATCTCGCATGGAGTCGGCGAAACAGAGGAAAATTCGCACCACGCATGGGCTGTGCGAATTTGGAAGGTGTTGTGCGAATTTCGCACAAGCCTGGAGCAGTTGTCTTCCAAATGCCATATCTTCCTCATTTCAGCTCCAAATCGTACACGGATTGAAGCGTTGGATTCTTGACTTCTTGAGCTTTGAAATGGTATATAGCATGTAGAAAATGGACTTCGGAAAGTGCTCCAAAAGTGTGAAGGAAGACTGCAGCTGCTGTCCTCTGTTTTCTTCATTTTCTCTTTGCTTCTCTTTGCTTCTCTCCTTTGCTTGGCTTGTCTTAATGATCCAAAAAGCTGTCAAAACACTAAAACTAGCCACAAATATGATTAGAAGTCATTGCTAGGTCCTTAACATGCCAATTGGAATAAAGATGGAGAATTACTACACAAAAGTGCTTAAAAGATATTGAATTAAAGGTATAAAATAGCACTTTTTGGGTAGTAATCAGGAGGCGTATTAACCATCATGTTTTTGTGGCTTTTGTGTTCATTTTCCCACAAACGATGCTAATGTTGGTGCGCGACCAACAAGAATGTAATTTGGCTAGTTCCCAAGATGTAGACGGAGGTCTGACCTGCACAAAGGAATGTCCGAATGAGTTTTTCGGGAACGCCCCTCCAAAGCTTAAGTTAGAGAGAGAAGACTTGAGCAAGAAAAGACTTGTTTTGGAAAAATGGTAGCATACCTTTCTTATGGTCATGGGTAGCCATTTATTCTTGTTCAAGTGTAATGTCTCCTTTGGTGCCTTAATGGTTCTTTGATTACGAGTTATGGCCTTTAAAGTCAATGACTGTCAGCTCATAACAGTTGTCATGCTTTTCATGTCACTTAATGCTTGTCTGCAATTAATGCTTATCAAGCATCGCAATCAATGCTTAGTTAGTTTTATGTCTGTCTGATAACCTAGGACCAGACGAACAAGGCTACTTAGCCTTTTTCTATTATGCCATTATTTAGATGACTCTATGCCTTTATATAGATGACTTGAGGAGAATATGAGCGCCCCACAATGAGGCTAAGGCGGGACTTGAATGTAACACCTGGTGGATTGTAAAGAACCTAAGTTAGTTTAATAGATCATATGGCCAAGTGAAACAATAGATGATATAAACTATCCCACCTAGAAACACAAGAAAGGTTGGTAGGATGGGAAAACATTCATTGGAAAATGTAGACAAGCCCCAAAGGCACACAACACAATACACATGGACCAACTTTTACATCTATTCTCTTTTAAAGCTAGTATGGAACCTATTATAGACTAACACAAAATCAGTATGAGAATATGAGCGCCCCACAATGAGGCTAAGGCAGGACTTGAATGTAACACCTGGTGGATTGTAAAGAACCTAAGTTAGTTTAATAGATCATATGGCCAAGTGAAACAATAGATGATATAAACTATCCCACCTAGAAACACAAGAAAGGTTGGTAGGATGGGAAAACATTCATTGGAAAATGTAGACAAGCCCCAAAGGCACACAACACAATACACATGGACCAACTTTTACATCTATTCTCTTTTAAAGCTAGTATGGAACCTATTATAGACTAACACAAAATCAGTATGAGAATATGAGCGCCCCACAATGAGGCTAAGGCAGGACTTGAATGTAACACCTGGTGGATTGTAAAGAACCTAAGTTAGTTTAATAGATCATATGGCCAAGTGAAACAATAGATGATATAAACTATCCCACCTAGAAACACAAGAAAGGTTGGTAGGATGGGAAAACATTCATTGGAAAATGTAGACAAGCCCCAAAGGCACACAACACAATACACATGGACCAACTTTTACATCTATTCTCTTTTAAAGCTAGTATGGAACCTATTATAGACTAACACAAAATCAGTATATGAATTTTAAGGAGAAAATTTTAGAAGTAGTAAAAGTCAAACCAAAAGGTATGTACCTAAATGAAAATTTTCAATTCAATGAAGTTGGTTTGAGATACAAACTCCCCTTAATGCAAAGAAAATAGAAATTTTCATCTTCATGATAAGATGATTTCACCAATAATTTTTATGCATGGGATGTGAGCAATTTTTTGCCACTCTTTCCCTTTATCCCTTAGACAATGTCTTTTTAAGCAAAAAAATAATCCTCAATCATAAGACAAGAGAGAGAGAAGTGCAACTCCTATTTTGGGAAGAGAGAAAAAGGAGGGTTGCTCATGTTTTGGGAAGGACTTCAACTTATTGTAGTTGTAAATCTCTAGCCTTTCAAGAGAGTTGAGACTTTGAAGCCTATTCTTGTTGAATGATTTAAGATTTGGAAGATTTTAGATGCTAAGAAAGGTGAGAATGGAGGGCAACATCCACTAATCTAGAAATGACTTTGACCTTTCTTCATTTCCACTTCCAATTTCAATTTCTCTGAGAAAGGAACGTGTTTACAAGTCACAGTCCATCCCAAAGGCCATGAGTTGTTACAAATCCAAATTCTAAGTTATTCGACAACCTTTCCTCTGAAAATGAAACAATTTCTAAACATTTATTTACATTCGAACACATTCCCACTCCAACATTTCTTGAAACATTAGAGTCTCCAAGGATCCAAATGACTTAAATGAAGATGACCCATTTCCATACACTTAAAACCACCCTCTATATTCCATTGATCCTCCCAATCCAGAGATTTTTTTAGAGAAATCCTTGTTCATGAATGAAGTTTTCCCTAACCAATCTAGAAATTTTTTACTAGGATAGGATTGAATAGTGAGTTGTTTCAAGTTGGTATATGGTTATAACTTTTCAATCAAACTTGTTTCCTTCTTCAAATCACCACTAGTTGCATTAGCATCCCATTTAAACACTAGCCCATACAAGCATCCCTTACCCTTCAAATCAACTATAGAATCCATAGCTTGTTCCACATTCTCCAACTTGAAAATAGAGTGTTCCTACAATGTGAGAAAGTGTAGGGATTGAACTCCTAAAAGCAAGACATGATGTAACAAAGTTAGACTTAACTATTCCCTTGCTATCCTTTTGGTGATTTGACATTTATTTGAGCATTTTCAACCCGTATATCTTACATTGTACATGACTTAAGTGCATCAGAAGTTGTATAGAAGATACAAGTCATGGGCTCCTTGTAAGTAAATAAGTTGTCCACAATTGATTCATGGATTTGAGCAATCCAATAGAGACTACAATGTACCACCTCCTAATTAGAGGGATGACTTGTCTTGGCCGTTGGGATGGGTTTCCCATGGTGAGTGCACTAATATATGTGATGCACACTGGACAGGACCTATGGTGAATCATGACACAAGACTATCAATTGCCATGATTCACCAAACTACCATACTGCATGGACTCTCAACCTTGAGATGATATGAAGTCTGTGCCAAAATCAATAGGAGGCTTTGACCAATGGGTGAGACCCTAAAGTGGTCATATATCCCTATGAATTGGGTCATTGTTGATGGAGGTTGTTAACAATATGTATTCTCAATATAGACACTATGATATCTCATGGGATTGAGACGGTTTGTCCCTTTGGGTGATCTAAAGGACATGTGATCATGAAATCTATGGCCATAATAATTCCTTTAGTGGAATTTGACATATACTCCTTGGAGCAAGAGTATATCATTTGATCACATAATAAGTGAAATTTGTAACTCAAGAATTTGAGAGGTAATCTTAATAGGTGATAACATTACCTTGTTAGATTATGGAAACAAGTTCATGGGAAGTCTACATGCAATGGATAGTAGGTCACAGACCTGAGCACTTGGTGCCTCATTGTAATATACATAGGGTATTGGAGTGTAGTTGAATATCTATAGTGGGATGTTGAGTCAATATCAGAACTTGATTCTGAGGGAACCAGTACTCTTGTGAGTCCCAGTGGTCCCCGCTCTAATCTTATATTCCTTGATGACACGGTTTATTAGGATTGATGGGTTTTTAGTTCACTTTTATGCATAAGGGTGTTTTAGTAATTACACAAGGTTGCACAAGGATAAGTGAGTGGTATCTTTGGACTAGGCTAATTGATTAACTAGACTCTTGTATGAATAATTAATCAATTAGTAACCTTTTTGGGCTAGATTAAGTGACCTAAGGCTATGGTGATAATAGGAAGCCTATAAATACCCCTTTAGGGGTTAGGATTTCTATGTCTTATCATTTTCCATTTTCAGTCCAGAAAGAAAACTTTAGCCTCCACCCTTGAGATCTCCACCATCTCAATGCCTAGACATAAGAAAGAGTCATTGGGCAGAAGATCTTGGGTGTACGAGAAACGCATTGGAATCACACAAGCTGCATGCACAAGAACCGCATGGGATGCGCATAGGCTGCATACACGGGAATCACATGTGATGTGCATAGGTCATGTGCATGGGACGTGCATGTGGGTAGCAACACGAGGAGAGATTTTCCAATTTTTCTAAACATGTTCTTCACCGCAATGAATTGATTTGGCAACATCCAAATCCAAGTATGAGCACTTTTTCTCTAGATATTTATTTGATAATGGTTTTTGAAGCCATTATTTTCTATTGCGTTAGATCTAGAGAACCCTAAGGATAGATGCATGCATCCTATGAGATTCGGGACATGGAGAGGGAGTAATCCAGGGTTCCCAACATAAAGGTCCTTTAACTTCTAAGCCTTGTCCTCGTGTAATCACCAATAATAAAAGGAGTCAATTTTCGAAGATTTTCAACATATTCCAGTTTGTTGGCATCCCTTCAAGGTCAATTCCACTAATGTTAAGGTGGCGTAAGGTGATTAGTTTTTCCATCTTTCTTGGTAGATCAATGAGATATTTACAATTTGACAAGATCAACATCTATTAAGTTGAAAAGAGTAGTTACTAATTTAGGTAATCTTCTAATTTGGAGTATGAGAAAGATCTAAGAAGAGTAGACATTTTAGGCTACCGATTGAATTCAACAAGTATGTGAATACAATAATTAAACAAAGACAAAATTTATAAACATCTTAGTGTTAGTAGTAAAAGATGTTAGACTTTCTAGCTCAAGTGACCATTAGCTCCATATTGGTAAGGCCTCCATAGTGGAAGAAAGGTTTGTAAATTATAAGATTAAATTTAGCAATGTATGAAAAATCATGAAGTGTGCTAAATCATGAATAAGATCATGCATTACATACTGTGATTCATGATTGCTAGATTGTTGAAAGAACAACCCTAAAAATAGGTTATCAAAATATATCTCACCAACATTTTCAATTGTGACCTCCTTTCTTGAGCCATCTAGCAAAGTTACTACCATTTATAGCAAGACTAAAGTTTCCTTTCAAATCATAATCCTTAGGGAATATAAAATATAATGCAAAACAAGGCTTCAATTTTGTTGAAGGATAAGGGTAACTCAAGTATAAAGCTGGAAGAATATTACTTTGCTTCAGTGGTATAGCCTATATTTCATTATTTAATACTTCATTATAAGCATTGTTATCCCTCTTAGACCCTAGTAAACCTCCAAGTGTCTTCACGGCCAAAGGCAAACCTTTTCATTTACTTACTATCTCTCTACCAATTATTTCCATGTCTTGGTGTATAACTGAATTTACATTGGTAAAGGCTTGTTGTGCAAATAATAACCAACACTCTTCATAAGGAAGTTCACCAAGGTGATAAGAAGCGGTTGTGCTCATAATTGATGCAACATTTTGGTTACAGGTTGTTACTGTGATTATATTGCCTAGAGTTGCAACTCAAATGGAACCTATAAGACATCCCAATAGTTGGGATTCTCATTCCATACCTCATCTAAAATAAGGAAAAATATTTTTTTCCTTTCATTTTTGCATTCAAACTATGTTGCAACAATTCTAAGTATTCAAAATCATAAGAATTCTTGGTGACGGACTCTAAAATTGATTCTGTCATCCCTACCATATTAAGAGTCCATTTGGTAGTGTTTTTTAAAAAAACATTTTTAACCTAAAAAGTGTTTTTTTTTTTTTTTTTTTTGAAGAAAACTTAATGTTTGGCAAAATTTAGGAAACACTTTTAAAATTTTAAAAACCACTTTGTAGTGTTAAAACATCACTTGTGTTTTTGGGGAAAAACTTAAAAAAAAAAAAAAAACAGTTTTAGAGAAAACATTTCTACTAAATGACATGGGATGCTCTCAATGTCGAAATTCGATAGTAGGGGGTGACCTCCAAGTGCAACCCTATCATTTATTGGAAAAAGAGAGGTGCAAAACCAATAGGAAGATGAGCTATTGCCTAAAAAGGATATAAGACTTTAGTATCAGAAATGGTGTAAGTTATTCCGATAGCATAGTTCAAACTAAGATGCATTATTAAAAATGATTGGTTTGATCACTGTGTTATTGGACTAGTATCAAAATTGCATATTCTTCATCTTTCACTTTTATTGCAAATTCTCACCTCAAACATATCCCAATCCACTTGGAATTCCTCTCCAAATCAAAATCTCCTTCAAAAATCTAGCCAAAATGGATATTACAACTTCATATCATATTCTTGATAAATCAAAACGCAAAACAATAATTCAAACTACGATTCCAAGTGTTTGTCACTTATTCTAATATGTCCACATGAGATATTTGATTAATTTTGATAAGAAATGATAAGAAAGGAATGCAAAATTTCAAATTGAGTTTAGCACATATTTAAGCTAAAAGAAACTAATGAACACTCAAATTTCTTGTTAAACCTAGGTTTTAAATAGGAAAATATTTCAATTATGATTGTTAATCACACCCCTCAACTTAAGCATTGTTAATCTTTAGTAATAAAAGAAAATAATACTAAAAAGATCACTTTAACTAAGAAAAGAGCAAGACTCTTGAGATTTGAGACTCCTTAATTGAACAATCTATAAGCATCACTTTATCCAACCATAGAAACTTATGCAAAAGATATTTAGTTTCCACTAAAATTATTTTAAATTTTATTACTCATTCCATCTTCCTATGTTATTATGTTCATTCCTTTCTTGTGACTTTCAAGATAGTGTCTCCCCTCAATCTAAGTAAGGCTATAAAGCTCCCTAAATTGCTTTAGAAATCACCCGTCTTTTTATCCTTTTTTTTTTCAAATGTCCAATTTAATAATTACTCATATACACACCTCACCTTAGTTTCAGGATGAAATCTCTTTCAAATCACAACTAAAGCATAAGGTGCTTAGTATGTACTTAGTAAATTGATTATTCACATGACAAACCTTCTTATTTAGTGCATTATATGACTTTCCATCTTAATACATATGAAGGTTGTTATTCATGCCTTTATTTGATATCTTTCATTGGCACTAGTTGAGGGGAAAGTTCATAATTCAAGTTAAAAGGAGATTTAATTTACAGGGTGTGCACTATTTAGGTTGAGATTTTGGGTGTTTGGTTGATTTGATTTAAGGGTTAGTTTCAAATTTGGGTAAAAGTAATGATTTGGCATACTTTTGCATTTGCTGCTATTATTTTCTAGGATGATAAAGAAGTCCTTTCATTTTTTTTTTTTTAAAACAACTTTATCTCATTATTCTTTTTTTTTTTCTTTTTATCAATTTTTTGTTTGATCAGTTGAGCAACTTAAAGAAGTTGAAAAAGGTTTAAAATAATTTTAAAAAAATTCTCGACTCATTACAAAGCAAAATTGTTAAGAATTTCTTTGATCATATGATTAAAAAATAGTTTTCTATTTTTAAAAACAAAAAACTAATTTTAAAAATTCATAAGACTATTTGACCCTTATTCTATGTTTCTAGTTTTTAACAATAAAGTGAAATAAATAATAGTTTTTAAAAAATAAGTAGAAATTGTTTTCAATTGTTTTTAAAAACAAAAGGAAAAGATAAAGAAATTTTAAAAAACATAAAAATAAAGTTAAACATAATCTCATTTTTCTTTTCTCTCTACGATACAAAAAATCTTTATATATGATCTTTTTTTGAATTACATGTGCTTTTTTGAATTCGTTTTAACTTCTCTAAATTTTTTTCATTGATCAAATAAATTCAAAATCAAAATATGCTTGATATATAAATTTTTTTAATTTTCAAAAATAATTTGAAACTCAAAAATTGATTTAATTACTATTAGAAAGTCATGAAACTCAATAATATTAAAAAATTATAGACCAAAATTTAATTTTAATGACTTGGTTAGTTTCTTCTTTACATATATCATATTTTTACAAAATAAAAATAAAAAATCACTACATAAATAAACTTCAAATCAAGTAAGATTTAATGCGTTATATTTTTTAACGAATCTAATAATTTTTAGAAATCACTAAAAACTCAAAAGTGATCCAATTAATAACAAAAATTTATGGACAAAAATTGGTCAATAACATCTCTATTGTTTCTCTTTTATATAGAATCATATTTCTCCAATTTTTTTACTAAGCAAATAAACTCTAAGCTTGAATTCATTAATAAGTTTAATAATTTTAAAAAATAATTTAAAATTCAAATAAAAAACTCATTAATACAAGAAATTTATAGATAAAAATTGGTTTACAATGACTTTATTATTTTTTTTTTGCACATAATTATATTTTTATAAATTTTCTCACTAAAGAATGAACTTCAAATCAAGCAACACTTTCTATTGAATTTATTAATGAGTATGAAATTTTTTTAAAATAGTTTGGAACTCAAAAAACAGATATAATAATAATAATAGTAGTAGTAATAGTAATAATATTAATAGACTAAAAATGATATATTATGAGTCTTGATTTTATTGTTTTTCCTACACATACAATTATATTTTTAAAATTTTCTCACTAGGTAAATAGATTGTAAATTAAGTAAAACATAATAAATAATTGAAATTCTTTAATGAATCTTTTAATTTTTAAGAATGATTTAGAATTCAAAAAATTAATCCAATTAATTGCATATTAAATCAAAGCATTTAAAAATATTATTGTAGACCCCCTCCCGGGAATGAGGTTTTTTGGCCATTTTTATTTTGCTATCATGATTACTTTTCTGACCACCCGGGAAACGAGCTGCTTTGGGCGGCCATGGGATGGGATGAGGCGAGCTGCTGGTGGCGGCGAGAGACAGCTTGGAGGAGAAGCTGCCAGTAGAGAAAAAAGATAGGTATTTCTTTGGGGCTTGCCAAGGGGGGAGGGGGGGGCAACGGCTGAAAAAAAAAGGAGAACAGAGAGAGATTTTTATCTAGGGGAAAAAACAGAGGACACCATTAGAAGCCATTTTGGGGTGGACAACAAACAGGTTAGTGAATGCTATGCTTTCGAAATCAATTTTCGTGTTTTATTTCATCTCGCTATACATATTCTCATGATTCTGTTATGTTATTATTTGTCCAAGAACTGATATTTCGCATACTGGTGCATGAGATAAAAATATTGGTTTCAATGTTTTAATATTGAGAAGCAAGTTAACGTGACTGTAAGATGGGATTTTTGCTACCTATTTATGCTACAAATATTCCCAATTTTTTTTCTTTTCTACCCCACCTGGACAAACCAAACAATAGGAAATGAAGATGGAAGAAAAAGGAAAGGGAAAAGGTCTTACAGAGGAGGGGATGTTTGAAAAGAGTATCTGGGTGAGAGAATAAAATATATATATATATATATATATATATATATATATAAAAACAGGGGAATGGGATTTTTTTTTCCGGGATTGGGAGGAAGCTCTCTAGATGAAAGTTGTGTTTAATTGATTCATCCTTGAGGAATGTAGAAGCATCATTTTTGGATAATCTCGCGGGTGCCATTCTCGCCGTCTTCCATCAAAGCCAAGGATTTTTGCCTTTTTGGACGGGAGAAGCTGGTTAACACAGTTCTCGGCGAAGGAAAACGCGTTGATGTATTTTTGTGGAGGAACAAGAAGATCTCCGCCGGAGTTCTTGGCGGAGCTGTGCAGCGATGAGGGGATGCCGGCAAGACTGCACAGTGGGAACATGAAGCTTTTCTCTCTCATGAAATGTCATTAAGGCTAACTCCAATTTGTCTTTGATTTTGGGAGCAGCATTTAATGAGGGCACCATTAGAAGCCTCCATCCTAGTTCTCATCATTAGTCAAATGTGTTTCTTTATTGTTTTATTTTTTTATTTTTTTATTTATCTATTATTATTTTCTTAACCCATAAAAGCTAGCCATCACATGAAAAGCCATCTTGCACTCCATGTTCTAATTTCCATTGTCTCCACGGACACTACCAACCCACTACCAATCTCAATTTTTTTCTCTTTTTTTTTATTTTTTATTATTTCATATGTTGATGTCTTAATTTAATTTTTAAATTTAATCTTTAAAATTCTGAATTCTTTTAAAATTAATTTTTCAAACTTCATTTTCTCAATTTAATATTCAAAACTCTAATTTCCGAAATTTCATTTTTTTATTTTTTAAAATTTAATTTCCAATTTCTAAAATTTCAATTTTTACATTTATTTATTTAATAATTACTATCTTCGTTATTATTATATATTTTATTTTTAAAATTCCATTTTTAAATAATTCTTCAAAATTTTGATTTTCAAATTTAATTCCCAATTTCCGAAATTCTAATTTTCCAATTTTCAAATTTAATTTCTAATTTCTAAATTTTCAATTTTCACATTTGTTTATTTATTTATTTATTATCATCATTTTATTTATTTATTTTCAAAAATTTCACCTTCAAATAAATTCCAAGTTTCCAATTTTTATAATTTAATAGTTCAAAACTCTCAAATAATTTTCAACATTCCAATTTCTTTTAAATTTAATTCCTAAATTCCAATTCCTAAAGTTAATTCCTAAATTCCAATTTTCTAGTGATCTTCGAGATTCCAATTTTCAAATAAGTTTCAAAAATCTAATTTTCTCCCAAATAGTTTTAATTCCGCCCTGACTTTCAAACAATCTTCTGCTCCTCTTGATTTTAATAAGTGTGAACGAATTTTTCATAATTCCAGAATAATGGAATCTGTGACATTAAGTCATGCGAAATAAATGGGCTTTGGTGGGGGCCCAACATATGTGTTTTCCTTATGATTGATTGATTGTTTCTTTGATTTAATTGCATGTGTGATTGATTTTATTCTACTCTATGACATGCTCGGAATTATTCCTTAATTGTGCACTAACCTCACTTTTTGATAAGCGCATTGTGGCTCGTCACCCAGGTAAGTATCTATTCCCATTCCGGTATTTCCATATACATGTTTTGATTCGCCATATGTGCATGATAGTTCCGGGTATTCATTGTTTTCCTCATCAATTGCCATGATTGCTTCATTTTATTAGTAGAGACCCGACTTTAGGGGCTTAGAGGGGTGCTACGGTTTTTATCGTACCTTCCCGATGAGTAACCTGACCCCCGAACCCGATCCGGTTTTTCACAGACCACGTTTTCCAAAATAAGGAGTCACACTTAGGGTTTTTCTTTCTTATTTTGTTCACCCTTTAAAAATAAAACAAAAATAAGTGGCGACTCCAAGTCATTTTCTTAATAAATAAAAATCATAATTTTTCAAATTAAAATCGAGCTCGCTATCGAGTGGGAAACGCATGAGCTGAAATGCGGGGTCCACAAAATGGCGACTCCACTGGAGATCATTTAGAGGGTCAAGCTTGAACTTAAGATGAAGCAAATATGACATTTGATGAGTCGATCAGCGAGTACCTGTCTCTTGATTGCACATTGGGAGTTTTTGATGTATGCTTGGATATTGTGTTGTGACATTGATATGATTGATCATCTTGATTTGGGGCTTCAGATGTCGCTTTTTCTGTACTTCATTGTTATATTAGTTTGGTACATTGACATGCCGATTATCATAGATTGCTCACCTTGTTTTGCTTGGTATAGCGATTTTGTTTCTTCTTGATTATTCTGCTCACTTCACATGCATAGACTCACTATTGTACATCGTTTGACTTGCTGTGTTGTTTTCTCTGACTTGCATATTATCTTGATCGTCCTTTGAGCATGATGTTCATATCGCTATTCATCCTGATAGCTATAGCTTTTTGTGTGGACATGAGTGATATATCCTATACTCTGCTTGACTGTATGATGCATGACTGCCCTCCTTCTGCATGATTGCATGTCGTTTGTCTATGTGGGTCTCACTTCTATCCCCCTACCTCCAACTCTCTTGGTGTTGGTCATTCCTTTCATCTCGGTTCTCATTATTGCAAGTGTGAGACCTTCTGTGTGCTTGCTCTTTGACCGAGCCGGAGATTAGGAGTAGGGTCTAGCGACGGGCTATATCGATGCACGGGAGCATTCTGGAGGAGAGCGACACTGATGTCGGGAGGAGTCCGATCATTGAAGACCTGTATAGCCCGGAGCTAGGTTTCATGGATATTCGTGTGACCAGTGTGTTTTTTCTCCTGTTTTAGCTTCTTAGGGTTTTCGGATGCACCCACACCGTTCACTGTGCACTCTAGTTGACCATTGAGCGTTGAGAGTTTGAGAGGTTTCACCATAGGAAACCCCCTGGGATGTCGAGGTAGTGCATGTGTGGAAGTGATGACCACCTTGCATGGAAGCGCCCCGTCTCTTCGGAGGTGTGCAAAGGGTTGCGTACCGCCGGAGGGTACGATCGCTTCTGCTAGGGATCTTTAAAATCCACCCATATCCATTTAGAACCACTTTGACCTTGTAGGTTGAGCCGTAGATCCTCCGATTAGGACTCCCTCCCTACACGTGGGTGCATCTGAGGGCCTTCAGAGCCTCTTTAGTTACAGTTCGGATTTGACATTCCCTCTTTTTAGTCTCCAGTTGAGAGTGCTCGGAGATCGGTTTGAGTTTGAGTACGGTTGGATCACCTTTCGTCTTGTCGCCTTAGTTTACGCTTTTCACTCGATGAGTTTGTCATGTTTTCTCCTTAGGGCTTTCGTTTTTCTTTTTTGGCTCGACGCATCCTTTCACTTTGTTGACACTTACTTGATACTTCGGGATATGTTCATCCATCATGATCTTCTTGTTTTCGCACTGTACACCTATCACGATCCCAATACCTCATTCTTTGTTTGATCCTTGATTCAATTTTCGACTCGATGCTCATATTCTCATTACGGAAAGGTGAAATGCACGTTTTCATATTCACACTTTTTTCGAGAGAGTTGTCTTGATCACCTTACCATTTTTTTGTCTTATGGAGCTCGAGTTGAAGGTTGATTCAAGGATATGTGGTTATAAATGGAGTATTGATCTCGTGATAATGTGTTTTTCACACCTCTTTTATCTCAGATTATTGATGGAGATTCTCTAGTCACATTTGTAGCCATCTCACAGTAGACACCTTTATGACTCCAGAGTTCTCGTCATATATCCAGATTTTTTATTGCCACCTCAGGACCATGTGCTTGTATGTTGTATTATCGTCTTTTAGTGTTCTATCTCGTGTCCTTCATCCGTTTTGTTTACATTGTAGGGAGTCAGTTTAGGGGTCGGTTGAGTCTGGAGTTACATTCCTGGAGGAGAGTTCGAGGACGATTGATCAGAGCAGATTCATATCCGAGTTCAGATAGTTCAGTTGAGATGTCAGACGAGCTAGCTTCTACACTTGCTTCCATTCAGGAATTCATGGCTGGAGTCAGTAGACGCTTGGATCAGTTAGAGAGTTCTCGCCAGGATCCTCATCCGGCTGGCGTGGTCACTGACGAGACGATTCCTCATGCATCTCAGACAGCACAGACTCGTCCACCTGGGGTTTCACTTGGTACTCCATTCCATCTAGCAGATCATTATGAGACCATTCCACCACCTACTGTCACAGTCCCGCCTCCCATGGTTCCTACTATTGAGGATACTCGATTGGCCGAGCAGGAGGCCAAGGTTGAGAGGCTTGAGTCCATGATGAGACGGATCAGATTGCAGGACGGAGGTTTGACTTGGGATGACAGAGATGGCATACCGGCGGCTAGCTTGCCCGCCAAGTTTCGCATGCCAGACATCGAGCGTTACAGTGGGATTGGTTATCCCAAGATCCACTTGAGATTATACAGCACTGTCATGAGGGCGCACGGGATAGATGATGCACAGCTGGTGGCCCTCTTTCCCATGTCACTTAGTGGGGCAGCTCAGAGATGGTTTGCTTCAGTTGAGCCTTCGAGACTCCGCACTTGGGAGGATGTGGCTCGTGAGTTCCTGACCCAGTTCGCTTTCAGTGCCGATATTGACGTATCTAGACGAGAGTTAAAGGCCACCAGACAGAGGCCAGATGAGTCTATTTCTTCCTTTATCACTCGTTGGAGGGCGAAGGTGGTTGGTATGATAGACCGGCCTAAGGAGCAGGATCAGATTGATATGGTTCTTCGGAACCTACAGCCGAGGTTTGCTAGGCGTCTGGTGGGCATCCCATTTCAGGATCTTAGGAGTTTGGTTCATGCTGCTTTCAGTGTAGAGGAGGCTATGGCTCGAGGATTATGGACAGATACTGCTACTTCCCCTGACAGTAAAGGGAAGAAGCTGATTGGACCATTGACCAGATCTGGAGAGGTTGGTGCTATTAGCTATCGGCACCAGAGGCCCGCGCATCACTTTGCTTATAGGCCTCCTACAGTCAGAGCTCCTTTCTCTCTTCCACAGTGTCAGTATCAGTTGGATTATGCTCAGGAGCCTTACATTGCTCAGACTAGCATGCAGCCGCGACCACCACATCCGAGAGCCGCTACTCACCCACCGCCTAGACCATATACACAGAGGCCCCCGAGACAGTTCACTCCCTTGGGCATGACCTTGACTAGAGCTTTTGAGAAGCTCAGAGATGCTGGAGTGATTGCTCCTTTGGCGCCGAGACCTTTGCCCCATCCTATTCCTCCTCATTTCCGTTCACATGAGCACTGCTTGTATCATCAAACCTCGGGGCACGATACTGAGCGTTGTTTAGCACTCCATCATGCGATACAGGATTTGATCGATTCAGGGGTGGTTGACTTGGCTAGGCCAAGTGTGACCACCAATCCCCTGCCTGCACATTCTACACATGCAGTTCCTCCTCCTCCTCGTCTTCAGTAGATTGATTTGGATGTTGATGGTATTGATGGTCGCATGGTATTTTGGGACACCTCGGGTTGGGGACTTTGTTTCAGTTGACGTGGGTACATCATTTTGCAACGATTTAGCTCAGAGCACCTTCCATTTTGATTTATGGTCGTCATCAGAGTCGTTCCCGATCTGTCGGGTCCAGTGTTTAGCTCATCAGAGTCGCTTTGTCGAGTCCAGTTTGGTTCAGAGTCGTTGTTTGTAGTTCATGTTGAGAGTCTAATCTTTTGTAGTCCTCTATCGCTTCACACATGATGTACTCATTTGGTTCATTTAGTGATATGATCTTTTTATTTTGAGTATGTGTTATTCTCTTTTCTAATGAGTATGTTTTGCATATCTTGCGTTGATGTGTGCTATGCTTTTGATTTGAGACATATTTTCACTTATACATCATGATCACTTTAGTCTAACCTATCATGGAGGATATTGAGCCTTTTGACCTAAGATTAGGAGATCGACTTAGGGAGTTCGAGACTGTGACCCATTTCACCTTTCGTTCAGAGCAGTACCATATCCATATCCATATCCATACCCTGACTCTGTGGACTTGACGACCTACCCATTTTGAGCCTGACATGACACCACCCTTTGGTACCATTACACGACTTTACTACCCTTGTTCGCCTTATCATGCTACAGTACCATGGTCTTTTCTTTCCATCATTTCCTAGATCTGACTAGGTAGAGTCCGAGATGGTTAGACCCGAGGTGAGCTTTACACGATGATAGATGGATCATGATGAGAGAGTGGCTTGATTGTTTGACGATATTGTTGAGATAGAGGGGTTATCATGGAGCATCTAGATTTGAGTCATTGCACGCGACTTTAGAGAGTCGAGATGATTAGAGATGGTGATTTTATGAGACGATGGTGAGTGGCTTATGATGATGGAGTGAGGTGATTATCAGAGGACATTGACGGTTATCATAGAGCATTAGTGGGAGCTTTTCGCACGATTTCAGAGGAGTCGCCATGACTATGTTGGATGGATGCCAGTCTTTAGTATTGACCATGTGAGATATTGAAAGCATGATGTTCGAGGTTTTGGTCAAAGGATGGGTGGCCATCATTTCATGAGTCTATTTACTTTATCACCCTCACATATAGAGTTACCCGTTGCTAGCCCTTTGAGCCTCACACAAGTACATAGTCTTTTCTTTCATCACCTCATTTACCTATTACACCGGGTTGGGGACCCTGTAGTGTTTGCATGCTATGTTTAGATACGTCATGAGTTCCAGACCTGACATACATATTCGAGCCTCATTCTTCACTCTTCATTGTGATATTTTCCACTTGGACATCATTTCATCACTATTTTTCGATATCATATATCACCACTTGTGATATTCGTTCTCTGTCTTTTCCTTTCCTCATTGATTACTCGACATTATCCTTGTTTCACCTTGGGTGATGGTTTTTCACACGTCACTGCATGGAGGATTGTCACATCCTCTCCTATCATTCACCCCATGGGCAGTGGTTCAGAGATGTTATTTTGAGAGGTTGTCTTGTTAGTGAGGATTCATGCTGCATTCGTATGTGGAGAGGGTTTGATCATTTGGGTATGTATTTTCGTGGGAGTTCATTCATTATTGATCAGAGTATGCGCAAAAAAAAAAAAAAAAATGTATTGTTCATTATACCGTTTTCCATTGAGCACATGTATGAATGTGCTAGTTTGCTTTATTGAGTTCATGTGTTAGAGAGAGTTCGTATGAGAGCTTATTTATGAGATTCTATCTTGGTATATATTTTGGGTGAGAGTATGAGTCATCCATTCGATTTTTGTGAGAGAGACGAGCGACTTTTCTTTAGTATCTCTGGGTCCCTATTCTACCATCATTTCATCTATTTCGGATGTGACTACTTTCTATGCTTTGATGTAGGTTGACCATCACTCATTTTTCTATCTCTTTGTTTTTTTGTATCTTTGTTTTGTTCCTCCATTCCACCCTAGCTCTTCTGATTTCTTTCTTTTCTCATCCTGCTTGATGTTTGACTTGGGATTGGTACACGCACATCATACTTGTTCATTCGATGTGACCATTCATTTACATCACTTTTCGTGTGGAGACCCTTAGGTCTGGGACTCATGACATTTTCTACGCATTGCATCTCATGCATGAGGGGTAGGGAGATTATATCATTGGGATATTTGAGTCTAGTTTCCTTTCGTTTCTTTCACCCTATTACCTTGGCCTACGTTACGTCCCGTGTCTGAAGACCACCCTGAGGCCATTACTTCACATTGTGTTTGACGACTCACACATGGGCAGTACTCGAGCTTGGTTGGTGATTATTTCTCGGAGCATGATGGATGTAGAGTTGAGATGATGATTTACACTGGGGCATACCCCTATCATCAGTGATGGATTTTCAGAGGCGCCGTTATCTACACTGGGGCATACCCCCCTCATCGATGACGTTTTCTTTCGGGATGATGCTTTACACTGAGGCATAGTCAGTTTGTTTCTTTGTGTGGATTATGATGGATTAGGAGTTGTGGGATGACCCTACACTGGGGCATAGCCACTTCAGAGAGGGAGATACAGTCACTCTACTCGATACTCTGCATTGTGACACACTCTACTCATTGATGGTAGATTTTTGAGATGACGATTTGTTTTGAGGCATAGCCCTCTCATCGGTGATGGACTTTGATTTTTCATTGGAGCATAGTCACTTCAGGTGGTTTACACTGGGGCATAGCCACCTCATTCACATTCATAGAGCCCGGGGATTCTTATTCGTATGGATCATGTTGAGATATTATCATTTTTGGCAGTGAGACTTGAGATTGATTGATTTGTTGACGTATACACTAGCATGATCTTCTCCAGCAGTTGTCGACTCGGATGCACTGCTTTACGCTGGGGCATATCCATCTTTTGGAGAGAGATCAGATTGGTTCTTTACATTGGAGCATCTACTAGATGATATGGAGATTATTGGATTATTTCATGTTGTCCTCATTGCATACTGGGGCATAGCCACCTAGTTGAATGTTTTGACATCGAGATTTGACTTTCCGATCATGGTTATTACTTCTGATGGATTATGGAGCTATTGGCACCTCGGGTCTAGTCTTCTCGGCATACTTGGACGATCTTGGATACATACCTTTCATCTCATACTCAGTTATTTCACCCTGGATACTTTCATGCCTCCTATCATACCAGAGCCTGATCATCACCTTATTTTATCCTACACATCCCACCGTGACGCATGACCTCACCCTTTTCTCGATTAGGAGGAGACGTAGATCAGTCCTCGATCACCTTGGTTGTGTTTTCATACATCTTTTGGACCTTAGGTTCAACATCTTCCATGATGGCAAGGCCTAACAGATTGTTGATTTAGTAGTGATGATGCTTTCATTTTGACAGTTGGCATGATTGAGTGTTGATTTGCTTGTTGTTCTCATTTTGAGCACTGGTCATCATTGTTTTTATTCGTCAGTTATTTCTGTTTAGTCAGCATGGTGTCACGATACATGGTCCTGTTTGGCATTACTTATTCGAGGTTGGACATTTTCGTTACATGATGGATGAGCATATCTCTGAGTACAGTAGTTTTGAGGCATTTTGCATCTCTGTCTGTTCATCATCACATACTGGGGCATACCCCCTCTCTGAGAGCATTGGACCTTCCACAGGTTTCATTCACTTTTGATCTAGTTGTCGACCCCGAGAGTTGCATATTGGGGCATACCCTCCTTCTCCGAGTTCATCGGACCTTTCACAAGCTTCATTATCTTTCGACCTAGTTGTCGATCCTCATGAGTTGTCATACTAGGGCATATCCCCTCCGGTCGGGTCTGTTGGTATCTTCATCTTAGCATCCTTTGGCTTTCGGCCACTTGATCGGATTATTCATCCTGTCAGTTTCAGTTTAGTTTGAGTCGGGGTCGCAACTATATCGATCGGCCATCTTCCTATCAGTTCAGTTCGAGTCGGGACCGCACCTATATCGATCGGTCATTGTCTTGTCAGTTAAAGTCCGGGGCCTCACCTATATCGATCGGCCATCTTCCTATCAGTTCAGTTTGAGTCGGGACCGCACCTATATCAATCGGCCATCTTCCTGTCAATTCAGTTTGAGTAGGGACTGCACCTATATCGATCGGTCATTGTCTTGTCAGTTAGAGTCTAGGGCCGTACCTATATTGATCGGCCATCTTCCTATCAGTTCAGTTAGAGTCGGGACCGCACCTATATCGATTGGCCATCTTCCTATCAGTTCAGTTTGAGTCGGGACCGCACCTATATCGATCGATCATTCGTCGTGTCAGTTTGAGTCGGGGTCGCACCTATATCGATCGGCCATCTCCTTGTCATGTCAGTTAGAGTCTGGGGCCGCACCTATATCGATCGGCCATCTCCTTGTCAGTTCAGTTGGAGTCGAGACCGCACCTATATCAATCAGTCATCATCTTGTCAGTTTAAGTCGGGGCCGCACCTATATCGATCGGCCATCTCCTTGTCATGTCAGTTAGAGTTTGGGGCCGCACCTATATCGATTGGTCATTTGTCGTGTCAGTTTGAGTCGGGGTCGCACCTATATCGATCGGCCATCTTCCTGTCAATTCAGTTTGAGTCGGGACCGCACCTATATCGATCAGTCATTGTCTTGTCAGTTAGAGTCTGGGGCCGTACCTATATTGATCGGCCATCTTCCTATCAGTTCAGTTTGAGTCGGGACCGCACCTATATCGATCGGTCATTGTCTTGTTAGTTAGAGTCTGGGGCCGCACCTATATCGATTGGCCATCTTCCTATCAGTTCAGTTTGAGTCGGGACCGCACCTATATCGATCGATCATTCGTCGTGTCAGTTTGAGTTGGGGCCGCACCTATATCGATCGGCCATCTTCCTATCAGTTCAGTTCGAGTCGGGGCCGCACCTATATCAATCGGCCATCTTCCTATCAGTTTAGTTTGAGTCGGGACCGCACCTATATCGATCGGTCATTGTCTTGTCAGTTAGGGTCTGGGGCCGCACCTATATCGATTGGCCATCTTCCTATCAGTTCAGTTTGAGTCGGGACCGCACCTATATCGATCGATCATTCGTCGTGTCAGTTTGAGTTGGGGCCGCACCTATATCAATCGGCCATCTTCCTATCAGTTCAGTTTGAGTCGGGACCGCACCTATATCGATCGGTCATTGTCTTGTCAGTTAGGGTCTGGGGCCGCACCTATATCGATAGGCCATCTCCTTGTTAGTTCAGTTGGAGTCGGGGCCGCACCTATATCGATCGGCCATCTCCTTGTCATGTCAGTTAGAGTCTGGGGCCGCACCTATATCGATCGGCCATCTCCTTGTCAGTTCAGTTTTCGGGACCGCACCTATATCAATCGGTCATTTGTCTTGTCAGTTTTGAGTCGGGGCCGCACCTATATCGATCGGCCATCTTCCTATCAGTTCAGTTAGAGTCGGGACCGCACCTATATCGATCGATCATCATCGTGTCAGTTAAATTCGGGACCACACCTATATCAATCGGTCATTTGTCTTGTCAGTTTTGAGTCGGGCCGCACCTATATCGATCGGCCATCTTCCTATCAGTTCAGTTTGAGTCGGGACCGCATCTATATCGATCGGTCATTATCATGTCAGTTTGAGTCGGGGTCGCACCTATATCGATCGGCCATCTCCTTGTCATGACAGTTCAGTTTCTGGGACCGTACCTATATCGATCGGTCATTCGTCGTGTCAGTTTGAGTTGGGGTCGCACCTATATCGATCGGTCGTCTTCCTATCAGTTCAGTTTGAGTCGGGACCGCACCTATATCGATCGGTCATTATCGTGTCAGTTTGAGTCGGGGCCGCACTGATATCGATCGGCCATCTCCTTGTCATGTCAGTTCAATTTCTGGGACCGCACCTATATCGATCGGTAATTATCGTGTCAGTTTGAGTCGGGGTCGCACCTATATCGATCGACCATCTTCTTATCTTTTATCTTGTCATGTCTGTTTGAGTCAGGGCCGCACCCATATCGATCGGTCATTTTCCTATCAGTTTGTGTTTAGTTTGAGTCGGGACCACACCCATATAGATCGATCATTCATTCTTCCTATCAGGTCAGTTCGACGTCCAGGTCTTTGTTTCAGTATGACATTCAGAGTCACATTTCCAGATTTGGCATTTAAAGCCATTGTGCATAGTCATCCAGACATTTTTTTTAGTCACCATCTCCCTTCATTTTGGGCGTTTAGAGTCGTTTTCTTCACCTGGTTACTTGGTGCTTATCGCCTATTCATCATTGCTCTTCTAGACTTTCCCTTCCACTGCACATGACATACTTCTTTGAGTTTGTGACACATATTTCGATCATGTCGTTGGGCACCCTACACTTGGCATTCTCGTATAGTTCACATAGGGCAGTCTCCTTCGGGCACATTCTTTCTTGTACTCCAGGGTGGTTCGACCGTTACTCATCTTTGACATTGATCTTCGAGTCACTTTTGGAGACGTCTTAGAGGGAGTTTGGATCCCTAGTGAGGGAGCTTGGATCCCTAGTGTGGCTGCAGAGGCATTTTGAGACATCATTTTGTTTTAGGATTAGAGCCTTTGTGTTAGTCTGCTAGCCTGAGTGAGTTTGCATTTCACTATTATCCCTATGGGGGTCTCCTTGGTTCTTCGGTAGAGTTCACTTCATTCTACTCACTATTCATACTTTCTTTTCACTCCAGTGTTCATTTCTTATACTCGTGAACTCTACCGAAGAGGGGCATATTTGTAGACCCCCTCCCGGGAATGAGGTTTTTTGGCCATTTTTATTTTGCTATCATGATTACTTTTCTGACCACCTGGGAAACGAGCTGCTTTGGGCGGCCATGGGATGGGATGAGGCGAGCTGCTGGTGGCGGCGAGAGACAGCTTGGAGGAGAAGCTGCCAGTAGAGAAAAAAGATAGGTATTTCTTTGGGGCTTGCCAAGGGGGGAGGGGGGGAGGGGGGGCAACGGCTGAAAAAAAAAAGAGAACAGAGAGAGATTTTTATCTAGGGGAAAAAACAGAGGACACCATTAAGAGCCATTTTGGGGTGGACAACAAACAGGTTAGTGAATGCTATGCTTTCGAAATCAATTTTCGTGTTTTATTTCATCTCGCTATACATATTCTCATGATTCTGTTATGTTATTATTTGTCTAAGAACTGATATTTCGCATACTGGTGCATGAGATAAAAATATTGGTTTCAATGTTTTAATATTGAGAAGCAAGTTAACGTGACTGTAAGATGGGATTTTCGCTACCTATTTATGCTACAAATATTCCCAATTTTTTTTCTTTTCTACCCCACCTGGACAAACCAAACAATAGGAAATGAAGATGGAAGAAAAAGGAAAGGGAAAAGGTCTTACAGAGGAGGGGATGTTTGAAAAGAGTATCTGGGTGAGAGAATAAAATATATATATATATATATATATATAAACAGGGGAATGGGATTTTTTTTTCCGGGATTGGGAGGAAGCTCTCTAGATGAAAGTTGTGTTTAATTGATTCATCCTTGAGGAATGTAGAAGCATCATTTTTGGATAATCTCGCGGGTGCCATTCTCGCCGTCTTCCATCAAAGCCAAGGATTTTTGCCTTTTTGGACGGGAGAAGCTAGTTAACACAGTTCTCGGCGAAGGAAAACGCGTTGATGTATTTTTGTGGAGGAACAAGAAGATCTCCGTCGGAGTTCTTGGCGGAGCTGTGCAGCGATGAGGGGATGCCGGCAAGACTGCACAGTGGGAACATGAAGCTTTTCTCTCTCATGAAATGTCATTAAGGCTAACTCCAATTTGTCTTTGATTTTGGGAGCAGCATTTAATGAGGGCACCATTAGAAGCCTCCATCCCAGTTCTCATCATTAGTCAAATGTGTTTCTTTATTGTTTTATTTTTTTATTTTTTTATTTATCTATTATTATTTTCTTAACCCATAAAAGCTAGCCATCACATGAAAAGCCATCTTGCACTCCATGTTCTAATTTCCATTGTCTCCACGGACACTACCAACCCACTACCAATCTCAATTTTTTTCTCTTTTTTTTATTTTTTATTATTTCATATGTTGATGTCTTAATTTAATTTTTAAATTTAATCTTTAAAATTCTGAATTCTTTTAAAATTAATTTTTCAAACTTCATTTTCTCAATTTAATATTCAAAACTCTAATTTCCGAAATTTCATTTTTTTATTTTTTAAAATTTAATTTCCAATTTCTAAAATTTCAATTTTTACATTTATTTATTTAATAATTACTATCTTCGTTATTATTATATATTTTATTTTTAAAATTCCATTTTTAAATAATTCTTCAAAATTTTGATTTTCAAATTTAATTCCCAATTTCCGAAATTCTAATTTTCCAATTTTCAAATTTAATTTCTAATTTCTAAATTTTCAATTTTCACATTTGTTTATTTATTTATTTATTATCATCATTTTATTTATTTATTTTCAAAACTTTCACCTTCAAATAAATTCCAAGTTTCCAATTTTTATAATTTAATAGTTCAAAACTCTCAAATAATTTTCAACATTCCAATTTCTTTTAAATTTAATTCCTAAATTCCAATTCCTAAAGTTAATTCCTAAATTCCAATTTTCTAGTGATCTTCGAGATTCCAATTTTCAAATAAGTTTCAAAAATCTAATTTTCTCCCAAATAGTTTTAATTCCGCCCTGACTTTCAAACAATCTTCTGCTCCTCTTGATTTTAATAAGTGTGAACGAATTTTTCATAATTCCAGAATAATGGAATCTGTGACATTAAGTCATGCGAAATAAACGGACTTTGGTGGGGGCCCAACATATGTGTTTTCCTTATGATTGATTGATTGTTTCTTTGATTTAATTGCATGTGTGATTGATTTTATTCTGCTCTATGACATGCTCGGAATTATTTCTTAATTGTGCACTAACCTCACTTTTTGATAAGCGCATTGTGGCTCGTCACCCAGGTACGTATCTATTCCCATTCCGGTATTTCCATATACATGTTTTGATTCGCCATATGTGCATGATAGTTCCGGGTATTCATTGTTTTCCTCATCAATTGCCATGATTGCTTCATTTTATTAGTAGAGACCCGACTTTAGGGGCTTAGAGGGGTGCTACGGTTTTTATCGTACCTTCCCGATGAGTAACCCGACCCCCGAACCCGATCCGGTTTTTCACAGACCATGTTTTCCAAAATAAGGAGTCACACTTAGGGTTTTTCTTTCTTATTTTGTTCACCCTTTAAAAATAAAACAAAAATAAGTGGCGACTCCAAGTCATTTTCTTAATAAATAAAAATCATAATTTTTCATATTAAAATCGAGCTCGCTATCGAGTGGGAAACGCATGAGCTGAAATACGGGGTCCACAATTATGTTCGTAATTAAATACTAAATGAATGCATATATTGAAAACCTTGACTTTTAAAAAAATTAACTTTAATTGTTATTTGTTCTAAATAAAATATTACACAACTTTGTCTTTTTGAAGGAGGCCAAGAGAACAATTATTATTTTTAAATTATGATTATTTATTTTAAACAAAAAATTACAAAATATTAATATCCATATTTTTCTAACATATACTAAAATAGTATATTTTACAAAAATATAATTTATGATTTTATTATAATATTACTATGCATGTTTTATTAAAATTTATTTATTTATAATTACAAAAATGTTTTATTTTTAATAAGACTTAAATTAAATTTAATTAAGATTATATAAATTGAATTTACAATGTTTTTACAAAATCAAAATAGAAAAATTATTTTTAAAAATAACTTATCCAAACAAGTTATTTGTTTTTTATCTTTAAAAATAACTTGTCAAACATTCTTATTTTTATTTTTTTTACTAAAAACAAATTTTAAAAACAAGCATTAGAAAACATGGCCAAATGACCCTTAATTTTCATGATTTTTATAAGTCATTTTCTTTTTGAATAAAAAAACTATTGAAAAAAAAAAAGAGTTGAAAAGAGCTTATTAGTTGCATTTAGAATAATTCTAAACTCCTTTTTTTTTTTTCTTTTTTTGGTAAGTTAAACTTGGAGTTGAGATGTAAAGACAGATTTCATTAGGTCTCCATTGTTTTTTGCTGATACATAGTGTTCCATTGTCAGAGTTTTTTGCACCATGGACTACGTACAAAGAGAGTTAAACTTTCCAAATTTAAAGTTCTTAAATTGAGAG
The DNA here is from genome assembly GCF_030704535.1 of Vitis vinifera. Lineage (NCBI taxonomy): Eukaryota > Viridiplantae > Streptophyta > Magnoliopsida > Vitales > Vitaceae > Vitis > Vitis vinifera. Next base: position 11,368,138 of record NC_081817.1, read on the forward strand.
TGTGCTTAGTAGTGTTTTTATTTGAAGTGTTTTTGTAAAAGTTACCCATCAAGTGTTTTTTCTTAAAAAAAAAAAGAAAAAAAAAACATTGTCAAACAAACTCTAAGTTTAAAAGTGGAAGACATATTTAATTTGAGCTTATTTGTGACTCAATGGTTCGAAACTAAGCTTTAATTTTGGAAAAATTACTTAATAGGAAAAGCTAGGGGTGAAAATGACTTGAAGGGATTACCTAAATTGATAAGTCCTTTGAAAACACAATTTTTTTATCAAATTGATTTGTCATTTGACTCAAAATTTTTAAAATACAACTTGTTAGAAAAGAAAGAAAGGGAAAAAAAAAACCATATGCACATCCATTGTTGCAATGCCCCTCTCTGCCCAATCTTTTCTTTTCTCCACATCGTTGGGGTGTCTTCATTGTTGTAAAAGTCATTTTGTACTTATATTTCACCATCATTATGGTGCCTTCTCCGTCTAAGCCTTCCTTTTCTCGTCATCGTTAGGGTGTCTTTGTCGATGTTATTATATTCTCTGTGTCATTTTCAACCTCATCTTTCTTATCCTATGCCAAATACTTTCTTGTAATTTTTTTCATTTAAATTTGAGAAATATTTTTTCTATGATTTCACTTTCTAAGGTTCATTTTAGGTACTTGTTCACACCAATTTGAATTTCCAAGGTTCTGACCCACTAAAATCATGTTGTGTTGTGGTTTACGGTCAAATGATCATTATACGGTTTTAGAATATTTATCTTCATTGTTACTTGGTGGTTTTTTTAATGATCCATTTGGTTGTCAAGAAAACATCATAAAATGTAGGAGAATAAAATTTTAAAAATTCAAAGAAAATATAATTTTTATTTTTTAAAAATTCAGTAATTTTAATATTTAAGAACCGTTAAAAACTTAAGTATGACGCATTAAGTGAGAAAGGTAGTTTGAGAGTATCTTGAAAAATAACGGGAAATGCATGAAATTCTAAATATGTTTCATGCCCAAATTGTTACCACCAAATAATAAAAATATAGTTTTAAAAAATGAGAAATTATATATACATCCATCTAATATTTTTATGGGTTAATTTCATTAAGACCCCTAAAGTTTAGTGTAAATATATTAAGTGATCATAGGTTTCAAATTTCATCACCCTATAAATATATTTTATATATAAAATTTATTTTTTAAAGAATAAAATTTAGTTTTTAGAAAATTGTTTTGTACTCCTCTTTAAAATATTTTTATCTAAAATTTCTCTAAAAAATAATTTTTATAAAAGGAATAAATTTATAGGGGTGTTAGTCGACTAATTTGAAACTAATGATGGTTAGGTGTATTTATACTAAACCTCAGGGATCTCAATGAAATTAATTCATATTTCTATACATCTAACTTATTTAGACATTCACCTTAAAACATAAATCCTCCTCTCACACCCACCTAAATATCACCAATATATTGAAAAATTCTCTTTTTTTTTCCAAAAAAATTTCTTCTCCTAAACTTATTTGTCAATTAAAAAAAAGCGTAGTTAATTGAAAACTAATTCCAAGTTTTTTTATGTGTTTTTTTTAATCCATATGCTAATATATTATTTGTTTCACATGAATATAATTTAGCGTTTGTTATTTATATAATTTTTAACAAATATTTGTCTAAAAATAATAATAAAAAAACGTTTAGGATTAACTTAAAAGTGATTTAGAAGTGAAACCCTTTGAAAAGATGAAAGAAAATTGAACAAAATAGAAAAAAAATCATGGATGCAAGAACCTCAAAAACAGGACACCCTTAAAGGGATATGGAGGTATACCATTGGATGTCTAGATACTAAAAAAAAATAGTGTTACACTTCAAAAACCATCAAACCTTCCAATTTCAAACACTCTTGATTTTTATCAACACCTCAAAAAAGTGAAAAAAAAATACACAAAAGTAATAAAAATACACTTCTAGCATCATCTATAAATGACTATTTGTTTATCTATTATTTGTTCAAAATTTAGTTAGGATTTTGAAGCAATTAGAAGAGAGATAAATGTATGTTGAACTTTAATGGTATTTTGATCGTTTTATTAAAGGGCATTTTTGTCTTAAAAATATCCCAAACCAAGCAAATATGAAAAGTAATTAAATGGATGCAGGTATAATTTCTTTTAAAAATAAGAATTTCTTAAAACATAACCCTTTTAAATTTAAGGTGATTCATGCCAAAGGAGAAAGTGAAAATATATTTATCAAATATGTTTCTAAATAACATGTGTGCTGGTGAAGTTAACATGTTCTTTTGATTTTTAGTTCATTGTAGGCTTTCAACTAATAAATTGTTTCCATACAGAAGTATACACATTAATGTTATATATATATACTAGTAAGAAATATGAAAAAAGTACAATAAAAAAATTAATATGTGAATTTATTATTTCAAGACTTTATATAGAAATCAGGTAGAGATCGAAAATCAAATAATTGAATTAAACATGAAACCAAATTTAAAAAATAAATGGAATTAGATATAAATAAGATCACACTTTTTGGCACCAAATTTTATGATAATAAAATTATTTTTTAACCAATTTTCTTATATTAAAAAAATAAATAAATACCATCTTGGTCCTTAACATAACATTTATCAATCTTAATTTAAACCCATCATTTCTTTCTTTTACACTAAATTTGTAAATTTTTTTGAATTAATTATTTTATATATAATTTAAATACTTTTTTTCTTTTATGTGAGAGATTTTGAATAGAAATCATAACAAAAATGACTTAATTTGAGGAAGAAATTTATGGATTAAAAAAAAAAGAAAAATCTTTAAAAAAAAAATAAAAATAAAAATAACGGATAGCATACTTGAAAGAGCTGAAGAGAAAATTTTGAAAAGAATAAAGAATGACAAAAGAAGAGAAAAAATTTCAAACTTTAAAGATGAAAAATGAAATGATTACAAGAAATTTGAAAAGTTTTCGAACTTTTATTTATAAATTTTTATAACATGGATTATATTAATAGTGTGGTTTTAAAGATAATGAAATTTATAACTTTTAAGACATTTTTGGAATGAAAAAAGTGAAAAGTAAATAAAAAAATTAATGATTGGTTTATGATACATTTTCTTTTAAAGAAAATAAAATATATATATATATGTGGACCCCGCATTTCGGCTCATGCGTTTTCCACTCGACAGCGAGCTCGATTTTTATTTTAAAATGATTTTATTTATTAAAAAATGACTTGGAGTTGCCACTTATTTTTGTTTTATTTTTAAAAAGGTAAACAAAATAAGAAAGAAAACCTTAAGTATGACTCCTTATTTTGTAAAAGGTGGTATGTGAAAAACCAGATAAGACTTGGGGGTCAGGTTACTTATCGGGAAGGTACGATAAAGATCGTAGCACCCCTCTAAGTCCCTAAAGTCGGGTCTCTATTAATAAAATGAAACTGACGTAGCAATTGATGAGGTAATCAATGAATAATCAGTATGATCGCACGTATGAGAATCAGAACATACATAGAGGATGACCAGAGTGAGAGTGGGTACATACCTGGTCAGCAAACGGCATATAGCAATCTGACAATCTAAAATATTGGTTTTAGGTTTAAATTTAAACTAATTATATTTATAACTAATTAGTTACAACAACACTATATTGATATAGAAAAAATAATGTATTAAAAAAAATTACAATCTAAACCTCCAATCAAAATAATTTTTAAAAATTGAACATTCACATGATTTAAAATTTGAACTTAAAAAATTGGTTTTAGGTTTAAATTTAAAGTTATGATCACCAACTACTATTTTGACTATTTAAAAAAAAAATCAAAAATCATGATTACCAATTACAGTTTTGTGATGTGAATACCTACATGAATATGACACACATCACATTGAAAATTATTTTGAGAATAAAATTATTTTATGAATTTTCTGTTTTAAAGAAATCATTTTTTGCCCAAAACTCCCATTAGTACCCAATAAGAAACATTTTTCCTATTATCAATGAATTTACAAAAATATTCCAAAAGCATTTTCATCTATTTACCAAAACAATTAAATTAAATAGTGAATTGATTGGAAAAACAAATGTATTTTCTTTCTACAATTCTATATTTTAAGAAGTGGAAAAACAAATTCTTTTAGGTTGGCATTTTAAGTTTAACATTTTAAGTCTTTCCATTCCATTTTGATCCCATTTTGAAAGGAGAAAAATGGAAAAAAAAATATTTTTGTTGTATTTAAGTAATTTTCCAATTATTTACCCACTTGAAGTCGTATTATATTTTGTTCAAGTGCATAACTGCCTTTAATTTTTACACAAAGTTACAAAATAATATAATGTTCTTCATTATGAGGGTATAAAATAGTATATTTATAACTAATTATATTTATATTGAGTGTAGTGCCAAATATTTTAATAAAATTATCAAAATATATTTTTATATCAAATTAAAGACCTCAATTATTTAATTTCATATATTACTATTCTTTAAATAATGAGATCAATTAAAGTTAAATATATATATATATATATATATTTATTTATTTATTTATTTATATATAAAATTAAAGTTAAAGCCGTAGTTGGTGACTACGGCTTTAACTGTTTTTAAAAATAGTCAAAGCCGTAGTCACCAACTACGGTTTTAAATTTTAAAAAAATAAAACTGTGGTTACCAACTACGGTTTTATGACGTGGCAATTTACGTGGCACAGATACATTAGATTGGGCATTATTTTTTAAATAGGGGTACTGTATGGATTTTTTTTTTTAAATGTAGTCTTTTGGGTCAAAGCTCCTCACCTACGGCCAGGTATACTATATCTTGAAGAGCCACAAAGTGGAAAACCACTTCTTGTATTCTGAGATTGCGTGCCTCCATTGGAATCCATTCGGTCAATAGCTCAACATCATGCACTGTCATTCCCGTGCAATTGGATTTTGGTAAAGGATTTTCGCCATGCATGCAATCAAACTCTCTATCCATTCCAATCCCACCAACAGACATGGCTTTCTATGCTCCGGGACATCATGGGACGCTGGGTCTTGAAGGCTCCGAACCCAATCCACGTCACAGTGGGTGGTCAGCAACACAAAGCTTTTCTGGGCTCAATACGTGGCAATTTTTCTGTAAGGCAGCAGCGAGACTTAACAATATGGTTCGTTGATTCCTTTACTGCTCTGATCCCAAAATGGGGATTGAGGCCACGTCGAGTGGATACTGAGGTTGATGCCCTCATGGGATTTTTTTGTTTCCTCAGGACTTTCTCCGCGAAGCAATCACGGCTTGAGGTAAGTAAAGCAAAACCGCCAGCGGCTCATTCGGACCCACAATCGCATTCAGAACACAAACTCTGTTCATAGAGATATTGTCAGGGGTATGTTATGTCATTTTGATATAGGTGCTTCAACCACATGCTTATTGGAAGTATAATGATTCCAATAACTACCCTTTTTATTCAGATATCTTGATCCTCCATTTCAACTTCACGTAGCCACAGGGGTTGGGGAGACATGAGGGATTGAAAAGTAGTGGAAATAGGGCAAGTGAGGGAGAATGGGTATGAATGGATATGGTCATATGTTGGGTTAGGGGCATGGTGGCATGAGGTTGAGTGACCGTTGAAAGATGGCCATAGGTGCACGCATGATGAGTACGTTCAGCATGTGGCTAAAAGGGATAGTATAATGACTCAGTTTGGGATTCAGTTATGATGGAAAGGGAACTGTGATGTATGATCTTGAGAAGGGCTTAGGGTGGCTTTTGCCTGGCGTAGGAAATGGGTTTGAATAGATGAGGTGGTGGAATGGGAAAACAGTGAAACGTAGTCTCAAATTCTGCCCATAATCCACAGAAAGACACTCCAGCAGCAAAGATCTGAGAACTGAGCCAGTCCTTTCATCAACAATCATGAAAAAAACAAAGAACCCTTGGAACCCCAATGCAATTGTCAGCAAGCTTTCTGATCGTGTCAAGGCACAAATCCATGATCTCCTTCAACTTCTTTAATGAGCCAACATTCTCCATTTTTGCAATCACGGCAATGTAACTAATGCTCCAAAAGTCCCCCTCTGCTTACATCTAGCTCCTCATCTTCCTTTTAAACCACAAACTATCAACAAGAAAGCCCAAAACCATAGGTACGGCTCGGCTCGTTTTATTCAAACCCCAGATCAAATAATCCACCCATCACAGTGAGAATATAGAGATGAAAGCAAGAACATAAGTTAGAGTGAATGCTGAGGTTAGAACCAGTAGGATGACATGCAACACACAACTATATAGGGCCTCATTTCAGGAGGCTCAAAACAGGTGGGATTCTTGAAACTGGGTTAGCACAGTGTATATAAAGCGGAGTCATACGAGCCCCAAACTAAACCACAAGAATGGCAATGAGATCAACAACAACAAAGTAGGAACATGATCCAGAAATCAACGGAGTTCAGGGTGTAACCCTCGTCATCCATACCCAAATCTACAAACAAATACAAAGCAAACAAATGGGAAGGAGATGAGGAGTATAAAAATCAAAGTAAGCAAGGAACTCACCTCAAGCTCACCTGCAGCCACTCTCTTTCTCTATTATCTCCTTCTCCAAGCTTCACTCTCAAAACCTCTCTGTAAACCTCATCAGAATACGCTCCTCTACTCTCCAGGTCCTCCCTTGCTCCAGCAAAAGAACCTCCCTCCAGAAAGAATCCCCCTACCTCTCTTCTCAAAACCCGCTAAAAAAAACCTCACCCCTTTTCAGAATATCCTCCATTTTCTACCTTGTTTTTGTCTTCCTTAGCAAGCCACTACACGCTCCCCTGTTCGCCGATCAGGAAGCATGTCATCTTTAACCACCACCATGGCCAGCCATGCTCCTTGCCACCCGTCCATGCAGCTGGTCTTTCTCCAGAAAAGAGGTCCCCCTACTTTAAAAAAATGGAAAAATTCCACTCTCCCGGTTGGTCATAAAATGCCCTTTGTTTCAAATTATAAAAATAGTAATAATAAAATAGTAACAACAAACCATTACACTTGATTTGAAAAGAGGGGTCTACCATATGTTAAATTTTAAAATTCTTATGAAAAAATCTTTGACTTATATTATGCTATTAAAAATTATATTTTTATTTCGTTTTTAATAACTATTATATATTTTGTAAAACTTATTATTATTTTTTGTTTGTAAAGATATAAAATAGAACCAGATTAAATTAAATAATTTCATATCAGAAAATAGAATCCAAATTAAATTAAACAATTTCATATAAAAAAATATATATAATATATCAAGTTATTCAATCAAACGAAATATATATAAAAGAAAAATAAGTTTTGTTCTAAAAATATTTAAAAAATCAAAAGAATTAAGATCTCAATAGAATATTTTTCATCATTTTGGTAAATTTTATATCAAAATCTTAATATTTTTAAAACAGTATAGTAATTTTCTTAATAAATTTAAATTTGTTTAAATAAATAATGTAAATGAGTGATGAAACTTTTTATTCAATAATTATCTATAATATAATAAGTGTTATTATTAATTCATTATTATTTAATTAAATATAAAAGTTTAAAAGATTTAAATATCTCAAAATGAATGGAAATCACTATTACGGTTATAAAAAGTATAAAGTTTCATGTAATTTTTTTTTTAAAAAAAAAAACTAATTAGAAATGAAAGATAGGTTAGGATAAGAAAAATAAATAAATAAATATAAGTATTAAATACATTTTGTTTATTTTCTCAAAACACACTCAAATATGATTTAAAATACTTCAAATTTGTTATTTTTTTTAATAAAAAAAACCTGATTTATGGGAGAGTTCTAAACAAACCTTAACTATCTTTCATCTAAATTCTAAATCTAAAATAAAATAAAAAACACTTTGTGATGATCTCCTACCATAACTAGACTTCTTTACATACATATTATAAATAAGCCAAAATCAATTGTTGAGGCTAATAAACATTATATTAATAGATCATATCATCCTTAAAAAAAAACTAATTAGAAATGAAAGATAGGTTAGGATAAGAAAAAAATAATAATAAATATAAGTATTAAATACATTTTATTTATTTTCTCAAAACACACTCAAATATGATTTAAAATACTTCAAATTTGTTATTTTTAAAAAAAAAAAAAAAAAAAAAAAACCTAATTTATGGGAGAGTTCCAAACAAACCTTAACTATCTTTCATCTAAATTCTAAATCTAAAATAAAAAAACACTTTGTGATGATCTCCTACCATAACTAGACTTCTTTACATACATATTATAAATAAGCCAAAATCAATGGTTGAGGCTAATAAACATTATATTGATAGATCATATCATCTTTTGTCAAATAAGATGAAGGATAAAGTAGTTATATTGGAGGGGATCCTAAAGATGAATGCCCGGTTTAAGAGGTTTCCCACAAACATTATAATTTTCTTTTATAGTTTTTTTAGAGCAGTTTTCAGGATTGAATTTGAATATTGTGGAACCAAGGTTTGGTTAATCTTGATTTTGATGATAACAAAACAAGGTTTAGAACTAATGATCATATTTCAAGTGTGATTAGGCAAGACAATTTCCAAAGTAGCAATCACAAAGACAAATCATGCCAAGGAGAAATCATGGAGAAGAAGACCACCTCAAAAAGAAGAGTTTTTCAAGACCAAAGCTTCTTAAGATTTCTTTGTAAGGTTGTTGGTGCACTAGGACTTTCATGCATTTCATTCTTTATTTATGCACTAAAATCATGTAAGAGTAATATTGTTTTAAATATCTTAAGAATCGGATGATTTCATGTTTTCAACTAAAACCTTGTGTTAAATGATTTTCAAACTTGTGTTAAAAGGTTTTAAGTTGAAAAAAGTTGAGTGTTGAGTAAAAAAAATGGCTCAACCGGTTTAACCGCTCGACCAGTTATGCTCGTCCGGTCGAGGACCGGTTGAGGGAAGCCAAAAATTTTCTCTCTCTCCTAGTGGCTTTCTCTTATCGGTCAAGGTTGAACCTCAACCGGTTGAGGTCTGGTCGAGGTCCGGTTGAGGCCCAATGGTCACTTTTCCTAACGGCTAGTCAACCGGTCGAACCCTAACTTGATCGGTTGAACCCCCAACGGCTAGTTTGACTTTTTTCTTCTATAAAAAGGCTCCAATTTTCATTGTTTCATAAGTTTAACCTTCCCAAATCATTCTTGATTATATTTAAGCCTTTGAAGAGTGTTTTTGAGTACACCATTGTTTCATAACTTGCATATCTTTAGTGCACCATTCAATCCTAGTTTTTCTTGTATCTTTGAGCCTAAAGTTCTATTACTAGGATTTTTGTGAGATCATTATTTGTATATTTTTGTGATGAATTTTCTCAAGTGAGGGGTATCACTTGAGAGGTTGTTCAAGAGAGGGATATCTCTTGAAAAAGTGTAAAGGGTGTTTGGAACCAAAAGTCCAAGAGGGTGAATTGAAACCATAATCCAATTGTAAAGAGATTGGAAGCTTGGTTGAAGCTTTAAGATAGTGGAACCCTCACTCGGTTAGGAGGTTGAGGAGAGTGAACGTAGGCAAAGAAGTGCCGAACCACTATAAACTCTCGTATTTGCACTCTCTCTTCCCTAACTCTTTTAAATTATATGCAATTGTCTTTATTTTGTTTATTATATACTTGCATATAATTGTCTCTTGCATTCACTTGTTTAAATTTGCAAAAAGAGACCTTTACCCTATTTATCCCCCCTATAGAGTGATTACCATAGTTTGGATTAGTCTCAAATTCCTAAAAAATATAAAATTAAAATAAAGTATTGAATTTGAATATAAAATCAAAATGAAGTTATAAAATACGGATGTCTTTTATGTCAAGTAATTAAAAAAAATTAAATTAAAGCCCTGTTGATGGAATAAAAATTGGAAGCAAATAAAAAGATTAATTTTTTCATTACCTTTTAGGTTTGTGATGCCAATTTCGGGAATGACTTATGTCAAACCTAAGAAAATAAAATGATTAAATTCCCATTTAAGTTAATTATGAGTATGAAAAATATTAAATTTTGAAATAGCTTTTTAGGATTGTGATGATAATTTTAAGAATGATTTGTGTTACATCAAATAATTAAAACTGTAACAAAATGAAAAGAAAACATTAAATTATTATTTAAATTGATTATTAGTATTTCAAGAAATAAAAAAGTGAAAAGCAACTCGTATATTTATAAGTGATATATATATATATACACGCGAAAGAAAAGAAAAAAAAAAACATCAAAGGACTAGTATTTCTTAAATCCGGAACGGGAATACTCATATCTCCAGCCCCAAACACCCGCCTATCTAAAAACCCTAGCCCTATAAATTGTTCCATTCCTATAGGGCAGCTCCCATTGTGCTCCGTTCCTCGAGCTCAGATCATTTTTCTGTTTTCATGGTAAATTTTCCGACTGGTTCTCCTTGGATTTGTATCTTTTTCACCTATGTGTTTGGTTGCTAAGAAACTGTAGGGAAAGAAAGTCTTAATTTCTCAGCAGACAAACAGATCTCTTGTTTTGGGGTACTGATATGTGAGTTGGTTTGTGTTGTAGGCGCCGAAGAAGGAAAAGGCTCCTCCACCGTCTTCGAAGCCCGCCAAATCTGGCGGAGGTAAACAGAAAAAGAAGGTAATTCTAGGGTTAGGGTTTTCATGTTTCGTTCTGTTTTTTTAGCTTGTTGAGTTTTGAAGATATTGCTTACGATTTTTGTATTCAGTGCTATGTTTTAGTCTGTGGAAAGAGGGAAACTCATGTTTGTCGAAGCCTGATTAATTCCCCGTTTGTTTGCTAAGAAATTTTGGGAAAATAAGACAAATTCGGTTTTTCTTCTTCTTTTTTATCTCGTTAACTTGGAAATACTAAATCATCAAATCCCCAACTCTCTGGTTACTAATGCAACCACTTACATGAGGTTTTTCATAGATTTTCTCTCTGCCAAACAGAAAATTAGTTAATTTTTTAGAGTTTTTAATTCATCTTTAGTGGGTGCTGAGATTTCAATTGTGCTTGATACTCAGAAATGGAGCAAAGGTAAGCAAAAGGAGAAGGTGAACAACATGGTTTTGTTCGATCAAGGTACTTATGACAAGCTTCTCTCTGAAGTTCCTAAGTACAAGCTTATTACTCCATCGATCCTGTCCGACAGACTCAGGGTAATTTTCTGGTTTTGCAATTTTTAGCAGTATATGTTGCGTTTTTCTGTCTTAATCTATATCTAACAGTTCACAGTCCTTGGATAGGTATTTTCATCTTAACATTCATTAATTAAAATTGCAACTTAGATCATCTCTGGTTTGGTTGGGAACATATTTAGTCCTTCGTATTAAATGACATTTATACATTATGTGTGATTTTGGCATAGAAATCACTTTATGTGCTATGGTGTCGATCATTCCATGGCTTTCTAAATTAAGATATCTAAGTGAAAAAAAAAATTATTTCCAAGAAAAAGAGTTTATAGCTAGAAGTCGACTTACTGTTATGTGTTGTTGTAGTAGTCCTTAGAAGAAAAAAAGGAAAAAAGGAGAACGAAACAAGCTAAAAATAGGGGATTTAAGATACATCTTTTATCTTTAATTGATCATATGCCTTCTTCATTTAATGCTTAAGTTAGTAGTAATTGAACTGGTGTTTGTATGAATTGTTGATGGGTGGGAACTGAGACCTGTTATGTGATTATTTTCAATTCGTGATACTGGCTTTTGTTAATGATACTTTGAAATGTATCTAATAAAGTTGTATTGGTATATCTGTCTACGAGTTTTCTGAATGATAACAAGAAAGAAATTTTCGTGTTCCTGATTATGTCCCTTGGTGTTTACTGATTGCTGTTATGTAGGAAAGTTATGCAGATGCCATATCACACTCTTTATTTTAACAGTCTTACGCAAAATAAATCAACATCGATGAACCATAACTGCTGTTTTTCTAACAGATTATTTGAATCAATTGCTACCCTCTTATCGTATGCTTTATTATTGCATTTCACCTGTTAAAAACAATCATATCTGAGTTGTGACAACTGGATAATCATTGACATAAGACATCTGTTGCCATCTGTTTTCTTTGCAAATTTTCAATTTTGTTAGATTTGGTCCAAGCAAAGATAATGGGAAAAATAGAGAATTTGGAACTCACAAAAACCATATCAGCAAAGAAATTTATAAGAGGCCTAGTGTTTAATATATTTTACTTTATATGTATACATATATATAATACAGTCTCTTTATTTCTCTGAGTCATCTATCATCATTTTATTGAGTTGCGACACGTTTCGGTTTCAGACAAGTAGAAGCACCATGGGATGCTGGCTGCTGAAAATCTTAGTTACCCTTTTCATTGTGATTGATTGCCTTTTGATCTATCCATAAAACAATCAAATACTAGCATATTTAGAACGTCAATCTTTTTTGCATTCTTGGGTAGGGCTTTATTATTTATTTTTATTTTTAAAAAAAAGCTATTGACATCTACTGTAATGCCAGCAGTAATGCCAAAATCGATATTTGGGATGGTTAACTGATGAGTCTGTCTGATACCCTCATCTTTTTCAAATCTGCAGATTAATGGATCGCTAGCACGCAGGGCAATCAAGGATTTGATGGCAAGAGGTTCGATTAGGATGGTATCAGCTCATGCTAGCCAGCAGATATACACCAGGGCCACCAATCACTAGTAGCCAGCAGCCAGAATTTCTTATATTGCCAAGAGTTAAAATGGAAACATGGCAAGAGTTAATGGAAACTAGTGATTCCTTTTTGTTTAGTTCATCTGTTTTATGAAAATTATCAGTGTCATTAGCAACTTAATTGTCTTGATGAGCATTTGCTTTGTGGTCTAGTTTTTGAGGTTTTATGCATATTACATTGTGGGTACCGGGTATGAAGTTTTGATTTGAATTCATGCTCCATATTCTGCATGTTATTTTGTTTCCACTGAACGGGCCAAGTACGCAGCATGAAAAGATGGTGGTTGAGGAAGCTACGGATGAAGTGTATGCTTCTTGAATCAATTTCGCCATGATGATTTGATCACTTGAAATTGCTCATGATTTGATATGTCAACAGCCATACATCAACTTCCGACTTCAATTTGTCGGTTGGAAAATGAGCACTTACGTCTCATTATTCTTTGCTGCCGTGGCATTGGTAACCAGATATGCAAGGATGCCAATTAATATTATTATTATTGGTGCCATTGAACTGGTAAACTCCATGCTTTTCCTTTTCTGTATTAAAAATCTTAATATCATTATTAGTTTTTAAAATCTTATTATTATTATCATTATTATTATTGGCTCTATTCAACCAGTAGATATTGATATTGGATTCCATACTTTTTCATTTTCTGTTTCTAAAATCAGAAAATAATAATAATAATAATTATTATTATTATTATTGGCTCTACTCAACTGGTGGATATTGGATTCCAGGCTTTTCTTTTTCTGTTTTTAAAATCAGAAAATAAGATATAAAAATTTTATAACATCATATTTAAATAAGTAGGGAGAATTGTGCTTTCAGCTATTGGGCTTGATAATTGATATAAAGTCCTATTATCCATAATTGATTACAAGATATGGATATGAGTTAGTAATAAAAAAAAAAAACACTATTTGACTCATTCACGGGCTCTTAACATGTCACTGTTAGCAAATTCATCCTTATTTAACCATTTTTTAATTTTTCATTGTTTTTTTTTAACTCTTATAAATAATTGAAAACCCAACATCATTTTCTATTTTTAAATTATAAATAAGCAAAAATTATATTAATGACTCAAAAACTATTTTGAAAAATACATTCTAAAAAAATATTAATTTAAATGAATAAAAATTATCGTTTATATTTTAGAAGTAAATAATTTAATGATTAAAACACTATTCAAAATAAACATATTCACCATTTTCTTTTTTCTTTTTTATACTAAAAAGTATTTTAAAGTTTATCATTTTTTACTATTATAAAATAAAAAGTTTAAATTTTCTTTTAATCTTCTTCCTTATTTTAATTGAGCATGACTTTTGGTAATAAGTTATATGAAATGTTGCAAATTTGTTTATTAAAGATTTTTTTTAATGATTTGAATTAATTGAAAATTTATCAAAATAATAAAAAGAAAAAGAAAGAAAGAGAATGGATGGAAAGTTTTTATTTTAAATATCCAATTAAAATGTTTTGCGTATGACTTAATTTTAAAAGTGGATTATATCAATACATAGTATAATAGAATAGATTTTTTCTTATATAAAAAGGTTGAATGGTATATTTACTTATTTTAGATGAAAACAAGTAGTTAAAAATTATATAAATTATGTTTGAGTTTGGTTTAAAAATATTTTTCTAGTTTTTATTTTTTATTTTTATTTTCTATATTGTCTCTAAAAAATAAAAACTACTTTGAAAAATGAAAATTGAAAACCTTGTTAGTACTATTTTTTTTATATGAAAATAATAAAAAGAATTAAATTAAATTTATTGATTATTCTTTTTTATTTTTTCTATTAGTTATTTTAATAATAAAATAAAAAATATAATATGTTCACAATTAAACAAAGGAATTGGCCAATTGTGCATTTTTTCACAAAAATATAATATATTCACAAAAGAAGTCGGATTTAAGTTTTCCACCATTTCTTAACCAAACTATTGGAATAATGTTTAATATGCCTATAGGCACACATTCACTGTAGGGATATGAAATTTGCACCACTATACAAGGGTATTCACTAACTGTACAAGGGGTGTAGAAGGCTATCTTTCGTGAAAGATTTCAATCGATTTTGAGCTATTCATTTATTTTCCTTGCCACTCACGGATTGTACACCCATGTCATACACTTTATTTAACTCCCCCATAGAAATTCAAATACTTTCTCTAGTTTGACCCTAAGTCATCTACCATTTTCTCAACCAAACCATTGGAAACATAGTTAACACACCCATGTGGACACATAATTTAGGAGGGATATGGAATTTGTACCACTATACAAGGGTATTACACTAACTATACAGGGGAAATGTACTAAGTGTACAAGGGTGTACAAGGCTACCATTTTTTGAATATCTTGAAGACTTTAATTATGCCAATTACCCTATTTTTGGAAGAGTAGTAAATTTGTCTTAGAAATATTATTTTCTTATATATATATATATATATATATATATATATATATATATATATATATATATATATGCATGTGAGTGTTTACATTATTTCTAAAATAATATAAAAAATAATAAACACCATGCGTCTAATTTGTAAGTTAGAAAAAAAAAAGAATAATAATATTTTATGAGGTATTTAAAAATTATTTAATATATATGAGAAATAATGTACAACATATTTATTATTTTGTAAGTAAGAAACAAAAAAAATATTTTCTAAGGGATTTAAAATATATTTATTATATATTCTATAAGTTTGAAAAAAAAATAAAAATTGATGATGTCTAATTTGCAAGTTAGAACAAACAAAGAGTACTAATATTTTACGAGGTTTTTAAAAATTGTTTAATATATATGAGAAATAATGTAAGTTTGAAATAAAGAATAATATTTGTTATATATTATGGAAGTTTCCAAGGTATTTAAAAAATATTTATTATATATTATGTAAGTTTGAAAAAAAAAGCAAGAATAATGTTTGATGAAGTATTTAAAAGTTATTTACTTCAAAAATGCATTTGGTAATAATATTTTTTAACTATTTATCTCTCATGTTCAATTTTTTTGGAGAAAAATGATTGGAAAATCATTCAACTTGGTCCCACTAATAAATGTGAGAGAAGGTGAAAGAGTGAAAGAGAGGATGAGAAAGGTGGGGTAGTCGGTTAGTTTTTCTATTTAATAGCCAAGGGTATTTTAGGAATTTTTAAAGGCAAATATCCTTCATCTCAATTGCTACTCTTTCATTGGGTTTTGAGTTTAATTATGAAGTAATAGGAGGATCTTGAGCTAATTAGCAGGCACAACTAATCTCAAAACACAATTCTCCTGAAAATTATTGTATAGGGTGGTTTAAGTGTGAAAATGACTAAAAGGGTCACTCAATATGATAAGTCTTAAAAAAAAGGTGAAGAGAAATTTTAAAAATTCTTCTTAAGTCCTCACAAAGGTGAAGAGAAATTTTGAAAATTCCTTCGAGGTCAACTTTTTTAAAATTACCAAAATGACCTTTAGTAACCAAAATACCAATAAGTAAAAAAGCCAAAAAGAATAGTCCTAATGGAGTCAAAACCTTTAAAAAGTTGCCATCTTTGTGTATCAAACAAGAAAAAGAAAAAAGAGAAAAATTACTTCAGCCTAGCCTTAGGTCCACGAAGTTCAATTTCTACAAAAAGTTTTTTTATTTATTTATGTGAATCAATCAAGGAATCCATAAGGGTAAGAAGAAATAATTTTTTGTAAATACCTAAAAAAGGTATGTGAAATTCAATTTATGCAAACAACTTGTTTTTTTTGTTTTTGTTTTTGTTTTTGTTTTTTGTTTTGTTTTGTTTTGTTTTGTTTTTTGTTTGTTTGTTTGTTTGTTTTTTTTTTTTTTGAGTTGTTTATAGCATCTAGAGCCCTGAGCTCACAACCCAAATTCGTTCATGTCATTCATAGCCTTGAGCCCTTCATAGCATCTAAAGCCCTAAGCTCACGACCCAGAGTAGTTCATATCATCCACAACCCTGAGCTTTTACTAGCATCTAGAGCACTAAGCTCACGACCCCAAGTCGTTCATGTCATCCACCTTCCTAAGCTATTCACAACATCTAGTGCCCAAAGCTGACGACCTCGAGTTGTTCAAACCATCCACAACATTGTGTTGTTTATATCATCTAGAGCCCTGAGCTCACAACCCCAAGTAGTTCATATCATGCACAACTCTAAGCTCTTCATAGCATCTAACGTCATTATCTCATAGGACCTCAAGTGGTTCATCTCATCCATAACCATAAATTGCTTATAGCATCTACAGTTTTGAGCTCACTTCCTAGAGTTGTTCATGTCATCCACAACCCTGAGTGGTTGACTACATCTAGAGCCCTAAGCTAATAACCTTGAGTCGTTCAAATCATCCATAACCTTAAGTTGTTCATAGCATATAGGGCCCTAAGCTTTCGACCTAGAGTCGTTCATGTCATCCACAACCTAGAGTTGTTCATAGCATCTAGAGCCTTGAGCTCACGAGTGTGAGTCATCCATATCATCCACATCCCTTAGCTTTTCATAGCATCTAGAGCCTTAAGCTCATAGCCCATAGTTGTTTAGAGCCATTAAAGCCCTAGGCTAATGGCCCGAAGTCATTAATGTCATCTACTACCCTAAGTTGTTCATAGCATCTAGAGCCCCGCTCATGATCCAAAGTCGTTCATATCATCCATAGCCCTAAGCTATTCATAGGATTTAGAGCCTTAAGCTCATGACCCAGAATCATTCATACCATCCACAACCCTGAGCTTTTTATAACATCTTGAGCCCTGAGCTTACAGAACTTTGAGTCGTTCATGTCATTCATATCCCTAAGTTGTTCATAGCATTGAGTACCTATAGCTCATGACCTAGAGTCATTCATGTCATCCATGACCCTAAGTTGTTCAAAGCATCTAGAGACCTGAGCTCATGACCTAGAGTCATTCATGACATCTGTAGCCCTGAGTTATTCACAACATCAAATGTTCTGAGCTTATGACCTCAAGTTGTTCAAATCACCCATAACATTGAGTTTTTCATAACATCTAGAGCCTTGAGCTCATGACGCAGATTTGTTCATATCATCCATAGCCTTGAGTTGTTTAAAGCATCTAGAGACTAAAGTTTATGACCTTGAGTCATTGATATCATCCATAACCTTGAGCTATTCATAGCATCTAGAGCCCTGAGCTCATGACTCTAAGTCGTTTATATCATCCATAACCCTAAGGTGTTCATAGCATTTAGTGCCCTTAGCTCATGACTTGGAGTCATTCATGTCGTCCATAGCCTTCAGTTGTTCAAACCATCTAAACCCTTGGCTTATGACCCACATTCTTTCATGTCATCCAAAACCCTAAGGTGTGCACAACATTTAGAGCCCTAACGTCATGACTTAGAGTCGTTGATGTCATCCACAACCTTAAGCTATTTTTAGCATCTAAAGCCTTGAGCTCATGACCCATAGTCCTTCATAGCATCTATAGACTTATGCTACTAACAACATCTAGAGCCTTGAGCTTATGGGAACTTGAGTCCTTCATATCATTGTAGACCCTCAATTTTGTCCCTCGACACTGGCATTTATCCTTCGGGTGTCACATCCACCCATCGTTCGCATATGGCACCACTAGGGCCCCTTTTGGGCTTAGTCGGTGTCCGAGCCTCGTGTGGGTTTGTGTGTGGTCCATTGTGGTGCATATGTGGTTCATTTCGGAGGGTCACCATGGCCATTTTCCTAGTCTTTCACATCACGCTATAGGAAGGAAGTGGGGTCATCCCGATGTTTTAGCTTAGTTGGGGTTTATAGGGGCATGTTGAGGTTCGGAGCACTCGGGCTTGTTTTGATTGTATCTCCCTCATCCAAACTAGGAATTGAGAACCGTTTCTTTTGTTTGCTTCCTTAATCACTTAGGAACTTTCTGACCGAATTTGGGATTTTTTACCAACCGGATGAACCGGTTTGGAACCGGTTCAACCGGTTCAACACCATAGTTGGCAGCCTCTGTCAGCCATGAGGAACACTTGCCTTTCTTTGTCTGGTTCTCACTCATCCGGGCTCAGAATTGAAAACCGTTTCTTTTGTTTGCTTCCTTAATCACTTAGGAACTTTTTGACCGAATTTGGGATTTTTTTCCAACCAGCTGGACCAGTTTGGAACCAGTTCAACCTGTTCAGCACCATAGCTGGCAGCCTCTGTCAGCCATAAGGAACACTTGCCTTTCTTTGTCTGGTTCTCACTCATCCGGGCTCGGAATTGAGAACCGTTTATTTTGTTTGCTTCCTTAATCACTTAGGAACTTTCTGACCAACTTTGGGATTTTTTACCAACCGGATGGACCAGTTTGGAACCGGTTCAACCGGTTCAGCACCATAGCTGGCTGCCTCTGTCAGCCATGAGGAACACCTGCCTTTCTTTGTCTGGTTCTCACTCATCCGGGCTCGGGATTGAGTGTCATTTCTTTTGTTTGAATCCTCACTCATTTAGGAGTTTTCTAGAAAAATTTGGGAATTCTTCTCAATAGGTTGTACCAGTTGAGAACTAGTTCAACCTGTTCTATTGGAGGACTTTAGGTAGCCTTTGATTTTGGCATTTTTCGAGCCCTTATCCATGGGGGGCTCAAACCCATTTTCTATAGGGCACTTGTGAGCCATATTGAAGGTTTAAGTCAGTGTTTGATTTCAGTTAGTATGGGCAATTTGGAAGTTATGGGTGGTGTGGTCTAGATGAGTCTAGTTCAATTTGTATGACATTTGGGGAGTCCCTTACCTCATTTCAACCAGCTATCTTCCTTTTTGGCACAAGCTTTGATGCTTGATTTTGAATACATGTTGCGTGATTGACTCACCCTCTGCTGCAGCGCTTGGCTAGGGACCACAGGTACGCATCGTTGGCTTTGGTTGTTGAATTCATATGCATGCATGGTGCTTAATCTTGAATGTTTATTATGTGTTTATCTGTGTTTGGCTGACCTTTTATGCAGCGCTTGGCTAGGGACCACAGGTATGCACCCATTGTTTTGTTTGGTTGAATTCATATGCATGCCAAATACCAATTAGGATTGTGTGATTCATGACATCTATTTAGCCTAGGGTTTCATTTGACCTTTGACCCATATGCTCCCACATACCCAATTCATTAGTAGAGACCGAGTTCCGGGCCTAGAGGGGTGCTACCTCGCATGAGGTACCTTCCCAATAGGTAACCTGATCCCCGGACCCAGAATCTAGTTTTTGTAGACCGCTTTTTCCATACTGGGGTCATTAGGGGTTTTTGTTCTTACTTAATTTTCCCCATTTTAAAAACAAAAATAAAAAGTAAGTGGCGACTCCAAACAACACCGTTCCTCACCGGGGGCGGGTTTTTCAAAACTGGAAAACACTAACTTTTTCATTTCTTTCTTTTCTTTTAAAAGTGAGTCGCGTCGGTCCGGTGGATCGGGTGAGGGTCCACAATCATCCATAACCTTGAGATGCTCATGGATTCTAGAGCCTTGAGCTCATGACCAAGAGTCGTTCATTTCATTAACAACCCTAAGTTGTTTCATAGCATCTAAAGCCTTAAGCTCATAATTCGGAGTTGTTCATGTCATCCATAACCCTGAGCTATTCATAGTATCTAAAGCCTTGAGCTCACATCCTTAAGTTGCTCCTATCATCCAGAACCTCGAGCTGTTCATAGCATATAGAGTGTTGAACACACATCCTCAAGTCGCTCATATCATCCAGAACCCTCAATTCTTCATTGCATCTAGAACTCTAAGCTCACAACCCTGAATTGTTAATATCATCCACAACCTTTAGCTTTTCATAGCATTTAGGGCTTTGAGCTCATGACTTAGAGTCATTCATGTCATTCATAGCCCTGAGCTATTTTTAGCTTCTAAAGCCCTGAACTCATGATCTAGAGCCCTAAGCTAATAACCCTGAGTCATTCAAATCATCCACAACCTTAAGTTGTTCATAGCATCTAGAGTGCTCAACTCACGAGCTTGTGTCATTGATGTCATCCACTAGCCTTAAGCTGTTCGTAACATCTAGAGCCTTTAGCTCATGACCTTGAGTCATTTAAATCACTCATAACATTGAGTTGTTCATAGAATCTGGAGCCTTGAGCATGCAACCTGGGGTTGATCATGTCATTCACAACCTTGAGTTGTTCAAAGCATCTAAAGCCTAGAGCTCATGACCTTGAGTCGTTCATATCATTCATAGCCTTGAGCTCTTCATAGCACCTAGAGCCTTGAGCTAACAACCCTGAGTCCTTTATATCATCCACTACCTTGAGGTGTTGATAACATTTAGTGTCCTTGGCTCTTGACTTAGAGTTATTCATGTCATCCACAACCTTGAACTATTTAGACCATCTAAACCCAAAGCTCACATCCCAGAGTCATTCATATCATCCACAACCTTAAGTTATTCATAGCATCTAGAGCCGTGAGATCACTACCCGATGTCATTATTGTCATCCACCACCTTGAGTTGTTCATAACATCTAAAGCCTTAAGTTGACAACCCAGAGTCGGTTGTTGTTAGGATAGAGCCCTTAAAAGCATGACATGATGTAATAAATTTGGAATTAATTATTTATTTAATGTATTATACTTCATGAGCATTCTTGTTTGCATCTTTTGTATTATACGTGACTTTAGTGCATTATGAGTTGTATAAAAGATCTAAGTCATTGGTTCCTTGTAAATAGATGACTTGTTCATAGTCGGTTGATAGGCATATGCAACCTATTAGAGGTTATAGTGCTCCACCTTCTAATTGGAGGGATGGTTGGTCATAACTATTGGGATGGGTTTCCCATAGTGAGTGCACTAGTGTGTATGGTTTCACATTGGACAAGACCTATGGTGAGTTATGAATTAAGGCTATCAAGTAGTCATGACTCCACCAAAGTGCTTCATTGTATTGTCTCTCAACCTTGAAATAATATTAAACTTATGTTGAAGTCAGTAGTAACTTTGACTTATGGGTGAGAATGTGAGTTGATCATATATTCCCTATGAATCGGGTCACTGTTGATGGAATCCGGTAGCAATAGGTATTCTCAATAGAGGCACCCTGATATCTCTTAGGATTGAGATAGTGTGTCCCCTTGGGTGATCCTAAGGAGGTGTTTTCATGGAAACTATGACCATAATAGTTCCTTAAGTGGAACTTGATATAGGCTCTTTGACAACTAAGATATGTCAATTGAACACACAATAGGAGGATCCATAACTCAAGGATGGTGGAGGTAGTCTTAAAAGTCTAATAGCTTTCACCTTGTTAGATTATGGACACCAATTCATGGGGGAGACTGAACACATAAATAGCAGGTCATAAACCCGAGCACTTAGTGTCTCATTGTTTTTTACATATGATACTAGAGTTCAGTTGATTCTTTATAGTGAGATGTTGAATCAACTTTAGAATTGGATTCTGAGGGATCCAATATTCTTATAGGTCCAAATGGTCCCCACTTTGAGCTCATGTACCACGTTGGCATGGGTTATGAGGGTCGAATTGGCTCTAGGTTCACTTTTATGCATAAGGGTGTTTTGGTAATTATGCAAGGTTGCATAGGGGTAAGTGGACAAGGCTCTGGATTGGGCTAATTGATTAGTTAGTAGGCCCCCTTGGGTTAATTAATCAATTAGAACCCATTTTGGGCTAGATGAAGTGGCCCAAGCCCATGTGGGCTCAAATCACTTAAGCCCACTTAGGAACCCTATAAATACCCCCTAGGGGTTAGGGTTTCCATAATTTTTGTCTTCCACCATCTAGAGAGATAGAGGGCCATAGCCTCCATCCTCTTTTCCTTCCCACTGGAAGTGTGCTAAGATCAAGGTTAGAGTCATTGGGTCGAAGACTTCAGGTTTATAAGACTTCTATGATTTCAATATTCATCTTCACAATGTGGATTTGATTCAGTTAGGAACATTTGAATCTGAGGTACGGTTTTCGTTAGCACTTTTTGAATCCTTTTGAAGTATAAAAATACTATTTTTTTTTGTTGTGCATAGGATTTAGCAAAAGGCATAGGATAGTTATGCATGTTCCCAACCTGATTCAAACTTGGGAAAAATAGAGATTCCGATTTTTCCCCTCAGTTATGTCATCCACAACCCTGAGATTTTCATAGCATCTAGAAGCTTGATCTCATGACCTAGAATCGTTCACATCAACCTTAACCTTGAGTTGTTCATAGCATCTAGAGCTTTGAGCTCATGGGACATCCAGTCGTTCATATCATCCACATCCTTAAATTGTTCATAGCATCAAGTACCCTTAGCTTGCAACCTAAAGTCGTTCATGTCATCCATAGCCTTAAGTTGTTTAGAACATCTAGAGCCTTAAGCTCAACACCCGGAGTTGTTCATGTTATCCATAGCCTAGAGCCCTGAGCTGTTCATAACATCTAAATCCTTGAGCTATCATCCCCGAGTCACTCAATTAAACCACAACCTTGAGTTGTTCATAGTATTTAGAGTTGTGAACACACGACCTCGAGTTGTTCATATCATCCATAATCCTCAATTTTTTTTTATAGCATTTGGAACTCTAAGCTCACGACCCTAAATCCTTCATATCATTAAAATCCTTTAGTTGTTCATATCATTTAGTGCCTTGAGCTCACGACTTAGAGTCATTCACATCATTAACAACCTTGAGTTGTTTAGAGATTTTAGAGCCTTGAGCACATGACCATTGGTTATTCATATCATCCATATCCTTTAGGTGTTCTTAACATCTAGAGCCTTGAGCTCATAACCTAGAGTCATTCATGTTATCCATAACCTTGAGCTATTTATATCATCTAGAGCACTTAACTCATGAGCCAGAGTTATTCATGTCATTCATAGTCTTGAGTAGTTCATAGCTTTATAGCTCTGAGATCACATGGCCTCTAGTCATTCATATCATCCACATTCCTAAATTGTTCATAGCATTTAGTGCCCTTAGCTTAAAACCCGAAGTCATTCATGTCATCCACAATCCTGAGCTATTTAGACCATCTAAACCCTAAGATCACAACCCAAAGTCTTTTATGTCATCCACAACCTTGAGCTATTCATAGCATCTAGAGCTCTGAGCTCACAACTCAGAGTCATTGATGCCATCCATAACACCAAGCTATTATTAGCATCTAGAGCCTTGATCTCATGACCCAAAGTCCTTCACATCATCTAAAACCCTATTTTATTCACAGCATCTAAAGCCTTGAGCTCACTGGACCTCGAGTCGTTCATATCATCGACAACCCTAGGCTTCTCATGGCATGTAGAGCCCTGAGATCATGACCAAGAGTTGTTCATGTCGTTAATAGCCCTAAGCTGTCCATATAATCTAAAGCCCTAAGCTCACGGCTTGGAGTCATTCATGTCATCCACAACCCTAAACTGTTCATAATATCTAAAGTCTCGAGTTGATGTCCTCAAGTTGTTCATATCATCCACAACCTTGAGCTATTCATAGCATTTCAGGTCATGAACTCATGACCTCGAGTTGCTTATATCATCCACAACCCTCAAATTTTCATAGCATTTAGAACTCTAAGCTTACAACCTCGACTCATTCATATCATCCATAAATTTTAGCAATTCATAGCATTTTGTGCCTTAATATCATCTATAGCCCTATGCTATTCAGAACATATAGAGCTTTGAGCTCATAGGACCTCGAGTCGTTCATATCATCCACAACCCTATGCTACTCATGACATCTATAAAATTGAGCTCATGACCAAGAGTTGTTCATGTCATCAATAGCCTTAAACTGTTCATAGTATCTGGAGCCCTAAGCTCACTACATAGAGTCGTTCATGTCATCCACAACCTTGAGCTGCTCATATTATCTAAAGCATTGAGCTCACGTCCTCAAGTCATTCATATCATCCACAACCTTGAGTTGTTCATAGCATCTAAAGTTGTGTACACATGACCTCGAGTTGCACATATCATCCACAAATCTTAGTTTTTTAGCATCTACAACTATATGCTCATGACCCCGAATCATTCATATCATCCATAACCTTTAACTGTTCATAGCATTTAGTGCACTGAGCTTACAACTCGGAGTCATTCATGTAATCCACAATCCTAAGCTTTTCATAGCTTCTAAAGCCCTGAGCTCATAATTGAGAGTCATTCATGTCATCCATAGCCTTGAGCTATTCATAGCATTTAGAGCCTTGATCACAAGACTCGAAGTTGTTCATGTCATCTATTGCTTAGAGCTATTCATAACATCTAGAATATTAGGCTCATGTCCTAAAGTCATTCATATCATCCATAGTTGTGAGTTGTTCATAGCATTTAGAGCATTGAGCTCATGATTGAGAGTCGTTCATGTCATTGGCAACTTGAGTTGTTCATAGCATCTAGAGCCTTCAACTCATGACCTAAAGTCAGTAATGACATCCACAACACTAAGTTACTAATAACATTTTGAGCCATACGCTCCCTACCCTGAGTCGTTCATATCATCCATAACTTTGAGTTATTAATATGCCCTTAGCTCATGACCTGGTGTCATTCATGCCATCCATAGTCCTGAGCTATTCATAACATCTATATCCCTAAGGAAATGACCCCGAGTCTTTCATATCATCCACAGCCTGAGCTGTTCATAGCATCTAGAACTTTGAGCTCACGACCAGGATTCATTCATGTCATTGAAAGCCTTGAGTTGCTCATAGCATCTAAAGCCTTAAGCTCATGACCTGAAGTCGGTAATGTTATCCATAGCATTGAGTTGCTCATAGCATCTAGAGCGTTCATATCATCCACAACCTTTAGTTGCTCATAACATTTAGTTCTCTTAGCTTACAACCTAGAGTCTTTCATGCCATCCACATCCCTAAGCTATTCATAGCATCTATATCCCTGAGAAAACGACCCCGACTCATTCATATCACATAACCCTATGTTGTTCATTGCATCTAGAATCATGAGTTCACAATCCGGAATCATTCATGTCATCCATAGCCTTGAGCTATGAAATGCAAGAAGAACATTCACTTTATGACTTGGAGTCATTCATGGCATCCACAACCTTGAGTTGTTTATAAGGTCTAGAGCCTAGAGCACACAACCATAAGTGGTTTATATCATCCATAACCCTTAGTTGTTCATAGCATCTAAAACCCTAAGCTCACAACTCGGAGTCTTTCATGTCATCCATAGCCCTGAGTTGTTCATATCATCTAAAATCTTGAGCTCACGTCCTCGAGTTGTTCATATCATTCATAGCCCTGAGCTGCTCTTAGTATCTAGAGCCTTGTTCTCATGACCTAGAGTCGTTCATGTCATCAACAACACTATACTACTCATATCATCTAGAGCCCTGAGGTCTCAGCCCCAAGTTGTTCAAGTCATCCACTACCTTGAGTGGTTGATAGCATATAGAGCCTAAGTCTCACGACCCAAAGTAATTGATGTCATCCACAACCCTGAGCTACTCATATCATCTGGAGCCCTGAGCTCTCGACCTCGATTCGTTCATGTCATCTACTACCTTAAATTGTTTTGATAACATCTAGAATCTTGATCTCATGACCGGGAATCATTCATAACATCCACAACACGGACCTGTTGATAGCATCTTGAGCCATGACCTTACGACCCGTAGTCGTTCATGTCATCCACAGGCTTGAGTAGTTCATGGCATCCAAAGCCTTGAGCTCACGAACTGGATTTGTTCATGTCATCCATAGGACTAAGCAACTCATATCATCTAAAGCTTTGAGTTATCGTTCCCGAGTCAATCATCTAATCCACAACCTTGAGTTGTCATTGTATTTAATGCCCTTAGCTCATGACCCGGAGTAGTTCATGCCATCCATAACCCTAAGTTGTTCATAGCATCTAGAGACCTGCGATCACAACCTCAAATTGTTCATATCATCCACAACCCTGAGTTGTTCATTGCATCTAGAATGTTGATTTCACATTCTAAAGTCATTTATGTCATCAAAAGCCTTGAGTTGTTCAATACATCTTGAGCGCTCAACTCATGATCTGGTGTCGTTCCTGTTATCCACTACCATGAGCAGTTTCATTACCCTAAGTCATTCATATCATTCACAACCTTGAGTGGTTGATATCATTTAGTGCCCTTAGCTTATGACCTGGAGTCGTTCATTCCATCCAAAGCCCTGAGTTGTTCATAGCATCTATATCCCTGAGCAAATGACGTCAAGTTTTTCATATCTTCAACAATGCTAAGTTGTTTAGAATATTTAGCTCCTTGAGATGACGTCCCAGAGTAGTTCATGTCATCCACAACTCTGAGTTGTTCATAACATTTAAAGCCCTTACACAACATGGAGTATTTCATGTCATCCATAACTTTGAGTTGTTCATAGCATCTAATGAACTGAGCATATGAGCACTGACCATTCACATCATTCATAGCCGTGAGCTATTTATAGCATCAAGAACCTTGAGGTCATGACCTAGAGTCATTCATGTTATCTATAACCCTTAGTTGTTTAATGCATCTAGAGTGCTCAACTCACGACTCGGTGTCATTCATGTCATCCATAATCATGAGTTATTCAAAGCATTTAGAGCAGTGAGCTTATGACCTAGAGTCGTTCATTTCATGCACAACCTTGAGCTGCTCATAGCATTTAGAAGGCCATAGATTCAAATACCAAGTCATTCATGTCATCTATTGCCTTGAGCTATTTATAATATCTAGTAGCTTGATCACATGATTGGAGTCGTTCATGTCATCCATAACTCAAAGCTATTCATAGAATCTAAAGCTTAAAAGTCATTACCCAGAGTCATTCATGTCATCCATAACCTTGAGTTGTTCAAAGAATCTAGAGCATTAAGTTCATGGCCATGAGAAATTCATGTGATCCACCATCTTGAGCTATTCATAGCATAGAGAACCTTGATCTCATGACCTAGAGTCGTTCATGTCACCCACAATCTTGAGCTATTCATAACATCTAGAATCTTGAGCTCAAGGCCCAAAGTAGTTCATTTCATTCCCAACCCTAAGCTATTCATAGCACCTAAAGCCTTTAGCTCATGACTTAGAGTAGTTCATGTCATCCATAACCTTGAGCTATTCATAGCAACAAGAGCACTAAGCTCACAACCCTGAGTGACTTATGTCATCCACATCCTTGAGCTATTTATATCATCTAAAGCCTTTATCTGACTATCTAGAGCCATTTATAATATCCACAACCTTGAGTTGTTCATAGCATCTAAGGCTTTGAGGTCACATCCTCGAATTGTTCATATCATCCACAACCCTAAGTTGTTCATAGCATCTAAAGCCCTAAGCTCACGACCCATAGTCATTCATGTCATCCACAACCCTAAGCAGCTCGTGGAACCTAGAGCTTTGAGCTCATGACCTAGAGTCGTTCATGTCATTCATAGCACAAAGCTACTTATATCATCTAAAGCCTTCAACTCTCGACCCCGAGTCATTCAACTCATCCACAAGCTTAAGCTATCATAACATTTACTACCCTTACCTCATGACTCGAAGTAGTTCATGTTATTCACTACCCTCAATTGTTCATAGCATGTAGAGACTTGAGTGCACGACCCTTAATTGTTCATATCGTCCATAGCTTGAGTTGGTCATAGATTCTAGAACCTTGAGCTCATGGCCTAAAGTCGTTCATGTCATCCATAGCCTTAAGTTGTTCAATATATCTAGAGCAGTAAGCTAATGATTCAGAGTCATTCATATTACCCACCTCCTTGAGCTATTTATAGCATCTAGAGCCCTAATCTCATGACTTGAAGTCATTCATGTCATCTACAACCTTGAGTTGCTCATAGCATCTAGAGCACTAAGCTCATAACCCTAAGTCATTCATCTCATCCACTGCCTTGAGCTGTTCATACCACTTAAAGCCTTGATCTCATGACCCAAAGTCCTTCATGTCACCCACAACCCTGATATGTTCGTAGCATTTAGAATCTTGAGCTCATGTCTCTAGAGTCATTCATATTTTCCATAACCTTTAGCTGTTCATACCATTTAGAGCCTTAAGCTCATGACCCGGAGTAATTCAAGTCATCCACCGTCATGAGTTGTTGATAGCATCTAGAGCACTTAGCTCATGACCTTGAGTCATTCATGTCATCCACAGCCTTGAGTTTTTCATATTATCTAGAGCCTTGATCTCATGACCTAGTATTGTTTATGTTATTCACAACCTTGAGTTGTTCATAGCATCTAGAACCTTGAGCTCCCAATCCCGAGTGATTCATCTCATTCACAACCTTGAGCTATCATAGCATTTAGTGCCCTATGCTCACAACCCAGAGTAGTTCATGCCATCCACAACCCAAAGTTGTTCATTATATTTAGTGCACTGAGCTCATGAATCATACTCGTTTATGGCATCCATAGCCCAAAGTTGTTCATAGCATCTAGAGCTTAAAAGTCATGATCAAGAGTAGTTCATGTCATCCATAGCCTTGAGATGTTCATAGCATCTAGAGCACTAAGGTGACAACCCTGAGTCGTTCATGTCATCCACCGTCTTCAGCTATTCATAACATCTAGAGCCCTGATCTCATGACCCGGAATCCTTCATGTCATCCATTGCATAGAACTGTTCATAACATACAAAATCTTGAGCTCACATCCCTGAGTTGTTCATAACATTTATACCCATGAGCTCATGACTAACAGTCGTTCATGCCACCGAAAATCCTAAGTTGTTCATAACATCTAAATCCTTAAGATTATGACCTGGAGTTAGTACTGTCATCTATAACATTAAGTTACTTAAAACATCTAGAGCCCTAAGCTCCCGACCTTTGAGTTGTTCATAGCATATAGTGCCTTTAGCTCACGACTTGGAGCCGTTCATGCCATCCACAAACTTGAGTTGTTCATAACATCTATATCCCTGAGTAAATGACCTCGAGTCTTTCATATCATCCACAACCTTGAGTTGCTCATAACTTTTAGGACCCAGAGCAGATGACCTAGAGTAGTTCATGCCATCTACAACCCTAAGGTGTTCATCGCATCTAGAACCTTGAGCACATGACCTTATATCATTCATATCATCCACAACCCTAAGCTATTCATAGCATCTAGAACTCTAAGCTCACGACTAGTAGTCATTCATGTCATCTATAACCCTAAGTAGTTCATAACATACAGAGCCTTATGCTTAAGACTTGGAGTCGTTAATGTCATCCATAACATTAAGCTGCTCATATCATCTAAAGCCTTGAGCTCCTGACCCCAAGTCATACATCCATCCACAACCTTATGTTAGCATTTGGTACCCTTAGCTCATGACCTAGTGTAGTTCTTGCCCTCCACATCTCTAAGTTGTTCATAGCATCTAGAGCCTTGAGTACATGACCCCCAATCATTCATATCATCCATAGCCTTGAGTTGCTTATAACTTTTACAAGCTCAAAGCTTGAGATAGAAAGCCATTCATATAATCCAAAACCTTAAGTTGTTCATAATATTTAGTACATTTAGCTTACAACCTGGTGGCATTCATGTCATCCATAGCCTTGAGTTGTTCATAGCATTTAAAACACTAAGGTCACAGCGTTGAGTTGTTCATATCATCCACAATCTTAAGTTGTTCAAAGCATCTAGAATCTTGAGCTCACATCCCTGAGTTGTTCATGTCATCCACAACCTTGAGTTGTTCATAACATCTAGAGCCTTAAGCTCATGACCTGGAGATGAAAAGATCATTAATAGCATTAAGTTTCTCATAGCATCCTAAGCCCTTTGCTAGAGAACCCTTAGTCATTTATATCATCCATATCCTTGATTTGATCATAACATTTAGTGTCCTTCCCTCATGACTTGGAGTCATTCATTCCATCTGCATCCCTGAGCAAATGCCACTCAGACTTTCATATCCTTCATAGCCCTAAGCTGTTCATAGCATCTAAAATCGTGAACTGAAGACTCAGATTCATTCATGTCATCCACAACCCTAAGTTGTTCATAACATCTAGGGCCTTGAGAACATGACCTCGAGTCGTTTATATAACCCACAACCCTGAGCTCTTTATAACATCTAAATCTTTAAGCTCATGAAACCGAGTTGTTCATATCATTAATAGCCCGCTGTTGTTCATACCATCTAGAACCCTAAGCTCACGACTTGAAGTCATTTATGTCGTCCACAACCTTGAGTGGTTCGTAGCATCTAGAGCGCTCAGTTCATGACACACAGTTGTTCATGTCATCCACATGCTTAATCTATTCATAGCATCTAGAGCCTTGTGCTTACAACCCGTAGTCATTCATGTCATCCACAACCCTGAGCTATTCATAGTGTCTTGAGTACTCAGCTCACGACCTAGAGTACTTCATCTCATCCTTAGTTCTAAGCTATTCATAGCGTCTAGATCCCTAATCTTGTGATCGAGACTCATTCATATCATCCATAACCTTAAGCTATTCATAGCATCTAAATCCTTGAGCTCACAACCTAGAATTGTTGATTTCATCCACAACCCAAGATTTTCATAGCATCTGTAACCGTGATTTGATGGGACCTCGAGTTGTTCATATCCTCGTTAGCCTTGAGCTACTCACAGCGCCTAAAGCCCTAAGCTCACGACCTAGAGTCGTTCTTGTTATCCACTTCTTTTAGTTGTTCATAGAATCTAGAGCCTTAATCTCATGACCTGGAGTCCTTTATGTCATCCATAACCCTAAAATTTTTTAATAACTAGAATCTTAAGCTCACATTCTTGAGCTGTTCATATCAACCACAACCTTGAGTTGTTCAAAGTATTTAAAGCCTTGAGCTCATGACCTAGAATTGATAATGTCATCTGCAACACCAAATTACTTATATCATCTAGAGTCCTCAAATCCTGACCCCAAGTCATTCATATCATCCACATTCCTAAGTTATTGATAGCATTTAGTGCCATTAGCTCATGACTCGAAGTCATTCATGCCATCTAATGCCTTGAGTTGTTTATAGTTTATGCCATCCACAACCTAGAGTTGTTCATAGCATCAAAAGACCTAAGCACACGACCCCTAGTCATTCATATCATCCACAACCCTCAGCTAATCATAGCATCTAAAACCCTAAGCTCATGACTCAAAGTCGTTCATGTCATCCACAACCCTGAGCTCACGACTCGAAGTCATTCATGTGATCCACAATCCTAAGTTGTTCATATAATTTAGAATCTTGAGCTCATATCCTCGATTTGTTCATATCATCCATTGCCTTGAACTGTTCTTATCATGTAGGGCCCTTGTCTCAGGGCTTAGAGTAATTCATGTCATCCATAACATTGAGTTCATGTCAATAAGAGCCTTGAGCTCTCGACCCCGATTCATTCGTATAATCCAAAGCCTTGAGTTGTCATAGCATTCAATGCCCTTGCCTTACGATTTGGAGTAATTCATGTCATCCATAAGCTTGAGTTGTTCATTACATCTCAAGGCCGAACCACATGACCTCGAGTCATCCATGTCATCCACTGCCTTGAGCTATTTAGAGCATCTAGAACCCCGAGCTCATAACCCCTAGTAGTTCATGTCATTCATGAGCTTGAGCTATTCATAGAAACTAGAGCCCTTACCTCATGACCCGTAGTCATTCACGTCATCCCTAGCCCTGAGCAGTTGAAAGCAACCAGAGTGTTGAGTTGACGACCTAGAGTCATTTTTGTCATCCACTACATTTTGCTACTTATATAATTTAGAGCCCGAAGCTCCCGACCTTGAGTCATTTATCGACAACCTTGAGTTGTCAGAGCATTTAGTACCCTTAGCTCATGACTTGGAGTAGTTCTTGTCATCCATAGTCCTAAGCTATTCATAGCATCTAGACACCTAAGTACAGGACCCTGAGTAGTTCATATCATCCATAGCCCTCAACTATTTATAACATTTAAAACCCTAAGCTCATGACTCGAAGTTGTTCATGTGATCCACAACCTTGAGATGTTCTTAGCATCTGTTGCCTTGATCTCATGACCTAGAGTTGTTTATGTCATCCATAACACTGAGCTGCTCATATCATCTACAACCTTGAGCTCTTGACCCTGAGTCATACATATCATCGACAACCTTGAGCTATCATAGCATTTAGTGCCCTGATTACTACTCAAAAAGTGCTATTTCATAGCTTGTAATTAACTCTTTTAAACACTTTTGAGTAGTAGTTATTACCTTTTAACCCAATTAACATATTAAGGACCCTTGCAATAAATTCTAATCAAATTGTGTTAAGTTTTGGTGTTTTGATAGCTTTTTGATCACCAAAGCAATCCAAGATTGAAGAGAGTTATTTGGAATCCATGGCAAAGCAATGGAAAGCTCAGAAACATGAAGAACCGAAGCTTTAAAGTCCTTTGCCATAAGCAAATCCGGACACACCATCGGAGGGCGGCGGAACGTGGGCTGTGGTAGGTTGTCGAAATGACGTAGCAAGGCTTGTGCACTTTAGCCAATGATCCAGACAACATATCCAGATAGGATATGCTATCGTCCAGGTGTGATGATTGCGAGTGCCGTGTGCTTCTCCCTAAGGGAGTCCGGATAGGGGAGCGCGCCACATATCCTCTTAGAGAATCCGGATGGAGTTGCTCGGATAGCGATGCGCGCTCTGTGTCATCAGGGGGAGGGGTCCCTACACCTTGCACACGCAGACGGCCCCCTTGCGACGTGTGGCATCGCTCATTCCACCTGGATGTATCACATCTAGAATTCTTCTCCGCCGACATTCCATCCGGATATCTCACATCCGGAATTCTGTCCGGCCGACGTTCCACCTTCTCCGGATATTTCACATCCAGCGCCTGACGCCGGATGGGAAAGGAGGGCGTTTCAACTTTCCCCGGTCAGACATATCCGGATCCTTTGATAGCGCTTACCCGAAGAGTTTCGTAGCCATTTTGCACAGTGCCGCGGTGTTCTCCTGAAGCTTCCCGATATTTGCGACCGACATTTTGAGATATTTTGCTTTAGATATTTGATGTCTAAATCCCCAAACTCTCCTTGTAACCCACCAATTATAGGATTCCTTAGTTATTAAGTTTGGAAAAAGGATGAATAACCTTGTATATATTATTATTGTAATTTTCATATAAATATCTCTCGGGAGCCTGTTCTCAGGGGGACGACACATCCTTTGTATAGTTTTGGAAGGAAGTAAAATATAGAGCACTTGCTCTGCTTTTCATATATATTTTTGTTTTCTTGTTCTTTTTATTTCTAGCCAAACAAACTCTGAGGATTTTTCCTCAGAGGATGAGAGGCTAGGCTCTTTGTCTCTTGGAGTGAAGAAAGCCGGGTAAGTTTCCACATGCATAAATTGGAAGTTTTGTTGTTTTAGTTTTTAATGAAGAGAAAGTGTGACCCGTTAATGGTTTTTATCTTTTTAGTTAACTTAAAACACCTTTAAATCACTTGGGCCAACACTTGGTAAGGCAAGTGGTCTCCATCCATTGAGATACACTAGTTTATCTCTTGCGAGCCTTTGGGAGGTGGTTTGAAGGTAGGATTTTCTAGAATAGCCAACACTTGGTAATCTTTTGGACTCTTAGGAGACATCCATTAGTTATCTCTTGCGAGCTTTTGACGGGTAATCCAAGGTTAAGGATCACCTTGAATGGCAAATGCTAGGTGAGAGGCACAAGCCATTGCAAGATGCATCAGTGAGAGGGATTTAGTGTTTGAACCCATTAAGGGGAAGCATCTGTACCACACCGGTTAGAGAATTAACTATATGTTAATTCTCTAATGCGAGGAAAAGAAACAAGTGACCGGAACTTCCTTTTTGTACAAGAAACCTGAGCCTAGTGATCTAAACTCCAAGAAACACTTTTCTTTGTAATTAAAATCAGTTATTATTTTTGGTTAACTTAAAACCAACCTTTTCCATCAAAGATTATGTTTTCTTTTAAAGCTAACCTTGAAATGAAAAGGCACCAATTCAGCTTTGAATTAATATCAATTGTGAAGTGAAAACCCATCCCAGTGAACGATCCTAGAGCCACTATGCTATAGTAGCTTTGTCTTTGCTACCCTAGTTCATGGTGTAATAGGTTATAAATTTTGTTGATTACTCCCTGAGGACCAAAATCAAGGGACACCAGCTGGACACGAATCAAATGGCACCACTGTCAGGGGCCATTGAGAGGATATGAATCAGTTGAGACACCAATTGGGAATGAATCATGCCCTTAACTTATGAGTTAAAGTAGTTCATGCCATCCACATCCATAGGCAGTTCATAGCATTAAGAGCCCTGAGCACATGACCTTGGGTCATTCATTTCATCCATAACCCTAAGCTGTTCAGAGCATCTAGAACCTCGAGCTCAAGATTCGAAGTTGTTCATGTGATCCACAACCCTGAGTTGTTTAATGCTTTAAGAGTGCTTAGCCCATGAACTGGAGTCTTTCATGCCATCCGAAACCTTAAGCTCTTCATAGCATCTAGAGTTAAGAGCACATGACCCTAAGTGGTTCATATCATTCCTAGCCCTTAGTTGTACATAGCATCTAAAACCCTAAGCTCACATACCGGAGTCATTCATGTCATCCACAACCTTGAGATTTTGAATGAATTTAGAGACCTAAGCTCATGGCCCAAAGTCGTTCATGTCATTCATAACACTAAGTTGTTCATAGCATCTAAAGCCTTAATCTCACAACCCAGAGTTGTTTATGTCAGCCACAACCATGAGTACTTCATAATATCTGTAACATTTAGTGCATTGAGCTCACGATTAGGAGTCGTTCATATCACCCACAACTCTGAGGTATTCAAAGCATCTAGATCCTTGAACTCATGACCTCAAGTCATTCATACCATCCACAACTCTAAGTTGTTCATAGCATTTAGTGCCCTCGGCTCACTACTTGGAATCACCCATGTCTTCCACAACCTTGACTTGTTCATAGCTATTCATAGCATCTAGAATCTTGAGCTCACATTCCCATGTTGTTCGTATCATCCATAGCCTTAAGTTATTCTTAGCATGTAAAGCCCTTATCCTAGGATCTAGAGTCATTCATGTTGTCAATAGCACTGAGCTACTTTTATCATCTGGAGCCCTAAGGTCTGAACCCTGATTCGTTCATATCGTCCACAACCTTGAGTTGTCATAGTATATAGTGTCCTTAGCTTACAATTTGGAGTAGTTCATGTCATCTAGAGTAGTAATCTGTTCATTGCATTTCTAGCATTGAGCACATGACCCTGATTCATTCATATCATCCACAGCCCTGAGCTGTTTAGAGCATCTATAATTGCGAGTTGACGACCCCAAGTCATTAATGTCATCCACAACCTTTAGCTATCATAGCAACTAGAGCTCTTAACTCATGACCAAAATTCGTTCACGTCCTTTACAGCTCTGAGTAGTTCAAAGCAACCAGTGCGTTGAGCTTATGTCCTAGAGTCATTTATGTCATCCACAACACTTTTCTACTCATATCATTTAGAGCTTGGAGCTCTTGACCTCGAATCATTCATCTTATCCACAACCTTTAGCTGTTATAGAATTTAGTACCCTTAGCACATGATTAGGAGTAGTTATTGCCACCCACAACCCTAAACTATTCATAACATTTAGAGACTTGAGCACACGACCCCCCATTGTTCATATCATCCACAACCCTCAAATGTTCATAGCATCTAAAACTCTAAGCTCAAAAATTGGAGTCGTTCATGTCATCCATAACTCTAATATGTTCATAGCATCTAGAGCCTTGAGCTCATGACCAAAACACATTCATGTGATCCACAACCCTAAATTGTTCATAACATCTAGAATCTTGAGCTCATGTCCTCGAGTTGTTCATATCATCCATAACCCCGAACCGTTCTTAGTATCTAAAGCCTTGGTCTTTTGAATCAAAGTCATTCATGTCTTACATAGCACCAAGCTACTCATATCATATAAAGCCTTGAGCACTTGATCCAAAGTCATTCATATCATTGATAGCCTTGAGCTGTCATAGCATTTAGTGCCCTTAGCTTACTACTTAGAGTAGTACATGCCATCCTCAACCGTAAGTAGTTGATAGCATTTAGAGCCTTGAGCACATGAACCCGAGTCATTCATATCATCCACAACCCTAAGCTGTTTAGAGCATCTAGAACCCTAAGCTCCCGATCTAAGGTCGTTCATGTCATCTGTAGCCCTTAGTTGTTTAATGCTTAAAGAACACTCAGCCCACGACTTGGAGTCTTTCATGCCATCCAAAACCCTGAGTTGTTCATAACATCTAGAGCCCAAAGCACGTGACCTCGAGTGGTTCATATTATCTATAACCCTTATTTGTACATATCATTTAAAACACTAAGCTCGTGTACCAGAGTCATTCATGTCATCCACAACCTTGAGCTATTCAAAGCATTTAGAGACCTTAGCTCATGACCTAGAGTTGTTCGTATCATTCATAGTGTTGAGTTGTTCATAGCATCTAAAGCCCCGATCTCACAACCTAGAGTCGTTCATGTCAACCACAACCATGAGTTGTTCATTGCATCTGTAACATTTAGTGCCTTGAGCTCACAACTAGAAATCATTCATGTCATCCACAACTCTGAGCTAATGAAAACATCTAGAGCCTTGAGCTAATCACCTCGAGTCATTCATATCATCCATAACTCTAAGTTATTCATAGCATTTAGTGTCATCAACTCATGACCTAGAACTACCCATATCAGCGATAACCTTATCCTATTCATAGGGTCTAAAGTCCTGAGCTCATGACCCAAAGTTTTTCATGTCCTCCACAACCCTGAGTTGTTTATAGCATCTAGAATCTTGAGCTCACATCCCCAAGTTATTCATATCATCTATAACCTAGAGTTGTTCTTAGCATCTAAAGCCCTAGTCTTAGGAGCAAGATTCGTTCATGTCATCCACAACACTGAGCTACTCATTTCATCCAGAGAGTTGATCTTTCGACCTCGAGTCATTCATATCATCCACAACATTCAGTTGTCATAGCATTTAATGCCCTTACCTTATAATTTAGAGTAGTTCATGCCATCTATAACCTTGATCTGTTCATTGCATTTCTAGCCCTAAGCACATGACCTCTAGTCATTCATGTCATCCACAACCATGAGTTGTTCAGAGCATTTAGAACCCCAAGTTCACAACCTCGAGTCATTCATGTGAACCACAACCTGAGTTGTTCATAGCAACTAGAGCCCTCTACTCACAACCCATAGTCATCCACATCATCCCCAACCTTGAGTAGTTCAAAACAATTAAAGCCTTGAGCTCACGACCTAGAGTCATTCATGTCATCCACAACACTTTGCTGCTCATTTCATCTAAAGCCCTAAGCTCTCAACCCCGAGTCATTCATCTCATCCACAACCTTGAGCTATCATAGCATTTAATACCCTTAGCTCATGATCTAGAGTAGTTTATGCCATCCATAACCCTCAATTGTTCATAACATCTAGAGACCTGAGCACATGACCCCCAATCGTTCATATCATCCACAACCCTCAACTATTCATAGCATTTAAAATCTTAAGCTCATGACTAAAACTCGTTCATGCCTTTCATAGCCCTGAGTTGTTCATAGCATCTAGAACCCTAAGCTCACAACCCGAAGTCATTCATGTAGTCCACAACCCTGATTTGTTCATAGCATCTAGAATCATAAGCTCAATTCCCCAAGTTATTCATATCGTCCACAATCCTGAATTGTTCTTAGCATTTAAAGCCCTAGTCTTCTGACCCTGAGTCGTTCATGTTGTCCACATGACTAAGCTGCTCATATCATCTAGAGCCTTGAGCTCTCGACTCCGAGTTGTTCATATCATTGATAGCCTTGAGGTTATACCATTTAGTGCCCTTAGATTACAATTTGGAGTAGTTCATTCCATCCATAGCCTTAAGCAGTTCATAGAGCCCTTAGCTCACAGGACCTCAAGTTATTCATATCATCCACATCTCTTAGTTTTTAATACCATTCAGTGCTCTTAGATCATGACTTGAAGTCATTAATGTCATCCACAACCCTGAACTATTTAAAGCATCGAGAGCCCTAAGCTCACGACCCAAATTCTTTCATATCATCCACATTCCTGAGGTATTCATAACATTTAATGCCCTTTGCTCATGACCTAGAGTTGTTCATGTCATCCAAAACCCCAAGCTATTTAGACCATCTAAACCTTGAGCTAACGACCTAAAGTCATTCATGTTATCCACAACATCGAGCTATCTAGACCACTTAAACCCTGAGCCAACAACCCAAAGTTGTTTATGCCATCCACAACCCGAAGCTATTCATAGCATCTAGAGCCCTATGCTTACGACCTAGAGTTGTTGATGTCATCCACAACATGAACTATTCTTAGCATATAGAGCCTTCAACTCATGACCTAGAGTCATTCATATCATCTATGACCCTAAGTTGTTCCAAGCATCTAGGCCTAAAGTACACGGGACCTCTAGTCATTCATATCATCCACAGCTCTGAGCTGCTCATAGCATCCAGAGACCTAAGCTTACGGTACTTCGAGTCATTTATATCATCAACAACCTTAAGTTTTTTATAACATCTAGAGTCTTAAGCTCAAGACCTAAAGTCATTCATGTGATCTACAACCCTAAGCTGTTCATAGCATCTAAAGCCTTAAGCTTATGTCCCTAAGTCGTTCATATCATCAACAACCTTAAGTTATTCATAGGATCTAGAGTCATGAGCACATGACCTCGAGTCGTTCCTGTCATCCAAAGCCTTGACCCTTTTCTAGCCTCTACAACACTAAGCTCATGACCTAGAGTCGTTCATGTCATTCTCCATCGTAAGTTATTCACAACAACTAGTGCCCTATGCTCATGACCCTGAGTTGTTCAAACCATCCACAACGTTCTACTGTTGATAGTATCTAAAGCCATGAGCTTACAACCCTAAGTCGTTCATGTCATCCATAACCCTGAGCTATTCAGAGCATCTAGAGCCTTGAGCTTGTGACCCAATATAGTTCATACCATCCACAACCCTATGACCTTCATAGCATCTAGAGCCTTGAGCTCATAACCCTAAGTCTTTCATATCACACACAGCCCGAAGCTGCTGAGAGCATCTTGATCCTGGAGCTCACGTCCTAGAGTTGTTAATGTCACCCCCCACCCTGAGCTATTCATAACTTTTAGAGCCCTAAGCTTATGACCCAAATTCATTTATGTCATCCACAACCCTGAGCTATTCATAACATTTAGAACCTTAAGCTCATGACTTAGAATTGTTCATATCATCCACAACCATGACTATTCATAGAATTTAGAGCTCTGAGCTCATGGGACCTTCAATCATTCGTATCATCCACATCCTTATGTTGTTCATAACATTGAGTGCCCTTAGCTCACGACCTGGAGTTATTCATGTCATCCATGACCCTCAACTTTTTGTAGCATCTAGAGTGCTCAACTCATGATCCCAAGTCATTCAAGTCATCCCTGGCCCTAAGTTGTTCATAGCATCTGAGCCTTAAACTCACAACCCAATCTCGTTTATGTCATCCATAGCCCTTAGTTCATGATCTAGAGTCGTTCATATCATCCATAACCCTAAGGTATTCATAGCATCTTAGGCCTTGAGCTCACGACCTAGAATCGTTCATTTTTATCCATAGCCTTGAGCTATTCATAACATCATAAGCCATGAGCTCACGGGTCCTCGAGTTTTTCATATCATCCGCACCTCGAGCTGATCATCACATCTAAAGTCCTAAGCTCACAACCTTGAGTAGTTTATATCATCAACAATCTTGAGCTTTTCATAACATTTATAATTGTTATCTCATAAGACCTCGAGTCGTTCATATAAACTATAGCCTTGAGCTGCTCATCGCATCTAGTGCTTTGAGCTAATGGCCCATAGTTGTTCATGTCATCCATAGCCCTGAGTTGTTTACAACATCTAATGCCCTGTGCTAATAACCTCTAGTCAATTAAATCATCCACAACCTTGAGCTATTCATATCATCAAGGGCCTTAAGCTCATGACCCGGAGTTGTTCTGTCATCCATAACCTAGAGTTATTCATAGCAATTAGAGCCTTGTGCTCATGATCCTAAGTCATTCATATCATTCACAACATTGAGCTCTTCTAGTATCTACAACCCTTAGCTCACAACCCCAAGTCGTTCATATCATCCATAGCCTTGAGTTGTTCATAGCATTTAGTGCCCTTAGCTAATTGATTCGACTCGTGATAGCTTAGCTTTAAAGGCGTATCAACAAAATTTATACCTTGAATACTATTACTAAAGTAGCCAAGCTACTATAGCATAGTGGTTCTAGGATCGTTCACTGGGAAGGGTTTTCGCAAATACAAGTGAAATTCAAATTAGGAAAATAGGTGATTTTCTTATGGATGTTAGCTTTAAAAGAAGATGTAAATGTTTTAGAAAGATTTAAACTAATCTAAGCTAACATTAAAGACTAAAATGAAAGGGTGTAAAAACAAGTTTCTCAAAGATAGGATAGCTATGCTCTGGCTCTTATGCAAATTGGAAATCTCAGGATAGGCTCCTCGCGTTGGGGTTGCAACTATGGTGATGCTTGCTTCCCGAACCGGTATGGATTTAACAAATCAAGTTTTAATCCTTTAAAATGGCAAAACAGATGGTAGTGAATTTCATCAATGGTTATTCACCTTAGACTTCCTTTGAATGGCTCGTAAGAGATAACTAATGGTCTAAAGCCAAAAGCTTACCAAATATTGGCAACTCAAAGTCATTCCAGGTGATAAACTCACCTTTCAATGGCCATTGAAATTGGTTCTAACGGATTAATGCAAAACTTGGAATTGAAAACCTCACCTTCCAATAGCTCGTAGGAGATAACTAATGGATAGAAATCCAAAAGCTTATCAAGTATTGGCCGTTGGAAGTTGTCCAAAGGAAATAAAAACCAAACTTTGCATTAATGAACCTTTAATGAAAAACGACTACC
The DNA here is from genome assembly GCF_030704535.1 of Vitis vinifera. NCBI lineage: Eukaryota > Viridiplantae > Streptophyta > Magnoliopsida > Vitales > Vitaceae > Vitis > Vitis vinifera. The sequence goes on from NC_081817.1 coordinate 11,409,773, forward strand.
TTACCTTCCAGGTGCGAGAAATTTCCATGGGAGTGCATCCAAGCCATCACATAACATCCATACTTTGAGAAACTAAAAGTTTTAGCCAATCATCCTCTGAGGAAAAGCCCTCAGAGGCTGTTTGGCTACTAAGAAAATAAAATAGTAAAGACAAAAGAGAAACTAGAGAGCTCTGTATATCCCTCAGTGTATATATCAATCAATCAACCATTTACAACGGATGCAAGGGGATATAAATAGAGAAGTTTTTCTAACCTTCCTAGCTAATAAATCTTATGATTGGTGGATTACAAGGAGAAGAATGGAAATTTATACAAAAATATCTAAAAGAAAAGATCTAAAGTGGAGTCGGCAGAAACAGGGGAAAATTCGCACCACGCAAGGGGGTGTGCGAATTTGGAAGGTGTTGTGCGAAATTTTCGCACAAGCCTGGAGCAGTTGTCTTCCGAAAGCCATATCTTCCTCATTTCAGCTCCAAATCATACACAGTTTGAAGCGTTGGATTCTTAACTTCCTGAGCTTTGAAATGGTATATAGCATGTAGAAAATGGACTTCAGGAAGTGCTCCAAAAGTGCCAAAGTAGACTGCAGCTGCTGTCCTCTGTTTTCCTCTTTGCTTCTTTTTGCTTCTCTTTGCTTCTCTTTGCTTTTCTCCTTTTGTTGGCTTGCTTTGGTGTAGCTAAAAGCTTGCTTTAACTTGTCCAAGTAGCTCCTCCATCATTTGGCATGCTTGAATTGATTCATAAGCTGATATAAACATGTAAACTTGCCACAAAATGGTTAAAACCAATTACTAAGGACCTTAATGAATTAATTGGGTTAAATGAATATGATTACTACACAAAGGTGCTTAAAACCATTATAATTAGGTCTACAAAATAGCACTTTTTGGTAGTAATCACACCCCCCAACCGACTCATTGCTAGTCCCTTAGCAATGGAGGAGATAAAAACTAAGTAAACTATAATAATATACATAAAAGGGATCATGCAAATCACTCCAAAAAATGATATTAGTGGCATGATTGACATCCATGGATCAAACTCTCACATGGCACATGAAAGAAATAAAACTCAAACTTCAATAGGAGCTATCAAATAATTTTGTCTAGTCACAATTCATAAAGAGTAGGCATTATGCAAATTTAAGCTTCAAAATAATTTCCACTCCCAAAGGTCCAATCCTTACTCTTCCACAAAAATCTATGTGTTATTTATTAGTTTCCGGATATAGTATGTCAAACTAATCTCTCCCCTCAACCTAGTTCTTTTCAAAGCTTAACAAACTAATCAACCTCCAATAGGCTAAGAACGCACCTCTTTTCTTTCACAATTTTTTCCTGTAGGAGTGTAAAGCTTAAAGGCATTCTTTTCTAAATTGTCCATGTAATGGGGGTCCATCGATGACTCCCAACCAATCAAGGTTTAGGGCAACAAGCTTTAAGGATTTTTCAACCACTAACTCCTCGGATTTCACCCCGGACTTTTGAGAATGAATTTTAATACCCAAGCACCTACAATATGCTAAACTCCACCTATTCACCCATGTAACGAGCATTGAGGTCAGTGACTCCCAACCATTGAAGGCTTAGGGCACCAGGTTTTAAAGATTTTCACCATATACCCCTTAGACCTTGCTCGGGTTTCAAGGCAAGCAAACATTTTTCTTTTTCTTTCTTTTTCCAAAGGCTCATTGACCTTTTACAAGGTGTCCCAACATTATTAAATGAGGTCAAAGGTACCAAGTCTAAAATTTTCCTAAGTCAAGAGGGAAATAGTTCTTCATCTTATAATCGGAACCTATTGTGCACGGTGTGTGATAAGTTTAAAGTGGAAGAAATAAGGTTGAAATCAATAGGAGTTCAATAATTCATCAACTTTAATAAACATAATACAAACTCTAAGACTATGGCAATAAGATAAGAATTTAATTTTTCCCATTTACTTTTGAGAATTTTTCCTTAATAACCATGGAGAGTAGAATAAAAACTTAAAAAATTTTAAAATTAAGCAAAAAGCAACTAAATTACCAAAATAACTTAGCATTAATAACAATACTTCCTTCCTCAACTCTCCCCCCAACCAAGCTGAACATTGTCCTCAATGTGACAAAAGCGATTGAAAATAGGGAGGAAGTGGTACCTCCTGAGTGACATGGAGTCTGAGTCATGTAGGAGAAACCACATGTTTCAAAGAAAACATAAGAGTTAGTGAGTAGAGGAAATAGAAAAATGCCAAGTTTTAAACAAAAATGATGTCTATATATGATGTATCATCAGTAATACATCCAATCCCAGAATATAAGACATCAAAACATGGAATTATATATACTAATATAATAAGTAAATACAAAAAATAAAGAGATGATCAAGTAATAGAAGGGTCCTGTGGAGCTGATGCATTTGTGGTGGCCTTCTGAGTGGGTTGGATCAGGACTTTGGCCTCTATTCTGGTATTCTCCTTGGATGGCATAGTCTCCTCTATTGGGGCTCTCAGTTGGAGCTATGGGCTTTGATGGTTTTAGGAGGTAAGAAATGGAATGAGAGGCTTGGTGTGTGATCCCAAGGTGCACGGGGCTGTTCTCTCCTCTAATGCATGTTCCTGAGGCTTCAAATAGAGAGGGAGGGGTGGAATTTGGATGGTCACACGTTTAAAAACTCTTTCAAAAGTCGAAAATGGCTTTTAGGAATGAAAAACAGAGTCTTGGGTGTTTAAAAATTGGTTTAAAAGACATTTGGACATTTTCGCACTTTTGCGCAGTCTGTCTTCAAACAGCCATAACTTCTTCGTTTCAAATCCAAATCATGCACCGTTTGAATTACTGGATTTCTGACTTCCTAAGCTTCAAAATGATATATGGTATGCATAATTTGAGCTCCATGAAGTGCTCCAAAAACGTGTCTAATAGTAGCGAAATTTGGTGCGGCTGCAACATTTCGTTCAGCTTTGCATAGTTGTCTTCAAACGGCCATAACTTCTTCATTTCAAATCCAAATCATTTACCGTTTGAAGAATTGGATTCCTGACTTCCCAAGATTCAAAAAAACATATCATATGTATAATTTGAGCTCCAGGAAGTACTTCAAAATTGTGTCCAACAGTAGCGAAATTTTCGCACTCGAATTCGCAGGTTGGAATGAATTTTGCACCTTGAATTGTGGTGTGCGAAATTGATGCACCTTGAACTGAGATTTTCGCACCTTGTTTCGCATGGTGCAAAAATTGGCTTGAGGTGTGCGAAATGGCACTCGTGTGCCAGGAGAGTGTTTCGCACGGTGCGAAAATTTTCGCACCTTGATTCGCACGGTGCGAAATTTTCGTTCAGCTCGGTCCAGTTTTCTTGCAATGATCATAACTTTTTCGTTTCAACTCCGATTTGGACACCATTTGAAGCGTTGGATGCCTGACTTCCCGAGCTTCGAAAAGAGATATAGTACACATAAAATGAACTTCGGAAAGTGATCGAAATGTGCCCAAAAATTGCCGAAATGGGGTGGTGCGAATTGCTTTGTTTTGGCTTTTCTCCCCTGTTTTCCCTTGTTTTCACCATAACTTCGATTTTTGCAAGCATCATACCTGCATGAACACTTCAAAACTCATCTTAAAACATATTAAAACTAAATTAAAGCTAAGAATTCAAACTAAAACATGCATAAATTTAAAGAAAGCATAGAATTTAAATGAAGCTGATAGCATGTACCTCAAAAAGAAGATGAACTATTTAGCTCATCCTCACTCACACACCCACTTCATGCTGAATTCCCCCTGGATCCCAAACAAAATTGGCATCCTTCCCATTTGGTCCAAGGGAATTCGTTTCTCTTCTCTTCCCTGGAGAAGTGGATGCTTTAAAGGGTTCAAGTAACCCTTTATCATCTTGAACCTTATGATTTTCAATGAAAGGTTGGTCCATAGAGTTATCATAGCAATCCCCCACCAAAGTGTCGATCTTCAACACTTTCCTTGATCTTTTTGCATTGGTTCCTTGAAGGTTATGGTGGGGTTGAGGAGGAAGCTTCCTTTTCCCCCTTGCTATGTCGAGATTGGTGAGCTTCTCAATGGAGTCTTGAACTTTTTCTATCCTTAGTGATAGATCATTATAAACCCCCTCCATTCTTACATTTATTGAACTCTCCATATTATCAATCTTTTCATTAAGATGAGAGTTGATCTTTTGTTGCTCACCTACAAAGTCCTCCATGACTTTGCTTATCTTTAAAATGGCTTGCTCCAATGAAGATGTACTCATTGATGGTTGAGGTTGAGGGTGGGTTGTAAGGTTGGGATGGTTATTCCAACTTGAGGTGTAGGAGCTTTGGTAACCGTACATGTCTCTCATAGTTGGAATGGTAGGGCACTCCCCTACCGTATGCTCATATGAATCATCTCCATTCAAAGCATACTTACTACCCCATTGGCTTTGTTGAACTTGCCTTTTCCCTAATTCAATCCGATCCCTCATGGATAAGTATGCAAATTTGTCCTTCTCATGATCATAATGAGAGCTTTGATCTTCATGTGGAATGTCCATTTCTAAAAAAAAATGATATTCAACTAAGGCTCTTTTCTTCAACTTGTACCAGGGTTCCCTCTTGGTCTCGAATCCAACAAGGAATGCACAAATTGAAATTAAAAAAAAAAATAAAAAAAAATAGAATAAATAAAAATTTAACTAAATAAAAACTAAACTAAAAAAAAATTATAAGAAAACTCACCAAACTTGTGATGAAGATCACAAGTTACCCTTAATGGTTGCTTCACTGTGCTTGTGGCACCTTCCCCGGCAACGGCGCCATTTGATTCGACTCGTGATAGCTTAGCTTTAAAGGCGTATCAACAAAATTTATACCTTGAATACTATTACTAAAGTAGCCAAGCTACTATAGCATAGTGGTTCTAGGATCGTTCACTGGGAAGGGTTTTCGCAAACACAAGTGAAATTCAAATTAGGAAAATAGGTGATTTTCTTATGGATGTTAGCTTTAAAAGAAGATGTAAATGTTTTAGAAAGATTTAAACTAATCTAAGCTAACATTAAAGACTAAAATGAAAGGGTGTAAAAACAAGTTTCTCAAAGATAGGATAGCTATGCTCTGGCTCTTATGCAAATTGGAAATCTCAGGATAGGCTCCTCGCGTTGGGGTTGCAACTATGGTGATGCTTGCTTCCCGAACCGGTATGGATTTAGCAAATCAAGTTTTAATCCTTTAAAATGGCAAAACAGATGGTAGTGAATTTCATCAATGGTTATTCACCTTAGACTTCCTTTGAATGGCTCGTAAGAGATAACTAATGGTCTAAAGCCAAAAGCTTACCAAATATTGGCAACTCAAAGTCATTCCAGGTGATAAACTCACCTTTCAATGGCCATTGAAATTGGTTCTAACGGATTAATGCAAAACTTGGAATTGAAAACCTCACCTTCCAATAGCTCGTAGGAGATAACTAATGGATAGAAATCCAAAAGCTTATCAAGTATTGGCCGTTGGAAGTTGTCCAAAGGAAATAAAAACCAAACTTTGCATTAATGAACCTTTAATGAAAAACGACTACCTTACCTTCCAGGTGCGAGAAATTTCCATGGGAGTGCATCCAAGCCATCACATAACATCCATACTTTGAGAAACTAAAAGTTTTAGCCAATCATCCTCTGAGGAAAAGCCCTCAGAGGCTATTTGGCTACTAAGAAAATAAAATAGTAAAGACAAAAGAGAAACTAGAGAGCTCTGTATATCCCTCAGTGTATATATCAATCAATCAATCATTTACAACGTATGCAAGGGGATATAAATAGAGAAGTTTTTCTAACCTTCCTAGCTAATAAATCTTATGATTGGTGGATTACAAGGAGAAGAATGGAAATTTATACAAAAATATCTAAAAGAAAAGATCTAAAGTGGAGTCGGCAGAAACAGGGGAAAATTCGCACCACGCAAGGGGGTGTGCGAATTTGGAAGGTGTTGTGCGAAATTTTCGCACAAGCCTGGAGCAGTTGTCTTCCGAAAGCCATATCTTCCTCATTTCAGCTCCAAATCGTACACAGTTTGAAGCATTGGATTCTTGACTTCTTGAGCTTTGAAGTGGTATATAGAATGTAGAAAATGGACTTCAGAAAGTGCTCCAAAAGTGCCAAAGAAGACTGCAGCTGCTGTCCTCTATTTTCCTCTTTGCTTCTTTTTGCTTCTCTTTGCTTCTCTTTGCTTTTCTCCTTTTGTTGGCTTGCTTTGGTGTAGCGAAAAGCTTGCTTTAACTTGTCCAAGTAGCTCCTCCATCATTTGGCATGCTTGAATTGATTCATAAGCTGATATAAACATGTAAACTTGCCACAAAATGGTTAAAACCAATTACTAAGGACCTTAATGAATTAATTGGGTTAAATGAATATGATTACTACACAAAGGTGCTTAAAACCATTATAATTAGGTCTACAAAATAGCACTTTTTGGTAGTAATCACTAATGACCTAAAGTAATTCATGTCATCCGCAACCCTAAGCTATTTAGTGCATCTAGATCCTTCAATTCACAACCCAAAATCATTCATGTCATCCACAATCTTAAAATGTTGATAGAATCTTGAGCCTTAAGCTCATGATCCGGTGTCGTTCATGTAATCCACAACCCTAAGTTGTTCATAGCATCTAGAGCCTTAGTTTATGATCTAGAGTTATCCACATCATCCACAACATAGAACTATTGATAGTATCTCACGCCTTGAGCTCACACCCAAAATTGTTCATTTCATCGACAGTCCTGGGTTGTTCATAACATCAAAAGTTGTGAGATCATAGAAACTTTGAGTTGTTCAGATCATCCATAGCCCTGAGATTTTCACAGCATCAATAGCCCTAAGCTCACGATCCGGAGTTATTCAAGTCATCCATAACCTTGAGCTGTTCACAACATCTAAAGCCCTAAGTGAATGACCCTCAATGATTCAAACCATCCACATTATTGAGTGTTTCATAAGATATAGAGCCTTGAGCTCATGAACCAAATTCATTCATGTCATCCACAACCATGAGCTATGCATAACATCTAGAGCCTTGAGCTCACGACCTAGAGTAGTTTATGTCAGTCACAACCTTGAGCTTTTTCTAGCATCTAGAGCACTAAGCTGATGACCCCGAGTTGTTCATGTCATCCACCACCTTAAGCTATTCACAACATCTACTACCTTGACCTCATAACCCTATGTCATTCAAACCATCCACAATGTTCTGATATTCATAGTATCTGATTACTACCCAAAAAGTGCTATTTTACACCTTTAATTCATTATGTTTTAAGCACTTTTGTGCAGTAGTTCTCCATCTTTATCCCAATTGGCATGTTAAGGACCTAGCAATGACTTCTAATCATATTTGTGGCTAGTTTTAGTGTTTTGACAGCTTTTTGGATCATTAAGACAAGCCAAGCAAAGGAGAGAAGCAAAGAGAAGCAAAGGAGAGAAGCAAAGAGAAAATGAAGAAAATAGAGGACAGCAGCTACAGTCTTCCTTCGCACTTTTGGAGCACTTCCCGAAGTCCATTTTCTACATTTTATATACCATTTCAAAGCTCAGGAAGTCAAGAATCCAACGCTTCAAACTGTGTACGATTTGGAGCTGAAATGAGGAAGATATGGCCTTCGGAAGACAACTGCTCCAGGCTTGTGCGAAATTCGCACAACACCTTGAAATTCGCACAACACCTTCAGCTTGTGCGAAGCTTGTGCGAAACTCACACAACACCTTCAAAATTCGCACAGCCCATGCGTGGTGCGAATTTTCCTCTGTTTCTCCACGCACGCACCACCGACTTCCCAGATATTTTTAGCTTGATATTTTCTCTTGTAAATTCCTTTTGTAACCTTGTATTCAGCCGACATAAGGCTTTATCTTGTAATTTTGCTATATATAGAGGTGCACAACGCCTCCAAAAGATATTGGATGATTGGGGGATCGATCCTCTGTACATTAACTTAGAAATATATAAAGCTCTATTTTTCTCTCTTCTCCTGTTCTTCCCCATTTCTATTTTCTTAGTAGCCAAACAACCTCTGAGGGCTTTTCCTTAGAGGATGATTGGCTAAAACTTTTAGTTTCTCAAAGTATGGATGTTATGTGATGACTTGGATGCAATCCCATGGAAATTTCTCGCACTTGGAAGGTAAGGTAGTCGTTTTTCATCAAAGGTTCATTAATGCAAAGTTAGGTTTTTTTATTTCCTTTGGACAACTTCCAACGGCCAATACTTGATAAGCTATGGATTTCTATCCATTAGTTATCTCCTACGAGCTATTGGAAGGTGAGGTTTTCAATTCCAAGTTTTGCATTAATCAGTTAGAACCAATTTCAATGGCCATTGAAAGGTGAGTTTATCACTTGGAATGACTTTGAGTTGCCAATATTTGGTAAGCTTTTGGCTTTAGACCATTAGTTATCTCTTACGAGCCATTCAAAGGAAGTCTAAGGTGAATAACCATTGATGAAATTCACTACCATCTGTTTTGCCATTTTAAAGGATTAAAACTTGATTTGCTAAATCCATACCGGTTCTGGAAGCAAGCATCACCATAGTTACAACCCCAACGCGAGGAGCCTATCCTGAGATTTCCAATTTGCATAAGAGCCAGAGCATAGCTATCCTATCTTTGAGAAACTTGTTTTTACACCCTTTCATTTTAGTCTTTAATGTTAGCTTAGATTAGTTTAAATCTTTCTAAAACATTTACATCTTCTTTTAAAGCTAACATCCATAAGAAAATCACCTATTTTCCTAATTTGAATATCACTTGTGTTTGCGAAAACCCTTCCCAGTGAACGATCCTAGAACCACTATGCTATAGTAGCTTGGCTACTTTAGTAATAGTATTTAAGGTATAAATTTTGTTGATACACCTTTAAAGCTAAGCTACCATGAGTTGAATCAGTATCTAAAGCCTTCAGCTCATGATCCATAGTCATTCATGTAATCCATAACCCTAAGTTGTTCTTAGCATCTAGAGCCTTGAGTTCAAAACCCCAAGTAGTTCATATCATGCACAACCCTGAGATCTTCATAGCATTTAAAGCCCTAAGCTCATAACCTTAAGTCATTCATATCATCCATAACCTATAGCTACTCAAAGGATTTAGATATTTAAACTCATGATCTAGAGTCATTAATGTCATCTACCACCTTGAGTTGTTCATAGCATCTAGAACCATAAGCTTATGACCTAGAGTTGTTTATAGCATTCACAACCCTGAGCTATTCATAGCATCTAGAACCTCGAGCTCATGACCCAAAATTGTTCATATCATCAACAACCATGAGCTATTTATAGCATCTAGAGTTCTAAGCTCACGGGAGCTACAGTCGTTCATATCATTCACATCCCTAAGTTGTTCATAGCATTATATATTCTTAGCTCATGACCCAGAGTCATTCATGTCATCCATAACCCTAAGCTATTCAGAACATCCAAAGCCTTCAGATCATGACCTCGAGTCATTCAAATCATCCACAACTTTGAGTTGTTCATGGCATCTAAAGCCTTGAGCTCACAACCTAAAGTTGTTCATGTCATCTATAGCGCTAAGATGTTCACAACATCTAGAGCCTTGACCTCATGACCCTAAGTCATTCAAATCATCCATAACCAAGAGTTGTTCATAATATCTAGAGCCCTAAGATCACAACCCAGAGTCGTTCATGCCATCCATAGGCCTGAACTATTAACAACATCTAGAGCCCTGAGCTCATGAACCCAAGTCATTCAAATTATCCACAGTCTTGAGTAGTTCATAGCATCTAAGGCCCTGAGTTCACAACCCAAAGTCATTCATATTCATAACCTTGAGCTCTTTATAGCATCTAGAACTCTAAGTTGATGACCATGAGTCATTCATATCATCTATAGTCCTAATCTATTCATAGAAAATAGAGTCCTAAGCTTATGAGACATTGAATCATTCATATCATCCACATCCTGAAGCATTGAGTATCCATAGCTCATGACCCGGAGTCATTCATGTCATCCACAACCTTGGCCCATTCAGAGAATTAAGAGCCTGGAGCTCACGACCCAGAGTTGTTGATGTCATCCACACCTATAAGCTGTTTTTAGCATCTAGAGCCTTGAGCTCATGACCTAAAGTCCTTCATATCATCCACAACTCTAAGCTATTCACAACATCTAGAGCCTTGAGCTCACTGGACCTCAAGTCATTCATATCATCCACAACCTTGAGTTGCTCATAACATCTAGAGCCCTAAGCTCATGAGACCTCAAGTCGTTTATACCATCCACAACCTTGAGCAGATCATAACATATAAAGCCCTGAGCTCATAACCCAGAGTCGTTCATGTCATCAACAACCATAAGTTGTTCACAACATTTAAAGCCCTAAGCTCAAGAACCTAGAGTTGTTCATGTCATTGACAACACTGAGTTGTTCATAGCATCTAAAGCCTTAGCCAAGAGTCGTTAATATCATTTAAAACCCTAAATTGTTTATAGCATTTAGAGCCCTAAGCTCATGACCGAATTCATTCATGTCATCATCAACCTTGAGCTATTCCTAACATCTAGAGCCCTAAGCTCATGACCCCGAGTCATTCAAATCATTCACAATGTTGAATTGTTTACAACATTTAGAGCCCTAAGTTAATAACCTTGAGTTTTTCAAATCATCTATGACCTTGAACAATTTATAGCATCTAAGGCCCCACTGAGCTCATGACCCACAATCATTTATTTCATCAACAACCCTAAGTTGTTCATAGCATCTAGATCATTCACCTCACGATCCTGAGTCATTCATATCATCCACAACCCTAAAATCTTTATAGCAACTAGAGCCTTGAGCTTCCGACCTTAAGTCATTCATATTATCCACAACCATGATTAGTTCATAGAATTTAGTGCCCATAGCTAATGAACTGGACTCATTCATGTCATCCACATCCTTGAGCTGTTCAGAGCATTTAAAGCCCTGAGCTCATGACTTAGAGTCACTCATGTCATGCACAGCCTTGAGCTATTCTTAGCATCTAGAGCTTTGAGCTCATGACCCAAAATGGTTCATATCATCCACAACCCTGAGTTATTCATAGCATCTAAATCCCTTAGCTTATGGGACCTCAAGTCATTCATATCATCCACATCCCTATGTTATTCATAGCATTGAGTACCCTTAGCTTACAACCCCAAGTCATTCATGTCATCCACAACACTAACCTGCTTAGAGCATTTAGAGACATAAGCTCATGACCCGAAGTCATTCATGTCCTCCATAACCTCGAGTTGTTCATAACATTTAGAAGTCTAAACTCATGACTCGTAGTCATTCATATCATCCACAACCCTCAGTTGTTCATAACATCTAAAGCCTTAAGCTTAAGACCCCGAGGCATTTAAATCTTTTAGAACATTGAGTTGTTCATATGATCTAAAGCCTTGAGCTTAAGACCCAAAGTCATTCATGTCATCCATAATCTTGAGCTATTCAAGGCATCTAGAGCCTAAAGTTCATGACCCCGAGTCATTCATATCATGCATAACTTTTAGTGCCCTTAGCTCATGAACCAGAGTCACTCATGTCATCCATAGCCTTGCTTTGTTAAGACCGTCTAAACTCTAAGCTTATGACCTAGAGTCTTTGATGTCATCCATAGTCTTAAGTTGTTCTTAGCATCCAAAGTGTTGAGCTCAAGTTCTAAAGTCCTTCATATCATCCACAATCCTAAGCTATTCACAACATCTAGAGGCCTAAGCTCTAGGACCTCAAGTCATTTATATCTAGAACTTTAAGTTGCTCATTGAATTTAGAGCCCTAAGCTCATGGGTCCTCGAGTCATTTATATAATCCACAGCCCTGAGCTCACGACTGAGAGTTGTACAAGTCATGAATAGCCTTAAGATTTTCATAGCATTTAGAGCCCTAAGGTTATGACTCAAAGTCATTCAATTCATCTACAACCCTGAGTTGTTTGTAACATCTAAAGCGATCATCTCATGATCTGGAGCAGTTGATCTCATCCATAGCCCTGTGTTATTGATAGCATTTAGAGATGTCAACTCATGATCCAGAATCTTTCATATAATCCATAACCTTAAGATATTCATAACATTTAGAGGCTTGAGCTCATGACTTAGAATCGTTCATATCATCCACAACCTTGAGCTTTTTGTATCATCTAGCATCGTGATCTTACTAGACCTCGAGTCATTCATATCATCAACAGTCTTGAGCTGCTCATAGCATCTAGAGCCTTGAGCTTATGACTTAGATTTATTCATGTCACCCATAGCCTTGAGCTATTCATGACATCTATAGCCTTGAGCTCATAACCCCAAGTCATTCATGTCATCCACAACCCTAAGTTGTTCATAGCATCTAGATCCCTGAGCTTACAACTAGGAGTCGGTCATGTCATCCACAACCCTGAGCTTTTCATAGCATTTAGAGTGCTCAACTCATGACCTGGAATAGTTTATCTCATCTGCAACCCTATAATGTTCATATTATTTAGAGCCCTCAGCTCACAACCTAGAGTTGTTCATATCATCCATAGCCTTGAGCCATTGATACCATCTAGAACCTTAAGCTCATGAGCTTAGAATCATTCATATAATCCATAACTCTGAGCTTTTCATAATATCTTGAGTGTGATCTCACTGGACCTCAAGTCGCTCATCATCAACAACCTTAAGCTACTCATAGCACCTTGAGCCCTGAGCTCACGACTCAAAGTCATTCATGTCATCCATAGCCTTTGAGCCATTCACAACATCTATAACCCTGAGATCATAACCTCGAGTCATTAATGTCATCCACAAACTTGAGCTATTCATAGCATCTAAAGCCATGAACACAAGACCTCGAGTCGTTCATATCATCCACAATCATTTGTTGTTCATAGCATCTAGAACTTCAAGTTTATGAATCCGAATCATTCATATCATCTCTAACCACGAGTTGTTAATAACATTTAGTGTTGTGAACTCACGACCTGGAGTCATTCATATCGTCCATAGCCCTAAGTTATTTTTAGCTTCTAGATCCATCAGCACATAACCCCGAGTCATTCATATCATCCACAACATTGAGTTGTTCATAACATCTAGATCCTTGAGCTCATGACCCAAAGTCGTTCATGTCACCCACAACCCTAAGTTATTTAAAGCATATTGAGCCCAAAGCTTGCGACTTGGTGTCGCTCATGTAATCCACATCCCTGACTTTTTCATAGCAACTAAAGCCCTTAGTTCATGATCTAGAGTTGTTCATATTATTCATAGCCTTGAGCTATTCATGGAATCTTAGGAATTAAGCTCACGATCCAAAATCGTTCATTTCATCCACAACTTTGAGTTGTTCATAGGATCTTGAGATGTGAGGTCATGGCACCTCGAGTCATTCATATCATCCACAACCTTGAGTTGCTCATAGCATCTAAAGCCCTAAGCTCGTTAGCTAGAGTCACTCATGTAATCCACAATACTAAGTTGTTCACACCATTTAAAGCCCTAAGCTCATGACCCCGAGTCGTTCAAATCATCCACAAAATTTATTTGCTTATAGTATCTAGAGCCTCGAGCTCACGACCCATATTCATTCATGTCTTCCACAACCCTGAGTTCTCTACTGCATCTGGAGACCTAAGCTCATGACCCTAAGTCGTTCATATAATCAACAACCCTCAAATGTTCATAACATCTAGAATCCTATGCTCACAACCCAGAGTTGTTCATGTAATCCATAACCTTAAGTTGTTAATAGTATTTAGAGCGTTCAACTCACAAAATTGATTCATTCATGTCATCTAAGGCCTTAACTTGTTCATAACATCTAGAGCCTTGAGCTTACAACTCAGAGTCGTTCATGTCATTGATAACCCTAAGCTAGTCATAGCATCTAGAGCACTCAACTCACAACCTAGAGTAGTTTATCTTATCCACAACTATGTGCTATTACTAGCATCTAAAGCCCTTAACTCATGACCCAAAGTCATTCATATCATCCATAACCTTGAGCTATTCATAATATCGAAATTCATGATCTCACCAAACCTTGAGTTGTTCATATCATCGACATCTTTGAGCTGCTCATAGCATCTAGACCTTGAGCTCACGACTCAGAGTCATTCATCTCATCCATAGCCTTAAACTATTAACAACATCTAGAGTCCCAAGCTCATAACCCTGAATTATTCAAATCATACATAGCTTTGAGTTGTTTAGAGCATTTAAAGCCCTTCGCACACAACCTAGTGATACGTTCCCAATTGGTGTCTCAACTGATTCATGTCCTCTCAACGATCCCTGATAGTGGTACCATTTGATTCATGTCCAACTGGTGCTCCTTGATTGTGGTCATCAGAAGGGAGCAATCAACAAAATTTATAACCTATTACACCATGTACTAGGATAGCCTTAGCTAGCAGAGCATAGTGGCTCTAGGGTTATTCACTAGGATGGGTTTTCACTTCACAATTGATATTAATTCAAAGCTGAATTGGTGCCTTTTCATTTCAAGGTTAGCTTTAAAAGAAAACATAAAGATGTTTGAATGAAAAAGGTTTGGTTTTAAACTAACCAAAAATAGTAACTGATTTTACTTACAAAGAAAAGTGTTTCTTGGAGTTTAGATCACTAGGCTCAGGTTCCTTGTACAAAAAGGGAGTTCCAGTCACTTGTTTCTTTTCCTTGCATTAGAGAATTAACATATAGTTAATTCTCTAACCGGTGCGGTACAGATGCTTCCCCTTAATGGGTTCAAACACTAAATCCCTCTCACTGATGCTTCTTGCAGTGGCTTGTGCCTCTCACCTAGCATTTTCCATTTAAGGTGATCCTTAACCTTGGATTACCCGTCAAAAGCTCGCAAGAGATAACTAATGGATGTCTCCTTAAATTCCAAAAGCTTACCAAGTGTTGGCTATTCTAGAAAATCTTACCTTCAAACCACCTCCCAAAGGCTCGCAAGAGATAAACTAGTGCATCTTAATGGACGGAGATCACTTGCCTTACCAAGTGTTGGCCCAGGTGATTTAAAGGCGTTTTAAGTTAACTAAAAAGATAAAAACCATTAACGGGTCACACTTTCTCTTCATTAAAAACTAAAACAACAAAACTTCCAATTTATGCATGTGGAAACTTACCCGGCTTTCTTCACTCCAAGAGACGAAGAGCCTAGCCTCTCATCCATTGAGGAAAAATCCTCAGAGTTTGATTGGCTAGAAAGAAAAATAACGAGAAAACAAAAATATATATGAAAAGCAGAGCAAGTGCTCTGTAGATATATTTCTTACTTATACAAAAGGTTGTCTCTGAGAACAAGCTCCCGAGATCTATTTTATGATTTCTAAAGAAAATTACAAAACTATATATAAGGGGTTATTCACCATTTGTTCTTACTTAAAGACTAAGGAATCCTATGATAGGTGGGTTACAAGGAGAGTTTGGGGATTTAGACATCAAATATCTAAAGCAAAAAATCTCAAAATGTCGGTCGCAAATATCGAAGCTTCAAGAGAAATTCCGTTGCACTGTGCAAAATGGCTGTGAAATTTTCGTAGCAAAAGGCTAACATTTTCGCAGCAAAAGGGTGATTTTGCAGCCATGCAAAATTCTTCCTTCAGCTTGCAGTGATTGGCTTCCAATGGCCTTAACTCCTTCATTTCAACTTCGAATCGCACACTGTTTGAAGCATTGGATTTTTGACTTCATGAGCTTCGAAATGACATATAGCATGCATAAATTGGACTCCAGGAAGTGCTCCAAAAGTGGCTGACATGACTGTCATCAAGAATGCTTCATGGCAGATTTCTCTTTGCTTCCCCTCCTTGCATTCCGGATTTGCTTATGGCAAAGGACTTCAAAGCTTCGGTTCTTCATGTTTCTGAGCTTTCCATTGCTTTGCCATGGATTCCAAATAACCCTCCTCAATCTTGGATTCCTTTGGTGATCAAAAAGCTATCAAAACACCAAAACTTAACACAATTTGATTAGAATTGATTGCAAGGGTCCTTAACATGCCAATTGAGTTAAAAGGTAATAACTACTACTCAAAAGTGTTTAAAAGAGTTAATTACAAGCTATGAAATAGTGCTTTTTGAGTAGTAATCACCTAGAGTCGTTCATGTCATTCATAGCCCTGAGCTATTCATAACATCAAAATGCTTGAGCTCAGGACCTTGAGTCATTCATATCATCCAAAGCCTTGAGATCTTCATAGCATCTAGAGTCCCAAGCTCACAACCCCAAATCATTCACATCATCCACAATCCTGAGTTGTTCAAGGCATTTAGTGTCCTTAACTCACCACCTAGAGTCCTTCATGTCATCCACAACCTTGATCTATTCAAAGCATCTAGAATCCTAAGCTCACAATCTGAAGTCATTCATGTCATCCATAATACTAAGTTGTGCTTAGCATTTAGTGCCCTAAGCTCACGACTTGGAGTCATTCATGTCATACATATCCCTTAGTTTTTTATAGCAACCAAAACCCTGAGGTCACGAGGTAGATTCGTTCATGTCATTCACAACCCTAAGTGGTTCATATCATCTAAAGCAGTAAGCTCATAGCTCGAAGTCATTCATTTCATCCATAGCCTTGAGCTATTTATAGCATCTAAAACCCTAATCTCATGACCTGGAGTTGTTTATGTTATCCCTAACACTGAGTTATTAATAGCATCTAAAGCCTTAACCTCACATTCCCAAGTCATTCATATCATCCATAACCTTGAGTTGTTCATGGCATTTAGAGCCCTAAGCTCATAATCTATAGTTATTCATGTCATCCTTAGCCCTGAGTAGTTCATAGCATGCAGAGCCTTGAGATCATGATGTGGTGTCATTTATGTTATCCACAATAATGATTTAATCATATTATCTAGAGCTCTGAGATCCTAACCCCAAGTCGTTCATCTCATCCATCATGACATTTAGTGCCCTTAGCCCTGAGTTATTCATAACATTTAGAGACTTAAGCACACAAACCTTAGTCATTCATATCATCTGAAACCCTAAGCTATTCCTAGCATTTAGAACTTTGATTTCATGACCCAGAGTTATTTATGTCATCCACAGCCTTAAGCTATTTAATGCATCAAGAGCGCTCAGCTCATGACCCATAGTCATTTATGTCATCCACAACACTGAGCTATTCCTAACATTTAGATCTTTGAGCTCACAACTTAGAGTGGTTCATGTCATCCACAACATTGAGTTTTTCATAAGATTTAGAGCATTAAGATCATGATCCTGTGTCAGTTTTGTCATCCATTGCCTTGAGCACTTCATAGCGTTTAAAGGCCCAATCTTAGGACCTGAAGTTGTTCATGTCATCACAAGCCAAAGTTATTGATTACTACCCAAAAAGTGCTATTTTGCGCCTTTAATTCATTATGTTTTAAGCACTTTTGTGTAGTAATTCTCCATCTTTATTCCAATTGGCATGTTAAGAACCTATCAATGACTTCTAATCATATTTGTGGCTAGTTTTAGTGTTTTGACAGCTTTTTGGATCATTAAGACAAGCCAAGTAAAGGAGTGAAGCAAAGAGGAAAAACAAACAGAATGAAGAAAACAGAGACAACAACTGCAGTCTTCCTTCGTACTTTTGGAGTACTTCTCTAAGTCCATTTTCTACATGCTATATACAATTTCAAAGTTCAGGAAGTCCAAAATCCAACACTTCAAACTGTGTACGATTTGGAGCTGTAATAAGGAAGATATGGCCTTCGGAAGATAACTGCTCCAGGCTTGTGAGAAATTCGCACAACACCTTGAAATTCGCACAACACCTTCAGGTTGTGCGAAATTCGCACAACACCTTGAATTTCGCACAGCAGCCCATGCGTGGTGCGAAATCTCCTCTGTTTTGCCAACTCCACACGAGATCTTTTCTTTTAGATATTTTTGTATAAATTTCCATTTTTCTCCTTGTAATCCACCAACCATAAGATTTCTTAGCTAGGAAGGTTGGAAAAACTTCTCTATATATATTCCCTTGCATCCATTGTAATATATATAGAAGTATGTAATATAGATATAGAAATATATAGAATATACAGAGCCTTGCTCTGTTTTGCCTTCTCTTTCATTTTCATTTTCCTGCTAGCCAAACATCCTCTGAGGATGTTTTCCCAGAGGATGAGAGGCTAAACCTTTGGTTTCTTGGAGTGAAGGAAGCTAGGTGAAAAGTCCAGATGCAAAGGTGGAAAACTCTCGTACGTTAAATACAGGTAGTTGGAGTTCATAAATGGCTTCTAAATCTAAAGTTTTGCTTTAAATCCCTTAGAATCACTTTGAATGGCCAATACATGGTAAGCTTCAGGTCTCTGTGGATGCTTATTGCTAGATCCATATCAGTCCATTAGTTATCATGTACGAGCTATTGGAAAGTGACTCAAGGTGAAGACCCACAGTGTCCAAAGCCATTAATGGAACTTGACTACCATTTCTATTGACTTTTTATGGATTAAATCTTCATTGTTAAACATATACCGGTTCGGGAAATAACTATAGGTTAAATCCCCAATGCGAGGAGAAAAATCCAGAATTTCCTACTTTGCATTTTGAACTTGATCCTAGCAACCTCTAGCTCTGGGAAACTTTCTTTCTTCTATTTTTACCTAGTTCTATATTAGTTTAGTTTTAAACACCACTTTCAAAACAAATTTTATTTTCTTTTAAACTTTAAGTTTTTGACAAAGGAACTCATCCGACTCAATTTCATATCACTGGTAGAATGAAAACCCATCCCAGAGTTCGACCCTAGAGCCACTATGCTATGGTAGCTTTGCTACGCTAGTATGAGGTCATAGGTTTTATAAATGTTTTTGATTAAAAGACCCGACTGGATCAAACGAATCAGTTATTCATAACATCTAGAATCTTCAACTCATATCCTAGGAATCATTCATATCATCCACAACCATCAACTTTTCATAGCTGTGAAACCAAGGTTTGGTAAATCTCAATTTTGATGATATCAAAACAAAGTTTGGAACTAATATTATATTTCAAGTGTGATTAGGCAAGAAGATTCCCAAAGTGGCAATCACAAAGACAAAATCAAGACAAAGAGAAATCAATAAGAAGAAGAAGACCTCAAAGAGAAGTTCTTTTCAAGACCTAAGCTTCATAAGATCTCTTTGTAAGGTTGTTGGTTGATGCGACTCATGGTAGCTTAGCTTTAAAGGCGTATCAACAAAATTTATACCTTGAATACTATTACTAAAGTAGCCAAGCTACTATAGCATAGTGGTTCTAGGATCGTTCACTGGGAAGGGTTTTCGCAAACACAAGTGATATTCAAATTAGGAAAATAGGTGATTTTCTTATGGATGTTAGCTTTAAAATAAGATGTAAATGTTTTAGAAAGATTTAAACTAATCTAAGCTAACATTAAAGACTAAAATAAAAGGGTGTAAAAACAAGTTTCTCAAAGATAGGATAGCTATGCTCTGGCTCTTATGCAAATTGGAAATCTCAGGATAGGCTCCTCGCGTTGGGGTTGCAACTATGGTGATGCTTGCTTCCCGAACCGGTATGGATTTAGCAAATCAAGTTTTAATCCTTTAAAATGGCAAAACAGATGGTAGTGAATTTCATCAATGGTTATTCACCTTAGACTTCCTTTGAATGGCTCGTAAGAGATAACTAATGGTCTAAAGCCAAAAGCTTACCAAATATTGGCAACTCAAAGTCATTCCAAGTGATAAACTCACCTTTCAATGACCATTGAAATTGGTTCTAACGGATTAATACAAAACTTGGAATTGAAAACCTCACCTTCCAATAGCTCGTAGGAGATAACTAATGGATAGAAATCCAAAAGCTTATCAAGTATTGGCCGTTGGAAGTTGTCCAAAGGAAATAAAAACCAAACTTTGCATTAATGAACCTTTAATGAAAAACGTCTACCTTACCTTCCGGGTGCGAGAAATTTCCATGGGATTGCATCCAAGTCATCACATAACATCCATACTTTGAGAAACTAAAAGTTTTAGCCAATCATCCTCTAAGGAAAAGCCCTCAGAGGCTGTTTGGCTACTAAGAAAATAGAAATGGGGAAGAACAGGAGAAACGAGAGAGCTCTGTAAATTCCTAAGTGTAAAACATAATATCTATTATTCTATATATGATCCAAGAGGTGATTTCCACCCCTTATAAAGTCTTTACAAAAGCAAAAGCTTGTGATTGGTTAGTTACAAGGATAAGAAAGGAACTTACATCACAAAATACAAAGGAAAATATCTAAAGTGGAGTCGGCTAAAACAGAGCAAAATTCGCAACACGCATGGGTTATGCGAATGTTATGCGAATGTTATGCGAATTTCGCATAACACCTTGTGGAATGCGAAATTTTCGCATAACCTGGAGCAGTTTTCTTCCGAAGGCCATATCTTCCTCATTTCAGCTCCAAATCGTGCACGGTTTGAAGCGTTGGATTATTGACTTCCAGAGCTTTGAAATGGTATATAGCATGTAAAAAATGGACTTCGGGAAGTGCTCCAAAAGTGCGAAAGAAGACTGCAGCTGCTGTCCTCTTTGCTTCTCTTCACTTTGCTTGCTTTTCCTCTTTGCTTCTCTTTGCTTGTGCTCGTGTTTCCACTTGAAATTCAAGCCTGTAAATGTCCAAAATCCTTGCTTTAACTTGTCCAAGTAGCTCCTCCATCATTTGGCATGCTTGAATCGATTCATAAGCTGATAAAAACATGTAAACTTGCCACAAAAATGGTTAAAACCAATTACTAAGGACCTTAATGAATTAATTGGGTTAAATGAATATGATTACTACCCAAAGGTGCTTAAAACCATTATAATTAGGTCTACAAAATAGCACTTTTTGGTAGTAATCACACCCCCCAACCGACTCATTGCTAGTCCCTTAGCAATGGAGGAGATAAAAACTAAGTAAACTATAATAATATACATAAAAGGGATCATGCAAATCACTCCAAAAAATGATATGAGTGGCATGATGGACATCCATGGATCAATAAATATGTGAAACTCAACCTATAATAAGAGTTGTCAAAGCATTCACTTGATCATAGAGTACAAAGAATGGATATTATGCAAGTTTAAGCATCAAAAGAATTTCCACTCTCAAAAGATCCAAATCAAATTCTTCCACTAAAAGCTAAGTGTTAATGTGATTAGCTTCCGAGTATAGTATGGATAACTATCATCTCCCCCCAACCTAAGTCTTTCTTTAAGCTTAGCAAAATTAACCATCTCTTGATAGGCTAGGAACGCACCTCTTATTCACAATTCTTTTCACTTACTAAACTTAACCAATTCACCCATGTAACAAGCAGAGGATCGGTGACTCCCAACCAATAAAGGCTTAGGGCACCAGGCTTTAAAGGCTTTCGCCACCCCTTCGGACCATGCTCAGGTTTCAAGGCAAGCAAAGAAGTTTATTCTATTTTTTTTTTCTTTTTTATTTTTTATTTTTTATTTTTTATTTTTTTTATTTTTTATTTTTTATTTTATTTTTTCAAAGACTCATTGGTCTTTATGAGGTGTCCCAACACTATTAAAGAGAGGTTAAAGGTGTCAAATTATGATTTCTCAAGCTTAGAGGGTGAGATAGTTTCACATCTTATAACCGGAATCTAATGTATGTGTGTGTGAATAGCTTAAGGTGGAAGAGATAAGTTTGCATGCAATGGGATTTTCAACAATTCATCAACTTTTAGAAGAGCATAATACAAACTCTAAGACTCATGTAATCAAGTTGAAACTCGACTTCTCTCATTTAATTTTGAGAGTTAATCCTTAATATCCATGGAGTTTAAAGCAAAAATTTTAAAAAATTAAACAAAAAGTAGCTAATTTAACTAAGTATGATAAAAATTTAAACTAATACTTACTTCCTCATCTCTCCCCCCAACCGAGATGAACATTGTCCTCAATGTTTGAATTGAAAATAAGGAGGAAGGAAGTGGTACCTCATGTGATGTGGACTTGGAGTTTGAGAAGGTTGAACCACCGTTTGAAGCACTGGACTCCTGACTTCCTAAGCTTCAAAAAGAGATATGGTATGCATAATTTGAGCTCCAGAAAGTGCTCCAAAAACGTGTCCAACAGTAGCAAAATGGGGTGCGGCTGCAACATTCCTGTTTAGCTTTGCACAGTCATCTTCAAACGGCCATAACTTCTTCGTTTCAACTCCAAATCAAGCACCGTTTGAACCTATGAACTCCTGACTTCCCAATATTTGAAACGAGATACCATACGCATAATTTGAGTTTCAGGAAGTGATCTAAATGTGCCCAACAGTTGCCGAAATGGGGTGGTGCGAATTGCTCTGTTTTGGCTTTTCTCCCCTGTTTTCCCTTGTTTTCACCATAACTTCGATTTTTGCAAGCATCATACCTGCATGAACACTTCAAAACTCATCTTAAAAACATATTAAAACTAAATTAAAGCTAAGAATTCAAACTAAAACATGCATAAATTTAAAGAAAGCATAGAATTTAAATGAAGCTGATAGCATGTACCCCAAAAAGAAGATGAACTATTTAGCTCATCCTCACTCACACACCCACTTCATGCTGAATTCCCCCTGGATCCCAAACAAAATTGGCATCCTTCCCATTTGGTCCAAGGGAATTCGTTTCTCTTCTCTTCCCTAGAGAAGTGGATGCTTTTAAGGATTCAGGTAACCCTTTATCATCTTGAACCTTATGATTTTCAATGGAAGGTTGGTCCATAGAGTTGTCATAGCAATCCCCCACCAAAGTGTCGCTCTTCGACACTTTCCTTGATCCTTTTGCATTGGTTCCTTGAAGGTTATGGTGGGGTTGAGGAGGAAGCTTCCTTTTCCCCCTTGCTATGTCGAGATTGGTGAGCTTCTTAATGGAGTCTTGAACTTTTTCTATCCTTAGTGATAGATCATTATAAACCCCCTCCATTCTTACATTTATTGAACTCTCCATATTATCAATCTTTTCATTAAGATGAGAGTTGATCTTTTGTTGCTCACCTACAAAGTCCTCCATGACTTTGCTTATCTTCAAAATGGCTTGCTCCAATGAAGATGTACTCATTGATGGATGAGGTTGAGGTTGGGTTGTAAGGTTGGGATGGTTTATATACTTAAATGAAGTTGGCATGGCTTGTGGTTGTGCTTCAGTATGCACATTCCTCAATTCAAACTCTTCTATCCTTCTAGCCATAGATGCTAGCTTTGCCTTCATGCTCATGTCTTCATTCAAAACATACTTACTACCCCATTGGCTTTGTTGAACTTGCCTTTTCCCTAATTCAATTCGATCCCTCATGGATAAGTACGCAAATTTGTCCTTCTCATGATCATAATGAGAGCTTTGATCTTCATGTGGAATTTCCATTTCTAAAAAAAATGATATTCAACTAAGGCTCTTTTCCTCAACTTGTACCAGGGTTCCCTCTTGGTCTCGAATCCAACAAGGAATGCACAAATTGAAATTAAAAAAAATAAAAGAAAAGAGAATAAAAAATTTAACTAAATAAAAACTAAACTAAAAAAAAATTATAAGAAAACTCACCAAACTTGTGATGAAGATCACAAGTTACCCTTAATGGTTGCTTCACTGTGCTTGTGGCACCTTCCCCGGCAACGGCGCCATTTGATGCGACTCATGGTAGCTTAGCTTTAAAGGCGTATCAACAAAATTTATACCTTGAATACTATTACTAAAGTAGCCAAGCTACTATAGCATAGTGGTTCTAGGATCGTTCATTGGGAAGGGTTTTCGCAAACACAAGTGATATTCAAATTAGGAAAATAGGTGATTTTCTTATGGATGTTAGCTTTAAAATAAGATGTAAATGTTTTAGAAAGATTTAAACTAATCTAAGCTAACATTAAAGACTAAAATAAAAGGGTGTAAAAACAAGTTTCTCAAAGATAGGATAGCTATGCTCTGGCTCTTATGCAAATTGGAAATCTCAGGATAGGCTCCTCGCGTTGGGGTTGCAACTATGGTGATGCTTGCTTCCCGAACCGGTATGGATTTAGCAAATCAAGTTTTAATCCTTTAAAATGGCAAAACAGATGGTAGTGAATTTCATCAATGGTTATTCACCTTAGACTTCCTTTGAATGGCTCGTAAGAGATAACTAATGGTCTAAAGCCAAAAGCTTACCAAATATTGGCAACTCAAAGTCATTCCAAGTGATAAACTCACCTTTCAATGGCCATTGAAATTGGTTCTAACGGATTAATACAAAACTTGGAATTGAAAACCTCACCTTCCAATAGCTCGTAGGAGATAACTAATGGATAGAAATCCAAAAGCTTATCAAGTATTGGCCGTTGGAAGTTGTCCAAAGGAAATAAAAACCAAACTTTGCATTAATGAACCTTTAATGAAAAATGTCTACCTTACCTTCCGGGTGCGAGAAATTTCCATGGGATTGCATCCAAGTCATCACATAACATCCATACTTTGAGAAACTAAAAGTTTTAGCCAATCATCCTCTAAGGAAAAGCCCTCAGAGGCTGTTTGGCTACTAAGAAAATAGAAATGGGGAAGAATAGGAGAAACGAGAGAGCTCTATAAATTCCTAAGTGTAAAACATAATATCTATTATTCTATATATGATCCAAGAGGTGATTTCCACCCCTTATAAAGTCTTTACAAAAGCAAAAGCTTGTGATTGGTTAGTTACAAGGATAAGAAAGGAACTTACATCACAAAATACAAAGGAAAATATCTAAAGTGGAGTCGCCTAAAACAGAGCAAAATTCGCAACACGCATGGGTTATGCGAATGTTATGCGAATTTCGCATAACACCTTGTGGAATGCGAAATTTTCGCATAACCTGGAGCAGTTTGCTTCCGAAGGCCATATCTTCCTCATTTCAGCTCCAAATCGTGCACGGTTTGAAGCGTTGGATTCTTGACTTCCAGAGCTTTGAAATGGTATATAGCATGTAAAAAATGGACTTCGGGAAGTGCTCCAAAAGTGCGAAAGAAGACTGAAGCTGCTGTCCTCTTTGCTTCTCTTCACTTTGCTTGCTTTTCCTCTTTGCTTCTCTTTGCTTGTGCTCGTGTTTCCACTTGAAATTCAAGCCTTTAAATGTCCAAAATCCTTGCTTTAACTTGTCCAAGTAGCTCCTCCATCATTTGGCATGCTTGAATCGATTCATAAGCTGATAAAAACATGTAAACCTGCCACAAAAATGGTTAAAACCAATTACTAAGGACCTTAATGAATTAATTGGGTTATATGAATATGATTACTACCCAAAGGTGCTTAAAAAAATTATAATTAGGTCTACAAAATAGCACTTTTTGGTAGTAATCATTGGTGCACTAGGTTTTTTCATGCATTACATTATTTACTTATGCACCAAAATAATCCAAGAGTTATTTCATTTAAATCCTTTAAAATCGGATGATTTCATGTTTTCAACTAAAACCTTGTGTCAAATGTTTTCCAAACTTGTTTAAAAGTTTTTAAGTTAAAAAGATTGGTTGTTGAGCTAAAAATGGCTCAACTAGTTGAACCGATCGATAAATAGGTTAACCCCTAGCTTAACTGGTTGAGGAGCAGGTCGACTCCAAACTCAACTGATTTAGGAACAGGTTGACCCCCAACTCAACCGGTCGAGGAGCAGGTTGACCCACAGGTCAACCGGTCGAGGGGAGCAAAAAACCTTCTCTATATTCCAGAATAGTTGTTCAACCGGTCAAGGTTGAACCTCAACTGGTCGAGGCTAAGCCTCAACCAATCGAGGTCCGGTCAAGGGGTGGTCAAGGTTAAATGGTCATCTGTTAAGCATTAAATGCTAACGACTAACTAACCAGTCAACCCCCAGCTCGACTGGTCGAACCCCCAATGGCTAGTTTGGTCATTTTCTTCTATAAAAAGGCTTCAATCTTCATTGTTTCAAGAGCTTAACCTTCTTCAATCTTTCTTGAATATATTTGAGCCTTGGGAGAGTCTTTTTGAGTGCACCATTGTTCTAAAACTTGCATATCTTTAGTGCACCTTTCAATCCTACTTTTCTTATATCTTTTGAGCCTAAAGTTTTTTACTAGGATTTTGTGAAATTATTTGTCTATATTTGAGAGGAAGAATCTAAGTGTGAGGTATCCCTTAGGAATTCTCAAGTGTGGGGTATCACTTGAGAGGTTGTTCAAGAGTGGGGTATCTCTTGAGGATTGTAAAGGGTGTTTGGAGCCAAAAGTCCAAGAGGGTGGATTGGAACCATAATCTAACCGTATTGCTTGAAGGCTTGGTTTGGAAGCCTTGAAATAGTGGAACCTCAAGCTTAGGATTGAAGCTAGAGGAGAGTGGACGTAGGTTGGGTTGCGCCGAACCACTATAAAAATCTCATGTTTGCATTCTCTCTTCCATATTCTTTTAATTTTTATGCAATTGTTGTTATATTGTTTTATTATATATTTTCATATAATTATCTCTTGCATTCACATAATTTAAATTTACAAAAAGAGACCATCATCCTATTCAACCCCCCCCCTCTCCTCCTAGGGTGATTACCATAGGTTGGATTAGCCTTATTTTTCTAACAACTACTATCAGAGCTAGGCCTCTTGTTTAATACTTAACCGTCTAAGAGGAAATGGCTAATCCATCAAGCTCATCTCACATTGAAAATTTTTCAACCACCCAACCTCCATTCTTTACGAGAATCAATTATTCCTATTGGAAAGGAAAAAATTCTTGGCTTTTAAAATC
Organism: Vitis vinifera; assembly: GCF_030704535.1. Classification (NCBI taxonomy): domain Eukaryota; kingdom Viridiplantae; phylum Streptophyta; class Magnoliopsida; order Vitales; family Vitaceae; genus Vitis; species Vitis vinifera. The sequence continues at coordinate 11,436,459 of NC_081817.1, forward strand.
TATTAATCTTGATCTATGGGATGTCATTGAGGATAGTCCCCACATTCATTTAAAGTTAGAAAATAGAGTGATGGTTCCAAAATCTAAGCAAGAATGGGATGAGCTTGATCAAAAGAAAGTTCAATTAAATGCTAAAGACATTTATATCTTACATTAAGCTATTGATAGAAATGAATTTAATCGTGTTTGGCAATGTAAGTTAGCTAAAGAAATTTGGAGACTATTATAAATCACTCATGAGGGAACCAACCAAGTTAAAGAGTTTAGAATCAACATCCTTGTGCATGATTATGAATTATTTTCTATGAAGGATTTTGAATCTATTGTAGAGATGTTTTCTAGGTTCATGATGATTGTGAATGAAGTTGAAGCCTTAGGAAAGACCTACACCGAAGTAGAGAAAGTCATGAAGATCTTAAGGTCTCTATCAAAGAAATGGGAAACAAAAGTGACTGCTCTTCAAGAAGCAAAGGATCTCACCAAACTCTCACTTGAAGAACTCATTGGGTCACTCATGACTTACGAGATAAATTTGAACAATCATAAAAAAGTTGAAGAAAATAAGAAAAGTATAGCATTTATGGGTTCAAAAAATGATGATGAAGAGAAAGGGAGTGAAAGTGAAAGTGATGAAGACTCCATGGAAGAAGAATGGACAAATAAGGATGCCAACATGCGCTTCATGGCTTTGGAGGAACATGAACATGAGGTAAATTCCAACTCTAACTATAGTGAGTTTCAACATATACTTCAAGAATTATATTTTGATCTTGAAAACTAGGGTTGAAAAATGTCACTCTCAAGAAAAAGATTTCTTGTCTTCAAAATGAGCTCAATGAGCTTAAGGAAAAATTTGAAAATATTGAGAAGGAAAAAATCTCATTTGAAAAAGAAAAATGAATGGTTAAGATTCTCTCTACAAAAATTCTCAAACAATCAAAAGACTTTTGGTATGATTTTGGCAAGTCAAAAAAAAAAAAAAAAAAAAAAAAGGCTAGGCTATAAGCCTTTCAAAAATCAAAAAATATTTTAAGAATTATTTTGTAAAGGAAGCCTCTAGTTTTTCAGCTTCAACCATTTGCAATATTTGTGGAAGAGGAGGTCACATTAGTGATATTTGTCCCTTAAGAAAATCCTCTCATGTTCTTCAAAACTCTAAATTATTTTAGATTCCAAATGGAAGAAAGATTAACCCTCTAGGAACTAAAAAGATATGGACACCGAAGGTTACTTATTTTGTTTTGTAGGGATCCATGCAAGAAGGAGGATATGCTTACCTTGGAAAGAATGCATTGATAATATTGGTAATGATATCCCTTTTAAAGCTTAATTTGAAATATCATTTTATCATTTTGCTAACACTTGGTATATTTTTTGTTAATAATGAAACATTTGGTATCACATTGATAAAATTGGTATAATTTTAAACCAAGGTTTGGATTAAAAAGAAGATTTTTTTTTATACCTAGGTAAAATTGAATGATCATATGCTTGTATACTCTAATAATGTTATTCAATGCATGTTATATATCTTTTTAAATGCATATGTTCTCCCACATATCTTTCCAAATCATGCTTTAAATTGGGAATGCTATAAGGTTGAGCAACCCTTTATTTGGAAAATGTTCTAAAATGAAAAAGAGGGAGATTCATGTCTATGAGAAATCATATCATGCTTATTATTTATTTTTTAAACTTTTGATAACATGTGATTCCCCTTATATACTTTATTGATAATTTTTTTAATGACAAAAAGGGGGAGAAGTAATGGTAGGTTGCTAACTTGGGAAGAAATGCCAATACTGTTTTAGCAATCCTATTCATATTGATGTTATGTGCTTTATTGGTTATAATTCCATGCATCATGTTTAATAATAATATCTTGCCAATTTCTAAGTTTATCTTTATACTATTTGTGTTTGATTATATCATTCTGAGCATCCTTAATATACTCCTTGAAGTTTCTAAACTTGAATATTTTCTAAATTCAAAGGAACATATATTGAGAGGGAGCTTTTTAGCAACCTTGGTTTTGTCATCATAAAAAAGGGGGAGTTTTTGAAACCAAGGTTTGGTTAATCTTAGTTTTGATGATAACATAACAAGGTTTGGAACTAATATTATATTTCAAGTGTGATTAGGCAAGAAGATTTCCAAAGTGGTAATCACAAAGACAAAATCAAGCCAAAGAGAAATCAATAAGAAGAAGAAGACCTTAAAGAGAAGTTTTTTTCAAGACCCAAGCTTCGTAAGATCTCTTTATAAGGTTGTTGGTGCACTAGGTTTTTTCATGCATTACATTCTTTACTTATGCACCAAAATCGTCTAAGAGTTATTTTGTTTTAAATCGTTTAAAATTGGATGATTTCATGTTTTCAACTAAAACCTTGTGTCAAATGTTTTCCAAACTTGTTTAAAAGTTTTTAAGTTGAAAAGAATGGTTGTTGAGCCAAAAACGGCTCAACTGGTTGAATCGATCAAGAAATAGGTTGACCCCTAGCTCAACTGGTCGAGGAGTAGATCGACTCTCAACTCAACCGGTCGAAGGGTGCAAAAAACCTTCTCTCTCTTCCACAACGGTTCAAGGTTGAACCTCAACCAGTCAAGGTTGAGCCTCAACCGATCAAGGTTTGGTCAAGGGATGGTCGAGGTCCAATGGTCACCTGCCAAGCATTAAATGCTAATGGCTAGTCAACTGATCGACCCTCAGCTTGATTGGTCAAACCCCCAACGGCTAGTTTGGTCATTTTCTTCTATAAAAAGGCTCTAATCTTCATTGTTTCAAGAGTTTAACCTTCCTAAATCTTTTTTGAATATATTTGAGCCTTGGGAGAGTGTTTTTGAGTGCACCATTGTTCTAAAACTTGCACATCTTTAATGCACCATTCAATCCTAGTTTTCTTATATCATTTGAGTCTAAAGTTTTGTACTAGGATTTTGTGAAATTATTTGTATCTCTTTGAGAGGAAGAATATAATTGTGAGGTATCACTTAGGAATTCTCAAGTATGGGGTATCACTTGAGAGGTTGTTCAAGAGTGGGGTATCTCTTGAGGATTGTAAAGGGTGTTTGGAGCCAAAAGTCCAAGAGGGTGGATTTGAACCATAATCCAATTGTATTGCTTGAAGGCTTGGTTTGGAAGTCTTGAAATAGTGGAACCTCAATCTTGGGATTGAAGCTAGAGGAAAGTGGACATAGGTCGGGTTGCGCCGAACCACTATAAATATCTTGTGTTTACATTCTCTTTCCCCATTCTTTTAATTTATATGTAATTATTTTTTTATTTTTTATTATATATTTGCATATAGTTATCTCTTGCATTCACATAATTTAAATTTATAGAAAGAGACCATCATCCTATTCACCCCCCTTTTAAGGTGATTACCATAGGTTGGATTAGCCTAATTTTTCTAACAATAGCATTTAGAGCCTTAAGCTCATGCCTCGGAGTAGTTCATGTCACCCACTGCCCTAAGCTATTCATAACATCTAGAGCACTAAGCTCACGACCTAGAGTCATCCATGTCATCCACAATCTTTAGCTTTTCATAGCATCAAGAGCTCTGATCTCACGATATGGAGTCATTTATGTTATCCATAGCCCTGAGTTGTTTATAACATCTAGGGCCTTAAGCTCATGTCCCCAAGTTGTTCATATTAGCACAACCTTGAGCCTTTCATAGCATTTAAAGCCTTGAGCTCACGACCTATAGTTGTTCATATCATCCATATCCCTAAGCAATTCATGGCATCCAAAGCCTTAAGCTCATTACCTAGTATCGTTCATGTCATCCACAGCATTGAGTTGCTCATATCATCTAAAGCCTTTAGCTTCAGACCCTGAGTCATTCATCTCATCCACAACCTTGAGCTTCCATAGCATTTAGTGTCATTGGCTCACAACCTAGAGTAGTTCATGTCATCCACAACCTTAAGTTGTTCATAACATCTAGAATATTGAGCTCATAGCCTAGAGTTGTTCATGTCATCCTCAACCTTGAGCTATTTAATGCATCTGGAGTGCTTAGCTCACGACCCGAAATCGTTCATGTCATCCACAACTCTGAGTTGTTCATAGCATCTCGAACAATGAGCCTATGAACTAGAGTTGTACATGTCATCCATAGCTTTGAGCTACTCATAATTTCTATGGCCCTGAGTCCTGACACCGTGTCCTTCATATCATTCCTATCTCTAAGCTATTCTTATCATTTAGTGCACTAAACTCAAGACCTGGAGTAATTCATGTCATCTACAACCTAAAGGTTTTCATAGCATCTACAGCCTTGAAGTTATGACCCAAACTCATTCATGGAATTCATAGCCTTAAGTTGTTCATAGCAACTAGAGCACTAAGCTCATGACCCCGAGTCGTTCATGTCATCCACCGCCTTGAGCTATTCATCGCATATAGAGCCCTGATCTCAGGACCCCTAGTCATCCATGTCATCCACTGCCATGAGGTGATTGTTCATAGCATCTTAAATCTTAAGCTCACGTCCCTGAGTCATTCATATAATCCAAAGCCCTGAGATGTTCATAGCCTATAGAGCATTAAGCTCTTGACCAAGAGTCGTTCTTGTCATTGACAACCCTAAGATGTTCATAGCATCTAGAGTGTTGAGCTCATGACCTAGAGTCGCTAATGTCATCCACAACATTGAGCTGCTCATTGCATCTTGAGCTCAGAGCTCCTAACCCTTAGTCATTCATATCATCCACAACCTTTAGTTGTTCGAAGCATTTAATACCCTTAGCTCATGACCTAAATTCGTTCATGCCATCTGTAGCCCTGAGTTGTTACAAGCTTCTATATCCCTCAACTAATGACCCCTAGTTGTTCATATCATCCACAACCCTGAGCTACTCATAGCTTCTATAACCTTGAGATGATGACCCGAAGTTGTTCATGTCATCTATAGCCTTGACCTACTCTTAGCATCTAGACCATTGACCTCACAACCTGGAGTCATTCATGTCATCCACATCTATGCACAATTCATAGTGTTTAGAGCCTTAAGCTCATGACCTGGAGTAGCTCATGTCATCCATAGTTGTGAGTTGTTCATAGGCTCTAGAGCACTAATCTCATGACACTGTATCCTTCATGTCATGATTCATCCCCAATTGGTGTACCTTTGATTCAGTCCTCAGACGGGAGTTATCAACAAAATTTATAAACCTAATTCACCATATACTAGGGTAGCATAGCTAGCATAGTATAGTGGTTCTAGGATCATCCATAGATATGGGTTTTCATTTCACACATGATATTAGTTTAAAAAACTGGATTGGTGCTTTTTCTTTTATAAGTTAGCTTTAAAAGAAAACATAAGTTTGATTGAAAAGGATTGGTTTTAAATTTACCAAAAATAGTAACTGAGATTAATTACAAAGAAAAGGTTTCTTGGAGTTTTAGGTCACTAGGTTCAGGTTCCTTATACAAAAAGGGAGATTCCGGATCTTTTCCTCGCATTGGGGATTTAACTTATAGTTATCTCCCGAACCAGTGTGTTATAGTTACTTCCCATTTAATGGTTTCAAACACTAAAGTCCTCTCACTGAATCATCTTGCAATGACTCGTACCTCTCACCTAGCATTGGCTATTCAAGGTGATCCTTAACCTTCGATTATCCTTCAAAAGCTTGTAAGAGATAACTAATGGATGTCTCCAGGGAGTCCGAAAAGCTTACCAAGTGTTGGCTATTCTAGGTAATCCTACCTTTAAACCACCTCCCAGAGGCTCGCAAGAGATAACTAATGGATCTCATGGATGGAGTTCGAAAAGCTTACCAAGTGTTGGCACAAGTGATTTTAAGGATTTTAAGTTACTAAAAAAATAAAAACCATTAACAGGTCACAACTTTTCTTCATTTAAAATTGAAACAAGGAAAACTCCCACTTTTGTATCTAGATCCCTTACCTAGCTTCCTTCAGTCAAAGAAACAAAAATCCTAGCCACTCATCCTTTGAGAAAACAGCCTGAGAGGTTGTTTAGCTAGAAAGAAAATAAAATCAAAATGAGTAGGTAAGGCAGAGCATAACTCTGTATATTTCTTACTAAAAAGAATTTACAAGTGATCCTAGAATTTCTTCTGAGAGATTCTTACAAGTGTCCTCAAGAAGTTCTTTCGAGATATTACAAAAGAGATATTTTAAGACATATATAGAGAGATATTTTTAACCCCTCACTTAGATATCCTAAATATCTAAAAATATCTTTAGCTGATTACAAGGAGAAAATAGGTAATTACACAAAATATCTTGAGATAAAAATCTAACGGAGTCGGTGTAAAAATATCTGAAGATTACACAAGAAGATTTCGCAATGCTTGCGAAATTTCGCATAGGGTACGAAATTGATTTTCTTCAGCTTTGGTTTCATAAGAGGTTGCGAAATTCATTTTCCTCAGATTCGCAATGGTTGCAAAATTTCGTATAGGGTGTGAAATTCATTCTCCAAAGTCTTGCTCTCTGTCCTGTAGCTTATATTCCTTCTGGTATTTCGCAAGGCTTGGGAAAATTTCGTAAAGCATTGCGAAATTGCTGAATGTTATATTTCTTCTCTGATTCTCTTCCTTGCATACTTGATTAATTTGGCAAAGGCTACGAAGCTCTCCAAAACTTGGATTCTTCATGTAATTGAGCTTCAACTTGCTTTACCATGGACTACACAAAGTTCTCCCTCATTCTTGGCTCGTTTTAATTATCAAAAAGCTATCAAAAACACCAAAACTTGCTAAAAACTAATCAGTAACCCTTGCAAGGGTCCTTAATGTGCCAAATGAGTTAAAAGGTAATAAATAGTACTCACAAGTGTTTAAAAGAGTTTATAACAAGCTATAAAAGAGCACTTTTTGAGTAGTAATCACTCCCCCCAACCGACATATTGCTAGTCCCTTAGCAATGAAGAAGATAAAAAGAAAAATAAATAGTAAAATAATTTACAAAATCATGCTGATCACTCCAAACAAATCATAAGTGGCATGATGTAGAGCATACTCTCTCATGGAACATAAAGAAGCAAAACCCAACCTTCAACAAGAGTATATCAAATATCTTACCTGATCACAATTCATAAAGAGTAGGCATTATGCAAATTTAAGTATTAAAAGGATTTCCACTCCCATAGGCTCAATCATTACTATTCCACAAAAATCTACGTGTTAAGCTTATTAGTTTTCAAATATAGTATGTTGAACTAATCTCTCCACCCAACCTAGTTCTTTCTCAAACTTTAGCAAACTGACCAAACTTCAATAGGCTAAGAACGCACCTCTTTTATTTCACAATTTTTTTCATTGTAGGTGTGCAATGCTAAAGGTATTGCTTTCTAAAGTGTCCATGTAATGGGGGTCCATCGATGACTCCCAACCAATCAAGGTTTAAGGCATCAAGCTTTAAGGATCTTTCGATCACTAACTCCTCGGATTTTACCTCGGACTTTTGAGATAGAAATTTAATACCCAAGCACCTATAATATGTTAAACTCCACCTATTCACCCTTGTAACAAGTAGTGAGGTCGATGGCTCCCAACGAATAAAGGCTTAGGGCACCGGGTTTTAAAGATTTTCACCATATACCCCTTAAACCTTGCTCGGGTTTCAAGGCAAGTATAACACTTTGTTCCTTTTTTTTTTTTTTTTTTTCAAAGGCTCATTAGCCTTTTATAAGGTGTCCTAACACTATTAAAATGAGGTCAAAGGTACCAAGTCGAAATTTTCCTAAGTTCAGGGGGTGAGATAGTTTTTCATCTTATAAATGAAACCTAATGTGCACAGTGTGTGGTAAGATTAAAGTGGAAGAAATAAGGTTGAATTCAATAGGAGTTTCAATACTTCATCAACTTCAATAAGCATAATACAAACTCTAAGTTTCAAGTAAAAAGACAAGAACTCAAGTTCTCCTATTTCATTTTGAAATTTTTTCTTTATTAACAGAGTAGAGTAAAAACTTTAAAATTAAAAAAAAAATTAAAATTAATCAAAAAGTACTAAATTAACAAAATAGCCTAGCATTATTAACAAAACTTCCTTCCTTAACTCTCCCCCTAACCAAGATCAATATTGCCCTCAATATGGCAAGAGCAATTGCAAATAAAGGGAGGAAGTGGTACCTCCTGAGTGACATTGAGTCTAAGATGTATAAGAGAAACCACATGATTCAAAAAGTAAAAGATTAATGAGTAAAGGAAATAGGGAAAATGCCAAGTATAAACAAAATGATGTCTATATATTACTCTGAGAAAGTACAATGTGAGATATGATCATGTAATACATCCAATCCCAGAATATAAAATATCAAAATAAGTAATAATGTCTACTAATATAATAAGTATCTGGTGGAGATGATGGATTTGTGGTGGCCTCATGAGTGGGTTGGATAAGGACATCAGCTTTGGTGGTCTCCTCAGCTGGAATAGCCTCCTCAGCTGGAGCTATGGACTCTGATGGTCCAGGAATGTTGGGCTGAGGTGGTGGTAAAAGTCCCAGATGCTGCTGAATCTGACAAAGGATAGTAGTATGTTGGTCCTGTTGAGCACGTATGTCTACCATCTGTAGGAATAAAGCATTGTGTGTAATGGTCAGTGTCTGGAATAAATGTACCATGACATAAAACTCTGTGGCAGAAATGGTGATGGAGGCCTTAGATATAGAAGGTGCGATCGGTGGAATAGCTGGAGTGGTAGGAGGAGCAGTAGAAGTGGCCTCAGGCATAGGTGGTGCAGCAAGGGCAGGTGGTACAGACTCCGTGGGAAGCTTGTCCTGTTGTGGCTGCTCAGTCTGTGGTGGCACTGGAGGTGTTAGCCTGGGTGGTGATGCTAGAGGTGCTGAATAACTCGTCAACTGTGCCCATTTGTCAAGAGTGAAATACTCTTGATAATGGTGACGACGCTCGAGATGGGGCTCAGTAGGATAGCCCATGTGCTCTAATATGTGACAGAGCATCCTCAGAAACAACAATGGAATAGTGTCGGCTCTCTGTAGCTTCTTCCTATGAACCTTCTCCTAAAAGTGGAGGAGAACAACCATAATCAGGTGATGTGGCCCGAAATAGAAGCCCTCGGATATCCTGAATAACACGTCCAGGATGGCTTCTCGCCTTCGCACTAGATGTTGAAGAGGAAAAAGGTTGGACCTCAATAACACATCTACTAGGAGCATCCCAGATGGAAGCTCCTTACATAGAAGGACTAAATCTCCAGAAGTCCTCTTAGATAGGATGCGGACCATGTCCCGCTGAGATATAGGGGACCACTCTTGGAAATGTGTTGGATCCACTGGCTCGTATGGAATATGAAGAGTCTCTACAATGTGCCTAGTCTCAAAGATACCTTGATGCCCATCAATGCTGAAGTTAATGACCGTAGGACTTTGGGCTCCCTGAGTAGTCATGGATTGATAGAAGTCCATTGCCACTCTAGGGTAGAAGAACTCCCTGGGTGTCATAAGGCGCTCGAGATGGTACCTCTAGAGTAGTCCAAATGAATCTCGAAGCTTTGGATGCCGTCGCATGGCCTCAATGTCAAAATAAAGCTCGGAATGGAATGGTCTGGCTTTACAATTTGAATTGCCCTCAATGGGCGGCGCGGTGACCATAGGCCTCTTGATGATGGCTTTTGGGGAGATGCCGAAAGGACGCTGAGAATTGGTTGGGGCCTGAGGATCAGGTGGTGAATGCCTAGACGATTCTCCAAGGCCTGAAGTCCTAGCTCTCTTAGGTGGAATACTACATACTAATGGCTCAGGGAGTGGAGAAGTCGATTGTCTCTGTGTCGCGTATCTGCGTTGAGGAGGGCTAGAGGGCACTGCACCCTCAAAAGATGGAACGGTCGGGTCCTGATGTGTCGAATCCTATGGAGGGGAGGCTCTTGACCTCTGCTCGCGAGATACTGAAGGGTTGGTATGGTCTCCTCTAATGCGCGCCATGCCCGAAATGGAGCAAGAGCTGTAGGTCACCTCTTTAAATGGTTGGCCGTGGGACATCCACTAGAGAGAAAGTGATACGTTCCCAATTGGTGTCTTAGCTGATTCATGTCCAACTGGTATCCCTTGATTGTGGTCCTCAGAAGGGAGTAATCGACAAAATTTATAACCTATTACACCATGTACTAGGATAGCCTTAGCTAGCATAGCATAGTGGCTCTAGGGTCATTCACTGGGATGGGTTTTCACTCCACAATTGATATTAATTCAAAGATGAATTGGTGCTTTTTCATTTCAAGGTTAGCTTTAAAAGAAAACATAATCTTTGGTGGAAAAGGTTGGTTTTAAGCTAACCAAACATAGTAACTGATTTTAATTACAAAGAAAAGTGTTTCTTGGAGTTTAGATCATTAGGCTTAGGTTCTTTGTACAAAAAAGGAAGTTCTGGTCACTTGTTTTTTTTCCTTGCATTAGAGAATTAACATATAGTTAATTCTCTAACCGGTGTGGTACAGATGCTTCCCCTTAATGGGTTCAAATACTAAATCCCTCTCACTGATGCATCTTACAATGGCTCGTGCCTCTCACCTAGCATTTGCCATTCAAGGTGATCCTTAACCTTGGATTACTTGTCAAAAGCTCGCAAGAGATAACTAATGGATGTCTCCTAAGAGTCCAAAAGCTTACCAAGTGTTGGTTATTCTAGAAAATCCTACCTTCAAACCACCTCCCAAAGGCTCGCAAGAGATAAACTAGTGTATCTCAATGGATGGAGACCACTTGCCTTACCAAGTGTTGGCCCAGGTGATTTAAAGGCGTTTTAAGTTAACTAAAAAGATAAAATCAATTAACAGGTCACACTTTTCTTCATTAAAAACTAAAACAACAAAACTTCCAATTTATGCATGTGGAAACTTACCCGGCTTTCTTCACTCCAAGAGACGAAGAGCCTAGCCTCTCATCCTCTGAGGAAAAACCCTCAGAGTTTGATTGGCTAGAAATAAAAAGAACGAGAAAACAAAAATATATATGAAAAGCAAAGCAAGTGCTCTGTATTTTACTTCCTTCCAAAACTATACAAAGGATGCGTCTCTGAGAACAAGCTCCTGAAATCTCGTTTGTAAAGAAAATTACAAACTATATATAAGAGTTTATTCACCCCTTGTTCTTACTTAAAGACTAAGGAATCCTATGATAGGTGGGTTACAAGGAGAGTTTGGGGATTTAGACATCAAATATCTAAAGAAAAATATCTCAAAATGTCGGTCGCACATATCGGGAAGCTTCAGGAGAACACCGCGGCACTGTGCAAAATGGCTGCGAAACTCTTCGGGTAAGTGCTATCAGAGGATCCGGATATGTCTGACCGGGGAAGTTGAAATGCCCTCCTCTCCCATCCAGCGTCAGGCACCGGATGTGTAATATCCGGAGAAGGTGCCGGATGTGAAATATCCAGAGAAGGTGGAATGTCGCAAGGGGGACCGTCTGCGTGTGCAAGGTGTAGGGACCCCTCCCCCTGATGACATGGAGCGCGCATCGCTATCCAGAGCAACTCCATCCGGATTCCCCAAGAGGACACGTGGCGCGCTCCCCTATCCGGACTCCCTCAGGGAGAAGCACATGGCACTCGCGATCATCACACCCCGGACGATAGCATATCCTATCCGGATATGCTTATGGCAAAGGACTTCAAAGCTTCAGTTCTTCATGTTTCTGAGCTTTCCATTGCTTTTCCATGGATTCCAAAGAACTCTCCTCAATCTCGGATTGCTTTGGTGATAAAAAAGCTATCAAAACACCAAAACTTAACACAATTTGATTAGAATTGATTGCAAGGGTCCTTAATATGTTAATTGGGTTAAAAGGTGATAACTACTACTCAAAAGTGTTTAAAAGAGTTAATTACAAGCTATGAAATAGCACTTTTTGAGTAGTAATCAGAAAGTCAATGGTCATTTGGGCATCGCAAGGTGGTGGAGGGTTTCTCAAGGAGCAGATGGGTTTGCAAAATGAAAACAGGGCTTGGATACCTTTAAATAGAGTTTTAAGTGATTGTTGGAATTCGCATAGAGACTGTTGGAATTCGCAAGGTTGCGAAATGGGTGCTAGGGTTGCGAAATGGGTTCGCACACCCTCTCAAATTTCGCAAGTTTCCGCAAAGCATTAATTGTGTGCGAAATGAGTTTGCACAGGCTTTTCAATTTTGCAAAGCAATTCGCAAAGCAAAGTGGGTGTGCGAATTTTTTGCAGGGTTTGCGAAATTTTCGCAACCCTTGCTAAATGGCATTTGGGATTTTCGCAACCTTGCGAAATGCTCTGTTTTTCCTCATTCAGAAAAAATTTGAAAAGTTTTCCCATCTCTTTTGGAATCCACCTGCAATTGATCATCAAAAATTAAATTAAATCACAACAAAATAAAATTAAAGCAAGAAATTTCAATTAAAACAAGTACTAAATCAATAGACCTTGAAATTAACATTAAAACAAAAAATATGGACTTAATGTCTTCCGACAGACTAAGTCCATCTAACCAATTGTCTTGTTAAGCTTGATATGGCTCAAGGAGGTTGATTTCCTCATTGTCTCTAGAAAAAGGCCCCACGAATGGCTTGAGACGTTGGCCATTGACTTTGAAATTCCCGGTGCTATTGGAATTGAGTAGCTCCACTACTTCGTTGGAATGAACTTGTTGGATAGTATACAGAGCTATCCATCTTGACTTCAACTTTCCCGGGAAGATATGGAGCTTAGAGTCATACAACAAGACTCTTTGTCCTTTTTGAAATTCTTTGCGGGAGACTAACTGATCATGCCACCTTTTCAATCTTTGTTTTGCAGTGTTTGAATTATTGTAGGTGTCATTTCTCAGTTCCTCCATCTCATTAAGGTTTAGAAACCTCTTCATGCCGGCTCTGCTCAAGTCCATGTTGAGCATCTTGATTGCCCACCAAGCTTTGTATTCAACTTCAACGGGGAGATGACACACTTTGCCATAGACTAGGCGATAAGGACACATTCCAAGAATGGTCTTGTAAGCTGTTCTGTAGGCCCATAGTGAATCTTGAAGCTTAACAGACCAATCTCTTCTGCTCGTATTCACTACCTTCATCAGTATGTTTTTTATCTCCAGATTTGCTAACTCAACTTGCCTAGAAGTCTGAGGGTGGTAAGGTGTAGCTACCTTATGCTTCACCCCGTACTTGGCTAAGAGAGTTTCGAACGGCTTGTTACAAAAATGAGTACCCCTATAACTGATTATGGCCTTGGGTACTCCAAATCTAGAGAAGATGTTCTCTTTGAGAAATTTGAGAACAATTTTGTGATCATTATGTTTGCACGGGATCGCTTCAACCCATTTAGAAACATAATCCACTCCCACCGAGATGTAGGAGTAGCCAAAGGACATAGAAAAAGGTCCCATGAAGTCAATGCCCTAGACATAAAAAAGATTAGCTATTAAAATGGGGTTCAAAGGCATCATGTTCCTGCGTGTTAATTTGCCAAGCCTTTAGCATTTGTCACAGCTCCTGCACATGGTGTGGGCATCTTTGAAAAGTGATGGCCAGCAAAAACCCGATTGCAATACCTTCATAGTTGTCTTTTGAGAAGCAAATTAACCTCCACATGCGCTTTCGTGGCAATGACCGATGATCCCCTGTTGCTCTTGCTCAGGGACGCACTTTCGTATTATTTGATCCGCACAATATTTGAATAGAAATGGCTCTTCCCAATAGTAGGCATGAATTTTTGCAAAGAAGTGCTTCTTATCTTGTGCTTTCCACTCACTTGGAACTTTTCCAATAACTAGATAGTTAGCAATATGAGCATACCAAGGAGTGACTTCTATCAACATGAGTGACTCCTCTGGAAAATCATCATTAATGGGCAAACTATGGGAATTATGTGCGATGGCTAGCCTTGACAGATGGTCGGCTACCACATTCTCCACTCATTTCTTGTCCTTGATTTGAAGATTGAACTCTTGAAGCAAAAGAATCCATCTAATCAGCCTCGCTTTTGCATCCTGCTTAGTCAGCAGATATTTCAAGGCCGAGTGATCAGTGAAATCCATAATGAAAGACCCCACTAAGTAAGCGTGAAATCTATCTAAGGCAAAAACTACAGCCGACAATTCTTTCTCTGTGGTTGTGTAGTTTCTTTGCGTTTCATTCAACGTTTTGTTTGCATAGTAGATCACATAGGGCTTTCCATCTTCTCTTTGCCCAAGAACAACTCCTATAGCGAAGTCACTGGCATTGCACATCACTTCAAAGGGCAATTGCCAGTTGGGAGCTCTCACTATTGGAGTGGTTGTCAGCAATAGCTTCAGTTCTTCAAAACTCCGTTGACATCATCCTTTACCAATAATTCACAAAGAGGTCTTTCAAGTTTAGAAAAATATTTAATAAACCTCCTAACTAGCATGACCAAGGAATTGCCTTACTCCTTTGACAATTGTTGGCGATGGCAACTTAACAATAAGTTCAACCTTTGCTTTATCCACTTCAATGCCTTGCTTTGAGATAATATGCCCAAGGACAATCCCTTGGGGTACCATGAAATGACATTTCTCCCAGTTAAGCACCAAGTCTTTCTCAATGCATCTGTTCAGCACAGCTTCCAAGTTGACTAAGCATTCATCAAACGCACCTCCATATACGGTGATATTGTCCATAAAGACTTCCATAATATGCTCCACCATATCACTGAAAATGCTTAACATGCATCTTTGGAATGTTGCTGGTGCATTGCATAAGCCGAAAGACATTCTTCTGTATGTGTAGGTTTTGACTGGACATGTGAAAGTGGTAATGTCCTGGTCTTCAACGGTAATTTCTATTTGAAAATACCCGGAGTAGCCATCCAAGAAACAGTAAAATGGATGGCCTGAGACCCTTTCAAGCACTTGATCAATAAATGACAATGAGAAGTGGTCCTTCCTTGTTACAACATTCAACTTTCTATAATCAATACACACCCTCCAACCTAAAGTGAGGCGTGTAGAAACTTCTTCTCCCTTATCATTTTGCATCACCGTGATCCCTGATTTCTTTGGCATGACTTGCGTAGGACTCACCCATGGGCTATCTGATATGGGGTAGATAATACCGGCCTAAAGTAGCTTAAGCACTTCAGCTCGCACCACCTCTTGCATGTGAGGGTTCAACCTTCTCTAGGGTTGATGAACTGGCTTAGCTTATTCTTCCATGTATATTGATGGGTACAGACTAAAGGGTTGATCCCTTTCAAATCCGAAATTTTCCACCCTATCGCATTTTTGCATCTCCTGAGGATTTCAAGTAGACAATTCTCCTGAGTAGTGGTAAGAGATGAAGAAATAACAACAGGGCTTTGCTTGTTCTCTTCTAGGTATGCATACTTCAACTCCGTGGGTAATGGCTTCAAAATAAGCTTTGGGGGCTCCTCCTTAACAACTTATTATGTCTCTTTCCCATTGAATAGAGAGAGAATTTCTTCTCTCATTTTCAAAGGGGGCAGATTAGCAAGAAAAACTGAGGGTTTAGGTAACCCTTCATCAAGATCCCCAAGACTCTCATTCAACTCTTCTAGCATTTCCTGATCACAATGCTCCTCCACTAAGTTGTCAATCATGCACACCTCTTCTGGTCCTTCTTTTTCTTCCGGATGGAATTTTTTCTGGCAAATATAGAAGATGTTGAGCTCCAACGTCATGTCTAACTGTTTGATCATGTCTAACTGTTTCATGCCCAGTCGGATCTTTTAATAAAAAATATTTATAAATCCTATGACCTTATACTGGCGTAGCAAATCTAGTATAGTATAGCAGCTCTAGGGTCGAACTCAGGGATGGGTTTTCACTCTATCAGTGACAGACTCTAGATTAGAAATTGAGTCTGATGATTTCCTTTATCATAAACTTGAAGTTTAAAAGAAAATAAAATTTGTTTTGAAAGTGGTGATTGAAACTAAACTAACATAGAACTAAGTAAAAATGGAAGAAAGAAAGTCTCTCGGAGCTAAGGGTTGCTAGGATCAAGTTCAGAATGCAAAGTGGAAAATTTCGGATTTTTCTCCTCGCATTGGGGATTTAACTTATAGTTATTTCCCGAACCGGTATAGGTTTAACAATGAAGATTTAATCCATAAAAAGTCAATAGAAATGATAGTCAAGGTCCATTAATGGCTTTAGACACTATGGGTCTTCACCTTGAACCACTTTCCAATGGCTCGTACATAATAACTAATGGACTGATATGGATCTAGCAATAAGCATCCACAGAGACCTGAAGCTTACCATGTATTGGCCATTCAAAGTGATTCTAAGGGATTTAAAGCAAAACTTTGGATTTAGAAGCCATTTATGAACTCCAACTACTTGAATTTAATGCACGGAAGCTTTCCACCTTTTCATCTGGACTTTTCACCTAGCTTCCTTCACTCCAAGAAACTATAAGTTTAGCCTCTCATCCTCTGGGAAAACATCCTTAGAGGTTGTTTGGCTTCCAAGAAAAAGAAAATAGTAGAGAGAAAAAGAAAGCAAAAGAGATCTCTCTATTTCACTACGTGTAAAATTTACATAAGTTGGTCTCCTGGAAAAAGCTCCCCGAGAGTGTTTTTTCAGTGTTTACAAGAGAGTTTATATAGGAAGGTAATTTTACCCTTGGATACTTCCTAGCTAATGAATTACATGAGTGGCTGAATACAAGGAGAAAATGGAAATTTAGACACAAAAATATCAGAAGAAAAAGAGTCGGCATAAATATCCCAGTTTCGCACGTTGCATGGTGACTTGCGAAAATTTCGCAAGTTGATTTCGCAACTTAGAATTCACTTTCGCATGTTGAGATCCAAGTCCACAAGTTGCAAAATCAACTTCGCATGCTGGGCTTCACCGCGACTACACAGCTGCCATCCATTTTAAATTTCGCACGTTGAAGTTCCAATTTCGCAAGGTGCGAAATTGTCCCTCAGCTTGATGCAGTTTCCTTCCAAAGTTCATATATTCCTCATTTTAGCTCCAAATCGTACACGGTTTGAAGTGTTGGATTCTTGACTTCCTGAGCTTTGAAATGGTATATAGCATGTAAAAAATTGACTTCAAGAAGTGCTCCAAAAGTGCGAGGGAATAATGCAGCTGCTGTCCCCTATTTTCCTTACTCTGTTTTCCTCTTCTCCATTGTTCTTTCCTTGCATACTTTGAACGACTAAGGCAAAGGACTATGAGGCTCCAAAGCTTGGTTTCTTCATGAATTTGAGCTTCCAAAAGCTTTGCCATGAAGAGTATACAACTCTCCCTCATTCTTGGATTGCTTTGGTGAGCAAAAAGCTATCAAAAAGCACCAAAACTTACCACAAAATGGTTAGAACCAATTACTAAGGACCTTAATGAATTAATTGGGTTAAATGAATATGATTACTACTCAAGGGTGCTTAAAACCATTATGATTAGGTCTACAAAATAGCACTTTTTGGTAGTAATCACTAGCAAAGGGATGTTAACTTTCACTTGCCTCAACACTTCAAGAATTTCTGATGCATTATTGATTCCCTTTTTGCCATGCAAAGCTTGTGGGAATGGTGAAGGCGTGTGTTGCTTCATCAAATCTTCCTGGTTGATGGTCCTTTCTAGTTCTTCATTCACAGTAGATTCAAGGTCCTCATTCTTTGAACTGTTCCCTTTCCTATTTCCTTTGATTTCTTCTCTCTTCTCTTTCTCTGCTTCACTCTCTGGTTCATGCTCTGACTTGGATGTAGGAAGATCAACCTCTTTACCACTCCTTAGAGTGATCATTGCTTTGAATTCCCTCACCTATGAAGATTCTCCCTCCTGAGCCTCCACTTCATGGATATCCTTGGGATTTTGATGAGGTTGAGAAGGAAATTTTCCTTTCTCTTATACTGTGTTGAGATTGGTGAGCCTTGAGATTGAGTATTGGAGATTATCTATCTTATGAGATAGATCATTTTGCCTCCCATCCATCATTTTATCTAGATTATCAATTCTTTGACTGAGCTGAGCATTGATGGATTTTTAGTCTCCAACAAAGTCTCCCACGACCTTGCTAAGATTGATAATGGCTTGTTCAAGATTTGAGGCTTGCGGAGGTGCTTGGCCAGGTTGCGTGTACTGAGATGCCCTTGGCTTCCATGAGAAATTCGGATGGTTCCTCCAATTTGAATTATAGGTGTAGCCATATGACGTATTGTTATGGGGCTTAAATTGTCCAATAACATTTGCTTGATCCCCAAACATTTCTCTCACAGTTGGAATCCTAGGACACTCTGCCACTAAGTGCTTAAAATATTGACAAATGGAACATGACATAGCTTGCATTGGTGTTTCGAAAATGGCATGCACTTCTCATATCTTCTTTACTCCTAGCTCCTCCAATCTTCTTGCCATAGCTGCAAATTTCGTTTTCATATCGATGTCTTCATTCAAAGTATACATCCCAGCCTTAGCATTAGAAACATTAGGTTGAGACTTCATTCTTCCCACTTCTTTAGCATTCGACTCATCCCATCCTCTTGAAACTTCAGCCACATAACTCAAGAAATCCCTGGCTTTCTCCTGATTCTTACTCATGAAGTCTCCTCCGCACATCGTTTCTAAGAGTTGCTTCATTGAGAAAGACATACCATTGTAAAAATAGCTCACCAATAGCCATGTATCAAAGCCATGGTGAGGACAAGAATTAATAGCCTCTATGCATCTCTCCCAACACTCATAGAATTTCTCATTCTCTTTAGCTGAGAAGTTTGAAATTTGCCTTTTCAAGTCGTTGGTCCTATGAGTCGGGAAAAATTTCTTGAGAAATTTAGCTTGCAAATCAATCCAAGTTCGGATACTCCTTGGCCTTAAAGAATTAAGCCAAATCTTGGCCTTATCCTTTAAAGTGAAAGGAAATAGCTTGAGCCTCATCAAGTCGATTGAAGCTCCTCCTTCTCGAAATGTACTACAAACCTCCTCAAATTCCTTGATATGCGCGTAAGGATTCTCACTTTCCATCCCGTGGAAAGTAGGTAGAAGTGGCACAATATGTGGTCAGATCACTAGCTGCTCTATAAGTGGCACTATACATGATGGTGTACTCATACGAGGTGGATGCATGCGGTCCCTCATGGATCGATATGCGTTGATATTGTCCTCTGGAGCATGTTGACTATGCTGATCTTCAGGTGTAGCTTCCATGAATTTCACACACAATTCCAACTCTGTTTCATGAGGATTTTTTATTTTCACAAGTCTTCCCTCACTGTCTTATATCCAATATGGCATGCACAACTAGCAATAACTAAAACAAAAATAAAAACAAGAAAAGCAATTCTAGAAGAAAAAAGAAAATTAAGATTAACTAAAAACTAGATAAAAGATAAACTAAAAATAGAAACAAATAAAAAGAAACAAATAAATAGAGTTAGTAAAAGAAAAGAAAAATCACCAAACTTTTGATGAAGTGTAGACCCTCAATTTTGTTCCTCAACACTGACATTTATCCTTTGGGTGTCACCTGCACCCATCGTTCTCATATGGCACCACTAGGGCCCCTTTTAGGCTTAGTCGGCGTCCGAGCCTCGTGTGGGCTTGTCTATGGTCCATTGTGGTGCGTATGTGGTTCATTTTGGAGGGTCATCGTGGCCATTTTCCTAGTCGTTCACATCACCCTATAGGAAGGAAGTGGGGTCATCCCGATGTTTTAGCTTAGTTGGAGTTTATAGGGGCATGTTGAGGTTCGGAGCACTCGGGCTTGTTTTGATCATAGCTCCCTCATTCAAACTCGGAATTGCACACCGTTTTTTTTTTCATGGATTCCTTACTCTTCCAGAAACATTCTATCAAATTTTCAAAATTTTATGCAACCGGTTCGACCGGTTGGCATCCGGTTCAGCTGGTTCAGCCGGTTCATCGAGTCAGCCGGTGTAGAACACTGATTTTTGGTAATTATTTTGATCATATGTCCCTTTTCCGAACTCAGAATTGCATACCATTTTTTTTCATGGATTCCTCACTCTTCCAGAAACATTCTATCAAATTTCAAAATTTTTTGCAACCAGTTCAACCGGTTGGCATCCGGTTCAGCCGGTTCATCGAGTCAGCTGGTGTAAAACACTGATTTTGGTAATTTTGAGACCCAAATCCTACATGGATCAGGCCCATAAGCTCCAGATTGGTTTTGGGCAATGTTGTGGGCCCATTTTGGGCCTTGGTTTGGGTTCCTTTCAGCCCACCACGAATCCATATGGATTCTTGGTGGTGAAGCAAGCTGAAAACTGAAGGGAGTGAGCCGGCCTCGTAAGTGCAAGAGAAATAATGGGGGGGTGTGTTTTCCATGCTGATGGAGGGGATTTCGGTGCTGAAGGGGAAGGAACCCAGGAGGCTCAAATGCTGAGAGGGGTATGTGTATAAAAGGTGAGAAGATAGGAGGGCAACAGAGGAAGAGGGCACTTTGGAGAGGGGATATTTTGTTGGTGAGAAAAACAGAAGGTCAGGGCATCTTCTGAGTTAAGAGCGTGGGGGAAAGCTTCAGCACTGTGGTTATTTTGAAGAGGAGAGCTACAACATCTCAGTTTTTGGAGGTCATCATCGGCATACATGGATCATATCTGGTGGAGATTTTGAGGTAAGTAGGCTGAATTTTTTTTACCTACAGTTTATCTTCATCTTCTTCATATGCGTTTTCTCCTTCCGCATCATCTTTTATTTCCTTTGATATGAAGATTGTATTGCTTGGGTGTGGGTAATAAATGCCACACATGATTTTTTTTTATTGGTTATGAATGGTTTAGAAACTTTCTGACCAAATTTAGGATTTTTCATCAACCGGTTCAACCGGTTCAGCGCCATAGCTGGCTGCCTCTGTCAGCCATGAGGAACCCCTGATCTTTCTTTGTCCGGTTCTCACTCATCCGGGCTCAGAATTGAGAACCGTTTCTTTTTTTTGTTTCCTTATTCAGTTATAAACTTTCTGGCCAAATTTTGGATTTTTTATCAATCGTTTGAACCAGTTGGGAACCGGTTCAACCGGTTCAGCACCATAGCTGGCTGCCTCTGTCAGCCATGAGGAACCCCTGACCTTTCTTTGTCTGGTTCTCACTCATCCGGGCTCGGAATTGAGAACCGTTTCTTTTTTTTGTTTCCTTATTCAGTTAGAAACTTTCTGACCAAATTTGGGATTTTTTATCAACCGTCTGAACCGGTTGGGAACCGGTTCAACCGGTTCAGCACCATAGCTGGCTGCCTCTATCAGCCATGAGGAACCCCTGACCTTTCTTTGTCTGGTTCTCACTCATCCGGGCTCAGAATTGAGAACCATTTATTTTGTTTGTTTCCTTATTCAGTTAGAAACTTTCTGGCCAAATTTAGGATTTTTTGTCAACCGTTTGAACTGGTTGGGAACCGGTTCAACCTGTTCAGCGCCATAGCTGGCTGCCTCTGTCAGCCATGAAGAACCCCTGACCTTTCTTTGTCCGGTTCTCACTTATCCGGGCTCGGAATTGAGAGCCGTTTCTTTTGTTTGTTTCCATATTTAGTTAGAAACTTTCTGGCCAAATTTGGGATTTTTTATCAACCAGCTGAACTAGTTGGGAATCGGTTCAACCTGTTCAGCACCATAGCTGGCTGCCTCTATCAGCCATGAGGAACACCTGTCCTTTCTTTGTCTGGTTCTCATTCTTCCGGGATCGGAATTGAGTGTCGTTACTTTTGTTTGAATCCTTAATCATTTAGGAGTTTTCTAAAAAAAATTTAGGTAGCCCTCGATTTTGGCATTTTTCGAGCCCGTATCCATTGGGGCTCAAACCCATTTGCTATAGGGCACTTGTGAGCCATCTTGAAGGTTTAAGTCAGTGTTTGATTTCAGTTAGTATGGGCAATTTTGAAGTTATGGGTGGCGTGGTCTAGATGACTCTAGTTCGATTTGTATGACATTTGGGGAGTCCCTTACCTCATTTCAAACAACTATCTTCCTTTTTAGCACAAGCTTTGATGCTTGATTTTGAATACATGTTGCGTGGCTAACTCACCCTTTGCTGTAGCACATGGCTAGGGATGATTCGTGCCCAATTGGTGTCTTAGCTGATTCGTGTCCAGCTGGTGCTCCTTGATTGAGGAAGTAATCAACAAAATTTATAACCTATTACACCATGAACTAGGGTAGCAAAGACAAAGCTACTATAGCATAGTGGCTCTAGGATCGTTCACTGGGATGGGTTTTCACTTCACAAATGATATTAATTCAAAGTTGAATTGGTGCCTTTTCATTTCAAGGTTAGCTTTAAAAGAAAACATAAACTTGAGTTGGAAAAGGTTTGGTTTTAAACTAACCACAAATAGCAACTGATTTTACTTACAAAGAAAAATGTTTCTTGGAGTTTCAGATCACTAGGCTCAGATTCCTCATACAAAAAGGGAGTTCCGGTCACTTGTTTCTTTTCCTCGCATTAGAGAATTAACATATAGTTAATTCTCTAACCGGTGTTGTACAGATGTTTCCCATTAATGGGTTCAAACACTAAATCCCTCTCACTGATGC
Source organism: Vitis vinifera (assembly GCF_030704535.1). NCBI lineage: Eukaryota > Viridiplantae > Streptophyta > Magnoliopsida > Vitales > Vitaceae > Vitis > Vitis vinifera. Next base: position 11,458,902 of record NC_081817.1, read on the forward strand.
ACCTTGCAATGGCTCATACCTCTCACCTAGCACTTGCCATTCAAGGTGATCTTTAACCTTGGATTACCTGTCAAAAGCTCGCAAGAGATAACTAATGGATGTCTCCTTGGAGTCCAAAAGCTTACCAAGTGTTGGCTATTCTAGAAAATCCTACCTTCAAACCACCTCCCAAAAGCTTGCAAGAGATAAACTAGTGCATCTCCATGGACGGAGATCACTTGCCTTACCAATTGTTGGCTCAGGTGAATTGAAGACGTTTTAAGTTAACTAAAAAGATAAAAACCATTAACGAGTCACACTTTCTCTTCATTAAAAACTAAAACAACAAAACTTCCAATTTATGCATGCGGAAACTTACCCGGCTTTCCTTACTCCAAGAGACAAAAAGCCTAGCCTCTCATCCTCTAAGGAAAAATCCTCAAAGAATGTTTGGCTAGCAAGAAAATGAAAATGAAAGAGAAGGAAAAAATAGAGCAAGGCTCTGTATATTCTATATATTTATATATCTATATCCCGTTGGATTACATGATTCCCTGAGAACAAGCTCCCGAGAGCTATATATAAAGAAAATTACAAAACAAAATATCTGAGGTTATTCACCCATTTTCCAAACTTAATAACTAAGGAATCCTATAATTGGTGGGTTACAAGGAGAAGAATGGAAATTTATACAAAAATATCTGAAGAAAAATATCCAAAAGTGTCGGTCGCAACTATCGGGAAGCTTTAGGAGAACACCCGTGCACTGTGCAAAATGGTTGCGAAATTCTCGCAGCAAAAGGTTGATTTCGCAGCCATGCAAAAATCTTCCTTCAGCTTGGAGTGATCGGCTTCCAATGGCTGTAACTCCTTCATTTCAACTCCGAATCGCACACCGTTTGAAGCATTGGATTTTTGACTTCCTAAGCTTCGAAACGACATATAGCATGCATAAAGGAAGTGATCCAAAAGTGGCTAACATGACTGTCATCAAGAATGCTTCATGGCAGATTTCACTTTGCTTCCCCTCCTTGCATTCCGGATTTGCTTATGGCAAAGGACTTCAAAGCTTTGGTTCTTCATGTTTTTGAGCTTTCCATTTGCTTTTCCATGGATTCCAAAGAACTCTCCTCAATCTCATATTGCTTTGGTGATAAAAAAGCTATCAAAACACCAAAACTTAACACAAATTGATTAGAATTGATTGTAAGGGTCCTTAACATGCCAATTGAGTTAAAAGGTAATAACTACTACTCAAAAGTGTTTAAAAGAGTTAATTACAAGCTATCAAATAGCACTTTTTGAGTAGTAATCAAGGGACCACAGGTATGCATCGGTGGTTTTGATTGTTGAATCATATGCATGCATGGTGCTTAATCTTGAATGTTTGTTATGTGTTTATTTGTGTTTGGCTGACCTTTTATGCAGCGCTTGGCTGGGGACCACAGGTACGCACCCATTGTTTTGGTTGGTTGAATTCATATGCATGCCAAATACCAATTAGGATTGTGTGATTCATGACATCTATTTAGCCTAGGGTTTCATTTTTGACCCATATGCTCCCACATACCCAATTCATTAGTAGAGACCGAGTTCCGGGCCTAGAGGGGTGCTACCTCGCATGAGGTACCTTCCCAATGGGTAACCTGATCCCCGGACCCAGAATCTAGTTTTCGCAGACCACTTTTTCCATACTAGGGTCATTAGGGGTTTTTGTTCTTACTTAATTTTCCCCCATTTTAAAAATAAAAATAAAAAGTAAGTGGCGACTCCATACAACACCGTTCCTCGCCGGGGACGGGTTTTTCAAAACTGGAGAACACAAAATTTTTCTTTCTTTCTTTTCTTTTAAAAGTGAGTTGTGCCAGTCCGGTGGATCAGGTGAGGGTCCACATGAAGATCACAAGTGTTTTGTAAAGGTTATATCACTGTGAAGTGGCACCATCCCCGGCAACGACGCCATTTGATTCATCCCCAATTGGTGTACCTTTGATTCAGTCCTCAGACGGGAGTTATCAACAAAATTTATGAACCTAATTCACCATATACTAGGGTAGCATAGCTAACATAGTATAGTGGTTCTAGGATCGTCCATAGGGATGGGTTTTCATTTCACACATGATATTAGTTTAAAGAACTGGATTAGTGCTTTTTCTTTTATAAGTTAGCTTTAAAAGAAAACATAAGTTTGATTGAAAAGGATTGGTTTTAAATTTACCAAAATAACTGAAAAGGTTTCTTGGAGTTTTAGGTCACTAGGTTCAGGTTCCTTATATAAAAGGGGAGATTCCAGATCTTTTCCTCGCATTGAGGATTTAACCTATAGTTATCTCCCGAATCGGTGTGTTATAGTTACTTCCCATTTAATGGTTTCAAACACTGATTACTACTTAAAAAGTGCTATTTCATAGTTTGTAATTAACTCTTTTAAATACTTTTGAGTAGTAGTTATTACCTTTTAACCCAATTAACATATTAAGGACCCTTGTAATCAATTCTAATCAAATTGTGTTAAGTTTTGATGTTTTGATAGCTTTTTGATCACCAAAGCAATCCAAGATTGAGGAGAGTTCTTTGGAATCTGAGATTGAGTTCCGCTTCAGTCTTCCCTGCAAAAGATGTCCGGACAGGGCGTCCGGACACACCATCGGAGGGCGGCGGAACGTGGGTCTTTTTCATTTGGAGAACATATCCGGATAGGATATGCTATCGTCCAGGGTGTGATGATCGTGAGTGCCGTGTGTTTCTCCTTGAGGGAGTTCGGATAGGGGAGCGCGCCGCCATTCCACCCGAATGTATCACATCCGGAATTCTGCTCCGCCGTCATTCCATCCAGATATTTTGCATTCGGCGCCTGACGCCGGATGGAAGAGGAGGGCGTTTCAACTTCCCCGGTCGGACATATCCGGATCCTCTGATAGCGCTTACCCGGAGAGTTTCACAGCCATTTTTGCATAGTGCCGCGATGTTCTCCTAAAGCTTCCAAATATTTGCGACCGACATTTTAAGATATTTTGCTTTAGATATTTGGTGTCTAAATCCCCAAACTCTCCTTGTAACCCACAAATTATAGGATTCCTTAGTTATTAAGTTTGGAAAAAGGATGAATAACCTTTTATATATTATTATTGTAATTTTCATATAAATATCTCTCGGGAGCCTGTTCTCGAGGGGGGAGACACATCTTTTGTATAGTTTTCAAAGGAAGAAAAATACAGAGCTTTGCTCCGCTTTACCTTCTCATTTTTTATTGTATTTTCTTACTAGCCAAACAAGCTCTGAGGATGTTTCCTTAGAGAATGAGTGGCTAGACTTTTAGTTCCTTGGAGTTAAGGTTGTCGGGAAAGGTTCCAAGTGCAAAAATTTATAGCTTTGTGGTTTTAGCCATTAATGAAGAGAAAGTGTGACCCGTTAATGGTTTTTATCTTTTTTAGTTAACTTAAAACGCCTTTAAATCACCTGGGCCAACACTTGGAAAGGCAAGTGATCTCCGTCCATTGAGATGCACTAGTTTATCTCTTGCGAGCCTTTGGGAGGTGGTTTGAAGGTAGGATTTTCTAGAATAGCCAACACTTGGTAAGCTTTTGGACTCCACGGAGACATCCATTAGTTATCTCTTGCGAGCTTTTAACGGGTAATCCAAGGTTAAGGATCACCTTGAATGGCAAATGCTAGGTGAGAAGCACGAGCCATTGCAAGGTGCATCAGTGAGAGGGATTTAGTGTTTGAACCTATTAAGGTGAAGCATCTGTACAACACCGGTTAGAGAATTGACTATATGTTAATTCTCTAATGCGAGGATATGAACCAAATGACCGAAACTCTATTTTTGCACGAGGAACCTCCCCTATGAACCTAAACCTCCAAGGAATGTTTTTCTTCATAAGTAATTTCCATTACTTCCTTTGCTATTAGCTTAAACCTAAACCTTTTTCAATCAAAGTTTGTGTTTTATTTCTTAAGCTAACCTTGAAATGAAAAAGCACCAATTCACTTTGAATTGGTATCATTTATGAATTGAAAACCCTTCCCAGTGAACGATCCTAGAGCCACTATGCTATAGTAGCTTTGTCTTTGCTACCCTAGTTCTTGGTGTAATAGGTTATAAATTTTGTTGATTACTCCCTCAATCAAGGAGCATTAGCTGGACATGAATCAGCTGATACACCAAGTGGGCACGAATCAAACACTAAAGTCCTCTCATTAAATCATCTTGCAATGGCTCATACCTCTCACCTAGTATTGGCCATTCAAGGTGATCCTTACTCTTGGATTACCCTTCAAAGCTCGTAAGAGATAACTAATCGATGTCTCCAGGGAATCCGAAAAGCTTACCAAGTGTTGGCTATTCTAGGTAATCCTACCTTTAAACCACCTCCCAAAGGCTCGCAAGAGATAACTAATGGATCTCATGGATGGAGTCCAAAAAGCTTATCAAGTGTTGGCCCAGGTGATTTTAATGGATTTTAAGTTACTAAAAAACATAAAAACCATTAACAGGTCACAACTTTTCTTCATTTAAAACTGAAACAAGGAAAACTCCCACTTTTGTATCCGGATCCCTTACCTAGCTTCCTTCAGTCTAAGAAACAAAAAGCCTAGCCACTCATCCTTTGAGAAAACAACCTCAGAGGTTGTTTGGCTAGAAAGAAAATAAAATCAAAATGAGTAGGTAAGGCAAAGCACAACTATGTATATTTCTTACTAAAAAGAATTTACAAGTGATCCTGGAATTTCTTCCTAGAGATTCTTACAAGTGTCCTCAAGAAGTCCTTTCGAGATATTGCAAAAGAGATATTTTAAGACAAGACATATATAGAGAAATATTTTTAACCCCTCACTTAGATATCCTAAATATCTAAAAATATCTTTAGATGATTACAAGGAGAAAATAGGTAATTACACAAAATATATTGACATAAAAATCTAATGGAGTCGGTGAAAAAATATCTGAAGATTACACAGGAAAATTTCGCAATGCTTGCAAAATTTTGCATAGGGTGTGAAATTGATTTTCTTCATCTTTGGTTTCACAAGGCTTGAGAAAATTTTGCAAGGGGTTACGAAATTCATTTTCCTCAGATTCGCAAGGGTTGCGAAATTCATTCTCCAAAGTCTTGCTTTCTGTCTTGCAACTTATACTCCTTTTGGCATTTCGCAAGGCTTGTGAAATTGCTGAATGTTAGATTCCTTCTCTGATTCTCTTCCTTGCATACTTGATTGATTTGGCAAAGGCTACGAAGCTCTCTAAAACTTGGATTCTTCATGTAACTGAGCTTCAACTTGCTTTACCATGGACTACACAAAGTTCTCCCTCATTCTTGGCTCGTTTTAATTATAAAAAAGCTATGAAAAACACCAAAACTTGCCAAAAACTGATCAGTAACCCTTGCAAGGGTCCTTAATGTGCCAATTGAGTTAAAAGGTAATAAATACTACTCACAAGTGTTTAAAAGAGTTTATAACAAGTTATAAAAAAGCACCTTTTGAGTAGTAATCATGTCATCCATTATCTTGAGTTGTTCATAGCATTTAGAGCCTCGATATCTTGACCTAGAGTCATTCATGTCAGTCAGTGCCATGAGTTGTTCAAAACATCTCTAGCATTTAATGGCCTGAGCTCATGACCCAGAGTCATTCATGTCATCCACAACCCTGAGCTGTTCAAAGCATCTAGAGCCCTAACCTCACAAACCCAAGTCGTTCATATCATTGATTCATGCCCAGTTGGGTATTTTTATCAAAAATATTTATAAATCCTATGACCTTATACTGACGTAGCAAAACTACTATAGTATAGCAGCTCTAGGGTCGAACTCTGGGATGGGTTTTCACTCTACCAGTGATAGACTCAAGATTAGAAATTGAGTTTGATGATTTCCTTTGTCAAAAACTTAGAGTTTAAAAGAAAATAAAATTTGTTTAGAAAATGGTGTTTGGAACTAAACTAACATAGAACTAGATACAAATGGAAGAAAGAAAGTCTCCCGGAGCTAAAGGTTGCTAGGATCAAGTTCAGAATGCAAAATGGGAAATTCCAGATTTCTTTTCTCCTCGTATTGGGGACAACAACATAAATGATGGTTTTTTCCCGAACCGGTATAGGTTTAACAATGAAGATTTAATCCATAAAAAGTCAATAGAAATGGTAGTCAAGTTCCATTAATGGCTTTAGACACTATGGGTCTTCACCTTGAGCCACTTTCCAATGGCTCGTACATGATAACTAATGGTCTTATGTGGATCTAGCAATAAGTATCCACAGAGACCTAAAAGCTTATCATGTATTGGCCATTCAAAATGATTCTAAGGGATTTAAAGCAAAAATTTAGATTTAAAAGCCATTCATGAACTCCAACTACCTGTATTTAATGCATGAGAGTTTTCCACTTTTGCATCTGAACTTTTCACCTAGCTTCCTTCATTCCAAGAAACCAAAGGTTTAACCTCTCATCCTCTGGGAAAACATCCTCAGAGGTTGTTTGGCTTCCAAGAAAAAGAAAATAATAAAACAATCAAATTGAGAAGGTAAGGCAGAGCAAAGGCTTTGTATTTTACTTCTTTGCAAAAATGTACAAAGGTTCGTCTTCTGGAACAAGCTCTCCAGAGAGTTTATATAGAAAGGTAATTTACCCTTCCTTGAATACTTCCTAGCTAAGGAATTACATGAGTGGCTGAATGCAAGGAGAAAATGGAGATTTAGACACAAAATATCAGAAGAAAAAGAGTCGGCACACAAAAATCCCAGTTTCGCACGTTGCATGGTGACTTGCGAAAATTTCGCAAGTTGATTTCGCAACTTAGAATCCACTTTCGCACGTTGAGCTTCAAGTTCGCAAGTTGAAAAACTACTTTCACATGTTGGGCTTCACAGCGAATGCATAGCTGCCATCCACTTTAAATTTCGCACGTTGGAGTTCCAATTTCGCAAGGTGCGAAATTGTCCCTCAGCTTGATGCAGTTGTCTTCCGAAGGCCATATCTTCCTCATTTCAGCTCCAAATCGTACACGGTTTGAAGCGTTGGATTCTTGACTTCCTGAGATTTGAAATGGTATATAGAATGTAGAAAATGGACTTCTGAAATTACTCCAAAAGTACTAAGGAAGACTGCATCTGCTGTCCTCTATTTTCTTCACTCTGTTTTCCTCTCTCCATTGCTCTTTCCTTGCATACTTTGAACGACTAAGGCAAAGGACTATGAGGTTCCAAATCTTGGTTTCTTCATGAATTTGAGCTTCCAAAAGCTTTGCCATGAACTATATACAACTCTCCCTTATTCTTAAATTGCTTTGGTGAGCAAAAAGCTATCAAAAACACCAAAACTTAACACAATTTGATTAGAAACGATTGCAAGGGTCCCTAACATGCCAATTGAGTTAAAAGTTAATAATTAATACTCAAGGGTGTTTAAAAGATCTAATTACAAGCTACAAAATAGCATGTTTTGAGTAGTAATCAATCATCCATAACCCTGAGCTGTTCGTAGCATTTAAAGCCCTCATCTCACGACCTGGAGTCCTTCATGTTCTCTATAGCTCTGAGATATTCATAGCATATAGCCTTTAGGTCATGACCCAAAGTCATTCATGTCATCCAGAGCCTTGAGCTATTCATAGCATTTAGAGCCTTGAGGTGACAACCTAAAGTAGTTCATGTCATCCAAATTCCTGAGTTATTCCTAGCATCTAGAGAACTAAGCTCATGACCCTGAGTCATTCATGTCATCCAAAACCTTGAGCTATTCACAGCATTTAGAGCCTTGATATCATGAATTTGAGTCATTTATGTTATCCACAGCCCTGAGTAGTTCATAGCATTTAGAGCCTTGAGCTAATGTCCCCAAGTCATTCATATCATCCATAATACTAAGCTACTCAAATCATCTAGAGCCTTGAGCTCATGACTTTGAGTTGTTCATGTCATCCATAGCCCTAAGCTTTTCATAGCATCTATATCCTTGAGCTAACATCCCCGGAGTCATTCATGTCATCCATAGCCCTGAGTTATTTATAACATCTATAGTTGTAAGAAAATAACCTTGAGTTCTTTATATCATTCACAACCCTTAGTTATTGATAACATCTAGAACCCTATTCTCATAACCACAAATTGTTCATATCATCCACAACCTTGAGACATTATTAAAACTTAGTGCCTTCAGCTCACGACCCAAAGTCGTTCATGTCATCCACAACCCTGAACTTTTCATAACATCTAGAGTCATGAGATCACATGACCTCAAGCCATTCATATCATTCACAGCCTTAAGATTCTAATAGTATCTAGAGTCTTGAGCTTAGGAATTGAAGTTGTTCATGTCACCATAGCTCTGAGCTATTCATGACATCTAGAGTGCTCAGCTGACGACATATAGTCATTCATGTCATTCGCAACCTTGAGTTGATTAAAGCATATAGAGTCGTGATGTGATGAGACCTAAAGTTTTTCATATCATCTACAACCTTGAGCTATTCATAGCATCAAGAGCCTTGATCTCACAATCCAAAATCGTTCATATCATCCATAGCGCTAAGTTGTTCATAGCATCTAGAGTTGTGATCTCATGGGACCTCAAGTTGCTGATATCATCCATATTCTTCAACTACTCATATCATCTAAAGCCTTACGCATATGATAGGGCACCATTCATGTCATCGACAACCTTGAGTAGTTCATAACATCTAGAGTAGTGAGCTCATAACCTAAAATCGTTCATATCATCCATAGCCCTGAGCTATTCATAGCATCTAGAGAATTGATCTCATGACTCAAAGTGGCACATGTCATCCACAACCATGAGTTGTTCATAGCATTTAGAGCCCTAAGTTCATGACCTTGAGTTGTTCATGTCATCCACCTCCTTGAGCTATTCATAGCATCTAGAGCCCTAAGGTCACGAGGTGGAGTTACTCATGTCACCCACATCCTTAAGCTGTTCAAATCATCTAGAGCACTAAGCTCATGAATGGGAGTCGTCCTTGTCATCCACAACCTTGACCTCTTCATAATAGCTCGAGCCCTGATCTAAAGACCTGGGGTTGTTTATGTTATCCATAACATTGAACTATTAATAGCATCTAAAGCCTTAAGCTCATGTCCCCGAGTCGTTCATGTCATTCACATCCTTAAGTTGTTCATAACATGCAGATTGTTGAGCTCAGGACCTGATATTGTTCATGTCATCCATAACATTAAGCTACTCATAGCATATAGAGCCTTGAGTTCATCATCCCGAGTCGTTCATGCCATCCATAGCCTTAAGCTATTCATAGCATCTAGAACCCTAAGCTTAGAATCCAAAGTCGTTCATGTCATCTACAACATTGAGCTATTCATAGCCTTTAATGTCCTGAGCTCATGACCTGGGGTCATTTATGTGATCCAAAGTCTTGAGCTATTTGTAGCATCTAGAGCCCTAAGGTTACAAGATAGAGTCATTCATGTCATCCACAACTCTGAGTAGTTCATATCATCTAAAGCACTAAGCTCATAACTCGAAGTTGTTCATGTCATCCACAACCTTCAGTTGTTCAATGAATCTATAGCCCTAACCTCACGACCTGGAGCATTGAACTTATCCATAGCACTGAGCTATTACTAGCATCTAGAGCCTTGAGCTCATGTCCCAGAGTCGTTCATATCATCCACAACTTTAAGTTGTTCACAACATCTAAAGCCTTAAGCTCACGACTGTAGTCATTCATGTCATCCCCAGCCCTAAGCAAATCATTGCATCTAGCCTTGATCTTACCACCTAGAGTACATCATGCCATCCACAGTCTTGAGCCATTCTTAACATCAAGAACGACCCTCAATTGTTCATATCATCCACAACCCTGAGCTATTTATAACATCTAGATCCTTGATCTCACGACCCAGAGTCGTTTATGTCATCTACAGTCCTGAGCTGTTCAATGTATCTAGAGTGCTTAGATAATGACTCAGAGTTGTTAATACCATCTATAACCTTGGTCTGTTCATTACATCTAGAGCACTAAGTGATTACTACTCAAAAAGGGCTATTTGATAGCCTGTAATTAACTCTTTTAAACACTTTTGAGTAGTAGTTATTACCTTTTAACTCAATTGGCATGTTAAGGACCCTTGCAATCAATTCTAATCAAATTGTGTTAAGTTTTGGTGTTTTGATAGCTTTTTGATCACCAAAGCAATCCAAGATTGAGGAGAGTTCTTTGGAATCCATGGCAAAGCAATGGAAAGCTTAGAAACATGAAGAACCAAAGCTTTAAAGTCCTTTGCCATAAGCAAATCCGGAATGCAAGGAGGGGAAGTAAAGAGAAATCTGCCATAAAGTATTTTTTATGACAGTCATGTCAGCACTAAGCTCACAACCCCGACTCGTTCTTGTCATTTAATGCCTTTAGCTGTTTATAGCATCTAGAGCCCCGATCTCACAACCTAAAGTCATTCATGTCACCACAAGCTAGAGCTATCCATAGCATCTCGAATCTTGAGCTTATGTCCTTGAAGTCATTCATATCATCCATATCCTTAAGCCATTCATAGGATTTAGAGCCTTGCGATCATGACCCGAAGTAGTTCATGTCATCCACAGGCTTGAGTTGTTCATAACATCTAGAGCACTAAGCTTACGACCTTGAGTTGTTCATATCATCCATAGTCTTGAGTTGTTCGTAACATCAAAAACACCGATATCACGACATGGAGTCGTTTATGTTATCCACAGCCCAAAGTTATTCGTAGCATTTAGGGACTTGAGCTCACTTCCTTGAGTCATTCATATCATTCACAACCTTGACTTGTTCATAGCATTTAAAGCCCTCAACTCTCGACCCGTAGTCGTTCATGTCATCCACAACACTGAGCAGTTCATGGCATCCAAAGCCTTAAGCTTGCAATCTCGAGTCATTCATGTCATCGACAACGTTGAGCTGCTCATATCAACTAGAGACTTGAGATCCCGACCTTTAGTCGTTTATCTTATCCACAACCTTGAGCGTTCATAACATTTAATACCCTTAGTGCATGACGTTAAGTAGTTCATGCGATCCACAACCCTGAACTAGTCATAAACATGACCCCTAGTCATTCATACCATCCATATCCCAGAGCTAGTCATAGCATCTAGAACCTTGAGCTTATGACCCCAAGTTGTTCATGTCATCCACAACCCTAAGTTTTTCATAGTATCTAAAGTTATGATCTCATAGGACCTCGAGTTGTTGATATCATCTACATTCTTTAGCTACTCATAACATCTAGAGCCTTGAGCATATGACTTGAAGTCATTCATGCCATCCACAACCCTTAACTATTCACAACGGCTTGAGCTCATGACCCTGAATCATTCAAATCATCCACGATGTTGAGTTGTTCATAGCATTTAGAGCCTTGAGCTCACGACCCAAAGTCATTCGTGTCATCCACATCCCTGACTTGTTTTTAGCATCTAGAACCTTGAGCTCACAACCCCAAGTCATTAATATTATTCATAACCCTATGCTCTTCATAGCATCTAGATCCCTGAGCTCACGACACCAACTCATTCATATCATCCACAACCCTAAGGTGTTCATAACCTTTACTGAACTTAGCTCACGACCCAGAGCCATTCATGTTAGCCACAACCCTAAGTTGTTCATAGCATCTGAGCCCTGAGGTCACGAGATAGACTCATTCCAGTCACCCACAACAGTGAGTGGTTCATATCATCTATAGCACTAAGCTCATAACATAGAATCATTCATGTCATCAACAACGTTGAGTTGTTTAGTGCATCTAGAGCCCTAATCTCACAATTGGGAGTCATTTATGTTCTCCAAAACACTAAGTTGTTAATAGCATCTAGAGTCTTGAGCTCACGTCCCTGGTCATTCTTATCATCCATAACTTTGAGCTGTTCATAACATCTAGAGCCTTGAGTTCATGACTCGTAGTCATTCAAGTCATCCCCAACCCTGAGCAGTTCATAGCATCCAGAGCCTTGAGGTCACAACCAGGGGTACTTGATGTCATCCACAACCCTAAGTTGTTCATGGCATATAGAGACCTAAGTACACGACCTTTAGTCATTCATATCATCCACAACCCTGAGTTGTTCACAGCATCTAGAATCTTGATCTCATGACTCGGAGTCATTTATCTCATCCACAGTCCTAAGTTGTTCAATGCATCTAGAGTGCTCAACTCATGACTTGGAGTCGTTCTTGCCATCCATAACCTTAAGTTGTTCATTGCATTTAGAGCACTAAGCTCGTGACCTCGAGTTTTTCTTGTCATCCATTGCCTTAAGTTGTTCATAGCATATGAACCCTGATCTAATGACCCAAAGTCATTCATGTCATCCACAGGCCAGAGTTGTTCATAACATCTCAAATCTTGGGCTTATGTCCCTGGAGTGGTTCATATCATCTATAGCCTTAAGTTGTTCATAGCATCCAAAACCCTGAGCTCATGACTCGGAGTAGTTCATGTCATCCACAACCTTGAGCTATTCATAGCGTCAAGAACCCTAAGGCCACAAGGCAAAATCGTTCATGTCACCCACAACACTGAGCAGTTCATATCATCTAGAGCACTAAACTCACAAGCTAAAGTAGTTCATGTCATCAACAACCCTGAGTTGTTAACTGCATCTAGAGGCCTGATCTCACATCCTCCAGTAATTCATATCATTAACAACTCTGAGTTGTTAATAGCATTTAGAGCCCTCAATTGACGCGTCATAGTCATTCATGTCATTCCTAGCCCTGATTAGTTTATAGTATCCAGAGCCTTCAGCTCACGACCCGAAATGCTTCATGCCATCCACAACCCTAAGCTATTCATAACATTTAAAGACCTGAGTGCATGACCCTCAGTCGTTCATATCATCTATAACCCTGAGCTATTCTTAGTGTCTACAACCTTGATATCACAAAGTCATTTATGTCATCCACAACATTGAGTTGTTCAATGCATCTAGAGCACTCAGCTCACGTCCCGGAGTCATTTATGGCATCCATAGCCTTGATTTGTTCATTGCATATAGAGCATCAAGCTTATGACCCCCTAGTCATTCTTGTTAGCCACTACCTTGAATTGTTCATAGCTTTTGGAGCCTTGATCTAACGATCCGGAGTGGTTCTTGTCATCCACGGGTCAGAGTTATTCACATCATTTCGAATCTTGAGCACATTTCCTTAGAGTCATTCAAATTATCCATAGCCTTAAGCTATTCATAGCATCTAAAGCCCTACGCTCATGACCTAGAGTAGTTTCATGTCATCCACAACCCTAAGTTGTTCATAGCATCTATAGCTATAACATCATGAGGTAGAGTTCTTCATGTCATCCGCAACCCTGAGTAGTACATATCATCTAGAACACTAAGCTCACGACCTGAAGTCATTCATGTCATCCACAACCTTGAGTTTTTCATAGCATCAAGAGACATGGGCTCACCAGATCCCAAGTCATTCATATCATCAACAACTATAAGTTGTTCATAGCATTTAGAGCTCTAAGCTCATGACTCTAAGTCTTTCATGTCAACCAAAATTGTCAACTGTTAATAGTATCTAGAGCCATGAGCTCATAACCCAGAGTTGTTCATGTTATTCCCTACCCTGAATTGTTCATAGCATCTAGAGACCTGAGCTCATGACCCAGAGTGGTTCATGTCATCCACAACCCTGACTTGTTCATAGCTTTTATAGGCCAAAACTCAAGGGATCTCATATCGTCCATATCAGCCACAACTCGGAGTTGTTCATAGAATTTAGAATCCTAAGCTCACGACCTAGAGTCTTTCATGTCAACCAGTACCTTGAGCTTTTCATTGTATCTAGAGCCTTAAGCTCAAAACCTAATGTCGTTCATTTTATTCCCAACCCTGAGTTGTTCATAGCATCTAGAGACATGAGCTCACGACATAGAGTCGTTCATGTCATCCACAATCCCTGGGTTGTTCATAGCATCTAAAGCCCTCACCTCACGGCCTGGAATCATTCATGCCATTCATAGCCTTGAGCCACTCATAGCATCTAGAGGCTTGAGGTCATGATGTAGAATCATTCATATCCTCCATAGCCCTGATTTGTTTATAGCATCAACCTTGAGCTCTCGACCCAAAGTCTTTCATGTCATCAACAACCTTGAGTTATGCATAACATCTAGAGGCTTGAGCTCAGGACCCAGAGTCTTTCATGTCAACTAAAACCTTTAGTTATTCATAGTATCTAAAGGCTTGAGCTCATGATCAAGAACCATTCATGCCATCCATAGCCCTGAGTTGTTCATAACATTTAGAGCCTTGAGCTCAGGACCCAGAGTCTTTCATGTCAACTAAAACCTTTAGCTATTCATAGTATCTAAAGGCTTGAGCTCATGATCAAGAACCATTCATGCCATCCGTAGCCCTGAGTTGTTCATAACATTTAGAGCCTTAAGCTCAGAACCTAGAGTCATTAATGTCAAGCATATCTTAGAGTTGTTCATAGCATCTAGGGCATTGAGCTCACGACATGGAGTTGTTCATGTTAAGCAAAGCCTTGAGTTGTTGATAGCATCTAGAGGTTTGAGCTCACGGGATCCCAAGTCGTTCATATCATCCACAACTATAAGTTTTTCATAGCTTCTAGAGCACTGAGCTCAAGACCTAGAGTTTTTCATGTCATCCACCACCTTGAGTTATTCATAGTATCTAAAGCCTTGAGCTCAGAACCTAAAGTCATTCATGTCATCCCCAACCTTCACAATCTGGAGTCATTCATGTCAACCACAACCCTAAGTTTCTCATAGTATCCAGAGTTCTGAGCTCATGACCTGATGCCATTCATGTCATCCATAACCCTTGGTTGTTCATAGCCTCTAAGGCCCTAAGCCCATGACCCGGTGTCTTTCATGTCATTAATAGCCCATGCCTATTTATAGCATCTAGATCCCTAACCTCATGACCTAGACTCTTTCATGTCAATGATAACCTTAAGTTATGAATAACATCTAGAGCCTTGAGCTCCCGACCCAATGGCTTTCATGTCAACCACAACCTTGAGCTTTTTCCAAAATCCAAAGGCTTGAGCTTATGACTTGGTGTTGTTCATGTCATCCGTAGCCCTGAGTTGTTAATAACATATAAAGCCCTCAACTCATGACCCAGATTCATTTATGTCAAGAGCAATCCTGAGTTGTTCATAGCATCTAGCACCTTGAGATCATGACTCGAAGTCGTTCATGTCAACCATAACCCTATGTTGTTCTTAGCATCTAGAGCCCTAAGCCCATGACTTGGAGCCGTTTATGTCATACATAGCCTTGAGCCATTCATAGCATCTCGAGGCTTAAGGTCAAGATGTAGAATCGTTCATATCATCCATAACCCTAAGCGGTTCATAACATCTAGTGGTCTGATCTCATGAGATCCCAAGTCATTCATATCATCCACAACACCGAGTTATTTATAGCTTCTAGAGCCCTCAGCTCAAGAACCAAAGTCTTTTATGTCAACCACCACCATGAGCTCATCACCCAGAGTTGTTCATGTCATCCCCAACCTTGAGTTGTTCATTGCATTTAGAGCCTAAAGCTAACAACTTGGATTTGTTCATGTCAACCACGACCAAGAGGTGTTGATAGTATCTAAAGCCCTAAGCCGAAGAACTAGAGTTGTTCATGTCATCCACAACCCTAAGTTGGTCATAGCATCTAAAGCCCTTAGCTCATGACTCGGAGGCTTTCATGTCATCAACAACCTTAAGTTATACATAACATTTAGAGCCTTGAGCTCATAACCCAATATCTTTCATTTCAATCATAACCCCAAGATTTTCATAGAATCTAGAGGCTTGAGCTCATGACCTAGTGTCCTTCATGTCAACTACAACCCTAAGTTTTTAATAACATATACACACTTGAGCTCACCACCCGGATTCTTTCATGTCAACCACAACCCTGAGTTGATTATAGCATCCAGAGCCTTAAGCTCACAACCCTGAGTCATTCATGTCATCTACAACCCTAATTCATCTATAACATCTAGAATTGCTCATGTTATTCGTTGGCCTAGGTTGTTCATAGCATCTATAGAACTGAGCTCATGACTTAGAGTTATTCATGTCATCTACAACCCTAAGCTGTTCATAGAATCTAGAGGCCTAAGCTCAAGGAATCCCAAGTTGTTTATGTCACCTATGACTCATAACATCCAAAGCCCTGAGCTCATAACCTAGAGTCTTTCATGTCAACCACCATCCCAAGCTGTTTATTATATCTAGTACCTTGAGCTTAAAATTAGATGTCCTTCATGTTATTCACAGCCCTGCGTTGTTCATAGCATCTAAAGACCTAGGCTCATGACCTAAAGTCGTTCATGTGATCCACATCCTTGAGCTATTCATAGCATCTAGAGCTCTGAGCTCATGACCTAAAGTCGTTCATGTCATTCACATCCCCGAGTCATTCATAGCATCTTGAGGTTTAAGGTCATGATGCTGATAAGTTCATATCATCCACAATGATTCGTTCCCAATTGGTGTCTCAGCTGATTCATGTTCTCTCAATGGTCCCTGACAGTGGTGCCATTTGATATGTGTCCAACTAGTGTCCCTTGATTTTGGTCCTCAGGGAGTAATCAACTCTAAGGTCGTTCACTCGGATGGGTTTTCACTCCACAATTGATATTACTTCAAAGATGAATTGGTGCTTTTTCATTTCAAGGTTAGCTTAAGAAAGAAAACACAAACTTTGGTTGAAAAAAAGTTTTGTTTCAAGCTAACTAAAAAGAAAGTAATGGAAATTACTTATGAAGAAAAACATTCCTTGGAGGTTTAGGTGCACAGGGGAGGTTCCTCATGCAAAAACAGAGCTCTGGTCACTTGGTTCATTTCCTCGCATTAGAGAATTAACATATAGTCAATTCTCTAACTGGTGTTGTACAGATGCATCCCTTAAATGGATTTTAGCTCTAATTCCTTCTCACTGATGCAACTTGCAATGGCTCGTGCCTCTCACCTAGCATTTGCCATTCAAGGTGATCATTAACTTTGGACTTCCCTTCTCAAGCTCGCAAGAGATAACTAATGGATGTCTCCTTGGAGTCCAAAAGCTTACCAAGTGTTGGCAATTCTAGAAAATCCTACCTTCAAGTCACTTCCCAAAAGCTCACAAGAGGTAAACTAGTGCATCTCCATGGACAGAGATCACTTGCCTTACCAAGTGTTGGCTCAAGTGAATTGAAGGTGTTTTAAGTTAACTAAAAACATAGAAATCATTAAAGGATCACACTTTCTCTTCATTAATGACTGAAACCACAAAGCTACTAATTCTTGCATTTGGAACCTTTCCCAGCAACCTTAGCTCCAAGGAACTAAAAGTCTAGCCACTCATTCTCTGAAGAAACTTCCTCAGAGCTTGTTTGGCTAGAAATAAAAATAATGAGAAAACAAATATATATAGGAAAAATAGAGCAAGTGCTCTGTAGATATATTTCTTACTTATACAAAAAGGTTGTCTCCAAGAACAAGCTCCCAAGATTTTTTGATTGTGTAAAGAAAATTACAACTATATATAAGAGGTTATTCACCCTTTTGTTCTTACTTAAAGACTAAGGAATCCTATGATAGGTGGGTTACAAGGAGAGTTTGGGGATTTAGACATCAAATGTCTAAAGAAAAAAATCTCAAAATGTCGGTCGGGAAGCTTCAGGAGAACACCGCGGCACTGTTCAAAATGGTTGCGAAATTTTCGTAGCCAAAGGCTGATTTCGCAGCCATGCACCATTCTGCCTTCAGCTTGGAGTGATCTTCTTGCAATGGCTGTAACTCCTTCATTTCAACTCTTAATTGTGCACCATTTGAAGAATTGTATTGCTGACTTCCTGATCTTCGAGACGACATATAGCATGCATAAATTGGACTTCAGGAAGTACTCCAAAAGTGGCTGAAATGACTATCATCAAGAATGCTTCATGGCAGATTTCTCTTTGCTTCCCCTCCTTGCATTCCGGATTTGCTTATGGCAAAGGACTTCAAAGCTTCGATTCTTCATGTTTCTGAGCTTTCTATTGTCTTGCCATGGATTCCAAAAAACTCTCCTCAATCTTGGATTGCTTTGGTGATCAAAAAGCTATCAAAACACCAAAACTTAACACAATTTGATTAGAATTGATTGCAAGGGTCCTTAATATGTTAATTGGGTTAAAAGGTAATAACTACTACTCAAAAGTGTTTAAAAGAGTTAATTACAAGCTATAAAGTAGCACTTTTTGAGTAGTAATCACACAACCCTAGGTGGTTCATAACATCTAGTGGTCTGAACTCACGAGATCCCGAGTCGTTCATATCATCCACAACATTGATTGTTTGTAGCTTCTAGAGCCTTCAGCTAAAGACTCAGAGTGTTTTATGTTAACCACCACCATAAGTTGTTCATAGTATCTAGAGCCTTAAGCTCATAACCCAAAGCCTTTCATGTCTTCCCCAGCCCTGAGTTGTTCATTACATCTAAATCCTAGAGCTCATAACTTAGATTTGTTCATGTCAACCATGACCCTGAGGTCTTGATTGTATCTAGAACCTTAATCTCAGGACCTAGAGTCGTTCATGCCATCAACATCTGATATGTAAGTGCCTCGGTAAAAAAACAACTCTGAAATATATCACTGAAGACCTAATAGTCTGGATAAGTAAACATGACAAAGTATGGGGATACCCTAGTGTGCATGATTCGTCCCTAATTGGTGTACCTTTGATTCAATCCTCAAACGAGAGTTATCAAAAAAATTTATAAGCCTAATTCACCATATACTATGGTAGCATAGCATAGTGGTTCTAGGATTGTCCACAGGGATGAGTTTTCATTTCACACGTGATATTAGTTACAACACTGAAATGGTGGTTTTTCTTTTATGAGTTAGCTTTAAAAGAAAACATAATGATGGTTGAAAAAGGGGTTGGCTTTAAGCTAACTAAAAATAGCAACTGAGATTAATTGCAAAGAAAAGGTTTCTTTGAATTTCAAGTTGCTAGGTTCAGGTTCCTTATACAAAAAGGGAGATTCCGGATCTTTTCCTCTCATTGGGGATTTAACCTATAGTTATCTCCCGAACCGGTGTGTTACATTGCTTCCCATTAATGGTTTCAAACACTAAAGTCCTCTCATTGATGCATCTTGTAATGGTTCATACCTCTCACCTAGTATTGGTCATTCAAGGTGATCTTTAACCTTGGATTACCCTTCAAAAGCTCGTAAGAGATAACTAATGGATGTCTCCAGGGATGGAGTCCGAAAATCTTACCACGTTGGCTATTCTAGGTAATCCTACCTTTAAACCACCTACTAGAGGCTCACAAAAGATAACTAATGGATCTCTATGGATGGAGTCCGAAAAGCTTACCAAGTGTTGGCCTAGGTGATTTTAAGGGATTTTAAGTTAACTAAAAATATAAAAACCATTAACGGGTCACAACTTCTCTTCATTTAAAACTGAAACAAGGAAAACTCCCACTTTTGTATTCGGATCCCTTACCTAGCTTCCTTCAGTCCAAGAAACAAAAAGCCTAGCCACTCATCCTCTGAGAAAATATCCTTAGAGGTCGTTTGGCTAGAAAGAAAAATAAAATCAAAATGAGTAGGTAAGGCAGAGCAAAAGCTCTGTATATTTCTTACTAAAAATGTACAAGTGATCCCCAAGAATTTATTCCGAGAGATTTTGAGATATTACAAAAATAGATCTCTTAAAACATATGTAGAGAGATATTTTTAACCCCTCAATTAGATATCCTAAATATCTAAAAAGATCTTTATCTTATTACAAGGAGAGAATAGGTAATTACACAAAATATCTTGAGATAAAAATCTAACGGAGTCAGTGCAAAAATATCTGAAGATTACAGGAAGATTTCGCAAGGGGTTGCGAAATTCATCAGTTTCGCAAGGCTTGCGAAATTCCTTCTTGGGTAATTCGCAAGCTTGCAAATATTTCGCAAAGGGTTGCGAAATTCTTGAATGTTAGATTCCTTCTCTGATTCTCTTCCTTGCATACTTGATTGATTTGGAAAAGGCTTCAAAGCTCTCCAAAACTTGGATTCTTCATGTAATTTAGCTTCAATCTTGCTTTGCCATGGACTATACCAAGTTCTCCCTCGTTCTTGGCTTGTTTTAATGATCAAAAAGCTACCAAAAGCACCAAAACTTGCCAAAAACTGATTAGTAACACTTGCAAGGGTCCTTAATGTGCCAATTGAGTTAGAAGGTAACAAATACTACTCAAAAGTGTTGAAAAGAGTTTATAACAAGCTATAAAAGCACTTTTTGAGTAGTAATCACTCCCTCTAATCGACATATTGCTAGTCCCTTAGCAATGAAGGAGAGAAAAACAAAAACTAAGACAGTAAAATAATTTACAAAATCATGTTGATCACTCCAAAAAATCATAAGTGGCATGATGTAAAACATACTCTCACATGGAACATTAAAGAAGCAAAACCTAACCTTTAACAAGAGTATATCAAATATCTTACCTAATCATAATTCGTAAAGAGTAGGCATTATGCAAATTTAAGTATTAAAAGGATTTCCACTCTCATAGTCTTAATCTTTACTCTTCCACAAAAATCTATGTGTTGAGTTTATTAGATTCCGAATATAGTATGCTGAACTAATCTCTCTCTCCCCCCTCCCCCCCAACCTACTTCTTACTCAAACTTAAGCAAAGTGACCTTCCTCCAATAGGTTAAGAAAGCACCTCTTTTATTTCACAATTTTTTTAAGGAGTGTAATGCTAAAGGTTTTGGTTTTGAAAGTGTTCATGTAACAGGGATCCATCGATGACTCCCAACCAATCAAGGTTTAGGACATCAAGCTTTAAGGATCTTTCGACCTCTAACTCCTCGGATTTTACCCTAGACTTTTGAGATTGGAATTTAATACCCAAGCACCTGCAATATGTTAAACTCCACCTATTCACCCTTGTAACAAGCATTGAGGTCAGTGACTCCCAACCAATTAAGGCTTAGGGCATCGGGTTTTAAAGATTTTCACCATATACCCCTTGGACCTTGCTCGGGTTTCAAGGCAAGCGTAACACTTTGTTATTTTTCTCTCCTTTTTTCAAAGTCTCATTGGCCTTTATTAAGGTGTCCCAACACTATTAAAACGAGGTCAAAGGTACCAAGTCGAAATTTCCTAAGTTCAGGGGGGGAGATAGTTTTTCATCTTATAATCGGAACCTAATGTGCACAGTGTGTGGTAAGATTAAAGTGGAAGAAACAAGGTTGAAATCAATAGGAGTTTCAATAATTCATCAACTTCCATAAGCATAATACGAACTCTAATATTTAAGTAAAAATATAAGAATTCAATTTCTCCCATTTCATTTTGAGAAATTTTCCTTAATAACCATGGAGAGTAGAGTAAAAACTTAAATTTTTTTTTAAAAAAATTAAGTAAAAAGTAACTAAATTAACAAAATAACTTAGTATTATTAACAATACTTACTTCCTCAACTCTCCTCCCAACCAAGATCAACATTGCCCTCAATGTGGCAAGAGTGATTGTAAATAAAGGAAGGAAGTGGTAGCTCTTGAGTGACATCGAGTCTAAGTCATATAGGAGAAACTACATGATTCAAAAAACAAAAGAGTAATGAGTAAAGGAAATGGGGAAAATGCCAAGTATAAACAAAAATGAGGTCTATATATTATTCTAACAAAGTACAATGCTAGACATGATCATGTAATACATCCAATCCCAGAATATAAAATGTCAAAACAAGTAATAAACTAAGTAAATACAAAATATAGAAATGATCAAGTAGCGGGGCTCTCTGATGGAGATGATGGGTCTGTTGCTCCCTTGTGAGTGGCCTGGGATGGGACATCGACTTTGATAGTCTCCTTAGCTGGATTTGTCTCCTCAACTGGAGCTATGGCCTCTGATGGTCCCGGAATGTCAGTATAAGGTGGTGGCAAGAGTCCTAGATGCTGCTGAATCCGACGAAGGATAGCAGTATGTTGGTTATGCTGAGTACGTATGTCTACCAACTGTCGGAATAGAGCATTGTGCATAGCGGTTAGTGTCTTAAACAAATGTATCATGGCACGAAACTCCATGGCAGATATCGTAATAGAGGCCTCCGATGTAAGAGGTGCAGCTGGTGGAACATGAGGTGTAGCAAGAGGCTCAGAAGAGGTGGCCTCAGGCCTAGATGGTGCAGTAGGGGCAGGAGGTACAGACTCTACGGGAAGCTCATCCTACTGTGCCTGCTCAGCCTATGCTGGCACTAGAGATGTTGGCCTGGGTGGTGCTGCTACAGGTGCTGAA
This sequence comes from Vitis vinifera, assembly GCF_030704535.1. Taxonomy (NCBI): domain Eukaryota; kingdom Viridiplantae; phylum Streptophyta; class Magnoliopsida; order Vitales; family Vitaceae; genus Vitis; species Vitis vinifera. Next base: position 11,481,163 of record NC_081817.1, read on the forward strand.
TAACCCGCCAACTATGTTCATTTGTCGAGAATGAAATACTCTTAACTTTGGTGGCGACGCTCAAGGTGGGGCTTAGTAGGATAACCCATGTGCTTCAATATATGACAGAGCAGCCTCGGAAACAGCAATGGAATAGTGTTAGCTTGCTGTAGCTTCTTATTGTGAACTTTTTCCTCAAAGTGGAGGAGAGCGGCCATAATCAAGTGATGTGGCCCAAAATAGAAGACCTCAGATATCCTGAATAACACGTCCATCATGACTCATCGCCTCTGCACTAGATGCTGAAGAGGGAAAATGTTGGACCGCAACAACACATCTACTTGGAGCATCCCAGATGGAAGCTCCTTACGTAGAAGGAATGAATCTCTAGAGGTCCCTCTAGATAGGATGCGGACCATGTCCCGTTGAGATATAGGGGACCACTCCCGGAAATGTGTTGGATCCTTTGGCTCATATGGAATATGGAGAGCCTCAACAATGTGCCTAGCCTTTAGGATACCCTGGCATCCGTCAATGCTAAAATGAATGGCGGTAGGACTCTAGGAGCCCTGAGTAGTCATCGACTGATAGAAGTCCATTGCCATTCTGGGATAGAAAAACTCCCTAGGAGTTATAAGGCGCTCGAGATCGTACCTTTGGAGCAGTCCAAATGAATCCCGAAGCTTTGGATGATGTCGCATTGCCTCAATATCGAAATAAATCTTGAAATGAAATGGCCTGGCTCTACAATCTGAATTGCGCTCAATGGGAGGCACGATAACCATAGGCCTCTTGATGATAACTTCCGGGGTAATGCCGAAAGGTCGTTGAGATTTGGCTGGGGCCTGAGAATCAGGCTGTGCATGCCTAGACGTCTCCACAGGACCTGAGGCTCTAGCTCTATTAGGTGGAATGCGATGTACTAATGGCTTAGGAGGTTGAGAAGTCGGTGGTCTCCGTGTCGCGTATCAGCCCTGAGGAGGGTTAGATGGCACCCCTCCCTTAGAAGACTGAACGGTTGGGTCCTGAGGGGCCTGAGATGAATCCTGAGGAGAGGAGGCTCTTGGTCTGGCCTCGTGAAATATTGAAGGGTCGGTATGGCCTCCTCTAATGCGCACCATGGCCAAAATGGAGCAAGAGGTGTAGGTCGCCTCTTCAAATGGTTGGCCATGAGACGTCCACTGGAGAGAAAGCTGATTCACAAGGTGGTGAAGGGTTTTCGCAATGGGGAATGGAGTGTGCGAAATGACAGGCTTTGGAGGTCTTTAAATAGGCTTTTTAAGTTACCTTTGGCTTTCCCACTGATCGTTAGTATTTCGCACAGAGACCGTTGGAATTCGCAAAGTTGCGAAATAGGTTTTTAAGTTGCTAATTAAGTTCGCAACCTCTTTCAAATTTTGCAATGTTTTCGCAAGGCAAATTTGGGGTTTACGAAATTTTCGCAGGGTGGATTTGGGGTTGCAAAATTTTCGCATGCCCTACAAATTGCTTTGTTTTTCATCCTTCAGAAAAAATTTGAAAAGTTTTTCCATCTGTTTTGGAATCCACTTGCAATTGATCATCAAAAATTAAATTAAATCACAACAAAACAAAATTTAAGCAAGAAATCACAATTAAAACAAATAGCAAATTAATAAAACTTTAAATTAATAATAAAACAAAAAATATGGACTTAATGTCTTCTGACATACTAAGTCCATTTAACCATTTGTCTGTTTAAACTTGATGTGGCTCAAGGAGGTTGATTTCCTCCTTGTCTCGAGAAAATGGCTCTAGGAATGGCTTGAGACGTTGGCCATTGACTTTGAAACTCCCAGTGTTGTTAGAATTGAGTAGCTCTACTACTTCATTTGAATACACTTATTGGATAGTAAACGGACCTATCCACCTTGACTTCAACTTTCCGGGGAAGATGTGAAGCTTAGAGTCATATAGCAAGACTCTTTGTCCCTTCTGGAATTCTTTGCAAGAAACTAACTGATCATGCCACCTTTTCAATCTTTGTTTTGCAATGTTTGAATTATTGTAGGCATCATTTCTTAGTTCCTCCATCTCATTAAGGTCTAGAAATCTCTTCATGTCGGCTCTGTTCAAGTCCATGTTGAGCATCTTGATTGCCCACCAAGCTTTGTATTGCACTTCGATGGGGAGATGACATGCTTTGCTGTAGACTAGGCGATAAGGAGACATTCCAAGAATGGTCTTGTAAGTTGTTCTGTAATCCCATAGTGAATCATGAAGCTTAATAGACCAATCTCTTCTGCTCGTATTCACCACATTCATTAGTATGTTTTTGATCTCCCGATTTGCTAACTCAACTTGCCTAGAAGTCTGAGGGTGGTAAGGTGTAGCTACCTTATGTTTCACCCCGTACTTGGCTAAGAGAGTTTTGAATGGCTTGTTACAAAAATGAGTACCCCTATCACTAATTATGACCTTGGGTACTTTAAATCTAGAGAAGATGTTCTCTTTGAGAAATTTGAAAACAACTTTGTGATCATTGCGTTTGCACGGGATCTCTTCAACCCATTTAGAAACATAATCCACTCCCACCAAGATGTAGGAATATCTAAAGGACATAGGAAAAGGTCCCATGAAGTCAATGTCCCAGACATAAAAAAGATCAACTATTAAAATGGGGTTCAAAGGCATCATGTTCTTATGTGTTAATTTCCCAAGCCTCTGGCATTTGTCATAGCTCCTGCACATGGTGTGGGCATCTTTGAAAAGTGATGGCCAGCAAAAACCCAATTGCAATACCTTCATAGTTGTCTTTTGAGAAGCAAAGTGGCCTCCACATGCATTTTCGTGGCAATGATTGAGGATCCTTTGTTGCTCTTGCTTAGGGACGCACTTCCGTATTATTTGATCCACACAATATTTGAATAGAAATGCCTCTTCCTAATAGTAGGCATGAATTTTTGCAAAGAAGTGCTTCTTATCTTGTGCTTTCCACTCACTTGGAACTTCTCCGGTAACGAGATAGTTAGCAATATGAGCATACCAAGGAGCAACTTCTATCAACATGACTGACTCCTCTGGAAAATCATCATTAATTGGCAAACTATGGGAATTATGTGCGATGGCTAGCCTTGACAGATTGTCGGCTACCACATTCTCCACTTATTTTCTTATCTTTGATTTGAAGATTGAACTCTTGAAGCAAGAGAATCCATCTAATCAGCCTCGCTTTTGCATCCTATTTAGTCAACAGATATTTCAAGGCCGAGTGGTCAGTTAAAACCACAATGAAAGACCCCACCAAGTAAGCGCGAAATTTTTCTAAGGCAAAAACTACAACCAACAATTCTTTCTCTATGGTTGTGTAGTTTCTTCACGCTTCATTCAATGTTTTGCTTGCATAGTAGATCACATAGGGCTTTCCATCTTCTCTTTGCCCAAGCACAGCTCCTATAGCAAAGTCATTGGCATCGTACATCACTTCAAAGGGCAATTGCCAGTTGGGAGCTCTAACTATTGGAGCGGTTGTCAGCAATAGCTTCAGTTCTTCAAAACTCCGTTGACATCGATCATCCTATATGAATTTAGCATCCTTTACCAATAGTTCACAAATAGGTCTTGCAAGTTTAGAGAAATCTTTAATAAACCTCCTATAGAACCCATCGTGGCCAAGGAATTGCCTTACTCCTTTAACAGTTGTTGGTGATGGCAACTTGACAATAAGTTCAACCTTCGCTTTGTCCACTTCAATGCCTTTCTTTGAGATAATATGCCTAAGGAGAATCCCTTGAGGTACCATGAAATGGCATTTCTCCTAGTTAAGCACCAAGTTTTTCTCAATGCATCTGTTTAGCATAGCTTCCAAGTTGACTAAGCATGCATCAAATGCACTTCCATATACAGTGATATCGTCTATGAAGACTTCCATAATACGCTCCACCATATCACTGAAAATGCTTAACATGCATCTTTGGAATGTTGTGGGTGCATTGCATAAGCCGAAAGACATTCTTCTGTATGCATAGGTTCCGAATGGACATGTGAAAGTGGTCTTCTCCTGGTCTTCAACAACAATTTCTATTAGAAAATACCCGGAGTAGCCATCCAAAAAAACAGTCAAATGGATGGCCTGAGACCCTCTCAAGCACTTGATCAATAAACGGTAATGGGAAGTGGTCCTTCCTTGTTAGAACATTCAACTTTTTGTAATCAATACACACCCTCCAACCTGAAGTGAGGCATGTAGAAACTTCTTCTCCCTTATCATTTTGCACCACTGTGATCCCTGATTTCTTTGGTACGACTTGCGTAGGACTTACCCATGGGTTATCTGATATAAGGTAAATAATACAAGCCTGAAGTAGCTTAAGCACTTCAACTCACACCATCTCTTGCATGTGAGGGTTCAACCTTCTCTAGGGTTGACGAACTGGCTTAGCTTCTTCTTCCATGTATATATGATGAGTACAAACTAAAGGGCTGACCCCTTTCAGATCAGAAATTTTCTACCCTATTGATTACTACTCAAAAAGTGTTATTTTATAGCTTGTAATTAACTCTTTTAAACACTTTTGAGTAGTAGTTGTTACCTTTTAACTCAATTGGCATGTTAAGGACCCTTACAATCATTTCTAATCAAATTGTATTAAGTTTTGGTGTTTTTCATAGCTTTTTTTATCACCAAAGCAATCCAAGAATGAGGGAGATCTTTGTATAGTTCATGGCAAAGCAAGTTGAAGCTCAAATTCATGAAGAAATTAAGCTTTTGAGCTTTATAACCCTTTGCCAAAGCAAAACGAGGATGCAAGGAAGAAAATCACAGAAGAACTCAACCATCTAGCAATTTCGCAAGTTGTGGAATCCAACTTGCGAAATAGGAAGAGGAAAGGCAACTTGCGAGATATTTGCGGACCAACTCCGTTTGATGCTTATCTTCAAATATTTGTGTGTAAATCCCTATTTTCTCCTTGTAACCCACCAATGACAAGTTTTCTTGGTTGGGAAGTTAGTAGGAGGAGTGAATAGCCTCTCTATATTGTAATTTTCTTTTCAAAAAGATATCTGGGGAGTTTTTCTCGGAGACGAACTTTGTATAGTTTTTCAAAAAGTAAAATACAGAGCTCTGCTCTCCCTTACTTTCTCATTTTATTTTCTCTTTTATTTTTATTTCTAGCAAATCAAACTCTGATGATGTTTTCTCAGAGGATGAGTGGCTAGGCTTTTTGTTCATTCGAGTGAAGGAAGCTAGGTAAGGTTCCAAATACAAAAGTGGAAGTTTCGTTGTTTCAGTTTTTAATGAAGAGAAAGTGTTACCCGTTAATGTTTTTTATTTTTTTAGTTAACTTAAAATTCCTTAAAATCACCTGGGCCAACACTTGGTAAGGCTAGTGGACTCCATCCGTTGAGATCCATTAGTTTATCTCTTGCGAGCCTCTGGGAGGTGGTTTAAAGGTAGGATTATCTAGAATATCCAACACTTGGTAAGCTTTTGGACTCCTAGGAGACATCCATTAGTTATCTCTTGCGAGCTTTCGACGGGTAATCCAAGGTTAAGGATCACCTTGAATGGAAAATACCAGGTGAGAGGTATGAACCATTGCAAGATAATTCAGTGATAGGGATTGTGGACCCTCACCCGATCCACCGGACCGGCGCGACTCGCTTTTAAAAGAAAAGAAAGAAAGAAAAAGTTCATGTTTTCCAGTTTTGAAACACCCGCCCCCGGTGAGGAACGGTGTTGTATGGAGTCGCCAGTTACTTTTTATTTAAAATGGGGAATATTAAGTAAGAACAAAAACCCCTAATGACCGTAGTATAGAAAAAACGGTGTACGAAAACTAGATTCTGGGTCCGGGGATTAGGTTACCCATTTGGAAGGTACCTCATGCGAGGTAGCACCCTTCTAGGCCCGGAACTCCGTCTCTACTAATGAATTGGGTATGTGGGAGCATATGGGTCAAAAATGAAACCCTAAGCTAAATAGATGTCATGAATCACACAATCCTAATTGGTATTTGGCATGCATATGAATTCAACCAACCAAAACAATGGGTGCATACCTGTGGTCCCCAGCCAAGCGCTGCATAAAAGGTCAGCCAAACACAGATAAACACATAACAAACATTCAAGATTAAGCACCATGCATGCATATGATTCAACAATCAAAACCAACGATGCATACCCGTGGTCCCTAGCCATGTGCTACAACAGAGGGTGAGTTAGCCACGCAACATGTATTCAAAATCAAGCATCAAAGCTTGTGCCAAAAAGGAAGATAGCTATTTGAAATGAGGTAAGGGACTCCCCAAATTTCATACAAATCGAACTAGAGTCATCTAGACCATGCCACCCATAACTTCAAAATTGCCCATACTAACTGAAATCAAACACTAACTTAAACCTTCAAGATGTCTCACAAGTGCCCTATAGCAAATGGGTTTGAGCCCCAATGGATACGGGCTCGAAAAATGCCAAAATTGAGGGCTACCTAAAGTCCTCCAGCAGAACAGGTTGAACTAGTTCCCAACTGGTACAACCTATTAAGAAGAATTCCCAAATTTTTTTAGAAACCTCCTAAATGAGTAAGGATTCAAACAGAAGTAACGACACTCAATTCCGAGCCTGGACGAATCAGAACCAGACAAAGAAAGGTCAGGGGTTCCTTATGGCTGACAGAGGCAGCCAGCTATGGTGCTGAACAGGTTGAACCGATTCCCAACCGGTTCATACAGTTGATAAAAAATCCCAAATTTGGCCAAAAAGTTTCTAACTGAATAAGGAAACAAACAAAAGAAACGGTTCTCAATTCCGAGCCTGGATGACTGAGAACCAGACAAAGAAAAGTTCGGGGATCCTCATGGCTGACAGAGGCAGCCAGCTATGGTGCTGAACAGGTTGAACCAGTTCCATACTGGTTCAGACGGTTGATAAAAAATCCCATTTTTTGGTTAAAAAGTTTGTAACTGAATAAGGAAACAAACAAAAAGAAACAATTCTCAATTCCGAGCCCGGATGAGTGAGAACCAGACAAAGAAAGGTCAGGGGTTCCTCATGGCTGATAGAGGCAGCCAACTATGGTGCTGAACAGGTTGAACCGATTCCCAACAGGTATACACGGTTGATAAAAAATCCCAAATTTTACCAGAAAGTTTCTAACTGAATAAGGAAATGAAAAAAAGAAACGGTTCTCAATTCCGAGCCCGGATAAGTGAGAACCAGACAAAGAAAGGTCAAGGGATCCTCATGGCTGACAGAAGCAGCCAGCTACGGTGCTGAACAGGTTGAACTGGTTCCCAACTGATTCAGACGGTTGATAAAAAAATCCCAAATTTGGCCACAAAATTTCTAACTGAATAAGGAAACAAACAAAAGAATCGGTTCTCAATTCCGAGCCCGGATGAGTGAGAACCAGATAAAGAAAGGTCAGGGGATCCTCATAGCTGACAGAGCCAGCCAGCTATGGTGCTGAACCGGATGAACCGGATCCCAGCCAGTATAGATGGTTGATAAAAAATACCAAATTTGGCCAGAAATTTTTTAACTGAATAAGGAAATAAACAAAAGAAACGGTTCTCAATTCCAAGCTTGGATGAGTCAGAACCACACAAAGAAAGGTCAGGGGATCCTAATGGCTGATAGAGGCAGCCAGCTATGGTGCTGAACAGGTTGAACCGGTTCACAACCAGTCCATATGGTTGATAAAAAATCCCAAATTTGGTCAAAAAGTTTATAACTGAATGAGAAAAAAAAAAAAAAAACGGTTCTCAATTCCAAGCCCGGATGCGTGAGAACCAGACAAAGAATAATCATGCGTTCCTCATGGCTGACAGAGGCAGCCAGCTATGGTGCTGAACCGGTTGAACCAGTTCCCAACCGGTATAGATTGTTGATAAAAAATCCCAAATTTTTTTAGAAATTTTCTAACTGAATAAGGAAACAAACAAAAGAAACGACTCTCAATTCCAAGTTTGGATGAGTAAGAACCATACAAAGAAAGATCAGGGGATCCTCGTGGCTGATAGAGGCAGCCAGCAATGGTGCTGAACAGGTTGAACTGGTTCACAACCAGTCCATATAGTTGATAAAAAATGCGAAATTTGGCCAAAAAGTTTATAACTGAGTGTGGAAACAAAAAAAAGAAACGGTTCTCAATTCCATGCCTGGATGAGTGAGAACGAGACAAAGAAAAATCAGGGTTTCCTCATGGTGGACAGAGGCAGCCAGCTAATGTGCTGAACCGGTTGAATCGGTTCCCAACCAGTTCAGACGGTTGTTAAAAAATCCCAAATTTGGTCAGAAAGTTTCTAACGGAATAAGGAAACAAAGAAAAGAAACGGTTCTCAATTCCGGGCTCGGATGAGTGAGAACCAGACAAAGAAAGGTCAGGGGTTCCTCATGGCTGACAGTGGCAGCCAGCTACGGTGCTGAATAGGTTGAACCGGTTCACAACCAGTTCATATAGTTGATAAAAAATCCCAAATTTGGGCAGAAAGTTTAGAACTGAGTGAGTAAACAAAGAAAAGAAACGGTTCTCAATTCCGAGCTCGGATGAGTGAGAACCAGACAAAGAAATGTTAGGGGTTCCTCATGGCTGACAGAGGGAATCAGCAATGGTGATGAACCGGTTGAACCGGTTCCCAATCAGTATAGATGGTTGATAAAAAATCCCAAATTTGGCCAAAAATTTTCTAACTGAATGAGGAAACAAAAAAAAGAAACGGTTCTCAATTCCAAGCCCGGATGAGTGAGAACCAGATAAAGAAAAGTCAGAGGTTCCTCATGGCAGAGTGAGGCTGCCAGCTACGATAGTGAACCGGTTGAAACGGTTCCGAATTGGTTCAAACAGTTGATAAAAAATCCCAAATTTGGTCAGAAATTTTCTAACTGAATAAGGAAACAAAAAAAAAAGAAAAGGTTCTCAATTCCGAGCTCGGATGAGTGAGAACCTAACAAAGAAAGGTCAGGGGTTCCACATGGCTGACAGTGGCAGCCAGCTATGGTGCTGAACTGGTTAAACCGGTTTCCAACAGGTACAGACGGTTCATTAAAAATCCCAAATTTGGCCATAAAGTTTCTAACTAAATAAGGAAACAAAAAAAAGAAACGGTTCTCAATTCCGAGCTCGGATGAGTGAGAACCAGACAAAGAAAGGTCAGGGGTTCCTCATGGCTGACAGAGGCAGCCAGCTATGGTGTTGAACTGGTTCCCAACCGGTACAGACGGTTCATTAAAAATCCCAAATTCGGTCAGAAATTTTCTAACTGAATAAGGAAACAAAGAAAAAAAACTCTTCTCAATTCCGAGCCCGGATGACTGAGAACCACACAAAGAAAGGTCAGGGGATCCTCATGGCTGACAGAGGGCGCTAGCTATGGTGCTGAACAGGTTGAACCGGTTCACAACCAGTCCATATGGTGGATAAAAGATCCCAAATTTGGCCAAAACGTTTATAACTGAATGAGGAAACAAACAAATGAAACGATTCTCAATTCCAAGCTTGGATGAGTGAGAACCACACAAAGAAAGGTCAGGGGATCCTAATGGCTGACAGAGGCAGCCAGCTATGGTGCTGAACAGGTTGAACCGGTTCACAACCAGTCCATATGGTTGATAAAAAATCCCAAATTTGGTCAAAAAGTTTATAAACGACTGAGAAAACAAACAAAAGAAACGGTTCTCAATTCCAAGCCCGGATGCGTGAGAACCAGACAAAGAAATATCAGGCGTTCCTCATGGCTGACAGAGGCAGCCAGCTATGGTGCTGAACCGGTTGAACCGGTTCCCAACTGGTATAGATGGTTGATAAAAAATCCTAAATTTTGTCAGAAATTTTCTAACTAAATAAGGAGACAAAAAAAAGAAACGGCTCTCAATTCCAAGCTCGGATGAGTAAGAACCAAACAAAGATAGATCAGGGGATCCTCGTGGCTGACAGAGGCAGCCAGCTATGGTGCTGAACAGGTTGAACCGGTTCACAACCAGTCCATATAGTTGATAAAAAATCCCAAATTTGGCCAGAGAGTTTATAACTGAGTGAGGAAACAAACAAAAGAAATTGTTCTCAATTCCAAGCCTGGATGAGTGAGAACGAGACAAAGAAAAATCAGGGGTTCCTCATTGTTGACAGAGACAGCCAGCTATGGTGCTGAACCGGTTGAATCGGTTCCCAACTGGTACAGATGGTTCATTAAAAATCCCAAATTTGGCCAGAAAGTTTCTAACTGAATAAGGAAACAAAGAAAAGAAATTTTTCCCAATTCCGAGCCCGGATGACTGAGAACCACACAAAGAAAGGTCAGGGGATCCTCATGGCTGACATAGGCAGCCAGCTATGGTGCTGAACAAGTTGAACCGGTTCACAACCAGTCCATATGCTGGATAAAAAATCCCAAATTTGGCCAAAAATTTTATAGCTGAATGAGGAAACAAACAAAATAAACGGATCTCAATTCCAAGCCCGGATATGTTAGAACCACACAAAGAAAGGTCAGGGGATCCTAATGGCTGACAGAGGCAAATTGCTATGGTGCTGAACAGGTTGAACTGGTTCACAACCAGTCCATATGGTTAATAAAAAATCCCAAATTTGGGTAAAAAGTTTATAACTGAATGAGGAAACAAACAAAAGAAACGGTTCTCAATTCCAAGCCCGGATGAGTGAGAACCAAACAAAGAAAGGTCAGGCATTCCTCATGGCTGACAAAGGCAGCCAGCTATGGTGCTGAACCGGTTGAACAGGTTCCCAACCTATATAGATGGTTGATAAAAAATCCCAAATTAAGTTGGAAATTTTATAACTGAATAAGGAAACAAACAAAGGAAACAACTCTCAATTCCAAGCCCGAATGAGTAAGAACTAGACAAAGAAAGATCAGAGGATCCTCATGGCTGACAGTGGCAGCCAGCTACGGTGCGGAACAGGTTGAACCGGTTCACAACAAGTTCATATAGTTGATAAAAAATCCAAAATTTGGCCATAAAGTTTATAACTGAGTAAGGAAACAAAGAAAAGAAACGGTTCTCAATTCCGAGCTCGGATGAGTAAGAACTAGACAAAGAAATGTCAGGGGTTCCTCATGGCTGACAGAGGCAGCCAGCAATGGTGATGAATCGGTTGAACCGGTTCCCAATCAGTATAGATGGTTAATAAAAAATCCCCAATTTGGCCAAAAATTTTCTAACTGAATAAGGAAACAAACAAAAGAAACGGCTCTCAATTCCAAGCTCGGATGAGTAAGAACCAGAGAAAGAAAGGCCAGGGGATCCTCTTGGCTGATTGAGGCAGCCAGCTATGGTGCTGAACAGGTTCAACCTGTTCACAACCAGACCATATGGTTGACAAAAATCCCAAATTTGGCCAAAAAGTTTCTAGCTGAATGAGAAAAAAAAAAAAAAAACGGTTCTCAATTCCAAGCCCGGATGAGTGAGAACCAGACAAAGAAAGGTCAGGGGTTCCTCATGGCAGAGTGAGGCAGCCAGCTACGGTGCTGAACCGGTTGAAACGGTTCCGAACTGGTTCAGACAGTTGATAAAAAATCCCAAATTTGGTCAGAAATTTTCTAACTGAATAAGGAAACAAAAAAAAAAAGAAACGGTTCTCAATTCCGAGCTCGGATGAGTGAGAACCTAACAAAGAAAGGTCAGGGGTTCCTCATGGCTGACAGGGGCAGCCAGCTATGGTGCTGAACTGGTTAAACCGGTTCCCAACAGGTACAGACGGTTCATTAACAATCCCAAATTTGGCCATAAAGTTTCTAACTAAATAAGGAAACAAAAAAAAGAAACGGTTCCCAATTCCGAGCCCGGATGAGTGAGAACCAGACAAAGAAAGGTCAGGGGTTCCTCATGGCTGATAGAGGCAACCAGCTATGGTGCTGAACCGGTTGAACCAGTTCCCAACCAGTACAAACGGTTCATAAAAAATCCCAAATTTGGCCAAAAAGTTTATAATTGAACAAGGAAACAAAAAAAAAAGAAACGGTTTTCAATTCCGAGCCCGGATGAGTGAGAATCAGACAAAGAAAGTTCAGAGGATCCTCATGGCTGACAGAGGCAGCCTGCTATGGTGCTGAACCGGTTGAACCGGTTCCCAACCGGTATAGATGGTCGATAAAAAATCCTAAATTTGGCCAGAAATTCTCTAACTGAATAAGGAAACAAACAAAAGAAAGGACTATCAATTCCAAGCCCGGATGAGTAAGAACCAGACAAAGAAAGGTCAGGGGATCCTCATGGCTGACAGAGGCAGCCTGCTATGGTGCTGAACAGGTTGAACCGGTTCACAACCAGTCCATATAGTTGAAAAAAAATCCCAAATTGGGGTAGTATGTTTATAACTGAATGATGAAACAAAAAAAAAGAAACGGTTCTCAATTCCAAGCCCGGATGAGTGAGAACCAGACAAAGAAAGGTCAGGGGTTCCTCATGGTTGACAGAGGCAGCCAGCTATGGTGCTGAATCGGTTCCCAACCGATGCTGACGGTTCATTAAAAATCCCAAATTTGGCTAGAAAGTTTCTAACTAAATAAGGAAACAAAGAAAAGAAACTGTTCTAAATTCCGAGCCCGGATGACTGAGAACCACACAAAGAAAGGTCAGGGGATCCTCATGGTTGACAGAGGCAGCCAGCTATGGTGCTGAACAGGTTTAACCGATTCACAACCAGTCCATATGGTGGATAAAAGATCCCAAATTTGACCAAAAAGTTTATAACTAAATGAGGAAACAAAAAAAAGAAACGGTTCTCAATTCCAAGCCCGGATGAGTGAGAACCACAGAAAGAAAGGTCAGGGGATCCTAATGGTTGACAGAGGCAGCAAGCTATGGTGCTGAACAAGTTGAACCGGTTCACAACCAGTCCATATGGCTAATAAAAAATCCCAAATTTGCCAGAAAGTTTCTAACTGAATGAGAAAACAAAGAAAAGAAACGGTTTTCAATTCCAAGCCTCGATGAGTGAGAACCAGACAAAGAAATGTCAGGGGATCCTCATGGCCGACAGAGGCAGCCAGCTATGCTGTTAAACAGGTTGATCTGGTTACCAACTGGTTCAGACGGTTCATTAAAAATCCCAAATTTGGCTAAAAAGTTTTTAACTGAATAAGAAAACAAACAAAAGAAACGGTTCTCAATTCCGAGCTTGGATGAGTGAGAACCAGACAAAGAAAGGTCAAGGGTTCCTCATGGTTGACAGAGGCAGCCAACTATGGTGCTGAACCGGTTGAACCATTTCCCAACCAGTACAGACGGTTCATTAAAAATCCCAAATTTGGCTATAAAGTTTCTAACTCAATAAGGAAACAAACCAAAGAAACGGTTCTCAATTCCAAGATCGGATGAGGGAAAACCAGACAAAGAAAGGTCAGGGGTTCGTCATGGCTGACAGAAGCAGCCAGCTATGTTGCTGAACCGGTTGAACCGGTTCCCAACCGGTATAGATGGTTGATAAAAAATCCCAAATTTGACCAAAAATTTTCTAAGTGAATAAGGAAACAAAAAAAAGAAACGTCTCTCAATTCCAAGCCCGGATGAGTAAGAACCAGATAATGAAATGTCAGGGGATCCTCATGGCTGACAGAGGCAACCAGCTACGGTGCTGAATAGGTTGAACCGGTTCACAACCAGTCCATATAGTTGATAAAAAATCCCAAATTTGGGCAGAAAGTTTCTAACTAAATGAGGAAACAAACAAAAGAAATGGTTCTCAATTCCAAGCCCGGATGAGTGAGAACCAGACAAAGAAAGGTCAGGGGTTCCTCATGGCTGACAGAGGCAGCCAGCTATGGTGCTGAACCGGTTCAACTGGTTCCCAACTAGTTCAGACGGTTGATAAAAAATCCCAAATTTGGTCAGAAATTTTCTAACTAAATAAGGAAACAAACAAAAGAAACGGTTCTCAATTCCAAGGTCGGATGAGTGAGAACCAGACAAAGAAAGGTCAGGGCTTCCACATGGCTTACAGAGGCAGCCAGCTATGGTGCTGAACAGGTTGAACCGGTTCCCAACCGGTACAGACGGTTCATTAAATATCCCAAATTTGGCTATGAAGTTTCTAACTCAATAAGGAAACAAAAAAAAGAAATGGTTCTCAATTCCGAGCCCGGATGAGTGAGAACCAGACAAAGAAAGGTCAGGGGTTCCTCATGGCTAACAGAGGCAGCCAGCTATGGTGCTGAACCGGTTTAACTGGTTCCCAACCGGTATAGATGGTTGATAAAAAATCCCAAATTTGGCCAGAAATTTTCTAACCGAATAAGGAAACAAACAAATGAAATAGCTCTCAATTGCAAGCCCGGATGAGTAAGAACCAAATAAAGAAAGGTCAGGGGATCCTCATAGCTGACAGAGGCAGCAAGCTACGATGCTGAACAGGTTGAACCGGTTTAAAAATAGTCCATATGGTTGATAAAAAATCCCAAATTTGGCCAAAACGTTTCTTACTGAACGAGGAAACAAACAAAAGAAACGTTTGTCAATTCCAAACCCGGATGAGTGAGAACCAGACAAAGAAAGATCAAGGGTTCCTCATGGCTGACAGAGGCAGCCAGGTATGGTGCTGAACCGGTTGAACTGGTTCCCAACCAGTTCAGACGGTTGATAAAAAATGCCAAATTTTCTGAGAAAGTTTCTAACTAATTAAGGAAGCAAAAAAAAGAAATGGTTCTCAATTCCAAGCTCGGATGACTGAGAACCAGACAAAGAAAGTGCAGGGGTTCCTCATGGCTGACAGAGGCCGCCAGCTATGGTGCTGAACCGGTTGAACCGGTTTTCCAACCGGTACAAACGGTTCATTAAAAATCCTAAATTTGGCCATAAAGTTTCTAACTAAATAAGAAAACAAAAAAAAAAAGAAACGGTTCTCAATTCCAAGCCCGGATGAGTGAGAACCAGACAAAGAAAGGTCAGGGGTTCCTCATGGCTGACAGAGGAAGCCTGCTATGGTGCTGAACCAGTTGAACCGGTTCCCAACATGTATAGACGGTTGATAAAAAATCCCAAATTTGGTAAGAAATTTTCTAACTAAATAAGAAAACAAAAAAAGGAAACGGTTCTCAATTCCAGGCACGAATGAGTGAGAACCAAACAAAGAAATGTCAGGGGATCCTCATGGCTGATAGAGGCAGCCAGCTATGGTGCTGAACCGGTTCAACCGGTTCCCAACCAGTTTAGAAGGTTGATAAAAAATCTCAAATTTGGTCAGAAATTTTCTAACTAAATAAGGAAATAAAAAAAGGAAACGGTTCTCAATTCCAAGCTCGGATGAGTGAGAACCAGACAAAGAAAGGTCAGGGGTTCCTCATGGCTGACAGAGGCAGCCTGCTATGGTGCTGAACCGGTTGAACCGGTTCCCAACATGTATAGACGGTTGATAAAAAATCCCAAATTTGGTAAGAAATTTTCTAACTAAATAAGAAAACAAAAAAAAGAAACGGTTCTCAATTCCAGGCACGGATGAGTGAGAACCAAACAAAGAAATGTCAGGGGATCCTCACAGCTGATAGAGGCAGCCAGCTATGGTGCTAAACCGGTTCAACCGGTTCCCAACCAGTTCAGAAGGTTGATAAAAAATCTCAAATTTGGTCAGAAATTTTCTAACTAAATAAGGAAACAAAAAAAGGAAACGGTTCTCAATTCCAAGCTCGGATGAGTGAGAACCAGACAAAGAAACGTCAGGGGTTCCTCATGGCTGACAAAGGCAGCTAGCTATGGTGCTGAACCGGTTGAACCGGTTCCCAACCGGTACAGATTGTTCATTAAAAATCCCAAATTTGGCCATAGAGTTTCTAACTAAATAAGGAAACAAATAAAAGAAACAGTTCTCAATTCCGAGCTCGGATGAGTGAGAACCAGACAAAGAAAGATCAGGGGTTCGTCATGGTTGACAGAGGTAGCCAGCTATAGTGCTGAACCGGTTGAACCGGTTCCCAACTGGTACAAACGGTTCATTAAAAATCCCAAATTTGGCCATAAAGTTTCTAACTAAATAAGGAAACAAACAAAAGAAATGGTTCTCAATTCCGAGCCCGGATGAGTGAGAACCAGACAAAGAAAGGTCAGGGGTTCCTCATGGCTGACAGAGGCAGCCAGCTATGGTGCTGAACCGGTTGAACCGGTTCCTAACTGGTTCAGACGGTTGATAAAAAATCCCAAATTTGGGCACAAATTTTCTAACTGAATAAGGAAATAAAAAAAAGAAACGGTTCTCAATTCCGAGCCTGGACGTGTGAGAACCAGACAAAGAAATGTCAGGGGTTCCTCATGGCTGACAGAGGCAACCAGCTATGTTGCTGAACCGGTTGAACCAGTTCCCAACCAGTACAAACGGTTCATAAAAAATCCCAAATTTGGCCATAAAATTTATAATTGAATAAGAAAACAAAAAAAAAGAAGAAACGGTTCTCAATTCTGAGCTCGGATGAGTGAGAACCAGATAAAGAAAGGTCAGGGGTTCGTCATGGTTGTCAAAGGCAGCCTGCTATGGTGCTGAACCGGTTGAACCGGTTCCCACCATGTAAAGACGGTTGATAAAAAATCTTAAATTTGGCCAGAAATTTTCTAACTGAATAAGAAAACAAACAAAAGAAACAGTTCTCAATTCCAAACACGGATGAGTGAGAACCAAACAAAGAAAGGTCAGGGGATCCTCATGGCTGACAGAGGTAGTCAGCTATGGTGTTGAACAGGTTGAATTGGTTACCAAATGGTTCCGACGGTTGATAAAAAATCCCAAATTTGGTCAGAAAGTTTCTAACTGAATAAGGAAACAAACAAAAGAAACGGTTCTCAATTCTGAGCTCGGATGAGTGAGAACCAGATAAAGAAAGGTCAGGGGTTCGTCGTGGCTGACAGAGGCAACCTGCTATGGTGCTGAACCGGTTGAATTGGTTCCCAACCTATATAGATGGTTGATAAAAAATCCCAAATTTGGCCAAAAATTTTCTAGCAGAATAAGAAAACAAACAAAAGAATCAGTTCTCAATTCCAAACACGGATGAGTGAGAACCAAACAAAGAAAGGTCAGGGGATCCTCATGGCTGACAGAGGTAGTCAGCTATGGTGTTGAACAGGTTGAACTGGTTACCAACTGGTTCAGACGGTTGATAAAAAATCCCAAATTTAGCCAGAAAGTTTCTAACTGAATAAGGAAACAAAAAAAAGAAACGGTTCTCAACTCGGAGCCCGGATGAGTGAGAACCAGACAACGAAATGTCAGAGCTTTCTCATGGCTGACAGAGGCAGCCAACTATGGTGCTGAACCGGTTAAACTTGTTCCCAATTGGTTCAGACGGTTGATAAAAAATCCCAAATTTGGCCAGCAAATTTATAATTGAATAAGGAAACAAAAAAAAGAAATGGTTCTCAATTTCGAGCCTGGATGAGTGAGAACCAGACATAGAAATGTCAAGGGTTCCTCATGGCTGACAGAGGCAGCCAGCTACGATGCTGAACCGGTTGAACGGGTTCCCAACTAGTTCAGACGATATATAAAAAATCCGAAATTTGGCCAAAAACTTTATAACTGAATAAGGAAACAAACGAAAGAAATGGTTCTCAATTCCGAGCCCGTATGAGTGAGAACCAGACAAAGAAAGGTCAGGGGTTTCTCATGGCTGACAGAGGCAGCCAGCTATGGTGCTGAACCAGTTGAACCGGTTGCCAAATGGTTCAGATGGTTGATAAAATATCCAAAATTTGGCCAGAAAGTTTCTAACTGAATAAGGAAACAAAAAAAAGAAACGGTTCTCAATTCCAAGCTCGGATGAGTGAGAACCAGACAAAGAAAAGTCAAGGGATCCTCATGGCTGACAGAGGCAGCCAGCTATGGTGCTGAACAGGTTGAACCGGTTCCGAACTGGTTCATACGGTTGATTAAAAATCCCAAATTGGACCAAAAAGTTTCTAACTGAATAAGGAAACAAAAAAAATAAATGGTTCTCAATTTTGAGCCCGGATGAGTGAGAACTAGAGAAAAAAATGTAAGGGTTTTCTCTTGGCTGACAGAGGCAGCCAGCGATGGTGCTGAATTGGTTGAACCGGTTCCCAACTGGTTCAGACGGTTGATAAAAAATATGAAATTTAGCTAGAAAGTGTCTAACTGAATAAGGAAACAAACAAAAGAAACGGTTCTCAATTCTGAGCCCGAATGAGTGAAAACCAGACAAAGAAAAGTCAGGGCTTCCTCATGGCTAACAGAGGCAGCCAGCCATGGCGCTGAACTGGTTGAACCGGTTTAGCCGGTTGATGAAAAATCCTAAATTTGTGAGAAAGTTTGTAAACCATTCGTAACCAATCAACAAAAATCATGTGTTTCCTTTATTAACCACACCCAAGCAATACAATCTTCATATCCAAGGAAATAAAAGATGATGCGGAAGGAGAAAACGCATATGAAGAAGATGAAGATAAACTGTAGGTAAAAAAAATTCAGCCTACTTACCTCAGAATCTCCACCAGATATGCTCTGTGTATGCCGATGATGACCTCCAAAAACTGAGATGTTGTAGCTCTCCTCTTCAAAATAACCACAGTGCTGAAGCTTTCCCCCATGCTCTTCACTTAGAAGATGCCCTGACCTTCTGTTTTTCTCACTAGCAAGATATCCCCTCTCCAAAGTGCCCTCTTCCCACGGTTGCCCTCCTATCTTCTCCCCTTTTATACTCATACCCCTCTCAGCATTTGAGCCTACTGGGTTCCTTCCCCTTCAGCACCGAAATCCCCTCCATCAGCATGGAAAACACCCCCCCCCCCCCATTATTTCTCTTGCACTTACGAGGCCAACTCACTCCCTTCATTTTTCAGCTTGCTTCACCACCAAGAATCCATATGGATTCGTGGTGGGCTGCAAGGAACCCAAACCAAGGACCAAAATGGGCCCACAACATTGCCTAAAACCAATCTGGAGCTTATGGGCCTGAGCCATGTAGGATTTGGGTCTCAAAATTACCAAAATCAGTGTTTTACACCAACTGACTCGATGAACCGGCTGAATCGGATGCCAACCGGTCGAACAGTGATTACTACTCAAAAAGTGCTATTTCATAGCTTGTAATTAACTCTTTTAAACCTTTTAAGTAGTAGTTATCACCTTTTAACCTAATTAACATATTAAGGACCCTTGCAATTAATTCTAATCAAATTGTGTTAAGTTTTGGTGTTTTGATAACTTTTTGATCACCAAAGTAATCCGAGATTGAGGAGATTTCTTTGGAATCCATGGCAAAGCAATGAAAAGCTGTCCGGATAGGATATGCTATCATCCAGACAGGGCGTCCGGACACACCATTGCAGGGACGTGTGGCATCGCACATTCCACCTTGATGTCTCACATCCGGAATTCTGCTTCGCCGACATTCCACCCGGATGTCTCACATCCGAAAATCTTATCCGCCGACATTCCATCCGGATATTTTGCATCCAATGCTTGACGCCGGATGGGAGAGGAGGGCGTTTCAACTTCCCCTGTCAGACATATCCGGATCCTCGGATAGCGCTTACCCGAAGAGTTTCGCAGCCATTCTGCACAGTGCCGCGGTGTTCTCCTGAAGCTTCCAGATATTTGCGACCGACATTTTGAGATATTTTGCTTTAGATATTTGATGCCTAAATCCCCAAACTTTCCTTATAACCCGCCAATTATAGGATTCCTTAGTTATTAAGTTTGGAAAAAGGATGAATAACCTTGGATATATTATTATTGTAATTTTGACATAAATATCTCTCGGGAGCCTGTTCTCGAGGGAGACGCATCTTTTGTATAGTTTTCAAAGGAAGAAAAATATAGAGCTTTGCTCTGCTTTACCTTCTCATTTTGATTGTATTGTCTTACTAGCCAAACAAGCTCTGAGGATGTTTCCTCAGAGAATGAGTGGCTAGACTTTTAGTTCCTTAGAGTTAAGGTTGCCGGGAAAGGTTCCAAGTGCAAGAATTAGTAGCTTTGTGGTTTCAGCCATTAATGAAGAGAAAGTGTGACCCGTTAATGGTTTTATCTTTTTAGTTAACTTAAAATGCCTTTAAATCACATGGGCCAACACTTGATAAGGCAAGTGGTCTCCATACATTGAGATGCACTAGTTTATCTCTTGCGAGCCTTTGGGAGGTGGTTTGAAGGTAGGATTTTCTAGAATAGCCAACACTTGGTAAGCTTTTGGACTCCACGGAGACATCCATTAGTTATCTCTTGCGAGCTTTTGATGGGTAATCCAAGGTTAAGGATCACTTTGAATGGAAAATGCTAGGTGAGAGGCACAGGCCATTGCAAGGTGCATCAGTGAGAGAGATTTAGTGTTTGAACCCATTAAGGGGAAGCATTTGTACAACACCGGTTAGAGAATTGACTATATGTTAATTCTCTAATGCGAGGAAATGAACCAAATGATCGGAGCTCTGTCTTTGCATGAGGAACCTCCCCTGTGAACCGAAACCTCCAAGGAATGTTTTTCTTCATAAGTAATTTCCATTACTTCCTTTGCCGTTAGCTTAAACCTAAACCTTTTTCAATCAAAGTTTGTGTTTTATTCCTTAAGCTAACCTTGAAATGAAAAAGCACCAATTCACTTTGAATTGGTATCATTTATGAATTGAAAACCCTTCCCAGTGAACGATCCTAGAGCCACTATGCTATAGTAGCTTTGTCTTTGCTACCGTAGTTCATGGTGTAATAGGTTATAAATTTTGTTGATTACTCCCTCAATCAAGGAGCACCAGCTGGACATGAATCAGCTGATACACCAATTGGGCACGAATCAAATGGCGCCGTTGCTAGGGAAGGTGCCAACTTCATAGTGATATTATTTCAGAGTACTTGTGATTTTCATCACAAGTTTGGTAACTTTTCTTTCATTTTACTAATTCTTATTTTTTTTATTGTATCTTTACTTGCTCATAATCTAATATATCTTTTAAATTCAGTTTAGTTCATTTTAGTTTTTTTTTTTTTTTTTGGTAGCCTTATTTTCTTTTGTTTTATTTTATTTTCATTTTAGTTACAGTTGATACTAGTTGTGTATGCCAAATTGGAGACGAGACAGTAGAGGAAGGTTTGTCAAACGTGATACACCTCATAACAAGGAATTGGAATTGAGCTTGAATATCATGGAAGCTACACTTGAAGATCAGCATAGTCACCATGGTCATCAGGACAATCCCAATGAATTCATATCAATGAGGGACCGCATGCATCCACCTCGTATGAGTGCACCATCATGTATAGTACCCCTACAGAGCAGTTAGTGATCAGACCCCATATTGTGCCACTTCTACCAACTTTCCATGGAATGGAAAGTGAGAATCCCTATGCCCATATCAAGGAATTTGAAGATGTTTGTAATACATTCCGAGAGGGAGGAGCTTCTATCGACCTGATGAGGCTTAAACTATTTCCTTTTACTTTAAAGGATAAGGCCAAGATTTGGCTTAATTCGTTAAGGCCAAGGAGTATCCGTGCTTGGACTGATTTACAAGCTGAATTCCTCAAGAAAGTTTTCCCTACTCACATAACAAATGGCTTGAAAAGGCAAATTTCAAACTTCTCAGCTAAAGAGAATGAGAAATTCTATGAGTGTTGGGAAAGATACATGGAAGCCATTAATGCTTGTCCTCACCATGGCTTTGATACATGGCTGTTGGTGAGTTATTTCTATGATGGGATGTCTTCCTCAATGAAGCAACTCCTCGAAACAATGTGTGGAGGGGATTTCATGAGTAAGAATCCTAAGGAAGCTATGGATTTCTTGAGTTATGTAGCTGAAGTCTCAAGGGGATGGGATGAACCGCACAAAGGAGAAGTGGGAAAGATGAAGTCTCAACCAAATGCTCTTCATGCTAAGGCTGGGATGTATACCATGAATGAAGATGATGATATGAAAGCAAAGTTTGCGGCTATTACAAGAAGATTGGAGGAGCTAGAACTGAAAAAGATGCATGAAGTACAAGTTGTTGCTGAAACACCAGTGCAAGTAAAGTTGTGTCCTATTTGTCAATCTTATGAACACTTGGTGGAGGAGTGCCCTACAATTCTAGCTGTAAAGGAAATGTTTGGAGATCAAGCAAATGTCATTGGACAATTCAGGCCCAATAACGATGCTCCGTATGGAAATACTTACAACTCAAGTTGGAGGAATCATCCAAATTTCTCATGGAAGGCAAGAGCACCTCAGTACCAACAGTCGGCTCAACCATCTCAACAATCTTCAAGTCTTGAACAAGCAATAGTGAATCTCAGCAAGATTGTGGGAGATTTTGTTGGAGACCAAAAAGCCATCAATGCTCAACTCAGTCAAAGAATTGACATTGTAGAGAGTACTTTGAATAAAAGGATGGATAGAATGAATAAAAGGATGGATTGAATGCAAAATGATCTATCTCAAAAGATAGATAATCTCCAATACTCAATCTCAAGGCTCACTAACTTGAACACAGTGCAAGAGAAGGATAGATTTCCTTCTCAACCTCACCAAAACCCCAAGGGTATCCACGAAGTGGAAACTCATGAGGGAGAATCTTCACAGGTGAGATATGTTAAAGCCTTGATCACTCTAAGGAGTGGTAAAAAGGTTGAGCCACCAACACTCAAGCCATATGTTGAAGAGAAGAAAGACGAAGAGATAAAGAAGAGGGAGGAAATGAAAGGAAAGAAGAAAGATATCAGTGAAGGGGAGGAGGACCATGGTTCAACAGTGAATGCAAATCCAGAGAAAGAGCTTATTAAGGAAGAATTGATGAAGAAACGCACATCTCCACCTTTTCCTCAAGCTTTGCATGGGAAAAGGGGGATAAAAAATGCATCAGAAATCCTTGAAGTATTGAGGCAAGTGAAGGTCAACATTCCATTGCTGGACATGATTAAGCAAGTTCCAACATATGCAAAGTTCCTAAAGGACCTATGTACTATCAAAAGAGGGTTGAATGTGAACAAGAAAGCCTTCTTGACTGAGCAAGTGCAATCATACAATGCAAGTCTCCTTTGAAGTACAAAGATCCGGGATGTCCTACCATTTCAGTCATGATTGGAGGAAAGGTAGTGGAGAAAGCTTTGTTAGACTTGGGAGAAAGTGTGAATTTGCTACCATACTCTGTCTACAAGCAATTGGGACTTGGTGAGTTGAAGCCAACATCAATCACCCTATCTCTAGCAGATAGATCAGTAAAAATTCCAAGGGGGGTAATTGAGGATGTCTTAGTTCAAGTTGATAATTTCTACTATCCGGTAGATTTTGTTGTTCTTGATACGGATCCTACTGTAAAGGAAGCTAATTCAGTTCCTATCATCCTTGGAAGGACATTCCTTGCTACCTCAAATGAAATCATCAATTGTAGGAATGGACTCATGCAACTCACTTTTGGCAACATGACACTTGAGCTCAACATTTTTTATATGTCTAAAAAGAAAATCACTTCGGAAGAAGAAGAAGGTCCAAAAGAGGTATGCATTATCGACACTCTAGTGGAGGAGCACTGTAATCAGAATATCCAAGACAAGCTGAATGAAAGTCTTAGGGATCTTGAAGAAAGGTTGTCTAAACCCCCTGATGTGCTTGCTACTCTACAAGGTTGCCAAGCTTTGTATGGCAAGATCATACAAAGCAAGCCTCAAGTGAGGGATGCAAACTTCATATGGGATCCGGACAATCTAAATCAGGATCAAATTTTTTGATGGACTTAGTCTTTCTAAAGGCTAGCTAGTCCATAGCTTTTTGTTTTACTTATTACTTGTTTTAATTTTGATTTCAATGCTTTAATTTTCATTTGTTTTGATGTAAAATAGGTTTTTTGAATGATTAAAATCAGGAGGAATTGCAAGAAAATCGAAAGAAGCTGCTCCGAGCTAATGCCATTCCACTCCTTTTCCCCAGGCTGTTATGCCAGATATTGAAGCATCGAGGATATCCAGCATCATCTCGGCATTACATCAGCTCCTGAGCATGCCATTCCCAGCTCATCAGAGCCTTCACAGGCCCCTCCTTTTATTGATCAGCCTATGCCTCATCATGAGCCTCCTACAGGAGAGGCAGCTGAGCCATCATTTCCATAGCATCACTCCATGTCACTTAGGAGGTACCACTTCCTCCCTATTTTTCAATCGCTTTTGTCACATTGAGGACAATGTTCAGCTTGGTTGGGGGGAGAGTTGAGGAAGGAAGTTTTTGTTAATAATGCTAAGTTATTTTGGTAATTTAGTTGCTTTTTGCTTAATTTTTAAAATTTTAAAGTTTTTTATTCAACTCTCCATGGTTATTAAGGAAAAATTTTCAAACTAAAAAGGGAGAAATTGAATTTTTGTCTTTTCACTTGACTTATATTTTGTATTATGCTTACTAAAGTGATGAATTGTTGAAACTTCTATTGAATTCAACTTTAGTTCTTCCACTTTAAGCTATTCACACACCATGCACAATACGTTCTGAGTATAAGATGAAAAACTATTTCCCTCTTGACTTAGGAAAATTTAGACTTGGTACCTTTGACCTTATTTAATAGTGTTGGGACACCTTATAAAAGGCCAATGAGCCTTTGAAAAAAAATGTTTGCTTGCCTTGAAACCCAAGCAAGGTTTGAGGGGTATATGGTGAAAATCTTTAAAACCTGGTGCCCTAAGCCTTCATTGGTTGGGAGTCACCGACCTCAATGCTCGTTACAAGGGTGAATAGGTGTATTTTAACATACTATAGGTGCTTGGGTATTAAAATTCATTCTCAAAAGTCCGGGGTAAAATCCGAGGAGTTAGTGGTCGAAAGATCTTTAAAGCTTGATGCCATAAACCTTAATTGGTTGGGAGTCATCGATGGACCCCCGTTACATGGACAAATTAGAAAAGAATACCTTTAACCCTTGCACCCCTGCAATGAAAAAAAAAAGAGAAAGAGAAATGAAAAAAAAAAAGGTGCGTTCTTAGCCTATTGAAGTTGGTTAGTTTGCTAAGTGTTGAAAAGAGCTAGGTTGGGGGGGGGGGGGGGGGGGAGATTAGTTTAACATACTATATTCGGAAACTATCATCTCACATTTAGATTTTTGTGGAAGAGTAAGGTTTGACCCTTTGGGAGTGGAAACTCTTTTGAAGCTTAAATTTGCATAATGCCTTCTCTTTAAGAATTGTGATTAGACAAGTTATTTGATAAGTCTTGTTGAAGTTTGAGTTTTATTTCTTTAATGTTCCATGTGAGAGTTAGATCATCATGCCACTTGAAAATTGTTTTTTGATAAGCATGATGTTGTAAATTATAGTATTGTTTATTTTTATTTTTCTCTCCTTCATTGCTATGGGACTAGCAATATGTCGGTTGGGGGGAGTGATTACTACTCAAAAAGTGTTATTTCATAGCTTGTAATTAACTCTTTTAAACACTTTTGAGTAGTAGTTATCACTTTTTAACCCAATTAACATATTAAGGACCCTTGCAATCAATTCTAATCAAATTGTGTTAAGTTTTGGTGTTTTGATAGCTTTTTGATCACCAAAGCAATCCGAGATTGAGGAGAGTTCTTTGGAATCCATGGCAAAGCAATGAAAAACTGTCCGGATAGGATATGCTATCATTTGGACAGGGCATCCGGACACACCATTGGAGGGACGTGTGGCATCGCACATTCCACCCGGATGTCTCACATTCGGAATTCTGCTCCGCCGACATGCCACCCGGATGTCTCACATCCGGAAATCTTCTCCATCGACATTCCATCCGGATATTTTGCATCCGGCGCTTGACGCCGGATGGGAGAGGAGGGCGTTTCAACTTCCCCTGTCAGACATATTCGGATCCTCTGATAGCGCTTACCCGGAGAGTTTCGCAGCCATTCTGCACAGTGCCGCGGTGTTCTCCTAAAGCTTCCAGATATTTGCAACCGACATTTTGAGATATTTTGCTTTAGATATTTGATGTCTAAATCCCCAAACTCTCCTTGTAACCCGCCAATTATAGAATTCCTTAGTTATTAAGTTTGGAAAAAGGATGAATAACATTTTATATATTATTATTGTAATTTTCATATAAATATCTCTCGGGAGCCTGTTCTCGAGGGAGACGCATCTTTTGTATAGTTTTCAAAGGAAGAAAAATACAGAGTTTTGCTCTGCTTTACCTTCTCATTTTGATTGTATTGTCTTACTAGCCAAACAAGCTTTGAGGATTTTTCCTTAGAGAATGAGTGGCTAGACTTTTAGTTCCTTGGAGTTAAGGTTGCCAAGAAAGGTTCCAAGTGCAAGAATTAGTAGCTTTGTGGTTTCAGCCATTAATGAAGAGAAAGTGTGACCCGTTAATGGTTTTATCTTTTTAGTTAACTTAAAACGCCTTTAAATCACCTGAGCCAACACTTGATAAGACAAGTGGTCTCCATCCATTGAGATGCACTAGTTTATCTCTTGCGAGCCTTTGGGAGGTGGTTTGAAGGTAGGATTTTCTAGAATAGCCAACACTTGGTAAGCTTTTGGACTCCACAGAGACATCCATTAGTTATCTCTTGCGAGCTTTTGACGGGTAATCCAAGGTTAAGGATCACCTTGAATGGAAAATGCTAGGTGAGAGGCACGAGCCATTGCAAGGTGCATCAGTGAGAGGGATTTAGTGTTTGAACCCATTAAGGGGAAACATCTGTACAACACCGGTTAGAGAATTGACTATATGTTAATTCTCTAATGCGAGGAAATGAACCCAATGACTAGAGCTCTGTCTTTGCATGAGGAACCTCCCCTGCGAACCTAAATCTCCAAGGAATGTTTTTCTTCATAAGTAATTTCCATTACTTCCTTTGCCGTTAGCTTAAACCTAAACTTTTTTCAATCAAAGTTTGTGCTTTATTCCTTAAGCTAACCTTGAAATGAAAAAGCACCAATTCACTTTGAATTGGTATCATTTATGAATTGAAAACCCTTCCCAGTGAACGATCCTAGAGCCACTATGCTATAGTAGCTTTGTCTTTGCTACCCTAGTTCATGGTGTGATAGGTTATAAATTTTGTTGATTACTCCCTCAATCAAGGAGCACCAGCTGGACATGAATCAGCTGATACACCAATTGGGCATGAATCAAACAGGTTGCACAAAAAAATTTGAAAATTTTACAGAATGTTCCTGGAAGAGTGAGGAATCCATGAAAAAAAATGGTACTCAATTCCGAGTTCGGAAAAGGGAGATATGATCAAAATAATTACCAAAAATCAGTGTTCTACACCGGCTGAACTGGTTGCAAAAAATTTTGAAAATTTGACAGAATGTTCTTGGAAGAATGAGGAATCCATTAAAAAAAACGGTGTGAAATTCCGAGTTTGAATGAGGGAGCTATGATCAAAACAAGCCCGAGTGCTCCGAACCTCAACATGCCCCTATAAACTCCAACTAAGCTAAAACATCGGGATGACCCCACTTCCTTCCTATAGGGTGATGTGAATGACTAGGAAAATGGCCACGATGACCCTCCAAAATGAACACATACGCACCACAATCGACCACAGACAAGCCCACATGAGGCTCAGACACCGACTAAGCCCAAAAGGGGCCCTAGTGGTGCCATATGAGAATGATTGGTGCAGGTGACACCCAAAGGATAAATGTCAGTGTCGAGGGACAAAATTGAGGGTCTATAGGATTTGAAACCATTAAGGGGAAGCATCTGTACCACACCGGTTTGGGAAATAACTATATGTTAAATCCCCAATGCGAGAAAAAGATCCAAGTGACCAGAATCTCCCTTTTTGTATAAGGAACCTGAGCCTAGTGATCTAAAACTCCAAGAAGCACTTTTCTTTGTAAGTAATTTCAATTACTTTATTTTTGGTTTCACTTAAAATCAACCTTTTCACACATACTTATGTTTTCTTTTAAAGCTAACCTGGAAAAGAAAAAACACCAATTCAGTTTTTGAACTAATATCAGTTGTAATTTGAAAACCCGTCCTTATGGATGATCCTAGAGCCACTATGCTATGTGATTCATGCCCAATTGGTGTCTCAGCTGATTTGTGTCCAGCTGGTGCTCCTTGATAGAGGGAGTAATCAACAAAATTTATAACCTATAACACCATATACTAGGGTAGCAAAGAAAAAGCTACTATAGTATAGCGGCTCTAGGATCGTTCACTGGGAAGGATTAGCAAGCTATCAATGATACCAATTCCAAGTGAATTGGTCTTGTTTCATTTCAAGGTTAGCTTAAGACATAAAACACAAACTTTGATTGGTAAAGATTTAAACTAACTAACATAACAAGTACTCGGAATAACTTAGGAAGAAAAGCATTCCTTGGAGAGTTAGGTTCACTGGGGTGGTTCCTCATGCAAAAGACATAGCTCTGGTCAGATGGTTCCTTTCCTCGTGTTAGAGATTCAACATATAGTCAATTCTCTAACCGGTGTTGTACAGATACCTCCTTCAATTAGATTTCACTTTAATTCTCTCACTGATGCAACTTGCAATGGTTTAAGCCTCTCACTAAGCCGTAACCATTCAAGGTGATCTTTAACCTTGGATTACCCGTCAAAAGCTCGCAAGAGATAACTAATGGATGTCTCCTTTGAGTCCAAAAGCTTACCAAGTGTTGGCTATTCTAGAAAATCCTACCCTAAAGTCACCTCCCAGAGGCTCACAAGGGGTAAACTAGTGCATTTCCATGGTTGGAAATCACTTGCCTTACCAAGTGTTGGCCCAGGTGACTCTAAGGTGTTTTAAGTTAACTAAAAACATAGAAATCACTAAAGGATTTCACTTCCTCTTCATTACTAGCTAAAACCACAAAGCTTTGCATTTTTGCACTTGGAACCTTCCCCGGCAACCTTAGCTCCAAGGAATTAGAGGTTTAGTTACTCATTCTCTAGGGAAAATTCCTCAGAGAGTTCATAACTTAGTAAGAAAATAAAAATACAAAGTGAGAAGGTAAGGCAATACAAAGAACTGAACTTTACTTGCTTACCCAAAACTTTACAAAAGGATCTCCTCCCCGAGAACAGGCTCCTGAGAGGTATATATATGAACATAATATAAAACTAATTATTACATAGATATTTTCTCTTTTTACTAACTTAAAAGCTAAGGAATCTTGTAATTGGTGGCTTACAAGGAGTATTTTGGGATTTAGACAACAAAAATCTAATAGAAAATATCTCCAAATGTCGGTAGCAAATATCGGGGTGCTTCAGGAACCATTTCGCAAGAGAAAATGGTGTCCGCGAGATTTCGCAGGCACTCAAGAAGGGCTGCGAAATCACTTCGCAACAACAAGCTATTCTCGCAGGGCTGCGAAGTTGGCTTCCACCTTGAGGTTCTCAGCTTCCAGCTTGCGGCATATATCGGGCACCTTCAGAAGGAAATACACCCTACTGTACAAAAAGGCTGCGGAATCACTTCGCAGCAAAAGGGTGATTTCGCAACACTTTGGAAAATGCTTCCTTCAGCTGGGAGTGATTGGCTTGAAAAGGTTACAACTTCTTCATTTCAACTCCGAATTGTGTACCGTTGGAAGCATTGGATTGTTGACTTCCTGAGCTTTGAAATGGTATATAGCATGCATCAATTGGACCTCAGAAAGTGCTCCAAAAGTGGATGCTACGACTGTCATCAAGAATATGCTTCTTGGCAGATTCTCTTTACTTTTTCTCCTTGCATTCCGGATTTACTCTTGGCAAATGACTTCCAAGCTTTGCCCACGATTCCTTGACACTCTCCTCAATCTTGAATTGCTTTGGTGATCAAATTACTAACAAAAACACCAAAACTTACACAAAGTGATTAAAATTACTTTCAAGGGTCCTTAATATGCCAATTGAGTTAAAAGGCCAAAACTACTACTCAAAAGCGTTTAAAAGGATTAATTATAAGCTATCAAATAGCACTTTTTGAGTAGTAATCACTCCCCCCAACCTACATATTGCTAGTCCCTTAGCAATATAGGAGAGAAAAATGAAAATAAAAAGCAACCTATACTAAAATTTACAATATCATGCTGAACAAAAACAATTCTCAAGTGGCATGATGATTTAATTCTCTCATGAAACATTAAAGAAATACAAACCCAAATTTCAACAAGAGTTATAACAAACTATGCTAAACATTTTCAATCAAGGGAATGCATTATGCAAACTGAAGTTTTAAAATCATTTCCACTTCCAAAGAACCAAACTTTATTCTTCCTCAAAAATCTATGTGTATAGGTTCTTTAGCTTCCGAGAATAATATGCTAAACTAATCTCTCCCCCCAACCTATCTCTTTTCAACACTTAGCAAACTGACCAAAATCAATAAAGAAATAACACACTTTCTCTCTTTTTTTTTTTTTTTTTTTTTTTTTTTTTAAGGAGGCTTTATGGGGTACTCTTTCTGAATTGTCCATGTAATGGGGGTCCATCGATGACTCCCAACCAATTAAGGTTTAGGGCATCAAGCTTTAAGGATCTTTCAACCACTAACTCCTCGGATTTTTCCCCGGACTTTTGAGAATGAATTTCTAATACCCAAGCACCTACCATATGCTAACTCCACCTATTCACCCTTATAACGAGCATTGAGGTCAGTGACTCCCAACCAATTAAGGCTTAGGGCACCAGGCTTTAAAGATTTTCACCATATACCCCTCAGACCTTGCTCGGGTTTCAAGGCAAGCAAACAACTTTCTTTATTTCAAAGGCTCATTGGCCTTTTGCAGGGTGTTTCAATTTTTATCAAATGAGGTCAAATATACCAAGTCCCAAAATTATCCTAAGTCAAGAGGGAAATAGTTTTTCATCTTATAATCGGAATCTAATGTGCACAGTGTGTGAATAGCTTAAAGTGGAAGAACTAAATTCAATTTCAATAGAAGTTTCAACAATTGAACCACTTTAGTGAGCATAATCCATACTCTAAGTCAAGTGAAAAACAACAGTTCAATTTTTCCTGTTTCAATTTGAAAATTTTTCCTCAAAATTCATGGAGAATAGAGTAAAAAGGG
This sequence comes from Vitis vinifera, assembly GCF_030704535.1. Lineage (NCBI taxonomy): Eukaryota > Viridiplantae > Streptophyta > Magnoliopsida > Vitales > Vitaceae > Vitis > Vitis vinifera. The sequence continues at coordinate 11,512,010 of NC_081817.1, forward strand.
TAAAAAGCAAAAACTACAACTAATTTACCAAAATAATTGCATTACCAAAAAGACTTATCATACTTCCTTCCTCATTCCCCCCCCAACCGAACTGAGCATTGTCCTCAATGTGATACGAGTGACTGTAATTAAAGGGAGAAAGTGGTACCTCCTGAGTGATATCAAATTCGAATACTGATTGGAGAAACCACATGTTTCAAAAAGAATAGAATATGTGAGAAAAGGAAAATAGAATAAGTTAATGCTAACTGTTAACAAGAAATATTAAACTTGTATTACTTTGAATCCATTTAAGTACAATGCAAAAGAAAAGTAATACAAGCAATCCCAAATATAATACCAAAATAATGGGATTTCTTTCAAACTAAAAAACGAAATACATAAAACAAAGATAGTAGATATATATATAATGATCTGATGAGTGGGTGGTGCTGGGGCTAGGCAGATGGGTCTGTCTCTTCAGTTGGTGCTTCAGCTGGGGCTTGAGGCTTTGAGGGATGAGAGTGTGGCTCTGCTAGAGTAGAAGTGGAGGGCTCAACAGCTGGTGGCAGGTCAAAATGAAGCTGGAGCTGCCTTAAGATGGCAGTGTGTTGAGCCTGAGTGGCCAACATCTGCTCTTGGCATGCTCTAATGGCTACCATCTCTTGAGCAAGACTGCTTTGAGATGCTGTGAGGGTCTCCAATGCACGACACAACTCTCGATATTCAGAAATGGGTATGGCCATCCTCGGCTCAATTGAAGTGGATGGCTGAGATGAAGCTGGAGCAGCTGGTGGAGCTCTAGGAATGGCAGGAGCAGCAACTGTTATACCCTCAGGTATGTGTCGTGGGGATGCTCTCCTTGCAGCTGGCTGAGGACGCTCAGGCTGGTCAACTCGATAAGCTGTCATGTTGTTCCATTTGTCGAGAGTAAAAAGCTCACGGCAAATGCACTTTCGCTCCAACTGAGGCTCAGAAGGATATCCCAAGTGCTCCAGAATTTGGCATAGAAGCCTTGGAAAGAGGAGGGGAATGCAATCAGCTCTCTGAAGCTTCTTTTTGTGTACCTTCTCTTCGAAATAGAGAAGGGCTGCCAGAATCAGATGATGAGGCCCAAAGAAAAATCCCTCAGACATCTTGTACAGGGCTTCCAAGAGGACTCCTCTTCTTTGAGTCCAATGCTGCAATGGGTAGAGGTTATGACACAAAAATGCATCAATCAAAAACATGATTGGAGGAAGCTCTCCTCTCAACAGATGCGGACGTGTGGAAGATCCTCTGGATAGGGTGTGCACCATCTCCAGCCCAGTATGACTGGTCCAAGCTCTAAAATCATCGAAATGGCTTGGCTCATAGGGAATTTGCAAGGCTTCAGCTATATGGCATGCTCCCAATATGCCATGCCTCCCATCAATAGTGAAATGAATTAAAGTTGGATTCCTGACCTATTTGGTTGTCATGGATTGATAGAAATCCATGGCTACCCTTGGGTAGAAAAAGTCTCTTGGAGTCAGTAGGTGCTCCATATGGTATCTCCTTAGCAGGTTGAATGATTGTGCAAGCTTCGGCTGCAATCGGAATGCGGCTATATCAAAGCATAGCTCGAAGTGGAATGGCCGAGCTCTACAATCCAAATTTCCCTCAATTGGGGGCTGAGTTAGCATTGGCCGCCTGATTATTTCTTCCGCAGCTATTTTGGATGGAATTTGGGGCTCGGGAAGTGGCGCTTGAGGCTCCTGAGATTTTGCTTGCGGCGCCGGAGATGGCACCGGAGGTTGAATTGGCGAGGGAATCGGCGAAGGAACTGGAGTTGGAACCGGCGAGGGCTCTGGAGATTGCTCAGTCAAGTCAATGGGTTCTGAGCTTTCAACCCTTGGCCTCTTTTGCAGTGGCCGACCTCCTGACCTGGTTAGGTAACGTCTCACCAGCGGCTTTGGCGGCGCGGGCTTCACCGGAGGAGGAACTGGTCTTGGCTGCGAAGGCTCAGAAACGGGATCTGGAACTGGCTCCTTTCGCAGGCTTTTCTTACGGCTTGAAGAAGAGGAAGACTTAACCCCTCTTGTTCGCGCCATTTCGGGTTACCGAAATTTGGCCGGAGCAGATGGTCGGAGAAGATGACCGGAGGCTTGCGCGGTGAGGCTTGAGGAAGGAGATGGACGGTCTGCGAGAATGGCGCGCTCTGATTTTGAAACCCTTTTCGCAGCTCAAATGATCGGTATAAATAGGAATAACGGAAGACTAAGGGTCAGTTTGAGTTTCGCAGCAAAATGCCAATTTCGCAGCCACTTCGCAATGCGTTTCGCAGCTGCGAAATTAATGTTACTGTGCTGCGAAGTGGCACACGTGTGCCAAAATGGCTTTCGCAATTGCGAAATACCCTGCGGAATGGGACTTTTGTTGTGAAATCTGGGCTTTACTACTTCGCAAGTTGTTTCGCAGCTGCGAAATGGGGGCTCCTGTGCTGCGAAGTGGCACTCGTGTGCCAAACTCGCCTTCGCAGCTGCGAAAATTCTCGCAGAGAATCCCAAAGTGTTGCGGAATGATTTGGCAACAAAATGCTCATTTCGCAGAAGTTTTCTTTAGGCTGCGAAATCTCGCAGAGCTCTGTTTTTGCTCTGTTTTCACTCTGTTTTTGCTCCGATTTCGATCCGATTTTTTTCCTTTCAATTTCCTTGAAATTTCTTCCACCTGAGATCATTCAAAAAGAATAAAACACACCTAAAAACATGATTTAAGATCAAAAACTAAGATCAAATGTATGGAAAAAACTTGAAAATTTACAAAATTTACAAAAATTTTGGACTATGGTAAACCACGTCCAGCAAACCCTTCTTTGCTTAGGCTTTTTGAGGCTCAAGGAGGTTGATCTCCTCCTTTTCTGGTTTGAATGGCTCCATGAATGGCTTGAGACGATATCCATTGACTTTGAAGGTGTCCTTGCCATTTGAATTCAATAATTCCACCACTCCATTGGAACATACTCGGTGAATTATGAACGGGCCTATCCACCTTGACTTGAGCTTCCCAGGAAAGATATGGAGTCTTGTGTCATACAGTAAAACTCTTTGCCCTTCCTGAAATTCCTTGTTGGAGATGAGTTGATCATGCAACTTCTTCATCCTCTGTTTTGCAACTTTGGAGTTGATATAAGCATTATTTCTTAATTCCTCCATCTCATTAAGGTCTAGATATCTCTTTTCTCCGGCTCTGATCAAGTCCATGTTCAACTTCTTTATTGCCCACCAAGCTTTGTATTCAACTTCCACAGGGAGATGACATGCTTTGCCATAGACAAGACGATAGGGAGACATGCCAAGAATAGTCTTATAAGCTGTTCTATATGCCCACAATGAATCATGAAGCTTAATAGACCAATCTTTTCTGCTGGAATTCACCACTTTCATCAATATGTTCTTTATTTCCCTATTAGCTAGCTCAACTTGCCCGGAAGTCTGAGGATGATAAGGTGTAGCCACCTTATGCTTCACTCCATACTTGGATAACAGAGCTTCAAAAGGTTTGTTGCAAAAATGAGCACCTCCATCACTGATTATGGCTTTGGGCACCCCAAATCTTGAGAAAATGTTCTCTTTAAGAAACTTGAGAACCACCCTGTGATCATTTTGTTTACAGGGGATTGCCTCAACCCATTTAGAAACATAATCCACCCCCACCAAGATGTAAGAATTACCAAAAGACATTGGGAAAGGTCCCATGAAGTCAATGCCCCATACATCAAATAGCTCAGCTATTAGAATGGGGTTCATAGGCATTTGATTTCTTTTTGTTAGCTTTCCAAGCCTTTGGCCTCTGTCACAACTTCTACACATGATGTGGGCATCTTTGAAAAGGGATGGCCAAGTAAACCCTGATTGCAACACCTTCATGGCTGTTTTCTGAGAGGCAAAGTGGCCTCCACATGCATTCTCATGACAATGATATAGAATCCCTTGCTGCTCATCTTCAGGGACACACTTCCTTATTATCTGATCTGCACAATACTTAAAAAGAAAGGGCTCTTCCCAATAATAAGCATGAATTTTAGCAAAGAAGTGCTTCATGTCCTGTGCATTCCACTCACTTGGAATTTCTCCAGTTACTAAATAATTAGCAATATGAGCATACCAAGGAGTTTTCACTAGGAACATGAGTGATTCTTCAGGAAAATCATCATTAATAGGCAAGGGATGAGAATTATGTGCTATAACTAACCTCAAAAGGTGGTCAGCTACTACATTCTCCACTTCTTTCTTATCTTTGATTTGAAGATCGAATTCTTGTAACAAAAGAATCCATCTAATCAACCTTGCTTTTGCATCTTGCTTTGTCAATAAATACTTCAAGGCTGAATGGTCAGTGAAGACAATGATGAAAGACCCCACTAAGTAAGCACGAAATTTGTCCAAAGCAAATACCACAGCCAACAATTCTTTCTCTGTAGTTGTGTAGTTCCTTTGAGCTTCATTCAGTGTTTTACTTGCATAGTAAATCACATAGGGCTTCCCATCTTCTCTTTGGCCAAGCACAGCTCCTATAGCAAAGTCACTGGCATCACACATCAGTTCAAAAGGTAATTGCCAGTTAGGGGCTCTCACTATTGGAGTTGTTGTTAAAAATTTCTTCAGTTGATCAAAGCTATTTTGACACCTTTCATCCCATATAAACTTAGCATCCTTAGCTAACAGCTCACAAAGAGGTTTTGAAAGACTTGAAAAACCTTTTATAAACCGCCTATAGAACCCTGCATGGCCAAGGAACTGTCTTACTCCTTTCACAGTTGTTGGGGATGGTAATTTGACAATAAGCTCCACCTTTGCTTTATCAACTTCAATGCCTTTTTCAGAGATGATATGGCCAAGGACAATTCCTTGACGTACCATAAAATGGAATTTCTCCCAGTTGAGCACCAGGTCTTTTTCAATGCATCTGTGAAGAACTGCTTCCAAATTGATTAAGCATTCCTCAAATGTAGCTCCATATACGGTGATGTCATCCATGAAAACCTCCATAATTCGTTCCACCATATCACTGAAAATACTCAACATACATCTTTGAAATGTAGCAGGTGCATTGCATAAACCAAAAGGCATTCTCCTGTAAGCATATGTTCCAAATGGACATGTAAAAGTGGTTTTTTCCTGATCTGCCAAATCAATTTCAATCTGAAAATACCCTGAATACCCATCCAAGAAACAATAGAATGGATGTCCAGAGACTCTCTCCAGCACTTGGTCAATAAATGGCAATGGAAAATGATCTTTCATGGTTACAACATTCAGCTTTCTATAATCAATACACACCCTCCAACCTGAAGTGAGGCGTGTAGTAACTTCTTCTCCTTTTTCATTCTGAACCACTGTGATTCCTGACTTCTTTGGTACCACTTGAGTAGGACTCACCCAAGGGCTATCAGATATAGGGTAAATGATTCCTGCTTGAAGTAACTTCAGTACCTCAGCTCGCACCACCTCTTGTAGATGAGGATTCAATCTTCTTTGAAGTTGATGAATTGGCTTTGCTTCCTCCTCTATATATATATGATGAGTACAAACTAAAGGACTAATGCCTTTCAAGTCGGATATTTGCCATCCTATTGCCTTCTTACACCTCTTGAGAACTTCCATTAAACAATTCTCTTGATGATTGGTCAGAGATGAAGATATCACAACAGGACATTGATTATTTTCTTCAAGATATGTATATTTCAGCTCCACAGGTAGAGGCTTCAGATTGAGTTTTGGAATTTCTTTTTCAGCAGCTGCCTCCTCTTCTTCATTGAACAAAGGTAGAATCTCTTCTATCTTTCTCCAACTTTGTAGAGTAGCAAGCATAGTAGGAGATTCAGACAAACCTTCCTCAAAATCCACAAGACTTTCATTCAACTTGTCTTGCATATTTTGATTACAGTGCTCCTCCACCAAAGTATCAATAATGCACAGCTCTTCTGGACCCTCTTCTTCTTCCGGAGTGATTTGCTTTTTAGACATATAGAAAATATTGAGATCCAATGTCATGTTGCCAAAAGTGAGTTGCATCAGCCCATTCCTGCAGTTGATGATTGCATTTGAGGTAGCAAGAAATGGCCTTCCAAGGATGATAGGAACTAAATTAGCTTCCTTTACAGTAGGATTTGTATCAAGAACAATAAAATCTACTGGATAGTAGAAATTATCCACTTGAACCAAGACATCCTCAATTACCCCCCTTGGGATTTTTCCTGATCTATCTGCTAGAGATAGAGAGATTGCTGTTGGCTTCAATTCCCCAAGTCCCAATTGCTTGTAAACGGAATATGGAAGCAAACTCACACTTGCCCCCAAGTCTAACAAAGCTTTCTCCACTACCTTTCCTCCAATCATGACTGAAATGGTAGGACTTCCTGGGTCTTTGTACTTCAAAGGAGACTTACATTGTAAGATTGCACTTAGTTGCTCAGTCAAGAAGGCTTTCTTGTTTACAGTTAACCCTCTTTTGATAGTACATAAATCCTTTAGGAATTTTGCATACGTTGGAACTTGTTTAATCATATCCAGCAGTGGAATATTGACTTTCACTTGTCTCAATACTTCAAGGATTTCAGCTGCATTTCTAATCCCCTTTTTCTCATGTAATGCTTGAGGAAAAGGTGGAGAAGTTGATTTCTTCAGATTTTCTTCCTTCAGAAGTTCCTTCTCTGGAATTGCATTCATTGTTGAATCAGAGTCCTTCTTTTTTTCACTGATCTCACTCTCTTTATCTTCCATTTCCTTCCCTTTCTTTATCTCTTCTTCTTTCTCCACATACGGCTCAAGTGTTGGCTTCTCAATTTTTTTACCACTCCTTAGAGTGATCAAGGCTTTGACATCTTTCGTCTGCGATGATTCTCCCTCCTGGCTTTCCACTTCATGGACACCTTTGGGGTTTTGGTGGGGTTGAGAAGGAAATCTTCCCTTTTCTTGCAGTGTATTCAAATTTGTAAGCCTTGAAATTGAATATTGGATGTTATCAAACTTTTGGTTCATATCATTTTGCATTCCATCCATCCTTTTATTCAACATACTCTCCACTCTATCAATTCTTTGATTGATTTGAGCATTGGTGGCTTCTTGGTTTCCAACAAAATCTCCCACTACCTTGCTGAGATTAGCCATTGCTTGTTCAAGACTTGAAGATTGTTGAGATGGTGGATCTGGCTGTTGGTACTGAGTTGCTCTGGCTTTCCATGAGAAATTTGGATGATTCCTCCAACTTGAGTTGTAGGTATTTCCATAAGGCGCATTGTTATTGGGCTTGAATTGTCCAACAACATTTGCTTGATCTCTAAACATTTCCCTTTCAGCTGAAATTGCAGGGCATTCCTCCACCAAATGTTCATATGATTGACAATTAGGACACAGCTTCACTTGCACTGGTGCTTCAGCAACAGCTTGCACTTCATGTATTCTTTTCAGCTCCAGCTCCTCCAATCTTCTTGTCATAGCTGCCAACTTTGCTTTCATATCATCATCTTCTTTCAAGGTATACATCCCAGCCTTTGCATTGAAAGCATTCAGTTGAGACTTCATCTTACCCACTTCTCCTTTGGTTGGTTCATCCCATCCCCTTGAAACATCAGCTACATAGCTCAAGAAATCCATAGCTTCCTCTGGATTTTTGCTCATGAAATCTCCTCCACACATTGTCTCGAGGAGTTGCTTCATTGAGGAGGACATACCATCATAAAAATAGCTCACCAATAGCCAAGTATCAAAGCCATGGTGAGGGCAAGCATTTATAGCTTCCATACATCTTTCCCAACACTCATAGAATTTCTCATTCTCTTTAGCTGAGAAGTTTGAAATTTGCCTTTTCAAGCCATTTGTTCTATGAGTGGGGAAAAATTTCTTGAGGAATTCAGCTTGTAAGTCAGTCCAAGAACAGATACTCCTTGGCCTTAAAGAATTAAGCCAAATTTTGGCCTTATCCTTTAAAGTAAAAGGAAATAACTTAAGCCTCATCAAATCAATTGAAGCTCCTCCCTCTTGGAATGTATTACAAACATCTTCAAATTCCTTGATGTGTGCATATGGATTCTCACTTTCCATCCCATGGAAAGTTGGTAGAAGTGGAACAAGATACGGTCTGATCACTAGCTACTCTGTAGGGGGCACTATACATGATGGTGCACTCATACGAGGTGGATGCATGCGGTCCCTCATTGATCTGAATTCATTGAGATTGTCTTGACGACCTTGGTGACTATGCTGATCTTCAAGTGTAGCTTCCATGATATTCAAGCTCAATTCGAATTCTCTTCTCTGAGGTGTATCACACTTAACAAGCCTTCCTCCACTGTCTCGTATCCACTTTGGCATACACAACTAGTATCTATCTACAACTTAAATGAAAATAAAGAACAACAACAGAAACAGGGCTACAACAACAAAATTAAACTAGGCTAAATTTTAAAACATAAACTTAGATTATGAATAAATAAAGAAAGAATGAGAATTAGTAAAGTGAAAGAAACGTTACCAACTTGTGATGAAAATCACAAGTGCTCAAAAATGGTATCACTATAAATTTGACACCTTCCCCGGCAACGGCGCCATTTGATTCATGCCCAATTGGTGTCTCAGCTGATTCGTGTCCAGCTGGTGCTCCTTGATAGAGGGAGTAATCAACAAAATTTATAACCTATAACACCATATACTAGGGTAGCAAAGAAAAAGCTACTATAGTATAGCGGCTTTAGGATCGTTCACTGGGAAGGATTAGCAAGCTATCAATGATACCAATTCCAAGTGAATTGGTCTTGTTTCATTTCAAGGTTAGCTTAAGACATAAAACACAAACTTTGATTGGTAAAGATTTAAACTAACTAACATAACAAGTACTCGGAATAACTTAGGAAGAAAAGCTTTCCTTGGAGAGTTAGGTTCACTGGGGTGGTTCTTCATGCAAAAGACATAGCTCCGGTCATATGGTTCCTTTCCTCGTGTTAGAGATTCAACATATAGTCAATTCTCTAACCGGTGTTGTACAGATACCTCCTTCAATTAGATTTCACTTTAATTCTCTCACTGATGCAACTTGCAATGGTTTAAGCCTCTCACTAAGCCGTAACCATTCAAGGTGATCTTTAACCTTGGATTACCCGTCAAAAGCTCGCAAAAGATAACTAATGCATGTCTCCTTGGAGTCCAAAAGCTTACCAAGTGTTGGCTATTCTAGAAAATCCTACCCTAAAGTCACCTCCCAGAGGCTCACAAGGGGTAAACTAGTGCATTTCCATGGTTGGAAATCACTTGCCTTACCAAGTGTTGGCCCAGGTGACTCTAAGGTGTTTTAAGTTAACTAAAAACATAGAAATCACTAAAGGATTTCACTTCCTCTTCATTACTAGCTAAAACCACAAAGCTTTGCATTTTTGCACTTGGAACCTTCCCCGGCAACCTTAGCTCCAAGGAATTAGAGGTTTAGTTACTCATTATCTGGGGAAAATTCCTCAGAGAGTTCATAACTTAGTAAGAAAATAAAAATACAAAGTGAGAAGGTAAGGCAATACAAAGAACTGAACTTTACTTGCTTACCCAAAACTTTACAAAAGGATCTCCTCCCCGAGAACAGGCTCCCGAGAGGTATATATATGAACATAATATAAAACTAATTATTACATAGATATTTTCTCTTTTTACTAACTTAAAAGCTAAGGAATCTTGTAATTGGTGGCTTACAAGGAGTATTTTGGGATTTAGACAACAAAAATCTAATAGAAAATATCTCCAAATGTCGGTAGCAAATATCGGGGTGCTTCAGGAACCATTTCGCAAGAGAAAATGGTGTCTGCTTGATTTCGCAGGCACTCAATAAGGGCTGCGAAATCACTTCGCAACAACAAGCTATTCTCGCAGGGCTGCGAAGTTGGCTTCCACCTTAAGGTTCTCAGCTTCCAGCTTGCGGCATATATCGGGCACCTTCAGAAGGAAATACACCCTACTGTACAAAAAGGCTGCGGAATCACTTCGCAGCAAAAGGGTGATTTCGCAACACTTTGGAAAATGCTTCCTTCAGCTGGGAGTGATTGGCTTGCAAAGGCTGCAACTTCTTCGTTTCAACTCCGAAATGCACACCGTTTGAAGCATTGGATTGTTGACTTCCTGAGCTTTGAAATGGTATATAGCATACATCAATTGGACCTCAGAAAGTGCTCCAAAAGTGTATGCTACGACTGTCATCAAGAATATGCTTCTTGGCAGATTCTCTTTACTTTTTCTCCTTGCATTCCGGATTTACTCTTGGAAAATGATTTCCAAGCTTTGCCCACGATTCCTCAACACTCTCCTCAATCTTGAATTGCTTTGGTGATCAAATTACTAACAAAAACACCAAAACTTACACAAAGTGATTAAAATTGCTTTCAAGGGTCCTTAATATGCCAATTGAGTTAAAAGGCCAAAACTACTACTCAAAAGCGTTTAAAAGGATTAATTATAAGCTATCAAATAGCACTTTTTGAGTAGTAATCACTATGCTAGCTAATGCTACCCTAGTATATGGTGAAATAGGTTTATAAATTTTGTTGATTACTTCCGTCTGAGGACTGAAATCAAAGCACACCAGTTGATTGAACACCAATCAACAGGGCATACACCATTTGGGCATGAATCAAATGGCGTCGTTGTCGGGGATGGTGCCAACTTTATAGTGATATAACCTTTTCCAAAACACTTGTGATCTTCATCACAAGTTTGGTGACTTTTCTTTTCTTTTACTAACTCTTTTTAATTGTTTCTTTTACTTGTTTATATTTTAGCCTATATTTTAATTTAATTTTTAGTTAATCCTAGTTTTTTTTTTTGTAGGATTGTTTTCTTTTGTTTTCTTTGTTTTTGTTACAGTTGTTACTAGTTGTGTATGCCATATTGGATATGAGACAGTGGAGGAAGACTTGTGAAAATTGAAACACCTCACGAAACAGAGTTGGAATTGTGCTTGAACATCATGGAAGCTACACTTTAAGATCAGCATAGTCACCATGGTCAGCAGGACGATCCCAATGCATTCAGAGCAATGAGGGACCACATGCATCCACCTCGTATGAGTGCACCATCATGCATAGTGCCTCCTATAGAGCAGCAAGTAATCAGACCGCATATTATGCCACTTCTACCTACTTTCCATGAGATGGAAAGTGAGAATCCCTATGCGCATATCAAAGAATTTGAAGACGTTTGTAATACATTCCAAGAGTAAGGAGCTTCAATCGACTTGATGAGGCTAAAGCTATTTCCTTTCACTCTGAAGAATAAGGCCAAGATTTGGCTTAATTCTTTAAGGCCAAGGAGTATCCAAACTTGGACTGATTTGGAAGTTGAATTTCTCAAGAAATTTTTCCCTACTCATAGGACCAATGGCTTGAAAAGGAAAATTTCAAACTTCTCAGCTAAGGAGAATGAGAAATTCTATGAGTGTTGGGAGAGATACATGAAAGCTTTCAATGCTTGTCCTCACCATGGCTTTGATACATGGCTATTGGTGAGCTACTTTTATGACAGTATGTCTTCCTCAATGAAGCAACTCCTAGAGACTATGTGTGGAGGAGATTTCATGAGTAAGAATCTGGAGGAAGCCATGGATTTCTTGAATTATGTTGCTAAAGTTTCAAGAGGATGGGACGAACCGAACAAGGGAGAAGTGGGAAGAATGAAGTCTCAACCAAATGCTCTTAATGCTAAGGTTGGGATGCATACCTTGAACGAAGATATTGACATGAAAGCAAAAGTTGCAGCTATGACAAGAAGATTGGAGGAGCTAGAACTGAAAAAGATACGTGAAGTGCAAGCCGTTTCTGAAACACCAACGCAAGTTATGCCCTGTTCCATTTGTCAATCTTATGAGCATTTGGTGGAGGAGTGTCCTACAATTCCAGCTATTAGAGAAATGTTTGGAGATCAAGCAAATGTTTTTGGACAATTCAAGTCCAATAACAATGCTTCATATGGAAATACCTACAATTCAAATTGGAGGAACCATCCAAATTTCTCATTGAAACCAAGAGCACTTCAGTACACGCAACCAGGCCAAGCATCTCAACAAACTTCAAATCTTGAGCAAGCAATAGTGAATCTAAGCAAGGTCGTGGGAGATTTTGTTGGAGACCAGAAATCTATTAATGCTCAACTCAGTCAAAGAATCCACAGTGTAGAGAATATGTTGAATAAAAGAATGGATGGAATTCAAAATAATCTATCTTAGAAGATAGATAATCTCTAATACTCAATCTCAAGGCTCACCAACCTTAACATAGTGCAAGAGAAGGGAAGGTTTCCTTCTCAACCTCACCAAAACCCCAAGGGTATCCATGAAGTGGAGGCTCATGAGGGAGAGTCTTCACAGGTGAGGGATGTCAAAGCCATGATCACTCTGAGGAGTGGTAAAGAGGTTGAGCGGCCAACACCTAAGCCACATGATGAAACAGAGAGTGAAAAAAAGACAGAAAAGAGGGAGGAAATCAAATGAAAGAAGAAAGGGAGCAGTGGAAGGAAAGATGACCATGATTCAACAGTGAATGAAGATTCAGAGAAGATAGTTATCAATGAAGATGTGATGAAGAAACACATGCCTCCACCTTTTCCTCAAGCTTTGCATGGGAAAAAGGGAATCAACAATGCATCAGAAATTCTTGAAGTGTTGAGGCAAGTGAAGGTCAACATCCCATTGCTAGACATGATCAAACAAGTTCCGACTTATGCAAAATTCCTAAAGGACTTGTCCACTATCAAAAGAGGGTTGAATGTGAATAAGAAAGCCTTCTTGACTTAGCAAGTAAGTGCCATCATACAGTGCAAGTCTCCAGTGAAGTACAAAGATCTAGGCTGCCCTACCATCTCAGTGATGATTGGAGGGAAGTTAGTGGAGAAAGCTTTGTTGGACTTGGGTGCAAGTGTGAATTTGCTACCATACTCTGTCTACAAGCAATTGGGACTTGGTGAATTGAAGCCAACATCAATCACTCTATCTCTAGCAAATAGATCAGTGAAGATTTCGAAAGGGATGATTGAAGATGTCTTAGTTCAAGTTGACAATTTCTACTATCTAGTGGATTTTGTTGTTCTTGATACGGACCCAATTTTCAAAGGAACTAATTATGTTCCTATCATACTTCGAATACCATTCTTAGCTACATCAAATGTAATCATCAATTGTAGAAATGGACTCATGCAACTCACGTTTGGCAACATGACATTGGAGCTCAATATCTTCTATATGTGTAAGAAGCCAATCAATCCGGAAGAAGAAGAAGGTCCAAAAGAGGTGTGCATCATTGACACTTTAGTGGAGGAACATTGTAATCAGAAAATACAAGAGGAGTTGAATGAAAGTCTTGGGGATCTTGATGAAGGGTTACCTGAACCCTCAGATTTGCTTGCTACTCTACCACCTTGGAGAAGGATAGAAGAAATTCTACCTTTGTTCAATGAGGAGGAGACATAAGAAGTTGTTAAAGAGGAGGCCCCAAAGCTTATTCTGAAGCCACTAGCCATGGAGTTGAAGTATGCATAGCTAGAAGAGAATAAGAAGTGTCATGTTGTTATATCTTCATCTCTTACCACTCCTCAGGAGGAGTGTTTACTTGAAGTTCTCAGGAGATGTAAGAAAGCAATAGGATGGAAAATATTTGACTTGAAAGGTATCAGCCCTTTAGTCTATACACATCATATATACATGGAAGAAGAAGCTAAGCCAGTTCATCAACCTCAAAGAAGATTGAATCCTCATATGCAAGAGATGGTGTCAGCTGAGGTTCTTAAGCTACTTCAGGTCGGTATTATCTACACCATATCAGATAGCCCATGGGTGAGCCCTACTCAAGTAGTGCCAACGAAATTAGGGATCACAGTGGTGCAAAATGATAAGGGAGAAGAAGTTGCTACACGCCTCACTTCAGGTTGGAGGGTGTGTATTGATTATAGAAAATTGAATGTTGTGACAAGGAAGGATCATTTTCTATTGCCATTTATTGATCAAGTGTTGGAGAGAGTCTCAGGCCATCCTTTCTATTGTTTCTTGGACGACTGCTTCGGGTATTTTCAAATAGAAATTGATGTTGAAGACTAGGAAAAAACCACTTTCACATGTCCATTTGGAACATATGCCTACAAAAGAATGCCTTTTGGTTTATGCAATGCACCTACAACATTCCAACGATGTATGTTAAGCATTTTCAGTGATATGGTGGAGCGTATTATGGAAGTTTTTATAGATGATATCACCATATATGGAAGCGCATTTGAGGAATGCTTAGTCAACTTGGAAGTTGTTCTGAACCGATGCATTGAAAAGAACTTAGTGCTTAACTGGGAGAAATGTCATTTTATGGTACATCAAGGAATTGTCCTTGGCCACATCATCTCCAAGAAATGCATTGAAGTTGATAAAGCAAAGGTGGAATTTATTGTCAAATTGCCATCTCCAACAACTATAAAAGGAGTAAGGCAATTCCTTGACGATGTTGGGTTCTATAGGTGAAGGATGCTAAATGTGTATGGGATGAGAGATGTCAAAAGAGTTTTGAGCAACTGAAGCCATTCTTGACAACCGCTCCAATAGTGAGGGTTCCTAATTGGAAACTACCTTTTGAAGTGATGTGTGATGCCAGTGACTTTGCAATAGGAGTTGTTCTTGGTCAAAGAGAGGATGGAAAGCCCTATGTGATCTACTATGCAAGCAAAACATTGAACGAAGCGCAAAGAAACTACACAACCACAGAGAAAGAATTGTTGGCTGTAGTTTTGGCCGTGGACAAATTTCGTGCTTATCTGGTAGGGTCTTTCATTGTGGTTTTCACTGATCACTCAGCTTTGAAGTACTTATTGACAAAGCAAGATGCAAAAGCAAGGCTGATTCGATGGAGTCTCTTACTACAAGAGTTCAATATCCAAGTCAAAGATAAGAAAGGAGTGGAGAATGTGGTAGGTGACCACCTTTCAAGGCTGGCTATAACGCATAATTCCCATAGTTTGCCAATTAATGATGATTTTCCGGAGGAGTCACTCATGTTGTTAGAAGATGCTCCTTGGTATGCTCATATTGTTAACTATCTAGTTACTGGTGAAGTTCCAAGTGAGTGAAAAGCACAAGATAGGAAGCACTTCTTTGCAAAAATTCATGCCTACTATTGGAAAGAACCTTTTCTTTTCAAATATTGTGCTGATCAAATAATAAGGAAGTGTGTCCCTGAACAAGAGCAACAGGGGATCCTCAGTCATTGCCATGAAAGTGCATGTGGAGGCCACTTTGCCTCTCAGAAAATAGCCATGAAGGTGTTGCAATCAGGTTTAAGTTGGCCATCACTTTTCAAAGATGCTCACACCATGTGTAGGAGATGGGATAGATGCCAAAGGCTTCGGAAGTTAACACGTAGGAACCAAATGCCTATGAACCCCATTTTAATAGTTGATCTTTTCGATGTTTGAGGCATTGACTTCATGGGACCTTTCCCTATGTCTTTTGGTAACTTTTACATATTGGTGGGGGTAGACTATGTTTCTAAATGGGTTGAGGCAATCTCCTGTAAACACAATGACCACAGAGTTGTTCTCAAGTTTCTCAAAGAGAACATCTTCTCAAGATTTGGGGTGCCTAAGGCCATAATCAGTGATTGAGGTACTCATTTTTGCAACAAGCCTTTTGAAACTCTCTTAGCCAAGTATGGGGTGATGCACAAGGTAGGTACACCTTACCACCCTCAAACTTCTAGGCAAGTTGAGTTAGCAAACAGGGAAATCAAGAATATATTGATGAAGGTGGTGAACACGAGCAGAAGAGATTAGTCTATTAAGCTCCATGATTCACTATGGGCATACAGAACAGCTTACAAGACTATTCTTGGCATGTCTCCTTATCACCTAGTCTATGGCAAAGCATGCCATCTCCCTGTGGAAGTTGAATACAAGGCTTTGTGGGCAATTAAGAAGGTAAACATGGACTTGAACAGAGCTGGGATGAAGAGGTGCTTAAACCTTAATGAGATGGAGGAATTGAGAAATGATGCCTACATCAATTCCAAAATTGCAAAACAAGGGATGAAGAGGTGGCATGATTAGTTAATCTCCAACAAAGAATTTCAAAAGGGACAAAGAGTCTTACTCTATGACTCTAGGCTCCACATCTTTCTAGGAAAGCTAAAATCAAGATTGGTAAGCCCTTTCATTATTCACCAAGTGCATTCCAATATAGTAGTGGAACTACTCAATTCCAACAGCACGGACACTTTCAAAGTCAATGGCCACCGTCTCAAGCCATTCATGGAGCCTTTCAATCAAGACAAGGAGGAAGTCAGTCTCCTTGAGCCACAACAATCTTAACCAAAAAGGGATAGATTGACTTAGTCTTTCTGAAGACTAACCAAAGTCCATATTTTTTGTTTCAATTTTGTTGATTTAAAAGCTTTATTATTTGTTTTAATTTTAATTTTAACTTTAAATTATTTGACTTTGATCTAACTTAGACTTTTTGGATAATCAAAATTGGAAGGAACTTCAAAGGAATTGGAGGAAAGCCTTAAAGAACCAAAGAAGGAGAAAAAGCCTGAAAAACAGAGCAATATTTCAACTTGCGAAAATTTCATAAGTTGAAATTCCAACTTGTGAAAATGGGGGCCAACTTGCGAAATCCTCAAAGCTTAAATTCATAAGTCCACTATTCAACTTGCAAAAATTTTTGCAGCCTGCGAAAGCACCTCCAGGCACACATGTGCCATTTCGCAAGTTCATTTTCCATTTTCGCAGCCTGCGAATCAACTTACGAAAATGCCAACCGTCATTTAAATCCATATTTAAACCCCTAATTTCTTCTATTTTCATTTCTCACAGCCATTCCAAGTTGCGAAAAAGCCCTATCAAGTTGCGAAGCCCCAAATTCCAGAGCATCTCCTCCATTGGAAGCCCTGAGGTCGTGCGTTTGAAGAGGAAGCACCTTCGCCCACCCAACACGCACCCTGTGGAACACAAGCCAAGCAATTCCTTTCCATTTCAGCCATGGCCAAGACAAGAGGAGCCCATGCCGTGTCTCCATCAACTCGCAATCCAAGGCCAAGAGCTTCACCTGTGTGGGATTCCACATCTAAGGCCCCATAGGCCCATGCCATTCCACCTTCTAAGGGTGAAGTGCCATCTAACCCTCCTCAGTGTAGGTATGAAACAAGGAGACCACCCACTACACCTGGGGCAAGCACTTCACACCCCAAGAGATCAGTTCGTCACCTTCTTGCAAAGAAAGCCAAAGTTTCAGGCCTAGGAGAGTCATCTACACCTTCATAGCCTCAACCGCCTGCTACAGACTCTCAGATTCCTTATGGGATGAATCCAAAAGCAATTATCAGATGACCTATGGTTACACAGCCACCTATTGAGGGAAATTTAGATTGTAGAGCCAGGCCATTCCACTCTGAGCTATGTTTTGATATGGAGACTTTTAGACAGCAGACGGAGCTTAGAGATTCATTCCACCTACTGCAAAGATACCATTTGGAGCACCTGATGACTCCTAAGGACTTCTTCTATCCCAAAGTAGCATTAGACTTCTATCAGTCTATGACTACTCGTCGCGTTCAGAATCCTAATGTCATCCACTTCACTATTGATGGACGCTATGGTATCCTTGGAGCTATACACATTGCAAAGGCTCTGCATATTCCATATGAGCCTGTGAGTCCAGCAGATTTCAGAGAGTGGTCCCATTTTTCTCAGAGGGACATGGTCCATATATTGTCGAGGGGGACCTCTACACGCTCATTTTTTTCTTAGAAATGAGCTTCCACCTGGGATGCTCCTTGTAGATATGGTGTTGCACTCTAACATATTTCCACTTCAGCATATGGTGCAAAGGAGAGGAGCTATATTGGGGGCTTTATTCCGGATATCAGAGGGTTTCTACTTTGGCCCTCATCATTTGATTATGACCTCTCTTCTCCACTTTGAAGAGAAGGTCCACAGGAAGAAGCTCCAGAGAGTAGATGCCATTCCATTACTTTTTCCCAGGCTGCTCTGTCAAATATTAGAGCATTTGGGCTATCCTTCTAAGCCTCAGCTTGAGCGTCGTCGCATTTACATAGAGTTATTCACTCTCGACAAATGGAATCATTTAACGGCCTAAGTTGCACCTCCAAGAGCCTTAGATATGCCAGCACCTCCAAAGCCACGACAAGATGAGCAGCCACCATAGGAACAACAGGCTGAGATACCTACAGAGATCATACCACCTGCCCCTGCAGCACCTTTTACAATGCCCACGCCTAAGGCTACATCTTCTGCTCCTCCTACCACTCCTGAAGCTCCACCAATTGTACCAGCTACATCAGCACCTACTCCATCTGAGTTCTTTATCACCATATCCATTTAAGAGTTTAGAGGCCTATATCATACATTGCAGACATTGAGGACCACTCAAGGTGTTCTCTTTCAACAGATGGCAGCCATACGTGCACATCAGGATTAGCTTATTGCCATGCAAACCCAACATACTACCATAATTAGTCAGATATAGCAGCATTTGGGTATTGATTACTACTCAAAACATGTTATTTTGTAGCTTGTAATTAGATCTTTTAAACACCCTTGAGTAGTAATTATTACCTTTTAACTGAATTGACATGTTAAGGACCCTTGCAATCATTTCTAATCAAATTGTGTTAAGTTTTGGTGTTTTTGATAGCTTTTAGCTACACCAAAGCAATTTAAGAATGAGGGAGAGTTGTATATAGTTCATGGCAAAGCTTTTGGAAGCTCAAATTAATGAAGAAACCAAGCTTTGGAGCCTCATAGTCCTTTGCCTTAGTCGTTCAAAGTATGCAAGGAAAGAGCAATGGAGAGAGGAAAACAGAGTGAAGAAAACAGAGGACAGCAGCTGCAGTCTTCCTTCACACTTTTGGAGCACTTCCCAAAGTCCATTTTCTACATACCATATACCATTTCAAAGCTTAGGAAGTAAAGAATCCAATGCTTCAAACCGTGTACGATTTAGAGCTGAAATGAGAAAGATATGGCCTTCAGAAGGCAACTGCATCAAGCTGAGGGACAATTTCGCACCTTGCGAAATTGGAACTTCAACGTGCGAAATTTAAAGTGGATGGCAGCTGTGTAGTCGCGGTGAAGCCTAGCATTCAAAGTTGATTTTTCAACTTGTGAACTTGGATTTCAACGTGCGAAAGGGGATTCTAAGTTGCGAAATCAACTTGCGAAATTTTCGCAAGTCACCATGCAACGTGCGAAACTCGGATATTTGTGCCGACTCTTTTTCTTCAAATATTTTTGTGTCTAAATTTCCATTTTCTCCTTGTATTCAGCCACTCATGTAATTCCTTAGCTAGGAAGTATCCATGGAGGGGTAAATTACCTTCCTATATAAACTCTCTTGTAAACACTAAAAAGGGACTCTCGGGGAGCTTTTCCCAGGAGACCAACTTATGTACATTTGATACTTAGTGAAATACAAGGATCTCTTTTGCTTTCTTTTTCTCTCTACTATTTTCTTTTTCTTGGAAGCCAAACAACCTCTGAGGATGTTTTCCCAGAGGATGAGAGGCTAAACTTTTGGTTTCTTGGAGTGAAGGAAGCTAGGTGAAAAGTCCAGATGAAAAGGTGGAAAACTCTCGTGCATTAAATACAGTTAGTTGGAGTTCATAAATGGATTTTAAATCTAAAGTTTTGCTTTAAATCCCTTAGAATCACTTTGAATGGCCAATACATGGTAAGATTTAGGTCTCTGTGGATACTTATTGCTAGATCCACATCAGACCATTAGTTATCATGTACGAGCCATTAGAAAGTGGCTCAAGGTGAAGACCCTTAGTGTCTAGAGCCATTAATGGAACCTGACTTCCACTTCTATTGACTTTTTATGGATTAAATCTTCATTGTTAAACCTATACCGGTTCGGGAAACAACCATCCTTTATGTTGTTGTCCCCAATGCGAGAAGAAAAATCCGAAATTTCCCACTTTGCATCTTGAACTTGATCCTAGCAACGTCTAGCTCCGGGAGACTTTCTTTCTTTCATTTCTACCTAGTTCTATATTAGTTTAGTTCCAAACACCACTTTCAAAACAAATTTTATTTTCTTTTAAACTTTAAGTTTATGATAAAGGAAATCATCAGACTCAATTTCTAATCTAGAGGCTATCACTGGTAGAGTGAAAAACCATCCCTGAGTTCGACCCTAGAGCTGCTATACTATAGTAGCTTTGCTATGCCAGTATAAGGTCATAGGATTTATAAATATTTTTTATTAAAATACTCAACTGGGCATGAATCAGGTATTCTGCCACCACCTGAGCATGATATGCCTGGCCCATCAGAGCCTACAGCTCCATCTGAGGAGGTTACTTCAGCTGAGCAAGCTATTCCATCTGAGGAGACTACTCCAGCAGAGCAGACTATGCCTCATGAGGAGACTACTATAGCAGAGGTTGAGACTCCTATCCAGAGCACTCAAGAGACCACAACAGAGCCATCGTCTCCACATAATCCTCCCACCACTACCTGATCATCTATCTACTTTTTGTATTTACTTATTATAGTAGAATTGTAAATCCCATGTTTTTAATGTTTTATATACTGGGATTGGATGTATTACTTGTGCATATTTCATATTGTACTTTCTTAAAGTAATACATATCCATCATTTTTTAGTATACTTGTCATATTTTTATTTATTTCCTCTACTCATTATTATTATTATTTTTGGTTGTTTTTTTTTAATCATGTGGTTTCTCCTATACAATTTAGACTTTATTCCACTCAAGAGGTACCACTTCCTCTCTTTACTTTCAATTGCTCTTCAAACATTGAGGGCAATGTTCAGTATGGTTTGGGGGAGTTGAGGAAGGAAGTATTGTTTATAATGCTAGGTTATAAATGGTAATTTAGTTACTTTTTAAAAAAATTATTTTTTTTTCCTTTTTTAATACTCTTCATAGTTATCAAGGAAAAATTATCAAAATGAAATGGGAGAAATTGAATTTTTGTCTTTTTACTTGACTTAGAGTTTGTATTATGCTTATTAAAGTTGATGAATTGTTGAAACTTCTATTGAATGCAACCTTATTTCTTCCACTTTAAGCTTACCACACACTGTGCACACTAGGTTCCGATTATAAGATGAAAAACTATTTTACCCCTTGACTTAGGAAATTTTAGACTTGGTACCTTTGACCTCATTTTAATAGTGTTGGGACACCTTAGAAAAGGTCAATGAGCCTTTGAAAAGAGAAGAAAAAAAAGAAATAAAAAAAAATGTTTTACTTGCCTTGAAACTCGAGCAAGGTTTGAGGGGTATATAGTGAAAATCTTTAAAACCTGGTGCCCTAAGCCTTCATTGGTTGGGAGTCACTGGCCTCAATGCTCGTTACAAGGGTGAATAGGTGGAGTTTAACATACTGTAGGTGATTGGGTATTGAATTCCAATCTCAAAAGTCCGAGGTAAAATCTGAGGAGTTAGTGGTTGAAAGATCCTTGAAGCTTGATGCCCTAAACCTTAATTGGTTGGGAGTCATCGATGGACCCCCGTTAAATGGACAATTTAGAAAAGAATACCTTTAAGCTTTGTACTCCTACAAGAAAATAAAACAAAAAGTGTGAAATAAATGAGGCGCGTTCTTAGCCTATTGGAAGTTGTCAGTTTGCTAAGATTTGAAAAAGAGCTAGGTTGGGGGGAGAGATTAGTTTAGCATACTATATTCGGAAACTAATAAGTAACACTTGGATTTTTCTGGAAGAGTAAGGATTGACCCTTTGGGAGTGGAAATTCTTTTAAAGCTTAAATTTGCATAATGCCTTCTCTTTATGAATTGTGATTAGACAAGTTATTTGATAACTCTTGTTAAAGTTTGAGTTTTATATCTTTAATGTTCCATGTGAGAGTATGATCATCATGCCACTTGAAATTTTTTGGAGTGATTAGCATGATGTTCTGAATTATAGTACTGTTTATTTTTATTTTTCTCTCCTTCATTGCTAAAAAGCAATATGTCGGTTAGGGGGAGTGATTACTACTCAAAAAGTGCTATTTTATAGCTTGTAATTAACTCTTTTAAACACTTTTGAGTAGTAGTTATTACATTTTAACTCAATTGGCATGTTAAGAACCCTTGCAATCATTTCTAATCAAATTGTGTTAAGTTTTGGTGTTTTTCATAGTTTTTTATCACCAAAGCAATCCAAGAATGAGGGAGATCTTTGTATATTTCATGGCAAAGCAAGTTGAAGCTTAAATTCATGATGAAACTAAGCTTTGGAGCTTCATAACCCTTTGCTAAAGAAAAACGAGGATGCAAGGAAGAAAATCACAGAAGAAATCAACCATCCAGCAATTTCACAAGTTGTGGAATCCAACTTGTGAAATTTTTGCAACTTGCAAAATAGGAAGAGGAAAGGAATCACTGCAGGACAGGGAGCTGATTAGTTGCAAGACAATTTCGCAACTTACGAAACCACAATTTCAACTTACGAAATGGACAATTTCAACTTGCAAAATTTTTGCAAGTTGCGTTTGAACTTGAGAAATCCACCTGTAATATGAGATATTTGCGCACCAACTCCGTTTGATGCTTATCTTCAGATATTTGTGTGTAAATCCCTATTTTCTCCTTGTAACCCACCAATGACAAGTTTTCTTGGTTAGAAAGTTAGCAGGAGGGGTGAATAGCCTCTCTATATAATATCTATTGTAATTTTCTTTTAAAAAAGATCTCTGGGGAGTTTTTCTCGGAGACGAACTTTGTTTAATTTTTTAGAAAGTAAAATATAGAGCTCTGATCTGCCTTACCTTCTCATTTTGTTTTCTCTTTTATTTTTATTTCTAACAAATCAAACTCTGAGGATGTTTTCCCAGAGGATGAGTGGCTAGGCTTTTTGTTATTTCGAGTGAAGATAACTAGGTAAGGTTCCGGATACAAAAGTGGAAGTTTCGTTGTTTTAGTTTTTAATGATGAGAAAGTGTGACCCGTTAATGTTTTTTATTTTTTTAGTTAACTTAAAATCCCTTAAAATCACCTGGGCCAACACATGGTAAGGGAAGTGGACTCTGTCCATTGAGATCCACTAGTTTATCTCTTGCGAGCCTTTGGGAGGTGGTTTAAAGGTAGGATTATCTACAATAGCCAACACTTGGTAAGCTGTTGGACTCACAAGAGACATCCATTAGTTATCTCTTGCGAGCTTTTGACGGGTAATCCAAGGTTAAGGATCACCTTGAATGGCCAACACCAGGTGAGAGGTATGAACCATTGCAAGATAATTCCATGACAAGGATTTAGTGTTTGAAACCATTAAGGGGAAGCATCTGTACCACACTGGTTCGGGAAATAAGTATATGTTAAATCCCCAATGCAAGGGAAAGATCCAAGTGATCGGAATCTCTCTTTTTATATAAGGAACCTGAGCCTAGTGATCTAAAACTCCAAGAAGCACTTTTCTTTGTAAGTAATTTTAGTTACTTTATTTTTGGTTTCACTTAAAAGCAACCTTTTCACAGACACTTATGTTTTCTTTTAAAGCTAACCTTGAAAAGAAAAAACACCAATTCAGTTTTTGAACTAATATCAGTTGTAATTTGAAAACCTATCCATGTGGACGATCCTAGAACCACTATGCTATGCTAGCTAATGCTACCGTAGTATATGGTAAAATAAGTTTATAAATTTTATCGATTACTCCCATCTGAGGACTGAAATCAAAGCACACTAGTTGATTGAACACCAATCAATAAGGCATACACCAGCTAGGTACGAATCACCTATCGCCTTCTTGTGTCTCCTCCTCATTGAATAAAGGGAGAATTTCAGTTACTTTATTTTTGGTTTCACTTAAAACCAACCTTTTCACAGACACTTATGTTTTCTTTTAAAGCTAACCTTGAAAAGAAAAAGCACCAATTCAGTTTTTGAACTAATATCAGTTGTAATTTGAAAACCTATCCATGTGGACGATCCTAGAACCACTATGCTATGCTAGCTAATGCTACCGTAGTATATGGTAAAATAAGTTTATAAATTTTATTGATTACTCCCATCTGAAGACTGAAATCAAAGCACACTAGTTGATTGAACACCAATCAATAGGGCATACACCAACTGGGTACGAATCACTTATCGCCTTCTTGTGTCTCCTCCTCATTGAATAAAGGGAGAATTTCTTCCCTCATCTTCAAAAGGGGCAGAGTAGCAAGCAAATTTGAGGGTTCAGGTAGCCCTTCATCTAGATCCCTAAGACTCTCATTCAAATCTTCTAGTATTTTCTTATCACAATGCTCCTCAACTAGGTTGTTTATCATGCACACCTCCTCCAGTCCTTCTTCTTCTTCTGGATGGAATTGTTTCTAGCACATATAGAAGATGTTGAGCTCTAACGTCATGTTACCAAATGTAAGTTGCATGACTCAATTCCTATAATTGATGATAGCATTTGATGTAGCTAAGAATGGTCTTCTAAGTATGATAGGAATACAGTTAGTTCCTTTGGCAACCGGGTCCGTATCAAGAACAACAAAATCCATTGGGGAGTAGAATTTGTCAACTTGAACTAGGACATCTTCAATCATGCCTCTTGGAATTTTCACAGATCTATCTGCTAGAGATAGAGTGATTGATGTTAGCTTCAACTCTCCAAGTCCTAATTGCTTGTAGACAGAATAGGGTTGCAAATTCACACTTGTTCCCAAGTCTAACAAAGCTTTCTCCACACACATCTATCCAATCATCACTAAGATGGTAGGACAACCCAGATCTTTGTATTTCACTGGAGACTTGCACTGTATAATGGAACTTACTTGCTCAGTTAAGAAGGCCTTCTTACTCACATTTAACCCTCTTTTTATAGTGCATAAGTTCTTCAGGAATTTTGCATAAGTTGGAACTTGTTTTATCATGTCTAGCAAAGGGATATTAACTTTCACTTGCCTCAACACTTCAAGAATTTTTTATTCCCTTTTTGTCATGCAAAGCTTTGGGGAATGGTGGAGGCGTGTGGTTCTTCATCAGATCTTCCTGGTTGATGGTCCTCTCTGGTTCTTCATTCACAGTAGATTCAAGGTCCTTCTTCTTTGTACTATTCCCTTTTTTCTTTCCTTTGATTTCCTCCCTCTTCTCTTTCTCTGCTTCACTCTCTGGTTCATGTTCTAGCTTGGATGTAGGCAAATCAACCTCTTTATCACTGCTTTGACTTTTCTTACTTGTAAAGATTCTCCCTCCTAAGCCTCCACTTCATGGATACCCTTGGGATTCTGATGAGGTTGAGAAGGAAATTTTTCTTTCTCATGCACTATGTTGAGATTGGTAAGCCTTGAGATTGAGTATTGGAGATTATCTATCTTCTGAGATAGATCATTTTGCCCTCCATCCATCTTTTTGTCTAATTTGTCAATTCTTTGACTGAGTTGAGCATTGATGGATTTTTGATCTCCAACAAAGTCTCCCACGACCTTGCTAAGATTCACAATGGTTTGTTCAAGATTTGAGGCTTGTGGGGGTGCTTGGCCAGGTTGTGTGTAATGAGGCGCCCTTGGCTTCTAAGAGAAATTCAAATGGTTCCTTTAATTTGAATTGTAGGTGTTGCCATATGAAGCATTGTTATTGGGCTTAAATGGTCCAATAACATTTGCTTGATCCTCAAGCATTTCTCTCACGGCTAGCATCGTAGGACACTCCTCCACCAAGTGCTCAAACGATTGACAAATGGAACATGACATAGCTTGCATTGGTGTTTCGAAAATGGCATGCACTTCTCGTATCTTCTTCACTTCTAGCTCCTCTAATCTTCTTGCCATAGCTGTGAATTTTGCTTTCATATCGGTGTCTTCATTCAAAGTATACATTCCAACCTTAGCATTAGAAGCATTAGGTTAAGACTTCATTCTTCCAACTTCTCTGGCATTCGGCTCATCCCATCCTCTTGAAACTTCAGCTACATAACTCAAGAAATCCATGGCTTCCTCCGGATTCTTACTCATGAAGTCTCATCCACACATCATTTCTAAGAGTTGCTTCATTGAGGAAAACATACCGTCGTAAAAATAGCTCACCAATAGCCATGTATCAAAGCCATGGTGAGGACAAGCATTGATAGCTTCCATGTATTTCTCCCAACACTCATAGAATTTCTCATTCTCTTTAGCCGAGAAGTTTGAAATTTGCCTTTTAGGAAAAATTTCTTGAGAAATTCAGCTTGTAAATCAGTCCAAGTTTGGATACTCCTTGGCCTTAAAGAATTAAGCCAGACCTTGGCCTTGTCCTTTAAAGTGAAAGGAAATAGCTTGAGCCTCATCAAGTCGATTGAATCTCCTCCTTCTCGGAAAGTATTACAAACGTCCTCAAATTCCTTGATATGCACGTAAGGATTCTCACTTTCCATCCCATGAAAAGTAGGTAGAAGTGGCACAATATGTGGTTGGATCACTAGCTACTCTATAGGTGGCACTATACATGATGGTGCAGCAGTAGCCTGGAACCTGGCAATTGGAGAGGAGATTGTGCAGGTATGTTTCCAGATTTTTGTTATATCACCATTTAGTTTCAATCTTTCCTGACTTCTTAGTTTTCTAAATATTCATTCTTGTCATTTGGTGTGGACACAAGGGCCACAATTTGATTAGTTGAGACTGGTTTGCTTGCATGTTTATGCTATTTTAATATTCCTTTTAATGTCTTTGGTTCCATCTAAAAGCAATCTGAATATAAGTTTACCTTTGAATTTAATGCTATGGGTCTTGCCCCCATTTATGTCCCAATCTGGCTTTAAAATACCCACCGACTGTCTTCTTTTCCCCTGTTTTCTTTTCTTTTCTTTCTTAGTCTTTTTGCGTGCTTCTATATCTACGTTTTTTATTCGTGCCCAATTGGTGTCTCAGCTAATTCGTGTCCAGCTGGTGCTCCTTCATTGAGGGAGTAATCAACAAAATTTATAACCTATTACACCATATACTAGGGTAGCAAAGAAAAAGCTACTATAGCATAGTGGCTCTAGGATCGTTCACTGGGATGGGTTTTCACTTCACAAATGATATTAATTCAAAGTTGAATTGGTGCCTTTTCATTTCAAGGTTAGCTTTAAAAGAAAACATAAAGATGTTTGAATGAAAAAGGTTTGGTTTTAAACTAACCAAAAATAGTAACTGATTTTACTTACAAAGAAAAATGTTTCTTGGAGTTTCAGATCACTAGGCTCAGATTCCTCATACAAAAAGGGAGTTCCGGTCACATGTTTCTTTTCCTTGCATTAGAGAATTAACATATAGTTCCTTCTCCAACCGGTGTTCTACAGATGCTTCCCATTAATGGGTTCAAACACTAAATCCCTCTCACTGATGCATCTTGCAATGGCTCGTGCCTCGCACCTAGCATTTGCCATTCAAGGTGATCTTTAACCTTGGATTACCCGTCAAAAGCTCGCAAGAGATAACTAATGGATGTCTCCTTAGAGTCCAAAAGCTTACCAAGTGTTGGCTATTCTAGAAAATCCTACCTTCAAGTCACCTCCCAAATGCTCGCAAGAGATAAACTAGTGAATCTCCATGGACGGAGATCACTTGCCTTACCAAGTGTTGGCCCAGGTGAATTGAAGGCGTTTTAAGTTAACTAAAAATATAAAAACCATTAACGGGTCACACTTTCTCTTCATTAAAAACTAAAACAACAAAACTTCCAATTTATGCATGTGGAAACTTACCCGGTTACCTTAGCTCCAAGAGACGAAGAGCCTAGCCTCTCATCCTCTGAGGAAAAATCCTCAGAGCTTGATTAGCAAGAAAATGAAAATGAAAGAGAAGAAAAAAACAGAGCAAGACTCTGTATATTCTATATTTTTATATATCTATATATTCCGTTGGATTACATGATGCCCTCAGAACAAGCTCCCGAGAGCTATATATAAAGAAAATTACAAAACAAAATATCTGAGGTTATTCACCCCTTTTCCAAACTTAATAACTAAGGAATCCTATAATTGGTGGGTTACAAGGAGAAAATGGGGATTTAGACATCAAAAATCTGAAGCAAAATATCAAAAAATGTCAGTCGCAAATATCTGGAAGCACTCAGGAGAATTTCGTAGGAGCACAAAATGGCTGCGAAATTTCGCAGACAAACAAGATGGCTGCGAAATCATTTCGCAGCCAAAGGCTGATTTAGCAGCCCTATGAAATTGGCCTTCAGCTTGGAGTGATCTGCTTCCAATGGCACTAACTTCTTCATTTCAACTCCGATTCGCAAACCGTTTAAAGTGTTTGATTGTTGACTTCCTGATCTTCGAAACGACATATAGCATGTATAAATTGGACTTCAGGAAGTGCTCCAAAAGTGGCTGAAATGACTATCATCAAGAATGCTTCATGGCAGATTTTCTTTTTACTTCCCCTCCTTGCATTCCGGATTTGCTTATGGCAAAGGACTTCAAAGCTTTGGTTCTTCATGTTTCTGAGCTTTCCATTGCTTTGCCATGGATTCCAAAGAACTCTCCTCAATCTTGGATTGCTTTGGTGATCAAAAAGCTATCAAAACACCAAAACTTAACACAATTTGATTAGAATTGATTGCAAGGGTCCTTAACATGCCAATTGAGTTAAAAGGTAATAACTACTACTCAAAAGTGTTTAAAAGAGTTAATTACAAGCTATCAAATAACACTTTTTGAGAAGTAATCAGTTTCTTCCCTTTCTTTACCTTAGTATTCTCGGATATGGAGACCATGAGCATTCCGAGAAAGTTGGGAACTTGATAAAGGTTGTGTAAAACGAGTTTTCTTGGAGTTAAACAGATGAAGAGATTACCATAGTTCTTGAGGGTTCTTAGTTTATGGAATCGCTCATTCTACTTGGACAGAAATTCTCACCAATTCCACCCGGATGTCTCACAGTCGCAATTCTATCCGGCCAACATCCCACTTTCTCCGGATGTCTCACAGCCGCAATCCTATCCGGCCGACATCCCACTCTCTCCAGATGTCTCACAGCCACAATTCTATCCGGCCGACATCCCACTCTCTCCGGATGTCTCACAGCCGCAATCCTATCCGGCTGATATCTCACTTTCTCCGGATGTCTCACAACCGCAATCCTATCCAACCGACATCCCACTCTCTCCGGATGTCTCATAGCTGCAATTCTATCAGGCCGACATCCACTCTCTTCGGATGTCTCACAGCCGCAATCCTATCCAGCCGATATGTCACTTTCTCCGGATGTCTCACAACCGCAATTCTATCCGGCCAACATCCCATTTTCTCCGGATGTCTCACAGCCGCAATTCTATCCGGCCGACATCCCACTCTCTTCAGATATCTCACAGCTGCAATTCTATCCGGCCAACATTCCACCTTCTCCGGATATTTCACATCCTGCTCCGTCGGATGGGAGAGGAGGACGATTCAACTTCATCGGGTAGACATGTCTGGATCCTTCGATAACGCTCATCTAGATAGCATCTGTGGCCAACGATTCACACTCCACCCGGATAGCTTGGCTCGTCAGATACTCGCGATTCGCCGGATCCATTTCCACCCGTAATAAAAAAGCAAACTCCGACAATACTGTTGAACCAAGTCTCGGTGGTGGGAAATAACACAAAATGCAGGAAATACAACAATGCAGAAAATTGGAAATTCTGAACCTTCAATTCAGTATTTGACTTTCGTTGAGGAGAACCCAATTGAGCTTATGAATCAAGATGTCTTTTAAGTTGAAGCATTTGACAGTTGAACAGTCTTGTAGTGAATTGGTCCCTTCTATCCAAAATTTCCTGGCCTCACTTCATGGCAACCTTGCTATACACATCTTCTCCTCTATTTGCTTCTTTGATTGGGAACTTATCGTTTTAAATTGAATTTTTGAACCATTGTTCAACTAAACATTCTCAACTTTGAAAAATTCATCTTTAGACCTTCTCTAGGCAATAAAATCCAAACTTCAACACCCTTTTGCTGCCATTTTCCTTCCGACACATGTTTTCACTATTTTATTTGATTTTCAACTGATTTTCTTGATTTTCCCAAGCATGAACAAACTTCATGATTCCAAACAATGGAATTCATTAAATCAATTCGTGCAAAAGTAATATGGACTTTGGTGGGTGATCCTACATTCTTGATATCTTCACTAATATTGATTTTAAAGATGATTGTTTGGTATTTAATTGATTTATGATTCTTCTTGATGATATACATGAATTTGTTTCGTATTTATTGTTGAGATGCTCTTGATTCCCATAGAGGATTACTAGCTTGCTATCCAGGTATGCTCTCTTCTCATCTATTTTTTAGAACTCTATGGACTTGTATGCCATTAATGACCATATCCATATTTGACGTGATTCTTGGATGACTTGATATATGCCTGACTTGCTTGAATGAAACAAATGTTGTGTGCTACATTTCTACACTAACTTTTATGTTTTATGATAGCGCTTGAAGAGCGGTTCAGGTACGCACCCTAACTCTCCTTTATTGCAATTTGATTGTGTTTGGCATGCCACTCTTTAAAATCACCTAGCCTATTTAGGTATCTATAATTAACTAATTAATTGCCACACTTCCCTTAACTTTATCAGTAGAGACCTTTAGAGGGCTTAGAGGGGTGCTACCTTTTAAAGGTACCTTCCCAATAGGTAACCTAATCCCCGGACTTAGACTCGGGTTTTTCAAAGACATGCTTTTTCCAAAAATTATGGAGTCACATTTTAGGGTTTTTCTTTCTTGTTTTATTTTCCCTTTAAAATAAAAGTAAAATAAGTGGCGGCTCCAACTTTTTTCCAAAAATTAATTTTTCACAAATAAAAAGCGAGTCTCGCCGATCAAGTGGGGGTGCACGTGAAAAATGCGGGCCCACAAATTGGCGACTCCACTGGGGATTTTGAGGATCAAGCTTGAACACTAGTTAAGGAAAATGTGGCGTTTAATTGGTCGACTAGAGGGTACCCCAATTTTCCTAGGCAAGGTGATTCGATTTGCTTGTTTGGTCTGCTATCTTAACATGTTTGATTGCCTTGGATGATCACTTGATTGTTTTGCTTACTTCAGCATGATTCACTCTCACATATGTTAGATAGGACTTTGATTGTTTGATATTTATTTGCTTCGCATGACTGCTTGTTGCATGACAACCCTTTCTCTTGCATGTTCATATGATTGCTTGTCTTCGTTCACTATCTCACTTTAGATCTTAGGGTTTTCGGATGCACCCACATCCTTCATTTTGCACTTTAGATTATCCTTGAGCGTTGAGAGATGGGAGAGCCTTTCCTTTTAAGAAACTCCCTAGGAACGCGAGGAACTGCATGTGTGGAGGTAATGACCACCTTGCATGGAAGCACCCCGTCTCCTTGGAGGCGTGCAGAGGGTTGCGTACCGCTGGAGGGTACGATCGCTTCTGCTAGGGATCCTTTAACCCACCCATTTTATCCTATAGAGCCGCCTTAACCTTGTGGATTAGCCTAGACCCAATTAAGATTTCATTCCTACACGTGGGTGCATCTGTGGACCTTCAGAGTTGCCTTGGTCACGATTGGATTTGGTTATCCCTTCCTTAGTCTCCTTTTGGTGTAATCAGAGGAGGCTATCAAATTGAGTATATTTGGGCTTTGCTTCTACGCACTTGATTCCTCCAGAGTCGCTTTTGTACCACACCTTATCCAGTGTTTCCATATTTGTAGGAGGGTTTACCTTGATCGATCTAGATTCGCCTTTGTGGATTAAAGTTGAAGGTAGATTGACCAGAGTATCAGATCAGTCAGATCAGAGATCAGATGAGAGGGATATGGACTCACAGATAGTTACTGTTGACCAGTTTGCCGCAGCCATGGCTTCTATCCAGGAGGCTATAGCTAACCTTGGCCAGAGAATAGATGGGCAGCAGGCCCAACAGGTCCCAGTTCAGGAGGATACCTAGTTTGATACCACAGTACCACCACCACCTCCGCACAGTCAGCCAGTACCACAGACTGTACCTTTTACTCTACATAGTCAGATTGAGGTCACACCACCTCCTGCCATAGTGCCTATTTCGATCTCAGAGGACCCACATGATTGTATGGATAGACTTGAGCAGAAGTTGAGGCAGATGAGGACTTCAGAGGGAGCTATTACTTGGGAGGATTTTGATGGAGCACCAATGGCCAGTCTACCGGCCAAGTTTAGGATGCCTGAGATTGAGAGATACACAGGCATAGGATGCCCTCGCATCCATTTGAGACTCTATAGTACTGTTATGAGAGCCCATGGACTAGATGAGGCCCAGATGGTTATGCTTTTCCCTATGTCATTGAGTGGTGTTGCACAGCGTTGGTTCGCTTCGTTAGAGGTATCACGCCGTAGGACATGGGATGACTTAGCCCAGGAGTTTTTGAGACAGTTTGCATTTAACACTGTCATTGATGTTTCGAGGAGAGAGTTGGAGGCTTTGAGATAGAGGCCAGAGGAGTCAGTTACTTCATTTATCTCCCACTGAAGGGAGAAGATTTCACAGATTATTGACCGTCCTTCAGAGAGAGATCAGATTAGCATGATCATGAGGAGCTTACAGCCTAGATTCGTCAGACACTTGATGGGATTCCCTCACACATATTTTGGATCTTTGGTACAAGGTTTGTATGGTATAGAGGAGGGCATTGCTAGAGGATTATGGTCTGAGTCTTCCCCTACTGATTCTAAGGGGAAGAAGCCTCCTGGAGGACAAAGATCAGGAGATGTTGGTGCTATCAGTTCAGCAGGGATGAGGCCTCCTAGACACTATCAGAC
Source organism: Vitis vinifera (assembly GCF_030704535.1). Taxonomy (NCBI): domain Eukaryota; kingdom Viridiplantae; phylum Streptophyta; class Magnoliopsida; order Vitales; family Vitaceae; genus Vitis; species Vitis vinifera. The sequence goes on from NC_081817.1 coordinate 11,544,727, forward strand.
AGTTGGGCAGACTCCTGGGTTCTACTATTCACCCTCACCTCATGCGCATTACAGGCCGCCTGCTCCTTCCAGACCTATGACTCCTACCTATCTACATCCAGTCTCATAGCCTGTTTTTGCTGCACTTGTCACAGAGAGGCCTCCTGCCCCATATACTCTACCCTGAGCTCCACAGACCACTACTTATGTGCAGAGGCCACCACGTCAGTTTTCCCAGTTGGGTATGCCTTTGAGTCGAGCTTTTTAGAAGCTCGCAGAGGGTGGATTATTGATTCCATTAGCATCCAGGCCTTTACCCTAGCCTATACCACTTCGCTTTAGGATGGACTTACATTGTTCCTACCATTAGGGACCAGGGCATGACACGGACCATTACACTGCTTTGAGACATGCTATTCAGGATTTGATAGACCAAGGTTTGGTCAACTTGGGATAGCCAAGTGTGACCACTAACCCTCTTCCTGCTCATTCCACACACGCAGCGCCTCCATCTCCAGGAGATATTCATCACATGGACCTTATAGAGGATGACAATATACACATGTTGAGTTGGGATGATGGATTACCCGAGCCGATTGTTTTGCATGATAGTTATGAGATTGATGGGGTTTCATTGGCCCCTCAGACTCCTGCACCATTCAGTTTGATCCCAGACGAGACACCATTCCATTTGACTCATCCTACACCCTTAGTTATCGGATGTCAGGATGCTTTTGTTCCACTCACTTTATGGCCAGAGGATGATGATTCAGAGGGGAGAGAGATACAGATTGTGACTCATAGTTGGAGGATAGCTCAGCCACCACCACCAACAGTCAGACCATTTGAGGGTACAACCTCTCATGAGGAGGTTAGGAGAGAGGATGATGAGGTTTTAAGACAGCTACAAAGCACTCAGGCTCGCATTTCCATCTGGAGTTTATTAGCATCATCCAATACTCATAGAGATGCTTTGATTTGAGCCTTGAGTCAGATCAGAGTAGAGACTACTACCACTCTTGAGTGATTGATTCATATGATGACGGTCGGCAGGGCCACTCGCATTGTGTTTTCAGATGATGACTTGCCACCTGATGGTTTAGACCAGGTGCGCTCTCTATACATCACAGTTGGATGTTCAGGCCGTAAAGTCCCGTCTGTCCTACTGGACAATGGCTCAGCCCTGAATGTTTGCCCTTTAGCCACTGCTATAGCCCTTGGTTTCGCGCCTTCAGATTTTGTTCCTTCTACTCAGACAGTCATGGCGTATGACAGCACCAAGAGGGAGGTTATGGGTACTTTGATGATTGATTTGCAGATTGGTCCAGCCACATTCTCCATTTTGTTCCAGGTTTTAAGGATTCCTACATCCTTTAACCTGCTACTAGACCGACCATGGATTCATATAGCTGGAGCTATTCCTTCTTCCCTTCATCAGAAGGTGAAGTTTATTCATGATGGGCAGGTCATCACAGTGCGGTCTACCAGGGATATATTTGCCGCTTCTGAGCCAGTACTTCAGATCAGTCACAATGAGGACGACCTACTTCTGACTGGGTTTACTTTTGATGAGATACAGACTCTCGAGATTGAGGATTTTTGCAGAGATTTTGTAGCTATGTCTTTTGATCAGCATAGCAGCACAGTGGTCCTTAATATGATGAGGGGTATGACCTTTCTACCCGACATGGGGTTAAGACGACGTCAGTAGGGACCGAGCGAGTTCATAACCGCCATTGACCATGATACGACATTTGGACTTGGATTCATCCCCACTGAGGTCGATTACCGTTACATGGCGTGGCTGCGCAAGTAGAGGGTGAGAGCCCGTTTATCCCACACACCATTTGATTATCCTATTCGACCTTATAGGATGAGTTTGGCGACTACTTTGTCAGAGGATCAGAGACTCGACCTCGTCTAGAGGAGATTGATAGTGTGGTTCATACAGATAGAGAGATTAAGCTTCAGCATCTATTTCACCAGCTACAGTTGAGTGATGGGGCTCCCGACACTTCTTTCCCTATGGCGATTACTCCCACGTCTCCAGATCGAGCTAGCATGTTGTCTCTATGCTTTCCAGAGGAGATCACTAGTGATGGGGTGATTGTTGATCCTACTGAGAGGATCGATGGAGTTGTTCCCCATGATGAGTACTGTGATGAGATGGACATGATGACCATGAGCCAGAATACCAGCATTATTTAGCTTCAGCCTGTTTCACCATTTGATATGTTTGGGGTGTCTACCATTGAGATTCTTGAGAGGATCTAGACTATTCCTATTCCAGATCTTCTAAAGGATGATAGTAGTTTATTTGAGGGCATTGTTAGCCCAATTGAGGGAGCGTCCGACCTTGTGGACCCGCCTCTTTCTTTTTATGTTTTATCGGAATTTGTCTCTCGCTCTGATGCTATTACTATTGCTTCATTTATGGATTTGAGCATTTTTTAGTATTTGCCTGTCTCTTGTGATAGTATCTCTATATCTGCACCCCACCCACCCATCTCACAGATATTTGGTATAGATGATGAGATTGCACAACCCGGTTTAGATAGGGACTCTTTTGATCATGACTCCGATCCCATAGATGAGAGAGTTTCACCTGCTATAGGGGACGTTGAAACTGTTGATTTTGGCATAGAGGATCAGCCTAGAGAGTTGAAGATTGGTTCACCCCTATCTACAGATGAGAGAGATAGACTCATTCATTTACTCAGGTCATACTTGGATGTCTTTGCATGGTCTTATGAGGACATGCCAGGTCTCGATCCCTCTATAGTCCAGCACCATTTACCTACCCTACCACATGCCAGACCAGTTAAGCAGAAATTGAGACGGTTGCATCCACGTTGGAGTCTACAGGTGAAAGAGGAGATTCAGAAACAGCTTAGTGTCGGATTCATATTAGTGGTTGAGTATCCAGAGTGGTTGGCTAATGTCGTCCCTATTCCCAAAAAGGATGGCAAAGTTAGGGTTTGTGTTGACTTCAGAGATCTCAATAAAGCTAGCCCTAAAGATGATTTTCCCCTTCCACACATTGATTTGTTGGTTGATAGCACCGCAGGCCATTCGATGTTGTCTTTCATGGATGGGTTTTCAGGGTATAATCAGATTTTGATGGCTCCAGAGGATATGGAGAAGACAACCTTTATTACTAAGTGGGGTACCTATTGTTACAGGGTTATGCCATTTGGGTTGAAGAATGCAGGAGCCACTTATCAAAGAGTCGCTACTACTTTGTTTCATGACATGATGCATAAGGATGTTGAAGTTTATGTGGATGATATGATTGTGAAATCCCGAGGTAGAGCAGATCACCTAGATGCTCTAGAAAGATTCTTTGAGAGGATCCGGAAGTTTAGATTGAGGCTGAATCCCAAGAAGTGCACCTTTGGAGTGACTTCTGGGAAATTATTGGGACATATGGTCAGTGAAAGAGGCATAGAGGTTGACCCAGATAAAATTAAAGCCATACTTGACATGCCTGCACCGAAGACTATAAAGAGATTAGGAGTTTTCTAGGCAGATTACAGTACATCAATCGATTCATAGCCAGATTGACAGACATATGTGAGCCTATCTATCGTCTTTTGAGGAAGAACCAGCTAACAGTTTGGAATGATGACTGTCAGTTTACATTTGAGAAGATCAAGGAGTATTTTCTTTCTCCTCCTGTTTTAGTGCCTCCTATGCATGGACGTCCACTTCTTCTATATTTTTCAGTTTCAAACATGGCCTTGGGATGTATGTTAGCTTAGATTGATGACTTAGGAAAGGAGCGAGCTATTTACTACCTAAGTAAGAGGATGTTGGAGTATGAGATGAGATATGTTATGATTGAGCACCTTTGATTAGCACTAGTTTGGGCTACTAGGAGATTGAGGCATTACATGACAGAGTCTTCAGTGCATTTGATATCCCGCCTCGACCAGTTGAGATACTTGTTTGATAGACCTGCATTGACTGGTAGATTGATGAGATGGCTCGTACTTTTGACAGAGTTCGATATTCAATACATTTCTCAGAAGTCTATTAAGGGAAGTATTGTCGCCGATCACCTAGCCTCACTACTGATATCTGAGGACAGACCAGTTGATGATAATTTTCCAAATGAGGAGTTTGTTGCTATGACTAGCTTATCAGGATGGTGCTTGTACTTTGATGGTGCAACCAATCAGTTAGGGTATGAGATAGGTGTTCTGTTGGTGTCCCCTCAGGGCGATCATATTCCGAGATTTATTCGTTTGGCATTCCATGATCGACATCCTATCACGAATAACATAGTTGAGTATGAGGCTTGCATCCTGGGTTTAGAGACTACATTGGAGCTTGGCATTAGACAGATGGAGGTATTTAGTGACTCCAATTTGGTACTCAGATAGATTCAGGGAGACTGGAAGACTAAGGACACGAAGCTTAGGCCATATCATGCTTATTTAGAGTTGTTGGTTGCGAGATTTGATAACTTGAGATATGTTCATCTACCTAGAGCGCAGAACCAATTTGCTGACGCCTTAGCTACCCTAGCTTCCTCTATGGACATTCCGATTGACGTAGTTGTACGTCTGTTGCTGATTGAGTTGAGGTCTACACCCGCCTATTGTTGTTTGATTGGAGAAACAGAGGTCCAAGATGATCTACCTTGGTATCATGACTTTTATCAGTTTCTTAGATCTGGCACATACCCTGAGATGCCCACTACCAAGGATAGGAGAGCACTGAGGAATTTGGCCACTAGATTTGTCATTTGTGGAGATAAGGTGTACAGACGATCAACTGATGGTATGCTTCTATTATGTTTAGATCGAGCCTCTGCAGATCAAGTGATGAGAGAGGTTCACGCAGGAGTTTGTGGTCCGCATATGGGAGGACACATGCTGGCCCGTAAGATTATGAGGACGGGTTATTTTTAGTTGACTATGGAGACAGATTGTTGTCAGTTTGTTAAAAAATGCCCAGAGTGTCAGATTCATGGTGATCTCATTCATGCACCGCCATCAGAGTTACACGCTTTGACCTCGCCATGGCCATTCTTAGTATAAGGTATTGATATTATTGGGAAGGTTTCACCAAAATCTTCCAGTGGTCATGAGTTCGTCCTGGTTGCCATAGATTATTTCACCAAGTGGGTGGAAGCCGCATCATATGCGAGGTTGACATTCGTTAGGGTTGCCAGTTTCATCAGATCACACGTCATTTGCCGCTATGGGGTTCCCCATGAGTTGATTTCAGACACAGGGGTGCACTTCCGAGCTGAGGTAGATACTTTGTTGCAGAAGTATGCCATCCGACATCATAGATCTTCAACATATAGGCCACAGACCAACGGGGCAGTAGAGGCTGCGAATAAGAATATTAAGAGGATTTTGAGGAAAATGGTTGAGACTTCTCGAGATTGGTCAGAGAAGCTTCCTTTCGCATTGTGGGCATACCGTACCTCTTTTCGTACTTTTACAGGAGTTACGCTTTACTCTCTAATGTATGGTATGGAGGCTGTTTTTCCAGTCGAGACAGAGATGGGTTCATTGAGAGTAGCCCTTGAGCAGTAGAATTTCGAGACAGAGTGGGCTCAGGCTCGATTTGATCAGCTTAACCTTTTAGATGAGAGGAGATTGAGGGCAGCAGATCATGTTCAGGCCTATCAGAGAAATATGGCTCGTGCCTTCAAGAAACGAGTTAAGCCTAGACCATTGCAAAAAGGAGACTTAGTTTTGAGGATTCTCGGAGGCTTGATTGGAGACCCTAGAGGAAAATTTAGACCTAGTTGGAATGGGCCTTATGTTATTCGAGAGTTGACTCTAGAAGGGGCTGCATGGTTGACAAACTTAGATGGAAACCAATTTTTAGAGCCTACCAATGTGGATCAGCTAAAGAAGTATTATGTTTGAGACCATGGTCGCAGGATGGGTGGCCATCATTTCGGTTAGCCTCATACTTTAACACCTCTATATATTAGACCGTTGTTAGCCCATTGAGCTTCGCGTGGTATGTTATAGCCTTATTTCTTTCTGATAGCTTTGATTACCCTTTTTATACCCGGGTTGGGGCCATTTGATGTATATGCATGCTTTGCTAGGAAAGTCTCATGAGCTTTAGACTTATAGGTCTATCTTCTCATTTTGTTACCATCCTCTTATCACCCTATTTGTTCTATTTTATTATCACCACATATTCATTCTCTTTCTCGTCTCTATCATTATTTGCTTCATTTTATCTATTCTCTTCCTTGGGTAGATGATTCTTCACGTCTTAGTGCAAAGAGGGTAGTCATATCACTCTATTCATTCCATCATTTGACATTGATTCGAAGATTTTGGTTTGAGAGGTTATCTCATGGGATAGGGTTCATGTATTCATCAGTGATTTGAGAGAGTTTGTTTATTCCTTATATTTTTCCCATTGGAGTTCGATTTATTGATGATCAGAGCATGCGCAAAAAGAACAAAAAAAAAATAAAAATAAAACAAAAATCAAAAAAAGAAAAAAGAAAGAAAAAAAGAAAAGCACAATGATATGCTCATGTATGGTATCTCATTCCATTGGGCATTTATGCCACCTTTTGAGGTTCATTTATTGGGTATATTTGTCATTGTGGGTTTTTGTAAGTTTTTTTTTTATGAGTTTTTCACTCCTTGAGCCACTCTTGTTATGCATTTGGAGTGTCGAGGGTTCATATGAGAGTTCTATGAGATCCTATGCTTCTTGGATCATGTTTGATATATACTAGGTATGAGATATGAGTAATCTTTTTACTAGGGTCTCCGGATCATTGTCTTACCCACCATTCCATCATTGGTGATATGACTTTCCTTTATTGTACTAACATGGGTTGATCATCACTCATTTCACTTTCTCATTGCTTTCTTTTGTATCCCATTACCTCTTTCCAGATCTTTGTTCCACCTTTTATTCATTCCCTACATATTGATACCCATTACTGATTTGATACCTTCTTCACATCATTCACATATTTCATTGATGGTTTGACCATTCATCCTTTCTCTCATTTCGCTATCGACATTCCCTTTGGTTACTTCTAAGTCCATGACTCATGAAAATTTTCTATGCATTACATCTTGTACACGAGGGTACAGGTTTGATCATTGGGTATTTGAGCCTAGTTTCCCTTTATTTCTTTCATCCTATCACCTTGGCCTACATTACGTCTCGTGTCTTAAGACCACCCTGAGGCCACGAGATCAGACGTTATCTTTGACAGCCTTCACTTGGACAGACTTTTGTAGATTGGTTGAAGTATGGTCGTTACTATGTTCTCTTTTATGGACGATACTTTTAGAAGCATTTGGTCTCTCTCTTGCTTGGCATATTGATGTTTGATGGATTTTTGGGTTTGGAGACAGTTCATTGAGGATATCGAATTCATCATTTTATCGTGCACCGGACATCCACACTGGGGCATATTTCCCCATCTCGAGATTGCCACATCCCTCATCATTTTGGCTATTCATTTGAGGTTGGATTTAGAGTGTCTCCCTTGAGGCATTGGTCGATACTTTATTCTGACTTCCTAGCAGATTATTGTTGAGCCGAGGACAGTTGATTGATGATGTTGGATTCATCATTTGGTTGTGCATTATATATTCACACTGGGGCATATTCCCCCATTTCCTCCTAGATTCCTATCTGTTATTGTACGTGGTACGAGGATGGATGATCCTTGTTTGTTGTTCGCCTCACGACTTTGACATCAGATCTTATACTGGGGCATATTTTCCCCATTTTCTTTGAGTATCCTTAAGATTGAGACAGTGGCCAGTTTGGTTTTAGATTGAGTACTAGCCCAGGGTTTTCGATGATTGATTGTATCAGGACCCTCCCTACATGGATTTGTTGAGATAGAGATGGATCGCATCAGGTTTCACCCGAGGAGCGTGGGTGGATCCTTTAGCCAGATGTTCATGAGACAGATTTGTTTTCGTCATTGCTACCTTGCATATTGGGTTATCCAGATGAGTAGTACTTTCATGTACTTTGAGATTTTCTTTTAGATGAGCCATGATATACACACTTTGAGATTTTCCTTTTGAGGTTCGTCGACATAGCAGTTTTTCAGACATAGAGGCCTCCTTCAGTTTTGACTTTTCAGAGGTTTGTTGTGACGTATTTGGTTCCTGACCCATTGATTTCAGTAGATGATTGATTAACTGGTTGTTTCAGTAGTGTGAGCACCCTGGATACTGGGGCATATTTCCCTTCTTGGTTTCAGTAGTCCGACCCTTGACATTTTGAGTATATGGCTTTTGTGCCTATTTATTTCATGTCCACTTTCGAGTTGGTCTTCTCTATTATTCCCTTCTAGGCCCTGAGCCTCGTAGCCCTGAGTTATTCATTCCTTCTAGACCCCGAGTCTTATAGCCCTGAGCATTCTTCTTCCCTTGGGCCCTGAGCCTAGTAGCCCTGAGCTATCCTTTTTTTTAGGCCTTAAGCCTCGTAGCCCTGAGCTATCCGTTCCTTCTAGACCCTAAATCTTATAGCCCTGAGCTATCCTTTTTTCTTTAGGCCCTGAGCCTGGTAGCCCTGAGCTATCATTTCTTATAGACCCGGAGTCTTTCCAGCTCTTAGCTGAGCTTTCATCATTTGGTCGCTCATGAGTGGTTTGACCTGGAGTTTGCGTATCGCATTCTCTTTCTAGCCGATCAGTCATAGAGCCCGGAGCTCATAGCCCTGAGCTATTCATCGTAACCCCGAGTTACTCATCGCATCATGACCCAGAGTCATTCATTCCATCTATAGCCCTGAGCTATTCATCATACCCCGGATTACTCATTGCATCATGACCCAGAGTCATTCATAGCACCACGAGCCTTGAGCTCACGACCAAAAGTCGTTTGCATCATTCACATCCCTGAGATGTTTTGTTTTCATCATTCTAGCCACTTGTGAGTGGCCTCGACCTGGCACCTTCGGCTGGAAAGCATCCTGATCAGCTTATCCATTTAGAGCCCGGAGCTCTCGACCTAGAGTCATTTTCCATTTATGACCTAGAGTCATTTCTTTTATCTAAAGCTCAGAGCTCTCGACCCAGAGTCATTTTCCATTTTGACCCAAAGTCATTCTTTCCTATTTAGAGCCTAGAGCTCTCGACCCAGAGTCATTTTCCATTTTGACCCAAAGTCATTCTTTCCTATTTAGAGCCCAGAGCTCTTGACCCAGAGTCATTCTTTCTTATTCAGAGCCCAGAGCTCTCGACCCAGAGTCACTTTCCATTTTGACCTAGAGTCACTCTTTCCTATTTAGAGCCCAGAACTCTCGACCTAGAGTCATTTTCCATTCATGACCCAAAGTCATTTCTTCTTCATTTAGAGCCCAGAGCTCTCGACCCAAAGTCGTTTTCCATTTATGACCTAGAGTCATTTCTTTTTCATTTAGAGCTAAGAGCTCTCGACCTAGAGTCGTTTTCCATTTATGACCCAGAGTCATTTCTTTCCCTTCTAGAGCCCACAACTCTCAACCTAGAGTCGTCATCCATTTATGACCCCCAGTCATTCTTTTCACTTAGAGCCTTGAGCCCATGCCCCAGGTTCATTTATCCTACTTTAGATCTAGAGTCGTTCATCTTGTCCTTGACCTATATTCATTCATCTAATTCATGACTTTGAGTCACCCTTTTCACCTTTTTCCATCTCATTGCGACCCCATCTTTTGACCTTACCTTTTCATGTGCTAGGACAAAATCTCTGGTTCTTCTTTAATTTTTCGATATAGTTCACTTCATTTCACTCATTACTCGTGTTTCTACTCACATTCTCTACACTCGTGATCTATACCGAAGAGGGGCATATTTGTAGACACTCAATTTTGTCCCTTTAGCACATGTTTCTAAATTCATTTTCAGCGCTCCACAGTAGTTCCTTGGTGGCCTATTACTACTCGTACAACTTACCTTTTTCTGAGCCACCTTGGAGATTTTGGTTGAGGGATTATCTGACCCCTTATTGTGACCCTTGGCAGCCCTATTCTAGACTTAGGTTTTTCATTCATTTTTAGGATAGATTTTAGGGTAGTCTACTTGGCCCATTTAGACACCTTAGGTCCATTTAGGCACCCTTGTCCCAACCTTAGGCTCATTTAGGTTCACTTAAGCCCTTTTAGATGCACTTGGCCCATTAAGACTTTTTTTAGCGTGACTTGTATGACTTGCATGGCCCGCATGGGATTGACTGTTTTATTTCATTTCATTTTATTATGTTTTACTTTATTTATTTTTATTTTATTTTAATCTTTGATAGGTTGTAAGATTGCTAACTTTTTTTATTTTTTAATTTTTTTATTCTCTCTATTTTTTTTTTCTTATTGTTTGGCAAGAGAATGGGGGCTACTATTCAAATCTCACTAAGGTATGTGCACTCGAAAAGGTAAGAAAAATATTTTGTGAGGGAAAAATGAATTAATGTGGTTGCATACATATGGAAATAAGAGATCCTAAAAGAGCATTCTGATTTTCGAAAAAGGAAAGGAAATAGAAGAAAGGAAAGTGGATTTTCTTTAGCATATTTGGTTTGAGAGGCTGATACAAATATAGGTGGAAAGGGAAAAGAAGAGGAGGGGTGCATGAGAGGATCGTCTGAAAGGAGGCATAGAAGAGAGGGACTTGGAATACGTATAGAGAGGAAGAAGATTGGTGGACGAAAAAAAGTTTGGGGAGCAGATTTCTCAGTCGGAAAAGGTGCAGCAGCCTGGAACCAAGCAATTGGAGAGGAGAACGTGCAGGTATGTTTCCAGATTTTTGTTATATCACCATTTAGTTTCAATCTTTCCTGACTTCTTAGTTTTCTAAAGATTCATTATTGTCGTTTGGTGTGGATGCAAGGGCCACAGTTTGATTAGTTGAGACTAGTTTGCTTGCATGTTTATGCTATTTTAATATTCCTTTTAATGTCTTTGGTTCCATCGGAAAGCAATCTGAATATAAGTTTACCTTTGAATTTGATGCTATGGGTCTTGCCCCCATTTATGTCCCAATTTGGCTTTAAAATACCCACTGACTGTCTTCTTTTCCCCTATTTTCTTTTCTTTTCTTTCTTGGTCTTTTTGCATGCAATCATATCTACGTTTCTTTCCTTTCTTTACCTTGGTATTCTCGGATATGGAGACCATGAGCATTCCGAGAAAGTTGGGAACTTGATAAAGGTTGTGTAAAACAGGTTTTCTTGGAGTTAAATAGATGCAGAGATTACCATAGTTCTTGTGGGTTCTTAGTTTATGGCATCGCTCATTCCACCTGGACGGAAATTCTCACCAATTCCACCCGGATGTCTCACAGCCTCAATTCTATCCGGCCAACATCCCACTTTCTCCGGATGTCTCACAGCCGCAATCCTATCCGGCCGACATCCCACTCTCTACGGATGTCTCACAGCCATAATTCTATCCGGTCGACATCCCACTCTCTCCGAATGTCTCACAACTGCAATCCTATCCGGCCGATATCTCACTTTCTCCAGATGTCTCATAGCCGCAATCCTATCCGGCCAACATCCCACTCTCTCCGGATGTCTCACAGTCGCAATTCTATCCGGCCGACATCTCACTCTCTCTGGATGTCTCACAGCTGCAATTCTATCCGGCCGATATCTCACTTTCTCCGGATGTCTCACAGGTGCAATTCTATCTGGCCAACATCCCATTTTCTCCGGATGTCTCATAGGCGCAATTCTATCCGGCCGATATCCCACTCTCTCCGGATATCTCACAACCGCAATTCTATCCGGCCGACGTTCCACCTTCTCCGGATATTTCACATCCGGCTTCCCCGGATGGAAGAGGAGGACGATTCAACTTCCCTGGGCAGACATGTCCAGATCCTTCGATAACGCTCATCCGGATAGCATCTGTGGCCAACGATTCACTCTCCACCCGGATAGCTTGGCTTGTCAGATACTCGCGATTCGCCGGATCCATTTCCACCCGTAATAAAAAAGCAAACTCCGACAATACTGCTGAACCAAGTCTCGGTGGTGGGAAATAACACAAAATGCAGGAAATACAACAATGCAGAAAATTGGAAATTCTGAACCTTCAATTCAGTATTTGACTTTTGTTGAGGAGAATCTAATTGAGCTTATGAATCAAGATGTCTTTTAAGTTGAATCATTTAACAGTTGAACACTCTTGCAGTGAATTGGTCCCTTCTATCCAGAATTTCCCGGCCTCACTTCATGGCAACCTTGCTATACACACCTTCTCCCCTATTCGCTTCTTTGATTGGGAACTTATCATTTTAAGTTGAATTTTTGAACCATTGTTCAACTAAACATTCTCAACTCTGAAAAATTCATCTTTAGACCTTCTCTAGGCAATAAAATCCAGACTTCAACACCCTTTTGCTGCCATTTTCCTTCTGGCACGCTTTTTCACTATTTTATTTGATTTTCAACTGATTTTCTTGATTTTCCCAAACATGAACAAACCTCATGATTCCAAACAATGGAATTCATTGAATCAATTCGTGCAAAAGTAGTATGGACTTTGGTGGGTGGTCCTACATTCTTGATATCTTCACTAATATTGATTTTAAAGATGATTGTTTGGTATTTAATTGATTTTTGATTCTTCTTGATGATATACATGAATTTGTTTCGTATTTATTGTTGAGATGCTCTTGATTCCCATAGAGGAGTACTAGCTTGCTATCTAGGTACGCTCTCTTCTCATCTATTTTTTAGAACTCTATGGACTTGTATGCCATTAATGACCATATCCATAATTGATGTGATTCTTGGATGACTTGATATATGCCTGACTTGCTTGAATGAAACAAATGTTGTGTGCTACATTTCTACACTAACTTTTATGTTTTATGATAGCGCTTGAAGAGTGGTTTAGGTACGCACCCTAACTCTCCTTTATTGCAATTTGATTGTGTTTGGCATACCACTCTTTAAAATCACCTAGCCTATTTAGGTATCTATAATTAACTAATTAATTGCCACACTTCCCTTAACTTTGTCAATAGAGACCTTTAGAGGGCTTAGAGGGGTGCTACCTTTTAAAGGTACCTTCCCAATAGGTAACCTGATCCCCGGACTTAGACTCGGGTTTTTCAAAGACATGCTTTTTCCAAAAATTATGGAGTCACATTTTAGGGTTTTTCTTTCTTGTTTTATTTTCCATTTAAAATAAAAATAAAATAAGTGGCGGCTCCAACTTTTTTCCAAAAATTAATTTTTCACAAATAAAAAGCGAGTCTCGCCGATCGAGTGGGGCGCACGTGAAAAATGCGGGTCCACAGCCCAACTTTACTTAGATGATCAACATGATACGCCTAATGTATTTTTTTCTGAGATAGATGTTGGATCTTTAGTGCAGTTCTCTAATGCATTGTTGCAGAATTTCTTGAATTTCTGAAGGTCAAATTCTGCAAGTAAACAAATGAGAAGTTTCTTACTCAGTTGATAATTAGATAATGTGTTGCATTGGATCAGCAAAGACTTAGTAGTTCTTAGTTATTCCTTCATCATTGCTGCTGAAGGCTTACATTTAGAGGGTGAGAAATGAATTGAACGAAAGATTCTGCAACAAGTTTGAAGTAGTATAAATGCGATAATTCTTCTTAGTTCTTTAGTAGCCTTGTGCGACTATATCTTGAACCAGAGATTCCTTCTTTGACCTATAAGAGTATTTCTACACTGATCCGTCTCTGAGTTGCTTATAGGATGTTCTACACTCGATCTTTATGGCAATCTATGCATTGTTATTGTTGTCCAACAATGGGTTTAATATGTTTTCTGAATAAGACTCTAAATCTTGTCCATAAAAAAAGTATTGGTGTCACTCTCTTACACATTATCCTTGAAAATTAATGGTGGATTTAGCTAAACTAGTGAGAAAATTTGTTTATTTTCTATAGTGTTTTTCTATGAGTTATCAACTGAAGGCATATGACATACATTCATCTATGTGTTCTTCATTCTTTTCTTAAACAAGACAAAGAGTCGTAATCCGTTGAAATATGTGCCTTGTGCTACAAGAAGAATGGATAAGTATACAATAATCAAGGAAGTTGGTGATAGGACATTTGGAAGTGTTTAGCGAGCAATAAATAAGCAGATTGGTGAAGTTGTTGCTTTAAAAAAGATGAAAAGAAAATATTATTCTTGGGAAGAATGTTTAAATCTGAAAGAAGTCAAGTCATTGAGAAAGATGAACCACCCAAACATTGTGAAACTCAAGGAAGTCTTTAGGAAAAATGATATTTTGTACTTTGTGTTTGAATACATGGAATGCAACCTTTACCAACTTATGAAAGATCGATTGAAGCTTTTTTTCGAAACTGAAGTTTGAAATTGGTGTTTTCAAGTGTTCCAAGGTCTTGCTTACATGCACAGGCGTGGATATTTTCATCACAACCTCAAGCTAGAGAACTTGTTGGTTACCAAAGATGTAACAAAAATTATTGATTTTGGTCTTGGTCGAGAGATCAATTCTCAACCACCATACATAGAATAAGTCTCTACGCGTTGGTATCAAGTTCTAGAGGTTCTACTTCAATCATCCACATTGGGTTTTGCAATTGATATGTGGGCAATAGGTGCTATCATGGCTTAATTGTTTGCTCTCCATCATCTCTTTCTAGGATCGAGTGAAGAAGATGAAATTTACAAAATATGCAATGTTATACGTAGTCCAACTTGGAATTCATTGACCAAGGGACTTAAACTTGCTAATGCTATTAACTACCAATTCCCACAATTTTCTAGTGTTCATCTCTATGTATTGATACCATCTGCAAGTGAGGATGCAATTAGCCTTATTACTTGACTTTGTTCATGGGATCCCTGCAAGAGGCCAATAGCCTTGGAGGCTCTTTAGCATCATTTCTTTAAGAGTAGCTTTTATATCCCACCATCCCTTCATCCTCAAACTGCTGTGACTAGGACACCTCCATCTAGTAAAAAAATGGAGCTTTGGAGCAGAAATGTGCTAGGAGGTGTTCAACGCAAGTTGGAAATGAATAATCACAATGTTTATGAGAATGATAAATCCTTGAAGATGACAACAAACTGCCACTTTGAGGACACCTCAGGATTTTCTTTTAGAACATACAACATATAAAGCATCAAATTGGAAGGATTAAGAGCATTCTAACACTAGCCCCTCTTACACAGTGGAATGTATGTTCTCTTTTTTAAACTCTAGTTTTAGTTTAGTTTAATTTGTTCTATTAGTTTAGGTCCATTTATGATTTTTCATCATTAATTCCATCGATCCTTGGTGTTATAGTTCATGCTTTGATTTGGTTTGATCCCACTCTTTTAGTTTGATTATTTCTTATATTTTTGGTAAATAGGCTTCTAACTGATGCAATTTTTATTTTGAAATTTGTCTTCATTTATCATAATTCGTTTTAGTTAGTTTAGAATTTTTCATTATAGTACATTGTTTTTTTGTATCTGTAAATTGGAATCTAACAACTTAGAAACCCTTTAAATTTTTCTAACTATTCTATGATATTCTAAACTCCTTGAACTTGATTTTAGAATCTTTCTTGGGTCAAATATGGTTTTTCAATTATGAGATATAAATCAATTTTTCAGAAGGTTCAGTTTTCACTCAATTTTTGACACTCACTCTTGTTTTACAAAATTAAATTACTAAATGATCCTTTTAATTTATCTGAACATTTTTATTTTAATCTAGACTTCTTAAATTAAAATTTTGATTTATAAAATATTAATAAATAATTTTTGAAATAAAAGATATAATTTTTTATTCTTGCACCCACTACATGAGTGCTTTTCTAGAGCTGAGATATGTTTATTTATTTTTAAATGTGTTATGAATGTGTTATCTCCTGAGATTATTTTTAATATCAAACACATTAAGATAGTTGTGTGAATTTTCATATGATTTTAGGACATCTATAAGTTAATTGTAAAAATCAATTGTTGAATACCTTTAAAAAATGCTATATTTTGGACCTATTATCATCATCATGAAATCTGGTACTAAATGTGGGCTGGTTAATTAATTTGGTCACTTAGATGATAAACTAAACATATAGGAGATGTTCTCTAAAAATTTTCGTGATAAAACTTAACTTCTAGGTATTTGTTTTAGATTTATATTGTATAGTCTTCTATTCTAATTGTTTGTTGACTTTTTTTTTTCTATGAAATAACCTCTTTGTGAATAAATTTGATATTGATTGGAATATAATTGATTAATTTGGCCTATTGGATGTTTATCTAGACATGTTAAAGATGTTACCTAATTTTTATTTGGTGAGATAACCTTTCTTGATATTTATTTGAAGTTTATTTTGTGAACCGATATTCTACCCTTTTAATAATATTTCTTTGGCTTTTGATAATTTAGTCACTTTTGATCATACTTGTGAACTTTCCTTGACTTGAGACATGCTAAGTGTATATATATAGGTTTAGTTATTTTTTATTTATTATTCTTTAATCTTATCATTATTATTCATGAATTAACATCATTTTTATAGAATCACTAACGCTTGCTACACAGGTATGCTCTCTATCTTCCCATTCTAAGTGTTTATATATAGGTTTAGTTATTTTATTTATTTATTATTCTTTAATATTGTCATTATTATTGGTGAATTAACCTCATTTTTATAGAATCATGCTTGCTACATAGGTACGGTATCTACCTTCCTATTTTAAAGTTCCATGAATATATATGTCATTAAGAACTATATCCTCGTTTGATATTGACTTTGGGTGGCTTGATGTTCATTTTGTTTCCTTTGATAAAAAGCATGTTGAGTAATATAATACTTGAACCAACTTTTATGTTTTATGATAACATTTAAGTTATAGATCTAGGTATGCATATTATCCTTTCTTTATGATAGTGGTTTGAATCCTTGTTTTCCATGTTAGAATTAGTAAAGTTTTTTAAATCACCTTAACTTATCTAGGTATTCATAATCAATTGATTAATTGTCATATTTCCCTCAACTAAGTTAGTAGAGACCTTGTTAGGGCTTAGAGGGGTGCTACCTCTTTGGAGGTACCTTCCTGATAGGTAACTTGATCCTTGGACCCATACTTAGGTTTTTTGTACACAACTTTTCTGAAGAAAAAAAAATTAGGAGTTCTTTTAGGGGTTTTGTTCTTACTTGTTTTCCCCTTTAAAAATAAATAAACTCATTTATAGGCTTAGCTCAGTACCTGGAGGCTTTCATGCCGACCACAACCCAGAGTTATTTATAGCATCTATAGGGTTGACCTCATGCCTCAAAGTTGTTCATGTCATTCATAGCTATGAGTTGTTTATAGCATCTAGTGCATTGACCTTATGACCCAAATTCATTCATGTCAACCACAACCCTAAGTTGTTCATCCCATTTAGAGCTCTAAGCTCAAGACTCCGAGTCTTTCATGTCAACCATAGCCCAAAGTTATTTATAGCATCTAAAGCCCTTAGCACATGACCTAGAGTAGCTCATGTCATCCAATGCCCTGAGTTGTTAATAGCATTAAGAGCCCTGAGCTCATGACTTGGAGTCTTTAATATCATCAACAACCCTAAGTTGTTCATAGCATTTAGAGCCTTCAGTTCACGACCTAGAGTCGTTCATGTCAACCATAACCTAAATTTGTTCATAACATCTAGAGCCTTGAGCACACGACTTAGAGTAGCTAATGTCGTCTATATCCTGAAGTTGTTGATAACATTTAGAACCTTAACCTCATGACTAGGAGTCTTTAATGTCATCGAGAACGCTGAGTTCTTCATAGCATATAGAGCCTTGAGCTCATGACTTGGAGTCGTTCATGTCAACCATAGCTTAGAGTTATTCATAGAATCTAGAGCCTTAGGCTCACGACCTAGAGTAACAAATTTCATCCACAACCATTAGCTGTTGATAGCTTTTAACGCCCTCAGCTAACAACCTAGAGTCATTCATGTCATCCATAACCCTGAGTTGTTCATAGCATCGAAAGCCCTGAGCTCATAACCCCAAGTTGTTCATGTTAACTAGAGTAGAGAGTTGTTCATAGCATTTAGAGCCTTAAGCTCACGACCTAGAGTCATTCATGCTATCCATAACCCTAAGTTGTTCATAAAATATAGAGGCCTTAGTTGATGTATTAGAGTCATTAATGTCATCCATAGCCCTGAGCTCACGACCCAGAGTTGTTCATGTCAACCACAACAAAGAGTTGGTCATAGCATCTAGAGCCCTAAGCTCACGACCTAGGGTCATTCATGTCATCCTCAACCTTGATTTATTCTTAGCATTTACAGCCTTGAGCTCATGACTTAGAGCCTTTTGTGTCATTGACAGCCCTGAGCTTTTCATAGAATCTAGATCCTTGAGCTCATAACTTAGAGTTGTTAACATAAACCACAACCTTGAGTTGTTCATAGCCTCTAGAGCCTTAAGCTCATGACCCAAAGTAGCTAATTTCATCCACAACCCTAAGATGTTCATAGAATCTAAAGCCATGAGCTCACTACCCAAATTCTTTCTTGTCAATCCTGGCTTAGAGCCGTTAAAAGCATCTAAAGCCATGAGCTCACGACTTAGTATAGCTTATGTCATCCACAACCTTGAGCTGTTCATAGCATCTAAAGACTTGTGCTCATGACTTGGAGTCGTTCATGTCAACCATAACCCTGAGTTGTTCATAGTATCTAAAGCCTTGAGCTCAAGACCTAGAGTCGTTCTTGTCATCCACAACATTAAGGTGTTCATAGCATCTAGACCTCTGAGCTCATGACATGGAATTTTTCATGTCATCACCGGCCTTGAGCTATTCATAGTATCTAAAGGCCTAACTCATGACCTAGAGTCATTCATGTCATCCACAACCCTAAGTTGTTCATAGCATCTACAGCCTTGAGCTCATGACACATAGTCATTTATGTCAACCCTAGCGAAGCGTTGATCATAGCATCTAGAGCCCTAGACTCATAACCCAAAGTCGTTCATGTCATCCACAAGCTTAAGTTATTCATAGCACCTTGAGCCCTAAGCTTAAGACGTAAATTCTTTCTTGGCTTCCACAACCTTGAGTTGTTCATAGCACCTACAACCTTGAGCTAAAGACTTGGAGTCATTAATGTCAAGCATTGCCTAAATCTGTTTATAGCATCTAAAACCCTAAGCTCATGACCTAGAGTAGCCGAAGTCACTCATAGCACTAAGATGTTCATAGCATCTAGAGACCTGAGCTCATGACCTAAAGTAGCTCATGTCATCCATAACCTTGAGCTGTTCATAGCATCTAGAGCCTTGAGCTCACAACCTAGAGTCATTCATGTCAACCATAACCCTAAGCTGTTCATAGTATCTAAAG
Source organism: Vitis vinifera (assembly GCF_030704535.1). Taxonomy (NCBI): domain Eukaryota; kingdom Viridiplantae; phylum Streptophyta; class Magnoliopsida; order Vitales; family Vitaceae; genus Vitis; species Vitis vinifera. Next base: position 11,564,007 of record NC_081817.1, read on the forward strand.
GCCTGAGGTCATGACCCAGAGTCGTTCATGTTAAACACAATGTAAAGTTATTCATAGTGTCTAGAGTCATTAGCTCATGACCGAGAGTAGCTCAGGTCATCCACAACCTTGAGCTATTCATAGGACCAAAAGCCTTGAGCTCACGACCTGAAGTCATTAATGTCAACCACTGCCTTGAGTTGTTCATAGTATCTCGAGCCTTAAAATCACGACCCCGAGTCATTCATGTCATACACAACTCTAAGTTGTTCATAACAACTAAAGCCTTAACCTCACAACTTGGACTATTTTGTGTCATTGACAGCCTTGAGTTATTTATAATATCTACAACCCTAAGCTCACGCCCAGGATTCGTTCATGTCAACCCCAGTTTAGAGCTATTCATAGCAGCTGAAGCCCTAAGCTCATGACCTAGAGTCATTCATGTCAACCAAAACCCTGAGCTCATGACACAGAGTAGCTCATGTCATCTCTAGTCCTCTATTGTTCATAGCATTTTAAGTTGTGAGCTCACGACCCAAAGTCGTACATCTAAAGTTATGAATTGGTCATTCATCTCATCCATATCCTTAATGTTTTCATAGCATCTAAAGCCTTGAACTCATGACCTTGAGTCTTCCATGTCATTGTCATATCAAAGTTGTTCATAGCATGTAGAGGCCTTGAGCTCATGACTTAGAGTCGTTCATGTCATCAACATCCCTGAGATCTTCATAGAATCTAGAGCTAATACAGTAGCTCATGTCATCTAAAGCCCTAAGTTGTTCATAGTATCTAGAGCCTTAAGCTCAGGACCTGCAATTGTTCATGTCGACCATCGCCCTAAGCTATTCATAGTACCTAAAGCCTTAAGGTCATGACTCAAAGTTGCTCAAGTTAAACACAACCTAACTGTTCATAGCATCTGGAGCCTTCAGCTCATGATTGAGACTAACTCATGTCATCCATAACCCTAAGCTATTCATAGCATCTAAAGCCTTAAGCTCACGACTCAGAGTCATTAATATCAACCACCGCCCCGAGATATTCAAAGTATCTAGAGCCTAAAGATCATGACCCTGAGTCATTCATGTCATACACAACCCTGAGTTGTTCATAGCATCTAGAGCCTTAAGCTCATGACCCAGAGTCTTTAATGTCATCGACAACCTTAAGTTGTTCACAGTGCTTAGGGCCTTGAGCTCATGATCAGTAGTCGATCATGTCCACTGATTCGTGGCCACTTGGTGTATCAGTTGATTCATGTCCAGCTGGTGTTCCTTGATTGAGGGAGTAATCAACAAAATTTATAACCTATTACACCATGAACTAGGGTAGCAAAGACAAAGCTACTATAACATAGTGACTCTAGGATCGTTCACTGGGAAGGGTTTTCAATTCATAAATGATACCAATTCAAAGTGAATTGGTGTTTTTTCATTTCAAGGTTAGCTTAAGAAATAAAACACAAACTTTGATTGAAAATGGTTTAGGTTTAAGCTAACGGCAAAAGAAGTAATGGAAATTACTTATGAAGAAAAACATTCCTTAGAGGTTTAGGTTCACAAGGGAGGTTCCTTATGCAAAAACAGAGCCCCGGTCACTTGGTTCATTTCCTCGCATTAGAGAATTAACATATAGTCAATTCTCTAACCGGTGTTGTACAGATGCATCCTTTAAATGGATTTCAGCTCTAATTCTCTCTCACTGATGCAACTTGCAATGGCTCGTGCCTCTCACCTAGCATTTGTCATTCAAGGTGATCTTTAACTTTGGACTTCCCTTCTCAAGCTCGCAAGAGATAACTAATGGATGTCTCCTCGGAGTCCAAAAGCTTATCAAGTGTTGGCAATTCTAGAAAATCCTACCATCAAGTCACTTCCCAAAAGCTTGCAAGAGGTAAACTAGTGCATCTCCATGGACGGAGATCACTTGCCTTACCAAGTGTTGGCTCAAGTGAATTGAAGGTGTTTTAAGTTAACTAAAAACATAAAAATCATTAAAGGATCACACTTTCTCTTCATTAATGGCTGAAACCACAAAGCTACTAATTCTTGCACTTGGAACCTTTCCCGGCAACCTTAACTCCAAGGAACTAAAAGTCTAGCCACTCATTCTCTGAGGAAACATCCTCAGAGATTGTTTGGCTAGTAAGAAAATACAATAAAAAATGAGAAGGTATAGCAGAGCAAAGCTCTGTATTTTTCTTCCTTTGAAAAATATACAAAAGATGCGTCGTCTCTCTAAGAACAGGCTCCCGAGAGATATTTATATGAAAATTACAATAATAATATATATAAGGTTATTCATCCTTTTTTCAAACTTAATAACTAAGGAATCCTATAATTGGTGGGTTACAAGGAGAGTTTGGGGATTTAGACATCAAATATCTAAAGCAAAATATCTCAAAATGTCGGTCGCAAATATCGGGAAGCTTTAGGAGAACACAGCGGCACTGTGCAAAATGGCTGCGAAACTCTCCGGGTAAGCGCTATCAGAGGATCCGGATATTTTTGACCGGGGAAGTTGAAACGCCCTCCTCTCCCATCCGGCGTCAAGCGCCGGATGCGACATATCCGGAGAAGGTGCCGGATGTGAAATATCCAGATGGAATGTTGGCAGAGAAAAATTCCGAATGTGAGACATCCGGGTGGAATGTCGGTGGAGCAGAATTCCGGATGTGTTGTCTGGATCATTGGCTAAAGTGCACAAGCTTTGCTACGTCATTCCGACAGCCTGCCACCTATCCGGATTTGCTTATGGCAAAGGACTTCAAAGCTTCGGTTCTTCATGTTTCTGAGCTTTCCATTACTTTGCCATGGATTCCAAAGAACTCTCCTCAATCTCAGATTGCTTTGGTGATCAAAAAGCTATCAAAACACCAAAACTTAACATAATTTGATTAGAATTGATTGCAAGGGTCCTTAATATGTTAATTGGGTTAAAAGGTGATAACTACTACTCAAAAGTGTTTAAAAGAGTTAATTACAAGCTATGAAATAGCACTTTTTGAGTAGTAATCATCCACCCCAACTCAGAGTTGTTCATAGCATCTAGAACCCTAAGCTTAGGACCCATAGTCATTCAAGTCAACCAAATCCTAGAGTTGTTCATAATATCAATAGCCCTGAGCTCACGACCGAGAGTAGCTCATATCATCAACAACCTTCTATTGTTCATAGCATCTAGAGCTGTGAGCTCATGACCTAAAGTCATTCATGTCAACCACAACCTTGACTTTTTCATAGTATCCAGGGCCTTGAGCTCACAACCTAGAGTCATTCATTTCATCCGCAACCATAATCTATTCATAATATCTAGAGCCTTGAGCTCATGACCTAGAGTCTTTCATGTCATTGTTAGCCTTCAGCTATTCATAGCATATAGAGGCCTCCAACTCATGATCCAGAGTCATTCATGTCATCCATAGCCTTAAGATCTTCATAGCATAAAGAGTTGTGAGATCACAACCTAGAGTATCTCATGTCATCCATAGTCATGAGTTGTTCATAGCATTTAGAGATATGAGCTCACGACCCATAGTCATTCATGTCAACCAAGGCCTTGAGTTGTTCATAATATCTAGAGCCCTGAGCTCATGACCTAGAGTCATTCATGTCATCCACAACAACAACTTGTTCATTAGACTCATGACCTAGAGTCTCTCATGTGATTGATAACCTTGGGCTCTTCTTAGCATCTAAAGGCCTAAGCTCATGACTTGGAGTAATTCATGTCATCCATAACCTTGAGTTGTTCATAGAATCTAGAGTCATGAACTCATGACACAGAGTAATTCATGTCAACCCCAACAAAGAGTTGCTCATAACGTTTAAAGCCCTAAGCTCATGACCTGAAGTAGCTCATGTCATTGATAGCCTTAAGTCGTTTATAGCATCTAGAACATTAAACTCATGACCTGGAATCATTCATGTCAACCACAACCCTGAGCATTGGAAGCCCTGAGCTCATAACCTAGAATCATTCATGTCAATCACAAAAAAGAGCTGTTCATAGCATCTAGAGCCTTGAGCTCATGACCTAGAGTCATTTATGTCATCCACAACCTTGTGCTACTCATAGTATCTAGAGGCTTGAGCTCATCATTTGGAGTCATTCATGTCATCCACAACCTTAAGTTGTTCACAGGATCGAAACCTCAGAGCTCTTGACACAAAGTTGTTCATATCAACCATTGTAGAAAGTTATTCATAGCATCTATAGCCTTCAGCTCATGACCCAGAGTCCTTTATGTCATCCATAACCCTCAGGTGTTCATAGCATCTAGAGCATTGAGCTCATGACTCAAATTCTTTTGTGTCATTGCCAACCTTGAGTTGTTCAAAGCATCTACAACCCTTAGCTTACGAGTCGGAGTCGTTCATATCAACCACAACCCAAGGTTGTTCATAGCATCTAGTTCTTAGAGCTCATGACTTAGAGAAACTCATGTCATCCACAACCCTGAGTTGTTCATAGCATGTAAAGCCTTGGGCTCTCAGTACGGAGTCGTTCATGTCAACCATAGGCTTGAGTTGCTCATAGTATCTAAAGCCTTGAGCTCACGACCTAGAGTTGTCCATGTTGCACTAAGTTGTTCAGAGCGTCTAGAGCCCTGAGCATATGAGCTAGAGTCTTTCATGTGATCGACAACCTTGAGATGTTCATAGCCTCTAGAGACCTATGCTCATGACCTAGAGTCATTCATGTCATCCACAACCCTGAGTTGTTCATCAAATCTTAAACCATGAGCTCATGACACAAAGTCATTCATGTCAACCACAACCAAGAGTTGTTCAAAGCATTTAAAGCCCTATGCTCATGACCCAGAATCGACCAGGTCGTCCACAACCTTGAGATGTTCATAGCATCTAGAGGCCTGAGCTCATAACCTGAAGTAGCTTATGTCATCAACAACCTTGAGCTCATTTCCCAAAGTTGTTCATGTCATTCACAACACTAAGTTGTTCATGATATCTAGAGCCCTGAGCTCATGACTTGGAATCGTTCATGTGATTGACAACCTTGAGTTGTTCATAGCATCTAGAGGCTTGAGTTCATGACCTAGAGTCATTCATGTCATCCATAACCCTGAGTTGTTCATAGATTCTAGAGCCATGCGCTCAGAACGTGGAGTCATTTATGTGAACCATGACTAAGAGTTGTTTATAGCATCTAGAGCCATGAGCTCACGACCTAGAGTCACCTAGGATATCTATAGCCCTAAGATGTTCATAGCAACTAGAGCCCTGAGCTAACGACCCAGAGTAGCTCTTGTCATCTATATCCTTGAGTTATTCATAGATTCTAAAGCCCTGAGCTCATGACCTGGAGTCGTTCATGTCATCCATAACCAGGAGAAATTTATAGCATCTAGAGGCCTAAGGTTATGACTTGGAATCGTTCCTCTGATCCACAACCTTGAGCTATTTATAGCATCAAAAACCTTGAGCTCATGACCCAAAGTCATTCATGTCAACCACAGTAGATAGTTGTTCATGGCATCTAAAGCCCTAAGTTCACGACCTAGAGTCATTCATGTCATCCACAATCCTAAGCTATTCATAGCATCTATAGCCCTAAGTTCACGACTCGGAGTCTTTCGTGTCATTGACACCCCTAAGCTATTCATAGGATCTAGAGCCTTGAGGTCACAATCTAGAGTAGCTAATGTCATCCACAGCCTTAATCTATTCATAGCATTTAGATCCCTAAGGTCACCACCCGGAGTCATTCATGTCAACCATAACCCTGAACTAATCATACTATCTAAAGCCCTAAGCTCATGACCCAAAGTCTTTCATGTTAAACACCACCCAGAGTTTTTCATAGCATCTAGATCTTTTAGCTCATAACCAAAAGTAAGTCATGTCATCCATAACCCTGAGTTATTCATAGAATCTAAAGCCCTGAGCTCACAACCAGGTGTCATTCAAGTCAACCATTTCCATAAGTTGTTCATAGTATCTTGAGCCTTGAGGTCACAAGCCTAAGTCGTTCATGTCATCCACAACTGTGAGTTGTTCATAGCATCTAGAGCCTTAAGCTTACCACATAGGGCTTTTGATGATATGAAAGACTTCAAGTGTTGTTCATGTCAACCTCATCCCAGAACTATTCATAACATCTAGAGCCTTGATTACTACTCAGAAAGTGTTATTTTATAGCTTGTAATTAACTCTTTTAAACACTTTTGAGTAGTAGTTATTACCTTTTAACTCAATTGGCATGTTAAGGACCTTTGCAATCAATTCTAATCAAATTGTGTTAAGTTTTGGTGTTTTGATAGCTTTTTGATCACCAAAGCAATCCAAGATTGAGGAGAGTTCTTTGGAATCCATGGCAAAGCAATGGAAAGCTCAGAAACATGAAGAACCGAAGCTTTGAAGTCCTTTGCCATAAGCAAATCCGGAATGCAAGGAGGGGAAGCAAAGAGAAATCTGCCATGAAGCATTCTTGATGACAGTCATTTCAGCCACTTTTGGAGCACTTTCTGAAGTCCAATTTATGCATACTATATTTAGTTTCGAAGCTCAGGAAGTCAACAATCCAATGCTTCAAATGGTACATGATTCGGAGTTGAAATGAAGGAGTTACATCCATTGCAAGAAGATCACTCCAAGCTGAAGGCAGAATGTTGCACGGCTGCGAAATCAACTTTTGGCTATGAAAATGTTGTCCTTTTGCTGCGAAAATTTTGCAGCCATTTTGCACGGTGCTGAGGTGTTCTCCTGAAGCTTCCTAACCAACATTTTGAGATATTTTTGCTTTAGATATTTGATGTCTAAATCCCCAAACTCTCCTTATAACCCACCTATCATAGGATTCCTTAGTCTTTAATCAAGAACAAAGGGTGAATAACCTCTTATATAGTTTTGTAATTTTCTTTACATAAGAATATAATCGGATCTTGGGAGCTTGTTCTTGGAGACAACCTTTTGTATAAGTAAGAAATATATTTTACAGAGCACTTGCTCTATTTTTCCTTCATATTTTTGTTCTCTCGTTATTTTTCTTACTAGCGAATCAAACTCTGAGGATTTTTCCTCAGAGGATGAGTGACTAGGCTCTTCGTCTCTTGGAGTGAAGAAATCCGGGTAAGTTTCCACATGCATAAATTGGAAGTTTTGTTGTTTTAGTTTTTAATGAAGAGAAAGTGTGACCCATTAATGGTTTTTATCTTTTTAGTTAACTTAAAACGCCTTTAAATCACCTGGGCCAACACTTGGTAAGGCAAGTGATCTCCGTCCATTGAGATGCACTAGTTTACCTCTTGCGAGCCTTTGGGAGATGGTTTAAAGGTAGGATTTTCTAGAATAGCCAACACTTGGTAAGCTTTTGGACTCCAAGGAGACATCCATTAGTTATCTCTTGTGAGCTTTTGATGGGTAATCCAAGGTTAAGGATCATCTTGGATGGCAAATGCTATGTGAGAGGCATGAGCCATTGCAAGATGCATCAGTGAGAGGGATTTAGTGTTTGAACCCATTAATGGGAAGCATCTGTACCACACCGGTTAAAGAATTAACTATATGTTAATTCTCTAATGCGAGGAAAAGAAACAAGTGACCGGAACTCCCTTTTTGTACAAGGAACCTGAGCCTAGTGATCTGAAACTCTAAGAAACACTTTTCTTTGTAATTAAAATCAGTTATTATTTTTGGTTAGATTAAAACCAACCTTTTCCACCAAAGATTATGTTTTCTTTTAAAGCTAACCTTGAAATGAAAAAACACCAATTCATCTTTGAAGTAATATCAATTGTGGAGTGAAAACCCATCCCAGTGAACGACCCTAGAGCCACTATGCTATGCTAGCTAAGGTTATCCTAGTACATGGTGTAATAGGTTATAAATTTTGTTGATTACTCCCTGAGGACCAAAATCAAGGGACACCAGTTGGACACGAATCAAAGGGCACCACTATCAGGGACCATTGAGAGGACATGAATCAGCTGAGACACCAATTGGGAACGTATCAAGCCTTAAGCTCATGACCTAGAGTAGCTCATGTCAACCACAGCCCCAAGCTGCTCATAGCATCTAGAGCCCTAACCTCATGACCTAAAGTTGTTCATGTCAACCATAACCTAAAGTTATTGAAAACATCTAGAGCCTTTAGCTTATGACCGAGAGTAACTCATGTCATCCACAACCTGGAGATGTTATAAGTAGCTAGAGCCCTCAGCTCATGACACAAAGTCATTTATGTCAACCATAGGCCCGAGTTGTCCATAGTATCTAGGGCCCTTAGCTCATAACCTGAAGTCTTTCATGTTATCCATATTCTTGAGTTGTTCATAGTATCCAGAGCCCTAAACTCATGACCTGGATTCATTCATGTCAAACATAGCCCAAAGTTGTTCATAGCATTTGGAGCCCTAAGCTCCTGACCCATAGTTGCTCATGTCATCCACAACCCTCAGTTTTTCATAGCATCTAAAGCCTTAAGCTCTTGACCTAAAGGGTTTCATGTCAACCATAACCCTGAGCTATTCATAATATCTAGTGCCCTGAGCTCACAACCTGACATCGTTCATGTCAACCACAACCCAGAGTTGTTCACATTATCTAGAGCCTAGAGCTCAAGACCCAGAGAAACTCTGTCAACCACAACCCTCAGTTGTTCATAATATCCAAAGCCTCAAGCTCATAACCTAGAGTTGTTCATGTCATCCATAATACTAAGTTTTTTATAGCATCTAGAGGCCCTTAGCTCATGACTTGGAGTCATTTAAGTCACCCACAACCCTGAGATCTTCATAACATCTAGATTCGTGAGCTCACGACTAGAGTAGCTCATGTCATCCACAACCTAAGTTGTTTATAGCATCTAGAGCCCTGAGCTCATGACCTAAATTCGTTCATGTCAACCATTACCCTGAGCTATTCGTAATATCTAGATCTTTGAGCTCACAATCATAGTCATTCATGTTATACACAACTTATAGATGTGATGGGAAAACCCGGATCTCTCTATTTCCCAAGCTTAGAAAGGTTAGGAACATGGATAACTATCCTAGGCTTTTTCTAAATCCTATGCATTGCAGAAAATAACATTTTAAAACTTTAAAAGGATTCAAAAAGTTCTAACAAAAACCATACCTCATATTTAGATGTTCCTGAATCAAATCCACATGGTGAAGATGAAGATTGCAGAAGTCTCATAAACTCGAAGTCTTCTACCCGATGACTTGAAACTTGATCTTAGCACACTTCCGGTGAGGATGAAAAAAGGGTAGGGGCTATGGCTCTCTATCTCTCTAGATGGTGGAAGACAAGAGTTATGGAAACCCTAACCCCTATGGGGTATTTATAGGGTTCGTAAGTGGGCTTAAGTGACTTGAGCCCATATGGGCTTAGGTCACTTAATCTAGCCCAAAATGGGTTCTAATTGATTAATTGACCCAATAGGCCCTACTAATTAATCAATTAGCCCAATCCAGAGACCTTGTTCACTTACCCCTATGCAAACTTATGTAATTGCTAAAAGGCCCTTATAAACAATAGTGAACCTAATGGCAATCCGACCCTCGTAACCAATGCTAACAGGGTATATGAGCTCAAAGTGGGGACCACTAGGACCTATAGAAATACTTTGGGTCATAAGCTTTGGTTTTTGAGCTCTTCATAGCATCCAGAGCTCTAAGGTCATGATTTGGAGTAGTTCATGTCATCCATAACCTTAAGTTGTGAAGGAAAAAACTCGGATCTCTCCTTTTCCCAAATCTGAATTAGGTTAGCAACATGTATGACTATTATAGGCTTTGGATGATATGAATGATTCTTGGGCATAAGCTCAAGGCTTTAGATGCTATGAACAACTCAGGGTTGTGGATGACATGAGCGAGTCTAGGTTGTGAGCTCAGGGCTTTAGATGATATGAATAGTAGAGGATTATGGATAATATGGACAACTCTGGATCGTAAGTTGAGAGCTCTTGATGCTATAAAGAAATTAGGGCATTAGGTGATATGAACTAATCTAGGTCATGAGCTCAAAGCTCTAAATGCAATGAACAACTTAAGGTTGTGGATGATATCAATGACTCGGGGTCTTATGAGCTCAAACCTCTAGATACTATGAGTAGCTCAAAGCTATTGATGACATGAACGACTATGGGTTGTGAGTTTAAGGTTCTAGATGCTACGAACGGCTCAAAGTTGTGGATGATATCAACGACGTAAGGTCCCAAGAACTTTGGGCTCTAGATGCTATGAGCAACACAAAGATGTGGGTGATATGAATGATTTTCTATTAAGAGGTCAAGCCTCTAAAATGCTATGAACAACTCAAGGCTCTGGATGACATGAACGACTCTGAGTCATTAGCTCAAGGCTTTAGATGCTATGAACAACTCAAGGTTATGGTTGACATGAATGACTATGGGTTGTGAGCTTAGGGCTCTACTTATTATGAACAACTCAAGGTTATGCTTGATATGAACGATTATAGGTCATGTGCTCAAGGCTCTAGATGCTATGAATAGTAGAGGGTTATAGAGGACATGAACAACTCTAAGTCATCTAAGGTAAGGGCTCTAGATTCCATGAAGAACTCAAAGTTATTGAGGATATCATTAATTCTATGTCGTGAGCTCAAGCCTCTAGATGCTATTAACAGCTCAAAGCTATGGATGACATGAATGACTCTTGGTTGTGAGCCCAAACTTCTAGATTATATGAACAACTCAATGTTATGTATGATATCAAGGACTTGGGGTCCCATAAGCTTAAGGCTCTAGATGCTGTGAGTAGCTCGGGTTTGTGGATGACATGAACAATCCTACATCATAAACTCAAGCCTCTAAATGGTATGAATAGCTCAGGGCTGTGGATAACATGAACGACTCTATTTCATGAGCTCAGGGTTCTAGATGTTATGAACAACACAGGATTGTGGTTGACATAAATGACTCCAAGTCTTGAGCTTAGGGCTTTAGATGCTATGAACGGCTCAAGGTTGTGGATGTTATGAACGATTCTATGTCATGAGCTCAAGGCTCTAAATGCTATAAAGAGTAGAGGATTGTAGATGATATGAATAATTTGGGGTCTCGGGAGCTCAAGGCTCTAAATGCTATGAACAACTCTGGGTTATGGATGACATTAACAACTTCAGGTTGTGATCTTAGGGCTTTAGATGCTATAAACAACTTAGGGTTGTGGATGATATGAATGATTATGGGTCATGAGCTCAAGCCTCCAAATGCTATTAACAACACAAAGCTGTGGATGACATGAATGATTCTAGGTTGTGAGCCTAAAAGTCTAGATGCTATGAATAGCTCAAGAGTGTGGATGATATTAATGAATTGTGGTCCTGTAAGCTCAGTGCTCTAGATGCTATGAATAGCTTAGGGTTGGGGATGATATGAATGATTCTGTATCATGAGCCTAAGCCTTTAAATGTTATGAATAGCTCAAGGTTGTGGATAACATGAATGACTATAGGTGATGAGCTCAGGGCTTTAGATGTTAGGAACAGCTCAGGATTGTGGCTAACACTAATGACTCTGGGTCTTAAGATTAGGGATTTAAATGCTATGAACACCTCAGGGTTCTAGATGATATGAATGATTGTAAGTCATGAGCTCAAGGCTCTATATACTATGAATAGTAGAAAACTGTGGATGATATGAATAACTTAGGGTCTAGGTAGCTAAGGGCTCTAGAAGCTATGAACAACTTTTGGGTTGTGAATGAAATGACTCCACCAAGTTTTTCATTGTATTATCTCTCAACCTTGAGAGAATATTGAGCTTGTGCTAAATTTAGCAATGGCTTTGACCTACGGGTGGGACCGTAAGCTAATCATATATTCCCTATGGATTGGGTCACTATTGATGGAAGCCAGTAGTAATAGGCATTCTCAATATAGGCACCATGATATCTCTTAGGATTGAGATAGTGTGTCCCCTTAGGTGATCCTAAGGAGGTGTGTTCATGGAAATTATTGCCATAGTAGTTCATTAAGTGGAACTTAACATAGGCTCCTTCAGAGCTAAGATATGTCAATTGAACACACAATAAGAGGATCTATAACTTAAGGATGGTAAAGGTAGTCATGAAAGGCTAATAGCTTTCACCTTGTTAAACTACGAACATCAGTTCATAGGGAGACCTGAGCACTTGGTGTCTTGTTCTTATTTACATAGGATATTGGAGTTCAGTTGATTTTCTGCAGTGAGATGTTGAATCAACTTTAAAATTAGATTTTGAGGGAAGTCGTATTCTATAGGTCCTAGTGGTTCCCACTTTGAGCTCATATACCTTGTTGGCATGGGTTATGAGGGTCGAATTAGCTCTAAGTTCATTTTTATGTATAATGGTGTTTTGGTAATTACACAAGGTTGCATAAGAACTAATCTAGGTTGTGAGCTTAGGGCTCTAGATGCTATGAACAACTCAAGGTTATGGATGGCATTAACTAAGTTGGGTCGCCCACTCAAGGTTCTAAATGCTATGAAGAGTAGAGGGTTGTGGATGATATGAATGACCTAGAGCCTTGTGAGCTCATAACTCTAGATTTTATGAATAGCTCACTACTGTTGATGGTATGAATGATTCCTCATTATGAGTCCAAGGCTTAAGATGCTATGAACAGCTCAGGGTTGTGGATGACATGAATGACTCTAGGGTGTGAGCTTAAGACTCTAGATGCTATGAATAGCTTAGGGTTGTGGCTTACATGAACAAATCGGGGTCATGAGCTCAAGGCTTTAGATGTTATGAACAACTCAGAGTAGTGGATGATAAGAACAAATCTGGGTTGTGATCTCAAGGATCTACATGCTATGAAGAACTTAAGGTGGTGGATGATTTCGTGCCCAGCTGGTGTATTTCTTGTTGATTGGTGCTCAATCAATTGGTGTACCTTGATTTTGGTCCTCAAATGGGAGTAATCAACAAAATTTATAACCTATTTCACCATGTACTAGGATAGCCTCAGCTAGCATAACATAGTGGCTTTAAGATCATTCACTGGGATGGGTTTTCACTTCATAATTGATATTAGTTAAAGAGCTGAATTGGTGTTTTTTCTTTTCAGGGTTAGCTTTAAAAGAAAACATAATCTTTGGTTGAAAAAGGGTTGGTTTTAAGCTAACCAAAAATAAAGCAATGAAAATTACTTATAAAGAAAAGTGTTTCTTGGAGTTTTTGGATCACTGGGGTCAGGTTCCTAATACAAAAAAAGAGTTCCGATCACTTGAATCTTTTCCTCGCATTAGGGATTTAACATATGGTTATTTCCCGAACTGGTGTGGTACAGATGCTTCCCCTTAATGGGTTCAAACACTAAATTCCTCTCATTGATGCATCTTGCAATGGTTCATACCTCTCACCTAGTATTGGCCATTCAAGGTGATCTTTAACCTTGGATTACCCTTCAAAAGCTAGCAAGAGATAACTAATGGAAGTCTCCTTGGAGTCCAAAAGCTTACCAAGTGTTGGCTATTCTAGAAAATCCTACCTTTAAACCACCTCCCAAAGGCTTGCAAGAGATAAACTAGTGTATCTCAATGGACGGAGACCACTTGCCTTACCAAGTGTTGGCCCATGTGATTTTAAGGCCTTTTAAGTTAACTAAAAACATAAAAACCATTATAAGGTCACACTTTCTCTTCATTAAAAGCTGAAACAACAAAACTTCCAATTCTTACATTCGGCTCCTAATTTGTGCCCAGTTGGTGTACCTTGAGTTTGGTCCTCAGATAGGAGTAATGAACAAAATTTATAACCTATGTCACCATGCACTAGGATAGCCTCAGCTAGCATAGCATAGTAGCTCTAGGATCGTTCACTGGAAAGGGTTTTCAATTCACAACTGATACCAATTCCAAGTTGAATTTGTGCTTTTTCATTTCAAGGTTAGCTTCAAAAGAAAACATAAACTTTGGTTGAAAAAGGATTGGTTTCAAGCTAACGAAAAAGAAAGTAATGGGAATTACTTATAAAGAAAAACGTTTCTTGGAGTTTTAGGATCACTGGGTCAGGCTCCTCATGCAAAAATAGAGTTCCGGTCACTTTGGTTCTTTTCCTCGCATAGGAGAATTAACATATAGTTCATTCTCCAACCAGTGTTGTACAGATGTAGTTTCCATGGATTTCAGCACTAAATCCCTCTCACTGATTCATCTTGCAATGGCTCGTGCCTCTCACCTAGCATTTTCCATTCAAGGTGATCATTAACCTTGGACTTCCCTTCTCAAGCTCGCAAGAGATAACTAATGGATGGAAATTCTAGAAAATCCTACCTTCAAGTCACCTCCTAAAGGCTCGCAAGAGGTAAACTAGTGCATCTCAATGGACGGAATCACTTGCCTTACCAAGTGTTGGCCCAGGTGAATTGAAGGCGTTTTAAGTTAACTAAAAACATAGAAATCATAAACGGGTTACACTTTCTCTTCATTAACAGCTGAAACAACAAAACTCTCAATTCTTGCATTCAGCACCTTACCCAGCTACCTTAGCCCCAAGAGACGAAAAGTCTAGCCACCCATTCTCTGAGGAAACATCCTCAGAGCTTGTTTGGCTAGTAAGAAAAATACAATCAAATTGAGTAGGTAAGGCAGAGCAAAGCTCTGTATTTTACTTCCTTCAAAACTATACAAAAAGTTGTCTCTGAGAACAAGCTCCCGAGATATCTCTGTAATGAAAATTACAAAACAATATATATGAGGTTATTCACCCTTTTCTCTTACTTAATAACTAAGGAATCATATAATTGGTGGATTACAAGGAGAAAATGGGGATTTAGACATCAAATATCTTAAGCAAAAAATCTAAAAATGTCGGTCACAAATATTTGGAAGCACTCAGGAGCATTTCGCAGACGCACAAGATGGTTGCGAAATCATTTCGCAGCCTGCGAAATTGGCCTTCAGCTTGGTGTTATCGGCTTCCAATGGCTCTTACTTCTTCATTTCAACTTCGATTTGTGTACCATTTGAAGCGTTGGATTGCTGACTTCCCGAGCTTTGAAATGACATATAGTATGAATCAAATGGACTCTAGGAACTACTCCAAAAGTGTCAAACAGTTGATGTCTTCTTGGATTCTTCATGTTAGATTTCTCTCTTTGCTTTCATCCTTGCATTCATGATTTGTTTATGGCAAAAGACTATAAAGCTCCAAAGCTTGAATTCTTCACATAAATGAGCTTCCAATTGCCTTGCCATGGATTCCATAGAGCTCTCCTTAATCTTGGATTGCTTTGGTGATCAAATTACTATCAAAAACACCAAAACTTACACAATTTGATTAGAAACGATTGCAAAGGTACTTAATATGTTAATTGAGTTAAAAGGTAATAACTACTACTCAAAAGTGTTCAAAAGAGTTAATTACAAGCTATCAAATAGCCCTTTTTGAGTAGTAATCACTCCCCTCAACCGACATATTGCTAGTCCCTTAGCAATAAAGGAGAGAAAAAAATAAACTAAACAGTAATATACTTTACAAAATCATGCTGATTACTTCAAAAAAATTTAAGTGGCATGATGATCAAACTCTCACATGGGACATTAAAGATATAAAACTCAAATTTCAGCAAGAGTTATCAAATACTTTACCTAATCACAATTCATAAAGAGAAGGTATTATGCAAATTGAAGCTTTAAAATTATTCCTATTTCATAAGGACCCAACCTTACTCTTCCACAAAAATCTAAGTGTTACTTGATAGCTTCCGAATATAGTATGCTAAACTAGTCTCTCCCCCCAACCTAGCTCTTTTTCAACACTTAGCAAACTAACCAAATTCAATAGGCTAAGGACGCACCCTTTTATTTCACAAATTTTTTTTTCATTGTAGGAGTACAAGGCTTAAAGGTATCTTTTTCTAAATTGTCCATGTAACGGGGGTCCATCGATGACTCCCAACCAATTAAGGTTTAGGGCATCAAGCTTTAAGGATCTTTCAACCACTAACTCCTCGAATTTTACCCCGGACTTTTGAGAATGAATTTTAATACCCAAGCACCTACAATATGTTAAACTCCACCTATTCACCCTTGTAACGAGCATTGAGGTCGGTGACTCCCAACAAATGAAGGCTTAGGGCACCAGGTTTTAAAGATTTTCATCATATACCCCTCAGACCTTGCTCGGGTTTCAAGGCAAGCAAACATTTTTTTCTTTCTTTTCTCTTTTTTTTTTTCAAAGGCTCATTGGCTTTTTATAAGGTGTCCCAGCACTATTAAATGAGGTCAAAGGTACCAAGTCTAAATTTTCCTAAGTCAAGAGGGAAATAGTTTTTCATCTTATAATCGGAACCTATTGTGCACAGTGTGTGAATAGCTTAAAGTGGAAGAACTAAGGTTGAATTCAATAGAAATTTCAACAATTCATCAACCTTAATAAGCATAATACAAAATCTAAGTCAAGTAAAAACAAAAATTCGATTTCTCTTATTTTAATTTGAGAATTTTTCCTTAATAACCATGGAGAGTGGAATAAAAACTTTAAAAAAAAATTAAAATTAAACAAAAATAAACTAAATTACCAAAATACTTAGTATTAATAACAAAACTTCCTTCCTCAACTCTTCCCCCAACCAAGCTGAACATTGTCCTCAATGTGGGATGAGCGATTGAAATTACAGGGAGGAAGTGGCACCTCCTAAGTGACATGAAGATCGAATGGAATAGGAGAAACCACATGTTTCAAAAAGAACAAAAGATATGAGTAGAGGAATTAAAATAAAATAATGTTAAGAGTGCTCAAAAATTGATAGATTTGTATTACTTCATGAAAGTACAATATAAAGGACAACAAGTAATACAATCAATCCCAATATATAAAATATCAAAAGCATGGGATTACAAGTGCTAATATAGTAAGAAAATACATAAAGGAAATTATGCAAATGATCAGATAGTAGGAGGATGATGATGGGAAGATGATGGCTCAGGTGGATGTCTCTGCATCTCCTGTAGTCGGCTCCTCAGAGGGCATAGTGTGCTCCACGAAAGGAGGGGCTTGTGATGGCTCTGTGGGCTATGAGAGAATAGGAATGGGGTACTCAGGAGTTGATGGAATACCCAGATGGTGCTGAATCTGCCTCTGGATGGCAGTATGCCGAGTCCGAGTGGCAATAATCTGCTCCTGATGAGCATAAAGAGCTGTCATCTCCTGAGCAAGGTTGCTCTGAGAAGTGGTCAATGTCTGCAAAGTGTGACATAGACCTCTGTACTCGGAAATGGATATGGCAATCCTAGGCACAGATGAAGAAGAGGGCTCTGATGTAGCTGGAATAACAGGGGGAGTCTGTGGTGTGGCAGGAGGAGCAGAGGGTGCAACCTCTGGTATAGGCTCTGTAGATGGCACTGCAGGGGTAGGTGCTCTCATGTCAACTGGTATCTCAACTGGTTGTGGCTTCTCTGGTTGCTCTGGATGTGGAATATCTTGATGCTTTGCTTCAGCTGGGGCTCCCTGGTCTGCACTATAGGTTGTCATACTTGTCCATTTGTCGAGAGTGAATATCTCTCGGCAAATGCGTTTGCGCTCAAGCTGAGGTTCAGATGGATACCCCAAGTGCTCTAGAATCTGACATAGCAATTTGGGGAAGAGAAGTGGAATAGCATCCGCTCTGAGCAGCTTCTTCCTATGGACCTTCTCTTCAAAGTACAGAAGAGCGGCCATAATGAGATGATGAGGGCCAAAGAAGAATCCCTCAGATATCCTGAACAATGCTTCTAGTAAAACTCCTCTCCTTTGCACCCAATGCTGAAGTGGAAAGATGTTATGGCGCAGGAGTGCATCTATGAAAAACATGCTAGGAGGGAGCTCCTTCCTCAACAGATACTGGCGTGTGGATGCTCCTTTGGACAGAATATGAACTATGTCGCTCTGGGTAAGATGAGTCCAGACTCGATAATCCTCTGGACGGGCTGGCTCGTAGGGAATACGCAATGCCTCTGCTATGTGTCTAGCTCCCAGAATACCATGACGTCCGTCTATGGTGAAGTGGATAACAGTAGGATCTCGGACCTGGTGTGTGGTCATGGACTGATAGAAGTCCATTCCTATACGGGGATAGAAAAAATCCCTGGGAGTCAGCAAATGCTCCATATGGTACCTCTGCAGCAGATGGAAGGAGTCCCTGAGCTCGGGCTGAAGTCTGAAAGTGGTTGTGTCAAAGCAGAGCTCAGAGTGGAATGGTCTAGCCTTGCAATCCAAATTACCCTCAATGGGCGGCTGAGTGAGCATGGGATGCCTGATAAGCACCTCAAGAGTCATGCCTGAGGGAATCTGAGACTCTGTGGGTGGCGGCTGAGTGAGCATGGGATGCCTGATAAGCACCTCAGGAGTCATGCCTGAGGGAATCTGAGACTCTGTGGGTGGCGGCTGAGACGGCTGAGGCTCTGATGGAGGCTCTGAAGACGGCTCTAATAAGTCAATTAGCTCTGGCTTTGATACCCTGGCTTTCTTCTTTGGGGGATGGCTACTTGACCTTGTCTGATAGCGCCTCGCTGGAGGACTCAACGGTGCGGCCTCAACCGGAGGTGGGACCACTAGTGGTCGAGGAGGCTCGAACATGGAGCCTTGAACAGGGGTCTCTTTTGGGGCTCTCTTGCGGCTTGACGAAGACGAGGACTTAGCTCCTCGAGTTCTTGCCATGGCTGACTCAGAGAAGATGGGCGAAGGCGCACGCGCGGGTTAGGTTCAGATGGGAGGGCGAAGACGGAAGGTTGCTCTGGTTTGGCTCCTCTCTAACACCTATTTGAAGTTCAAATGACCGGTTTAAAACAAAATGTGGAATTTATAATGTTCTAAAATGGATGCCAAGGGTTGTTTTAATTTTCACAGAGGACGACCGATTTCGCAATGGAGGGTCGATTTCGCAGCAAAGGGGCATTTTCGTAGCCCATTTCGCAGCTGCGAAATGAGGGTGGTGGGCTGCAAAATGGCACTCGTGTGCCAAGAGGTGGTTTTGCAGCTGCGAAAATTTTCGCAGAGGGAGCTATGAGGTTGCGAAATCATTTCGCAGCCAAGGGGTTATTTCGCAGTGGAGGCTTGATTTCACAGCAGCTTCCTTGGGGCTGCAAAAATTGGAGTTTTAAAGCTTTGGGGATTTCGCAGCCCATTTCGCAACTGCGAAATGAAGTGGGGGGCTGCGAAATGGCACTCGTGTGCCAAGAGGTGGTTTTGCAGCTGCGAAAATTTTCGCAGAGGGAGCTATGAGGTTGAGAAAACATTTCGCAGCCAAGGGGCTATTTCGCAGCCAAGGCTTGATTTCGCAGCAGCTTCCTTGGGGCTGCAAAAATTGGAGTTTTAAAGCTTTGGGGATTTCGCAGCCCATTTCACAACTGTGAAATGAAGTGGGGGGCTGCAAAATGGCACTCGTGTGCCAAAGGAGCGTTTCGCAGAGGGGGGCCTTGGGCTGCGAAATCATTTCGCAGCCAAGGGCCATTTTCGCAGGGGCTATTTTTGGCTGCGAAATTTCGCAGACCATTGAATTTTCATGCTTTTGAGCTCCTTTTAGCTCCAAGAGACCTTCTTTCATATTCTTTGCAATTCCTCCTAAATTAGATCATTCAAAAAGATTAAGTTACAAATAAATAACACAACTTAAGACCAAAATTAAAATCAAAAGAATTAATGAAGCTTTTAAATTAATAAAATTTAACAAAAAATATGGACTTTGGTGAAACCAAGCCCATCTAACCCTTTTCTGATTAGGCTTTCTGTGGCTCAAGGAGGTTGATTTCCTCATTTTCTTGTTTGAATGGCTCAATGAATGGCTTGAGACAATGACCATTGACCTTAAAAGTGTCAGTGCTGTTGGAATTCAGTAATTCCACCACTCCATTAAAGTGCACTTGGTGAATAATGACAGGGCCTATCCACCTTGACTTGAGTTTCCTAGGAAAGATATGAAGCCTTGAATCATAGAGTAAGACTTTTTGTCCTTTCTAGAATTCTTTGTTGGAGATTAATTGATCATGCCACCTCTTCATCCTCTGTTTTGCAACTTTGGAATTGATGTAAGCATCATTTCTTAATTCCTCCATCTCATTAAGGTCTAAGCACCTCTTTGCCCCAGCTCTGATCAAGTCCATGTTTAACTTGTTGATTGCACACCAAGCCTTATACTCAACTTCCACAGGGAGATGGCATGCTTTGCCATAGACTAGGCAATAGGGAGACATGCCAAGAATAGTCTTATAAGCTGTTCTATATGCCCATAGTGAATCATGAAGCTTAATAGACCAATCTCTTCTGCTCGTGATCACCACCTTCATCAATATATTCTTGATTTCCCTGTTTGCTAGCTCAACTTGCCCGGAAGTCTGAGGGTGATAAGGTGTAACTACCTTATGCTTCACTCCATACTTGGCTAATAGGGTTTCAAAAGGTCTATTGCAAAAATGAGTACCTCCATCACTGATTATGGCCTTGGGCACCCCAAATCTTGAGAAGATGTTCTCTTTGAGAAACTTGAGAACCACCTTGTGATCATTGTGTTTACAGAGGATTACCTCAACCCATTTAGAAACATAGTCCACCCCCACCAAGATATAAGAGTTACCAAATGACATTGGGAAAGGTCCCATGAAGTCAATGCCCCAAACATCAAAGAGATCAACTATAAGAATGGGGTTCATAGGCATTTGATTCCTTCTTGTTAGCTTCTCGAGCCTTTGGCATCTATCACAGCTCCTACACATGATGTGGGCATCTTTGAAGAGTGATGACCAAGTAAACCCTGATTGCAACACCTTCATGGTTGTTTTCTGAGAGGCAAAGTGGCCTCCACATGCACTTCATGGCAATGGCTGAGGATTTCTTGTTGCTCTTCTTCAGGGACACACTTCCTTATTATTTGATCTGCACAATACTTGAAAAGGAAAGGCTCTTCCCAATAATAAGCATGAATCTTTGCAAAGAAGTGCTTCCTGTCTTGTGCTTTCCACTCACTTGGAACTTCACCAGTAACTAGATAGTTAGCAATATGAGCATACCAAGGAGTTTTTGCTAGCAACATGAGTGATTCCTCAGGAAAATCATCATTAATAGGTAGGACATGGGAATTGTGTGCTATAACTAACCTTGAAAGGTGGTCAGCTACCACATTCTCCACTCCTTTCTTATCTCTGATTTGGAGATCGAACTCTTGTAATAAGAGAATCCATCTAATCAACCTTGATTTTGCATCTTGTTTTGTCAATAAATACTTCAAGGTTGAATGGTCAGTGAAAACAATGATGAAATACCCTACCAGATAAGCACGAAACTTGTCTAAGGCAAACACTACATCTAACAATTCTTTCTGTGTAGTTGTGTAGTTCCTTTGAGCTTCGTTCAATGTCTTGCTTGCATAGTAGATCACATAGGGCTTTCCATCTTCTCTTTGGCCAAGCACAGCTCCTATAGCAAAGTCACTGGCATCACACATTACTTCAAAGGGTAGTTTCCAATTAAGAGCCCTCACTATTGGAGTTGTTGTCAAGAATTGCTTCAGTTGATCAAAACTCTTTTGACATCTTTCATCCCATATAAACTTAGCATCCTTAGCCAAAAGTTCACAAAGAGGTTTTGAAAGATTAGAGAAATCTTTTATAAATCTCCTATAGAACCCTGCATGGCCAAGGAATTACCTTACTCCTTTTACAATAAGTTCCACCTTTGCTTTATCAACTTCAATGCCTTTCTCGGAGATGGTATGGCCAAGGACAATTCCTTGATGTACCATAAAATGGCATTTCTCCCAGTTGAGCACCAAGTCCTTCTCAATGCATCTGTTAAGAACCGCTTCCAAGTTGACTAAGCATTCTTCAAATGTACCTCCATATATGGTGATGTCATCCATGAATACCTCCATAATTCACTCCACCATATCACTAAAGATACTTAGCATACATCTTTGGAATGTTGTAGGTGCATTGCATAAACTAAAAGGCATTCTTCTATAAGCATATGTTCTAAATGGACATGTGAAAGTGGTCTTCTCCTGATCTTTAACATCAATTTCAATTTGAAAATATCCGGAGTACCCATCCAAGAAACAATAGAAAGGATGGCTAGAGACTCTCTCCAAGACTTGATCAATAAGTGGCAATGGAAAATGATATTTCCTTGTCGCAACATTCAATTTTCTATAATCAATACACACCCTCCAACCTAAAGTGAGGCATGTAGTAATTTCTTCTCCTTTTTCATTTTGAACCATAGTAATCCCTGACTTCTTTGGTACCACTTGAGTAGGACTCACCCAAGCGCTGTCAGATATGGGGTAGATAATACTTGCTTGAAGTAGCTTCAGCACTTCAACTCGCACCACCTCTTGCAAATGAGGATTCAATCTTCTTTGAGGTTGACGAATTGGTTTAGCTTCTTCCTCCATATATATATGATGTGTACAAACCAAAGGACTAATGCCTTTCAAGTCAGATATTTGTCATCCTATTGCTTTCTTACACCTCTTGAGAACTTCAAGTAGACACTTCTCCTAAGGACTAGTAAGAGATGAAGATATAACAACAGGGCATTGTTTATTCTCTTCTAGGTATGTGTATTTCAACTCCATGGGCAGAGGCTTTAAATTGAGCTTTGGGGTCTCTTCTTTAGCAGCTTCTTGTGCCTCCTCTTTATTGAACAAAGGTAGAATCTTTTCTCTCCTCCTCCAACCTTGTAGAGTAGCAAGCACATTAGAGGGTTCAGGCAACCCTTCTTCAAGATCCCCAAGACTTTCATTCAACTTGTCTTGCATATTCTGATTACAGTGCTCCTCCACTAGAGTGTCAATAATGCATACCTCCTCTAGACCTTCTTCTTCTTCTGGAGTGATTAGCTTTTTAGACATATGAAAGATATTGAGCTCAAGTGTCATGTTGCCAAAAGTGAGTTGCATGAGTCCATTCCTACAATTGATGATTGCATTTGAAGTAGCAAGGAATGACCTTCCAAGGATGATAGGAACATAATTAGCTTCCTTCACAATAGGGTCCGTATCAAGAACAACAAAATCTACTGGATAGTAGAAATTATCAACTTGAACTAAGACATCTTCAATTATCCCCCTTGGAATTTTCACTGATCTATCTGCTAGAGATAGAGTGATTGATGTTGGCTTCAATTCACCAAGTCCCAATTGCTTATAGACAGAGTATGGTAGCAAATTCACACTTGCTCCCAAGTCTAACAAAGCTTTCTCCACTACCTTTCCTCCAATCATGACTGAAATGGTAGGACATCCCGGATCTTTGTACTTCAAAGGAGACTTGCATTGTATGATAGCACTTACTTGCTCAGTCAAGAAGGCTTTCTTGTTCACATTCAACCCTCTTTTGATAGTACATAAGTCCTTTAGGAATTTTGCATATATTGGAACTTGTTTAATCATATCCAGCAATGGAATATTGACTTTCACTTGTCTCAATACTTCAAGAATTTCTGATGCATTTCTAATCCCCCTTTTCCCATGCAAAGCTTGAGGAAAAGGTGGAGAGGTGTGTTTCTTCAACATTTCTTCCTTAATAAGTACTTTCTCCAGATTTGCATTCATTGTTGAATCATGGCCCTCTTCTCCTTCACTGATATCTTTCTTATTTCCTTTGATTTTCTCCCTCTTCTTTGTCTCTTCTTCTTCTTCCTCTTCAACATGTGGTTTGGGTGTTGGCAACTCAACCTTTTTACCACTCCTTAGAGTGATCAAGGGTTTAACATCTCTCACCTGTGAGGATTCTCCCTCATGAGTTTCCACTTCATGGATACCCTTGGGGTTTTTGGTGAGGTTGAGAAGGAAATCTACCCTTCTCTTGCACTGTGTTCAAGTTAGTGAGCCTTGAGATTGAGTATTGGAGATTATCTATCTTTTGAGATAAGTCATTTTGTAGCCCATCTATCCTTTTATTCAAAGTATTCTATACACTGTCAATTCTTTGACTGAGTTCAGCATTGATGGCTTTTTGGTCTCCAACAAAATCTCCCACAACCTTGCTGAGATTCACTATTGCTTGTTCAAGGCTTGAAGCTTATTGAGATGGTTGAGTCGGTTGTTGGTACTGAGGTGCTCTTGGCTTCCATGAGAAATTTGGATGATTCCTCCAACTTGAGTTGTAAGTATTACCATATGAAGCATTGTTATTGGGCTTGAATTGTCCAACAACATTTGCTTGATCTCCAAACATTTCCCTAACAGTTGGAATTATAGGGCATTCCTCCACCAAGTGCTCATAAGATTGACAAATAGGACATGGCTGTACTTGAACTGGTGTTTCAGCAACAGCTTGCACTTCATGCATCTTTTTCAGTTCTAGCTTCTCCAATCTTCTTGTCATAGCTGCAAACTTTTCTTTCATATCAACATCTTCATTCAAGGTGTACATCCCAGCCTTAGCATTAAAACCATTCGGTTGAGAGTTCATCTTTCCCACTTCTCCTTTGTTTGGTTCATCCCATCCCCTTGAAACTTCAGCCACATAACTCAAGAAATCCATAGCTTCCTCCAGATTCTTACTCATGAAATCTCCTCCACACATTGTCTCAATGAGTTGCTTCATTGAGGAAGACATCCCATCATAGAAATAACTCACCAATAGCCACGTATCAAAACCATGGTGAGGACAAGCATTGATGGCTTCCATGTATCTTTCCCAACACTCATAGAATTTCTCATTCTCTTTAGCTGAGAAGTTTGAAATTTTCCTTTTCAAGTCATTTGTTCTGTGAGTAGGAAAAAACTTCTTGAGGAATTCAGCTTGTAAATCAGTCCAAGTATGGATACTGATTCGTGCCCAGTCGGGTCTTTTAATCAAAAAACACTTATAAATCCTATGACCTCATACTAGCGTAGCAAAGCTACTATAGTATAGCAGCTCTAGGGTCGAACTCTGGGATGGGTTTTCACTCTACCAATGATGGACTTAAGATTAGAAGTTGAATCTGATGATTTCCTTTGTCAAAAACTTAAAGTTTAAAAGAAAATAAAATTTGTTTTGAAAGTGGTGTTTGAAACTAAACTAACATAAAACTAAGTAAAAATGGAAGAAAGAAAGTCTCCCGGAGCTAAAGGTTGCTAGGATCAAATTCAGAATGCAAAGTGGAAATTCCGGATTTCTCATCTCGTATTGGGGACAACAACATAAAGGATGGTTGTTTCTCGAACTGGTATAGGTTTAACAATGAAGATTTAATCCATAAAAAGTCAATAGAAATGGTAGTTAGGTTCCATTAATGGCTTTAGACACTATGGGTCTTCACCTTGAGCCACTTTCCAATGGCTCGTACATGATAACTAATGGTCTGATATGGATCTAGCAATAAGCATCCATCGAGACCTAAAGCTTAACATGTATTGGCCATTCAAAGTGATTCTAAGGGATTTAAAGCAAAACTTTAGATTTAGAAGCCATTTATGAACTCCAACTACCCGTATTTAATGCATGAGAGTTTTCCACTTTAACATCTGGACTTTTCACCTAGCTTCCTTCACTCCAAGAAACCAAAAGTTTAGCCTCTCATCCTCTGGGAAAACATCCTCAGAGGTTGTTTGGCTTCCAAGAAAAAGAAAATAGTAGAGAGAAAAGGAAACTAAAGAGAGCCCTGTATTTTACTAAGTGTAAAACATAACATATGTTTGTTGTTTCGAGAGATGATTTCCACCCCTCTTATAGTCTTTACAAAAGCAAAGCTTGTGATTGGCTAATTACAGGGATAAGAAAGGAATTTACATCAAAAAATACAAAAGAAAAGATCTCATGTTGAGTGGGCAGAACAGAGGAGATTTCGCACCAAAGACGCATGGGCTGGTGCAAAATTCGCACATGCATGGTTGGTTGTGCGAAATTCGCACATGCTTGGGCTGTTGTGAGAAATTCGCACATGCATGGTGCAGTTGTCTTCGAAAGGCCATATCTTCCTCATTTTAGCTCCAAATCGTACACATTTTGAAGCGTTGGATTTTTGACTTCCTGAGCTTTGAAATGGTATATAGTGTGTAGAAAATAGACTTCGGGAAGTGCTCCAAAAGTGCAAAGGAAGACTGTAGCTGCTGTCCTCTGTTTTCTTCACTTTGTTTTCCTCTTTGCTTTTCTCCTTTACTTGGCTTGTCTTAATGAACCAAAAAGCTGTCAAAACACTAAAACTAGCCACAAATATGATTAGAATTCATTGCTAGGTCCTTAACATGCCAATTGGAATAAAGATGGAGAACTACTACACAAAAGTGCTTAAAACATAATGAATTAAAGGCGCAAAATAACACTTTTTGGGTAGTAATCACTCCCCCCAACTGACACATTGCTAGTCCCTGAGCAATGAAGGAGAGAAAAATAAAGAAAAATAGATAATATAATAATTTACAAAATCATGCTGATCACTCCAAAAAATAATCAAGTGGCATGATTGGATCAAACTCTCACATGGCAAGTCAAGGATATAAAACTCAATCATCAACAAGAGTCATCAAATAACTTACCTATGACAACATACAAAGAGTGGGCATTATGCAAATTTGAGTATCACAATAATTTCCACTCCCAAAGGACCAACTCTTAATCTTCCACAAAAATCTAAGTGTTAAGGTGCTTAGTTTCCAGTTATAGTATGTCAAACTATATTCTCCCCCCAACTAAGGTTTTTCTCTAACTTTAGCAACACTAACCCCCATATAAAAGGCTAAGAACGCACCTTTTTTTTTTTTTTTTTTTTTTTTTTTTTTTTTTTTTTTTTTTTTTAAGCTCTCCACCCATCCACCTATGTAACGAGTAGTGAGGTCGATGACTCCCAACCAATTAAGGCTTAGGGCACCAAGTTTTAAAGAGTTTCACCATATACCCCTTAGACCTTGCTCGGGTTTCAAAGCAAGTGAAGCAATTTTTTTTTTTTTCATAAGACACATTGGCCTTTTATAAGGTGTCCCAACACTAATAGAATGAGGTCAAAGGCACTAAGTCAAAAATTTCCTAAGTTTAGGGGGTGAGAAAGTTTTCCATCTTATAACTGGAATCTAATGTGTTCAGTGTGTGAAAAGATTAGAGCGGAAGACTTAAGATTGAAATCAAAAGGAGCTTCAACAATTTATCAACTTTAATAAGCATAATACAAACTTTGAGACTATGGCAATAAGATAAGAATTTAATTTCTCCCATTTATTTTTGAGAATTTATCTTTGAGAAAACAAAGAGAGTTTGCAAAAAATTTGTTAGCAAAATAACCTAACCAAAAATTCAACAAATTACTTCCTCAACTCTCCCCCCAACTAGGATGAACATTGTCCTCAATGTTCCAAAAGCAAGTGATAATAAAAGGGAGGAAGTGATACCTCCTAATAGTAAGGGACTCTGAATGAACAGGAGAAACCACATGTTGCATAAGAAAAGAAAAATCATAAGAGTGATGATTAGAGGAAATAAAAAGGAAAAGCTAAAATACACAAAAAGGAAGATGTCTATATAAACTGAGAGAGTACAATATACAAGATAAACATGGAATACATCCAATCCCAGTATAAAAGTAGTCCAAAATATATAACACATCCAAAAACATAGAATATAGATACAAATCAAAAAGGGAGAGGAGTGATCGTATGATCAAGTAGTAGGCTCCTCTGGTGGATAGGAGGGGTCCTCAGCTGCAACTGTGGAAGGTACCGCTACAGGTGGAGCATCATCAACTAGAGCAAAATCATCAATTGGAGAAGAAGGCTCTGAGGGCACAAGAGCAACAGGTGGAGCTGGTGGCAAAAGACCGAGGTGCTGCTGAATCTCATGGAGAATGAGAGTCTGCTAGTCCTGCCGAAGCTGGAAGTGGTTCATCCGCTCCATAATAGCCGTCTGAGTAGTGGTCAGAGTCTGGAGAGAAGCGAGCAAGTCATGATACTCTGCACCAGGGATAGTAATGGGCGGCTATGAGGCAGGAGGAACAGCAGGTGGGGTGTCAGACGATGCTGCCTCTGGTACGGGCTCCGAGGGAGCTGAAGTGGATGGAGCAGATATAGATGGTAAAGGCTGTGGAGGGGCTTCCCTTGGCTCGAGAAGTTCTGAGGAATGCTGATGGAGCCATACCTGATTCCATTGGTCAAGAGAGAAGCTTTCTCGACAATGGCGGCGGTGCTCATAATGAGGGTCTGCAGGGAAGCCCATATGCGCCAGAACATGGCATAGCAGCCGAGGAAAAAGTAAAAGAATGGTGTCTGCCCTCGTAAGATGCCTCTTATGCACCTTCTCCTCAAAATGGAGGAGGGCGGCCATAATCAAATGATAGGGGCCAAAGTAGTAGCCCTCAGAGATACGGAATAATGCCTCTAGAATGGCCCCTCGCCTCTACACTCTATGCTGAAGAGGAAAATGATTGGCGCAAAGCACCACATCAACTAGGAGCATCCCAAGGGAAATCTCCTTCCTCATAATGATCCTCTAGGAAGATGTCCCTCGAGATAGTATACGAACCATGTCCCACTTAGAAAGTGGGGCCCAACGTCTAAATGCAGCTGGATTTGCTGGTGTATAAGGGATATGGAAAGCCTCGGCAATTTGTCTAGCCCCCAAAATACCCTGGCGTCCATCAATGGTAAAAAGGATCGAGGCTGGTACCGGGACACCGCGAGTAGTCATAGACTGGTAAAAGTCTAAAGCTACTCGAGGATAAAAGAACTGTGGCGGAGTCATAAAGGGTACAAGATGGTACCTCTCAAGTAGGCGGTATGAATCCCCCAACTCAGGCTGCTGTCGCAAAATAGAGTGATCAAAATATGCCTCGACATGGAATGCTCTCGATCGGCAATCGGAGTTTCCCTCAATGGGCGAGCTGGCGAGGATAGGGTGCTTGGTGGGAGGAGGCTGAGACTGTGAATCTCGAGGTGCTTTGGAGGACTCTCCTGGCTCTGAAGTCTTGGCCTTCTTTGTAGGAGGACTCCTAGGTGGAATTTGAGTAGGGGCCATAGGCGTGGCAGCTGCTCTCCTCGTATGGTATCTGCGCTGAGGGGCAGAATCAGGTAAATGTGGGTGTGCATCTAGTGAGGCCCGCTCAGGGGCAGCTCTCTGACTGCTCTGGGGAGCTGAGGCATAGCCTCCTCGGGTCTTAGGCATAATAGAGCAAAGAAATGAGGCTTAAAGGCTTGGGATTGGGAAGGGTAGGGATGAAGAATCTCAAAAATTCGCACAAGGGAATGTGTTGTGCGAATTTCACACAAGGGGATGTGTTGTGCAAATTTCGCACAAGGCACTATTCACCCGCCCAAATGCGAAATTGTGGTGCTTTCAAATGGCAACAATTCTTGGTTTTTGAGGGTGGGAAATGCTGGCTAAGGTAGGAAAGGAGTTTTTCATGGTGGCTAAGCTTGGAAATGGGAGCTTTACAAGAAGAGAATGAGAGTTTTTGAAACTCCCATAGCCGGCGCAATGGGTTTCTTATGAAGAAACCGTGGATTTGAAATCTATGCTTGAGGTTTTGATTTTTAAAAATCAAGGTTGGGTTAGGTTTATGGATGAATTTGGAGTATTGAGTGAAGAAATGAAGGGTTTTTGATGGTGGAAGGAGGAGAAAAAGCTGAAATTGGAAGGTGCGGACTGTTGTAAATAGTGCTGGCCGCGGCTATGGAGTGAAGCTCTTGAGATGGGCTGCCATGGTGGGGTTAAGGATGGGGGATGATGAAGGAGAGGACCTTGTGGATGGAAATGGGTGATCGGAAGAGAGGCGTTGAGAAAATTGAAGAAGAACAAGCTTAGAATTGAAGAAGAGAAAATGGCTTTTAAAGAGAAATGCGAATTTCGCACAAGGAATAGTAAAGTGCGAAATTTTCGCATTCCTATGGTTCTCCAAGACAGAGAGCATGTTTTTTTGAAAAATAGTCATAAAGGCAATTTCGCACAAGGTTCGCATTCCTGTGCCTTTTCGCACTGAGATTTTGGGTAGGGACCGAGAACATGCTTTTGAAAATTGGTCACAAAAATGAATTTGCACAAGGGGGATGTGTTGTGCGAATTTCGAACCAGAGGATTGGGTGGTGCGAATTTTGCTGTGTCTTGGCTTTTCTCCCATGTTTTCCCTTGTTTTCACTCTTCAAGCTTTCCTACCTACATGTTAACACAAAAACCAATTCAAACCACATTAGAATGAACTTAAGGGCAAAAATAAAAATCAAAACATGCATATACACAAGAAAAAAAACTAGATTAAACTAAAATTAATGCAAAAGGGAACAAAAAGAGGATGAACTTTTTAGTCTTTGAAGAGACTAAGTTCAACCATGAACTGAGTGTTTTCATGTTAGAGGTGGATTAAGGAGGATGAATTCCTCCTTGTCTCAGGAAAATGATTCCATATAGGGCTTGAGACGATGCCCATTCACTTTGAAAGTTCGAGTGCTATTGAAGTTGAGTAGTTCCACTACTCCATTTGATTGCACGTCATGAATTATGAAAGGACCCGTCCACCTTAATTTCAATTTTCCCGGAAAAAGATGAAGCTTAGAGTCATAAATCAAGACTCTTTGTCCCTTGGTAAAATTCTTCTGATTTACCATCTGATCATGCCATTTCTTCAACCTCTCTTTTGCAATTTTTGAATTGAGGTAAGCATCATTCCTCATTTCCTCCAATTCGTTCAAATCCAAACATCTCTTCAACCCGGCTCTTGTCAAATCCATGTTGAGCTTCTTGATTGCCCACCATGCTTTATATTCGACCTCTACTGGAAGATGGCATGCTTTGCCATAAACAAGGCGATAAGGAGACATTCCAAGAATGGTCTTGTAAGTGGTCCTATAAGCCCATAATGAATCCAGGAGCTTAATGGACCAATCCTTCTGATTCATGACCAGTCGGTGTATCAGTTGATTTATGTCCATTTGGTGCTCCTTGGCTGAGGGAGTAATCAACAAAATTTATAACCTATTACACCATGAACTAGGGTAGCAAAGACAAAGCTACTATAACATAGTGGCTCTAGGATCGTTCACTGGGAAGGGTTTTCAATTCATAAATGATACCAATTCAAAGCTAAATTGGTGCCTTTTCATTTCAAGGTTAGCTTCAAAAGAAAACATAAACTTTGATTGAAAAAGGTTTGGTGTAATCTAACGGCAAAGAAAGTAATAGAAATTACTTATAAAGAAAAGTATTCCTTGGAGGTTTAGGTTCACAAGATAGGTTCCTCGTGCAAAAAATAGAACTCAGGTCATTTGGTTCATTTCCTCCCTTTAGAGAATTAACATATAGTCAATTCTTTAACCGGTGCTGTACAGATGCTTCCCCTTAATGGGTTCAAACATTAAATCTCTCTCACTGATGCACCTTGCAATGGTTCGTGCCTCTCACCTAGCATTTGCCATTCAAGGTGATCCTTAACCTTTAATTACCCATCGAAAGCTCGCAAGAGATAACTAATGGATGTCTCCGTGGAGTCCAAAAGCTTACCAAGTGTTGGCTATTCTAAAAAATCCTACCTTTAAACCACCTCCCAAAGGCTCACAAGAGATAAACTAGTGCATCTCAATGGAAGGAGATCACTTGCCTTATCAAGTGTTGGTCCAGGTGATTTAAAGGCGTTTTAAGTTAACTAAAAAGATAGAAATCATTAACGAGTCACACTTTCTCTTCATTAATGGCTAAAACCACAAAGCTACTAATTCTTGCATTTGGAACCTTTCCCGACAACCTTAACTCCAAGGAACTAAAATTCTAGCCACTCATCCTCTGAAGAAACTTCCTCAGAGCTTGTTTTGCTAGAAATAAAAAGAACGAGAAAACACAAATATAATTGTATGAAAAACAGAGCAAGTGCTCTGTGTATATATTACTTATTCAAAGGGTTGTCTCCAAGAACAAGCTCCTCCAGCTCCCTTTTTCGAAAAGATTACAAACTATATATATGGGTTTATTTACCCTTTGTTCTAACTTAAAGATTAAGGAATCCTATGATAGGTGGGTTACAAGGAGACTTTGGGAATTTAGACATCAAATATCTAAAGCAAAATATCCCAGAAGATCTCAAAATGTCGGTCGCAAATATCAGGAAGCTTCAGGAGAACACTGCAGCTGTGCAACATTCTGCCTTCAGCTTGGAGTGATCTGGGTAAACGCCATGGAGGATCCGGACATGGCTGATTGAGAAAGTTGAAACGCCTCCTTTCCCATCCGGATATGTCTGCCGGATGAAGTTGAAACGCCTCATTTCCCATCCGGATCCTGAATTCCGAATGTCATTCGGGGGTGGATGCGGCGCCGGATGTAAGTGGGGGTAGCCGGATTCCGGATGTGATACATCCGGATGGAAATGGCGGCAGGCAGCCGGATGGAAATCCTACCCGGATGGCATTTCTACCCGGATGGAAATCCTACCCGGATGGATTTTCTACCCGTATGGAAATCCTACCCGGATGGCATTTCTACCCGGATGGAATTCCTACCCGGATGGAAATGAGCTGGATGTAGTTGTCTTGCGAAGGCCATATCTTCCTCATTTCAGCTCCAATTCGTATACCGTTTGAAGCGTTAGATTCTTGACTTCATAATCTTTGAAATGGTATATATAATGTAGAAAATAGACTTCGTAAAGTGCTTCAAAAGTGCGAAAGAAGACTGAAGCTGCTGTCCTCTGTTTTCTTCACTCTGATTTTTCCTCTCTCCATTGTTCTTTCCTTGCATACTTTGAACGACTTTGGCAAAGGGCTATGGAGCTCCAAAGATCGGTTCTTCATGAATTTGAGCTTCCAAAATCTTTGCCATGAACTATATACAGCTCTCCCTCATTCTTGGATTGCTTTGGTGTACCTAAAAGCTATCAAAAACACCAAAACTTAACACAATTTGATTAGAAACGATTGCAAGGGTCCTTAACATGTCAATTGAGTTAAAAGGTAATAATTACTACTCAAGAGTGTTTAAAAGAGTTAATTACAAGCTACAAAATAGCACTTTTTGAGTAGTAATCACCTTCCTATTCACATTCACCACCTTCATCAATATATTCTTGATTTCCCGGTTGGCTAACTCAACTTGGCCACTTGTTTGAGGGTGATAAGGTGTAGCTACCTTGTGCTTGACCCCATATTTGGCTAGAAGAGTCTCAAAAGGCTTACTGCAAAAGTGGGTTCCTCCATCACTGATAATGGCTTTAGGCACTCCAAATCTTGAAAAAATGTTCTCCTTGAGGAATTTAAGAACCACCTTATGGTCATTGCTTCTACCCACTTAGAGACATAATCCACTCCCACCAAAATGTAGGAGTGTCCAAATGACATTGGAAATGGTCCCATGAAGTCTATCCCCCAAACATCAAAGACATCCACTATCAAGATGGGGTTCAAGGGCATCATATTTCGGCGTGTTAGCTTCCCAAGCCTTTGGCACCGATCACACCCCTTGCACATAGTGTGGGCATCCTTGAAAAGAGAGAGCCACCAAAAACCTGATTGGACCACTTTCATAGCTGTTTTCTGGGAAGCAAAATGACCTCCACATGCACTATCATGACAATGGGATAGAATACTTGATTGCTCTTGTTCAGGAACACATTTCCTTATGATTTGATCCACACAATATTTGAAGAGAAAAGGCTCCTCCCAATAATAGGCATGGATCTTAGCAAAGAAATGCCTCTTGTCTTGGGCACTCCACTCACTTGGAACTTCTCCAGTAACCAAGTAATTTGCAATGTGAGAATATGATTCGACTCATGGTAGCTTAGCTTTAAAGGCGTATCAACAAAATTTATACCTTAAATACTATTACTAAAGTAGCCAAGCTACTATAGCATAGTGGTTCTAAGATCGTTCACTGGGAAGGGTTTTCGCAAACACAAGTGATATTCAAATTAGGAAAATAGGTGATTTTCTTATGAATGTTAGCTTTAAAAGAAGATGTAAATGTTTTTAGAAAGATTTAAACTAATCTAAGCTAACATTAAAGACTAAAATGAAAGGGTGTAAAAACAAGTTTCTCAAAGATAGGATAGCTATGCTCTGGCTCTTATGCAAATTGGAAATCTCAGGATAGGCTCCTCGCGTTGGGGTTGCAACTATGGTGATGCTTGCTTCCCGAACCGGTATGGATTTAGCAAATCAAGTTTTAATCCTTTAAAATGGCAAAACAGATGGTAGTGAATTTCATCAATGGTTATTCACCTTAGACTTCCTTTGAATGGCTCGTAATAGATAACTAATGGTCTAAAGCCAAAAGCTTACCAAATATTGGCAACTCAAAGTCATTCCAGGTGATAAACTCACCTTTCAATGGCCATTGAAATTGGTTCTAACGGATTAATGCAAAACTTGGAATTGAAAACCTCACCTTCCAATAGCTCGTAGGAGATAACTAATGGATAGAAATCCAAAAGCTTATCAAGTATTGGCCGTTGGAAGTTGTCAAAAGGAAATAAAAACCAAACTTTGCATTAATGAACCTTTAATGAAAAACGTCTACCTTACCTTCCGGGTGCGAGAAATTTCCATGGGATTGCATCCAAGCCATCACATAACATCCATACTTTGAGAAATTTACAAGGTTTTAGCCTCTCATCCTTGGGGATTTCATCCACCAAGGATGTTTGGCTACTAAGAAAATAGAAATGGGGAAGAACCGTAGAAGAGAGAAAAAAAGAACTTTATATATTTCTATATCTATCTATCAATATCTGTTACAACGGATGCAAGGGGATATAAATAGAAAAGTTTTTCCAACCTTCCTAGCTAATAAATCTTATGATTGGTGGATTACAAGGAGAAGAATGGAAATTTATACAAAAATATCCAAAAGAAAAGATCTCATGTGGAGTCGGCAGAAACAGGGGAAAATTCGCACCACGCAAGGGGGTGTGCGAATTTGGAAGGTGTTGTGCGAAATTTTCGCACAAGCCTAGATCAGTTGTCTTCGAAAGGCCATATCTTCCTCATTTCAGCTCCAAATCGTACACGGTTTGAAGCGTTAGATTCTTGACTTCCTGAGCTTTGAAATGATATATAGCATGTAGAAAATGGACTTCGGAAAGTGCTCCAAAAGTGCAAAATAAGACTGAAGGTGTTGTCCTCTGTTTTCTTCACTCTGTTTTCCTCTTCTCCATTGTTCTTTCCTTGCATACTTTGAACGACTTTGGCAAAGGGCTATGGAGCTCCAAAGCTTGGTTCTTCATGAATTTGAGCTTCCAAAAGCTTTGCCATAACTTGTCCAAGTAGCTCCTCCATCATTTGGCATGCTTGAATTGATTCATAAGCTGATAAAAACATATAAACTTGCCACAAAATGGTTAAAACCAATTACTAAGGACCTTAATGAATTAATTGGGTTAAATGAATATGATTACTACTCAAAGGTGCTTAAAACCATTATAATTAGGTCTACAAAATAGCACTTTTTGGTAGTAATCAGAATACCATGGAGCTACCTCTATTGACATGAGAGACTCTCAGGGAAGTCATCATTAATTGGTAGACCATGTGAGTCATGTGCTATCACAAGTCTTGACAATTGGTCAGCTACCACATTTTCTACTCCCTTTTTATCCCGGATTTGGAGATTGAATTCTTGAAGCAAAAGGATCCATCTTATCAATATTTCCTTGGCATCTTGCTTGGTTAGCAAGTACTTCAAAGCGGAATGGTTAGTGAACACCACTATAGAGGACCCTACCAAATAGGCACGAAACTTATCCAAGGTAAAAACTACTGCCAACAACTTCTTCTCAGTAGTTGTGTAGTTCCTTTGAGCCTCATTCAAAGTTTTGCTTGCATAATAAATCACATAGGGCTTTCCATCTTCTCTTTGCCCCAAAATAGCCCCCATAGCAAGATCACTTGCATCACACATTACCTCAAAAGGTAATTTCCAATTTGGGGCTCTCACTATTGGTGCAGTTCTGAGGAATTGCTTCAGTTCCTCAAAACTCTTCTGACATTTCTCATCCCACACAAACTTGGCATCCTTTACCAAGAGTTCACAAAGAGGTTTTGAGATTTTTGAGAAATCCTTATTACCTCCTATAGAACCCGGCATGTCCTAGGAATTGTCTAATTCCTTTAACATTTGTGGGAGGTGGCAACTTAACAATTAGCTCCACCTTTGCCTTATCTACCTCAATGCCATTCTTGGAGATTATATGTCCTAAGACAATTCCTTGTTGTACCATAAAATGGCACTTCTCCCAATTTAGCACTAGGTCTTTCTCAATACATCTTTGGAGAACAACTTCTAAATGCAACAGACACTCCTGATAAGAACCTCCATATACAGTAATGTCATCCATGAAGACTTCCATGATGCGCTCCACCATATCACTGAAGATGCTTAGCATACATCTTTGGAAAGTTGCAGGTGCATTACATAGACCAAAGGGCATCCTCCTATAGGCAAAAGTACCAAAGGGGCAAGTGAAGGTTGTCTTTTCTTGATCTTCCAAATCAATCTCTATTTGGAAGTACCCCAAGTAACCATCCAAAAAACAGTAGAAAGGATGCCCTAAGACTCTCTCAAGGACTTGGTCCATGAAAGGCAATGGGAAATGGTCCTTCCTAGTCACTGAATTTAACCTCCTGTAGTCTATACACACCCTCCATCCTGAGGTAGGACGTGTAGAGACTTCCTCCCCTTTCTCATTCTGGATCACAGTAACCACAAGCTATCTGAAATGGGATATATGATCCCTGCTTGAAGTAGCTTCAGAACTTCACCCCTTACCACCTCTTGCATGTGAGGACTCAACCTCCTCTGAGGCTGCCTCACTGGTTTTGCATCTTCCTCCATGTAGATATGGTGAGTGCACACCAAAGGGCTAATCCCTTTTAGATCAGAAATTTGTCATCCAATGGCTTTCTTGCATTTTCTGAGGACTCCCAAAAGACTATCCTCTTGATCACTTATGAGAGTTGAAGAAACCACCACTGGACATTTCTCATCTTCCTCCAAATATGCATACTTCAAATTAACAGGAAGCGGCTTACAAAAAAGATGCCTCTTGCATAGGTGGAATATGTTTAGTTCCAAGGTCATGTTTCCAAATGTGAGCTGTATCACCCCATTCCTACAATTGATGATGGCATTGGAGGTAGCTAGGAAAGGTCTCCCAAGGATGATTGGCACATAATTTGCTTCCTTAACAGTGGGATCCGTATCAAGCACAACAAAATCCACAGGATAGTAGAATTTGTCCACTTGAACTAGAACATCTTTTATCACCCCCTTTGGGATTTTGACTAACCTATCAGCTAAGGAGAGAGTGATGGCTGTGGGCTTCAATTCTCCAAGTCCCAGTTGCTTATACATAGAGTATGGGAGCAAATTCACACTTGCTCCCAAGTTTAGTAAAGCCTTCTCCACATGTGTCCCTCCAATGTTGACTGAAATGGTGGGACATCCCGGATCTTTGTACTTAACTGGAGACTTACTCTGAATGATGGCACTTACTTGCCCAGTGAGGAATGCCTTCTTTGTCACATGCAACCCTCTCTTGACCGCGCACAAGTCCTTTAAAAATTTTGCATATGTGGGGACTTGCTTGATCATATCAAGTAGGGTATATTCGCCTTCACTTGTCTCAAAACTTCAAGAATTTCTGATGAATTCTTGATTCCCTTCTTTCCATGTAAAGCTTGAGGAAAAGGGGGAGGCATATGTTTCTTCATCATATCCTCCTTAATCACTATCCTTGGCTCTTCTTCAATGCTTGATTTGGATACACTTTTCTTCCCACTCTTCTATTCTTGGTTATTGCTCTCTCTAACCAAGGTTCTCTTTGACATGAGTTCTTCATCTTGCCTCACCTTAGGTAAGGGTTGATCAACCTCCTTCCCACTCCTCAAGGTGATCACAACTTTGACCTCCCTCAACTTTGAAGACTCTCCATCTTGGGTTTCAACTTCATGAACACCCTTGGGATTTTGGCTTGGTTGAGAGGGAAACTTTCCTTTCTCATTCACTGTGTTGAGGTTGATAAGCCTAGAGATGGAGTATTGAACTATCTTCTGAGATAGATCATTTTGCATCCCATCCATTCTCTTAATTTGAGAACTCTCAACATTTTCAATCTTTTGGTGCAATTGGGAGTTGATTGCCTTTTGTTCACCCACAAAGTCACCCATGACTTTACTTAGGTTCACAATGGCTTGCTCCACTGAAGAGGTTTGTTGAGGTGCTTAGGTTTGGGCTTGTGGTTGGTATGGAGGTGGCCTTGGTTTCCAATAAAATTTTGGATGGTTTCTCCAGCTTGAATTATAGGTGTTTCCATAAGGTGCATTGTTGTTGGGCCTAAATTGCCCCACAACATTGGCTTGATCACCTAACATCTCCCTCACAGTTGGGATGGTTGGGCACTCATCTACCACATGATCACATGATTGGCAAATGGTGCATGGCATGACATGGGCTTGTGTCTCGGAAATGGCTTGGACTTCATGCATTTTTTTCAACTCAAGTTCTTCCAACCTCCTTGCCATTGTTGCCACCTTAGCTTTCATGTCCATGTCCTCACTTAACATGTACATTCCACCCTTTGGATTTACAGGAGCTTTCATCCTTCCCATTTCTCTTGAGTTGGGCTCATCCCATCCTCTTGATATCTCAGATACATAACTTAAAAAGTCCATGGCTTCTTCCAGATTCTTACTCATAAAATCTCCCCCACACATGGTTTCAAGAATTTGCTTCATGGAGGAAGACATCACATCATAAAAATAGCTCACCAAGAGCCATGTATCAAAGCCATGATGAGGACAAGCATTGATGGCCTCCATATACCTTTCCCAACATTCATGAAACTTCTCATTTTCTTTGGCAGAAAAGTTTGAGATTTGTCTCTTTAACCCATTGGTCCTATGGGTGGGGAAAAATTTCTTCAAAAATTTGGCCTGAAGATCAACCCAATTCCTTATGCTCCTTGGCCTTAAGGAGTTAAGCCATATTTTTGCCTTGTCCTTCAAAGTAAAAGGGAATAGCTTGAGTCTCATCAAGTCTATTGAAGCTCCTCCCTCTCTAAAAGTATTGCACACCTCCTCAAACTCCTTGATATGGGCATATGGGTTCTCACTCCCCATTCCATGGAAATTTGGTAGGAAGGGCACGATATGGGGCCTTATAATCAGCTGCTTAAGAGGCGGTACGATGCATGAGGGTGCACTCATCCTTGGTGGGTGCATTCTATCCCTCATTGATAGATATGCATTTGGATTACCCCCTTGACCTTGTTGAGAATTCCGATCCTCTTGTGGAGGGTCCATGATGCTTACATAGATATCTAACTCTGTGTCTTGAGGATTCTCAATCCTTACTAGTCTTCCCTCTTGGTCCCGAATCCAATAGGGCATGCACAAGTTACACTTTCATGAAAACAAATAAAAGACAACAAAAAAAAAACAAAAGAAAACTAGAAGAAAGTTAAGGTTAGAAGGAAAATGAAAGTAAACTTAACAAAAGGAAAAAGAAAGGAAATGAAGTTAGTGAAAAAAGGAATTCACCAAACTTGTGATGGAAATCACAAGTAGCCTCTAAAAGGTTGTATCACTATATCGTGGCACCATCCCCGGCAACGGCGCCATTTTTGATTCGTGCCCAGTCGGGTCTTTTAATCAAAAAACATTTATAAATCCTATGACCTCATACTAGCGTAGCAAAGCTACTATAGTATAGCAGCTCTAGGGTCAAACTCTGGGATGGGTTTTCACTCTACTAGTGATAGACTCAAGATTAGAAGTTGAATCTGATGATTTCCTTTGCCAAAAACTTAAAGTTTAAAAGAAAATAAAATTTGTTTTGAAAGTGGTGTTTGAAACTAAACTAACATAAAACTAAGTAAAAATGGAAGAAAGAAAGTCTCCCGGAGCTAAAGGTTGCTAGGATCAAATTCAGAATGCAAAGTGGAAATTCCGGATTTCTCATCTCGTATTGGGGACAACAACATAAAGGATGGTTGTTTCCCGAACCGGTATAGGTTTAACAATGAAGATTTAATCCATAAAAAGTCAATAGAAATGGTAGTTAGGTTCCATTAATGGCTTTAGACACTATGGGTCTTCACCTTGAGCCACTTTCCAATGGCTCGTACATGATAACTAATGGTCTGATATGGATCTAGCAATAAGCATCCACAGAGACCTAAAGCTTAACATGTATTGGCCATTCAAAGTGATTCTAAGGGATTTAAAGCAAAACTTTAGATTTAGAAGCCATTTATGAACTCCAACTACATGTATTTAATGCACGAGAGTTTTCCAATTTAGCATCTGGACTTTTCACCTAGCTTCCTTCACTCCAAGAAACCAAAAGTTTAGCCTCTCATCCTCTGGGAAAACATCCTCAGAGGTTGTTTGGCTTCCAAGAAAAAGAAAATAGTAGAGAGAAAAGGAAAACAAAGAGAGCCCTATATTTTACTAAGTGTAAAACATAACATATGTTTGTTGTTTCGAGAGATGACTTCCACCCCTCTTATAGTCTTTACAAAAGCAAAGCCTGTGATTCGCTAATTACAGGGATAAGAAAGGAATTTAAATAACATGCATGGTTGGTTGTGCGAAATTCGCACATGCATGGTGCAGTTGTCTTCCGAAGGCCATATCTTCCTCATTTTAGCTCGAAATTATACACGGTTTGAAGCGTTGGATTCTTGACTTCTTGATATTTGAAATGGTATATAGGATGTATAAAATGGACTTCAGGAAGTGCTCCAAAAGTGCGGAGGAAGACTGCAGCTGCTATCCTCTATTTTCTTCACTTTGTTTTCCTCTTTGCTTTTCTCCTTTACTTGGCTTGTCTTAATGAACCAAAAAGCTGTCAAAACACTAAAAATAGCCACAAATATGATTAGAAGTCATTTCTAGGTCCTTAACATGCCAATTGGAATAAAGATGGAGAACTACTACACAAAAGTGCTTAAAACATAATGAATTAAAGGTGCAAAATAGCACTTTTTGGGTAGTAATCAGATACTCCTTGGCCTTAAAGAATTAAGCCAAATCTTGGCCTTATCCTTTAAAGTGAAAGGAAATAACTTAAGCCTCATCAAGTCAATTGAAGCTCCTCCTTCTTGGAATGTATTACAAACATCTTCAAATTCCTTGATATGTGCATAGGGATTCTCACTTTCCATCCCATGGAAAGTTGGTAGAAGCGGAACAATATGCGGTCTGATCACTAGCTGCTCTGTAGGGGGCACTATACATGATGGTGCACTCATACGAGGTGGATGCATGCGGTCCCTCATTGATCTGAAAGCATTGGGATTGTCCTGGTGACCATGGTGACTATGCTGATCTTCAGGTGTAGCTTCCATGATATTCAAGCTCAATTCCAATTCCTTGTTATGAGGTGTATCACGTTTAACAAGCCTTCCTCCACTATCTCGTATCCAATTTGGCATACATAACTAGTATCAACTGTAACTAAAACAAAAACAAAAGAAAACAAGACTACAAAAAGACTAAAATGAACTAAAACTAAATTAAAAGATATATTAGAAAATGAACAAGTAAAGAAACAATCAAAAAAAAAAATTAGTAGAATGAAAGAAAAGTCACCTAACTTGTGATGAAAATCACAAGTACTCTGAAATAATATCACTGTGAAGTTGGCACCTTCCCCGGCAACGACGCCATTTGATTTGTGCCCAGTTGGTGTACCTTGAGTTTGGTCCTCAGACAGGAGTAATCAACAAAATTTATAACCTATGTCACCATGCACTAGGATAGCTGATGCGACTCATGGTAGCTTAGCTTTAAAGGCGTATCAACAAAATTTATACCTTAAATACTATTACTAAAGTAGCCAAGCTACTATAGCATAGTGGTTCTAGGATCGTTCACTGGGAAGGGTTTTCGCAAACACAAGTGATATTCAAATTAGGAAAATAGGTGATTTTCTTATGGATGTTAGCTTTAAAAGAAGATGAAAATGTTTTAGAAAGATTTAAACTAATCTAAGCTAACATTAAAGACTAAAATAAAAGGGTGTAAAAACAAGTTTCTCAAAGATAGGATAGCCATGCTCTGGCTCTTATGCAAATTGGAAATCTAAGGATAGGCTCCTCGCGTTGGGGTTGCAACTATGGTGATGCTTGCTTCCCGAACCGGTATGGATTTAGCAAATCAAGTTTTAATCCTTTAAAATGGCAAAACAGATGGTAGTGAATTTCATCAATGGTTATTCACCTTAGACTTCCTTTGAATGGCTCGTAAGAGATAACTAATGGTCTAAAGCCAAAAGCTTACCAAATATTGGCAACTCAAAGTCATTCCAGGTGATAAACTCACCTTTCAATGGCCATTGAAATTGGTTCTAACGGATTAATGCAAAACTTGGAATTGAAAACCTCACTTTCCAATAGCTCGTAGGAGATAACTAATGGATAGAAATCCAAAAGCTTATCAAGTATTGGCCGTTGGAAGTTGTCCAAAGGAAATAAAAACCAAACTTTGCATTAATGAACCATTAATGAAAAACGACTACCTTACCTTCCAGGTGCGAGAAATTTCCATGGGATTGCATCCAAGCCATCACATAACATCCATACTTTGAGAAACTAAAAGTTTTAGCCAATCATCCTCTGAGGAAAAGCCCTTAGAGGCTGTTTGGCTACTAAGAAAATAGAAATGGGGAAGAACAGGAGAAGAGAAAAACAGAGCTTTATATATGTCTAAGTTAATGTACACAGGATCGATCCCTAATCATCCCATTTTTCGTCCCCTGTTGGAGGTGTTGTGCACCTCTATATATAGCAAAATTACAAGATAAAGCTTTATGTCGGCTGAATACAAGGTTACAAAAGGAATTTACATGAGAAAATATCAAGCTAAAAATATTTGGGAAGTCGGTGGTGCGTGCGTGGAGAAACAGAGGATTAAAAGGAATTTCGCAATGTAAAAGGCACATTGCGAAATTTTCGCAATGTGAACACCCCCCAACCGACTCATTGCTAGTCCCTTAGCAATGGAGGAGATAAAAACTAAGTAAACTATAATAATATACATAAAAGGGATCATGCAAATCACTCCAAAAAATGATATGAGTGGCATGACGGACATCCATGGATCAATAAAGATGTGAAACTCAACCTATAATAAGAGTTTTCAAAGCATTCACTTGATCATAGAGTACAAAGAATGGATATTATGCAAGTTTAAGCATCAAAAGAATTTCCACTCTCAAAAGATCCAAATCAAATTCTTCCACTAAAAGCTAAGTGTTAATGTGATTAGCTTCTGAGTATAGTATGGATAACTATCATCTCCCCCCAACCTAAGTCTTTCTTTAAGCTTTAGCAAAATTAGCCATCTCTTGATAGGCTAGGAACACACCTCTTATTCACAATTCTTTTCACTTACTAAACTTAACCAATTCACCCATGTAACAAGCAGAGGATCGATGACTCCCAACCAATAAAGGCTTAGGGCACCAGGCTTTAAAGGCTTTCGCCACCCCTTCGGACCATGCTCAGGTTTCAAGGCAAGCAAAGAAGTTTATTCTATATTTTTTTTTCTTTTTCTTTTTCTTTTTCTTTTTTCTATTTTTTCAAAGACTCATTGGTCTTTATGAGGTGTCCCAACACTATTAAAGAGAGGTTAAAGGTGTCAAATTATGATTTCTCAAGC
Organism: Vitis vinifera; assembly: GCF_030704535.1. NCBI lineage: Eukaryota > Viridiplantae > Streptophyta > Magnoliopsida > Vitales > Vitaceae > Vitis > Vitis vinifera. The sequence goes on from NC_081817.1 coordinate 11,607,497, forward strand.
TTAGAGGGTGAGATAGTTTCACATCTTATAACCGGAATCTAATGTATGTGTGTGCGAATAGCTCAAGGTGGAAGAGATAAGTTTGCATGCAATGGGAGTTTCAACCATTCATCAACTTTTAGAAGAGCATAATACAAACTCTAAGACTCATGTAATCAAGTTGAAACTCGACTTCTCTCATTTAATTTTGAGAGTTAATCCTTGATATCCATAAAGTTTAAAGCAAAAATTTTAAAAATTTTAAAAAGTAGCTAATTTAACTAAGTATGATGAAAATTTAAACTAATACTTACTTCCTCATCTCTCCTCCCAACCGAGATGAACATTGTCCTCAATGTTTGAATCGAAAATAAGGAGGAAGGAAGTGGTACCTCATGTGATGTGGACTTGGAGTTGAGAAGATTGAACCACCCAAAATGTATAGAAATTCCTTTTCGCACCATGCACTGTCACTGTGCGAAAAATTCGCACTGAGTGTGTTCATGGTGCGAAATTCCACTGAGAGCTTTGCTTATGCATTTTGGCTCCCCTGTTTCCTCTGTTTCACCTCCATTTCGATTTTTGCAAGCATCGTACCTGCATGAACACTTCAAAACTCATCTTAAAAACATATTAAAACTAAATTAAAGCTAAGAATTCAAACTAAAACATGCATAAATTTAAAGAAAGCATAGAATTTAAATGAAGCTGATAGCATGTACCCTAAAAAGAAGATGAACTATTTAGCTCATCCTCACTCATACACCCACTTCATGCTGAATTCCCCCTGGATCCCAAACAAAATTGGCATCCTTCCCATTTGGTCCAAGGGAATTCGTTTCTCTTCTTTTCCCTGGAGAAGTGGATGCTTTAAAGGGTTCAGATAACCCTTTATCATCTTGAACCTTATGATTTTCAATGGAAGGTTGGTCCATAAAGTTGTCATAGCAATCCCCCACCAAAGTGTCGATCATCAACACTTTCCTTGATCTTTTTGCATTGGTTCCTTGAAGGTTATGGTGGGGTTGAGGAGGAAGCTTCCTTTTCCCCCTTGCTATGTCGAGATTGGTGAGCTTCTCAATGGAGTCTTGAACTTTTTCTATCCTTAGTGATAGATCATTGTAAACCCCCTCCATTCTTACATTTATTGAACTCTCCAAATTATCAATCTTTTCATTAAGATGAGAGTTGATCTTTTGTTGCTCACCTACAAAGTCCTCCATGACTTTGCTTATCTTCAAAATGGCTTGCTCCAATGAAGATGTACTCATTGATGGTTGAGGTTGAGGTTGGGTTGCAAGGTTGGGATGGTTTATATGCTCAAATGAAGTTGGCATGGCTTGTGGTTGTGCTTCAGTATGCACATTCCTCAATTCAAACTCCTCTATCTTTCTAGCCATAGATGCTAGCTTTGCTTTCATGCTTATGTCTTCATTTAAGACATACTTACTACCCCATTGGCTTTGTTGAACTTGCCTTTTCCCTAACTCAATCCGATCCCTCATGGATAGGTATGCAAATTTGTCCTTATCATGATCATAATGAGAGCTTTGATCTTCATGTGGAATTTCCATTTCTAAAAAAAATGATATTCAACTAAGCCCCTTTTCTTCAACTTGTACCAGGGTTCCCTCTTGGTCTCGAATCCAACAAGGAATGCACAAATTGAAATTAAAACAAAAATAAAAGAAAAGAGAATAATAAAAAAAAATTTAACTAAATAAAAACTAAACTAAAAAAAAAAAATTATAAGAAAACTCACCAAACTTGTGATGAAGATCACAAGTTACCCTTAATGGTTGCTTCACTGTGCTTGTGGCACCTTCCCCGGCAACGGCGCCATTTGATGCGACTCATGGTAGCTTAGCTTTAAAGGCGTATCAACAAAATTTATACCTTAAATACTATTACTAAAGTAGCCAAGCTACTATAGCATAGTGGTTCTAGGATCGTTCACTGGGAAGGGTTTTCGCAAACACAAGTGATATTCAAATTAGGAAAATAGGTGATTTTCTTATGGATGTTAGCTTTAAAAGAAGATGAAAATGTTTTAGAAAGATTTAAACTAATCTAAGCTAACATTAAAGACTAAAATAAAAGGGTGTAAAAACAAGTTTCTCAAAGATAGGATAGCTATGCTCTGGCTCTTATGCAAATTGGAAATCTAAGGATAGGCTCCTCGCGTTGGGGTTGCAACTATGGTGATGCTTGCTTCCCGAACCGGTATGGATTTAGCAAATCAAGTTTTAATCCTTTAAAATGGCAAAACAGATGGTAGTGAATTTCATCAATGGTTATTCACCTTAGACTTCCTTTGAATGGCTCGTAAGAGATAACTAATGGTCTAAAGCCAAAAGCTTACCAAATATTGGCAACTCAAAGTCATTCCAGGTGATAAACTCACCTTTCAATGGCCATTGAAATTGGTTCTAACGGATTAATGCAAAACTTGGAATTGAAAACCTCACTTTCCAATAGCTCGTAGGAGATAACTAATGGATAGAAATCCAAAAGCTTATCAAGTATTGGCCGTTGGAAGTTGTCCAAAGGAAATAAAAACCAAACTTTGCATTAATGAACCATTAATGAAAAACGACTACCTTACCTTCCAGGTGCGAGAAATTTCCATGGGATTGCATCCAAGCCATCACATAACATCCATACTTTGAGAAACTAAAAGTTTTAGCCAATCATCCTCTGAGGAAAAGCCCTTAGAGGCTGTTTGGCTACTAAGAAAATAGAAATGGGGAAGAACAGGAGAAGAGAAAAACAGAGCTTTATATATGTCTAAGTTAATGTACACAGGATCGATCCCTAATCATCCCATTTTTCGTCCCCTGTTGGAGGTGTTGTGCACCTCTATATATAGCAAAATTACAAGATAAAGCTTTATGTCGGCTGAATACAAGGTTACAAAAGGAATTTACATGAGAAAATATCAAGCTAAAAATATTTGGGAAGTCGGTGGTGCGTGCGTGGAGAAACAGAGGATTAAAAGGAATTTCGCAATGTAAAAGGCACATTGCGAAATTTTCGCAATGTGAATTACTCATGATGCGAAGTGCCATATTTTCGCATCATGAGTTAATTCACCTTGCGAAATTTTCGCAATGTGAATTACTCATGATGCGAAGTGCCATATTTTCGCATCATGAGTTAATTCACCTTGCGAAATGGCAAAATTTCGCACCATGAAGAAAATCTCCTTGCGAAATTTTCGCAATGTGAAATTCACCTTGCGAAATTGGTCATTTGGCATGATGCAGTTGCCTTCCGAAGGCCATATCTTCCTCATTTCAGCTCCAAATCATACACGGTTTGAAGCGTTGGATTCTTGACTTCCTAAGCTTTCAAATGGTATATAGCATGTAGAAAATGGACTTCAGGAAGTGCTCCAAAAGTGTGAAAGAAGACTGCAGCAGTTTTCTTCACTCTGTTTTCCTCTTCTCCATTGCTTGTGCTCGTGTTTCCACTTGAAATTCAAGCCTGTAATCATCCAAAATCCTTGCTTAACTCGCCCAAATAGCTCCTCCATCAATTGGCATGCTTGAATTGGTTCATAAGCTGATAAAAACATGTAAACTTGCCACAAAATGGTTAAAACCAATTACTAAGGACCTTAATGAATTAATTGGGTTAAATGAATATGATTACTACTCAAAGGTGCTTAAAACCATTATTATTAGGTCTACAAAATAGCACTTTTTGGTAGTAATCAATAGCCTCAGCTAGCATAGCATAGTAGCTCTAGAATCGTTCATTGGGAAGGGTTTTCAATTCACAACTGATACCAATTCAAAGTTGAATTGGTGCTTTTTCATTTCAAGGTTAGCTTCAAAAGAAAACATAAACTTTGGTTGAAAAAAGATTGGTTTCAAGCTAACGAAAAAGAAAGTAATGGGAATTACTTATAAAGAAAAATGTTTCTTGGAGTTTTAGGATCACTAGGGTCAGGCTCCTCATGCAAAAACAGAGTTCCAGTCACTTTGGTTCTTTTCCTCACATTGGAGAATTAACATACAGTTCATTCTCCAACCGGTGTTGTACAGATGTAGCCCTTCCATGGATTTTAGCACTAAATCCCTCTCACTGATTCATCTTGCAATGGCTCGTGCCTCTCACCTAGCATTTGCCATTTAAGGTGATCATTAACCTTGGACTTCCCTTCTCAAGCTCGCAAGAGATAACTAATGGATGTCTCCTTAGAGTCCAAAAGCTTACCAAGTGTTGGCAATTCTAGAAAATCCTACCTTCAAGTCACCTCCCAAAGGCTCGCAAGAGGTAAACTAGTGCATCTCAATGGACGGAGGTCACTTGCCTTACCAAGTGTTGGCCCAGGTGAATTAAAGTCTTTTTAAGTTAACTAAAAACATAGAAATCATAAACGGGTTACACTTTCTCTTCATTAACAGCTGAAACAACAAAACTCTCAATTCTTGCATTCAGCACCTTACCCAACTACCTTAGCTCCAAGAGACGAAAAGTCTAGCCACCCATTCTCTGAGGAAACATCCTCAGAGCTTGTTTGGCTAGTAAGAAAAATACAATCAAATTAAGTAGGTGATTCGTTTCCAATTGGTGTCTCAGCTGATTCATGTCCTCTCAATGGTCCCTGATAGTGGTGCCATTTGATTCGTGTCCAGCTGGTGTCCCTTGATTTTGGTCCTCAGGGAGTAATCAACAAAATTTGTAACCTATTACACCATGAACTAGGGTAGCAAAGACAAATCTACTATAGCATAGTGGCTCTAGGATCGTTCACTGGATGGGTTTTCACTTCACAATTGATATTAATTCAAAACTGAATTGGTGCCTTTTCATTTCAAGGTTAGCTTAAAAGAAAACATAAAGATGTTTGAATGAAAAAGGTTTGGTTTTAAACTAACAAAAAATAGTAACTGATTTTACTTACAAAGAAAAGTGTTTCTTGGAGTTTAGATCACTAGGCTCAGGTTCCTTGTACAAAAAGGAATTTCCGGTCACTTGTTTCTTTTCCTTGTATTAGAGAATTAACATATAGTTAATTCTCTAACCGGTGTGGTACAGATGCTTCCCCTTAATGGGTTCAAACACTAAATCCCTCTCACTGATGCACCTTGCAATGGCTCGTGCCTCTCACCTAGCATTTGCCATTCAAGGTGATCTTTAACCTTGGATTACCTGTCAAAAGCTCGCAAGAGATAACTAATGAATGTCTCCTTAGAGTCCAAAAGCTTACCAAGTATTGGCTATTCTAGAAAATCCTACCTTCAAACCACCTCCCAAAGGCTCGCAAGAGATAAACTAGTGTATCTCAATGGATGGAGACCACTTGCCTTACCAAGTGTTGGCCCAAGTGATTTAAAGGCGTTTTAAGTTAACTAAAAATATAAAAACCATTAACGGGTCACACTTTCTCTTCATTAAAAACTAAAACAACAAAACTTCCAATTTATGCATGAGGAAACTTACCCGGCTTTCTTCATTCCAAGAGACGAAGAGCCTAGCCTCTCATCCTCTGAGGAAAAATCCTCAGAGTTTGGTTGGATAGAAAGAAAAAGAATGAGAAAACAAAAATATGAAGGAAAAACAAAGCAAGTGCTCTGTAAAATATATTTCTTCCTTATACAAAAGGTTGCGTCTCTGAGAACAAGCTCCCGAGATCTTTTTTCTAAAGAAGATTACAAACTATATATAAGGGGTTATTCACCCTTTGTTCTTACTTAAAGACTAAGGAATCCTATGATAGGTGGGTTACAAAGAGAGTTTGGGGATTTACACATCAAATATTTAAAGCAAAATATCTCAAAATGTCGGTCGCACATATCGGGAAGCTTCAGGAGAACACCACGGTACTATGCAAAATGGCTGCGAAACTCTCCGGGTAAGCGCTATCAGAGGATCCGGATATGTCTGACCGGGGAAGTTGAAACGCCCTCCTCTCCCATCCGGCGTCAGGCACCGGATGTGACATATCCGGAGAAGGTGGAACGTCAGCCGGATAGAATTCCGGATGTGGGATATCCGGAGAAGATGGAACGTCACAAGGGGGACCGTCTGCATGTGCATGGGGTAGGGACCACTTCCCCTGATGACACAGAGCGCGCATCGCTATCCAGAGCAACTCCATTCGGATTCCCCAAGAGGACACGTGACTCGCTCCCCTATCCTGAGCAACTCCATCCGGGAGAAGCACATGGCACTCGCGATCATCACACCTCGGACGATAGCATATCCTATCCGGATATGTTGTCCGGATCATTGTCCCATACTCCTTGCATTCCAGATTTGCTTATGGAAAAGGACTTCAAAGCTTTGGTTCTTCATGTTTCTGAGCTTTCCTTTCCATTGCTTTGCCATGGATTCCAAAGAACTCTCCTCAATCTTGGATTGCTTTGGTGATAAAAAAGCTATCAAAACACCAAAACTTAACACAATTTGATTCGAATTGATCGCAAGGGTCCTTAATATGTTAATTGGGTTAAAAGATAATAACTACTTGATTACTACTCAAAAAGTGCTATTTCATAGCTTGTAATTAACTCTTTTAAACACTCTTGAGTAGTAATTATTACCTTTTAACTCAATTGACATGTTAAGGACCCTCGCAATCAATTCTAATCAAATTGTGTTAAGTTTTGGTGTTTTGATAGCTTTTTGATCACCAAAGCAATCTGAGATTGAGGAGAGTTATTTGTAGTTCATGGTAAAGCTTTTGGAAGCTCAAATTCATGAAGAACCAAATTTTGGATCTCCATAGCCCTTTGCCAAAGTCGTTCAAAGTATGCAAGGAAAGAACAAAGGAGAGAGGAAAAACAGAGTGAAGAAAATAGAGGACAGCAGCTACAGTCTTCTTTTGCACTTTTGGAGCACTTCCCGAAGTCTATTTTCTACATTCTATATACCATTTCAAAGCTCAGGAAGTCAATAATCCAATTCTTCAAACGGTGTGGAATTCGGAGTTAAAATGAAGGAGTTACAGCCATTGCAATCTGATCACTCCAAGCTGAAGGAAGAGTGTTGCACAGCGCAGCGAAATCACCCTTTTGTTGCGAAATGATTTCGCAGCCTTTTTGTATAGTGCTGTGGATTTCTCCTTGAAGTTTCCCATCGCGATGGAAGCAGATCACTCCAAGCTGAAAGACCACTTCGCAGCGTTGCGAAATCAGCCTTTTGCTGCGAGAATTTCGCAGCCATTTTGCATAGTGCACGGGTGTTCTCCTGAAGCTTCCCGATAGTTGCGACCGACACTTTTAGATATTTTTCTTCAGATATTTTTGTATAAATTTCCATTCTTCTCCTTGTAATCCACCAACTATAAGATTTCTTAGTTAGGAAGGTTGGAAAAACATCTCTATATATATTCCCTTGCATCCACTATAAAAGATATAGATAGAAGTATGTAATATATAGATATATCATATATAAAATATACAGAGCCTTGCTCTGTTTTTTCCTTCTCTTTCATTTTCATTTTCTTGCTAGCCAAACATTCTCTAAGGATTTTTCCTCTGAGGATGAGAGGCTAGGCTTTTCGTCTCTTGGAGTTAAGGTAACCGGGTAAGTTTCCACATGCATAATTTGGAAGTTGTGTTGTTTTAGTTTTTAATGAAGAGAAAGTGTGACCCATTAATGGTTTTTATTTTTTTTAGTTAACTTAAAACGCCTTTAAATCACCTGGGCCAACACTTGGTAAGGCAAGTGATCTCTGTCCATGGAGATGTACTAGTTTACCCCTTGCAAGCCTCTGGGAGGTGACTTGAAGGTAGGATTTTCTAGAATAGCCAACACTTGGTAAGCTTTTGGACTCCACGGAGACATCCATTAGTTATCTCTTGCGAGCTTTTGACGGATAATCCATGGTTAAAGATCACCTTGAATGGCAAGTGCTAGGTGAGAGGTATGAGCCATTGCAAGGTGCATCAGTGAGAGGGATTTAGTGTTTGAACCCATTAATGGGAAGCATCTATACAACACCGGTTAAAGAATTAACTATATGTTAATTCTCTAATGCGAGGAAAAGAAACAAGTGACCGGAACTCTCCTTTTTGTATGAGGAACCTGAGCCTAGTGATCTGAACTCCAAGAAACACTTTTCTTTGTAAGTAAAATCAGTTACTATTTTTGGTTAGTTTAAAACCAAACCTTTTTTCATTCAAACATATTTATGTTTTCTTTTAAAGCTAACCTTGAAATGAAAAGGCACCAATTCAGCTTTGAATTAATATCATTTGCAAAGTGAAAACCCATCCCAGTGAACGATCCTAGAGCCACTATGCTATAGTAGCTTTTTCTTTGCTACCCTAGTATATGGTGTAATAGGTTATAAATTTTGTTGATTACTCCCTCAATCAAGGAGCACCAGCTGGACACGAATCAGCTGAGACACCAAGTGGGCACGAATAAAATGGTGTCGTTGCCGGGGATGGTGCCACTTTATAGTGATATCACCTTTTCAGAGTACTTGTGATCTTCATCACAAGTTTGGTGACTATTCTTTTCCTTTAACTAACTCTTTTTATTTCTTTATTGTTCATATTTTAGTATACCTTTTACTTAGTTTTTAGTTTACCTTAATTTTTTTTCTTTGAATTGTTTTTCTTTTGTTTTCTTTTGTGTTCTCTGTTTTTTAATTCACAAATTGCTAAGTTGTGCATGCCATATTGAATACCATAGCAGAGGAAGCCATGAACTTCATGAGTTATGTGGCTGAAGTCTCAAGAGGATGGGATGAACCAAATGCTAGAAATATGGGAAGAATGACGTCTCAACCTGATGCTAAGGGTGAGATGTATATTTTGAATGACGGCATAGACATGAAGGCAAAGATAGCAGCTATGGCAAGGAGATTGGAAGAGCTAGAAATGAAGAATATGCAAGAAGTGCAAGCCATCTCTCAAACACCATTGCTACCTATGCCTTGTTCCATTTGTCGATCATATGAGCACTTGGTGGATAAGTGTCCTACCATTCCAGCCGAGAGGGAAATGTTTGGTGATTGTAACACCTACAATTCCAATTGGAGGGACCATCCAAATTTCTCTTGGAAACCACAGCCGCCTCAGTACAAGCAACATGTTCAAGCACTTCCGCAAGCCTCAAGCCTTGAACAAGCTATGGTGAATCTTAGCAAGTTCGTGGGAGACTTTGTTGGAGCTCAGAAAGCCATCAATGCTCAACTCAATCAAAGAATTGACAGAGTGGAGAGTACTTTGAACAAAAGGATGGATGGAATGCAAAATGATATATCCCAAAAGTTTGATAATATCCAATATTCAATTTCAAGGTTCACAAATCTCAACACAATGCAAGAGAAAGAAAACTGTCCTTCTCAACCTTATCAAAATTCCAAGGGCATCCATGAAGTGGAGGCTCAAGAGGGAGAATCTTTAATGGAGAAGGAAGTTAAAACGGTTATCACTTTGAGTGGTAAAGAGGTTGATCTGCCCACATGCAAGTTAGAGCATAAGGTAGAGAGTGAAACAGAGAAAGAAAAGAGGGAGGAAATCAAAGGAAAGAAAAAGGGGAAAAGCATAGACGAAGATGACTATGATTTTGATATAGATAAAGAACCACAGAGGATAGTCATCAAGGAAGAATTGATGAAGAAACAGATGCCTCCACCTTTTCTCCAAGCTTTGTATGGCAAGATCTTACAAAGCAAGTCTCAAGCCAGAGATGCAAACTTCATATGGGATCCGGGAAAGCTAAACCACAGGATCAAATTTTTTTTGATGGACTTAGTCTTTTTAAAGACTAGCTAGTCCATATCTTTTTGTTTTGTTTTTTTTTACTTGTTTTAAATTTTGATTTCAATGCTTTAATTCTAGTTTGTTTTGATGTAATATAGGTTTTTGGATGATCAAAATCAAGAGGAAATGCAAAGAAATTGAAAGGAAGTCTTTCGGAGTCAAACAGAGCGAAAACAGAGCAAAAACAGGGCAAAAACAGGGCAAAAATAGGGGTTTGTGAGATTTCGCAGCCTTTGCGAAATTAGCACTTTGCTGCGAAACCAGTTCGCAGCCACAAGCCCCTCTCTGCGAAACCACTTTTGGCACACGAGTGCCACTTCGCAGCACAGGAGCCCCCATTTCGAAGCTGCGAAAAGGCTGCGAAGCTCCAAAGCGTGAAAATTCCCAATTTCGCAGCCAAAGCTCCATTTCGCAGGGTATTTCGAAGCTGCAAAGCTGATTTTGGCACACGAGTGCCATTTCACAGCACAGTGAACCTCATTTCGCAACTGCGAAACGGCTGCGAAATCCCAAAGCATAAAAATGTCCAATTTTGCAACTAAAGCTCCATTTTGCAGGGTATTTCGAAGCTGCGAAACCACTTTTTGGCACACGAGTTCCATTTGGAAGCCCCGTACACTCATTTCGCAGCTGCTAAATGGTTGTGAAACCTCTACACCTTAAAATCCTTCAGCGTGCACGCCATGAACAGACATGTCACAGCCGCACCCCCATTTCGGAAATTGTTGGACACATCTCGATCACTTCCTGAAGTTCAAATTATGCATGGAATATCTCGTTTCAAATATTGGGAAGTCAGGAGTCCATAGCTTCAAACGGTGCTCAATTTGGATTTGAAACGGAAAAGTTATGGCCATTTGAAGATGACTGTGCAAACCATGAGTGGAAATGTCGCACCTCCATTTTGCTATTGTTGGACACATTTTTGAAGCACTTACTAGAGCTCAAATTATGCATACCATATCTTGTTTCAAATCTTGGGAATTCAGGAGTCCAGAGCTTCAAACGGTGCACAATTTGGAGTTGAAACGAAGAAGTTATGGTCGTTTGAAGACAAGCGCGCAAAGCTGAACGGGAATTTCGCAGCCGAGACACCATTTGGAAGGGTGTTTCGCAGCTGCGAAACCACTTTTTGGCACACGAGTGCCATTTGCAGCACAGTTCCCCTCATTTCGAAGCTGCGATACAGCTGCGAAATCACTTTTGAGCTGCGAAATGGCTATGAAATAATCTCCAAGCTTCGAAAGGGCTGTGAAATCACCTCCAAGCATCGAAATGGCCTTCAAATTGCAAAATTGACTTGAAAAATGGAGGAAGGTTTGCAAAAACACCTTGCAAAGCCAAGGTAAATTGCTAAAATGCCATCAGAGCTCCGCGACCATGCATCTGAAGAGAAGAGCCCCACGCACCCTGGGATCACACACACAAAGTCTCTCACTCCATTACTGACCTCCTTAAACCATCAAATCCCATAGCTACCAACTGAGAGCTCCAGTTGAGGAGACTATGCCATCTAAGGAGACTACTAGAACAGAGGCCAAAGTCCTGATCCAACCCACTCAAGAGGCCACCACAGACGCATCAGCTCCACAGAACCTTACCATTATTTGATCATCTCTTTACTTTTTGTCTTTACATATTATATTAGATAATTCCATGTTTTGATGTCTTATATTCTGGGATTGGATGTATTACTGATGATGCATCATATATAGACATCATTTTTGTTTAAACTTAGCATTTTTCTATTTCCTCTACTCACTAACTCTTATGTTTTCTTTGAAACATGTGGTTTCTCCTATACGACTCAGACTCCATGTCACTCAGGAGGTACCACTTCCTCCCTATTTTTCAATCGCTTTTATCACATTGAGGACAGTGTTTAGCTTGGTTGGGGGGAGAGTTGAGGAAGTAAGTATTGTTAATAATGCTAAGTTATTTTGGTAATTTAGTTGTTTTTTGCTTAATTTTAAAATTTTTGCTTTAAACTCCATGGATATTAAGGATTAACTCTCAAAATTAAGTGAGAGAAGTCGAGTTTCAACTTGATTACATGAATCTTAGAGTTTGTATTATGCTCTTCTAAAAGTTAATAAATTGTTGAAACTCCCATTGCATGCAAACTTATCTCTTCCACCTTAAGCTATTCGCACACACATACATTAGATTCCTGTTATAAGATGTGAAACTATCTCACCCTCTAAGCTTGAGAAATCATAATTAGACACCTTTAACCTCTCCTTAATAGTGTTGGGACACCTCATAAAGACCAATGAGTCTTTCTAGAAAAAAAAAAAAAAAAAGAAAAAAGAATAAACTTCTTTACTTGCCTTGAAACCTGAGCATGGTCCGAAGGGGTGGCGAAAGCCATTAAAGCCTGGTGCCCTAAGCCTTTATTGGTTGGGATTCACCGATCCTCTGCTTGTTACATGGGTGAATTGGTTAAGTTTAGTAAGTGAAAAGAATTGTGAATAAGAGGTGCGTTCCTAGCCTATCAAGAGATGGTTAATTTTGCTAAGCTTAAAGAAAGACTTAGGTTGGGGGGAGATGATATTTATCCATACTATACTCGGAAGCTAATCACATTAACACTTAGCTTTTAGTGGAAGAATTTGATTTGGATCTTTTAAGAGTGGAAATTCTTTTGATGCTTAAACTTTCATAATATCCATTCTTTGTACTCTATGAGCAAGTGAATGCTTTGACAACTCTTATTATAGGTTGAGTTTCACATCTTTATTGATCCATGGATGTCCGTCATGCCACTCAATTATTTTTTGGAGTGATTTGCATGACCTCTTTTATGTATATTATTATGTTTGCTTAGTTTTTCTCTCCTTCATTGCTAAGGGACTAGCAATATGTCGGTTGGGGGGAGTGATTACTACTCAAAAAGTGCTATTTCATAGCTTTTAATTAACTCTTTTAAACACTCTTGAGTAGTAATTATTACCTTTTAACTCAATTGACATGTTAAGGACCCTCGCAATCAATTCTAATCAAATTGTGTTAAGTTTTGGTGTTTTGATAGCTTTTTGATCACCAAAGCAATCTGAGATTGAGGAGAGTTATTTGTAGTTCATGGTAAAGCTTTTGGAAGCTCAAATTCATGAAGAACCAAGTTTGGATCTCCATAGCCCTTTGCCAAAGTCGTTCAAAGTATGCAAGGAAAGAACAAAGGAGAGAGGAAAAACAGAGTGAAGAAAACAGAGGACAACAGCTACAGTTTTATTTTGCACTTTTGGAGCACTTCCCGAAGTCCATTTTCTACATTCTATATACCATTTCAAAGCTCAGGAAGTCAAGAATCTAATGCTTCAAACGGTGTGCAATTCGGAGTTGAAATGAAGGAGTTACAGCCATTGCAAGACGATCACTCCAAGCTGAAGGAAGAGTGTTGCACAGCGCTGCGAAATCACCCTTTTGTTGCGAAATGATTTCGCAGCCTTTTTGTATAGTGCTGTGGATTTCTCCCTGAAGTTTCCCATCGCGATGGAAGCAGATCACTCCAAGCTGAAAGACCACTTCGCAGCGTTGCGAAATCAGCCTTTTGCTGCGAGAATTTCGCAGCCATTTTGCATAGTGCACGGGTGTTCTCCTGAAGCTTCCCGATAGTTGCGACCGACACTTTTAGATATTTTTCTTCAGATATGTTTGTATAAATTTCCATTCTTCTCCTTGTAATCCACCAACTATAAGATTTCTTAGTTAGGAAGGTTGGAAAAACATCTCTATATATATTCCCTTGCATCCACTATAAAAGATATAGATAGAAGTATGTAATATATAGATATATCATATATAAAATATACAGAGCCTTGCTCTGTTTTTTCCTTCTCTTTCATTTTCATTTTCTTGCTAGCCAAACATTCTCTAAGGATTTTTCCTCTGAGGATGAGAGGCTAGGCTTTTCGTCTCTTGGAGTTAAGGTAACCGGGTAAGTTTCCACATGCATAATTTGGAAGTTGTGTTGTTTTAGTTTTTAATGAAGAGAAAGTGTGACCCATTAATGGTTTTTATTTTTTTAGTTAACTTAAAACGCCTTTAAATCACCTGGGCCAACACTTGGTAAGGCAAGTGATCTCTGTCCATGGAGATGTACTAGTTTACCCCTTGCAAGCCTCTGGGAGGTGACTTGAAGGTAGGATTTTCTAGAATAGCCAACACTTGGTAAGCTTTTGGACTCCACGGAGACATCCATTAGTTATCTCTTGCGAGCTTTTGACGGATAATCCATGGTTAAAGATCACCTTGAATGGCAAGTGCTAGGTGAGAGGTATGAGCCATTGCAAGGTGCATCAGTGAGAGGGATTTAGTGTTTGAACCCATTAATGGGAAGCATCTATACAACACCGGTTAAAGAATTAACTATATGTTAATTCTCTAATGCGAGGAAAAGAAACAAGTGACCGGAACTCTCCTTTTTGTATGAGGAACCTGAGCCTAGTGATCTGAACTCCAAGAAACACTTTTCTTTGTAAGTAAAATCAGTTACTATTTTTGGTTAGTTTAAAACCAAACCTTTTTTCATTCAAACATCTTTATGTTTTCTTTTAAAGCTAACCTTGAAATGAAAAGGCACCAATTCAGCTTTGAATTAATATCATTTGCAAAGTGAAAACCCATCCCAGTGAACGATCCTAGAGCCACTATGCTATAGTAGCTTTTTCTTTGCTACCCTAGTATATGGTGTAATAGGTTATAAATTTTGTTGATTACTCCCTCAATCAAGGAGCACCAGCTGGACACAAATCAGCTGAGACACTAAGTGGGCACGAATCACTACTACTCAAAAGTGTTTAAAAGAGTTAATTACAAGCTATGAAATAACACTTTTTGAGTAGTAATCAGTAGGTAAGGCAGAGCAAAGCTCTGTATTTTACTTCCTTCAAAACTATACAAAAAGTTGTCTCTGAGAACAAGCTCCCGAGATATCTCTGTAATGAAAATTACAAAACAATATATATGAGGTTATTCACCCTTTTCTCTTACTTAATAACTAAGGAATCATATAATTGGTGGGTTACAAGGAGAAAATGGGGATTTAGACATCAAATATCTGAACCAAAAAATATAAAAATGTCGGTCGCAAATATCTGGAAGCACTTAGGAGCATTTCGCAGGCGCACAAGATGGCTGCGAAATTTCGCAGACGCACGAGATGGCTGCGAAATTGGCCTTCAGCTTGGTGTGATCGGCTTCCAATGGCTCTAACTTCTTCATTTCAACTCCGATTCATGTACCGTTTGAAGCGTTGGATTGCTGACTTCCCGAGCTTCGAAACGAAATATAGTATGCATCAAATGGACTCCAGAAAGTGCTCCAAAAGTGTCAAACAGTTGATGTCTTCTTGGATTCTTCATGTTAGATTTCTCTCTTTGCTTTCATCCTTGCATTCATGATTTGTTTATGGAAAAGGACTATAAAGCTCCAAAGCTTGAATTCTTCACATAAATGAGCTTCCAATTGCTTTGCCATGGGTTCCATAGAGCTCTCCTTAATCTTGGATTGCTTTGGTGATCAAATTACTATCAAAAACACCAAAACTTACACAATTTGATTAGAAACGATTGAAAAGGTACTTAATATGTTAATTGAGTTAAAAGGTAATAACTACTACTCAAAAGTGTTCAAAAGAGTTAATTACAAGCTATCAAATAGCCCTTTTTGAGTAGTAATCAGCTCCTTACCCAGCTTCCTTAACTCTAAGAGACAAAAAGCCCAACCACTCATTCTCTGAGGAAACATCCTCAAAGCTTGTTTGGCTGGTGAGAAAAGTACAATCAAAATGAGTAGGTAAGGTAGAGCAAATCTCTGTCTATTACTTCCTTCAAAACTATACAAAAAGTTGGTCTCTAAGAACAAGCTCCTGAGATGTCTTGTGTAAAGAAAATTACAAAATATATATATATATGAGGTTATTCACCCTTTCTTCTTACTTACTAACTAAGGAATCCTATGATTGGTGGATTGCAAGGAGAAAATGGGGATTTAAACAACAAATATCTGAAGAAAAAATCTAAAAGAGTTGGTCGTAAATATTTGGAAGCACTCAGGTGGATTTTGCAGCATGCAATATGGGCTACGAAAATTTCGCAAGTTGAAAGTCTCCATTTCGCACAAAAAGGCTGATTTCGCAGCTAGCACTTTGTGATTTCGCAGCTTGCTAAATTGCCTTTCAGCTTGGTTTGATTTGCTTCCAATGGCCATAACTTCTTCATTTCAGATCTGATTTGTAAACCATTTAAAGAGTTGGACTCCTTACTTCCCGAGCTTCGAAACAACATATAGTATGTATAAAATGGACTCCAAGAAGTGCTCAAAATGTGTCCAACAATTGCTATCCTCTTGAATTTCTTCATGTTAGATTTCTCTTTTTGTTTCTCCTCCTTGCATTCATGATTTGCTTTTGGCAAAGGACTACAAAGCTCCAAAGCTTGGATTTTTCTTGAAAATGAGCTTCCATTTGCTTTGCCATGGATTATAAAAAGCTCTCCCTCATCTTAGATTGCTTTGGTGATCAAAAAGCTATCAAAAACACCAAAACTTAACACAATTTGATTAGAAACGATTGCAAGGGTCCTTAACATGCCAATTGAGTTAAAAGGTAATAACTACTACTCAAAAGTGTTTAAAAGTGTTAATTACAAGCTATAAAATAGTACTTTTTGAGTAGTAATCAGTGGAGGACATGAACAACTCCATGATGTGAGCACATGTCTCTAAATGCTATGAACAACTTAAGGTTGTAGATGATATAAATGACTCTAGGTTTTAAGCTCAGGACTCTAGATGCTATGCATAGCTCAAGGTTATGGATAACATAAAGAACTCCAGGTTGTGAGCTTAAGGCTTTAGATGCTCTAAACAACTCACAGCTATGGTTGACATGAATGACTCTAGTTCGTGAGCTCAGGGCTCTAAATGTTATGAGCAACTCAAGGTTGTGGATCTCATGAATTGCTCTAAGTCAAGAGCTCACAACACCTTATGTTATGAACAGCTCAAGCTTGTGGATGGTATGAATAACTCAAGGTCCCATGAGCTCAAGGCTTTAGACACTATGAACAGATCAGGGTTGTGTATGACATAGACGACTTTGGGTCATCAATTGAGGGTTCTAGGTGCTATGAACAACTCAAGGCTGAATATGACATAAACAACTTTGGGTCGTGAGCTCAAGGCTCTAGATGCTATGAATAGCTCAAGTTTATGGGTAATATGAATGACTAGGGGTCCTATGAGCTCAAAGCTTTAGATGTTATGAACAGATCAAGGATGTGGATGATACGAACTATTTTGCTTCATGAGATTAAGCCTTTAGATTCTATGAACAACTTAGAGCTATAGATGACATGAACAACTCTAGGTTGTGAGCTTGGGTCTATATATGCTAAGAACAACTTAGAGTTGTGGTTGACATGAATGACTCTAGGTCATGAGCTTAGGGTTATTGATGTTATAAATAGCTCACGATAGTGGATGATATGAATGATTGTAGGTCATGAGCTCAAGGCTCTAGATGTTATGAATAGTAGAGGGTTGTAGATGATATGAATGATTCTTGGTCATGTGCTCAAGGCTCCAAATACTATGAATAACTCAGGGATGTAGATAACATGAATGACTCCAAGTTGGAGCTCAAGGCTTTACATGCTATGAACAACTTAGGGCTATGGTTAACATCAATGACTCAAGGTCATGAGCTTAAGGCTCTAGATGTTATAAACAACTCGGGGTTGTGGATGATTTGAACTATTCTGGGTAATGATCTCAAGGGTCTAGATGCTATGAACAGTTTAAGGTGGTGGAGGACATGAACGACACCACGTAGTGAGTTCAAGTCACTAAATGATATGATCAGCTCAAGTCGTGGATGGTATAAATGACTCGGGGTCATGATCTCAGGACTCTAGATTTTATACATAGCTTAGGGCTTTAGATGACATGAACGACTCTATGTTGTGCGCTCAAGGCTTTAGATGCAATGAATAACTTAGGGTTGTGGTTGACATGAATGACCATGGGTCATGAGCTTAGGGCTTTAGATTCTATGAATAGCTCAGGGTTGTGGATGATAAGAACTACTTTGGCTCATGAGTTGAAGGCTCTAAATGCTATAAACAGCTCACTACTATGAATGACATTAACTACATCGAGTCATTAGCTCAAGGTTCTAGATGCTATGAAAAGTAGATGGTTGCGGATGATATGAATGACTCGGGGCCTCATGAGCTCAAGGCTCTATATACTATGAACAACTCACTACTATGGATGATATGAATGATTCCTCATCATGAGCCCAAGGCTTTAGATGCTATAAACAAGTCTAGGTTGTAGATGACATGAATGACTCTAAGATGCAAGCTCAGGGCTCTAGATGCTATGAAGAGCTCAAGGTTGTGGTTGACATGAACAAATCCAGGTTGTGAGCTCAAGGCTCTAGATGCTATGAAGAACTTAGTGCAATGGACGATATGAATTATTCTAGGTCATGATCTCAAGGGTCTAGATGATATGAACAACTTAAGGAGGTGAGGAACATGCTTGACCCTGCGCATGAGTGGAACTGTCTAAATCCATGGATGATATAAACGACTCAGGGTTATGAGCTTAGGACTTTGGATACTATGCCTAGCTCAGGGTTGTTGATGACATGAATGACTGCAGGTAGTGAGCTTAAGGTTTTAGATGCTCCAAATAGCTCACGATTGTGGTTGACATGAAGGACTTTAGTTCGTGAGCTCAAAGCTCTAGATGTTATGAATAGATCAAGGTCATGGATCACATGAACTACTCTAGGTCGTGACCTCATGACTCTAGATGCTATGAACAACTTAAGGCTTTTGATTGTATGAATGACTCGGGGTTCCATGAGCTCAGGGTTGTGTATGACATGGAAAACTCTAGGTCATGATCTTAGGGCTCTAGATGATATGAACAATAGAGGGCTCTAGGTGCTATGAACAACTCAATGTTGTGGATGATATGAACGATTCATGGTCCTGAGCTCAAGGCTCTAGATGTTGTGAACAACATAGAGTTGTTGATCACATTAATTAATCCAAGTTGTTAGTTAAGGGCTTTAGGTTCTATCAATAGCTCGCGACTGAATATGACATGAACGAATTTGGGTCATGAGCTCAAGGATCTAGATGCTAAGAATAGCTCAAGTCTATGGGTGATATGAATGGCTTGCGGTCCCGTGAGCCGAAGGCTTTAAATGTTATGAACAATTTAGGGATGTGGCTGATATGAATGATTCTGCATCATAAGATTAAGCCTCTAGATGCTATGAACAACTTAGGGATATTGATGACATGAATAATTTCGTGTCGTGAGCTCAAGGTTCTAGGTGCTATGAGCAACTTAGGGCTTTGGTTAACATGAATGACACTAGGTCGTGAGCTTAGGGTTATAGATGTTATGAACAACTCACGGTTGTGGATGATATGAACGATTACAGTCATGAGCTCAAGGCTCTAGACATTATCAATAGTAGAAGGCCCCAAACTGTTC
This sequence comes from Vitis vinifera, assembly GCF_030704535.1. Lineage (NCBI taxonomy): Eukaryota > Viridiplantae > Streptophyta > Magnoliopsida > Vitales > Vitaceae > Vitis > Vitis vinifera. The sequence goes on from NC_081817.1 coordinate 11,626,726, forward strand.
ATAGTATAAAGAGCCTTGAGCTCATGACCCAGTGTCATTCATGTCATCCATAACCTTGAGCTATTCATAGCTTTTAAAGCCTTGAGCTCATGACTCGAAGTCCTTCATGCCATCAAAAGGCCTGAGCTGTGGATAGCATCAAAAGCCCAAACCTCACCACTTAGAGTCTTTTATGTCAACCATGGCCCTGAGATATTCATAGTATCTAGAGCCTTGAGCTCACGACTTGGAGTCGCTCATGCCAACCATAACCCAAAGTTGTTCATAACATCTATAGCCCTGAGATGTTATGAACGACCCTGAGTAGTTCATGCCATCCGTAACCTTGAGATGTTCATTGCATCTAGAGCCTCGAGCTCATGACCCAGGATCATCCATACAAACTAGAAGCCTAAGCTTTCATAGTATCTAGAGCCTTAAGCTCATGAATGGAAGTAGTTTATGTCATCCACAACCCTTAACTAGTCATTGCACCTAGAGGCTTGAACTCATGATCCAAATTTGTTCATATCATTCAGTGCCTTGAGCGGCTTGAGCTCGTGGGATCCTAGGTCATTCATATCAACCACAACTTTGAGTTATTCATAGCTTATAGAGCCCTAATCTCATGACCCTGAGTCTTTCATGTCATTGACAGCACTGACCTATGCATAGCATCTAGAGCCCTAAGCTTACAACCTAGATTTTTTCACGTCAACGGCAACCTTGAGCTATGCATAGCATCTAGAGCCTTAAGCTCATGAATCAGAGTCTTTGATGTCAACACTAACCTTGAGCTATTTATAATATTTAGAGGCCTGGGCTCATGACCCAGATTTATTCATGTCATCAACAGTCCTGAGTTGTTCGTAACATCTAGAGTCTTGAGCTAACGACCCAAAGTTGTTCATGTCAACCACAACCCTAAATTGCTCACAACATCTCAAGCCCTGAGCTCATGACCTAGAGTCCTTAATGTCAACCAAGGAAGAAAATGTCGTGATATTTCGGTGATATATCATCGAAATATCGTGTATCGAAGGGTTTCGACACGATATTTCATGGAGAAATATCGGTCCGGCGATATTTCGGGATTTGTCGCGAGAAATCGGCGATTTTTCTCCGATATATCGCGTGGTCAACACGGGTCAACGAAAGTCAGACCCACTACAGTGCCCGTCAACGCCCTACAGTGCGCGTGCTACAATGCCTCCACATTTGTTTGCTGCTGAGAGGATTTGAACCCCAAAAATATAAAAATTATATAATTTTCTTCATAATGTTTTTAATATCATTAATAATTAATTAAATATTAAAAAATTATATATATATATATATATATATATATATATCATTATTTATTTTATATTGTTTAATACAATTGAATTAAATGGATCATATTTTAATACTAATATATATTTTAAAATTAGACATATTATAATCAAATATCATAATATTAGGCGTAATTTAATAATAAATGTACACTTATAAAATTCATATTTTTATCGATGCATACGATATTATTATCAAATATGATAAATCATGTTATACATATATCAAAATTTTCAATAAAATAACTTTAAAATGTCTATTATACTTCTAATTATATTATTATGAGGTTTTCCTTACATTTTCATGAGTTTTTAATAATTTTAAGCTTACCGATATTTTTTTCCAAAATATCCACCGATATATCTCCGATATATCCAATATATCCGTAAAATCGAAATGCCGATATATCCATGATTACCGATATTTTCATCCTTGATGTCAACCACATCCTTGAGTTGTTCATAGTATTTAGAAGCCTATGTTCATGAATTGGAGTCGTTCATATCATCCACAACCTTGATTTGTTCAAAGCATCTAGAGCCTTGATCTCACGACCTAGAGTCATTCAAGTCAATCATAGCCCAAAGCTATTAATAGCATCTAGAGCCCTGAGGTCAAAACCTAAAGTCGTTTATGTCATCCATAACCTTGAGCTATTCATAGCATCTAGAGGTTTGAGCTCATGATCCAGAATCATTCATATTATACACAACCCTAAGGGGTTCATTAAATCTAAAGGTCTGGGCTCACAACATCTCGAGTCCTTTATATCAATGACAAATTTAAGCTGGTCATAGCTTCTAGACCCATGTGCTCAAGACCCAGAGTTTTTCATGTCAACCACCACCTTGAGTAGTTCATAATATTTAGAGCCCTTAGCTCATAGCCTTAAGTCGTTCATGTTATCGAAAGCCCTAAGTTGTTCGTAACAACTAGATCCCAAAGCTTAGCACCTAGAGTTACTCATGTCATCCACAGTCTTGAGCTATTCATAGCATCTAGAGTCATGTGCTCAAGAGTTAGAGTCTTTCATGTCAACAACGATCCTAAGCTATTCATAGTATTTAGAGCTCTCTACTCACAACTCGAATTCATTCACATCATCCATAGCCTCGAGTAGTTCATAACATCTAGAGGCCTTAGCTCATGATGCAGAATCGTTCATATCATCCATAGTCTTAAGCGATTCATTGAATCAATAGAACTGAGCTCACAAGATCTCGAGTTATTCATATCATCCACAACTCTAAGCGGTTCACTGGATCTAGAGCCCTAAGCTCAGAACCTGGAGTCAGTGATGTTAACTACCACCTTGAGTTGTTCATAGTATCTAGAGCCCTAACCTCACGACCCGGAGACATTCTTGTAAACCACAACCATAAGCTATTTAGAGCATCTAAAACCCTAAGCTCACGAGTTAGAGTCGTTCATGTCAACCTCAACCATGAGTTGTTCATAGTATCTAGAGTCTTGAGCTCATGACTATAGTTTTTTATGTCATCCACAACTATGAGTTGTTCATACAATCTAGAGCCCTAATCTCACAACCTAGAGTTATTCATGTCATTCACAACCTTGAGTTGTTCATAGCATCTAGAGCCTTAAGCACATGATCTAAAGTCTTCTGATTACTACTCAAAAAATGCTATTTCATAGCTTGTAATTGAATCTTTTAAACACTTTTGAGTAGTAGTTATTACCTTTTAACCCAATTAACATATTAAGGACCCTTGCAATCAATTCTAATCAAATTGTGTCAAGTTTTGGTGTTTTGATAGCTTTTTTATCACCAAAACAATCCGAGATTGAGGAGAGTTCTTTGGAATCCATAAGCAAATCCAGAATACAAGGAGTACGGGATCCTGCTCATTCCACCCGGACGGGAATCATAACTCATTCCACCCGGGTAGGAATTCCATCCGGCTGCCGCCACTTTCCACCCCGGATGTATCACATCCGGAATTCTGCTGCCACCGCCATTCCACCCGGATGTATCACCTCCGGAATTCTGCTACGCCGCCATTCCACCCGGATGTTTCACATCCGGAATTTTGACGCCGGATGGGAGAGGAGAGCGTTTCAACTTCCCTGGTCACACATATCCGGATCATCTGATAGCGCTTACCCGGAGAGTTTCACAGATATTTTGTACAGTGTCGCGGTGTTCTCCTGAAGCTTCCAGATATTTGCGACTGACATTTGGAGATATTTTGCTTTAGATATTTGATGTCGAAATCCCCAAACTCTCCTTGTAACCCACCAATTATAGGATTCCTTAGTTATTAAGTTTGGAAAAAGGGTGAATAACCCCTTATATATAGCTTTGTAATTTCCTTTACAGAGAGAGATCGATCATATATCAATCATAGATGTAATCTGGGAGCTTGTTCTCAGAGACGCATCATTTGTACAGTTTTGTAAGAAAGTAAAATACAGAGCACTGGCCCTGCTTTTCATATTTTTGTTTTCTTATTATTTTACTTTCTAGCCAATCAAACTCTGAGGATTTTTCCTCAGAGGATGAGAGGCTAGGCTCTTCGTCTCTTGGAGTGAAGAAAGCTGGGTAAATTTCCACATGCATAAATTGGAAGTTTTGTTGTTTTAGTTTTTAATGAAGAGAAAGTGTGACCCGTTAATGGTTTTTATCTTTTTAGTTAACTTAAAACGCCTTTAATTCACCTGGGCCAACACTTGATAAGGCAAGTGGTCTCCATCCATTAAGATACACTAGTTTATCTCTTGCGAGCCTTTGGGAGGTGGTTTGAAGGTAAGATTTTCTAGAATAGCCAACACTTGGTAAGCTTTTGGACTCTAAGGAGACATCCATTAGTTATCTCTTGCAAGCTTTTGACGGATAATCCAAGGTTAAAGATCACCTTGAATGGCAAGTGCTAGGTGAGAGGTATGAGCCATTGCAAGATGCATCAATGAGAGGGATTTAGTGTTTAAACCCATTAAAGGGAAGCATCTGTACCACACCGGTTCGGGAAATAACTATATGTTAAATCCCCAATGCGAGGAAAATAAACAAGTGACCGGAACTCTCCTTTTTGTACAAGGAATCTGAGCCCAATGATCTAAACTCCAAGAAACACTTTTCTTTGTAAGTAAAATCGGTTACTATTTTTGGTTAGTTTAAAACCAAACCTTTTCCACCAAAGATTATGTTTTCTTTTAAAGCTAACCTTGAAATGAAAAGACATCAATTCAGCTTTGAATTAATATCAATTGTGAAGTGAAAACCCATCCCAGTGAACAATCTTAGAGCCACTATGCTATAGTAGCTTTGTCTTTGCTACCCTAGTTCATGGTGTAATAGGTTATAAATTTTGTTGATTACTCCCGCAATCAAGGAGCACCAACTGGACATGAATTAGCTAAGACACCAAGTGGGCACGAATCAAACGGCGCTTGCAGACCCTCAATTTTGTCCCTCAACACTAGCATTTATCCTTCGGGTGTCACATCCGCCCATCGTTCGCATATGGCACCACTAGGGCCCCTTTTGGGCTTAGTCGCTGTCTGAGCCTCGTGTGGGTTTGTCTGTGGTCCATTTTGGTGCATATGTGGTTCATTTTGGAGGGTCACCATGGCCATTTTCCTAGTCGTTCACATCACGCTATAGGAAGGAAGTGGGGTCATCCCGATGTTTTATCTTAGTTGGAGTTTATAGGGGCATGTTGAGGTTCGGAGCACTCAGGCTTGTTTTGATTGTATCTCCCTCATCCAAACTTGGAATCAAGAACCGTTTCTTTTTATGGATTCCTTATTCTTCCAGGAACATTCTATAAAATTTTCAAAATTTTTTGCAACCGGTCAGCTGGTTGGCAGCCGGTTCATCGAGTCAGCCGGTGTAGAACACTGATTTTTGGTAATTGTTTTGATCATATCTCCCTCTTCCGAACTTGGATGAGGTTCGGAGCACTCAGGCTTGTTTTGATTGTATCTCCCTCATCCAAACTTGGAATCAAGAACCGTTTCTTTTTAATGGATTCCTTACTCTACTAGGAACATTCTGTCAAATTTTCAGAATTTTTTTCCATCTGTTCGACCAGTTGGAATCCGGTTCGGCCGGTTCATTGAGTCAGCTGAGGTAAAACACTAATTCTAGTAATTTTGAAGCCCAAATCCTACATGGCTCAGGCCTGTAAGCTCCAGATCGGTTTTGGGCAATGTTTTGGGTCCATTTTGGGCCTTGGTTTGGGTTCCTTGAAGCCCACCACGAATCCATATGGATTCTTGGTGGTGAAGCAAGCTGAAAACTGAAGGAGTGAGCTGGCCTCGTAAGTTTAAGAGAAGTAATGAGGGGTGTGGTTCCCATGCTGATAAAGGGGATTTCGGTGCTGAAGGGGAAGGAATCCAGGAGGCTCAAATGCTAAGAGGGATATGAGTATAAAAGGTGAGAGGATAAGAGAGCAAAGGATAGGAGGGGACATTTTGGAGAGGGAAAATTTTGCTGGTGAGAAAAACAAAAGGTCAGTAGCATCTTCTGAGTTGAGAGGGTGGGGGAAAGCTTCAGCATTGTGGTTTTTTTGAAGAGGAGAGTGACAGCATCTCAGTTTTGGAAGTCATCATCTACATACACGGATCATATTTGGTGGAGATTCTGAGGCAAGCATGCTGAATTTTCTTTACTTACAGTTTATCTTCCTCGTCTTCATATGCTTTTTCTCCTTCCTCATCATCTTTTCTTCCCTTTGATATGAAGATTGTATTGCTTGGGTGTGGATAATAAAGGCCACACATGATTGTTGTTGATTGGTTATTAATCATTTAGGAACTTTTTGACCGAATTTGGGATTTTTTATCAACCGGCTGAACCGGTTGGGAACTGGTTCAACCGGTTCAGCACCATAGCTGGTAGCCTCTGTCAGCCATGAGGAACACTTGCCTTTCTTTGTCTGGTTCTCACTCATCCAGGCTCAGAATTGAGAACCGTTTCTTTTGTTTGCTTCCTTAATCACTTAGGAACTTTCTGACCGAATTTGGGATTTTTTACCAACCGGCTGAACCAGTTGGGAACCGGTTCAACCAGTTCAGCACCATAGCTGGCAGCCTCTGTCAGCCATGAGGAACACCTGTCTTTCTTTGTCTGGTTCTCACTAATCCGGGCTCAGAATTGAGAACCGTTTCTTTTTTTGCTTTCTTAATCACTTAGGAACTTTCTGAGTGAATTTGGGATTTTTTATCAACCGGATGAACTGGTTGGGAACCGGTTCAACCGGTTCAGCACCATAACTGGCTGCCTCTGTCAGCCATGAGGAACACCTGCCTTTCTTTGTCTAGTTCTCACTCATCCGGGCTTGTAATTGAGAACCGTTTCTTTTTTTTGCTTTCTTAATCACTTAGGAACTTTTTGACTGAATTTGGGATTTTTTATCAATCGGCTGAACTGGTTTGGAACCGGTTCAACCGGTTCAGTACCATAGCTGGCTGCCTCTGTCAGCCATGAGGAACACCTGCCTTTCTTTGTCTGGTTCTCACTCATCCGGGTTCAGAATTGAGAACCGTTTCTTTTTTTTTGCTTCCTTAATCACTTAGGAACTTTCTGACCAAATTTGGGATTTTTTACTAACCGGCTGAACCAGTTGGGAACCGGTTCAACCGGTTCAGCACCATAGTTGGCAGCCTCTGTCAGCCATGAGGAACACCTGGATTTCTTTGTCTGGTTCTCACTAATCCGGGCTCATAATTGAGAACCATTTCTTTTTTTTGCTTCCTTAATCACTTAGGAACTTTCTGACTAAATTTGGGATTTTTTATCAACCGGATGAACTGGTTGGGAACTAGTTCAACCGGTTCAGCACCATAGTTGGCTGCCTCTGTCAGCCATGAGGAACACCTGCCTTTCTTTGTCTGGTTCTCACTCATCCGGGCTAGGAATTGAGTGTCGTTTATTTTGTTTGAATCCTCACTCATTTAGGAGTTTTCTAGAAAAATTTGGGAATTCTTCTCAATAGGTTGTACCAGTTGAGAACTAGTTCAACCTGTTTTGCTGAAGGACTTTAGGTAGCCCTCGATTTTGGCATTTTTCGAGCCCTTATCCATGGGGGCTCAAACCCATTTGCTATAGGGCACTTGTGAGTCATCTTGAAGGTTTAAGTTGGTGTTTGATTTCAGTTAGTATGGGCAATTTTGAAGTTATGGGTGGTGTGGTCTAGATGAGTCTAGTTCGATTTGTATGACATTTGGGGAGTCTCTTACCTCATTTCAACCAGCTATCTTCCTTTTTGGCACAAGCTTTGATGCTTGATTTTGAATACATGTTGCGTGACTGACTCACACTCTGTTGCAGCGCTTGGCTAGGGACCACAGGTACGCATCGTTGGCTTTGGTTGTTGAATTCATATGCATGCATGGTGCTTAATCTTGAATGTTTGTTATGTGTTTATCTGTGTTTGGCTGACCTTTTATGCAGTGCTTGGCTAGGGACCACAGGTACGCACCCATTGTTTTGTTTGGTTGAATTCATATGCATGCTAGATACCAATTAGGATTGTGTGATTCATGACATCTATTTAGCCTAGGGTTTCATTTGACCTTTGACCCATATGCTCCCACATACCCAATTCATTAGTAGAGACCGAGTTTCGAGCCTAGAGGGGTGCTACCTCGCATGAGGTACCTTCCCAATGGGTAACCTGATCCCCGGACCCAGAATCTAGTTTTCGTAGACCGCTTTTTCCATACTGGGGTCATTAGGGATTTTTGTTCTTACTTAATTTTCCCCATTTTAAAAACAAAAATAAAAAGTAAGTGGTGACTCCAAACAACACCGTTCCTCATCGGGGGCGGGTTTTTCAAAACTGGAAAACACTAACTTTTTCATTTCTTTCTTTTCTTTTAAAAGCGAGTCGCGTCGGTCCGGTGGATCGGGTGAGGGTCCACAATGCTGTTGCCAGGAACGAGTCAAATGGCGCCGTTGTCGAGCCTTGTGATTAGAATTGGGAACGAATCATCTTCCATGTCATTGACAACATTGAGTTATGCATAGCATCTAAAGCCCTAAGCACACGACCCAGAGTCTTTCATGTCATCAATAGTCTAGAGCTATTCATAGTATCTAAAGGTCTATGCTCATGACTCAGAGTTGTTCATGTCATCCACATCCCTGAGTTGTTCATAGCATCTAAAGTCGTGACCTCACAACCCAGAGTCATTCATGTCAACCACAACTTGGAGTTGTTTATAGCATCTAAAGCCTTGAGCTCATGACCAGGAGTTATTCCTGTCATCCACAACCATGAGTTGTTTGTTGCATCTAGAGGCTTGAGCTCATGATGCATAATCATTAATATCATCCACAATCCTAAGGGGTTCATAGCATTTAGAGGCCTAGGCTCACAACATCCCGAGTCCTTCATGTCAACCACAAGTTTAAGTTGTTCATAGCTTCTAGAGCAGTGAGCTCAAGACCCGAAGTCTTTCTTGTCAACCACCACCTTGAGTTGTTCATAGTATCTAGAGCACTTAGCTCATAGCCCGAAGTCATTCATGTTATTCATAGCCCTAAGTCATTCATAACAACTAGAGCCCTAAGCTCAGGACCTGAAGTCACACATGTCATCCATAGCCTAGAGTTATTCATTGCATTTAGAGTCATGAGCTCAAGAACCAGAGTGATTACTACTCAAAAAGTGCTATTTCATAGTTTGTAATTAACTCTTTTAAACACTTTTGAGTAGTAGTTATCACATTTGAACCCAATTAACATATTAAGGACCCTTGCAATCAATTATAATCAAATTGTGTTAAGTTTTGGTGTTTTGATAGCTTTTTTATCACCAAAGCAATCTAAGATTGAGGAGAGTTCTTTGGAATCTATAAGCAAATCCAGAAAACAAGGAGTATGGGATCCTGCACATTCCACCTGAGTAGGAATTCCATCCGGGTAGGAATTCCATCCGGCTGCCGCCACTTTTCACCCGGATGTATCACATCCGGAATTCTGTTGCCGCCGCCATTCCATCAAGATGTATTACATCCGAAATTCTGATTCCGGATGGGAGAGGAGAGCATTTCAACTTCTCCGGATATACATATCCGGATCCGTTGATAGCGCTTACACCTAGAGAGTTTCACAGCCATTTTGCACAGTGCCGCGGTGTTCTCCTGAAGCTTCCCGATATGTGCGACCGACATCTTTAGATATTTTTCTTTAGATATTTATCTTTAGATATTTGATGTCTAAATCCCCAAAATCTCCTTGTAACCCACCTATCATAGGATTGCTTAGTCTTTAAGTAAGAACAAAGGGTGAATAACCCCATATATATAGTTTTGTAATGATCTTTATTTTTTGGACAAGTTTTTGGAAGGAAGTAAAAAATACAGAGCCTTTGCTCTACCTTACCTATTTTGTTTTGATTGCTTATATTCATTTAATTTTTCTTATTAGCCAAACAAGCTCTGAGGAAGTATCCTCAGAGAATGAGTGGCTAGACTTTTAGTTCCTTGGAGTTAAGGTTGCCGGGAAAGGTTCCAAGTGGAAGAATTAGTAGCTTTGTGGTTTCAGCCATTTATGAAGAGAAAGTGTGATCCTTTAATGATTTCTATCTTTTTAGTTAACTTAAAACGCCTTCAATTCACCTGAGCCAACACTTGGTAAGGCAAGTGATCTCCGTCCATGGAGATGCACTAGTTTATCTCTTGCGAGCTTTTGGGAGGTGGTTTGAAGGTAGGATTTTCTAGAATAGCCAACACTTGGTAAGCTTTTGGACTCCACGGAGACATCCATTAGTTATCTCTTGCGAGCTTTTGATGGGTAATCCAAGGTTAAGGATCATCTTGGATGGCAAATGCTAGGTGAGAGGCACGAGCCATTGGAGGATGCATCAGTGAGAGGGATTTAGTGTTTGAATTCATTTAAAGGATGCATCTGTATAAAACCGGTTCAGGAAATAACTATATGTTAAATCCCCAACGCAAGGAAATGAACCAAATGACCGGAGCTCTGTTTTTGCACGAGGAACCTCCCATGTGAACCTAAACCTCCAAGGAATGTTTTTCTTCATAAGTAATTTCCATTACTTCCTTTGCCGTTAGTTTAAACCCAAACCTTTTTCAATCAAACATCTTTATGTTTTCTTTTAAAGCTAACCTTGAAATGGAAAAGCACCAATTCACTTTGAATTGGTATCATTTATGAATTGAAAACCCTTCCCAGTGAACGATCCTAGAGCCACTATGCTATAGTAGCTTTGTCTTTGCTACCCTAGTTCATGGTGTAATAGGTTATAAATTTTGTTGATTACTCCCTCAATCAAGGAGCACCAACTGGACATGAATCAGCTGATACACCGACTGGGCATGAATCACAGAGTTTTTCATGTAAACCACCACCCTAAGTTGTTCTTAGTATCTTGAGCTTTGAGTTCACAACCCAGAGTCGTTCATGTCATCCATAGCCTTGAGTAGTTCATAACATCTAAAGACCTTAACTCTTGATACAGAATCGTTCATATCATCCACAACCTTAAGAGATTTATAGAATCAATAGGATTGAGTTCACGAGATCCCAAGTCATTCATATCATCCACAACTCTGAGTTGTTCGTAGATTTTATGGGCCCTAAGCTTAGGACTTAGAGTCATTCATGTTAACAACCACCTTGAGTTGTTCATTATATCTAGAGGCCTAAGCTCACAACTTGGAGGTGTTCTTGTAAACCATAATCTTAAGTTGTTAAGAGCATCTAAAGCCTTGAGCTCATGAGCCAAAGTCGTTCACGTCAACTATAACCATGAGTTGTTCATAGTATCTAGAGTCTTTAGCTCATGACCAGAGTCGTTCATGTCATCCACAACCCTAAGTTGTTCATTACATCTAAAGCCCTAAGCTTATGACCTGGAGTCATTCATGTCAATCATAACCTTGAGTTATTCATAACATCTAGAGCCTTGAGCTCATAACTTGGAGTCTTTCATGTCATTGACAACACTAAGATGTGTATAACATCTAGAGCCCTGAGCTCAGGACCTAGAGTCTTTCATGTCATCCGTAGCACTAAGTTGTGCATAACATCCAAAGCCCTGAACTCATAACCTAAATTCATTCATATCTACCACAACCCTCAGCTTTTCATAACATCTAAAGCCCTCAACTGACAACCCGGAGTCGTTCATGTCATCTACAACCTTGAGTAGATCATAACATCTAGAGGACTAAGCTCATGGGATCTAGAGTCATTCTTATCATCTATAACTCTAAGTTGTTATAGCATCCAGGGTTCTTAGCTCACAACCCAGAGCTCATGTCATGCACAACTCTGAGCTATTCATAGCATCTAGAGCCCTAAGCTCATGACCCCAAGTTGTTCATGTCAACCACAGCCCTGAGTTGTTCATAGTTTCTAGAGCCTTAAGCTTACTACATAGAGTTGTTCATGTCATCCACAACCCTGAGATGTTCATAGCATCCGAAGCCTTGAGCTCATGACATGGAGTCTCAACCACAACCCTAAGTTGTTCATAACATCTAAAGCCCTAAGCTCATTACCTAGAGTTGTTTATATCATCCATATCCTTGAGTTGTTCATAACATTTAGGCTCCTTAGCTCACTACCAAGAGTCTTTGATGTCATCGACAACCTTAAGCTATGCATAGCATCCACAACCTTATGCACACGACCCTGAGTCTTTCAAGTCAACCATAACCCTAAGTTGTTCATATAATCTAATGGCTTTAGCTCAAAACCTAGAGTCGTTCATGTCATCTAGAGCCTAGATTTATTCATTGCATCTAGAGGCTTTAGCTCATGACTCAAAATCATTCATATCATCGACAACCCTGAGTGGTTCATATCTTATAGAGGCCTGAGCTTACATGATTCTGAGTTGTTCATATCATCAACAACTATGAGATGCTCATAACATCTAGAGGCTTGAGCTCACAACCTAAGGTCATTCATGTCATCCACAACCTCAGTTGTTCATAACATTTAGAGCCTTGAGCTCATAACCCAGAGTCGTTCATGTCTCTAGAGGTCTATGCTCATGACTTGGAGTCATTCATGTCATTCACATCTTTGAGTTGTTCATGGCATCTAGAGTCCCGACCTCACGACCGAGACTCATTCACGTCAACCACAAGCTGGAGTTGTTTATAGCATCTAGAGCCTTAACTTCACAAGCTGAAGTCGTTCATGCCATCCACAACCCTGAGTTTTTCATATCATGTAGAGGCTTGACCTCTTGATACAAAATCATTAATATCATTCACAACCTTGAGGGGTTCATAGCATTTAGAGGTCTGAGCTCATAGGATCCCGAGTCTTTCGTATCAACCACAACTTTGAGTTGTTCATAGCTTCTAGAGTCATGAGCTCAACAGCCGGAGCCTTTCATGTTAACCACCACCTTGAGTTGTTCATAGTATCTAGAGCCCTTAGCTTATAAGCCAAAGTCGTTCATGTTATCCATAGTCTTAAAATGGTCATAATAGCTAGAGCCTTGACCTTAGGACTCAGAGTCACTCATGTCATCCATAACCCTGAGCTATTTATAGCATCTAGAGTCGTGACCTCACGAGCTAGAGTCTTTCATATCAACCACTACCCTAAGTTGTTCATAGTATCTAAAAGTCTGAGCTCACAACCTGAAGTCGTTCATGTCATCCATAACCCTGAGTAGCTTATAACATTTAAAGGCCTTAGCTTATGATGCAGAATCCTTCATATTGTCCACAACCCTAAGCGGTTCATATAATCAATAAGATTGAGCTCACGGGATCCCGAGTCTTTCATATCGTCCAGAACTCTAAGTTATTCATATGTTCTAAAGCCTTGAGCTCAGGACCTGGAGTCATTGATGTCAACGACCACCTTAAATTGTTCATAGTATCTAGAACCCTAATCTCAAGACCTAAAGTCTTTCTTATAAACCACAAACTTAAGGTGTTCAAAGCATCTAAAGCCTTAAGCTGATGACCCAAAGTCATTCATATCAACCACAGCCTGAACTATTCATAGTATCTAGAGTCCTGAGCTCATGACCAGAGTTATTCATGTCATTTAAAGCCCTGAGTTGTTCACAGCATCTAGAGACCTGAGCTCACGACTCAGAGTCCTTCATGTCAATCACAACCTTGAGTTGTTCATAGCATCTGGAGCCCCTAGCTCATAACTCGGAGTCTTTCATGTCATTGATAGCATTGCACTGTGCATAGCACCTTGAGCCTTAAGCACATGACCTGAAGTTTTTCATGTCATCGGCAACCCTGAGTTGTTCATAGAATCTCAAGCCCAAAGTTGATGACCTAGAGTTGTTCATGTCATCTACATCCCTATGTTCTTCATAGCATCTAGAGTACAACCTCACAACCTAGAGTCATTCATGTTAACTACAACCTGGAGCTGCTCATAGCATTTAGAACCTTGAGCCCTCGAGTTGAAGTGGTTCATGTCATCCATAGGCCTATGTTGTTCATAACAACTAAAGCCTTGAGCTCAGGACCAGAGTCGCTTATGTCATCCATAACCCTGAGCTATTCCTAGCATTTAGAGCCGTGAGCTCAAAAGCCAGAGCCATTCATGCCAACCACCACCCTGAGTTCTTCATAGTACCTAGAGCTCTAAGCTCATAACCGAGAGTTGTTCATGTCATTCATAAGCCTGAGCAGTTCATAACATCTAGAGGCCTTAACTCATGATGTAGAATCATTCATATGATCCACAACCCTAAGTGGTTCATAGAATCAATGGGATTAAGCTAAGAGGATCCTTACTCATTCATATAATCCACAACTCTCAGCTATTCATAGCTTCTAGAGCCCTATGCTCAAAACTTTGACTTATTCACGTCAACGACAACCTTGAGTTGTTCATAGTATCTAGAGCCCTAAGCTCATGACCCGTATGCATTCTTGTAAGCCAAAACCTTAAGTTGTTTAAAGCATCAAAAGCCCTAACCTCATTACCCAAAGTCATTCATGTCAACCACAACCATGAGTTATTCATAGTCTCTAGAGTCATGAGCTCATGACTAGAGTTGTTCATGTCATCCACAACCCTGAGTTGTTCATAGCATCTAGAGCCTTGAGCTCATGACCCGGATTCATTCATGTCAATCATAACCTTGAGTTATTCATGTCATTTAAAGCCCTAAGCTCATGACTCGGAGTCTTTCATGTCATTAATAACACTAAGTTGTGCATAACATTTAGAGCCCTAAGTTCACAACCCAGAGTCTTTCATGTCATCAACAACCCTGAGTTATTCATGGTTTCTAAAGGCCTATGCTCATGACCTGGAGTTGTTCATGTCGTGCACAACTCTGAGTTGTTCATAGCATCTAGAGCCTTAAGCTCACTACCTAGAGTCGTTCATGTCAATAATAGACCTGAGCTATTTATAGCATCTCGAGCCTTGAGCTTATGACCCAGAGTCCTTCATGTCAACCACAGCCTTGAGCTATTCATAGCATCTAAAGGGTTGAGCTCATGATGTAGAATCATTCATATCATCTACAACCCTGAGGGGTTCATAGCATTTAGAGGCTTGAGCTCATAGGATCATGAGTCATTCATATCAACCATAACTTTGAGTTGTTCATAGCTTCTAGAGTCGTGAGCTTAAGAGTCGAAGTCTTTCATGTCAACCACCATCCTAAGTTATTCATAGTATCTAGAGCCCTTGGCTCATAACTCAAACATGTTTATGTTATCCATAGCCCTAAGTTGTTCATGACAATTATAACCCTGAGCTTAGGACCTAGAGTTGCTTATCTGATCCACAACCCTGAGCTATTCATAGAATATAGAGTCGTGAACTTAAGAGCAAAAGTCTTTTATGTTAACCACCATCTAGATCTATTCATATCATCTAAAAGCTTGGGCTCTTGATGCATAATTATTTGTATCATCTACAATCTTGAGGGGTTCATAGCATCTAGAGGACTGAGCTCAAAGGATCACGAGTCATTCATATTAACAACAACTTTAAGTTGTTCATAGCTTCTAGAGTCATGAGCTCAAGACCCAGAGTCTTTCATGTCAACCACTACCTTGAGTAGTTCATAGTATCTAGAGACCTTAGCTCATAGCATAATGTCATTCATGTTATCTATAACCCTAAGTTCATAATAACTAGAGTCCTAAGCTTAGGACTCGAAGTCGCTCATGTCATCCACAGCCCTAAGCTATTCATAGTATCTCGAGCCATGTGCTCAAGAGCTAGAGTCTTTCATGTCAACCAGTACCATAAGTTATTCATAGTACCTAGAGCATGGAGGTCACAACCCAAAGTCATTCATGTCATTCATAACCTTGAGTAGTTCGTAACATTTAGAGGCCTTAGATTAGGATATAGAATCGTTCATATCTTCCATAACCCTAAGCGGTTCATAGAATCAATAGGACTGAGATCATAGAATCCCGAGTCGTTCATATCATCCACAACTATGAATTATTCATAGGTTCTAGAGCTTTAAGCTCAGAACTTGAAGTCATTCATGTCAACTTTCACCTTGAGTTGTTCATAGTATCTAGAGCACTAAGCTCACAACCCGGAGGCATTCTTGAAAACCATAACCTTGAGCTTTTTAAAGCAGCTAAAGCCCTGAGCGCATGATGCGAAGTCATTCATGTCAATCATAGCCATGAGCATTTCATAGTATTTAGATTCTTGAGCTCATGACCACATGCGTTCATGTCATCCACAACCCCGAGTTGTTCATAGCATTTAGAACATTGAGCTCATAACCCAGAGTCATTCATGTCAATCACAACCTTGAGTTGGTCATAACATCTAAAGCCCCAAGCTCATGACTCGAAGTCTTTCATGTCATTGATAGCACTAAGTTGTGCATAACATCTAGAGCCCTGAGCTCATGACCTAAAGTCTTTCATGTCATTGATAACCCTGAGTTGTTCATAATATCTAGAGGCCTATGCTCATGACATGGAGTCATTCATGTCATTCATATCTTTGAGTTTTTTTATAACATTTAAAGTCCTAGAACCCTGAGCTCATGACCCGAATTCGTTTATGTCATCCATAGCTCTAAGTTGTTCATAACAACTAGAGCTCTAAGCTCAGGACCCAGAGTCACTCATGTCATCCATGGCCCTAAGTTATTCATAGCATCTAGAGTCGTGAGCTCAAGAACCAGAGTCTTTTATGTCAACCACCACCCTAATTTGTTCTTAGTATCTAGAGCTTTGAGCTCATAACCCGAAGTCGTTCATATCATTCATAGCCCTAAGTAGTTCATAACATTTAAAGGCCTTACCTCGGAATCATTCATATCCTCCACACGCCTAAGCAGTTCTTAGAATCAATAGGACTAAGCCCACGGGATCCCGAGTCATTCATACTATCCACAACTCTAAGTTGTTCATAGGTTCTAGAGTCGTGAGCTCAAGACTTGGAGTCATTCATGTCAACAACCACCTTAAGTTTTCCATAGTATATAGAGAATCAAGCTCACGACCCAAAGGCATTCTTGTTAACAATAACCTTAAGTTATTCTGAGCATCAAAAGCCTTGAGCTAATAAGCCGAAGTCGTTCATGTCAACCACAACCATGAGTTGTTCATAGTATCTAGAGTCTTGAGCTCATGGCCAAATACGTTCATGTCATCAACAACCCTGAGTTGTTCATAGCATTTAAAGCCCTAAGCTCATGACCTCGTGTCATTCATATCGATCACAGCCTTGGGCTATTCATAGCATCTAGAGCCCTAAGCTCAAGATCTAGAGTCTTTCATGCCATTGACAACACTAAGTTGTGCATAACATCTACACCCCTAAGCTCACGACCTAAAGTCTTTCATGTCATTGACCAGCCTGAGTTGTTCATAGTATTTAGAGGCCTATTCTCATGACTTGGTGTAGTTCATGTCATCCACATCCCCAAGTTGTTCATAGCATCTAGAGTCTTAACCTCATGACCCGGAGTCATTCATATCAACCACAACCCGGAGCAATTCATATCATCCATAGCCTTGAGCTCACAACTTGAAGTTGTTCATGTCATCAATAACCCTGAGTTATTCATAACATCTAGAGGCTTGAGCTCATGATGTAGAATCATTCATATCATCCATAACCCTGAGGGGTTCATAGCATCTAAAGGCCTAATCTCACATGATCCCAAGTCATTCTTATCAACCAAAACTTTGAGTTGTTCATAGCTTCTAGAGTCATGAGCTCAAGACCCATAGTCTTTCATGTTAACCACCACCCTGAGTTATTCATAGTGTCTAGAGCCCTTTGCTCATAGCCCGGAGTCATTCATATTAACTGTAGCCCTAAGTTGTTTATAAAAACTAAAGCTCTAAGTTTAGGATCTAGAGTCGCTCATGTCATTTACAACCCTAAGCTAGTCATAGCATCTAGAATTGTGAGCTCAAGAGCCAGAGTTTTTCATATCAACCACCATCCTGAGCTATTCATAGTATCTAGAGCTTTAAACTAAGAACCCAAAGTCATTCTTGTCATCCATAGCCTTGAATAGTTCATAACCTTAAGTTGTGGATAGCATCTAGAGCCTTAAACTCACAACCCAGAGTCATTCATGTCAACCATAGCTTTAAGTTGTTCATAGCATCTAAAGTCGTCATAGCTAACGACTCGAAGTCGTTCATGTCATCCATAGCCCTTTCTAGTTCATAGCATCTAAAGGCTTAAGATCATGATGCAAAATTATTCATATCATCTACAACCCTAATCAGTTTAAAGCATCTAGAGGACTAAGCTCACGGGATCTCGAGTCATTCATATCATCTGTAACTCTGAGTTATTCATAGCATCCAGAGCCTTTAGGTCATGACCCAAAGTAGCTCATGTCAACCATAACCCTGAGTTGTTCTTAGCGTCTAGAGTCCTAAGCTCATAACCCAAAGTCGTTCATGTCAACCATAACCCTAAGCTATTCATAGTGTTTAGATACTTGAGTTCTTGACCTAGAGTCACACATCTCATCCATAACCCTGACTTGTTCATAGCATCTAAAGCTATGAGTTCATGACTCAAAGTCTTTCATGACATTAACAGCCCAGACCCATGTATAGCATCTAGAGCCATAAGACCACGACCTAGAGTCTTTCATGTAATGGATAGCCTTGAGTTATGCATAGCAGCCACAACCCTGAACTCATGACTTGAAGTCTTTCATGTCAACCATAGCCCTAAGTTATTCATAGAACCTAGTGGCATGAGCTCATAACCTAGAGTCATTCATGTCACTCAAAACCCGAAGTTCTTCATAGCATTTAAGACTTGAGCTTCTGACTTAGAATTATTCATATCATCCATAGCCTTGAGTAGTTCATAGCATCTAGAGGCGTGAGCTCATCGGATCCTGAGTCATTCATATCATCCACAACTATGAGATGTTCATAGCCTCTAGAGCCTTGAGCTTACAACCCATGGTTATTCATGTCATCCATAGCACTCAACTATTCATAGCATCTAGAGCCCTGAGCTCATAACCTAGAGTCGTTCATGTCATCTGTAGCACTAAGTTGTGCATAACATCCAAAGCCCTAAACTCATAACCTAAATTCATTCATATCAACCACAATCCTCACCTTTTCACAACATCTAAAGCCCTCAACTGACAACCCGGAGTCGTTCATGTCATCTACAATCATGAGTAGATCATAACATCTAGAGGACTAAGCTCATGGGATCCAGAGTCATTCTTTTCATCTATAACTCTAAGTTGTTATAGCATCCAGGGTTCTCAGCTCACAACCCAGAGCTCATGTCATGCACAACTCTGAGCTATTCATAGCATCTAGAGCCCTAAGCTCATGACCCCAAGTTGTTCTGTCAACCACAACCCTGAGTTGTTCATTGTATCTAGAGCCTTAAGCTTACTACATAGAGTTGTTCATGTTGTCCACAACCCTGAGATGTTCATAGCATCCGGAGCCTTGAGCTCATGACCTAGAGTCTCAACCACAACCCTAAGTTGTTCATAACATCTAAAGCCCTAAGCTCATTACCTAGAGTTGTTTATGTCATCCATATCCTTGAGTTGTTCATCGACAACCTTAAGCTATGCATAGCATCCACAACCTTAAGCACACAACCCGGAGTCTTTCAAGTCAACCATAACCCTAAGTTGTTCATATAATCTAATGGCTTTAGCTCAAAACCTAGAGTCGTTCATGTCACCTAGAGCCTAGATTTATTCATTGCATCTAGAGGCTTTAGCTCATGACTCAAAATCATTCATATCATCGACAACCTTGAGTGGTTCATATCTTATAGAGGCCTGAGCTTACATGATTCTGAGTTGTTCATATCATCAACAACTATGAGATGCTCATAACATCTAGAGACTTGAGCTCACAATCTAGAGTCGTTCATGTCATTCACAACCTCAGTTGTTCATAGCATTTAGAGCCTTGAGCTCATAACCCAGAGTCATTCATGTCATCTTCAGCCATGAGTTATGCATAGCATCTAGAGCCTTGAGCTCATAACCCAAAGTTATTTATGTCAACCACAATCCTCAACTTTTCATAGCATCGAAAGCCCTCAACTCATAACACAGAGTTTTTCATGTCATCCATAGCACTTAGCAGTTCATAGCATCTAGAGGCTTAAGGTCATGATGGAAAATTTTTCATATCATCCACAACCTTATGCAGTTCATAGCATCTAAAGGACTGAGCTTATGGCATCTAGAGTCGTTCTTATCATCCACAACTTTGAGTTGTTATAGAATCCACAACCCTTAGCTCATAATCCAAAGTAGCTCATGTCTTCTATAACCCTGAGTTGTTCATAGCATCTAGAGCTCTAAGCTCACAACCACGAGTCGTTCATGTCAACTTATTGGAGCCAAAATATGTGCTCTAATAGCATATATTCGACATGATTTGTGCACCAAAGGACAATCAAATCACCCAACTTGCGTAAATCAATTATAAGGTCCTAGCCATGAGTTTAATTTATATTTTGGAGATTTATCTCAGGTTCAAGGGAAGAAAATGGTGAGAGTTGAATCACTTTAGATTTTGAAAGATCAAGAAAGGGTTAAATGAAGAAAAAAGTGAGTCAAGACACATGGACCATAAGAAAAGGCAAGACAAGGATATCATGGGTTTGAGAGATCAGAAATAACCATTACAGAGTAAGAAAGAAGGCAAGAAAACATAAAATAAAAATAAAAAATGAGACATGAAGCAAGATTCAACTACATGGAAATTTAGAACTCAAAATCTGGTGGTAACATATACTCTAACTTTGAGGAAAAATTTAGAGTACTTCCCAAATTTCATTTTAGATATACTATTTCAAAGCTTGGGAAGTTAGGAGTCCAATGCTTCAAATAGTGTACGAATCGGAGCTGAAATGAAGAAGTTATGGCCATTTGAAGACAACTATGCAAAGTTGAAGGGCCATTTCAAAATGATTTTGAAATTCAACTTATGAATTCAAAATCCAATTCAAAATGACATCAATTTCAAATTCACCCACTGATTCGACTCATGGTAGCTTAGCTTTAAAGGCGTATCAACAAAATTTATACCTTAAATACTATTACTAAAGTAGCCAAGCTACTATAGCATAGTGGTTCTAGGATCGTTCACTGGGAAGGGTTTTCGCAAACACAAGTGATATTCAAATTAGGAAAATAGGTGATTTTCTTATGGATGTTAGCTTTAAAAGAAGATGTAAATGTTTTAGAAAGATTTAAACTAATCTAAGCTAACATTAAAGACTAAAATGAAAGGGTGTAAAAACAAGTTTCTCAAAGATAGGATAGCTATGCTCTGGCTCTTATGCAAATTGGAAATCTTAGGATAGGCTCCTCGCGTTGGGGTTGCAACTATGGTGATGCTTGCTTCCCGAACCGGTATGGATTTAGCAAATCAAGTTTTAATCCTTTAAAATGGCAAAACAGATGGTAGTGAATTTCATCAATGGTTATTCACCTTAGACTTCCTTTGAATGGCTCGTAAGAGATAACTAATGGTCTAAAGCCAAAAGCTTACCAAATATTGGCAACTCAAAGTCATTTCAGGTGATAAACTCACCTTTCAATGGCCATTGAAATTGGTTCTAACGGATTAGTGCAAAACTTGGAATTGAAAACCTCACCTTCGAATACGTAGGAGATAACTAATGGATAGAAATCCAAAAGCTTATCAAGTATTGGCCGTTGGAAGTTGTCCAAAGGAAATAAAAAACCAAACTTTGCATTAATGAACCTTTAATGAAAAACGACTACCTTACCTTTCAGGTGCGAGAAATTTCCATGGGATTACATCCAAGCCATCACATAACATCCATACTTTGAGAAACTAAAAGTTTTAGCCAATCATCCTATGAGGAAAAGCCCTCAGAGGCTGTTTGGATACTAAGAAAATAGAAATGGGGAAGAACAGGAGAAGAGAGAAAAACATAGCAAGGCTCTGTATAGTCTATATATTTATATATTTTTCATCTCCATCCATCTCCGTATATCCATCTATGTATATCCGTCTATATCTATTACAATGGGTGCAAGGGAATATAAATAGAGAAGTTTTTTCCAACCTTCCTAGCTAAGAAATCTTATGATTGGTGGATTACAAGGAGAAGAATGGAAATTTATACAAAAATATCTAAAAGAAAATATCTCACGTGGAGTCATCGGAACAGAGGAAAACTCGCACCACGCATGGGCTGTGCGAATGTTGTGCGAGTGTTGTGCGAGTTTCGCACAAGCTTCGCACAAGCTGAAGGTGTTGTGCGAATTTCGCACAAGCCTGGAGCAGTTGTCTTCCGAAGGCCATATCTTCCTCATTTCAGCTCCAAATCGTACATGGTTTGAAGCGTTGGATTCTTGACTTCCTGAGATTTGAAATGGTATATAGAATGTAGAAAATGGACTTCGGTAAGTGCTCTAAAAGTGCGAAGGAAGACTGCAGCTGCTGTCCTCTGTTTTCTTCATTTTCTCTTTGCTTCTCTCCTTTGCTTCTCTTTGCTTCTCTCCTTTGCTTGGCTTGTCTTAATGATCCAAAAAGCTGTCAAAATACTAAAACTAGCCACAAATATGATTAGAAGTCATTGCTATGTCCTTAACATGCCAATTGGGATAAAGATGGAGAACTACTACACAAAAGTGCTTAAAACATAATGAATTAAAGGCGCAAAATGGCACTTTTTGGGTAGTAATCACCCACTGGCACTTTGATTTTTTGCCTCCTCTACCTCGAGAATTGCACATAGGGCACTTCATGCCCTTAAGTGGGTCCCACACGACTAGAAATCACTATTTTATTATGATTTTCAGTTATTTTAGGTAATTATTTTGTAATAAGTGTCCAATGAAAGTGTGCCACATGTTAGGTAATTGATGATATTATATAAACTCTCTTAGTTCTAGGTCCTAGAGATTTTGGGTCTTTTTCCAAATAATTGGACATTGAAGATGGAAGAAGACGAGAACTTTGGTTTGTTTTCTTTTTCTTCTTTATTAAATATATTGCTTTTAGTTTATTTTGATTCAAAATATGGATTTTTACCCTATTATGGATTGTGAATGTGACATCACCCCATGAGAGGCTAAGAAGCCAACTTAGGGCTTAAAGCATGAAAACCTAAGGGCTAGGAAACCTATAAGGACAATGGGTAAACTATTATAACAATGAGATTAATTATTGGTTGGGTGACAATTTATCAATTATTTTTTATCCTATCCTCGTGAGTTAGTTTAGGGAATGGTACGGTAGGTTATTACCTGATACTAGTAATTCTAGGTAATTCTTTATCATTAATTATCCTAGTCTTTTCTATTGTTATTTGCCCAAAAACAAAGCTATAAAGAGTAGGAAGGGTTAAAAGGACAAATCTTAAACTGGTAATCAATCTCATTCATTTGATGGTTTTATGAATCTATTTTGAAAAGGAAAAATTGGGTTTCAGATGCAATTTTGAGTTACAAAACTCAAGTTGATCGCTAGCGGCCAAGGATCCCAAAACCCTAAGATCACTTTACTAAAGAAACCCTTATTTTCTCTATTTTTGTACCTTAAGTTGGATTGTGGAAAGCCCCAAACTTGAATCAAAATTAATATTCCTTTTGGTATTAATTTAGCTTTATTCACTGAATCCCATTTCATAAAAGATAATTCTGAAATTTTATTTTTTTCACTTTAGGATTTAAACAAAAGTAATTCATTTATTCTAGTATGGATGATTACTTCTCAAAAAGTGCTATTTTATAGATTTTAATTAACTCTTTTAAACACTTTTGAGTATTAGTTATTACCTTTTAACTCAATTGACACGTTAAGGACCCTTGCAAGTGTTTCTAATCAAATTGTGGCAAGTTTTGGTGTTTTTTATAGCTTTTTTATCACCAAAGCAATCAAAGAATGAGGGAGATCTTTGTATAGTCCATGGCAAAGCAAATGAAAGCTCATTTACATGAAGAATCCAAGCTTTGGAGCTTCGTAGTCCTTTGCCAAAGCCAATCAAGAATGCAAGGAGGAAAAACAGAGAGATGAATCTAACATGAACCAAGGAGAGCAGCTTCAGGACACATTTAGAGCACTTCCTGGAGTCCATTTTATACATAATATATATATATATATATATATATATATATATATATATTTGAAGCTTGGGAAGTCAGGAGTCCAATGCTTCAAACGTTGTGCAAATCGGAGCTGAAACGAAGAAGTTATGGCCATTGGAAGACAACCGCACCAAGCTGAAAGACAATTTCGCAAGTTGCGAAAT
Organism: Vitis vinifera; assembly: GCF_030704535.1. NCBI lineage: Eukaryota > Viridiplantae > Streptophyta > Magnoliopsida > Vitales > Vitaceae > Vitis > Vitis vinifera. The sequence goes on from NC_081817.1 coordinate 11,650,721, forward strand.
CACAAATTCAACTTATGAAATCAAAGTTCAACTTGAGAAATGGACAATCTCAACTTGAAAAATTTTCTCAAGTCATGTTTCAACTTGCGAAATCCACCTGTGTAATCCTAGATATTTGCAACCAACTCTGTTAGATCTTTTCTTCAGATATTTTTGTATAAATCCCTATTTTCTCCTTGTAATCCACCAATCATAGGATTCCTTAGTTAGGAAGTAAGAAGGAAGGGTGAATAGCCTTTCTATATAATGTAATGTAATTTTATTTTAGAAAAACACTTGGGGAGTTTTCTCAAAGACGAACACTTTTGTATAGTTTTAAGAAAGTAATACACAAAGCTTTGCTCTGCCTTACCTACTCATTTTGTTTTCTCTTTTATTTTTATTTCTAGCAAATCAAACTCTAAAGATGTTTTCCCAGAGGATGAGTGGCTAGGCATTTTGGTTCTTGGAGTGAAGGAAGCTAGGTAAGGTTCCGAATGCAAAAGTGGAAGTTTTGTTGTTTCAGTTTTAAAGAATAGAAAGTGTGACTCGTTAATGGTTTTTATCTTTTGAGTTAACTTAAAATTCCTTAAAATCACTTAGGCCAACACTTGGTAAGGCAAGTGGTCTTCATCCATTGAGATACACTAGTTTTTCTCTTGCGAGCCTTTAGGAGGTGGTTTAAAGGTACGATTTTCTAGAATAGCCAACACTTGGTAAGCTTTTGGACTCCAAGGAGACATCCATTAGTTATCTCTTACAAGCTTTTGACGGGTAATCCAAGGTTAATGATCACCTTGAATGGCTAATACTAGGTGAGAGGTATGAACCATTGCTAGATGATTCAGTGACAGGGAATTAGTGTTTGAACCCATTAAGGGGAAGCATCTATACCACATCGGTTTGAGAAATAACTATATGTTAAATCCCCAATGCGAGGAAAAGATTCAAGTGACCGGAACTCCCTTTTTGTATAAGGAACCTAAGCCTAGTGATCTAAAACTCCAAGAAGCACTTTTCTTTGTAAGTAATTTCTGTTACTTTATTATTGGTTTCACTTAAAACCAACCATTTCAAACATCTTTATGTTTTCTTTTAAAGTTAACCTTGAAAAGAAAAAGCACCAATTCAATTTTGGAACTAATATTAGTTGTAACTTGAAAACCCATCCTTGTGGACGATCCTAGAGCCACTATGCTATGCTAGCTAATGCTACCCTAGTATATGGTGAAATAGGTTTATAAATTTTGTTGATTACTCTCGTCTAGGGATTGAAATCAGAGCACACCAGTTGATTGAACTCCAATCAACAGGGCATGCACCAGTTGGGCATGAATCAATGGACAATTTCCATAAGCCAATCCTTGAGGATGATATCTAGAGTACTACAAAAGTTGTAATGACTCTTTCTCTAATTTTTCTTAACCAAAGTTGCTACGTAAAAAAAGCTAAGTATTTTGGTATAATTGATAAGTTTGGTCATCGACCACAACCCTAAGTTGTTCATAGTATCTAGAGCCCTAAGCTCATCACCCAAAGTTGTTTGTGTCATCTACAACTCTAAGTTGTTCATAGCATTTAGAGCCCTAAGCTCATGACCTGGAGACATTCATGTGAGCCACAACCTTATGTTTTTCATAAAATCTAGAGCCTTGAGCTCACTACCCAGATTTGTTCATGTCATCCACAAGCCCGAGTTGTTCATAACATCTAAACCCCTAAGTCACTACCAGGAGTCTTTGATGTTATCGACAACCCTGAGTAGTGCATAGCCCCTATAGCCCTCAGCTCATAACCCATAGTCTTTCATGACATTAACAACACTAAGTTGTGTATAACCTCTAGAGGCTTGAGCTCATGACCCATAGTCTTTCATGTCCACCACAACCCTAGGTTGTTCATAGTATCTAGAGGTCTAAGCTCATGACTAGGAATTGTTCATGTCATCCACAACCTGTCTTGTTCATAACATCTAAAGCCTTGAGCTCACGACTTGTAGTCGTTCATGTAAACCACAACTCTGAGTTGTTCATAACATTTAGAGCCTTGAGTTCATGACCTAGACTGGTTCATTTCATCCATAACCCTGGGCTATTTATAGAATCTAAAGTCCTAAGTTGTTCATAGCATCTATAGCCCTTAGCTCATGACCTAGAGTTGTTCATGTTAACCATAACCCTGAGTAGCTCATAGTATCTAGATCTTTAAACTCACAATCTAGAGTCATTCATGTCATCCACAGCCCTGAGCTGTTCATAGCATCTAGAGCCCTAAGCTCATAAGTCGAAGTCTTTTCTGTCATCAATAGCCCAAACTTATGTATAACATTTGGAGTCCCGAGCTCATGATTCAGAGTCTTTGATGTCAACCACAACCTTAAGTTGTTCATAGAATCTATTGGCCTGAGCTCATGACTTAGAGTCGTTCATGCCATCTTTAGCCTTGAGTTGTTCATAGCATTGGGTGACATGACCCACTCTGGGTCATAAGCATACAACTTTGGATGCTATGAAGAACTCAGGGTATTGGAAAATATGAATGAATCAGGATCCCTTTAGCTCAGACCTCTATATGTTATGAACAACTTAGGGTTGTAGATGATATGAACGATTCTTAGTCATGATCCATGGCTCTAAATTCTATGAATAGGATAGGGCTATGGATAATATGAACGACTTTGGGTAGTGAGCTCAGGGCTCTAGATGCTATTAATAACTCAAGGTTGTGATTGACATGAACAACTCTAGGTTGTGAGCTCAGCATTCTAGATGCTATGAATAACTCAAGGATGTTGATGACATGAACAACTTTGGGTCATAAGCTCAGGGCTCTATATATTATGAAAAGCTTAGGGTTGTGGTTGACATGAATGACTCCAGGTTGTGAGCTCATGAATTTAGATGCTATGAACATCTCGAGGCTGTGGATTATATGAGCTACTATGGGTTTTGAACTCAAGCCTCTAGATGCTATGAACTGCTCAGGGTTGTGGATGACATGAAGGACTCCGCGTTGTGGGCTCACAACTCTAAACACTATGAACAGATCAAGGTTGTGAATGATATGAGCTACTCTGGGTCATGAATTTAAGGCTTTAGATGCTATGAACTACTCAAGGTTGTGGATGAAATGAAGGAATTCATGTCATGATCTTAAGCCTCTAAATGCTATGAACAACACAAGGTTATGGATGATATGCACGAGTCTAGGTCATGAGCTTAAGGATATAGATGTTATGCATAGCACAAGGCTATGGATGAAATGAATGACTTCAGGTCTTGAGCTTAGAGCTCTAAATGTTATGAATAACTTAAAGTTGTCGATAATATGAACGACTTGGGATCTCATGAGGTCAGGCCTCTAGAAGCTATGAACAACTCAGGCTAAGGGTGATATGAATGATTCTTGGTCATGAGCCCATGGCTCTAAATGCTATTAACAACTTAGGATTTCGGATGAGATGAACTACTTTACTTCATAGGCACTGGTCTTAAAATTCTATGAACAACTCAGAGTTGTGGTTGACATGGATGACTCCAAGTTGTGAGCTCAAGTCTCTAGATAGTATGAATAGCATTAGAGTGTGGTTGACATGAACAACTATGGGTCATGAACTTAGGGCACTAGATGTCATAAGCATTTCAGGGTTGTGGATGACATGAATGACTCTGGCTCATGAGCTCAAACCTGTTGTTAACTTGAATGACTTTGGGTCATCAACTTAAGGCTCTAGATGCTATGAAAATGTCAGGGTTGTGGTTGACATGAATGACTATGGGTTATGAGCTTAGGGCTCTAGCTGCTATGAACAACTCAGAGCTACCATTAGATTGTGTGCCCAGCTGGTGTACCTTGATTTTGGTCCTTAGACAGGAGTAATCAACAAAATTTATAACCTATATCACCATGTGCTAGGATAGCCTCAGCTAGTATAGCATAGTGGCTCTAGGATCGTTCACTGGGAAGGGTTTTCAACTTACAACTGATAATAATTCAAAGTCAATTGATGGTTTTTCATTTCAAGGTTAGCTTCAAAAGAAAACATAAACTTTGGTTTAAAAAGGATTGGTTTTAAGCTAATTAAAATAAAGTAATGGGAATTACTTATAAAGAAAAGCGTTTCTTGGAGTTTTAGGTTCACTGAGGTCAGGCTCCTCATGCAAAAAACAGAGTTTCGGTCACTTGAATCTTTTCCTCACATTAGAGAATTAACATATAGTTAATTCTCTAACCGGTGTTGTACAGATGCTTCCCTTTTATGGATTCAAACACTAAATCCCTCTCATTGATTCATCTTGCAATGGCTCGTGCCTCTCACCTAGCATTTACCATTCAAGGTGATCATTAACCTTGGATTTCTCTTCTCAAGCTCGCAAGAGATAACTAATGGATGTCTCCTTAGAGTCCAAAAGCTTACCAAGTGTTGGCAATTCTAGAAAATCCTACCTTCAAGTCACCTCCCAAAGGCTCGCAAGAGGTAAACTAGTGCATCTCAATGGACGGAGATCACTTGCCTTACCAAGTGTTGGCCCAGGTGATTTAAAGGCGTTTTAAGTTAACTAAAAACATAGAAACCATTAACGGGTCACACTTTCTCTTCATTAGTAGCTGAAATAGCAAAACTACCAATTCTTGCACTCAGCACCTTACCCAGCTACCTTAGCTCCAAGAGACAAAAAGTCTAGCCACTCATTCTCTAAGGAAACATCCTCAGAACTTGTTTGGCTAGTAAGAAAAATACAATCAAAATGAGTAGGTAAGGCAGAGCAAAGCTCTGTATTTTACTTCCTTCAAAACTATACAAAAAGTTGTCTCTGAGAACAAGCTCCCGAGAGATATATCTGTGAAGAAAATTACAAACTATATATATGAGGTTATTCACCCTTTGTTCTTTCTTATTAATTAAGGAATCCTATGATTGGTGGATTACAAGGAGAAAATGGGGATTTAAACAACAAATATCTAAAGAAAAAAATCTAAAAGTGTCGGTCGCAAATATCTGGAAGCACTCAAGAGGATTTGGCAGGCATGTAAGATGGGCTGTTAAATTTTGCAAGCTGAAGGTCTCCATTTCGCAGCCAAAGGCCCATTTCGCAGCGATTCGACTTGGTGTGATTGGCTTCCAATGGCTCTAACTTCTTCATTTCAACTTCGATTCGCACACCGATTGAAGCATTGGATTTCTGACTTCCCAAGCTTCGAAAAAAAATATAGTATGCATGAAATGGACTCCAAGAAGTGCTCCAAAAGTGTCCAACAGTTTTTGTCCTCTTGAATTCTTCATGTTAGATTTATCTCTTTGCTTTCCCTCCTTGCATTCATGATTTGCTTTTGGAAAAGGACTGTAAAGCTTCAAAGCTTAGGTTTTTCATGTTAATGAGCTTCCAATTGCTTTGCCATGGATTCCATAGAACTCTCCTCAATCTTGGATTGCTTTGGTGATCAAAATACTATAAAAAACACCAAAACTTAACACAATTTGATTAGAATTGATTACAAAGGTACTTAATATGCTAATTGAGTTAAAAGGTAATAAATACTAGTCAAAAGTGTTTAAAAGAGTTAATTACAAGCTATAAAATAGCCCTTTTTGAGAAGTAATCACTTCCCCCCAACCGACATATTACTAGTCCCTTAGCAATGAAGGAGAGAAAAAGTAAGATAAACAGTAATATACTTTACAAAATCATGTTGATCACTTCAAATAAATTTTAAGTGGCATGATGATCAAACTCTCACATGGAACATTAAAGAAATATAAAACTCAAATTTCAACAAGAGTTATCAAATACTTTGCCTAGTCACAATTCATAAAGAGAAGGCATTATGCAAATTGAAGCTTTAAAATCAAATACTTACTCTTCCACTAAAATCTAAGTGTTACTTGATAGCTTCCGAATATAGTATGTCGAACTAATCTCTTCCCCCAACCTAGTTCTTTTTCAACACTTAGTAAACTAACAAAATTTAATAGGCTAAGAACGCACCCTTTTATTTCACAATTTTTTTCTTCTAGGAGCACAAGGCTTAAAGGTATTCTTTTCTAAATTGTCCATATAACGGGGGTCCATCGATGACTCCCAACCAATTAAGGTTTAGGGCATTAAGCTTTAAGGATCTTTCAACCACTAATTCCTCGGATTTTACCCTGGACTTTTGACAATGAAATTTTAATACCCAAGCACCTACAATATGTTAAACTCCACCTATTCACCTTTGTAACGAGCATTGAGGTCGGTGACTCCCAACCAATGAAGGATTAGGGCACCAGGCTTTAAAGATTTTCACCATATACCCCTCAGACCTTGCTCTAGTTTCAACGTAAGCAAACATTTTTCTTTCTTTCTTTTTTTCAAAGGCTCATTGGCCTTTTATAAGGTGTCCCAACACTATTAAATGAGGTCAAAGGTACCAAGTCTAAAATTTTCCTAAGTCAAGAAGGAAATAGTTTTTCATCTTATGCTCGGAACCTATTGTGCACAGTGTGTGAATAGCTTAAAGTGGAAGAACTAAGGTTGAATTCAATAGAAGTTTCAACAATTCATCAACTTTAGTAAGCATAATACAAACTCTAAGTCAAGTGAAAAACAAAAATTCGATTTCTCTTATTTTATTTTGAGAATTTTTCCTTAACAACCAAGGAGAGTAGAATAAAAACTTTAAAAAATTTTAAAAATAAAGCAAAAAGCAACTAAATTACCAAAATAACTTAGCATTAATAACAAAACTTCCTTCCTCAACTCTCCCCCCAACCAAGCTGAACATTGTCCTCAATGTGGCATGAGCGATTGAAAAACAGGGAGGAAGTGGTGCCTCCTGAGTGATATGAAGTTCAAGTAGAATAGGAGAAACCACATGTTTCAAAAACAATAAAAGATATGAGTAGAGTAATTGAAATAAAATAATGCCAAGAGTACTCAAAAAATGATTGATTTGTATTACTTCAAGATAATACACTATAGAGTAAAACAAGTAATACAACCAATCCCAATATATAAAACATCAAAAACATGGGATTACAAGTTCTACTATAGTAAAGAAATACAAAAAGGAAACTATGTAAATGATCAGATAGTGGTGGGAGGATCATGTGAAGATGATGGCTCGGCTATCGAGGTCGGAATGCTCGGGATGGATGCCTTTGTCTCTCCTATAGTCGGCTCCTCAGGGGGCATAGTCTGCTTTGTGAGATGAGAGGCTTGTGATGGATTTCTGGGCTCTGAAGGGATAGGAATGGCATGCTCAAGAGTCGATAGAATACCCAGATGATGTTGTATCTGCCTAAGGATGGCAGTATGATGGGTCTGGGTGGCTATAATCTGCTCTTGATGGGCACAAAGAGCTGTCATCTGCTGAGTGAGGATGCTCTGAGAAGTGGTCAATGTCTGCAAAGTGTGACATAGGCCTCTGAACTCGAAAATGGATATGGCAATCCTATACTTAGATGGATGAGAGGGCTCTGATGTAGATGTATAATAGGCGAAGTCCCTGGTGTGGCAGGAGGAGCAGAGGGTGCAACCTCAGGCATAGGCCCTGTAGAGGGCACTGCAGGGGCGGGTGCTCTCATGTCAGCTGGTATCTCAACTGGTTGTGGCTCCTCTAGATGCTCTAGATGTGGAATCTCTGGATGCTCTGGTCCAGCTAGGGCTCTTGGCTCTGCATCATAGGCTGTCATACTTGTCCATTTGTCGAGAGTGAATATCTCTCGGCAAATGCGTCTGCGCTTAAGCTGAGGCTATGATGGATATCCCAAGTGCTCCAAAATCTGACATAGCAACCTCGGGAATAGAAGTGGAATAGCATCTGCTCTGAGCAGCTTCTTCCTATGGACCTTCTCTTCAAAGTACAGAAGAGAGCCTATAATGAGATGATGAGGGCCAAAGAAAAATCCCTCTGATATCCTGAACAATGCCTCTAGCAAAGCTCCTCTCCTCTGCACCATATGCTGAAGCGGATAGATATTATGGCGCAGGAGTGCATCTATAAAGAACATGCTGGGAGGGAGCTCCTTCCTCAACAGATAGAGGCGTGTGGATACCCCTCTGGACAGTATATGGACTATGTCACTCTAGGAAGGATGAGCCCAGACTCGATAATCCTCTGGATGTGCTAGCTCATAGGGAATGCACAGGGCCTCTGCTATGTGTTTGGCTCCCAAGATACCATGGCGTCCGTCAATGGTGAAATGGATGACAGTAGGATCCCGGACGTGATGTGTAGTCATAAATTGATAAAAGTCTAATGCTACATGGGGATAGAAGAAATCCCTGGGAGTCATCAGGTGCTCCATATGGTACCTCTGCAGTAGATGGAAGAAATCTCTGAGCTATGGCTGCCTAAAAGTAGCTCTGTCAAAGCAAAGCTCGGAGTGGAATGGCGTAGCCTTGCAATCCAAGTTACCCTCAATGGGTGGCTGAGTGACCATGGGTCGCCTGATAACCACCTCAGGAGGCATCCCTGAGGGAATCTAAGACTCTATGGCAGGCGGTTGAGGCTCTGATGGGGGCTCTGATGGCTCAAGTGATGCTGATACCCTTGCTTTCTTCTTAGGGGGACGACTACCTAAATTTTTGGCACGAGAGGAGCTTGCCCCGGGTGTGGTGGGTGGTCTCCTCGTCTCATATCAGCTCGAAGGAGAACTCAAGGGTGCGTTCTCAACTGAAAGTGGGACGGCTAGTGGCTGTGGAAGCTCAGGGGCCTCTCTTGGAGCTTTAGGGCGGCTTGAAGGAGATGAGGACTTAGCTCCTTGGGTTTTTTCCATGGCTGACTTAGAGAAGGTGGTTGGAGGTGCGCGCGCAGCTTGGGCTCAGATGGGGGTCCTTTGGAAGGGTGTTCTGGCTTGGGTCCTATTTCGCACCAAAGGGAAGTTCAAATGACCGATTTAAAAATGAAATTTTGGAATTTAAAATGTTTAAATAGGAAGCCAAGTGACGGTTGAAATTTTCTGAGAAGAGGGGTATTTTCGCAGTAGAGGCTCATTTTCGTAGCGGAGGGCTGTTTTCGCAGCCCATTTCGCAGCTGCGAAATGGGGCTTAGGCTGCGAAATTGAGATTTTTAAAGCGTGGGTGATTTCGTAGAGGGTTTCGCAGCTGCAAAATGGGGGTATGGGGCTGCGAAATGGCACTCATGTGCTAAGGGGTGGTTTTGCAAGGGGTAGCTATGGTGCTGCGAAATCATTTTGCAGCGGAGGGGCATTTTCACAGCCAACCCTTGATTTCGTAGCGGGCACCTTGTGGATGTGAAATCATTTCGCAGCAAATGGCCAATTTCGCAGGGGCCTCTCTTGGGCTGTGAAATCTCGCAAACCTTTGAATTTTTCTTGCTCCTGAGCTCCTTTTGGCTCCCTGAGACCTTCCTCACTTTCTTTGCAATTCCTCTTAAATTAGATTATTCAAAAAGTCTAAGTTACATATAAATAACACAACTTAAAACCAAAATTAAAATCAAAACAATTAATAAAGCTTTTAAATTAACAAAATTAAACAAAAATTATGGACTTTGGTGAAACCAAGTCCATCTAACCCCTTTCTGATTAGGCTTTCTGTAGCTCAAGGAGGTTGATTTCCTCCTTATCTTGTTTGAATGGCTCAATGAATGGTTTGAGACGATGTCCATTGACTTTAAAGGTGTCAGTGTTGTTGGAATTGAGTAATTCCACCACTCCATTGAGATGCACTTGGTGAATTATGAAAGGGCCTATCCACCTTGACTTCAGCTTCCCAGGAAAGATATGGAACCTTGAGTCATAGAGTAAGACTCTTTGTCCTTTTCGGAATCCTTTGTTGGAGAGTAATTAATCATGCCACCTCTTCATCCTCTGTTTTGCAACTTTGGAATTGATGTAGACATCATTTCTTAATTCCTCCATCTCATTAAGGTCTAAGCACCTCTTTGCCCCGACTTTGATCAAGTCCATGTTTAACTTCTTGATTGCCCACCAAGCCTTATATTCAACTTCCACAGGGAGATGGCATGCTTTTCCATAGACTAGGTGATAGGGACACATTCCAAGAATAGTCTTGTAAGCTGTTCTATATGCCCATAGTGAATCATGGAGCTTAATAGGCCAATCTCTTCTGCTCGTGTTCACCACCTTCATCAATATGTTCTTGATTTCCCTGTTTGCTAGCTCAACTTGCCCGGAAGTCTGAGGGTGATAAGGTGTAGCTAACTTATGCTTCACTCCATACTTGGCTAATAGGGTTTCAAAAGGCTTGTTGCAAAAATGAGTACCTCCATCACCGATTATGGCCTTGGGCACCCCAAATCTTTAGAAGATGTTCTCTTTGAGAAACTTGAGAACCACCCTCTGATCATTGTGTTTACAGGGGATTGCCTCAACCCATTTAGAAACATAGTCCACCCCCACCAAGATATAAGAGTTACCAAAAGACATTGGGAAAGGTCCCATGAAGTCAATGCCCCAAACATCAAAGAGATCAACTATTAGAATGAGGTTCATAGGCATTTGATTCCTTCTTGTTAGCTTCCCGAGCCTTTGGCATCTATCACAGCTCCTACACATGGTGTGGGCATCTTTGAAAAGTGATGGCCAACTAAACCCTGATTGCAACACCTTCATGGCTGTTTTCTGGGAGGCAAAGTGGCCTCCACATGCACTCTCATGGCAATGGCTGAGGATTCCTTGTTTCTCTTCTTCAGGGACACACTTCCTTATTATTTGATCTGCACAATACTTGAAAAGGAAAGGCTCTTCCCAATAATAAGCATGAATCTTTGCAAAGAAGTGCTTCTTGTCTTGTGCTTTCCACTCACTTGGAACTTCACCAGTAACTAGATAGTTAGCAATATGAGCATACCAAGGAGTTTTTTCTAGCAACATGAGTGATTCCTCAGGAAAATCATCATTAATAGGTAGGACATGGGTATTGTGTGCTATAACTAACCTTGAAAGGTGGTCAGCTACCACATTCTCCACTCCTTTCTTATCTCTGATTTGGAGATCGAACTCTTGTAATAAGAGAATCCATCTAATCAACCTTGCTTTTGCATCTTGTTTTGCCAATAAATACTTCAAGGCTGAATGGTCAGTGAAAACAATGATGAAAGACCCTACCAGATAAGCACGAAACTTGTCTAAGGCAAACACTACAGCTAACAATTCTTTCTCTATGGTTGTGTAGTTCATTTGAGCTTCATTCAATGTCTTGCTTGCATAGTAGATTACATAGAGCTTTCCATCTTCTCTTTGGCCAAGCACAACTCCTATAACAAAGTCACTAGCATCACACATCACTTCAAAGGGTAGTTGCCAGTTGGGAGCCCTCACTATAGGAGCAGTTGTCAAGAATTGCTTTAGTTGATCGAAACTCCTTTGACATCTTTCATCCCATACAAACTTAGCATCCTTAGCCAAAAGTTCACAAAGAGGCTTTGAAAGCTTAGAGAAATCTTTTATAAACCTCCTGTAGAACCCTGCATGGCCAAGAAATTGCCTTACTCCTTTTACAGTTGTTGGGGATGGCAATTTGACAATAAGTTCCACCTTTGCTTTATCAACTTCAATGCTTTTCTCAGAGATGATATGGCCAAGGACAATTCCTTGCTGTACCATAAAATGGCATTTCTCCCAGTTGAGCACCAAGTCCTTTTCAATGCATCTGTTTAGAACCGCTTCTAAGTTGACTAAGCATTCTTCAAATGTACCTCCATATATGGTGATGTCATCCATGAAAACCTCCATAATTCGCTCCACCATATCACTGAAGATACTTAGCATACATCATTGGAATGTTGCAAGTGCATTGCATAAACCAAAAGGCATTCTTCTGTAGGCATATTTTCCAAATGGACATGTGAAAGTGGTCTTCTCCTAATCTTCAACATCGATTTCAATTTACCCGGAGTAGCCGTCCAAGAAACAATATAAATGATGGCCAGAGACTATCTCCAACACTTGATCAATAAATGGTAGTGGAAAATGATCCTTCCTTGTCACAACATTCAATTTTCTATAATCAATACACACCCTCCAACCTGAAGTGAGGCGTGTAGCAATTTCTTCTCCCTTTTCATTTTGAACCATAGTAATCCCTGACTTCTTTGGTACCACTTGAGTAGGACTCACCCAAGGGTTATCAGATATGGGGTAAATAATACCTGCTTGAAGTAGCTTCAGCACCTCAACTCGCACCACCTCTTGCAAATGAGGATTCAATCTTCTTTGAGGTTGACGAATTGGTTTAGCTTCTTCTTCCATGTATATATGATGTGTACAAACCAAAGGACTAATTCCTTTCAAGTCAAATATTTGCCATCCTATTGCTTTCTTATACCTCTTGAGAACTTCAAGTGGACACTTCTCCTGAGGAGTAGTAAGAGATGAAGATATAACAACAGGGCATTGTTTATTCTCTTCTAGGTATGTATATTTCAAATCTGTGGGCAGAGGCTTCAGATTGAGCTTTGGGGTCTCTTCCTTAGCAGCTTCTTGTGCGTCCTCTTTATTGAACAAAGGTAGAATCTCTTCTCTCCTCCTCCAATCTTGTAGAGTAGCAAGCATATCAGAGGGTTCAGGCAACCCTTCTTCAAGATCCCCAAGACTTTCATTCAACTTGTCTTGCATATTCTGATTATAGTGCTCCTCCACTAGAGTGTCAATAATGCACACCTTTTCTGGACCCTCTTCTTCTGTTATGAAAATCATAGGGCTACGATTGACATGAACAACTCTAGGTCATGATCTGAAGGCTTTAGATGTTGTGAACAACTCAGGTTTGTGGATGACATGAATGACTCTTGCTCTTGAGCTCAAGCCTCTAGATACTATGACCAGCTCTAAGCTATTGTTGAGTTGAAATACAAATTACTACTTAAAAAGTGCTATTTGATAGCTTGTAATTAACTCTTTTAAACACTTTTGAGTAGTAGTTATTACCTTTTAACCCAATTAGCATATTAAGTACCTTTGCAATCGTTTCTAATCAAATTGTGTAAGTTTTGGTGCTTTTGATAGTAATTTGATCACCAAAGCAATCCAAGATTAAGGAGAGCTCTATGAAATCCATGGCAAGTCAATTGGAAGCCAATTTACATGAAGAATTCAAGCTTTGGATCTTTATAGTCCTTTGCTAAAAGCAATTCATGAATGCAAGGATGAAAGCAAAGAGAGAAATCTAACATGAAGAATTCAAGAAGACATCAACTATTTGATACTTTTGGAGCACTTTCTGGAGTCCATTTGATGCATACTATATGTCGTTTGGAATCTCAGGAAGTCAACAATCCAATGCTTCAAACGGTGCATGAATCGGAGTTGAAATGAAGAAGTTAGAGCCATTGGAAGCCAATCACACCAAGCTAAAGGCCAATTTCGCAGGCTGCGAAATCAACCTTTGGCTGCGAAATCACAAGGTGATGGCTGTGAAATTTCGCAGCCATCTTGCACACCTGCGAAATCCTCCTGAGTGCTTCCAGATATTTGCGACCGACTTTTTTAAATTTTTTTTGCTTCAGATATTTGATGTCTAAATTTCCATTTTCTCCTTGTAATCCACCAATTATAGGATTCCTTAGTTATTAAGTAAGAACAAAAGGGTGAATAACCTCATATATATTGTTTTTGTAATTTTCATTACAGAGATATCTCGGGAGCTTGTTCTCAGAGACAATCTTCTTTTTGTATAGTTTTTGAAGGAAGTAAAATACAGAGCTTTGCTCTGCCTTACCTACTCAATTTGATTGTATTTTTCTTACTAGCCAAACAAACTCTGAGGATGTTTCCTCAGAGGATGGGTGGCTAGATGATTCATTCCCAGTTGGTGTACCTTGAGTTTGGTCCTTAGACAAGCTTAGACAGGAGTAATCAACAAAATTTATAACCTATATCACCATGCACTAGGATAGCATAAGCTAGTATAGCATAGTGGCTCTAGGATCGTTCACTGGGAAGGGTTTTCAACTTACAACTGATACCAATTCAAAGTTGAATTGGTGCTTTTTCATTTCAAGGTTAGCTTCAAAAGAAAACATAAAGTTTGGTTGAAAAAGGATTGGTTTCAAGCTAACGAAAAAGAAAGTAATGGGAATTACTTATAAAGAAAAGCATTTCTTGGAGTTTTAGGATCACTGGGGTCAGGCCCCTCATGCAAAAACAAAGTTCCGGTCACTTTGGTTCTTTTCCTCGCATTGGAGAATTAACATATAGTTAATTCTCCAATCGATGTTGTACAAATGCATCCCTTCCATGGATTTTAGCATTAATTCCCTCTCACTGATGCATCTTGCGATGGCTCGTGCCTCTCACCTAGCATTTGCCATTCAAGGTGATCGTTAACCTTGGATTTCCCTTCTCAAGATCGCAAGAGATAACTAATGGATGTCTCCCTAGAGTCCAAAAGCTTACCAAGTGTTGGCAATTCTAGAACGCACCCTTTTATTTCACAATTTGTTTCATTGTAGGAGTACAAGGCTTAAAGGTATTCTTTTCTAAATTGTCCATGTAACGGGGGTCCATCGATGACTCCCAACCAATTAAGGTTTAGGGTATCATGCTTTAAGGATCTTTCAACCACTAACTCCTCAGATTTTTCCCCAGATTTTTGAGAATGAATTTTAATACCCAAGCACCTACAGTATGCTAAACTCCACCTATTCACCCTTATAACGAGCATTGAGGTTGGTGACTCCCAACAAATGAAGGCTTAGGGCACCAGGTTTTAAAGATTTTCAACATATACCCCTCAGACCTTGCTCGGGTTTCAAGGCAAGCAAACATTTTTTCTTTCTTTCTTTCTTTTTCAAAAGCTCATTGGCCTTTTATAAGGTGTCCTAACACTATTAAATGAGGTCAAAGGTACCAAGTCTAAATTTTCCTAAGTCAAGAGGGAAATAGTTTTTCATCTTATAATCGGAACCTATTGTGCACAGTGTGTGAATAGCTTAAAGTGGAAGAACTAAGGTTTAATTCAATAGAAGTTTCAACAATTCATCAACTTTAATAAGCCTAATACAAAATCTAAGTCAAGTAAAAACAAAAATTCAATTTCTCTTATTTTAATTTGAGAATTTTTCCTTAATAACCATGGAGAGTAGAATAAAAACTTAAAAAATTTTAAAATTAAATAAAAATAAACTAAATTACCAAAATGCTTAGTATTAACAACAAAAAACTTCCTTCCTCAACTCTCCCCCCAACCAAGCTGAACATTGTCCTCAATGTGGTATGAGCGATTGAAATTACAGGGAGGAAGTGATGCCTCCTGAGTGATATGAAGTTCGAGTAGAATAGGAGAAACCACATGTTTCAAAAACAACAAAAGATATGAGTAGAGGAATTAAAATAAAATAATGCTAAGAGTGCTCAAAAATTGATAGATTTGTATTACTTCATGAAAGTACCATATAAAAGAAAACAAGTAATACAACCAATCCCAATATATAAATTATCAAAAGCATCGGATTACAAGTGCTACTATAGTAAGAAAATACATAAAGGAAATTATGCAAATGATCAGATAGTGGGAGGATGATGATGTGAAGATGATGGCTCAGCTCCAGAGGACGGAATGCTGGGGGTGGATGGCTCTACCTCTCCTGTAGTCGGCTCCTCAGAGGGCATAGTCTGCTCTCTGAGAGGAGGGGCCTGTGATGGCTCTGTGGGCTCTGAGAGGATAAGAGTGGGGTGCTCAGGAGCTGATGGAATACCCAGATGGTGCTGAATCTGCCTCAGGATGGCAGTATGATGAGTCGGAGTGGCGATAATCTGCTCCTGATGAGCACGAAGAGCTGTCATCTGCTGAGTAAGGATGCTCTAAGAAGTGGTCAATGCCTGCAAAGTGTGAAAAACTGTCCCGGCGAGTACCGAAAAAGGGTTGAATCTGTGTGAGTACCGATAAAATGGTAGAATAAGGGCGAGTACCAGGAAAAGGAAGAATCCCTGAGAGTATCGAAAAACTGTTTAGGCGAGTACCATAAAAGGTACAATCCGTGCAAGTATCGAAAAACTGTCCCGGGCGAGTACCGGAAAAAGGGTCGAATCTGTGTGAGTACCGAAAAATGGTAGAATGTCGGCAAGTACCGGGAAAAGGTAGAATCCGTGCGAGTATCGAAAAACTGTCCCGGCAAGTACCGGAAAAGGGTCGAATCTATTCGAATACCGAAAAATGGTAGAATCCGGGCGAGTACCGGGAAAAGGTAGAATCCCTACGAGTATCAAAAAACTGTCCCGGCGAGTACTGGAAAAAGGTCGAATCTGTGTGAGTACCGAAAAATGGTATAATCCGGGTGAGTACCGAGAAAAGGTAGACTCCCTCCGAGTATCGAAAAAATGTCCCGGCGAGTACCGAAAAAGGGTCGAATCTGCGTGAGTACCGACAAAATGGTAGAATCCGGGCAAGTACCTGGAAAAGGAAGAATCCATGCGAGTATCGAAAAACTGTCCAGGCGAGTACTAGAAAAGGTAGAATCCATGCGATTATCAAAAAACTGTCCCGGCGAGTACCGGAAAATGGTTGAATCTATGTGAGTACCGAAAAATGGTAGAATCCGAGCAAGTACCGTGAAAAGGAAGAATCCCTGCGAGTATCGAAAAACTCTTCAACCGAGTACCAGAAAAGGTACAATCTGTGAGAGTATCAAAAAACTGTCCCGGCGAGTACCGAAAAAGGGTTGAATCTGTGTGAGTACCGAAAAATGGTAGAATGTGGGCGAGTACTGGGAAAAGGTAGAATCGATGCGAGTATCGAAAAACTGTCTCGGCAAGTACTGGAAAAGAGTCGAATCTATGTGAGTACCGAAAAATGGTATAATCCAGGCGAGTACCGGGAAAAGGTAGAATCCCTCCGATTATTTAAAACTATCCCGACGAGTACCGAAAAAGGGTCGAATATGTGTGAGTACCGACAAAATGGTACAATCCGGGCAAGTACCGGGAAAAGGAAGAATCCCTGCGAGTATCGAAAAACTGTCCAGGCGAGAACCAGAAAAGGTAGAATCCGTGCGAGTATCAAAAAACTGTCCCGACGAGTACCGGAAAATGGTCTAATCTGTGTGAGTACCGAAAAATGGTAGAATCCGAGCGAGTATCGTGAAAAGGAAGAATCCCTGCGAGTATCGAAAAACTGTTCAACTGAGTACCAGAAAAGGTACAATCCGTGACAGTATCGAAAAACTGTCCCGGCAAGTACCAAAAAAGGGTCGAATCTATGTGAGTACCGAAAAATGGTAGAAAGTGGGCGAGTACTAGGAAAAGGTAGAATCCGTGCAAGTATCGAAAAACCGTCCCGACAAGTACCGGAAAAAGGGTCGAATCTGTTTGAATACCGATAAATGGTAGAATCCGGGCGAGTACCGGGAAAAGGTAGAATTCCTACGAGTATCGAAAAACTGTCCCGGCGAGTACCGGAAAAGGGTCAAATCTGTGTGAGTACCGACAAAATGGTAAAATACGGGCGAGTACCGGGAAAAGAAATAATCCCTACAAGTATCGAAAAACTGTTCAGGCGAGTACCAAAAAAAGGTACAATCCATGCGAGTATCGAAAAACTATCCCGGCGTGTACCGAAAAAGGGTCGAATCTGTGTGAGTACCGAAAAATGGTAGAATGTGGGCGAGTACCGGGAAAATGATGAATCCATGCGAGTATCGAAAAACTGTCTCGACAAGTACCGAAAAAGGGTCGAATGTGTTTGAATACCGAAAAATGGTAGAATCCGGGCGAGTACCAGGAAAAGGAAGAATCCCTGCGAGTATTGAAAAACTGTCCCGGCGAGTACCTGAAAAGGGTTGAATCTGTGTGAGTACCGAAAAATGGTAGAATCCGGGAGAGTACCGGGAAAAGGTAGAATAACTGCAAGAATGGAAAATTTGTCCAGGCGAGTACCAGAAAATGTAGAATCCGTGCGAGTATCGAAAAACTGTCCCGGCAAGTACCGGAAAAGGGTCGAATCTATTTGAATACCGAAAAATGGTAGAATCCGGGCGAGTAGCAGGAAAAGGTAGAATCCCTACGCGTATCGAAAAACTGTCCCAGCGAGTATCGGATAAGGGTCGAATCTGTGTGAGAACCGAAAAATGGTAGAATCCGGGCGTTTACCGGGCAAAGGAAGAATCCCTACAAGTATCGAAAAAATGTTCCGGTGAGTACCATAAAAGGTACAATCTGTGCGAGTATCGAAAAACTGTCCCGACGAGTACCAAAAAATAGTCGAATCTGTGTGAGTACCGAAAAATGGTAGAATGTGGGCGAGTACCGGAAAAATGTAGAATCCGTGCGAGTATCGAAAAACTGTCCCGGCAAGTATCGGAAAAGGGTCGAATCTGTGTGAGTACCGAAAAATGGTAGAATCCGGGAGATTACCGGGCAAAGGAAGAATCCCTACGAGTATCGAAAAAATGTTCCGACGAGTACCAGAAAAGGTACAATCCGTGCGAGTATCGAAAAACTGTCCCGACGAGTACCGAAAAAAGGTCGAATCTGTGTTAGTACCGAAAAATGGTAGAATGTGGGCAAGTACCGCAAAAATATAGAATTTGTACGAGTATCGAAAAACTGTACCGGCAAGTAACGACAAAGGGTCGAATCTGTGTGAGTACCGAAAAATGGTAGAACCCGAGCGAGTACCGGGAAAAGGTAGAATCCCTACGAGTATCGAAAAACTGTCCAGGCGAGTATCGGAAAAGGGTCGAATCTGTGTGAGTACCGAAAAATGGTAGAATCCGGGCGATTACCGGGCAAAGGAAGAATCCATACGAGTATCGAAAAAATGTTCCGGCGAGTACCAAAAAAGGTACAATCCGTGCGAGTATCGAAAAACTGTCCCAGCGAGTACCGAAAAAGGGTCGAATCTGTGTGAGTACCGAAAAATGGTAGAATGTGGGCCAGTACCGCAAAAATGTAGAATCCGTACGAGTATCGAAAAACTGTCCCGGCAAGTAACGAAAAAGGGTAGAATCTTTGTGAGTACCGAAAAATGGTAGAATCCGAGCGAGTACCGGGAAAAGGTAGAATCCCTGTGAGTACCGAAAAACTGTCCCGGCGAGTTTCGGAAAAGGGTCGAATCTGTGTGAGTACCGAAAAATGGTAGATCTGGGAGATTACCGGGCAAAGGAAGATCCTTGTGAGTATCAAAAAAATGTTCCAGCGAGTACCAGAAAAAGTACAATCCGTGCGAGTATCGAAAAACTGTCCCGACGAGCCAAAAAAGGGTCGAATCTGTGTGAGTACCGAAAAATGGTAGAATGTGGGCAGGTACCGGAAAAATGTAGAATCCGTACGAGTATCGAAAAACAGTCCCGGCAAGTAACGAAAAAGGGTCGAATCTGTGTGAGTGCCGAAAAATGGTAGAATCCGAGCGAGTACCGGGAAAAGGTAGAATCCCTGTGAGTACCGAAAAATTGTCCCGACAAGTATCGGAAAAGGGTCGAATCTGTGTCAGTACCGAAAAATGGTAGAATCCGGGAGATTATCGGGCAAAGGAAGAATCCCTACGAGTATCGAAAAAATGTTCCGGCGAGTACCAGAAAAGGTACAATCCGTGCGAGTATCGAAAAACTGTCCCGGCGAGTACCGAAAAAGGGTCGAATCTGTGTGAGTACCGAAAAATGGTAGAATGTGGGCAAGTACCGCAAAAAAATAGAATTCGTACGAGTATCGAAAAACTGTCCCAGCAAGTAACGAAAAAGGGTCGAATCTTTTTGAGTACCAAAATATGGTAGAATCCGAGCGAGTACCGGGAAAAGGTAGAATCCCTGTGAGTACCGAAAAACTGTCCCGGCGAGTATCGGAAAAGGGTCGAATCTGTGTGAGTACCGAAAAATGGTAGAATCCGGGAGATTACCGGGCAAAGAAAGATCCCTGTGAGTATCGAAAAAATGTTCCAGCGAGTACCAGAAAAGGTCCAATCCGTGCGAGTATCGAAAAACTGTCCCGACGAGTACCAAAAAAGGGTCGAACCTGTGTGAGTACCGAAAAATGGTAGAATGTGGGCGAGTACCGGAAAAATGTAGAATCCGTACGAGTATCGAAAAATAGTCCCTGCAAGTAACGAAAAAGGGTCGAATCTGTGTGAGTGCCAAAAAATGGTAGAATCCGGGAGATTACCGGGAAAAGGTAGAATCCTTGTGAGTATCGAAAAAATGTTCCAGCGAGTACCAGAAAAGGTACAATCCGTGCGAGTATCGAAAAACTGTCTCGGCGAGTACCGAAAAAGGGTCGAATCCGTGTGAGTACCGAAAAATGGTGGAATGTGGGCAAGTACAGCAAAAATTTAGAATCCGTACAAGTATCGAAAAACTGTACCGGCAAGTAACGACAAAGGGTCGAATCTGTGTGAGTACCGAAAAATGGTAGAACCCGAGCGAGTACCGGGAAAAGGTAGAAACCCTGCGAGTATCGAAAAACTGTCCAGGCGAGTATCGGAAAAGGGTCGAATCTGTGTGAGTACCGAAAAATGGTAGAATCCGGGCGATTACCGGGCAAAGGAAGAATCCATACGAGTATCGAAAAGATATTCCAGCGAGTACCAGAAAAGGTACAATCCGTGCGAGTATCGAAAAACTGTCCCGGCGAGTACCAAAAAAGGGTCGAATCTGTGTGAGTACCGAAAAATGGTAGAATGTGGGCGAGTACCGCAAAAATGTAGAATCCGTACGAGTATCGAAAAACTGTCCCGGCAAGTAACGAAAAAGGATCGAATCTGTGTGAGTGCCGAAAAATTGTAGAATGTGGGCAAGTACCGCAAAAATGTAGAATCCGTACGAGTATCGAAAAACTGTCCCGGCAAGTAACGAAAAAGGGTCGAATCTGTGTGAGTGCCGAAAAATGGTAGAATCCAAGCGAGTACCGGGAAAAGGTAGAATCCCTATGAGTACCGAAAAACTGTCCCGGCGAGTATCGGAAAAGAGTCGAATCTGTGTAAGTACCGAAAAATGGTAGAATCCGGAAGATTACCGGGCAAAGGAAGAATCCCTACGAGTATCGAAAAAATGTTCCGACGAGTACCAGAAAACGTACAATCCGTGCGAGTATCGAAAAACTGTCCCGGCGAGTACCGAAAAATGGTCGAATGTGGGCAAGTACCGCAAAAATGTAGAATCCGTACGAGTATCGAAAAACTTTCCCGGCAGGTAACGAAAAAGGGTCGAATCTTTGTGAGTACCGAAAAATTGTAGAATCCGAGCGAGTACCGGGAAAAGGTAGAATCCCTGTGAGTATCGAAAAACTGTCCAGGCGAGTATCGGAAGAGGGTCGAATCTGTGTGAGTATCGAAAAATGGTAGAATCCGGGAGATTACCGGGCAAAGGAAGAATTCCTACAAGTATCGAAAAAATGTTCCGACGAGTACCAAAAAACGTACAATCCGTGCGAGTATCGAAAAACTGTCCCGGCGAGTACCGAAAAAGGGTCGAATCTGTGTGAGTACCGAAAAATGGTGGAATGTGGGCAAGTACCGCAAAAATGTAGAATCCGTACGACTATCGAAAAACTGTACCGGCAAGTAACGACAAAGGGTCGAATCTGTGTGAGTACCGAAAAATGGTAGAACCCGAGCGAGTACCGGGAAAAGGTAGAATCCCTGCGAGTATCGAAAAACTGTCCAGGCGAGTATCGGAAAATGGTCGAATCTGTGTGAGTACCGAAAAATGGTAGAATCCGGGCGATTACCGGGCAAAGGAAGAATCCATACGAGTATCGAAAAAATATTCCAGCGAGTACCAGAAAAGGTACAATCCGTGCGAGTATCGAAAAACTGTCCCGGCGAGTACCAAAAAAGGGTCGAATCTGTGTGAGTACCGAAAAATGGTAGAATGTGGGCGAGTACCGGAAAAATGTAGAATCCGTACGAGTATCGAAAAACAGTCCCGGCTAGTAACGAAAAAAGGTCGAATCTGTGTGAGTGCCGAAAAATTGTAGAATCTGAGCGAGTACCGGGAAAAGGTAGAATCCCTGTGAGTACCGAAAAACTGTCCCGGCGACTATCGAAAAAGGGTCGAATCTGTGTGAGTACCGAAAAATGGTAGAATCCGGGAGATTACCGGGCAAAGGAAGATCCCTGTGAGTATCGAAAAAGTGTTCAAGCGAGTACCAGAAAAGGTACAATTCGTGCGAGTATCGAAAAACTGTCCCGGCGAGTACCGAAAAAGGGTCGAATCTATGTGAGTACTGAAAAATGGTAGAATCTGGGCCAGTACCGCAAAAATGTAGAATCCGTACGAGTATCGAAAAACTGTCCCCGCAAGTAACGAAAAAGGGTCGAATCTGTGCGAGGGCCGAAAAATGGTAGAGTCCGAGCGAGTACCGGGAAAAGGTAGAATCCCTGTGAGTACCGAAAAACTGTCCCGGCGAGTACCAAAAAAGGGTAGAATCTGTGTGAGTACCGAAAAATGGTAGAATGTGGGCGAGTACCGGAAAAATGTAGAATCCGTACGAGTATCGAAAAACTGTCCCCGCAAGTAACGAAAAAGGGTCGAATCTGTGCGAGGGCCGAAAAATGGTAGAGTCCGAGCGAGTACCGGGAAAAGGTAGAATCCCTGTGAGTACCGAAAAACTGTCCCGGCGAGTACCAAAAAAGGGTAGAATCTGTGTGAGTACCGAAAAATGGTAGAATGTGGGCGAGTACCGGAAAAATGTAGAATCCGTACGAGTATCGAAAAACTGTCCCCGCAAGTAACGAAAAAGGGTCGAATCTGTGCGAGGGCCGAAAAATGGTAGAGTCCGAGCGAGTACCGGGAAAAGGTAGAATCCCTGTGAGTACCGAAAAACTGTCCCGGCGAGTACCAAAAAAGGGTAGAATCTGTGTGAGTACCGAAAAATGGTAGAATGTGGGCGAGTACCGGAAAAATGTAGAATTCGTACGAGTATCGAAAAACAGTCCCCGCAAGTAACGAAAAAGGGTCGAATCTGTGCGAGGGCCGAAAAATGGTAGAGTCCGAGCGAGTACCGGGAAAAGGTAGAATCCCTATGAGTACCGAAAAACTGTCCCGGCGAGTATCGGAAAAGGGTCGAATCTGTGTGAGTACCGAAAAATGGTAGAATCCGGGCGATTACCGGGCAAAGGAAGAATCCATACGAGTATTGAAAAGATATTCCAGCGAGTACCAGAAAAGGTGCAATCCGTGCGAGTATCGAAAAACTGTCCCGGCGAGTACCGAAAAAGGGTTGAATCTATGTGAGTACTGAAAAATGGTAGAATCTGGGCCAGTACCGCAAAAATGTAGAATCCGTACGAGTATCGAAAAACTGTCACGGCAAGTAACGAAAAAGGGTCGAATCTGTGCGAGGGCCGAAAAATGGTAGAGTCCGAGCGAGTACCGGGAAAAGGTAGAATCCCTGTGAGTACAGAAAAACTGTCCCGGCGAGTACCAAAAAAGGGTAGAATCTGTGTGAGTACCGAAAAATGGTAGAATCCGGGAGATTACCGGGCAAAGGAAGATCCCTGTGAGTATCGAAAAACTGTTCAAGCGAGTACCAGAAAAGGTACAATTCGTGCGAGTATCGAAAAACTGTCCCGGCGAGTACCGAAAAAGGGTCGAATCTATGTGAGTACTGAAAAATGGTAGAATCTGGGCCAGTACCGCAAAAATGTAGAATCCGTACGAGTATCGAAAAACTGTCCCCGCAAGTAACGAAAAAGGGTCGAATCTGTGCGAGGGCCGAAAAATGGTAGAGTCCGAGCGAGTACCGGGAAAAGGTAGAATCCCTGTGAGTACCGAAACACTGTCCCGGCGAGTACCAAAAAAGGGTAGAATCTGTGTGAGTACCGAAAAATGGTAGAATGTGGGCGAGTACCGGAAAAATGTAGAATCCGTACGAGTATCGAAAAACAGTCCCGGCAAGTAACGAAAAAGGGTCGAATCTGTGTGGGTGCCAAAAAATGGTAGAATCCGAGCGAGTACCGGGAAAAGGTAGAATCCCTGTGAGTACCGAAAAACTGTCCCGGAGAGTATCGGAAAAGGGTCGAATCTGTGTGAGTACCGAAAAATGGTAGAATCCGGGCGATTACCGGGCAAAGGAAGAATCCATACGAGTATCAAAAAGATATTCCAGCGAGTACCAGAAAAGGTGCAATTCGTGCGAGTATCGAAAAACTGTCCCGGCGAGTACCAAAAAAGGGTCGAATCTGTGTGAGTACCGAAAAATGGTAGAATGTGGGCGAGTACCGGAAAAATGTAGAATCCGTACGAGTATCGAAAAACTGTCCCCGCAAGTAACGAAAAAGGGTCGAATCTGTGCGAGGGCCGAAAAATGGTAGAGTCCGAGCGAGTACCGGGAAAAGGTAGAATCCCTGTGAGTACCGAAAAACTGTCCCGGCGAGTACCAAAAAAGGGTAGAATCTGTGTGAGTACCGAAAAATGGTAGAATGTGGGCGAGTACCGGAAAAATGTAGAATCCGTACGAGTATCGAAAAACTGTCCCCGCAAGTAACGAAAAAGGGTCGAATCTGTGCGAGGGCCGAAAAATGCTAGAGTCCGAGCGAGTACCGGGAAAAGGTAGAATCCCTGTGAGTACCGAAAAACTGTCCCGGCGAGTACCAAAAAAGGGTAGAATCTGTGTGAGTACCGAAAAATGGTAGAATGTGGGCGAGTACCGGAAAAATGTAGAATCCGTACGAGTATCGAAAAACAGTCCCC
The DNA here is from genome assembly GCF_030704535.1 of Vitis vinifera. Classification (NCBI taxonomy): domain Eukaryota; kingdom Viridiplantae; phylum Streptophyta; class Magnoliopsida; order Vitales; family Vitaceae; genus Vitis; species Vitis vinifera. Next base: position 11,675,291 of record NC_081817.1, read on the forward strand.
GCAAGTAACGGAAAAGGGTCGAATCTGTGCGAGGGCCGAAAAATGGTAGAGTCCGAGCGAGTACCGGGAAAAGGTAGAATCCCTGTGAGTACCGAAAAACTGTCCCGACGAGTATCGGAAAAGGGTCGAATCTGTGTGAGTACCGAAAAATGGTAGAATCCGGGCGATTACCGGGCAAAGGAAGAATCCATACGAGTATCGAAAAGATATTCCAGCGAGTACCAGAAAAGGTACAATCCGTGCGAGTATCGAAAAACTGTCCCGGCGAGTACCAAAAAAGGGTCGAATCTGTGTGAGTACCGAAAAATGGTAGAATGTGGGCGAGTACCAGAAAAATGTAGAATCCGTACGAGTATCGAAAAACAGTCCCGACAAGTAACGAAAAAGGGTCGAATCTGTGTGGGTGCCAAAAAATGGTAGAATCCGAGCGAGTACCGGGAAAAGGTAGAATCCCTGTGAGTACCGAAAAACTGTCCCGGAGAGTATCGGAAAAGGGTCGAATCTGTGTGAGTACCGAAAAATGGTAGAATCCGGGCGATTACCGGGCAAAGGAAGAATCCATACGAGTATCAAAAAGATATTCCAGCGAGTACCAGAAAAGGTGCAATCCGTGCGAGTATCGAAAAACTGTCCCGGCGAGTACCAAAAAAGGGTCGAATCTGTGTGAGTACCGAAAATGATAGAATGTGGGCGAGTACCGGAAAAATGTAGAATCCGTACAAGTATCGAAAAACTGTCACGGCAAGTAACGAAAAAGGGTCGAATCTGTGTGAGGGCCGAAAAATGGTAGAGTCCGAGCGAGTACCGGGAAAAGGTAGAATCCCTGTGAGTACCGAAAAACTGTCCCGGCGAGTATCGGAAAAGGGTCGAATCTGTGTGAGTACCGAAAAATGGTAGAATCCGGGCGATTACCGGGCAAAGGAAGAATCCATACGAGTATCAAAAAGATATTCCAGCGAGTACCAGAAAAGGTGCAATCCGTGCGAGTATCGAAAAACTGTCCAGGCGAGTACCAAAAAAGGGTCGAATCTGTGTGAGTACCGACAATGATAGAATGTGGGCGAGTACCGGAAAAATATAGAATCCGTACGAGTATCGAAAAACTGTCACGGCAAGTAACGAAAAAGGGTCGAATCTGTGTGAGTGCCGAAAAATTGTAGAATCCGAGCGAGTACCGGGAAAAGGTAGAATCCCTGTGAGTACCGAAAAACTGTCCCGACGAGTATCGGAAAAGGGTCGAATCTGTGTGAGTACCGAAAAATGGTAGAATCCGGGCGATTACCGGGCAAAGGAAGAATCCATACGAGTATCGAAAAGATATTCCAGCGAGTACTAGAAAAGGTACAATCCGTGCGAGTATCGAAAAACTGTCCCGGCGAGTACCAAAAAAGGGTCGAATCTGTGTGAGTACCGAAAAATGGTAGAATGTGGGCGAGTACCGGAAAAATGTAGAATCCGTACGAGTATCGAAAAACAGTCCCGGCAAGTAACGAAAAAGGGTCGAATCTGTGTGGGTGCCAAAAAATGGTAGAATCCGAGCGAGTACCGGGAAAAGGTAGAATCCCAGTGAGTACCGAAAAACTGTCCCAGAGAGTATCGGAAAAGGGTCGAATCTGTGTGAGTACCGAAAAATGGTAGAATCCGGGCGATTACCGGGCAAAGGAAGAATCCATACGAGTATCAAAAAGATATTCCAGCGAGTACCAGAAAAGGTGCAATCCGTGCGAGTATCGAAAAACTGTCCCGGCGAGTACCAAAAAAGGGTCGAATCTGTGTGAGTACCGAAAAATGGTAGAATGTGGGCGAGTACCGGAAAAATGTAGAATCCGTACGAGTATCGAAAAACTGTCCCCGCAAGTAACGAAAAAGGGTCGAATCTGTGCGAGGGCCGAAAAATGCTAGAGTCCGAGCGAGTACCGGGAAAAGGTAGAATCCCTGTGAGTACCGAAAAACTGTCCCGGCGAGTATCGGAAAAGGGTAGAATCTGTGTGAGTACCGAAAAATGGTAGAATCCGGGCGATTACCGGGCAAAGGAAGAATCCATACGAGTATCGAAAAGATATTCCAGCGAGTACCAGAAAAGGTACAATCCGTGCGAGTATCGAAAAACTGTCCCGGCGAGTACCAAAAAAGGGTCGAATCTGTGTGAGTACCGAAAAATGGTAGAATGTGGGCGAGTACCGGAAAAATGTAGAATCCGTACGAGTATCGAAAAACTGTCACGGCAAGTAACGAAAAAGGGTCGAATCTGTGCGAGGGTCGAAAAATGGTAGAGTCCGAGCGAGTACCGGGAAAAGGTAGAATCCCTGTGAGTACAGAAAAACTGTCCCGGCGAGTACCAAAAAAGGGTAGAATCTGTGTGAGTACGGAAAAATGGTAGAATCCGGGAGATTACCGGGCAAAGGAAGATCCCTGTGAGTATCGAAAAACTGTTCAAGCGAGTACCAGAAAAGGTACAATTCGTGCGAGTATCGAAAAACTGTCCCGGCGAGTACCGAAAAAGGGTCGAATCTATGTGAGTACTGAAAAATGGTAGAATCTGGGCCAGTACCGCAAAAATGTAGAATCCGTACGAGTATCGAAAAACTGTCCCCGCAAGTAACGAAAAAGGGTCGAATCTGTGCGAGGGCCGAAAAATGGTAGAGTCCGAGCGAGTACCGGGAAAAGGTAGAATCCCTGTGAGTACCGAAACACTGTCCCGGCGAGTACCAAAAAAGGGTAGAATCTGTGTGAGTACCGAAAAATGGTAGAATGTGGGCGAGTACCGGAAAAATGTAGAATCCGTACGAGTATCGAAAAACAATCCCGGCAAGTAACGAAAAAGGGTCGAATCTGTGTGGGTGCCAAAAAATGGTAGAATCCGAGCGAGTACCGGGAAAAGGTAGAATCCCTGTGAGTACCGAAAAACTGTCCCGGTGAGTATCGGAAAAGGGTCGAATCTGTGTGAGTACCGAAAAATGGTAGAATCCGGGCGATTACCGGGCAAAGGAAGAATCCATACGAGTATCAAAAAGATATTCCAGCGAGTACCAGAAAAGGTGCAATTCGTGCGAGTATCGAAAAACTGTCCCGGCGAGTACCAAAAAAGGGTCGAATCTGTGTGAGTACCGAAAAATGGTAGAATGTGGGCGAGTACCGGAAAAATGTAGAATCCGTACGAGTATCGAAAAACTGTCCCCGCAAGTAACGAAAAAGGGTCGAATCTGTGCGAGGGCCGAAAAATGGTAGAGTCCGAGCGAGTACCGGGAAAAGGTAGAATCCCTGTGAGTACCGAAAAACTGTCCCGACGAGTATCGGAAAAGGGTCGAATCTGTGTGAGTACCGAAAAATGGTAGAATCCGGGCGATTACCGGGCAAAGGAAGAATCCATACGAGTATCGAAAAGATATTCCAGCGAGTACCAGAAAAGGTACAATCCGTGCGAGTATCGAAAAACTGTCCCGGCGAGTACCAAAAAAGGGTCGAATCTGTGTGAGTACCGAAAAATGGTAGAATGTGGGCGAGTACCGGAAAAATGTAGTATCCGTACGAGTATCGAAAAACTGTCACGGCAAGTAACGAAAAAGGGTCGAATCTGTGCGAGGGCCGAAAAATGGTAGAGTCCGAGCGAGTACCGGGAAAAGGTAGAATCCCTGTGAGTATCGAAAAACTGTCCCGGCGAGTACCAAAAAAGGGTCGAATCTGTGTGAGTACCGAAAATGATAGAATGTGGGCGAGTACCGGAAAAATGTAGAATCCGTACGAGTATCGAAAAACTGTCACGGCAAGTAACGAAAAAGGGTCGAATCTGTGTGAGGGCCGAAAAATGGTAGAGTCCGAGCGAGTACCGGGAAAAGGTAGAATCCCTGTGAGTACCGAAAAACTGTCCCGGCGAGTATCGGAAAAGGGTCGAATCTGTGTGAGTACCGAAAAATGGTAGAATCCGGGCGATTACCGGGCAAAGGAAGAATCCATACGAGTATCAAAAAGATATTCCAGCGAGTACCAGAAAAGGTGCAATCCGTGCGAGTATCGAAAAACTGTCCAGGCGAGTACCAAAAAAGGGTCGAATCTGTGTGAGTACCGACAATGATAGAATGTGGGCGAGTACCGGAAAAATATAGAATCCGTACGAGTATCGAAAAACTGTCACGGCAAGTAACGAAAAAGGGTCGAATCTGTGTGAGTGCCGAAAAATTGTAGAATCCGAGCGAGTACCGGGAAAAGGTAGAATCCCTGTGAGTACCGAAAAACTGTCCCGACGAGTATCGGAAAAGGGTCGAATCTGTGTGAGTACCGAAAAATGGTAGAATCCGGGCGATTACCGGGCAAAGGAAGAATCCATACGAGTATCGAAAAGATATTCCAGCGAGTACTAGAAAAGGTACAATCCGTGCGAGTATCGAAAAACTGTCCCGGCGAGTACCAAAAAAGGGTCGAATCTGTGTGAGTACCGAAAAATGGTAGAATGTGGGCGAGTACCGGAAAAATGTAGAATCCGTACGAGTATCGAAAAACAGTCCCGGCAAGTAACGAAAAAGGGTCGAATCTGTGTGGGTGCCAAAAAATGGTAGAATCCGAGCGAGTACCGGGAAAAGGTAGAATCCCAGTGAGTACCGAAAAACTGTCCCAGAGAGTATCGGAAAAGGGTCGAATCTGTGTGAGTACCGAAAAATGGTAGAATCCGGGCGATTACCGGGCAAAGGAAGAATCCATACGAGTATCAAAAAGATATTCCAGCGAGTACCAGAAAAGGTGCAATCCGTGCGAGTATCGAAAAACTGTCCCGGCGAGTACCAAAAAAGGGTCGAATCTGTGTGAGTACCGAAAAATGGTAGAATGTGGGCGAGTACCGGAAAAATGTAGAATCCGTACGAGTATCGAAAAACTGTCCCCGCAAGTAACGAAAAAGGGTCGAATCTGTGCGAGGGCCGAAAAATGGTAGAGTCCGAGCGAGTACCGGGAAAAGGTAGAATCCCTGTGAGTACCGAAAAACTGTCCCGACGAGTATCGGAAAAGGGTCGAATCTGTGTGAGTACCGAAAAATGGTAGAATCCGGGCGATTACCGGGCAAAGGAAGAATCCATACGAGTATCGAAAAGATATTCCAGCGAGTACCAGAAAAGGTACAATCCGTGCGAGTATCGAAAAACTGTCCCGGCGAGTACCAAAAAAGGGTCGAATCTGTGTGAGTACCGAAAAATGGTAGAATGTGGGCGAGTACCGGAAAAATGTAGAATCCGTACGAGTATCGAAAAACTGTCACGGCAAGTAACGAAAAAGGGTCGAATCTGTGCGAGGGCCGAAAAATGGTAGAGTCCGAGCGAGTACCGGGAAAAGGTAGAATCCCTGTGAGTACAGAAAAACTGTCCCGGCGAGTACCAAAAAAGGGTAGAATCTGTGTGAGTACCGAAAAATGGTAGAATCCGGGAGATTACCGGGCAAAGGAAGATCCCTGTGAGTATCGAAAAACTGTTCAAGCGAGTACCAGAAAAGGTACAATTCGTGCGAGTATCGAAAAACTGTCCCGGCGAGTACCGAAAAAGGGTCGAATCTATGTGAGTACTGAAAAATGGTAGAATCTGGGCCAGTACCGCAAAAATGTAGAATCCGTACGAGTATCGAAAAACTGTCCCCGCAAGTAACGAAAAAGGGTCGAATCTGTGCGAGGGCCGAAAAATGGTAGAGTCCGAGCGAGTACCGGGAAAAGGTAGAATCCCTGTGAGTACCGAAACACTGTCCCGGCGAGTACCAAAAAAGGGTAGAATCTGTGTGAGTACCGAAAAATGGTAGAATGTGGGCGAGTACCGGAAAAATGTAGAATCCGTACGAGTATCGAAAAACAGTCCCGGCAAGTAACGAAAAAGGGTCGAATCTGTGTGGGTGCCAAAAAATGGTAGAATCCGAGCGAGTACCGGGAAAAGGTAGAATCCCTGTGAGTACCGAAAAACTGTCCCGGTGAGTATCGGAAAAGGGTCGAATCTGTGTGAGTACCGAAAAATGGTAGAATCCGGGCGATTACCGGGCAAAGGAAGAATCCATACGAGTATCAAAAAGATATTCCAGCGAGTACCAGAAAAGGTGCAATTCGTGCGAGTATCGAAAAACTGTCCCGGCGAGTACCAAAAAAGGGTCGAATCTGTGTGAGTACCGAAAAATGGTAGAATGTGGGCGAGTACCGGAAAAATGTAGAATCCGTACGAGTATCGAAAAACTGTCCCCGCAAGTAACGAAAAAGGGTCGAATCTGTGCGAGGGCCGAAAAATGGTAGAGTCCGAGCGAGTACCGGGAAAAGGTAGAATCCCTGTGAGTACCGAAAAACTGTCCCGACGAGTATCGGAAAAGGGTCGAATCTGTGTGAGTACCGAAAAATGGTAGAATCCGGGCGATTACCGGGCAAAGGAAGAATCCATACGAGTATCGAAAAGATATTCCAGCGAGTACCAGAAAAGGTACAATCCGTGCGAGTATCGAAAAACTGTCCCGGCGAGTACCAAAAAAGGGTCGAATCTGTGTGAGTACCGAAAAATGGTAGAATGTGGGCGAGTACCGGAAAAATGTAGTATCCGTACGAGTATCGAAAAACTGTCACGGCAAGTAACGAAAAAGGGTCGAATCTGTGCGAGGGCCGAAAAATGGTAGAGTCCGAGCGAGTACCGGGAAAAGGTAGAATCCCTGTGAGTATCGAAAAACTGTCCCGGCGAGTACCAAAAAAGGGTCGAATCTGTGTGAGTACCGAAAATGATAGAATGTGGGCGAGTACCGGAAAAATGTAGAATCCGTACGAGTATCGAAAAACTGTCACGGCAAGTAACGAAAAAGGGTCGAATCTGTGTGAGGGCCGAAAAATGGTAGAGTCCGAGCGAGTACCGGGAAAAGGTAGAATCCCTGTGAGTACCGAAAAACTGTCCCGGCGAGTATCGGAAAAGGGTCGAATCTGTGTGAGTACCGAAAAATGGTAGAATCCGGGCGATTACCGGGCAAAGGAAGAATCCATACGAGTATCAAAAAGATATTCCAGCGAGTACCAGAAAAGGTGCAATCCGTGCGAGTATCGAAAAACTGTCCAGGCGAGTACCAAAAAAGGGTCGAATCTGTGTGAGTACCGACAATGATAGAATGTGGGCGAGTACCGGAAAAATATAGAATCCGTACGAGTATCGAAAAACTGTCACGGCAAGTAACGAAAAAGGGTCGAATCTGTGTGAGTGCCGAAAAATTGTAGAATCCGAGCGAGTACCGGGAAAAGGTAGAATCCCTGTGAGTACCGAAAAACTGTCCCGACGAGTATCGGAAAAGGGTCGAATCTGTGTGAGTACCGAAAAATGGTAGAATCCGGGCGATTACCGGGCAAAGGAAGAATCCATACGAGTATCGAAAAGATATTCCAGCGAGTACTAGAAAAGGTACAATCCGTGCGAGTATCGAAAAACTGTCCCGGCGAGTACCAAAAAAGGGTCGAATCTGTGTGAGTACCGAAAAATGGTAGAATGTGGGCGAGTACCGGAAAAATGTAGAATCCGTACGAGTATCGAAAAACAGTCCCGGCAAGTAACGAAAAAGGGTCGAATCTGTGTGGGTGCCAAAAAATGGTAGAATCCGAGCGAGTACCGGGAAAAGGTAGAATCCCAGTGAGTACCGAAAAACTGTCCCAGAGAGTATCGGAAAAGGGTCGAATCTGTGTGAGTACCGAAAAATGGTAGAATCCGGGCGATTACCGGGCAAAGGAAGAATCCATACGAGTATCAAAAAGATATTCCAGCGAGTACCAGAAAAGGTGCAATCCGTGCGAGTATCGAAAAACTGTCCCGGCGAGTACCAAAAAAGGGTCGAATCTGTGTGAGTACCGAAAAATGGTAGAATGTGGGCGAGTACCGGAAAAATGTAGAATCCGTACGAGTATCGAAAAACTGTCCCCGCAAGTAACGAAAAAGGGTCGAATCTGTGCGAGGGCCGAAAAATGGTAGAGTCCGAGCGAGTACCGGGAAAAGGTAGAATCCCTGTGAGTACCGAAAAACTGTCCCGACGAGTATCGGAAAAGGGTCGAATCTGTGTGAGTACCGAAAAATGGTAGAATCCGGGCGATTACCGGGCAAAGGAAGAATCCATACGAGTATCGAAAAGATATTCCAGCGAGTACCAGAAAAGGTACAATCCGTGCGAGTATCGAAAAACTGTCCCGGCGAGTACCAAAAAAGGGTCGAATCTGTGTGAGTACCGAAAAATGGTAGAATGTGGGCGAGTACCGGAAAAATGTAGAATCCGTACGAGTATCGAAAAACTGTCACGGCAAGTAACGAAAAAGGGTCGAATCTGTGCGAGGGCCGAAAAATGGTAGAGTCCGAGCGAGTACCGGGAAAAGGTAGAATCCCTGTGAGTACAGAAAAACTGTCCCGGCGAGTACCAAAAAAGGGTAGAATCTGTGTGAGTACCGAAAAATGGTAGAATCCGGGAGATTACCGGGCAAAGGAAGATCCCTGTGAGTATCGAAAAACTGTTCAAGCGAGTACCAGAAAAGGTACAATTCGTGCGAGTATCGAAAAACTGTCCCGGCGAGTACCGAAAAAGGGTCGAATCTATGTGAGTACTGAAAAATGGTAGAATCTGGGCCAGTACCGCAAAAATGTAGAATCCGTACGAGTATCGAAAAACTGTCCCCGCAAGTAACGAAAAAGGGTCGAATCTGTGCGAGGGCCGAAAAATGGTAGAGTCCGAGCGAGTACCGGGAAAAGGTAGAATCCCTGTGAGTACCGAAACACTGTCCCGGCGAGTACCAAAAAAGGGTAGAATCTGTGTGAGTACCGAAAAATGGTAGAATGTGGGCGAGTACCGGAAAAATGTAGAATCCGTACGAGTATCGAAAAACAGTCCCGGCAAGTAACGAAAAAGGGTCGAATCTGTGTGGGTGCCAAAAAATGGTAGAATCCGAGCGAGTACCGGGAAAAGGTAGAATCCCTGTGAGTACCGAAAAACTGTCCCGGTGAGTATCGGAAAAGGGTCGAATCTGTGTGAGTACCGAAAAATGGTAGAATCCGGGCGATTACCGGGCAAAGGAAGAATCCATACGAGTATCAAAAAGATATTCCAGCGAGTACCAGAAAAGGTGCAATTCGTGCGAGTATCGAAAAACTGTCCCGGCGAGTACCAAAAAAGGGTCGAATCTGTGTGAGTACCGAAAAATGGTAGAATGTGGGCGAGTACCGGAAAAATGTAGAATCCGTACGAGTATCGAAAAACTGTCCCCGCAAGTAACGAAAAAGGGTCGAATCTGTGCGAGGGCCGAAAAATGGTAGAGTCCGAGCGAGTACCGGGAAAAGGTAGAATCCCTGTGAGTACCGAAAAACTGTCCCGGCGAGTACCAAAAAAGGGTAGAATCTGTGTGAGTACCGAAAAATGGTAGAATGTGGGCGAGTACCGGAAAAATGTAGAATCCGTACGAGTATCGAAAAACTGTCCCCGCAAGTAACGAAAAAGGGTCGAATCTGTGCGAGGGCCGAAAAATGCTAGAGTCCGAGCGAGTACCGGGAAAAGGTAGAATCCCTGTGAGTACCGAAAAACTGTCCCGGCGAGTACCAAAAAAGGGTAGAATCTGTGTGAGTACCGAAAAATGGTAGAATGTGGGCGAGTACCGGAAAAATGTAGAATCCGTACGAGTATCGAAAAACAGTCCCCGCAAGTAACGGAAAAGGGTCGAATCTGTGCGAGGGCCGAAAAATGGTAGAGTCCGAGCGAGTACCGGGAAAAGGTAGAATCCCTGTGAGTACCGAAAAACTGTCCCGACGAGTATCGGAAAAGGGTCGAATCTGTGTGAGTACCGAAAAATGGTAGAATCCGGGCGATTACCGGGCAAAGGAAGAATCCATACGAGTATCGAAAAGATATTCCAGCGAGTACCAGAAAAGGTACAATCCGTGCGAGTATCGAAAAACTGTCCCGGCGAGTACCAAAAAAGGGTCGAATCTGTGTGAGTACCGAAAAATGGTAGAATGTGGGCGAGTACCGGAAAAATGTAGAATCCGTACGAGTATCGAAAAACAGTCCCGACAAGTAACGAAAAAGGGTCGAATCTGTGTGGGTGCCAAAAAATTGTAGAATCCGAGCGAGTACCGGGAAAAGGTAGAATCCCTGTGAGTACCGAAAAACTGTCCCGGAGAGTATCGGAAAAGGGTCGAATCTGTGTGAGTACCGAAAAATGGTAGAATCCGGGCGATTACCGGGCAAAGGAAGAATCCATACGAGTATCAAAAAGATATTCCAGCGAGTACCAGAAAAGGTGCAATCCGTGCGAGTATCGAAAAACTGTCCCGGCGAGTACCAAAAAAGGGTCGAATCTGTGTGAGTACCGAAAATGATAGAATGTGGGCGAGTACCGGAAAAATGTAGAATCCGTACGAGTATCGAAAAACTGTCACGGCAAGTAACGAAAAAGGGTCGAATCTGTGTGAGGGCCGAAAAATGGTAGAGTCCGAGCGAGTACCGGGAAAAGGTAGAATCCCTGTGAGTACCGAAAAACTGTCCCGGCGAGTATCGGAAAAGGGTCGAATCTGTGTGAGTACCGAAAAATGGTAGAATCCGGGCGATTACCGGGCAAAGGAAGAATCCATACGAGTATCAAAAAGATATTCCAGCGAGTACCAGAAAAGGTGCAATCCGTGCGAGTATCGAAAAACTGTCCCGGCGAGTACCAAAAAAGGGTCGAATCTGTGTGAGTACCGACAATGATAGAATGTGGGCGAGTACCGGAAAAATGTAGAATCCGTACGAGTATCGAAAAACTGTCACGGCAAGTAACGAAAAAGGGTCGAATCTGTGCGAGGGCCGAAAAATGGTAGAGTCCGAGCGAGTACCGGGAAAAGGTAGAATCCCTGTGAGTACAGAAAAACTGTCCCGGCGAGTACCAAAAAAGGGTAGAATCTGTGTGAGTACCGAAAAATGGTAGAATCCGGGAGATTACCGTGCAAAGGAAGATCCCTGTGAGTATCGAAAAACTGTTCAAGCGAGTACCAGAAAAGGTACAATTCGTGCGAGTATCGAAAAACTGTCCCGGCGAGTACCGAAAAAGGGTCGAATCTATGTGAGTACTGAAAAATGGTAGAATCTGGGCCAGTACCGCAAAAATGTAGAATCCGTACGAGTATCGAAAAACTGTCCCCGCAAGTAACGAAAAAGGGTCGAATCTGTGCGAGGGCCGAAAAATGGTAGAGTCCGAGCGAGTACCGGGAAAAGGTAGAATCCCTGTGAGTACCGAAACACTGTCCCGGCGAGTACCAAAAAAGGGTAGAATCTGTGTGAGTACCGAAAAATGGTAGAATGTGGGCGAGTACCGGAAAAATGTAGAATCCGTACGAGTATCGAAAAACAGTCCCGGCAAGTAACGAAAAAGGGTCGAATCTGTGTGGGTGCCAAAAAATGGTAGAATCCGAGCGAGTACCGGGAAAAGGTAGAATCCCTGTGAGTACCGAAAAACTGTCCCGGTGAGTATCGGAAAAGGGTCGAATCTGTGTGAGTACCGAAAAATGGTAGAATCCGGGCGATTACCGGGCAAAGGAAGAATCCATACGAGTATCAAAAAGATATTCCAGCGAGTACCAGAAAAGGTGCAATTCGTGCGAGTATCGAAAAACTGTCCCGGCGAGTACCAAAAAAGGGTCGAATCTGTGTGAGTACCGAAAAATGGTAGAATGTGGGCGAGTACCGGAAAAATGTAGAATCCGTACGAGTATCGAAAAACTGTCCCCGCAAGTAACGAAAAAGGGTCGAATCTGTGCGAGGGCCGAAAAATGGTAGAGTCCGAGCGAGTACCGGGAAAAGGTAGAATCCCTGTGAGTACCGAAAAACTGTCCCGGCGAGTACCAAAAAAGGGTAGAATCTGTGTGAGTACCGAAAAATGGTAGAATGTGGGCGAGTACCGGAAAAATGTAGAATCCGTACGAGTATCGAAAAACTGTCCCCGCAAGTAACGAAAAAGGGTCGAATCTGTGCGAGGGCCGAAAAATGCTAGAGTCCGAGCGAGTACCGGGAAAAGGTAGAATCCCTGTGAGTACCGAAAAACTGTCCCGGCGAGTACCAAAAAAGGGTAGAATCTGTGTGAGTACCGAAAAATGGTAGAATGTGGGCGAGTACCGGAAAAATGTAGAATCCGTACGAGTATCGAAAAACAGTCCCCGCAAGTAACGGAAAAGGGTCGAATCTGTGCGAGGGCCGAAAAATGGTAGAGTCCGAGCGAGTACCGGGAAAAGGTAGAATCCCTGTGAGTACCGAAAAACTGTCCCGACGAGTATCGGAAAAGGGTCGAATCTGTGTGAGTACCGAAAAATGGTAGAATCCGGGCGATTACCGGGCAAAGGAAGAATCCATACGAGTATCGAAAAGATATTCCAGCGAGTACCAGAAAAGGTACAATCCGTGCGAGTATCGAAAAACTGTCCCGGCGAGTACCAAAAAAGGGTCGAATCTGTGTGAGTACCGAAAAATGGTAGAATGTGGGCGAGTACCGGAAAAATGTAGAATCCGTACGAGTATCGAAAAACAGTCCCGACAAGTAACGAAAAAGGGTCGAATCTGTGTGGGTGCCAAAAAATTGTAGAATCCGAGCGAGTACCGGGAAAAGGTAGAATCCCTGTGAGTACCGAAAAACTGTCCCGGAGAGTATCGGAAAAGGGTCGAATCTGTGTGAGTACCGAAAAATGGTAGAATCCGGGCGATTACCGGGCAAAGGAAGAATCCATACGAGTATCAAAAAGATATTCCAGCGAGTACCAGAAAAGGTGCAATCCGTGCGAGTATCGAAAAACTGTCCCGGCGAGTACCAAAAAAGGGTCGAATCTGTGTGAGTACCGAAAATGATAGAATGTGGGCGAGTACCGGAAAAATGTAGAATCCGTACGAGTATCGAAAAACTGTCACGGCAAGTAACGAAAAAGGGTCGAATCTGTGTGAGGGCCGAAAAATGGTAGAGTCCGAGCGAGTACCGGGAAAAGGTAGAATCCCTGTGAGTACCGAAAAACTGTCCCGGCGAGTATCGGAAAAGGGTCGAATCTGTGTGAGTACCGAAAAATGGTAGAATCCGGGCGATTACCGGGCAAAGGAAGAATCCATACGAGTATCAAAAAGATATTCCAGCGAGTACCAGAAAAGGTGCAATCCGTGCGAGTATCGAAAAACTGTCCCGGCGAGTACCAAAAAAGGGTCGAATCTGTGTGAGTACCGACAATGATAGAATGTGGGCGAGTACCGGAAAAATGTAGAATCCGTACGAGTATCGAAAAACTGTCACGGCAAGTAACGAAAAAGGGTCGAATCTGTGTGAGTGCCGAAAAATTGTAGAATCCGAGCGAGTACCGGGAAAAGGTAGAATCCCTGTGAGTACCGAAAAACTGTCCCGACGAGTATCGGAAAAGGGTCGAATCTGTGTGAGTACCGAAAAATGGTAGAATCCGGGCGATTACCGGGCAAAGGAAGAATCCATACGAGTATCGAAAAGATATTCCAGCGAGTACTAGAAAAGGTACAATCCGTGCGAGTATCGAAAAACTGTCCCGGCGAGTACCAAAAAAGGGTCGAATCTGTGTGAGTACCGAAAAATGGTAGAATGTGGGCGAGTACCGGAAAAATGTAGAATCCGTACGAGTATCGAAAAACAGTCCCGGCAAGTAACGAAAAAGGGTCGAATCTGTGTGGGTGCCAAAAAATGGTAGAATCCGAGCGAGTACCGGGAAAAGGTAGAATCCCAGTGAGTACCGAAAAACTGTCCCAGAGAGTATCGGAAAAGGGTCGAATTTGTGTGAGTACCGAAAAATGGTAGAATCCGGGCGATTACCGGGCAAAGGAAGAATCCATACGAGTATCAAAAAGATATTCCAGCGAGTACCAGAAAAGGTGCAATCCGTGCGAGTATCGAAAAACTGTCCCGGCGAGTACCAAAAAAGGGTCGAATCTGTGTGAGTACCGAAAAATGGTAGAATGTGGGCGAGTACCGGAAAAATGTAGAATCCGTACGAGTATCGAAAAACTGTCCCCGCAAGTAACGAAAAAGGGTCGAATCTGTGCGAGGGCCGAAAAATGGTAGAGTCCGAGCGAGTACCGGGAAAAGGTAGAATCCCTGTGAGTACCGAAAAACTGTCCCGACGAGTATCGGAAAAGGGTCGAATCTGTGTGAGTACCGAAAAATGGTAGAATCCGGGCGATTACCGGGCAAAGGAAGAATCCATACGAGTATCGAAAAGATATTCCAGCGAGTACCAGAAAAGGTACAATCCGTGCGAGTATCGAAAAACTGTCCCGGCGAGTACCAAAAAAGGGTCGAATCTGTGTGAGTACCGAAAAATGGTAGAATGTGGGCGAGTACCGGAAAAATGTAGAATCCGTACGAGTATCGAAAAACTGTCACGGCAAGTAACGAAAAAGGGTCGAATCTGTGCGAGGGCCGAAAAATGGTAGAGTCCGAGCGAGTACCGGGAAAAGGTAGAATCCCTGTGAGTACAGAAAAACTGTCCCGGCGAGTACCAAAAAAGGGTAGAATCTGTGTGAGTACCGAAAAATGGTAGAATCCGGGAGATTACCGGGCAAAGGAAGATCCCTGTGAGTATCGAAAAACTGTTCAAGCGAGTACCAGAAAAGGTACAATTCGTGCGAGTATCGAAAAACTGTCCCGGCGAGTACCGAAAAAGGGTCGAATCTATGTGAGTACTGAAAAATGGTAGAATCTGGGCCAGTACCGCAAAAATGTAGAATCCGTACGAGTATCGAAAAACTGTCCCCGCAAGTAACGAAAAAGGGTCGAATCTGTGCGAGGGCCGAAAAATGGTAGAGTCCGAGCGAGTACCGGGAAAAGGTAGAATCCCTGTGAGTACCGAAACACTGTCCCGGCGAGTACCAAAAAAGGGTAGAATCTGTGTGAGTACCGAAAAATGGTAGAATGTGGGCGAGTACCGGAAAAATGTAGAATCCGTACGAGTATCGAAAAACAGTCCCGGCAAGTAACGAAAAAGGGTCGAATCTGTGTGGGTGCCAAAAAATGGTAGAATCCGAGCGAGTACCGGGAAAAGGTAGAATCCCTGTGAGTACCGAAAAACTGTCCCGGTGAGTATCGGAAAAGGGTCGAATCTGTGTGAGTACCGAAAAATGGTAGAATCCGGGCGATTACCGGGCAAAGGAAGAATCCATACGAGTATCAAAAAGATATTCCAGCGAGTACCAGAAAAGGTGCAATTCGTGCGAGTATCGAAAAACTGTCCCGGCGAGTACCAAAAAAGGGTCGAATCTGTGTGAGTACCGAAAAATGGTAGAATGTGGGCGAGTACCGGAAAAATGTAGAATCCGTACGAGTATCGAAAAACTGTCCCCGCAAGTAACGAAAAAGGGTCGAATCTGTGCGAGGGCCGAAAAATGGTAGAGTCCGAGCGAGTACCGGGAAAAGGTAGAATCCCTGTGAGTACCGAAAAACTGTCCCGGCGAGTACCAAAAAAGGGTAGAATCTGTGTGAGTACCGAAAAATGGTAGAATGTGGGCGAGTACCGGAAAAATGTAGAATCCGTACGAGTATCGAAAAACTGTCCCCGCAAGTAACGAAAAAGGGTCGAATCTGTGCGAGGGCCGAAAAATGCTAGAGTCCGAGCGAGTACCGGGAAAAGGTAGAATCCCTGTGAGTACCGAAAAACTGTCCCGGCGAGTACCAAAAAAGGGTAGAATCTGTGTGAGTACCGAAAAATGGTAGAATGTGGGCGAGTACCGGAAAAATGTAGAATCCGTACGAGTATCGAAAAACAGTCCCCGCAAGTAACGGAAAAGGGTCGAATCTGTGCGAGGGCCGAAAAATGGTAGAGTCCGAGCGAGTACCGGGAAAAGGTAGAATCCCTGTGAGTACCGAAAAACTGTCCCGACGAGTATCGGAAAAGGGTCGAATCTGTGTGAGTACCGAAAAATGGTAGAATCCGGGCGATTACCGGGCAAAGGAAGAATCCATACGAGTATCGAAAAGATATTCCAGCGAGTACCAGAAAAGGTACAATCCGTGCGAGTATCGAAAAACTGTCCCGGCGAGTACCAAAAAAGGGTCGAATCTGTGTGAGTACCGAAAAATGGTAGAATGTGGGCGAGTACCGGAAAAATGTAGAATCCGTACGAGTATCGAAAAACAGTCCCGGCAAGTAACGAAAAAGGGTCGAATCTGTGTGGGTGCCAAAAATTGGTAGAATCCGAGCGAGTACCGGGAAAAGGTAGAATCCCTGTGAGTACCGAAAAACTGTCCCGGAGAGTATCGGAAAAGGGTCGAATCTGTGTGAGTACCGAAAAATGGTAGAATGTGGGCGAGTACCGGAAAAATGTAGAATCCGTACGAGTATCGAAAAACTGTCCCCGCAAGTAACGAAATAGGGTCGAATCTGTGCGAGGGCCGAAAAATGGTAGAGTCCGAGCGAGTACCGGGAAAAGGTAGAATCCCTGTGAGTACCGAAAAACTGTCCCGACGAGTATCGGAAAAGGGTCGAATCTGTGTGAGTACCGAAAAATGGTAGATTCCGGGCGATTACCGGGCAAAGGAAGAATCCATACGAGTATCGAAAAGATATTCCAGCGAGTACCAGAAAAGGTACAATCCGTGCGAGTATCGAAAAACTGTCCCGGCGAGTACCAAAAAAGGGTCGAATCTGTGTGAGTACCGAAAAATGGTAGAATGTGGGCGAGTACCGGAAAAATGTAGAATCCGTACGAGTATCGAAAAACAGTGCCGGCAAGTAACGAAAAAGGGTCGAATCTGTGTGGGTGCCAAAAAATGGTAGAATCCGAGCGAGTACCGGGAAAAGGTAGAATCCCTGTGAGTACCGAAAAACTGTCCCAGAGAGTATCGGAAAAGGGTCGAATTTGTGTGAGTACCGAAAAATGGTAGAATCCGGGCGATTACCGGGCAAAGGAAGAATCCATACGAGTATCAAAAAGATATTCCAGCGAGTACCAGAAAAGGTGCAATCCGTGCGAGTATCGAAAAACTGTCCCGGCGAGTACCAAAAAAGGGTCGAATCTGTGTGAGTACCGAAAAATGGTAGAATGTGGGCGAGTACCGGAAAAATGTAGAATCCGTACGAGTATCGAAAAACTGTCCCCGCAAGTAACGAAAAAGGGTCGAATCTGTGCGAGGGCCGAAAAATGGTAGAGTCCGAGCGAGTACCGGGAAAAGGTAGAATCCCTGTGAGTACCGAAAAACTGTCCCGACGAGTATCGGAAAAGGGTCGAATCTGTGTGAGTACCGAAAAATGGTGGAATCCGGGCGATTACCGGGCAAAGGAAGAATCCATACGAGTATCGAAAAGATATTCCAGCGAGTACCAGAAAAGGTACAATCCGTGCGAGTATCGAAAAACTGTCCCGGCGAGTACCAAAAAAGGGTCGAATCTGTGTGAGTACCGAAAAATGGTAGAATGTGGGCGAGTACCGGAAAAATGTAGAATCCGTACGAGTATCGAAAAACAGTCCCGGCAAGTAACGAAAAAGGGTCGAATCTGTGTGGGTGCCAAAAATTGGTAGAATCCGAGCGAGTACCGGGAAAAGGTAGAATCCCTGTGAGTACCGAAAAACTGTCCCGGAGAGTATCGGAAAAGGGTCGAATCTGTGTGAGTACCGAAAAATGGTAGAATCCGGGCGATTACCGGGCAAAGGAAGAATCCATACGAGTATCAAAAAGATATTCCAGCGAGTACCAGAAAAGGTGCAATCCGTGCGAGTATCGAAAAACTGTCCCGGCGAGTACCAAAAAAGGGTCGAATCTGTGTGAGTACCGAAAATGATAGAATGTGGGCGAGTACCGGAAAAATGTAGAATCCGTACGAGTATCGAAAAACTGTCACGGCAAGTAACGAAAAAGGGTCGAATCTGTGTGAGGGCCGAAAAATGGTAGAGTCCGAGCGAGTACCGGGAAAAGGTAGAATCCCTGTGAGTACCGAAAAACTGTCCCGACGAGTATCGGAAAAGGGTCGAATCTGTGTGAGTACCGAAAAATGGTAGAATCCGGGCGATTACCGGGCAAAGGAAGAATCCATACGAGTATCAAAAAGATATTCCAGCGAGTACCAGAAAAGGTGCAATCCGTGCGAGTATCGAAAAACTGTCCCGGCGAGTACCAAAAAAGGGTCGAATCTGTGTGAGTACCGAAAAATGGTAGAATGTGGGCGAGTACCGGAAAAATGTAGAATCCGTACGAGTATCGAAAAACTGTCCCCGCAAGTAACGAAATAGGGTCGAATCTGTGCGAGGGCCGAAAAATGGTAGAGTCCGAGCGAGTACCGGGAAAAGGTAGAATCCCTGTGAGTACCGAAAAACTGTCCCGACGAGTATCGGAAAAGGGTCGAATCTGTGTGAGTACCGAAAAATGGTAGATTCCGGGCGATTACCGGGCAAAGGAAGAATCCATACGAGTATCGAAAAGATATTCCAGCGAGTACCAGAAAAGGTACAATCCGTGCGAGTATCGAAAAACTGTCCCGGCGAGTACCAAAAAAGGGTCGAATCTGTGTGAGTACCGAAAAATGGTAGAATGTGGGCGAGTACCGGAAAAATGTAGAATCCGTACGAGTATCGAAAAACAGTCCCGGCAAGTAACGAAAAAGGGTCGAATCTGTGTGGGTGCCAAAAATTGGTAGAATCCGAGCGAGTACCGGGAAAAGGTAGAATCCCTGTGAGTACCGAAAAACTGTCCCGGAGAGTATCGGAAAAGGGTCGAATCTGTGTGAGTACCGAAAAATGGTAGAATCCGGGCGATTACCGGGCAAAGGAAGAATCCATACGAGTATCAAAAAGATATTCCAGCGAGTACCAGAAAAGGTGCAATCCGTGCGAGTATCGAAAAACTGTCCCGGCGAGTACCAAAAAATGGTCGAATCTGTGTGAGTACCGAAAATGATAGAATGTGGGCGAGTACCGGAAAAATGTAGAATCCGTACGAGTATCGAAAAACTGTCACGGCAAGTAACGAAAAAGGGTCGAATCTGTGTGAGGGCCGAAAAATGGTAGAGTCCGAGCGAGTACCGGGAAAAGGTAGAATCCCTGTGAGTACCGAAAAACTGTCCCGGCGAGTATCGGAAAAGGGTCGAATCTGTGTGAGTACCGAAAAATGGTAGAATCCGAGCGATTACCGGGCAAAGGAAGAATCCATACGAGTATCAAAAAGATATTCCAGCGAGTACCAGAAAAGGTGCAATCCGTGCGAGTATCGAAAAACTGTCCCGGCGAGTACCAAAAAAGGGTCGAATCTGTGTGAGTACCGAAAATGATAGAATGTGGGCGAGTACCGGAAAAATGTAGAATCCGTACGAGTATAGAAAAACTGTCACGGCAAGTAACGAAAAAGGGTCGAATCTGTGTGAGTGCCGAAAAATTGTAGAATCCGAGCGAGTACCGGGAAAAGGTAGAATCCCTGTGAGTACCGAAAAACTGTCCCGGAGAGTATCGGAAAAGGGTCGAATCTGTGTGAGTACCGAAAAATGGTAGAATCCGGGCGATTACCGGGCAAAGGAAGAATCCATACGAGTATCAAAAAGATATTCCAGCGAGTACCAGAAAAGGTGCAATCCGTGCGAGTATCGAAAAACTGTCCCGGCGAGTACCAAAAAAGGGTCGAATCTGTGTGAGTACCGAAAATGATAGAATGTGGGCGAGTACCGGAAAAATGTAGAATCCGTACGAGTATCGAAAAACTGTCACGGCAAGTAACGAAAAAGGGTCGAATCTGTGTGAGGGCCGAAAAATGGTAGAGTCCGAGCGAGTACCGGGAAAAGGTAGAATCCCTGTGAGTACCGAAAAACTGTCCCGACGAGTATCGGAAAAGGGTCGAATCTGTGTGAGTACCGAAAAATGGTAGAATCCGGGCGATTACCGGGCAAAGGAAGAATCCATACGAGTATCAAAAAGATATTCCAGCGAGTACCAGAAAAGGTGCAATCCGTGCGAGTATCGAAAAACTGTCCCGGCGAGTACCAAAAAAGGGTCGAATCTGTGTGAGTACCGAAAAATGGTAGAATGTGGGCGAGTACCGGAAAAATGTAGAATCCGTACGAGTATCGAAAAACTGTCCCCGCAAGTAACGAAATAGGGTCGAATCTGTGCGAGGGCCGAAAAATGGTAGAGTCCGAGCGAGTACCGGGAAAAGGTAGAATCCCTGTGAGTACCGAAAAACTGTCCCGACGAGTATCGGAAAAGGGTCGAATCTGTGTGAGTACCGAAAAATGGTAGATTCCGGGCGATTATCGGGCAAAGGAAGAATCCATACGAGTATCGAAAAGATATTCCAGCGAGTACCAGAAAAGGTACAATCCGTGCGAGTATCGAAAAACTGTCCCGGCGAGTACCAAAAAAGGGTCGAATCTGTGTGAGTACCGAAAAATGGTAGAATGTGGGCGAGTACCGGAAAAATGTAGAATCCGTACGAGTATCGAAAAACAGTCCCGGCAAGTAACGAAAAAGGGTCGAATCTGTGTGGGTGCCAAAAATTGGTAGAATCCGAGCGAGTACCGGGAAAAGGTAGAATCCCTGTGAGTACCGAAAAACTGTCCCGGAGAGTATCGGAAAAGGGTCGAATCTGTGTGAGTACCGAAAAATGGTAGAATCCGGGCGATTACCGGGCAAAGGAAGAATCCATACGAGTATCAAAAAGATATTCCAGCGAGTACCAGAAAAGGTGCAATCCGTGCGAGTATCGAAAAACTGTCCCGGCGAGTACCAAAAAATGGTCGAATCTGTGTGAGTACCGAAAATGATAGAATGTGGGCGAGTACCGGAAAAATGTAGAATCCGTACGAGTATCGAAAAACTGTCACGGCAAGTAACGAAAAAGGGTCGAATCTGTGTGAGGGCCGAAAAATGGTAGAGTCCGAGCGAGTACCGGGAAAAGGTAGAATCCCTGTGAGTACCGAAAAACTGTCCCGGCGAGTATCGGAAAAGGGTCGAATCTGTGTGAGTACCGAAAAATGGTAGAATCCGGGCGATTACCGGGCAAAGGAAGAATCCATACGAGTATCAAAAAGATATTCCAGCGAGTACCAGAAAAGGTGCAATCCGTGCGAGTATCGAAAAACTGTCCCGGCGAGTACCAAAAAAGGGTCGAATCTGTGTGAGTACCGAAAATGATAGAATGTGGGCGAGTACCGGAAAAATGTAGAATCCGTACGAGTATCGAAAAACTGTCACGGCAAGTAACGAAAAAGGGTCGAATCTGTGTGAGTGCCGAAAAATTGTAGAATCCGAGCGAGTACCGGGAAAAGGTAGAATCCCTGTGAGTACCGAAAAACTGTCCCGACGAGTATCGGAAAAGGGTCGAATCTGTGTGAGTACCGAAAAATGGTAGAATCCGGGCGATTACCGGGCAAAGGAAGAATCCATACGAGTATCCAAAAGATATTCCAGCGAGTACCAGAAAAGGTGCAATCCGTGCGAGTATCGAAAAACTGTCCCGGCGAGTACCAAAAAAGGGTCGAATCTGTGTGAGTACCGACAATGATAGAATGTGGGCGAGTACCGGAAAAATGTAGAATCCGTACGAGTATCGAAAAACAGTCCCGGCAAGTAACGAAAAAGGGTCGAATCTGTGTGGGTGCCAAAAATTGGTAGAATCCGAGCGAGTACCGGGAAAAGGTAGAATCCCTGTGAGTACCGAAAAACTGTCCCGGAGAGTATCGGAAAAGGGTCGAATCTGTGTGAGTACCGAAAAATGGTAGAATCCGGGCGATTACCGGGCAAAGGAAGAATCCATACGAGTATCAAAAAGATATTCCAGCGAGTACCAGAAAAGGTGCAATCCGTGCGAGTATCGAAAAACTGTCCCCGCGAGTACCAAAAAAGGGTCGAATCTGTGTGAGTACCGAAAAATGGTAGAATGTGGGCGAGTACCGGAAAAATGTAGAATCCGTACGAGTATCGAAAAACTGTCCCCGCAAGTAACGAAAAAGGGTCGAATCTGTGCGAGGGCCGAAAAATGGTAGAGTCCGAGCGAGTACCGGGAAAAGGTAGAATCCCTGTGAGTACCGAAAAACTGTCCCGACGAGTATCGGAAAAGGGTCGAATCTGTGTGAGTACCGAAAAATGGTAGAATCCGGGCGATTACCGGGCAAAGGAAGAATCCATACGAGTATCGAAAAGATATTCCAGCGAGTACCAGAAAAGGAACAATCCTTGCGAGTATCGAAAAACTGTCCCGGCGAGTACCAAAAAAGGGTCGAATATGTGTGAGTACCGAAAAATGGTAGAATGTGGGCGAGTATCGGAAAAATGTAGAATCCGTACGAGTATCGAAAAACAGTCCCGGCAAGTAACGAAAAAGGGTCGAATCTGTGTGGGTGCCAAAAATTGGTAGAATCCGAGCGAGTACCGGGAAAAGGTAGAATCCCTGTGAGTACCGAAAAACTGTCCCGGAGAGTATCGGAAAAGGGTCGAATCTGTGTGAGTACCGAAAAATGGTAGAATCCGGGCGATTACCGGGCAAAGGAAGAATCCATACGAGTATCAAAAAGATATTCCAGCGAGTACCAGAAAAGGTGCAATCCGTGCGAGTATCGAAAAACTGTCCCGGCGAGTACCAAAAAAGGGTCGAATCTGTGTGAGTACCGAAATTGATAGAATGTGGGCGAGTACCGGAAAAATGTAGAATCCGTACGAGTATCGAAAAACTGTCACGGCAAGTAACGAAAAAGGGTCGAATCTGTGTGAGGGCCGAAAAATTGTAGAGTCCGAGCGAGTACCGGGAAAAGGTAGAATCCCTGTGAGTACCGAAAAACTGTCCCGGCGAGTATCGGAAAAGGGTCGAATCTGTGTGAGTACCGAAAAATGGTAGAATCCGGGCGATTACCGGGCAAAGGAAGAATCCATACGAGTATCAAAAAGATATTCCAGCGAGTACCAGAAAAGGTGCAATCCGTGCGAGTATCGAAAAACTGTCCCGGCGAGTACCAAAAAAGGGTCGAATCTGTGTGAGTACCGAAAATGATAGAATGTGGGCGAGTACCGGAAAAATGTAGAATCCGTACGAGTATCGAAAAACTGTCACGGCAAGTAACGAAAAAGGGTCGAATCTGTGTGAGTGCCGAAAAATTGTAGAATCCGAGCGAGTACCGGGAAAAGGTAGAATCCCTGTGAGTACCGAAAAACTGTCCCGACGAGTATCGGAAAAGGGTCGAATCTGTGTGAGTACCGAAATATGGTAGAATCCGGGCGATTACCGGGCAAAGGAAGAATCCATACGAGTATCGAAAAGATATTCCAGCGAGTACCAGAAAAGGTACAATCCGTGCGAGTATCGAAAAACTGTCCCGGCGAGTACCAAAAAAGGGTCGAATCTGTGTGAGTACCGAAAAATGGTAGAATGTGGGCGAGTACCGGAAAAATGTAGAATCCGTACGAGTATCGAAAAACAGTGCCGGCAAGTAACGAAAAAGGGTCGAATCTGTGTGGGTGCCAAAAAATGGTAGAATCCGAGGGAGTACCGGGAAAAGGTAGAATCCCTGTGAGTACCGAAAAACTGTCCCGGAGAGTATCGGAAAAGGGTCGAATCTATGTGAGTACCGAAAAATGGTAGAATCCGGGCGATTACCGGGCAAAGGAAGAATCCATACGAGTATCAAAAAGATATTCCAGCGAGTACCAGAAAAGGTGCAATCCGTGCGAGTATCGAAAAACTGTCCCGGCGAGTACCAAAAAAGGGTCGAATCTGTGTGAGTACCGACAATGATAGAATGTGGGCGAGTACCGGAAAAATGTAGAATCCGTACGAGTATCGAAAAACTGTCACGGCAAGTAACGAAAAAGGGTCGAATCTGTGTGAGTGCCGAAAAATTGTAGAATCCGAGCGAGTACCGGGAAAAGGTAGAATCCCTGTGAGTACCGAAAAACTGTCCCGACGAGTATCGGAAAAGGGTCGAATCTGTGTGAGTACCGAAAAATGGTAGAATCCGGGCGATTACCGGGCAAAGGAAGAATCCATACGAGTGTCGAAAAGATATTCCAGCGAGTACTAGAAAAGGTACAATCCGTGCGAGTATCGAAAAACTGTCCCGGCGAGTACCAAAAAACGGTCGAATCTGTGTGAGTACCGAAAAATGGTAGAATGTGGGCGAGTACCGGAAAAATCTAGAATCCGTACGAGTATCGAAAAACAGTCCCGGCAAGTAACGAAAAAGGGTCGAATCTGTGTGGGTGCCAAAAAATGGTAGAATCCGAGCGAGTACCGGGAAAAGGTAGAATCCCTGTGAGTACCGAAAAACTGTCCCGGAGAGTATCGGAAAAGGGTCGAATCTGTGTGAGTACCGAAAAATGGTAGAATCCGGGCGATTACCGGGCAAAGGAAGAATCCATACGAGTATCAAAAAGATATTCCAGCGAGTACCAGAAAAGGTGCAATCCGTGCGAGTATCGAAAAACTGTCCCGGCGAGTACCAAAAAAGGGTCGAATCTGTGTGAGTACCGAAAAATGGTAGAATGTGGGCGAGTACCGGAAAAATGTAGAATCCGTACGAGTATCGAAAAACTGTCCCCGCAAGTAACGAAAAAGGGTCGAATCTGTGCGAGGGCCGAAAAATGGTAGAGTCCGAGCGAGTACCGGGAAAAGGTAGAATCCCTGTGAGTACCGAAAAACTGTCCCGACGAGTATCGGAAAAGGGTCGAATCTGTGTGAGTACCGAAAAATGGTAGAATCCGGGCGATTACCGGGCAAAGGAAGAATCCATACGAGTATCAAAAAGATATTCCAGCGAGTACCAGAAAAGGTGCAATCCGTGCGAGTATCGAAAAACTGTCCCGGCGAGTACCAAAAAAGGGTCGAATCTGTGTGAGTACCGAAAAATGGTAGAATGTGGGCGAGTACCGGAAAAATGTAGAATCCGTACGAGTATCGAAAAACTGTCCCCGCAAGTAACGAAAAAGGGTCGAATCTGTGCGAGGGCCGAAAAATGGTAGAGTCCGAGCGAGTACCGGGAAAAGGTAGAATCCCTGTGAGTACCGAAAAACTGTCCCGACGAGTATCGGAAAAGGGTCGAATCTGTGTGAGTACCGAAAAATGGTAGAATCCGGGCGATTACCGGGCAAAGGAAGAATCCATACGAGTATCGAAAAGATATTCCAGCGAGTACCAGAAAAGGTACAATCCTTGCGAGTATCGAAAAACTGTCCCGGCGAGTACCAAAAAAGGGTCGAATATGTGTGAGTACCGAAAAATGGTAGAATGTGGGCGAGTATCGGAAAAATGTAGAATCCGTACGAGTATCGAAAAACAGTCCCGGCAAGTAACGAAAAAGGGTCGAATCTGTGTGGGTGCCAAAAATTGGTAGAATCCGAGCGAGTACCGGGAAAAGGTAGAATCCCTGTGAGTACCGAAAAACTGTCCCGGAGAGTATCGGAAAAGGGTCGAATCTGTGTGAGTACCGAAAAATGGTAGAATCCGGGCGATTACCGGGCAAAGGAAGAATCCATACGAGTATCAAAAAGATATTCCAGCGAGTACCAGAAAAGGTGCAATCCGTGCGAGTATCGAAAAACTGTCCCGGCGAGTACCAAAAAAGGGTCGAATCTGTGTGAGTACCGAAAATGATAGAATGTGGGCGAGTACCGGAAAAATGTAGAATCCGTACGAGTATCGAAAAACTGTCACGGCAAGTAACGAAAAAGGGTCGAATCTGTGTGAGGGCCGAAAAATGGTAGAGTCCGAGCGAGTACCGGGAAAAGGTAGAATCCCTGTGAGTACCGAAAAACTGTCCCGGCGAGTATCGGAAAAGGGTCGAATCTGTGTGAGTACCGAAAAATGGTAGAATCCGGGCGATTACCGGGCAAAGGAAGAATCCATACGAGTATCAAAAAGATATTCCAGCGAGTACCAGAAAAGGTGCAATCCGTGCGAGTATCGAAAAACTGTCCCGGCGAGTACCAAAAAAGGGTCGAATCTGTGTGAGTACCGAAAATGATAGAATGTGGGCGAGTACCGGAAAAATGTAGAATCCGTACGAGTATCGAAAAACTGTCACGGCAAGTAACGAAAAAGGGTCGAATCTGTGTGAGTGCCGAAAAATTGTAGAATCCGAGCGAGTACCGGGAAAAGGTAGAATCCCTGTGAGTACCGAAAAACTGTCCCGACGAGTATCGGAAAAGGGTCGAATCTGTGTGAGTACCGAAATATGGTAGAATCCGGGCGATTACCGGGCAAAGGAAGAATCCATACGAGTATCGAAAAGATATTCCAGCGAGTACCAGAAAAGGTACAATCCGTGCGAGTATCGAAAAACTGTCCCGGCGAGTACCAAAAAAGGGTCGAATCTGTGTGAGTACCGAAAAATGGTAGAATGTGGGCGAGTACCGGAAAAATGTAGAATCCGTACGAGTATCGAAAAACAGTGCCGGCAAGTAACGAAAAAGGGTCGAATCTGTGTGGGTGCCAAAAAATGGTAGAATCCGAGCGAGTACCGGGAAAAGGTAGAATCCCTCTGAGTACCGAAAAACTGTCCCGGAGAGTATCGGAAAAGGGTCGAATCTATGTGAGTTCCGAAAAATGGTAGAATCCGGGCGATTACCGGGCAAAGGAAGAATCCATACGAGTATCAAAAAGATATTCCAGCGAGTACCAGAAAAGGTGCAATCCGTGCGAGTATCGAAAAACTGTCCCGGCGAGTACCAAAAAAGGGTCGAATCTGTGTGAGTACCGACAATGATAGAATGTGGGCGAGTACCGGAAAAATGTAGAATCCGTACGAGTATCGAAAAACTGTCACGGCAAGTAACGAAAAAGGGTCGAATCTGTGTGAGTGCCGAAAAATTGTAGAATCCGAGCGAGTACCGGGAAAAGGTAGAATCCCTGTGAGTACCGAAAAACTGTCCCGACGAGTATCGGAAAAGGGTCGAATCTGTGTGAGTACCGAAAAATGGTAGAATCCGGGCGATTACCGGGCAAAGGAAGAATCCATACGAGTGTCGAAAAGATATTCCAGCGAGTACTAGAAAAGGTACAATCCGTGCGAGTATCGAAAAACTGTCCCGGCGAGTACCAAAAAACGGTCGAATCTGTGTGAGTACCGAAAAATGGTAGAATGTGGGCGAGTACCGGAAAAATCTAGAATCCGTACGAGTATCGAAAAACAGTCCCGGCAAGTAACGAAAAAGGGTCGAATCTGTGTGGGTGCCAAAAAATGGTAGAATCCGAGCGAGTACCGGGAAAAGGTAGAATCCCTGTGAGTACCGAAAAACTGTCCCAGAGAGTATCGGAAAAGGGTCGAATCTGTGTGAGTACCGAAAAATGGTAGAATCCGGGCGATTACCGGGCAAAGGAAGAATCCATACGAGTATCAAAAAGATATTCCAGCGAGTACCAGAAAAGGTGCAATCCGTGCGAGTATCGAAAAACTGTCCCGGCGAGTACCAAAAAAGGGTCGAATCTGTGTGAGTACCGAAAAATGGTAGAATGTGGGCGAGTACCGGAAAAATGTAGAATCCGTACGAGTATCGAAAAACTGTCCCCGCAAGTAACGAAAAAGGGTCGAATATGTGCAAGGGCCGAAAAATGGTAGAGTCCGAGCGAGTACCGGGAAAAGGTAGAATCCCTGTGAGTACCGAAAAACTGTCCCGGCGAGTACCAAAAAAGGGTAGAATCTGTGTGAGTACCGAAAAATGGTAGAATGTGGGCGAGTACCGGAAAAATGTAGAATCCGTACGAGTATCGAAAAACAGTCCCGGCAAGTAACGAAAAAGGGTCGAATCTGTGTGGGTGCCAAAAAATGGTAGAATCCGAGCGAGTACCGGGAAAAGGTAGAATCCCTGTGAGTACCGAAAAACTGTCCCGGAGAGTATCGGAAAAGGGTCGAATCTGTGTGAGTACCGAAAAATGGTAGAATCCGGGCGATTACCGGGCAAAGGAAGAATCCATACGAGTATCAAAAAGATATTCCAGCGAGTACCAGAAAAGGTGCAATCCGTGCGAGTATCGAAAAACTGTCCCGGCGAGTACCAAAAAAGGGTCGAATCTGTGTGAGTACCGAAAAATGGTAGAATGTGGGCGAGTACCGGAAAAATGTAGAATCCGTACGAGTATCGAAAAACTGTCCCCGCAAGTAACGAAAAAGGGTCGAATCTGTGCGAGGGCCGAAAAATGGTAGAGTCCGAGCGAGTACCGGGAAAAGGTAGAATCCCTATGAGTACCGAAAAACTGTCCCGGCGAGTACCAAAAAAGGGTAGAATCTGTGTGAGTACCGAAAAATGGTAGAATGTGGGCGAGTACTGGAAAAATGTAGAATCCGTACGAGTATCGAAAAACAGTCCCCGCAAGTAACGAAAAAGGGTCGAATCTGTGCGAGGGCCGAAAAATGGTAGAGTCCGAGCGAGTACCGGGAAAAGGTAGAATCCCTGTGAGTACCGAAAAACTGTCCCGGCGAGTATCGGAAAAGGGTCGAATCTGTGTGAGTACCGAAAAATGGTAGAATCCGTGCGATTACCGGGCAAAGGAAGAATCCATACGAGTATCAAAAAGATATTCCAGCGAGTACCAAAAAAGGGTCGAATCTGTGTGAGTACCGAAAATGATAGAATGTGGGCGAGTACCGGAAAAATGTAGAATCGGTACGTGTATCGAAAAACTGTCACGGCAAGTAACGAAAAAGGGTCGAATCTGTGTGAGTGCCGAAAAATTGTAGAATCCGAGCGAGTACCGGGAAAAGGTAGAATCCCTGTGAGTACCGAAAAACTGTCCCGACGAGTATCGGAAAAGGGTCGAATCTGTGTGAGTACCGAAAAATGGTAGAATCCGGGCGATTACCGGGCAAAGGAAGAATCCATACGAGTATCGAAAAGATATTCCAGCGAGTACCAGAAAAGGTACAATCCGTGCGAGTATCGAAAAACTGTCCCGACGAGTACCAAAAAAGGGTCGAATCTGTGTGAGTACCGAAAAATGGTAGAATGTGGGCGAGTACCGGAAAAATGTAGAATCCGTACGAGTATCGAAAAACAGTGCCGGCAAGTAACGAAAAAGGGTCGAATCTGTGTGGGTGCCAAAAAATGGTAGAATCCGAGCGAGTACCGGGAAAAGGTAGAATCCCTGTGAGTACCGAAAAACTGTCCCGGAGAGTATCGGAAAAGGGTCGAATCTCTGTGAGTACCGAAAAATGGTAGAATCCGGGCGATTACCGGGCAAAGGAAGAATCCATACGAGTATCAAAAAGATATTCCAGCGAGTACCAGAAAAGGTGCAATCCGTGCGAGTATCGAAAAACTGTCCCGGCGAGTACCAAAAAAGGGTCGAATCTGTGTGAGTACCGACAATGATAGAATGTGGGCGAGTACCGGAAAAATGTAGAATCCGTACGAGTATCGAAAAACTGTCACGGCAAGTAACGAAAAAGGGTCGAATCTGTGTGAGTGCCGAAAAATGGTAGAGTCCGAGCGAGTACCGGGAAAAGGTAGAATCCCTGTGAGTACCGAAAAACTGTCCCGGCGAGTACCAAAAAAGGGTCGAATCTGTGTGAGTACCGAAAAATGGTAGAATGTGGGCGAGTACCGGAAAAATGTAGAATCCGTACGAGTATCGAAAAACAGTCCCCGCAAGTAACGAAAAAGGGTCGAATCTGTGCGAGGGCCGAAAAATGGTAGAGTCCGAGCGAGTACCGGGAAAAGGTAGAATCCCTGTGAGTACCGAAAAACTGTCCCGGCGAGTACCAAAAAAGGGTAGAATCTGTGTGAGTACCGAAAAATGGTAGAATGTGGGCGAGTACCGGAAAAATGTAGAATCCGTACGAGTATCGAAAAACAGTCCCGGCAAGTAACGAAAAAGGGTCGAATCTGTGTGGGTGCCAAAAAATGGTAGAATCCGAGCGAGTACCGGGAAAAGGTAGAATCCCTGTGAGTACCGAAAAACTGTCCCGGAGAGTATCGGAAAAGGGTCGAATCTGTGTGAGTACCGAAAAATGGTAGAATCCGGGCGATTACCGGGCAAAGGAAGAATCCATACGAGTATCAAAAAGATATTCCAGCGAGTACCAGAAAAGGTGCAATCCGTGCGAGTATCGAAAAACTGTCCCGGCGAGTACCAAAAAAGGGTCGAATCTGTGTGAGTACCGAAAAATGGTAGAATGTGGGCGAGTACCGGAAAAATGTAGAATCCGTACGAGTATCGAAAAACAGTGCCGGCAAGTAACGAAAAAGGGTCGAATCTGTGTGGGTGCCAAAAAATGGTAGAATCCGAGCGAGTACCGGGAAAAGGTAGAATCCCTGTGAGTACCGAAAAACTGTCCCGGAGAGTATCGGAAAAGGGTCGAATCTATGTGAGTACCGAAAAATGGTAGAATCCGGGCGATTACCGGGCAAAGGAAGAATCCATACGAGTATCAAAAAGATATTCCAGCGAGTACCAGAAAAGGTGCAATCCGTGCGAGTATCGAAAAACTGTCCCGGCGAGTACCAAAAAAGGGTCGAATCTGTGTGAGTACCGACAATGATAGAATGTGGGCGAGTACCGGAAAAATGTAGAATCCGTACGAGTATCGAAAAACTGTCACGGCAAGTAACGAAAAAGGGTCGAATCTGTGTGAGTGCCGAAAAATTGTAGAATCCGAGCGAGTACCGGGAAAAGGTAGAATCCCTGCGAGTACCGAAAAACTGTCCCGACGAGTATCGGAAAAGGGTCGAATCTGTGTGAGTACCGAAAAATGGTAGAATCCGGGCGATTACCGGGCAAAGGAAGAATCCATACGAGTATCAAAAAGATATTCCAGCGAGTACCAGAAAAGGTGCAATCCGTGCGAGTATCGAAAAACTGTCCCGGCGAGTACCAAAAAAGGGTCGAATCTGTGTGAGTACCGAAAAATGGTAGAATGTGGGCGAGTACCGGAAAAATGTAGAATCCGTACGAGTATCGAAAAACTGTCCCCGCAAGTAACGAAAAAGGGTCGAATCTGTGCGAGGGCCGAAAAATGGTAGAGTCCGAGCGAGTACCGGGAAAAGGTAGAATCCCTATGAGTACCGAAAAACTGTCCCGGCGAGTACCAAAAAAGGGTAGAATCTGTGTGAGTACCGAAAAATGGTAGAATGTGGGCGAGTACTGGAAAAATGTAGAATCCGTACGAGTATCGAAAAACAGTCCCCGCAAGTAACGAAAAAGGGTCGAATCTGTGCGAGGGCCGAAAAATGGTAGAGTCCGAGCGAGTACCGGGAAAAGGTAGAATCCCTGTGAGTACCGAAAAACTGTCCCGGCGAGTATCGGAAAAGGGTCGAATCTGTGTGAGTACCGAAAAATGGTAGAATCCGTGCGATTACCGGGCAAAGGAAGAATCCATACGAGTATCAAAAAGATATTCCAGCGAGTACCAGAAAAGGTGCAATCCGTGCGAGTATCGAAAAACTGTCCCGGCGAGTACCAAAAAAGGGTCGAATCTGTGTGAGTACCGAAAATGATAGAATGTGGGCGAGTACCGGAAAAATGTAGAATCCGTACGTGTATCGAAAAACTGTCACGGCAAGTAACGAAAAAGGGTCGAATCTGTGTGAGTGCCGAAAAATTGTAGAATCCGAGCGAGTACCGGGAAAAGGTAGAATCCCTGTGAGTACCGAAAAACTGTCCCGACGAGTATCGGAAAAGGGTCGAATCTGTGTGAGTACCGAAAAATGGTAGAATCCGGGCGATTACCGGGCAAAGGAAGAATCCATACGAGTATCAAAAAGATATTCCAGCGAGTACCAGAAAAGGTGCAATCCGTGCGAGTATCGAAAAACTGTCCCGGCGAGTACCAAAAAAGGGTCGAATCTGTGTGAGTACCGACAATGATAGAATGTGGGCGAGTACCGGAAAAATGTAGAATCCGTACGAGTATCGAAAAACTGTCACGGCAAGTAACGAACAAGGGTCGAATCTGTGTGAGTGCCGAAAAATTGTAGTATCCGAGCGAGTACCGGGAAAAGGTAGAATCCCTGTGAGTACCGAAAAACTGTCCCGACGAGTATCGGAAAAGGGTCGAATCTGTGTGAGTACCGAAAAATGGTAGAATCCGGGCGATTACCGGGCAAAGGAAGAATCCATACGAGTATCGAAAAGATATTCCAGCGAGTACTAGAAAAGGTACAATCCGTGCGAGTATCGAAAAACTGTCCCGGCGAGTACCAAAAAAGGGTCGAATCTGTGTGAGTACCGAAAAATGGTAGAATGTGGGCGAGTACCGGAAAAATGTAGAATCCGTACGAGTATCGAAAAACAGTGCCGGCAAGTAACGAAAAAGGGTCGAATCTGTGTGGGTGCCAAAAAATGGTAGAATCCGAGCGAGTACCGGGAAAAGGTAGAATCCCTGTGAGTACCGAAAAACTGTCCCGGCGAGTATCGGAAAAGGGTCGAATCTGTGTGAGTACCGAAAAATGGTAGAATCCGGGCGATTACCGGGCAAAGGAAGAATCCATACGAGTATCAAAAAGATATTCCAGCGAGTACCAGAAAAGGTGCAATCCGTGCGAGTATCGAAAAACTGTCCCGGCGAGTACCAAAAAAGGGTCGAATCTGTGTGAGTACCGAAAATGATAGAATGTGGGCGAGTACCGGAAAAATGTAGAATCCGTACGAGTATCGAAAAACTGTCACGGCAAGTAACGAAAAAGGGTCGAATCTGTGTGAGTGCCGAAAAATTGTAGAATCCGAGCGAGTACCGGGAAAAGGTAGAATCCCTGTGAGTACCGAAAAACTGTCCCGACGAGTATCGGAAAAGGGTCGAATCTGTGTGAGTACCGAAAAATGGTAGAATCCGGGCGATTACCGGGCAAAGGAAGAATCCATACGAGTATCGAAAAGATATTCCAGCGAGTACCAGAAAAGGTACAATCCGTGCGAGTATCGAAAAACTGTCCCGGCGAGTACCAAAAAAGGGTCGAATCTGTGTGAGTACCGAAAAATGGTAGAATGTGGGCGAGTACCGGAAAAATGTAGAATCCGTACGAGTATCGAAAAACAGTGCCGGCAAGTAACGAAAAAGGGTCGAATCTGTGTGGGTGCCAAAAAATGGTAGAATCCGAGCGAGTACCGGGAAAAGGTAGAATCCCTGTGAGTACCGAAAAACTGTCCCGGAGAGTATCGGAAAAGGGTCGAATCTGTGTGAGTACCGAAAAATGGTAGAATCCGGGCGATTACCGGGCAAAGGAAGAATCCATACGAGTATCAAAAAGATATTCCAGCGAGTACCAGAAAAGGTGCAATCCGTGCGAGTATCGAAAAACTGTCCCGGCGAGTACCAAAAAAGGGTCGAATCTGTGTGAGTACCGAAAAATGGTAGAATGTGGGCGAGTACCGGAAAAATGTAGAATCCGTACGAGTATCGAAAAACTGTCCCCGCAAGTAACGAAAAAGGGTCGAATCTGTGCGAGGGCCGAAAAATGGTAGAGTCCGAGCGAGTACCGGGAAAAGGTAGAATCCCTGTGAGTACCGAAAAACTGTCCCGGCGAGTACCAAAAAAGGGTAGAATCTGTGTGAGTACCGAAAAATGGTAGAATGTGGGCGAGTACGGGAAAAATGTAGAATCCGTACGAGTATCGAAAAACAGTCCCCGCAAGTAACGAAAAAGGGTCGAATCTGTGCGAGGGCCGAAAAATGGTAGAGTCCGAGCGAGTACCGGGAAAAGGTAGAATCCCTGTGAGTACCGAAAAACTGTCCCGGAGAGTATCGGAAAAGGGTCGAATCTGTGTGAGTACCGAAAAATGGTAGAATCCGGGCGATTACCGGGCAAAGGAAGAATCCATACGAGTATCGAAAAGATATTCCAGCGAGTACCAGAAAAGGTACAATCCGTGCGAGTATCGAAAAACTGTCCCGGCGAGTACCAAAAAAGGGTCGAATCTGTGTGAGTACCGAAAAATGGTAGAATGTGGGCGAGTACCGGAAAAATGTAGAATCCGTACGAGTATCGAAAAACAGTCCCGGCAAGTAACGAAAAAGGGTCGAATCTGTGTGGGTGCCAAAAAATGGTAGAATCCGAGCGAGTACCGGGAAAAGGTAGAATCCCTGTGAGTACCGAAAAACTGTCCCGGAGAGTATCGGAAAAGGGTCGAATCTGTGTGAGTACCGAAAAATGGTAGAATCCGGGCGATTACCGGGCAAAGGAAGAATCCATACGAGTATCAAAAAGATATTCCAGCGAGTACCAGAAAAGGTGCAATCCGTGCGAGTATCGAAAAACTGTCCCGTCGAGTACCAAAAAAGGGTCGAATCTGTGTGAGTACCGAAAAATGGTAGAATGTGGGCGAGTACTGGAAAAATGTAGAATCCCTACGAGTATCGAAAAACAGTGCCGGCAAGTAACGAAAAAGGGTCGAATCTGTGTGGGTGCCAAAAAATGGTAGAATCCGAGCGAGTACCGGGAAAAGGTAGAATCCCTGTGAGTACCGAAAAACTGTCCCGGAGAGTATCGGAAAAGGGTCGAATCTGTGTGAGTACCGAAAAATGGTAGAATCCGGGCGATTACCGGGCAAAGGAAGAATCCATACGAGTATCAAAAAGATATTCCAGCGAGTACCAGAAAAGGTGCAATCCGTGCGAGTATCGAAAAACTGTCCCGGCGAGTACCAAAAAAGGGTCGAATCTGTGTGAGTACCGAAAATGATAGAATGTGGGCGAGTACCGGAAAAATGTAGAATCCGTACGAGTATCGAAAAACTGTCACGGCAAGTAACGAAAAAGGGTCGAATCTGTGTGAGGGCCGAAAAATGGTAGAGTCCGAGCAAGTACCGGGAAAAGGTAGAATCCCTGTGAGTACCGAAAAACTGTCCCGACGAGTATCGGAAAAGGGTCGAATCTGTGTGAGTACCGAAAAATGGTAGAATCCGGGCGATTACCGGGCAAAGGAAGAATCCATACGAGTATCAAACAGATATTCCAGCGAGTACCAGAAAAGGTGCAATCCGTGCGAGTATCGAAAAACTGTCCCGGCGAGTACCAAAAAAGGGTCGAATCTGTGTGAGTACCGACAATGATAGAATGTGGGCGAGTACCGGAAAAATGTAGAATCCGTACGAGTATCGAAAAACTGTCACGGCAAGTAACGAAAAAGGGTCGAATCTGTGTGAGTGCCGAAAAATTGTAGTATCCGAGCGAGTACCGGGAAAAGGTAGAATCCCTGTGAGTACCGAAAAACTGTCCCGACGAGTATCGGAAAAGGGTCGAATCTGTGTGAGTACCGAAAAATGGTAGAATCCGGGCGATTACCGGGCAAAGGAAGAATCCATACGAGTATCGAAAAGATATTCCAGCGAGTACTAGAAAAGGTACAATCCGTGCGAGTATCGAAAAACTGTCCCGGGCAGTACCAAAAAAGGGTCGAATCTGTGTGAGTACCGAAAAATGGTAGAATGTGGGCGAGTACCGGAAAAATGTAGAATCCGTACGAGTATCGAAAAACTGTCCCCGCAAGTAACGAAAAAGGGTCGAATCTGTGCGAGGGCCGAAAAATGGTAGAGTCCGAGCGAGTACCGGGAAAAGGTAGAATCCCTGTGAGTACCGAAAAACTGTCCCGGCGAGTACCAAAAAAGGGTCGAATCTGTGTGAGTACCGAAAATGATAGAATGTGGGCGAGTACCGGAAAAATGTAGAATCCGTACGAGTATCGAAAAACTGTCACGGCAAGTAACGAAAAAGGGTCGAATCTGTGTGAGTGCCGAAAAATTGTAGAATCCGAGCGAGTACCGGGAAAAGGTAGAATCCCTGTGAGTACCGAAAAACTGTCCCGACGAGTATCGGAAAAGGGTCGAATCTGTGTGAGTACCGAAAAATGGTAGAATCCGGGCGATTACCGGGCAAAGGAAGAATCCATACGAGTATCGAAAAGATATTCCAGCGAGTACCAGAAAAGGTACAATCCGTGCGAGTATCGAAAAACTGTCCCGGCGAGTACCAAAAAAGGGTCGAATCTGTGTGAGTACCGAAAAATGGTAGAATGTGGGCGAGTACCGGAAAAATGTAGAATCCGTACGAGTATCGAAAAACAGTGCCGGCAAGTAACGAAAAAGGGTCGAATCTGTGTGGGTGCCAAAAAATGGTAGAATCCGAGCGAGTACCGGGAAAAGGTAGAATCCCTGTGAGTACCGAAAAACTGTCCCGGAGAGTATCGGAAAAGGGTCGAATCTGTGTGAGTACCGAAAAATGGTAGAATCCGGGCGATTACCGGGCAAAGGAAGAATCCATACGAGTATCAAAAAGATATTCCAGCGAGTACCAGAAAAGGTGCAATCCGTGCGAGTATCGAAAAACTGTCCCGGCGAGTACCAAAAAAGGGTCGAATCTGTGTGAGTACCGAAAAATGGTAGAATGTGGGCGAGTACCGGAAAAATGTAGAATCCGTACGAGTATCGAAAAACAGTGCCGGCAAGTAACGAAAAAGGGTCGAATCTGTGTGAGTGCCGAAAAATTGTAGAATCCGAGCGAGTACCGGGAAAAGGTAGAATCCCTGTGAGTACCGAAAAACTGTCCCGGAGAGTATCGGAAAAGGGTCGAATCTGTGTGAGTACCGAAAAATGGTAGAATCCGGGCGATTACCGGGCAAAGGAAGAATCCATACGAGTATCAAAAAGATATTCCAGCGAGTACCAGAAAAGGTGCAATCCGTGCGAGTATCGAAAAACTGTCCCAGCGAGTACCAAAAAAGGGTCGAATCTGTGTGAGTACCGAAAAATGGTAGAATGTGGGCGAGTACCGGAAAAATGTAGAATCCGTACGAGTATCGAAAAACTGTCCCCGCAAGTAACGAAAAAGGGTCGAATCTGTGCGAGGGCCGAAAAATGGTAGAGTCCGAGCGAGTACCGGGAAAAGGTAGAATCCCTGTGAGTACCGAAAAACTGTCCCGGCGAGTACCAAAAAAGGGTAGAATCTGTGTGAGTACCGAAAAATGGTAGAATGTGGGCGAGTACGGGAAAAATGTAGAATCCGTACGAGTATCGAAAAACAGTCCCCGCAAGTAACGAAAAAGGGTCGAATCTGTGCGAGGGCCGAAAAATGGTAGAGTCCGAGCGAGTACCGGGAAAAGGTAGAATCCCTGTGAGTACCGAAAAACTGTCCCGGAGAGTATCGGAAAAGGGTCGAATCTGTGTGAGTACCGAAAAATGGTAGAATCCGGGCGATTACCGGGCAAAGGAAGAATCCATACGAGTATCAAAAAGATATTCCAGCGAGTACCAGAAAAGGTGCAATCCGTGCGAGTATCGAAAAACTGTCCCGTCGAGTACTAAAAAAGGGTCGAATCTGTGTGAGTACCGAAAAATGGTAGAATGTGGGCGAGTACTGGAAAAATGTAGAATCCCTACGAGTATCGAAAAACAGTGCCGGCAAGTAACGAAAAAGGGTCGAATCTGTGTGGGTGCCAAAAAATGGTAGAATCCGAGCGAGTACCGGGAAAAGGTAGAATCCCTGCGAGTACCGAAAAACTGTCCCGGAGAGTATCGGAAAAGGGTCGAATCTGTGTGAGTACCGAAAAATGGTAGAATCCGGGCGATTACCGGGCAAAGGAAGAATCCATACGAGTATCAAAAAGATATTCCAGCGAGTACCAGAAAAGGTGCAATCCGTGCGAGTATCGAAAAACTGTCCCGGCGAGTACCAAAAAAGGGTCGAATCTGTGTGAGTACCGAAAATGATAGAATGTGGGCGAGTACCGGAAAAATGTAGAATCCGTACGAGTATCGAAAAACTGTCACGGCAAGTAACGAAAAAGGGTCGAATCTGTGTGAGGGCCGAAAAATGGTAGAGTCCGAGCAAGTACCGGGAAAAGGTAGAATCCCTGTGAGTACCGAAAAACTGTCCCGACGAGTATCGGAAAAGGGTCGAATCTGTGTGAGTACCGAAAAATGGTAGAATCCGGGCGATTACCGGGCAAAGGAAGAATCCATACGAGTATCAAACAGATATTCCAGCGAGTACCAGAAAAGGTGCAATCCGTGCGAGTATCGAAAAACTGTCCCGGCGAGTACCAAAAAAGGGTCGAATCTGTGTGAGTACCGACAATGATAGAATGTGGGCGAGTACCGGAAAAATGTAGAATCCGTACGAGTATCGAAAAACTGTCACGGCAAGTAACGAAAAAGGGTCGAATCTGTGTGAGTGCCGAAAAATTGTAGTATCCGAGCGAGTACCGGGAAAAGGTAGAATCCCTGTGAGTACCGAAAAACTGTCCCGACGAGTATCGGAAAAGGGTCGAATCTGTGTGAGTACCGAAAAATGGTAGAATCCGGGCGATTACCGGGCAAAGGAAGAATCCATACGAGTATCGAAAAGATATTCCAGCGAGTACTAGAAAAGGTACAATCCGTGCGAGTATCGAAAAACTGTCCCGGGGAGTACCAAAAAAGGGTCGAATCTGTGTGAGTACCGAAAAATGGTAGAATGTGGGCGAGTACCGGAAAAATGTAGAATCCGTACGAGTATCGAAAAACTGTCCCCGCAAGTAACGAAAAAGGGTCGAATCTGTGCGAGGGCCGAAAAATGGTAGAGTCCGAGCGAGTACCGGGAAAAGGTAGAATCCCTGTGAGTACCGAAAAACTGTCCCGGCGAGTACCAAAAAAGGGTAGAATCTGTGTGAGTACCGAAAAATGGTAGAATGTGGGCGAGTACCGGAAAAATGTAGAATCCGTACGAGTATCGAAAAACAGTCCCGGCAAGTAACGAAAAAGGGTCGAATCTGTGTGGGTGCCAAAAAATGGTAGAATCCGAGCGAGTACCGGGAAAAGGTAGAATCCCTGTGAGTACCGAAAAACTGTCCCGGAGAGTATCGGAAAAGGGTCGAATCTGTGTGAGTACCGAAAAATGGTAGAATCCGGGCGATTACCGGGCAAAGGAAGAATCCATACGAGTATCAAAAAGATATTCCAGCGAGTACCAGAAAAGGTGCAATCCGTGCGAGTATCGAAAAACTGTCCCAGCGAGTACCAAAAAAGGGTCGAATCTGTGTGAGTACCGAAAAATGGTAGAATGTGGGCGAGTACCGGAAAAATGTAGAATCCGTACGAGTATCGAAAAACTGTCCCCGCAAGTAACGAAAAAGGGTCGAATCTGTGCGAGGGCCGAAAAATGGTAGAGTCCGAGCGAGTACCGGGAAAAGGTAGAATCCCTGTGAGTACCGAAAAACTGTCCCGGCGAGTACCAAAAAAGGGTAGAATCTGTGTGAGTACCGAAAAATGGTAGAATGTGGGCGAGTACGGGAAAAATGTAGAATCCGTACGAGTATCGAAAAACAGTCCCCGCAAGTAACGAAAAAGGGTCGAATCTGTGCGAGGGCCGAAAAATGGTAGAGTCCGAGCGAGTACCGGGAAAAGGTAGAATCCCTGTGAGTACCGAAAAACTGTCCCGGAGAGTATCGGAAAAGGGTCGAATCTGTGTGAGTACCGAAAAATGGTAGAATCCGGGCGATTACCGGGCAAAGGAAGAATCCATACGAGTATCGAAAAGATATTCCAGCGAGTACCAGAAAAGGTACAATCCGTGCGAGTATCGAAAAACTGTCCCGGCGAGTACCAAAAAAGGGTCGAATCTGTGTGAGTACCGAAAAATGGTAGAATGTGGGCGAGTACCGGAAAAATGTAGAATCCGTACGAGTATCGAAAAACAGTCCCGGCAAGTAACGAAAAAGGGTCGAATCTGTGTGGGTGCCAAAAAATGGTAGAATCCGAGCGAGTACCGGGAAAAGGTAGAATCCCTGTGAGTACCGAAAAACTGTCCCGGAGAGTATCGGAAAAGGGTCGAATCTGTGTGAGTACCGAAAAATGGTAGAATCCGGGCGATTACCGGGCAAAGGAAGAATCCATACGAGTATCAAAAAGATATTCCAGCGAGTACCAGAAAAGGTGCAATCCGTGCGAGTATCGAAAAACTGTCCCGTCGAGTACCAAAAAAGGGTCGTATCTGTGTGAGTACCGAAAAATGGTAGAATGTGGGCGAGTACTGGAAAAATGTAGAATCCCTACGAGTATCGAAAAACAGTGCCGGCAAGTAACGAAAAAGGGTCGAATCTGTGTGGGTGCCAAAAAATGGTAGAATCCGAGCGAGTACCGGGAAAAGGTAGAATCCCTGTGAGTACCGAAAAACTGTCCCGGAGAGTATCGGAAAAGGGTCGAATCTGTGTGAGTACCGAAAAATGGTAGAATCCGGGCGATTACCGGGCAAAGGAAGAATCCATACGAGTATCAAAAAGATATTCCAGCGAGTACCAGAAAAGGTGCAATCCGTGCGAGTATCGAAAAACTGTCCCGTCGAGTACCAAAAAAGGGTCGAATCTGTGTGAGTACCGAAAAATGGTAGAATGTGGGCGAGTACTGGAAAAATGTAGAATCCCTACGAGTATCGAAAAACAGTGCCGGCAAGTAACGAAAAAGGGTCGAATCTGTGTGGGTGCCAAAAAATGGTAGAATCCGAGCGAGTACCGGGAAAAGGTAGAATCCCTGTGAGTACCGAAAAACTGTCCCGGAGAGTATCGGAAAAGGGTCGAATCTGTGTGAGTACCGAAAAATGGTAGAATCCGGGCGATTACCGGGCAAAGGAAGAATCCATACGAGTATCAAAAAGATATTCCAGCGAGTACCAGAAAAGGTGCAATCCGTGCGAGTATCGAAAAACTGTCCCGGCGAGTACCAAAAAAGGGTCGAATCTGTGTGAGTACCGAAAATGATAGAATGTGGGCGAGTACCGGAAAAATGTAGAATCCGTACGAGTATCGAAAAACTGTCACGGCAAGTAACGAAAAAGGGTCGAATCTGTGTGAGGGCCGAAAAATGGTAGAGTCCGAGCAAGTACCGGGAAAAGGTAGAATCCCTGTGAGTACCGAAAAACTGTCCCGACGAGTATCGGAAAAGGGTCGAATCTGTGTGAGTACCGAAAAATGGTAGAATCCGGGCGATTACCGGGCAAAGGAAGAATCCATACGAGTATCAAAAAGATATTCCAGCGAGTACCAGAAAAGGTGCAATCCGTGCGAGTATCGAAAAACTGTCCCGGCGAGTACCAAAAAAGGGTCGAATCTGTGTGAGTACCGAAAATGATAGAATGTGGGCGAGTACCGGAAAAATGTAGAATCCCTACGAGTATTTAAAAACAGTGCCGGCAAGTAACGAAAAAGGGTCGAATCTGTGTGGGTGCCAAAAAATGGTAGAATCCGAGCGAGTACCGGGAAAAGGTAGAATCCCTGTGAGTACCGAAAAACTGTCCCGGAGAGTATCGGAAAAGGGTCGAATCTGTGTGAGTACCGAAAAATGGTAGAATCCGGGCGATTACCGGGCAAAGGAAGAATCCATACGAGTATCAAAAAGATATTCCAGCGAGTACCAGAAAAGGTAGAATCCCTGTGAGTACCGAAAAACTGTCCCAGCGAGTACCAAAAAAGGGTCGAATCTGTGTGAGTACCGAAAAATGGTAGAATCCGGGCGATTACCGGGCAAAGGAAGAATCCATACGAGTATCAAAAAGATATTCCAGCGAGTACCAGAAAAGGTGCAATCCGTGCGAGTATCGAAAAACTGTCCCGGCGAGTACCAAAAAAGGGTCGAATCTGTGTGAGTACCGAAAATGATAGAATGTGGGCGAGTACCGGAAAAATGTAGAATCCGTACGAGTATCGAAAAACTGTCACGGCAAGTAACGAAAAAGGGTCGAATCTGTGTGAGGGCCGAAAAATGGTAGAGTCCGAGCAAGTACCGGGAAAAGGTAGAATCCCTGTGAGTACCGAAAAACTGTCCCGACGAGTATCGGAAAAGTGTCGAATCTGTGTGAGTACCGAAAAATGGTAGAATCCGGGCGATTACCGGGCAAAGGAAGAATCCATACGAGTATCAAAAAGATATTCCAGCGAGTACTAGAAAAGGTGCAATCCGTGCGAGTATCGAAAAACTGTCCCGGCGAGTACCAAAAAAGGGTCGAATCTGTGTGAGTACCGACAATGATAGAATGTGGGCGAGTACCGGAAAAATGTAGAATCCGTACGAGTATCGAAAAACTGTCACGGCAAGTAACGAAAAAGGGTCGAATCTGTGTGAGTGCCGAAAAATTGTAGTATCCGAGCGAGTACCGGGAAAAGGTAGAATCCCTGTGAGTACCGAAAAACTGTCCCGACGAGTATCGGAAAAGGGTCGAATCTGTGTGAGTACCGAAAAATGGTAGAATCCGGGCGATTACCGGGCAAAGGAAGAATCCATACGAGTATCGAAAAGATATTCCAGCGAGTACTAGAAA
Source organism: Vitis vinifera (assembly GCF_030704535.1). Taxonomy (NCBI): domain Eukaryota; kingdom Viridiplantae; phylum Streptophyta; class Magnoliopsida; order Vitales; family Vitaceae; genus Vitis; species Vitis vinifera. Next base: position 11,717,448 of record NC_081817.1, read on the forward strand.
AGGTACAATCCGTGCGAGTATCGAAAAACTGTCCCGGCGAGTACCAAAAAAGGGTCGAATCTGTGTGAGTACCGAAAAATGGTAGAATGTGGGCGAGTACCGGAAAAATGTAGAATCCGTACGAGTATCGAAAAACTGTCCCCGCAAGTAACGAAAAAGGGTCGAATCTGTGCGAGGGCCGAAAAATGGTAGAGTCCGAGCGAGTACCGGGAAAAGGTAGAATCCCTGTGAGTACCGAAAAACTGTCCCGGCGAGTACCAAAAAAGGGTAGAATCTGTGTGAGTACCGAAAAATGGTAGAATGTGGGCGAGTACCGGAAAAATGTAGAATCCGTACGAGTATCGAAAAACAGTCCCGGCAAGTAACGAAAAAGGGTCGAATCTGTGTGGGTGCCAAAAAATGGTAGAATCCGAGCGAGTACCGGGAAAAGGTAGAATCCCTGTGAGTACCGAAAAACTGTCCCGGAGAGTATCGGAAAAGGGTCGAATCTGTGTGAGTACCGAAAAATGGTAGAATCCGGGCGATTACCGGGCAAAGGAAGAATCCATACGAGTATCAAAAAGATATTCCTGCGAGTACCAGAAAAGGTGCAATCCGTGCGAGTATCGAAAAACTGTCCCAGCGAGTACCAAAAAAGGGTCGAATCTGTGTGAGTACCGAAAAATGGTAGAATGTGGGCGAGTACCGGAAAAATGTAGAATCCGTACGAGTATCGAAAAACTGTCCCCGCAAGTAACGAAAAAGGGTCGAATCTGTGCGAGGGCCGAAAAATGGTAGAGTCCGAGCGAGTACCGGGAAAAGGTAGAATCCCTGTGAGTACCGAAAAACTGTCCCGGCGAGTACCAAAAAAGGGTAGAATCTGTGTGAGTACCGAAAAATGGTAGAATGTGGGCGAGTACGGGAAAAATGTAGAATCCGTACGAGTATCGAAAAACAGTCCCCGCAAGTAACGAAAAAGGGTCGAATCTGTGCGAGGGCCGAAAAATGGTAGAGTCCGAGCGAGTACCGGGAAAAGGTAGAATCCCTGTGAGTACCGAAAAACTGTCCCGGAGAGTATCGGAAAAGGGTCGAATCTGTGTGAGTACCGAAAAATGGTAGAATCCGGGCGATTACCGGGCAAAGGAAGAATCCATACGAGTATCAAAAAGATATTCCAGCGAGTACCAGAAAAGGTGCAATCCGTGCGAGTATCGAAAAACTGTCCCGGCGAGTACCAAAAAAGGGTCGAATCTGTGTGAGTACCGAAAATGATAGAATGTGGGCGAGTACCGGAAAAATGTAGAATCCGTACGAGTATCGAAAAACTGTCACGGCAAGTAACGAAAAAGGGTCGAATCTGTGTGAGTGCCGAAAAATTGTAGAATCCGAGCGAGTACCGGGAAAAGGTAGAATCCCTGTGAGTACCGAAAAACTGTCCCGACGAGTATCGGAAAAGGGTCGAATCTGTGTGAGTACCGAAAAATGGTAGAATCCGGGCGATTACCGGGCAAAGGAAGAATCCATACGAGTATCGAAAAGATATTCCAGCGAGTACCAGAAAAGGTACAATCCGTGCGAGTATCGAAAAACTGTCCCGGCGAGTACCAAAAAAGGGTCGAATCTGTGTGAGTACCGAAAAATGGTAGAATGTGGGCGAGTACCGGAAAAATGTATAATCCGTACGAGTATCGAAAAACAGTCCCGGCAAGTAACGAAAAAGGGTCGAATCTGTGTGGGTGCCAAAAAATGGTAGAATCCGAGCGAGTACCGGGAAAAGGTAGAATCCCTGTGAGTACCGAAAAACTGTCCCGGAGAGTATCGGAAAAGGGTCGAATCTGTGTGAGTACCGAAAAATGGTAGAATCCGGGCGATTACCGGGCAAAGGAAGAATCCATACGAGTATCAAAAAGATATTCCAGCGAGTACCAGAAAAGGTGCAATCCGTGCGAGTATCGAAAAACTGTCCCGTCGAGTACCAAAAAAGGGTCGAATCTGTGTGAGTACCGAAAAATGGTAGAATGTGGGCGAGTACTGGAAAAATGTAGAATCCCTACGAGTATCGAAAAACAGTGCCGGCAAGTAACGAAAAAGGGTCGAATCTGTGTGGGTGCCAAAAAATGGTAGAATCCGAGCGAGTACCGGGAAAAGGTAGAATCCCTGTGAGTACCGAAAAACTGTCCCGGAGAGTATCGGAAAAGGGTCGAATCTGTGTGAGTACCGAAAAATGGTAGAATCCGGGCGATTACCGGGCAAAGGAAGAATCCATACGAGTATCAAAAAGATATTCCAGCGAGTACCAGAAAAGGTGCAATCCGTGCGAGTATCGAAAAACTGTCCCGGCGAGTACCAAAAAAGGGTCGAATCTGTGTGAGTACCGAAAATGATAGAATGTGGGCGAGTACCGGAAAAATGTAGAATCCGTACGAGTATCGAAAAACTGTCACGGCAAGTAACGAAAAAGGGTCGAATCTGTGTGAGGGCCGAAAAATGGTAGAGTCCGAGCAAGTACCGGGAAAAGGTAGAATCCCTGTGAGTACCGAAAAACTGTCCCGACGAGTATCGGAAAAGGGTCGAATCTGTGTGAGTACCGAAAAATGGTAGAATCCGGGCGATTACCGGGCAAAGGAAGAATCCATACGAGTATCAAAAAGATATTCCAGCGAGTACCAGAAAAGGTGCAATCCGTGCGAGTATCGAAAAACTGTCCCGGCGAGTACCAAAAAAGGGTCGAATCTGTGTGAGTACCGACAATGATAGAATGTGGGCGAGTACCGGAAAAATGTAGAATCCGTACGAGTATCGAAAAACTGTCACGGCAAGTAACGAAAAAGGGTCGAATCTGTGTGAGTGCCGAAAAATTGTAGTATCCGAGCGAGTACCGGGAAAAGGTAGAATCCCTGTGAGTACCGAAAAACTGTCCCGACGAGTATCGGAAAATGGTCGAATCTGTGTGAGTACCGAAAAATGGTAGAATCCGGGCGATTACCGGGCAAAGGAAGAATCCATACGAGTATCGAAAAGATATTCCAGCGAGTACTAGAAAAGGTACAATCCGTGCGAGTATCGAAAAACTGTCCCGGCGAGTACCAAAAAAGGGTCGAATCTGTGTGAGTACCGAAAAATGGTAGAATGTGGGCGAGTACCGGAAAAATGTAGAATCCGTACGAGTATCGAAAAACTGTCCCCGCAAGTAACGAAAAAGGGTCGAATCTGTGCGAGGGCCGAAAAATGGTAGAGTCCGAGCGAGTACCGGGAAAAGGTAGAATCCCTGTGAGTACCGAAAAACTGTCCCGGCGAGTACCAAAAAAGGGTAGAATCTGTGTGAGTACCGAAAAATGGTAGAATGTGGGCGAGTACCGGAAAAATGTAGAATCCGTACGAGTATCGAAAAACAGTCCCGGCAAGTAACGAAAAAGGGTCGAATCTGTGTGGGTGCCAAAAAATGGTAGAATCCGAGCGAGTACCGGGAAAAGGTAGAATCCCTGTGAGTACCGAAAAACTGTCCCGGCGAGTATCGGAAAAGGGTCGAATCTGTGTGAGTACCGAAAAATGGTAGAATCCGGGCGATTACCGGGCAAAGGAAGAATCCATACGAGTATCAAAAAGATATTCCAGCGAGTACCAGAAAAGGTGCAATCCGTGCGAGTATCGAAAAACTGTCCCGGCGAGTACCAAAAAAGGGTCGAATCTGTGTGAGTACCGAAAATGATAGTATGTGGGCGAGTACCGGAAAAATGTAGAATCCGTACGAGTATCGAAAAACTGTCACGGCAAGTAACGAAAAAGGGTCGAATCTGTGTGAGTGCCGAAAAATTGTAGAATCCGAGCGAGTACCGGGAAAAGGTAGAATCCCTGTGAGTACCGAAAAACTGTCCCGACGAGTATCGGAAAAGGGTCGAATCTGTGTGAGAACCGAAAAATGGTAGAATCCGGGCGATTACCGGGCAAAGGAAGAATCCATACGAGTATCGAAAAGATATTCCAGCGAGTACCAGAAAAGGTACAATCCGTGCGAGTATCGAAAAACTGTCCCGGCGAGTACCAAAAAAGGGTCGAATCTGTGTGAGTACCGAAAAATGGTAGAATGTGGGCGAGTACCGGAAAAATGTAGAATCCGTACGAGTATCGAAAAACAGTGCCGGCAAGTAACGAAAAAGGGTCGAATCTGTGTGGGTGCTAAAAAATGGTAGAATCCGAGCGAGTACCGGGAAAAGGTAGAATCCCTGTGAGTACCGAAAAACTGTCCCGGAGAGTATCGGAAAAGGGTCGAATCTGTGTGAGTACCGAAAAATGGTAGAATCCGGGCGATTACCGGGCAAAGGAAGAATCCATACGAGTATCAAAAAGATATTCCAGCGAGTACCAGAAAAGGTGCAATCCGTGCGAGTATCGAAAAACTGTCCCGGCGAGTACCAAAAAAGGGTCGAATCTGTGTGAGTACCGAAAAATGGTAGAATGTGGGCGAGTACCGGAAAAATGTAGAATCCGTACGAGTATCGAAAAACTGTCCCCGCAAGTAACGAAAAAGGGTCGAATCTGTGCGAGGGCCGAAAAATGGTAGAGTCCGAGCGAGTACCGGGAAAAGGTAGAATCCCTGTGAGTACCGAAAAACTGTCCCGGCGAGTACCAAAAAAGGGTAGAATCTGTGTGAGTACCGAAAAATGGTAGAATGTGGGCGAGTACCGGAAAAATGTAGAATCCGTACGAGTATCGAAAAACTGTCCCCGCAAGTAACGAAAAAGGGTCGAATCTGTGCGAGGGCCGAAAAATGGTAGAGTCCGAGCGAGTACCGGGAAAAGGTAGAATCCCTGTGAGTACCGAAAAACTGTCCCGGAGAGTATCGGAAAAGGGTCGAATCTGTGTGAGTACCGAAAAATGGTAGAATCCGGGCGATTACCGGGCAAAGGAAGAATCCATACGAGTATCAAAAAGATATTCCAGCGAGTACCAGAAAAGGTGCAATCCGTGCGAGTATCGAAAAACTGTCCCGGCGAGTACCAAAAAAGGGTCGAATCTGTGTGAGTACCGAAAATGATAGAATGTGGGCGAGTACCGGAAAAATGTAGAATCCGTACGAGTATCGAAAAACTGTCACGGCAAGTAACGAAAAAGGGTCGAATCTGTGTGAGTGCCGAAAAATTGTAGAATCCGAGCGAGTACCGGGAAAAGGTAGAATCCCTGTGAGTACCGAAAAACTGTCCCGACGAGTATCGGAAAAGGGTCGAATCTGTGTGAGTACCGAAAAATGGTAGAATCCGGGCGATTACCGGGCAAAGGAAGAATCCATACGAGTATCGAAAAGATATTCCAGCGAGTACCAGAAAAGGTACAATCCGTGCGAGTATCGAAAAACTGTCCCGGCGAGTACCAAAAAAGGGTCGAATCTGTGTGAGTACCGAAAAATGGTAGAATGTGGGCGAGTACCGGAAAAATGTAGAATCCGTACGAGTATCGAAAAACAGTCCCGGCAAGTAACGAAAAAGGGTCGAATCTGTGTGGGTGCCAAAAAATGGTAGAATCCGAGCGAGTACCGGGAAAAGGTAGAATCCCTGTGAGTACCGAAAAACTGTCCCGGAGAGTATCGGAAAAGGGTCGAATCTGTGTGAGTACCGAAAAATGGTAGAATCCGGGCGATTACCGGGCAAAGGAAGAATCCATACGAGTATCAAAAAGATATTCCAGCGAGTACCAGAAAAGGTGCAATCCGTGCGAGTATCGAAAAACTGTCCCGGCGAGTACCAAAAAAGGGTCGAATCTGTGTGAGTACCGAAAAATGGTAGAATGTGGGCGAGTACCGGAAAAATGTAGAATCCGTACGAGTATCGAAAAACAGTCCCGGCAAGTAACGAAAAAGGGTCGAATCTGTGTGGGTGCCAAAAAATGGTAGAATCCGAGCGAGTACCGGGAAAAGGTAGAATCCCTGTGAGTACCGAAAAACTGTCCCGGAGAGTATCGGAAAAGGGTCGAATCTGTGTGAGTACCGAAAAATGGTAGAATCCGGGCGATTACCGGGCAAAGGAAGAATCCATACGAGTATCAAAAAGATATTCCAGCGAGTACCAGAAAAGGTGCAATCCGTGCGAGTATCGAAAAACTGTCCCGGCGAGTACCAAAAAAGGGTCGAATCTGTGTGAGTACCGAAAATGATAGAATGTGGGCGAGTACCGGAAAAATGTAGAATCCCTACGAGTATCAAAAATCAGTCCCGGCTAGTAACGAAAAAAGGTCGAATCTGTGTGAGTGCCGAAAAATTGTAGAATCCGAGCGAGTACCGGGAAAAGGTAGAATCCCTGTGAGTACCGAAAAACTGTCCCGGAGAGTATCGGAAAAGGGTCGAATCTGTGTGAGTGCCGAAAAATGGTAGAATCCGGGCGATTACCGGGCAAAGGAAGAATCCATACGAGTATCAAAAAGATATTCCAGCGAGTACCAGAAAAGGTGCAATCCGTGCGAGTATCGAAAAACTGTCCCGGCGAGTACCAAAAAAGGGTTGAATCTGTGTGAGTACCGAAAAATGGTAGAATGTGGGCGCGTACCGGAAAAATGTAGAATCCGTACGAGTATCGAAAAACTGTCCCCGCTAGTAACGAAAAAGGGTCGAATCTGTGCGAGGGCCGAAAAATGGTAGAGTCCGAGCGAGTACCGGGAAAAGGTAGAATCCCTGTGAGTACCGAAAAACTGTCCCGGCGAGTACCAAAAACGGGTCGAATCTGTGTGAGTACCGAAAATGATAGAATGTGGGCGAGTACCGGAAAAATGTAGAATCCGTACGAGTATCGAAAAACTGTCACGGCAAGTAACGAAAAAGGGTCGAATCTGTGTGAGGGCCGAAAAATGGTAGAGTCCGAGCGAGTACCGGGAAAAGGTAGAATCCCTGTGAGTACCGAAAAACTGTCCCGGCGAGTATCGGAAAAGGGTCGAATCTGTGTGAGTACCGAAAAATGGTAGAATCCGGGCGATTACCGGGCAAAGGAAGAATCCATACGAGTATCAAAAAGATATTCCAGCGAGTACCAGAAAAGGTGCAATCCGTGCGAGTATCGAAAAACTGTCCCGGCGAGTACCAAAAAAGGGTCGAATCTGTGTGAGTACCGAAAATGATAGAATGTGGGTGAGTACCGGAAAAATGTAGAATCCCTACGAGTATCGAAAATCAGTCCCGGCTAGTAACGAAAAAAGGTCGAATCTGTGTGAGTGCCGAAAAATTGTAGAATCCGAGCGAGTACCGGGAAAAGGTAGAATCCCTGTGAGTACCGAAAAACTGTCCCGGCGAGTATCGGAAAAGGGTCGAATCTGTGTGAGTACCGAAAAATGGTAGAATCCGGGAGATTACCGGGCAAAGGAAGATCCCTGTGAGTATCGAAAAAGTGTTCAAGCGAGTACCAGAAAAGGTATAATTCGTGCGAGTATCGAAAAACTGTCCCGGCGAGTACCGAAAAAGAGTCGAATCTATGTGAGTATTGAAAAATGGTATAATCTGGGCCAGTACCGCAAAAATGTAGAATCCGTACGAGTATCGAAAAACTGTCCCCGCAAGTAACGAAAAAGGGTCGAATCTGTGCGAGGGCCGAAAAATGGTAGAGTCCGAGCGAGTACCGGGAAAAGGTAGAATCCCTGTGAGTGCCGAAAAACTGTCCCGGCGAGTACCAAAAAAGGGTAGAATCTGTGTGAGTACCGAAAAATGGTAGAATGTGGGCGAGTACCGGAAAAATGTAGAATCCGTACGAGTATCGAAAAACAGTCCCGGCAAGTAACGAAAAAGGGTCGAATCTGTGTGAGTGCCGAAAAATTGTAGTATCCGAGCGAGTACCGGGAAAAGGTAGAATCCCTGTGAGTACCGAAAAACTGTCCCGACGAGTATCGGAAAATGGTCGAATCTGTGTGAGTACCGAAAAATGGTAGAATCCGGGCGATTACCGGGCAAAGGAAGAATCCATACGAGTATCGAAAAGATATTCCAGCGAGTACTAGAAAAGGTACAATCCGTGCGAGTATCGAAAAACTGTCCCGGCGAGTACCAAAAAAGGGTCGAATCTGTGTGAGTACCGAAAAATGGTAGAATGTGGGCGAGTACCGGAAAAATGTAGAATCCGTACGAGTATCGAAAAACTGTCCCCGCAAGTAACGAAAAAGGGTCGAATCTGTGCGAGGGCCGAAAAATGGTAGAGTCCGAGCGAGTACCGGGAAAAGGTAGAATCCCTGTGAGTACCGAAAAACTGTCCCGGCGAGTACCAAAAAAGGGTAGAATCTGTGTGAGTACCGAAAAATGGTAGAATGTGGGCGAGTACCGGAAAAATGTAGAATCCGTACGAGTATCGAAAAACAGTCCCGGCAAGTAACGAAAAAGGGTCGAATCTGTGTGGGTGCCAAAAAATGGTAGAATCCGAGCGAGTACCGGGAAAAGGTAGAATCCCTGTGAGTACCGAAAAACTGTCCCGGCGAGTATCGGAAAAGGGTCGAATCTGTGTGAGTACCGAAAAATGGTAGAATCCGGGCGATTACCGGGCAAAGGAAGAATCCATACGAGTATCAAAAAGATATTCCAGCGAGTACCAGAAAAGGTGCAATCCGTGCGAGTATCGAAAAACTGTCCCGGCGAGTACCAAAAAAGGGTCGAATCTGTGTGAGTACCGAAAATGATAGTATGTGGGCGAGTACCGGAAAAATGTAGAATCCGTACGAGTATCGAAAAACTGTCACGGCAAGTAACGAAAAAGGGTCGAATCTGTGTGAGTGCCGAAAAATTGTAGAATCCGAGCGAGTACCGGGAAAAGGTAGAATCCCTGTGAGTACCGAAAAACTGTCCCGACGAGTATCGGAAAAGGGTCGAATCTGTGTGAGAACCGAAAAATGGTAGAATCCGGGCGATTACCGGGCAAAGGAAGAATCCATACGAGTATCGAAAAGATATTCCAGCGAGTACCAGAAAAGGTACAATCCGTGCGAGTATCGAAAAACTGTCCCGGCGAGTACCAAAAAAGGGTCGAATCTGTGTGAGTACCGAAAAATGGTAGAATGTGGGCGAGTACCGGAAAAATGTAGAATCCGTACGAGTATCGAAAAACAGTGCCGGCAAGTAACGAAAAAGGGTCGAATCTGTGTGGGTGCTAAAAAATGGTAGAATCCGAGCGAGTACCGGGAAAAGGTAGAATCCCTGTGAGTACCGAAAAACTGTCCCGGAGAGTATCGGAAAAGGGTCGAATCTGTGTGAGTACCGAAAAATGGTAGAATCCGGGCGATTACCGGGCAAAGGAAGAATCCATACGAGTATCAAAAAGATATTCCAGCGAGTACCAGAAAAGGTGCAATCCGTGCGAGTATCGAAAAACTGTCCCGGCGAGTACCAAAAAAGGGTCGAATCTGTGTGAGTACCGAAAAATGGTAGAATGTGGGCGAGTACCGGAAAAATGTAGAATCCGTACGAGTATCGAAAAACTGTCCCCGCAAGTAACGAAAAAGGGTCGAATCTGTGCGAGGGCCGAAAAATGGTAGAGTCCGAGCGAGTACCGGGAAAAGGTAGAATCCCTGTGAGTACCGAAAAACTGTCCCGGCGAGTACCAAAAAAGGGTAGAATCTGTGTGAGTACCGAAAAATGGTAGAATGTGGGCGAGTACCGGAAAAATGTAGAATCCGTACGAGTATCGAAAAACTGTCCCCGCAAGTAACGAAAAAGGGTCGAATCTGTGCGAGGGCCGAAAAATGGTAGAGTCCGAGCGAGTACCGGGAAAAGGTAGAATCCCTGTGAGTACCGAAAAACTGTCCCGGAGAGTATCGGAAAAGGGTCGAATCTGTGTGAGTACCGAAAAATGGTAGAATCCGGGCGATTACCGGGCAAAGGAAGAATCCATACGAGTATCAAAAAGATATTCCAGCGAGTACCAGAAAAGGTGCAATCCGTGCGAGTATCGAAAAACTGTCCCGGCGAGTACCAAAAAAGGGTCGAATCTGTGTGAGTACCGAAAATGATAGAATGTGGGCGAGTACCGGAAAAATGTAGAATCCGTACGAGTATCGAAAAACTGTCACGGCAAGTAACGAAAAAGGGTCGAATCTGTGTGAGTGCCGAAAAATTGTAGAATCCGAGCGAGTACCGGGAAAAGGTAGAATCCCTGTGAGTACCGAAAAACTGTCCCGACGAGTATCGGAAAAGGGTCGAATCTGTGTGAGTACCGAAAAATGGTAGAATCCGGGCGATTACCGGGCAAAGGAAGAATCCATACGAGTATCGAAAAGATATTCCAGCGAGTACCAGAAAAGGTACAATCCGTGCGAGTATCGAAAAACTGTCCCGGCGAGTACCAAAAAACGGTCGAATCTGTGTGAGTACCGAAAAATGGTAGAATGTGGGCGAGTACCGGAAAAATGTAGAATCCGTACGAGTATCGAAAAACAGTCCCGGCAAGTAACGAAAAAGGGTCGAATCTGTGTGGGTGCCAAAAAATGGTAGAATCCGAGCGAGTACCGGGAAAAGGTAGAATCCCTGTGAGTACCGAAAAACTGTCCCGGAGAGTATCGGAAAAGGGTCGAATCTGTGTGAGTACCGAAAAATGGTAGAATCCGGGCGATTACCGGGCAAAGGAAGAATCCATACGAGTATCAAAAAGATATTCCAGCGAGTACCAGAAAAGGTGCAATCCGTGCGAGTATCGAAAAACTGTCCCGGCGAGTACCAAAAAAGGGTCGAATCTGTGTGAGTACCGAAAAATGGTAGAATGTGGGCGAGTACCGGAAAAATGTAGAATCCGTACGAGTATCGAAAAACAGTCCCGGCAAGTAACGAAAAAGGGTCGAATCTGTGTGGGTGCCAAAAAATGGTAGAATCCGAGCGAGTACCGGGAAAAGGTAGAATCCCTGTGAGTACCGAAAAACTGTCCCGGAGAGTATCGGAAAAGGGTCGAATCTGTGTGAGTACCGAAAAATGGTAGAATCCGGGCGATTACCGGGCAAAGGAAGAATCCATACGAGTATCAAAAAGATATTCCAGCGAGTACCAGAAAAGGTGCAATCCGTGCGAGTATCGAAAAACTGTCCCGGCGAGTACCAAAAAAGGGTCGAATCTGTGTGAGTACCGAAAATGATAGAATGTGGGCGAGTACCGGAAAAATGTAGAATCCCTACGAGTATCAAAAATCAGTCCCGGCTAGTAACGAAAAAAGGTCGAATCTGTGTGAGTGCCGAAAAATTGTAGAATCCGAGCGAGTACCGGGAAAAGGTAGAATCCCTGTGAGTACCGAAAAACTGTCCCGGAGAGTATCGGAAAAGGGTCGAATCTGTGTGAGTGCCGAAAAATGGTAGAATCCGGGCGATTACCGGGCAAAGGAAGAATCCATACGAGTATCAAAAAGATATTCCAGCGAGTACCAGAAAAGGTGCAATCCGTGCGAGTATCGAAAAACTGTCCCGGCGAGTACCAAAAAAGGGTTGAATCTGTGTGAGTACCGAAAAATGGTAGAATGTGGGCGAGTACCGGAAAAATGTAGAATCCGTACGAGTATCGAAAAACTGTCCCCGCTAGTAACGAAAAAGGGTCGAATCTGTGCGAGGGCCGAAAAATGGTAGAGTCCGAGCGAGTACCGGGAAAAGGTAGAATCCCTGTGAGTACCGAAAAACTGTCCCGGCGAGTACCAAAAACGGGTCGAATCTGTGTGAGTACCGAAAATGATAGAATGTGGGCGAGTACCGGAAAAATGTAGAATCCGTACGAGTATCGAAAAACTGTCACGGCAAGTAACGAAAAAGGGTCGAATCTGTGTGAGGGCCGAAAAATGGTAGAGTCCGAGCGAGTACCGGGAAAAGGTAGAATCCCTGTGAGTACCGAAAAACTGTCCCGGCGAGTATCGGAAAAGGGTCGAATCTGTGTGAGTACCGAAAAATGGTAGAATCCGGGCGATTACCGGGCAAAGGAAGAATCCATACGAGTATCAAAAAGATATTCCAGCGAGTACCAGAAAAGGTGCAATCCGTGCGAGTATCGAAAAACTGTCCCGGCGAGTACCAAAAAAGGGTCGAATCTGTGTGAGTACCGAAAATGATAGAATGTGGGTGAGTACCGGAAAAATGTAGAATCCCTACGAGTATCGAAAATCAGTCCCGGCTAGTAACGAAAAAAGGTCGAATCTGTGTGAGTGCCGAAAAATTGTAGAATCCGAGCGAGTACCGGGAAAAGGTAGAATCCCTGTGAGTACCGAAAAACTGTCCCGGCGAGTATCGGAAAAGGGTCGAATCTGTGTGAGTACCGAAAAATGGTAGAATCCGGGAGATTACCGGGCAAAGGAAGATCCCTGTGAGTATCGAAAAAGTGTTCAAGCGAGTACCAGAAAAGGTATAATTCGTGCGAGTATCGAAAAACTGTCCCGGCGAGTACCGAAAAAGAGTCGAATCTATGTGAGTATTGAAAAATGGTATAATCTGGGCCAGTACCGCAAAAATGTAGAATCCGTACGAGTATCGAAAAACTGTCCCCGCAAGTAACGAAAAAGGGTCGAATCTGTGCGAGGGCCGAAAAATGGTAGAGTCCGAGCGAGTACCGGGAAAAGGTAGAATCCCTGTGAGTGCCGAAAAACTGTCCCGGCGAGTACCAAAAAAGGGTAGAATCTGTGTGAGTACCGAAAAATGGTAGAATGTGGGCGAGTACCGGAAAAATGTAGAATCCGTACGAGTATCGAAAAACAGTCCCGGCAAGTAACGAAAAAGGGTCGAATCTGTGTGGGTGCCAAAAAATGGTAGAATCCGAGCGAGTACCGGGAAAAGGTAGAATCCCTGTGAGTACCGAAAAACTGTCCCGGAGAGTATCGGAAAAGGGTCGAATCTGTGTGAGTGCCGAAAAATGGTAGAATCCGGGCGATTACCGGGCAAAGGAAGAATCCATACGAGTATCAAAAAGATATTCCAGCGAGTACCAGAAAAGGTGCAATCCGTGCGAGTATCGAAAAACTGTCCCGGCGAGTACCAAAAAAGGGTTGAATCTGTGTGAGTACCGAAAAATGGTAGAATGTGGGCGAGTACCGGAAAAATGTAGAATCCGTACGAGTATCGAAAAACAGTCCCGGCAAGTAACGAAAAAGGGTCGAATCTGTGTGGGTGCCAAAAAATGGTAGAATCCGAGCGAGTACCGGGAAAAGGTAGAATCCCTGTGAGTACCGAAAAACTGTCCCGGAGAGTATCGGAAAAGGGTCGAATCTGTGTGAGTGCCGAAAAATGGTAGAATCCGGGCGATTACCGGGCAAAGGAAGAATCCATACGAGTATCAAAAAGATATTCCAGCGAGTACCAGAAAAGGTGCAATCCGTGCGAGTATCGAAAAACTGTCCCGGCGAGTACCAAAAAAGGGTTGAATATGTGTGAGTACCGAAAAATGGTAGAATGTGGGCGAGTACCGGAAAAATGTAGAATCCGTACGAGTATCGAAAAACTGTCCCCGCAAGTAACGAAAAAGGGTCGAATCTGTGCGAGGGCCGAAAAATGGTAGAGTCCGAGCGAGTACCAGGAAAAGGTAGAATCCCTGTGAGTACCGAAAAACTGTCCCGGCGAGTACCAAAAAAGGGTAGAATCTGTGTGAGTACCGAAAAATGGTAGAATGTGGGCGAGTACCGGAAAAATGTAGAATCCGTACGAGTATCGAAAAACAGTCCCCGCAAGTAACGGAAAAGGGTCGAATCTGTGCGAGGGCCGAAAAATGGTAGAGTCCGAGCGAGTACCGGGAAAAGGTAGAATCCCTGTGAGTACCGAAAAACTGTCCCGGCGAGTATCGGAAAAGGGTCGAATCTGTGTGAGTACCGAAAAATGGTAGAATCCGGGCGATTACCGGGCAAAGGAAAAATCCATACGAGTATCAAAAAGATATTCCAGCGAGTACCAGAAAAGGTGCAATCCGTGCGAGTATCGAAAAACTGTCCCGGCGAGTACCAAAAAAGGGTCGAATCTGTGTGAGTACCGAAAATGATAGAATGTGGGCGACTACCGGAAAAATGTAGAATCCGTAGTAGTATCGAAAAACTGTCACGGCAAGTAACGAAAAAGGGTCGAATCTGTGTGAGTGCCGAAAAATTGTAGAATCCGAGCGAGTACCGGGAAAAGGTAGAATCCCTGTGAGTACCGAAAAACTGTCCCGACGAGTATCGGAAAAGGGTCGAATCTGTGTGAGTACCGAAAAATGGTAGATTCCGGGCGATTACCGGGCAAAGGAAGAATCCATACGAGTATCGAAAAGATATTCCAGCGAGTACCAGAAAAGGTACAATCCGTGCGAGTATCGAAAAACTGTCCCGGCGAGTACCAAAAAAGGGTCGAATCTGTGTGAGTACCGAAAAATGGTAGAATGTGGGCGAGTACCGGAAAAATGTAGAATCCGTACGAGTATCGAAAAACAGTCCCGGCAAGTAACGAAAAAGGGTCGAATCTGTGTGGGTGCCAAAAAATGGTAGAATCCGAGCGAGTACCGGGAAAAGGTAGAATCCCTGTGAGTACCGAAAAACTGTCCCGGAGAGTATCGGAAAAGGGTCGAATCTGTGTGAGTACCGAAAAATGGTAGAATCCGGGCGATTACCGGGCAAAGGAAGAATCCATACGAGTATCAAAAAGATATTCCAGCGAGTACCAGAAAAGGTGCAATCCGTGCGAGTATCGAAAAACTGTCCCGGCGAGTACCAAAAAAGGGTCGAATCTGTGTGAGTACCGAAAATGATAGAATGTGGGCGAGTACCGGAAAAATGTAGAATCCCTACGAGTATCGAAAATCAGTCCCGGCTAGTAACGAAAAAAGGTCGAATCTGTGTGAGTGCCGAAAAATTGTAGAATCCGAGCGAGTACCGGGAAAAGGTAGAATCCCTATGAGTACCGAAAAACTGTCCCGGCGAGTATCGGAAAAGGGTCGAATCTGTGTGAGTACCGAAAAATGGTAGAATCCGGGAGATTACCGGGCAAAGGAAGATCCCTGTGAGTATCGAAAAAGTGTTCAAGCGAGTACCAGAAAAGGTATAATTCGTGCGAGTATCGAAAAACTGTCCCGGCGAGTACCGAAAAAGAGTCGAATCTATGTGAGTATTGAAAAATGGTAGAATCTGGGCCAGTACCGCAAAAATGTAGAATCCGTACGAGTATCGAAAAACTGTCCCCGCAAGTAACGAAAAAGGGTCGAATCTGTGCGAGGGCCGAAAAATGGTAGAGTCCGAGCGAGTACCGGGAAAAGGTAGAGTCCCTGTGAGTACCGAAAAACTGTCCCGGAGAGTATCGGAAAAGGGTCGAATCTGTGTGAGTACCGAAAAATGGTAGAATCCGGGCGATTACCGGGCAAAGGAAGAATCCATACGAGTATCAAAAAGATATTCCAGCGAGTACCAGAAAAGGTGCAATCCGTGCGAGTATCGAAAAACTGTCCCGGCGAGTACCAAAAAAGGGTCGAATCTGTGTGAGTACCGAAAATGATAGAATGTGGGCGAGTACCGGAAAAATGTAGAATCCGTACGAGTATCGAAAAACTGTCACGGCAAGTAACGAAAAAGGGTCGAATCTGTGTGAGTGCCGAAAAATTGTAGAATCCGAGCGAGTACCGGGAAAAGGTAGAATCCCTGTGAGTACCGAAAAACTGTCCCGACGAGTATCGGAAAAGGGTCGAATCTGTGTGAGTACCGAAAAATGGTAGAATCCGGGCGATTACCGGGCAAAGGAAGAATCCATACGAGTATCGAAAAGATATTCCAGCGAGTACCAGAAAAGGTACAATCCGTGCGAGTATCGAAAAACTGTCCCGGCGAGTACCAAAAAAGGGTCGAATCTGTGTGAGTACCGAAAAATGGTAGAATGTGGGCGAGTACCGGAAAAATGTAGAATCCGTACGAGTATCGAAAAACTGTCCCGGCAAGTAACGAAAAAGGGTCGAATCTGTGTGAGTGCCGAAAAATTGTAGAATCCGAGCGAGTACCGGGAAAAGGTAGAATCCCTTTGAGTACCGAAAAACTGTCCCGGCGAGTATCGGAAAAGGGTCGAATCTGTGTGAGTACCGAAAAATGGTAGAATCCGGGCGATTACCGGGCAAAGGAAGAATCCATACGAGTATCGAAAAAATATTCCAGCGAGTACCAGAAAAGGTACAATCATTGCGAGTATCGAAAAACTTTCCCGGCGAGTACCAAAAAAGGGTCGAATCTGTGTGAGTACCGAAAAATGGTAGAATGTGGGCGAGTACCGGAAAAATGTAGAATCCGTACGAGTATCGAAAAACAGTCCCGGCAAGTAACGAAAAAGGGTCGAATCTGTGTGGGTGCCAAAAAATGGTAGAATCCGAGCGAGTACCGGGAAAAGGTAGAATCCCTGTGAGTACCGAAAAACTGTCCCGGAGAGTATCGGAAAAGGGTCGAATCTGTGTGAGTACCGAAAAATGGTAGAATCCGGGCGATTACCGGGCAAAGGAAGAATCCATACGAGTATCGAAAAAATATTCCAGCGAGTACCAGAAAAGGTACAATCCGTGCGAGTATCGAAAAACTTTCCCGGCGAGTACCAAAAAAGGGTCGAATCTGTGTGAGTACCGAAAAATGGTAGAATGTGGGCGAGTACCGGAAAAATGTAGAATCCGGGCGATTACCGGGCAAAGGAAGAATCCATACGAGTATCAAAAAGATATTCCAGCGAGTACCAGAAAAGGTGCAATCCGTGCGAGTATCGAAATACTGTCCCGGCGAGTACCAAAAAAGGGTCGAATCTGTGTGAGTACCGAAAATGATAGAATGTGGGTGAGTACCGGAAAAATGTAGAATCCCTACGAGTATCGAAAATCAGTCCCGGCTAGTAACGAAAAAAGGTCGAATCTGTGTGAGTGCCGAAAAATTGTAGAATCCGAGCGAGTACCGGGAAAAGGTAGAATCCCTGTGAGTACCGAAAAACTGTCCCGGCGAGTATCGGAAAAGGGTCGAATCTGTGTGAGTACCGAAAAATGGTAGAATCCGGGAGATTACCGGGCAAAGGAAGATCCCTGTGAGTATCGAAAAAGTGTTCAAGCGAGTACCAGAAAAGGTACAATTCGTGCGAGTATCGAAAAACTATCCCGGCGAGTACCGAAAAAGAGTCGAATCTATGTGAGTATTGAAAAATGGTAGAATCTGGGCCAGTACCGCAAAAATGTAGAATCCGTACGAGTATCGAAAAACTGTCCCCGCAAGTAACGAAAAAGGGTCGAATCTGTGCGAGGGCCGAAAAATGGTAGAGTCCGAGCGAGTACCGGGAAAAGGTAGAATCCCTGTGAGTACCGAAAAACTGTCCCGGAGAGTATCGGAAAAGGGTCGAATCTGTGTGAGTACCGAAAAATGGTAGAATCCGGGCGATTACCGGGCAAAGGAAGAATCCATACGAGTATCAAAAAGATATTCCAGCGAGTACCAGAAAAGGTGCAATCCGTGCGAGTATCGAAAAACTGTCCCGGCGAGTACCAAAAAAGGGTCGAATCTGTGTGAGTACCGAAAATGATAGAATGTGGGCGAGTACCGGAAAAATGTAGAATCCGTACGAGTATCGAAAAACTGTCACGGCAAGTAACGAAAAAGGGTCGAATCTGTGTGAGTGCCGAAAAATTGTAGAATCCGAGCGAGTACCGGGAAAAGGTAGAATCCCTGTGACTACCGAAAAACTGTCCCGACGAGTATCGGAAAAGGGTCGAATCTGTGTGAGTACCGAAAAATGGTAGAATCCGGGCGATTACCGGGCAAAGGAAGAATCCATACGAGTATCGAAAAGATATTCCAGCGAGTACCAGAAAAGGTCCAATCCGTGCGAGTATCGAAAAACTGTCCCGGCGAGTACCAAAAAAGGGTCGAATCTGTGTGAGTACCGAAAAATGGTAGAATGTGGGCGAGTACCGGAAAAATGTAGAATCCGTACGAGTATCGAAAAACTGTCCCGGCAAGTAACGAAAAAGGGTCGAATCTGTGTGAGTGCCGAAAAATTGTAGAATCCGAGCGAGTACCGGGAAAAGGTAGAATCCCTTTGAGTACCGAAAAACTGTCCCGGCGAGTATCGGAAAAGGGTCGAATCTGTGTGAGTACCGAAAAATGGTAGAATCCGGGCGATTACCGGGCAAAGGAAGAATCCATACGAGTATCGAAAAAATATTCCAGCGAGTACCAGAAAAGGTACAATCATTGCGAGTATCGAAAAACTTTCCCGGCGAGTACCAAGAAAGGGTCGAATCTGTGTGAGTACCGAAAAATGGTAGAATGTGGGCGAGTACCGGAAAAATGTAGAATCCCTACGAGTATCGAAAAACAGTCCCGGCTAGTAACGAAAAACGGTCGAATCTGTGTGAGTGCCGAAAAATTGTAGAATCCGAGCGAGTACCGGGAAAAGGTAGAATCCCTGTGAGTACCGAAAAACTGTCCCGGCGAGTATCGGAAAAGGGTCGAATCTGTGTGAGTACCGAAAAATGGTAGAATCCGGGCGATTACCGGGCAAAGGAAGAATCCATACGAGTATCAAAAAGATATTCCAGCGAGTACCAGAAAAGGTGCAATCCGTGCGAGTATCGAAAAACTGTCCCGGCGAGTACCAAAAAAGGGTCGAATCTGTGTGAGTACCGAAAATGATAGAATGTGGGCGAGTACCGGAAAAATGTAGAATCCGTACGAGTATCGAAAAACTGTCACGGCAAGTAACGAAAAAGGGTCGAATCTGTGTGAGTGCCGAAAAATTGTAGAATCCGAGCGAGTACCGGGAAAAGGTAGAATCCCTGTGAGTACCGAAAAACTGTCCCGACGAGTATCGGAAAAGGGTCGAATCTGTGTGAGTACCGAAAAATGGTAGAATCCGGGCGATTACCGGGCAAAGGAAGAATCCATACGAGTATCGAAAAGATATTCCAGCGAGTACCAGAAAAGGTACAATCCGTGCGAGTATCGAAAAACTGTCCCGGCGAGTACCAAAAAAGGGTCGAATCTGTGTGAGTACCGAAAAATGGTAGAATGTGGGCGAGTACCGGAAAAATGTAGAATCCGTACGAGTATCGAAAAACTGTCCCGGCAAGTAACGAAAAAGGGTCGAATCTGTGTGAGTGCCGAAAAATTGTAGAATCCGAGCGAGTACCGGGAAAAGGTAGAATCCCTTTGAGTACCGAAAAACTGTCCCGGCGAGTATCGGAAAAGGGTCGAATCTGTGTGAGTACCGAAAAATGGTAGAATCCGGGCGATTACCGGGCAAAGGAAGAATCCATACGAGTATCGAAAAAATATTCCAGCGAGTACCAGAAAAGGTACAATCATTGCGAGTATCGAAAAACTTTCCCGGCGAGTACCAAAAAAGGGTCGAATCTGTGTGAGTACCGAAAAATGGTAGAATGTGGGCGAGTACCGGAAAAATGTAGAATCCGTACGAGTATCGAAAAACAGTCCCGGCAAGTAACGAAAAAGGGTCGAATCTGTGTGGGTGCCAAAAAATGGTAGAATCCGAGCGAGTACCGGGAAAAGGTAGAATCCCTGTGAGTACCGAAAAACTGTCCCGGAGAGTATCGGAAAAGGGTCGAATCTGTGTGAGTACCGAAAAATGGTAGAATCCGGGCGATTACCGGGCAAAGGAAGAATCCATACGAGTATCGAAAAAATATTCCAGCGAGTACCAGAAAAAGTACAATCCGTGCGAGTATCGAAAAACTTTCCCGGCGAGTACCAAAAAAGGGTCGAATCTGTGTGAGTACCGAAAAATGGTAGAATGTGGGCGAGTACCGGAAAAATGTAGAATCCGGGCGATTACCGGGCAAAGGAAGAATCCATACGAGTATCAAAAAGATATTCCAGCGAGTACCAGAAAAGGTGCAATCCGTGCGAGTATCGAAATACTGTCCCGGCGAGTACCAAAAAAGGGTCGAATCTGTGTGAGTACCGAAAATGATAGAATGTGGGTGAGTACCGGAAAAATGTAGAATCCCTACGAGTATCGAAAATCAGTCCCGGCTAGTAACGAAAAAAGGTCGAATCTGTGTGAGTGCCGAAAAATTGTAGAATCCGAGCGAGTACCGGGAAAAGGTAGAATCCCTGTGAGTACCGAAAAACTGTCCCGGCGAGTATCGGAAAAGGGTCGAATCTGTGTGAGTACCGAAAAATGGTAGAATCCGGGAGATTACCGGGCAAAGGAAGATCCCTGTGAGTATCGAAAAAGTGTTCAAGCGAGTACCAGAAAAGGTACAATTCGTGCGAGTATCGAAAAACTATCCCGGCGAGTACCGAAAAAGAGTCGAATCTATGTGAGTATTGAAAAATGGTAGAATCTGGGCCAGTACCGCAAAAATGTAGAATCCGTACGAGTATCGAAAAACTGTCCCCGCAAGTAACGAAAAAGGGTCGAATCTGTGCGAGGGCCGAAAAATGGTAGAGTCCGAGCGAGTACCGGGAAAAGGTAGAATCCCTGTGAGTACCGAAAAACTGTCCCGGAGAGTATCGGAAAAGGGTCGAATCTGTGTGAGTACCGAAAAATGGTAGAATCCGGGCGATTACCGGGCAAAGGAAGAATCCATACGAGTATCAAAAAGATATTCCAGCGAGTACCAGAAAAGGTGCAATCCGTGCGAGTATCGAAAAACTGTCCCGGCGAGTACCAAAAAAGGGTCGAATCTGTGTGAGTATCGAAAATGATAGAATGTGGGCGAGTACCGGAAAAATGTAGAATCCGTACGAGTATCGAAAAACTGTCACGGCAAGTAACGAAAAAGGGTCGAATCTGTGTGAGTGCCGAAAAATTGTAGAATCCGAGCGAGTACCGGGAAAAGGTAGAATCCCTGTGACTACCGAAAAACTGTCCCGACGAGTATCGGAAAAGGGTCGAATCTGTGTGAGTACCGAAAAATGGTAGAATCCGGGCGATTACCGGGCAAAGGAAGAATCCATACGAGTATCGAAAAGATATTCCAGCGAGTACCAGAAAAGGTACAATCCGTGCGAGTATCGAAAAACTGTCCCGGCGAGTACCAAAAAAGGGTCGAATCTGTGTGAGTACCGAAAAATGGTAGAATGTGGGCGAGTACCGGAAAAATGTAGAATCCGTACGAGTATCGAAAAACTGTCCCGGCAAGTAACGAAAAAGGGTCGAATCTGTGTGAGTGCCGAAAAATTGTAGAATCCGAGCGAGTACCGGGAAAAGGTAGAATCCCTTTGAGTACCGAAAAACTGTCCCGGCGAGTATCGGAAAAGGGTCGAATCAGTGTGAGTACCGAAAAATGGTAGAATCCGGGCGATTACCGGGCAAAGGAAGAATCCATACGAGTATCGAAAAAATATTCCAGCGAGTACCAGAAAAGGTACAATCATTGCGAGTATCGAAAAACTTTCCCGGCGAGTACCAAGAAAGGGTCGAATCTGTGTGAGTACCGAAAAATGGTAGAATGTGGGCGAGTACCGGAAAAATGTAGAATCCCTACGAGTATCGAAAAACAGTCCCGGCTAGTAACGAAAAAAGGTCGAATCTGTGTGAGTGCCGAAAAATTGTAGAATCCGAGCGAGTACCGGGAAAAGGTAGAATCCCTGTGAGTACCGAAAAACTGTCCCGGCGAGTATCGGAAAAGGGTCGAATCTGTGTGAGTACCGAAAAATGGTAGAATCCGGGCGATTACCGGGCAAAGGAAGAATCCATACGAGTATCGAAAAGATATTCCAGCGAGTACCAGAAAAGGTACAATCCGTGCGAGTATTGAAAAACTGTCCCGGCGAGTACCAAAAAAGGGTCGAATCTGTGTGAGTACCGAAAAATGGTAGAATGTGGGCGAGTACCGGAAAAATGTAGAATCCGTACGAGTATCGAAAAACTGTCCCGGCAAGTAACGAAAAAGGGTCGAATCTGTGTGAGTGCCGAAAAATTGTAGAATCCGAGCGAGTACCGGGAAAAGGTAGAATCCCTTTGTGTACCGAAAAACTGTCCCGGCGAGTATCGGAAAAGGGTCGAATCTGTGTGAGTACCGAAAAATGGTAGAATCCGGGCGATTACCGGGCAAAGGAAGAATCCATACGAGTATCGAAAAAATATTCCAGCGAGTACCAGAAAAGGTACAATCATTGCGAGTATCGAAAAACTTTCCCGGCGAGTACCAAAAAAGGGTCGAATCTGTGTGAGTACCGAAAAATGGTAGAATGTGGGCGAGTACCGGAAAAATGTAGAATCCCTACGAGTATCGAAAAACAGTCCCGGCTAGTAACGAAAAAAGGTCGAATCTGTGTGAGTGCCGAAAAATTGTAGAATCCGAGCGAGTACCGGGAAAAGGTAGAATCCCTGTGAGTACCGAAAAACTGTCCCGGCGAGTATCGGAAAAGGGTCGAATCTGTGTGAGTACCGAAAAATGGTAGAATCCGGGCGATTACCGGGCAAAGGAAGAATCCATACGAGTATCGAAAAAATATTCCAGCGAGTACCAGAAAAGGTACAATCCGTGCGAGTATCGAAAAACTTTCCCGGCGAGTACCAAAAAAGGGTCGAATCTGTGTGAGTACCGAAAAATGGTAGAATGTGGGCGAGTACCGGAAAAATGTAGAATCCCTACGAGTATCGAAAAACAGTCCCGGCTAGTAACGAAAAAAGGTCGAATCTGTGTGAGAGCTGAAAAATTGTAGAATCCGAGCGAGTACCGGGAAAAGGTAGAATCCCTGTGAGTACCGAAAAACTGTCCCGGCGAGTATCGGAAAAGGGTCGAATCTGTGTGAGTACCGAAAAATGGTAGAATCCGGGAGATTACCGGGCAAAGGAAGATCCCTGTGAGTATCGAAAAAGTGTTCAAGCGAGTACCAGAAAAGGTACAATTCGTGCGAGTATCGAAAAACTGTCCCGGCGAGTACCGAAAAAGAATCGAATCTATGTGAGTATTGAAAAATGGTATAATCTGGGCCAGTACCGCAAAAATGTAGAATTCGTACGAGTATCGAAAAACTGTCCCCGCAAGTAACGAAAAAAGGTCGAATCTGTGCGAGGGCCGAAAAATGGTAGAGTCCGAGCGAGTACCGGGAAAAGGTAGAATCCCTGTGAGTGCCGAAAAACTGTCCCGGCGAGTACCAAAAAAGGGTAGAATCTGTGTGAGTACCGAAAAATGGTAGAATGTGGGCGAGTACCGGAAAAATGTAGAATTCGTACGAATATCGAAAAACAGTCCCGGCAAGTAACGAAAAGGGGTCGAATCTGTGTGGGTGCCAAAAAATGGTAGAATCCGAGCGAGTACCGGGAAAAGGTAGAATCCCTGTGAGTACCGAAAAACTGTCCCGGAGAGTATCGGAAAAGGGTCGAATCTCTGTGAGTACCGAAAAATGGTAGAATCCGGGCGATTACCGGGCAAAGGAAGAATCCATACGAGTATCGAAAAAATATTCCAGCGAGTACCAGAAAAGGTGCAATCCGTGCGAGTATCGAAAAACTGTCCCGGCGAGTACCGAAAAAGGGTCGAATCTATGTGAGTACTGAAAAATTGTAGAATCTGGGCCAGTACCGCAAAAATGTAGAATCCGTACGAGTATCGAAAAACTGTCCCCGCAAGTAACGAAAAAGGGTCGAATCTGTGCGAGGGCCGAAAAATGGTAGAGTCCGAGCGAGTACCGGGAAAAGGTAGAATCCCTGTGAGTACCGAAAAAGTGTCCCGACGAGTATCGGAAAAGGGTAGAATCTGTGTGAGTACCGAAAAATGGTAGAATCCGGGAGATTATCGGGCAAAGGAAGAATCCATACGAGTATCGAAAAGATATTCCAGCGAGTACCAGAAAAGGTGCAATCCGTGCGTGTATCGAAAAACTGTCCCGGCGAGTACCAAAAAAGGGTCGAATCTGTGTGAGTACCGAAAAATGGTAGAATGTGGGCGAGTACCGGAAAAATGTAGAATCCGTACGAGTATCGAAAAACAGTCCCGGCAAGTAACGAAAAAGGGTCGAATCTGTGTGAGTGCCGAAAAATGGTAGAATCCGAACGAGTACCGGGAAAAGGTAGAATCCCTGGGAGTACCGAAAAAGTGTCCCGACGAGTATCGGAAAAGGGTAGAATCTGTGTGAGTACCGAAAAATGGTAGAATCCGGGAGATTATCGGGCAAAGGAAGAATCCCTACGAGTATCAAAAAAATGTTCCGGCGAGTACCAGAAAAGGTACAATCCGTGCGAGTATCGAAAAACTGTCCCGGCGAGTACCGAAAAAGGGTCGAATCTGTGTGAGTACCGAAAAATGGTAGAATGTGGGCAAGTACCGCAAAAATGTATAATCCGTACGATTATCGAAAAACTGTCCCGGCAAGTAACGAAAAAGGGTCGAATCTGTGTGAGTGCCGAAAAATTGTAGAATCCGAGCGAGTACCGGGAAAAGGTAGAATCCCTGTGAGTACCGAAAAACTGTCCCGGCGAGTATCGGAAAAGGGTCGAATCTGTGTGAGTACCGAAAAATGGTAGAATCCGGGCGATTACCGGGCAAAGGAAGAATCTATACGAGTACCGAAAAAATATTCCAGCGAGTACCAGAAAAGGTACAATCCGTGCGAGTATCGAAAAGCTTTCCCGACGAGTACCAAAAAAGGGTCGAATCTGTGTGAGTACCGAAAAATGGTAGAATGTGGGCGAGTACCGGAAAAATGTAGAATCCGTACGAGTATCGAAAAACAGTCCCGGCAAGTAACGAAAAAGGGTCGAATCTGTGTGAGTGCCGAAAAATGGTAGAATCCGAGCGAGTATCGGGAAAAGGTAGAATCCCTGTGAGTACCGAAAAAGTGTCCCGACGAGTATCGGAAAAAGGTCGAATCAGTGTGAGTGCCGAAAAATTGTAGAATCCGAGCGAGTACCGGGAAAAGGTAGAATCCCTGTGAGTACCGAAAAACTGTCCCGGCGAGTATCGGAAAAGGGTCGAATCTGTGTGAATACCGAAAAATGGTAGAATCCGGGAGATTACCGGGCAAAGGAAGATCCCTGTGAGTATCGAAAAAGTGTTCAAGCGAGTACCAGAAAAGGTACAATTCGTGCGAGTATCGAAAAACTGTCCCGGCGAGTACCGAAAAAGGGTCGAATCTATGTGAGTACTGAAAAATGGTAGAATCTGGGCCAGTACCGCAAAAATGTAGAATCCGTACGAGTATCGAAAAACTGTCCCCGCAAGTAACGAAAAAGGGTCGAATCTGTGCGAGGGCCGAAAAATGGTAGAGTCCGAGCGAGTACCGGGAAAAGGTAGAATCCCTGTGAGTACCGAAAAACTGTCCCGGCGAGTACCAAAAAAGGGTAGAATCTGTGTGAGTACCGAAAAATGGTAGAATGTGGGCGAGTACCGGAAAAATGTAGAATCCGTACGAGTATCGAAAAACTGTCCCGGCAAGTAACGAAAAAGGGTCGAATCTGTGTGACTGCCGAAAATTGTAGAATCCGAGCGAGTACCGGGAAAAGGTAGAATCCCTGTGAGTACCGAAAAACTGTCCCGGCGAGTATCGGAAAAGGGTCGAATCTGTGTGAGTATCGAAAAATGGTAGAATCCGGGCGATTACCGGGCAAAGGAAGAATCCATACGAGTATCGAAAAAATATTCCAGCGAGTACCAGAAAAGGTACAATCCGTGCGAGTATCGAAAAACTGTCCCGGCGAGTACCAAAAACGGGTCGAATCTGTGTGAGTACCGAAAAATGGTAGAATGTGGGCTAGTACCGGAAAAATGTAGAATCCGTACGAGTATCGAAAAACAGTCCCGGCAAGTAACGAAAAATGGTCGAATCTGTGTGAGTGCCGAAAAATGGTAGAATCCGAGCGAGTATCGGGAAAAGGTAGAATCCCTGTGAGTACCGAAAAAGTGTCCCGACGAGTTTCGGAAAAGGGTCGAATCTGTGTGAGTATCGAAAAATGGTAGAATCCGGGCGATTACCGGGCAAAGGAAGAATCCATACGAGTATCGAAAAAATATTCCAGCGAGTACCAGAAAAGGTACAATCCGTGCGAGTATCGAAAAACTGTCCCGGCGAGTATCAAAAAAGGGTCGAATCTGTGTGAGTACCGAAAAATGGTAGAATGTGGGCGAGTACCGGAAAAATGTAGAATCCGTACGAGTATCGAAAAACAGTCCCGGCAAGTAACGAAAAAGGGTCGAATCTGTGTGAGTGCCGAAAAATGGTAGAATCCGAGCGAGTACCGGGAAAAGGTAGAATCCCTGGGAGTACCGAAAAAGTGCCCCGACGAGTATCGGAAAAGGGTCGAATCTGTGTGAGTACCGAAAAATGGTAGAATCCGGGAGATTATCGGGCAAAGGAAGAATCCCTACGAGTATCAAAAAAATGTTCCGGCGAGTACCAGAAAAGGTACAATCCGTGCGAGTATCGAAAAACTATCCCGGCGAGTACCAAAAAAGGGTCGAATCTGTGTGAGTACCGAAAAATGGTAGAATGTGGGCGAGTACCGGAAAAATGTAGAATCCGTACGAGTATCGAAAAACAGTCCCGACAAGTAACGAAAAAGGGTCGAATCTGTGTGAGTGCCGAAAAATGGTAGAATCCGAGCGAGTACCGGGAAAAGGTAGAATCCCTGGGAGTACCGAAAAAGTGTCCCGACGAGTATCGGAAAAGGGTCGAATCTGTGTGAATACCGAAAAATGGTAGAATCCGGGAGATTATCGGGCAAAGGAAGAATCCCTACGAGTATCAAAAAAATGTTCCGGCGAGTACCAGAAAAGGTACAATCCGTGCGAGTATCGAAAAACTGTCCCGGCGAGTACGGAAAAAGGGTCGAATCTGTGTGAGTACCGAAAAATGGTCGAATGTGGGCAAGTACCGCAAAAATGTAGAATCCGTACGATTATCGAAAAACTGTCCCGGCAGGTAACGAAAAAAAGGTCGAATTTTTGTGAGTACCGAAAAATTGTAGAATCCGAGTGAGTACCGGGAAAAGGTAGAATCCCCATGAGTACCGAAAAACTGTCCCGGCGAGTATCGAAAAAGGGTCGAATCTGTGTGAGTACCGAAAAATGGTAGAATCCGGACGATTACCGGGCAAAGGAAGAATCCATACGAGTATCGAAAAAATATTCCAGCGAGTACCAGAAAAGGTACAATCCGTGCGAGTATCGAAAAACTTTCCCGGCGAGTACCGAAAAAGGGTCGAATCTATGTGAGTACTGAAAAATTGTAGAATCTGGGCCAGTACCGCAAAAATGTAGAATCCGTACGAGTATCGAAAAACTGTCCCCGCAAGTAACGAAAAAGGGTCGAATCTGTGCGAGGGCCGAAAAATGGTAGAGTCCGAGCGAGTACCGGGAAAAGGTAGAATCCCTGTGAGTACCGAAAAAGTGTCCCGACGAGTATCGGAAAAGGGTAGAATCTGTGTGAGTACCGAAAAATGGTAGAATCCGGGAGATTATCGGGCAAAGGAAGAATCCATACGAGTATCGAAAAGATATTCCAGCGAGTACCAGAAAAGGTGCAATCCGTGCGTGTATCGAAAAACTGTCCCGGCGAGTACCAAAAAAGGGTCGAATCTGT
Source organism: Vitis vinifera (assembly GCF_030704535.1). Classification (NCBI taxonomy): domain Eukaryota; kingdom Viridiplantae; phylum Streptophyta; class Magnoliopsida; order Vitales; family Vitaceae; genus Vitis; species Vitis vinifera. Next base: position 11,744,858 of record NC_081817.1, read on the forward strand.
GTGAGTACCGAAAAATGGTAGAATGTGGGCGAGTACCGGAAAAATGTAGAATCCGTACGAGTATCGAAAAACAGTCCCGGCAAGTAACGAAAAAGGGTCGAATCTGTGTGAGTGCCGAAAAATGGTAGAATCCGAACGAGTACCGGGAAAAGGTAGAATCCCTGGGAGTACCGAAAAAGTGTCCCGACGAGTATCGGAAAAGGGTAGAATCTGTGTGAGTACCGAAAAATGGTAGAATCCGGGAGATTATCGGGCAAAGGAAGAATCCCTACGAGTATCAAAAAAATGTTCCGGCGAGTACCAGAAAAGGTACAATCCGTGCGAGTATCGAAAAACTGTCCCGGCGAGTACCGAAAAAGGGTCGAATCTGTGTGAGTACCGAAAAATGGTAGAATGTGGGCAAGTACCGCAAAAATGTATAATCCGTACGATTTTCGAAAAACTGTCCCGGCAAGTAACGAAAAAGGGTCGAATCTGTGTGAGTGCCGAAAAATTGTAGAATCCGAGCGAGTACCGGGAAAAGGTAGAATCCCTGTGAGTACCGAAAAACTGTCCCGGCGAGTATCGGAAAAGGGTCGAATCTGTGTGAGTACCGAAAAATGGTAGAATCCGGGCGATTACCGGGCAAAGGAAGAATCTATACGAGTACCGAAAAAATATTCCAGCGAGTACCAGAAAAGGTACAATCCGTGCGAGTATCGAAAAACTTTCCCGGCGAGTACCAAAAAAGGGTCGAATCTGTGTGAGTACCGAAAAATGGTAGAATGTGGGCGAGTACCGGAAAAATGTAGAATCCGCACGAGTATCGAAAAACAGTCCCGGCAAGTAACGAAAAAGGGTCGAATCTGTGTGAGTGCCGAAAAATGGTAGAATCCGAGCGAGTATCGGGAAAAGGTAGAATCCCTGTGAGTACCGAAAAAGTGTCCCGACGAGTATCGGAAAAAGGTCGAATCTGTGTGAGTGCCGAAAAATTGTAGAATCCGAGCGAGTACCGGGAAAAGGTAGAATCCCTGTGAGTACCGAAAAACTGTCCCGGCGAGTATCGGAAAAGGGTCGAATCTGTGTGAATACCGAAAAATGGTAGAATCTGGGAGATTACCGGGCAAAGGAAGATCCCTGTGAGTATCGAAAAAGTGTTCAAGCGAGTACCAGAAAAGGTACAATTCGTGCGAGTATCGAAAAACTGTCCCGGCGAGTACCGAAAAAGGGTCGAATCTATGTGAGTACTGAAAAATGGTAGAATCTGGGCCAGTACCGCAAAAATGTAGAATCCGTACGAGTATCGAAAAACTGTCCCCGCAAGTAACGAAAAAGGGTCGAATCTGTGCGAGGGCCGAAAAATGGTAGAGTCCGAGCGAGTACCGGGAAAAGGTAGAATCCCTGTGAGTACCGAAAAACTGTCCCGGCGAGTACCAAAAAAGGGTAGAATCTGTGTGAGTACCGAAAAATGGTAGAATGTGGGCGAGTACCGGAAAAATGTAGAATCCGTACGAGTATCGAAAAACTGTCCCGGCAAGTAACGAAAAAGGGTCGAATCTGTGTGACTGCCGAAAATTGTAGAATCCGAGCGAGTACCGGGAAAAGGTAGAATCCCTGTGAGTACCGAAAAACTGTCCCGGCGAGTATCGGAAAAGGGTCGAATCTGTGTGAGTATCGAAAAATGGTAGAATCCGGGCGATTACCGGGCAAAGGAAGAATCCATACGAGTATCGAAAAAATATTCCAGCGAGTACCAGAAAAGGTACAATCCGTGCGAGTATCGAAAAACTGTCCCGGCGAGTACCAAAAAAGGGTCGAATCTGTGTGAGTACCGAAAAATGGTAGAATGTGGGCGAGTACCGGAAAAATGTAGAATCCGTACGAGTATCGAAAAACAGTCCCGGCAAGTAACGAAAAATGGTCGAATCTGTGTGAGTGCCGAAAAATGGTAGAATCCGAGCGAGTATCGGGAAAAGGTAGAATCCCTGTGAGTACCGAAAAAGTGTCCCGACGAGTATCGGAAAAGGGTCGAATCTGTGTGAGTATCGAAAAATGGTAGAATCCGGGCGATTACCGGGCAAAGGAAGAATCCATACGAGTATCGAAAAAATATTCCAGCGAGTACCAGAAAAGGTACAATCCGTGCGAGTATCGAAAAACTGTCCCGGCGAGTATCAAAAAAGGGTCGAATCTGTGTGAGTGCCGAAAAATGGTAGAATCCGAGCGAGTACCGGGAAAAGGTAGAATCCCTGGGAGTACCGAAAAAGTGCCCCGACGAGTATCGGAAAAGGGTCGAATCTGTGTGAGTACCGAAAAATGGTAGAATCCGGGAGATTATCGGGCAAAGGAAGAATCCCTACGACTATCAAAAAAATGTTCCGGCGAGTACCAGAAAAGGTACAATCCGTGCGAGTATCGAAAAACTATCCCGGCGAGTACCAAAAAAGGGTCGAATCTGTGTGAGTACCGAAAAATGGTAGAATGTGGGCGAGTACCGGAAAAATGTAGAATCCGTACGAGTATCGAAAAACAGTCCCGACAAGTAACGAAAAAGGGTCGAATCTGTGTGAGTGCCGAAAAATGGTAGAATCCGAGCGAGTACCGGGAAAAGGTAGAATCCCTGGGAGTACCGAAAAAGTGTCCCGACGAGTATCGGAAAAGGGTCGAATCTGTGTGAATACCGAAAAATGGTAGAATCCGGGAGATTATCGGGCAAAGGAAGAATCCCTACGAGTATCAAAAAAATGTTCCGGCGAGTACCAGAAAAGGTACAATCCGTCCGAGTATCGAAAAACTGTCCCGGCGAGTACGGAAAAAGGGTCGAATCTGTGTGAGTACCGAAAAATGGTAGAATGTGGGCAAGTACCGCAAAAATGTAGAATCCGTACGATTATCGAAAAACTGTCCCGGCAGGTAACGAAAAAAAGGTCGAATTTTTGTGAGTACCGAAAAATTGTAGAATCCGAGTGAGTACCGGGAAAAGGTAGAATCCCCATGAGTACCGAAAAACTGTCCCGGCGAGTATCGAAAAAGGGTCGAATCTGTGTGAGTACCGAAAAATGGTAGAATCCGGGCGATTACCGGGCAAAGGAAGAATCCATACGAGTATCGAAAAAATATTCCAGCGAGTACCAGAAAAGGTACAATCCGTGCGAGTATCGAAAAACTTTCCCGGCGAGTACCAAAAAAGGGTCGAATCTGTGTGAGTACCGAAAAATGGTAGAATGTGGGCGAGTACCGGAAAAATGTAGAATCCCTACGAGTATCGAAAAACAGTCCCGGCTAGTAACGAAAAAGGGTCGAATCTGTGTGAGTGCCGAAAAATGGTAGAATCCGAGCGAGTACCGGGAAAAGGTAGAATCCCTGGGAGTACCGAAAAAGTGTCCCGACGAGTATCGGAAAAGGGTCGAATTTGTGTGAATACCGAAAAATGGTAGAATCCGGGAGATTATCGGGCAAAGGAAGAATCCCTACGAGTATCAAAAAAATGTTCCGGCGAGTACCAGAAAAGGTACAATCCGTGCGAGTATCGAAAAACTGTCCCGGCGAGTACCGAAAAAGGGTCGAATCTGTGTGAGTACCGAAAAATGGTAGAATGTGGGCAAGTACCGCAAAAATGTAGAATCCGTACGATTATCGAAAAACTGTCCCGGCAGGTAACGAAAAAAAGGTCGAATTTTTGTGAGTACCGAAAAATTGTAGAATCCGAGTGAGTACCGGGAAAAGGTAGAATCCCTATAAGTACCGAAAAACTGTCCCGGCGAGTATCGAAAAAGGGTCGAATCTGTGTGAGTACCGAAAAATGGTAGAATCCGGGCGATTACCGGGCAAAGGAAGAATCCATACGAGTATCGAAAAAATATTCCAGCGAGTACCAGAAAAGGTACAATCCGTGCGAGTATCGAAAAACTGTCCCGGCGAGTACCAAAAAAGGGTCGAATCTGTGTGAGTACCGAAAAATGGTAGAATGTGGGCGAGTACCGGAAAAATGTAGAATCCGTACGAGTAGCGAAAAACTGTCCCGGCAAGTAACGAAAAAGGGTCGAATCTGTATGAGTGCCGAAAAATTGTAGAATCCGAGCGAGTACCGGGAAAAGGTAGAATCCCTGTGAGTACCGAAAAACTGTCCCGGCGAGTATCGGAAAAGGGTCGAATCTGTGTGAGTATCGAAAAATGGTAGAATCCGGGCGATTACCGGGCAAAGGAAGAATCCATACGAGTATCGAAAAAATATTCCAGCGAGTACCAGAAAAGGTACAATCCGTGCGAGTATCGAAAAACTGTCCCGGCGAGTACCAAAAAAGGGTCGAATCTGTGTGAGTACCGAAAAATGGTAGAATGTGGGCGAGTACCGGAAAAATGTAGAATCCGTACGAGTATCGAAAAACAGTCCCGGCAAGTAACGAAAAAGGGTTGAATCTGTGTGAGTGCCGAAAAATGGTAGAATCCGAGCGAGTACCGGGAAAAGGTAGAATCCCTGGGAGTACCGAAAAAGTGTCCCGACGAGTATCGGAAAAGGGTCGAATCTGTGTGAGTACCGAAAAATGGTAGAATCCGGGAGATTATCGGGCAAAGGAAGAATCCCTACGAGTATCAAAAAAATGTTCCGGCGAGTACCAGAAAAGGTACAATCCGTGCGAGTATCGAAAAACTGTCCCGGCGAGTACCAAAAAAGGGTCGAATCTGTGTGAGTACCGAAAAATGGTAGAATGTGGGCGAGTACCGGAAAAATGTAGAATCCGTACGAGTATCGAAAAACAGTCCCGGCAAGTAACGAAAAAGGGTCGAATCTGTGTGAGTACCGAAAAATTGTAGAATCCGAGCGAGTACCGGGAAAAGGTAGAATCCCTATGAGTACCGAAAAAGTGTCCCGACGAGTATCGGAAAAGGGTCGAATCTGTGTGAGTACCGAAAAATGGTAGAATCCGGGAGATTACCGGGCAAAGGAAGAATCCATACGAGTATCGAAAAAATGTTCCGGCGAGTACCAGAAAAGGTACAATCCGTGCGAGTATCGAAAAACTGTCCCGGCGAGTACGGAAAAAGGGTCGAATCTGTGTGAGTACCGAAAAATGGTAGAATGTGGGCAAGTACCGCAAAAATGTAGAATCCGTACGATTATCGAAAAACTGTCCCGGCAGGTAACGAAAAAGGGTCGAATTTTTGTGAGTACCGAAAAATTGTAGAATCCGAGCGAGTACCGGGAAAAGGTAGAATCCCTATGAGTACCGAAAAACTGTCCCGGCGAGTATCGAAAAAGGGTCGAATCTGTGTGAGTACCGAAAAATGGTAGAATCCGGGCGATTACCGGGCAAAGGAAGATCCCTGTGAGTATCGAAAAAATGTTCCAGCGAGTACCAGAAAAGGTACAATCCGTGCGAGTATCGAAAAACTGTCCCGGCGAGTACCAAAAAAGGGTCGAATCTGTGTGAGTACCGAAAAATGGTAGAATGTGGGCAAGTACCGCAAAAATGTAGAATCCGTACGATTATCGAAAAACTGTCCCGGCAGGTAACGAAAAAGGGTCGAATTTTTGTGAGTACCGAAAAATTGTAGAATCCGAGCGAGTACCGGGAAAAGGTAGAATCCCTATGAGTACCGAAAAACTGTCCCGGCGAGTATCGAAAAAGGGTCGAATCTGTGTGAGTACCGAAAAATGGTAGAATTCGGGAGATTACCGGGCAAAGGAAGATCCCTGTGAATATCGAAAAAATGTTCCAGCGAGTACCAGAAAAGGTACATTCCGTGCGAGTATCGAAAAACTGTCCCGACGAGTACCATAAAAGGGTCGAATCTGTGTGAGTACGGAAAAATGGTAGAATGTGGGCGAGTACCGGAAAAATGTAGAATCCCTACGAGTATCGAAAAACTGTCCCGTCAAGTAACGAAAAAGGGTCGAATCTGTGTGAGTGACGAAAAATGGTAGAATCCGAGCGAGTACCGGGAAAAGGTAGAATCCCTGTGAGTACCGAAAAACTGTCCCGGCGAGTATCGGAAAAGAGTCGAATCTGTGTGAGTACCGAAAAATGGTAGAATCCGGGAGATTACCGGGCAAAGGAAGATCCCTGTGAGTATCGAAAAAATGTTCCAGCGAGTACCAGAAAAGGTACAATTCGTACGAGTATCGAAAAACTGTCCCGACGACTCCCGAAAAAGGGTCGAATCTGTGTGAGTACCGAAAAATGGTAGAATGTGGGCAAGTACCGCAAAAATGTAGAATCCGTACGATTATCGAAAAACTGTCCCTGCAGGTAACGAAAAAGGGTCGAATTTTTGTGAGTACCGAAAAATTGTAGAATCCGAGCGAGTACCGGGAAAAGGTAGAATCCCTATGAGTACCGAAAAACTGTCCCGGCGAGTATCGAAAAAGGGTCGAATCTGTGTGAGTACCGAAAAATGGTAGAATCCGGGCGATTACCGGGCAAAGGAAGAATCCATACGAGTATCGAAAAAATATTCCAGCGAGTACCAGAAAAGGTACAATCCGTGCGAGTTTCGAAAAACTGTCCCGGCGAGTCCCAAAAAAGGGTCGAATCTGTGTGAGTACCGAAAAATGGTAGAATGTGGGCAAGTACTGCAAAAATGTAGAATCCGTACGAGTATCGAAAAACTGTCCCGGCAAGTAACGAAAAAGGGTCGAATCTGTGTGAGTGACGAAAAATGGTAGAATCCGAGCGAGTACCAGGAAAAGGTAGAATCCCTGTGAGTACCAAAAAACTGTCCCGGCGAGTATCGGAAAATGGTCGAATCTGTGTGAGTACCGAAAAATGGTAGAATCCGGGAGATTACCGGGCAAAGGAAGATCCCTGTGAGTATCGAAAAAATGTTCCAGCGAGTACCAGAAAAGGTACAATTCGTGCGAGTATCGAAAAACTGTCCCGGCGACTCCCGAAAAAGGGTCGAATCTGTGTGAGTACCGAAAAATCGTAGAATGTGGGCGAGTACCGGAAAAATGTAGAATCCGTACGAGTATCGAAAAACTGTCCCGGCAAGTAACGAAAAGGGGTCGAATCTGTGTGAGTGATAAAATATTGGTAGAGTCCGAGCGAGTACCGGGAAAAGGTAGAATCCCTGTGAGTACGAAAAAACTGTCCCGGCGAGTATCGGAAAAGGGTTGAATCTGTGTGAGTACCGAAAAATGGTAGAATCCGGGAGATTACCGGGCAAAGGAAGATCCCTGTCAGTATCGAAAAAATGTTCCAGCGAGTACCAGAAAAGGTACAATTCGTGCGAGTATCGAAAAACTGTCCCCGCGAGTACCGAAAAAAGGTCGAATCTGTGTGAGTACCGAAAAATTGTAGAATGTGGGCGAGTACCGGAAAAATGTAGAATCCGTACGAGTATCGAAAAACTGTCCCGGCAAGTAACGAAGAAGGGTCGAATCTGTGTGAGTGCCGAAAAATGGTAGAATCCGAGCGAGTACCGGGAAAAGGTAGAGTCCCAGTGAGTACCGAAAAACTCTCCCGGCGAGTATCGGAAAAGGGTCGACTCTGTGTGAGTACCGAAAAATGGTAGAATCCGGGAGATTACCGGGCAAAGGAAGAATCCCCACGAGTATCGAAAAAATGTTCCGACGAGTACCAGAAAACGTACAATCCGTGCGAGTATTGAAAAACTGTCTCGGCGAGTACCGAAAAAGGGTCGAATCTGTGTGAGTACCGAACAATGGTGGAATGTGGGCAAGTACCTCAAAAATGTAGAATCCGTACGAGTATCGAAAAACTGTACCGGCAAGTGACGACAAAGGGTCGAATCTGTATGAGTACCGAAAATTGGTAGAACCCGAGCGAGTACCGGGAAAAGGTAGAATCCCTGCGAGTATCGAAAAACTGTCCAGGCGAGTATCGGAAAAGGGTCGAATCTGTGTGAGTACCGAAAAATGGTAATATCCGGGCGATTATCGGGCAAAGGAAGAATCCATACGACTATCGAAAAAATGTTCCGGCGAGTACCAGAAAAGGTACAATCCGTGCGAGTATCGAAAAATTGTCCCGGCGAGTACCGAAAAAGGGTCAAATCTGTGTGAGTACCGAAAAATGGTAGAATGTGGGCGAGTACCGGAAAAATGTAGAATCCGTACGAGTGTCGAAAAATAGTCCCGGCAAGTAACGAAAAAGGGTCGAATCTGTGTGAGTGCCAAAAAATGGTAGAATCCGGGAGATTACCGGGAAAAGGTAGATCCCTGTGAGTATCGAAAAAATGTTCCAGCGAGTACCAGAAAAGGTACAATTCGTGCGAGTATTGAAAAACTGTCCCGGCGAGTACCAAAAAAGGGTCGAATCTGTGTGAGTACCGAAAAATGGTAGAATGTGGGCGAGTACCGGAAAAATGTAGAATCCGTACGAGTATCGAAGAACTGTCCCGGCAAGTAACGAAAAAGGGTCGAATCTGTGTGAGTGCCGAAAAATGGTAGAATCCGAGCGAGTACCGGGAAAAGGTAGAGTCCCAGTGAGTACCGAAAAAATGTCCGGGCGAGTATCGGAAAAGGGTCGACTCTGTGTGAGTACCGAAAAATGGTAGAATCCGGGTGATTACCGGGCAAAGGAAGAATCCCTACGAGTATCGAATAAATGTTCCGACGAGTACCAGAAAAGGTACAATTCGTGCGAGTATCGAAAAGCTGTCCCGGCGACTCCCGAAAAAGGGTCGAATCTGTGTGAGTACCGAAAAATGGTAGAATCCGGGAGATTACCGGGCAAAGGAAGAATCCCTACGAGTATCGAAAAAATGTTCCGACGAGGACCAGAAAACGTACAATCCGTGCGAGTATCGAAAAACAGTCCCGGCAAGTAACGAAAAAGGGTCGATCTGTGTGAGTGCCGAAAAATGGTAGAATCCGAGCGAGTACTAGGAAAAGATAGAATCCCTTTGAGTACCGAAAAACTGTCCCGGCGAGTATCGGAAAAGGGTCGAATCTGTTTGTGTACCGAAAAATGGTAGAATCCGGGAGATTACCGGGCATAGGAAGAATCGCTACGAGTATCGAAAAAATGCTCCGACGAGTACCAGATAACGTACAAACCGTGCGAGTATCGAAAAACTGTCCCGGCGAGTACCGAAAAAGGGTCGAATCTGTGTGAGTACCGAAAAATGGTAGAATGTGGGCAAGTACCGGAAAAATGTAGAATCCGTACGAGTATCGAGAAACAGTCCCGGCAAGTAACGAAAAAGGGTCGAATCTGTGTGAGTGACGAAAAATGGTAGAATCCGAGCGAGTACCGGGAAAAGGTAGAATCCCTGTAAGTACCGAAAAACTGTCCCGGCGAGTATCGGAAAAGGGTCGAATCTGTGTGAGTACCGAAAAATGGTAGAATCCGGGAGATTACCGGGCAAAGGAAGATCCCTGCGAGTATCGAAAAAATGTTCCAGCGAGTACCAGAAAAGGTACAATTCGTGCGAGTATCGAAAAACTGTCCCGGCGACTCCCGAAAAAGGTTCGAATCTGTATGAGTACCGAAAAATGGAAGAATGTGGGCGAGAACCGGAAAAATGTAGAATCCGTACGAGTATCGAAAAACTGTCCCGGCAAGCAACGAAAAAGGGTCGAATCTGTGTGAGTGCCGAAAAATGGTAGAGTCCGAGCGAGTACCGGGAAAAGGTAGAATCCCTGTGAGTACCGAAAAATTGTCCCGGCGAGTATCGGAAAAGGGTCGAATCTGTGTGAGTACCGAAAAATGGTAGAATTCGGGAGATTACCGGGCAAAGGAAGATCCCTGTGAGTATCGAAAAAATGTTCCAGCGAGTACCAGAAAAGGTACATTCCGTGCGAGTATCGAAAAACTGTCCCGGCGAGTACCATAAAAGGGTCGAATTTGTGTGAGTACCGAAAAATGGTAGAATGTGGGCGAGTACCGAAAAAATGTAGAATCCGTACGAGTATCGAAAAACTGTCCCGGCAAGTAACGAAAAATGGTAGAATCCGAGCGAGTACCGGGAAAAGGTAGAATCCCTGTGAGTACCGAAAAATTGTCCCGGCGAGTATCGGAAAAGGGTCGAATCTGTGTGAGTACCGAAAAATGGTAGAATTCGAGAGATTACCGTGCAAAGGAAGATCCCTGTGAGTATCGAAAAAATGTTCCAGCGAGTACCAGAAAAGGTACATTCCGTGCGAGTATCGAAAAACTGTCCCGACGAGTACCAAAAAAGGGTCGAATCTGTGTGAGTACCGAAAAATGGTAGAATGTGGGCGAGTACCGGAAAAATGTAGAATCCGTACGAGTATCGAAGAACTGTCCCGGCAAGTAACGAAAAAGGGTCGAATCTGTGTGAGTGCCGAAAAATGGTAGAATCCGAGCGAGTACCGGGAAAAGGTAGAGTCCCAGTGAGTACCGAAAAAATGTCCGGGCGAGTATCGGAAAAGGGTCGAATCTGTTTGAGTACCGAAAAATGGTAGAATCCGGGAGATTACCGGGCATAGGAAGAATCCCTACGAGTATCGAAAAAATGTTCCGACGAGTACCAGAAAACGTACAATCCGTGCGAGTATCGACAAACTGTCCCGGCGAGTACCGAAAAAGGGTCGAATCTGTGTGAGTACCGAAAAATCGTAGAATGTGGGCGAGTACCGGAAAAATGTAGAATCCCTACGAGTATCGAAAAACTGTCCCGGCAAGTAACGAAAAAGGGTCGATCTGTGTGAGTGCCGAAAAATGGTAGAATCCGAGCGAGTACCGGGAAAAGGTAGAATCCCTGTGAGTACCGAAAATTTGTCCCGGCGAGTATCGGAAAATGGTCGAATCTGTTTGAGTACCGAAAAATGGTAGAATCCGGGAGATTACCGGGCAAAGGAAGAATCCCTACGAGTATCGAAAAAATGTTCCGACGAGTACCAGAAAACGTACAATCCGTGCGAGTATCGAAAAACTGTCCCGGCGACTCCCGAAAAAGGGTCGAATCTGTGTGAGTATCGAAAAATCGTGGAATGTGGGCGAGTACCGGAAAAATGTAGAATCCGCACGAGTATCGAAAAACTGTCCCGGCAAGTAACGAAAAGGGGTCGAATCTGTGTGAGTGACGAAAAATGGTAGAATCCGAGCGAGTACCGGGAAAAGGTAGAATCCCTGTAAGTACCGAAAAACTGTCCCGGCGAGTATCGGAAAAGGGTCGAATCTGTGTGAGTACCGAAAAATGGTAGAATCCGGGAGATTACCGGGCAAAGGAAGATCCCTGTGAGTATCGAAAAAATGTTCCAGCGAGTACCAGAAAAGGTACAATTCGTGCGAGTATCGAAAAACTGTCCCGGCGACTCCCGAAAAAGGTTCGAATCTGTCTGAGTACCGAAAAATGGAAGAATGTGGGCGAGTACCGGAAAAATGTAGAATCCGTACGAGTATCGAAAAACTGTCCCGGCAAGTAACGAAAAATGGTAGAATCCGAGCGAGTACCGGGAAAAGGTAGAATCCCTGTGAGTATCGAAAAACTGTCCCAGCATGTATCGGAAAAGGGTTGAATCTGTGTGAGTACCGAAAAATGGTAGAATCCGGGAGATTACCCGGCAAAGAAAGATCCCTCTGAGTATCGAAAAAATGTTCCGGCGAGTACCAAAAAAGATACAATCCGTGCGAGTATCGAAAAACTGTCCCGACGAGTACCAAAAAAGGGTCGAATCTGTGTGAGCACCGAAAAATGGTAAAATGTGGGCGACTACCGGAAAAATGTAGAATCCGTACGAGTATCGAAAAACAGTCCCGGCAAGTAACGAAAAAGGGTCGATTTGTGTGAGTGCCGAAAAATGGTAGAATCCGAGCGAGTACCGGGAAAAGGTAGAATCCCTGTGAGTACCGAAAAACTGTCCCGGCGAGTATCGGAAAAGGGTCGAATCTGTTTGAGTACCGAAAAATGGTAGAATCCGGGAGATTACCGGGCAAAGGAAGAATCCCTACGAGTATCGAAAAAATGTTCCGACTAGTACCAGAAAACGTACAATCCGTGCGAGTATCGAACAACTGTCCCGGCGAGTACCGAAAAAGGGTCGAATCTGTGTGAGTACCGAAAAATAGTAGAATTCGGGCGACTACCGGTAAAAGGTAGAATACCTGCGAGTATCGAAAAACTTTCCCGGTGAGTACTGGAAAAGGGTCGAATCTATGTGAGTACCGAAAAATGGTAGAATCCGGGAGATTACCGGGCAAAGGAAGAATCCCTACGAGTATCGAAAAAATGTTCCGACGAGTACCAGAAAACGTACAATCCGTGCGAGTATCGAAAAACTGTCCCGACGAGTACCGAAAAAGGGTCGAATCAGTGTGAGTACCGAAAAATCGTAGAATGTGGGCAAGTACCGGAAAAATGTAGAATCCCTACGAGTATCGAAAAACTGTCCCGGCAAGTAACGAAAAAGGGTCGAATCTGTGTGAGTGACGAAAAATGGTAGAATCCGAGCGAGTACCGGGAAAAGGTAGAATCCCTGTGAGTACCGAAAAACTGTCCCGGCGAGTATCGGAAAAGGGTCGAATCTGTTTGAGTACCGAAAAATGGTAGAATCCGGGAGATTACCGAGCAAAGGAAGAATCCCTACGAGTATCGAAAAAATGTTCCGACGAGTACCAGAAAACGTACAATCTGTGCGAGTATCGAAAAACTGTCCCGGCGAGTACCGAAAAAGGGTCGAATCTATGTGAGTACCGAAAAATGGTAGAATGTGGGCAAGTACCGCAAAAATGTAGAATCCGTACGAGTATCTAAAAACTGTCCCGGCAAGTAACGAAAAAGGGTCGAATCTGTGTGAGTGACGAAAAATGGTAGAATCCGAGCGAGTACCGGGAAAAGGTAGAATCCCTGTGAGTACCGAAAAATTGTCCCGGCGAGTATCGGAAAAGGGTCGAATCTGTGTGAGTACCGAAAAATGGTAGAATTCGGGAGATTACCGGGCAAAGGAAGATCCCTGTGAGTATCGAAAAAATGTTCCAGCGAGTACCAGAAAAGGTACATTCCGTGCGAGTATCGAAAAACTGTCCCGGCGAGTACCATAAAAGGGTCGAATCTGTGTGAGTACCGAAAAATGGTAGAATGTGGGCGAGTACCGCAAAAATGTAGAATCCCTACGAGTATCGAAAAACAGTCTCGGCAAGTAACGAAAAAGGGTCGAATCTGTGTGAGTACCGAAAAATGGTACAATCCGAGCGAGTACCGGGAAAAGGTAGAATACCTGCGAGTATCGAAAAACTGTCCCGGCCAGTACCGGAAAAGGGTGAAATCTGTGTGAGTACCAAAAAAGGGTAGAATCCGAGCGATTACCGGGCAAAGGAAGAATCCCTACGAGTATCGAAAAAATGTTCCGGCGAGTACCAGAAAATGTACAATCCGTGCGAGTATCGAAAAACTGTCCCGGCGAGGACCGATAAAGGGTCGAATCTTTGTGAGCACCGAAAAATGGTAAAATGTGGGCGACTACCGGAAAAATGTAGAATCCGTACGAGTACCGAAAAACTGTCTCGGCAAGCAACGAAAAAGGGTCGAATCTGTGTGAGTGCCGAAAAATGGTAGAGTCCGAGCGAGTACCGGGAAAAGGTAGAATCCCTGTGAGTACCGAAAAACTGTCCCGGCGAGTATCGGAAAAGGGTCGAATCTGTTTGAGTACCGAAAAATGGTAGAATCCGGGAGATTACCGGGCAAAGGAAGAATCCCTACGAGTATCGAAAAAATGTTCCGACGAGTACCAGAAAACGTACAATCCGTGCGAGTATCGAACAACTGTCCCGGCGAGTACCGAAAAAGGGTCGAATCTGTGTGAGTACCGAAAAATAGTAGAATTCGGGCGACTACCGGTAAAAGGTAGAATACCTGCGAGTATCGAAAAACTTTCCCGGTGAGTACTGGAAAAGGGTCGAATCTATGTGAGTACCGAAAAATGGTAGAATCCGGGAGATTACCGGGCAAAGGAAGAATCCCTACGAGTATCGAAAAAATGTTCCGACGAGTACCAGAAAACGTACAATCCGTGCGAGTATCGAAAAACTGTCCCGACGAGTACCGAAAAAGGGTCGAATCAGTGTGAGTACCGAAAAATCGTAGAATGTGGGCAAGTACCGGAAAAATGTAGAATCCCTACGAGTATCGAAAAACTGTCCCGGCAAGTAACGAAAAAGGGTCGAATCTGTGTGAGTGACGAAAAATGGTAGAATCCGAGCGAGTACCGGGAAAAGGTAGAATCCCTGTGAGTACCGAAAAACTGTCCCGGCGAGTATCGGAAAAGGGTCGAATCTGTTTGAGTACCGAAAAATGGTAGAATCCGGGAGATTACCGAGCAAAGGAAGAATCCCTACGAGTATCGAAAAAATGTTCCGGCGAGTACCAGAAAATGTACAATCCGTGCGAGTATCGAAAAACTGTCCCGGCGAGGACCGATAAAGGGTCGAATCTTTGTGAGCACCGAAAAATGGTAAAATGTGGGCGACTACCGGAAAAATGTAGAATCCGTACGAGTACCGAAAAACTGTCTCGGCAAGCAACGAAAAAGGGTCGAATCTGTGTGAGTACCGAAAAATGGTAGAATTCGGGAGATTACCGGGCAAAGGAAGATCCCTGTGAGTATCGAAAAAATGTTCCAGCGAGTACCAGAAAAGGTACATTCCGTGCGAGTATCGAAAAACTGTCCCGGCGAGTACCATAAAAGGGGCGAATCTGTGTGAGTACCGAAAAATGGTAGAATGTGGGCGAGTACCGGAAAAATGTAGAATCCGTACGAGTATCGAAAAACTGTCCCGGCAAGTAACGAAAAATGGTAGAATCCGAGCGAGTACCGGGAAAAGGTAGAATCCTTGTGAGTATCGAAAAACTGTCCCAGCGAGTATCGGAAAAGGGTCGAATCTGTGTGAGTACCGAAAAATGGTAGAATTCGGGAGATTACCGGGCAAAGGAAGATCCCTGTGAGTATCGAAAAAATGTTCCAGCGAGTACCAGAAAAGGTACATTCCGTGCGAGTATCGAAAAACTGTCCCGGCGAGTACCATAAAAGGGGCGAATCTGTGTGAGTACCGAAAAATGGTAGAATGTGGGCGAGTACCGGAAAAATGTAGAATCCGTACGAGTATCGAAAAACTGTCCCGGCAAGTAACGAAAAATGGTAGAATCCGAGCGAGTACCGGGAAAAGGTAGAATCCTTGTGAGTATCGAAAAACTGTCCCAGCGAGTATCGGAAAAGGGTCGAATCTGTGTGAGTACCGAAAAATGGTAGAATCCGGGGGATTACCCGGCCAAGGAAGATCCCTCTGAGTATCGAGAAAATGTTCCAGCGAGTACCAAAAAAGATACAATCCGTGCGAGTATCGAAAAACTGTCTCGACGAGTACCAAAAAAGGGTCGAATCTGTGTGAGCACCGAAAAATGGTAAAATGTGGGCGACTACCGGAAAAATGTAGAATCCGTACGAGTATCGAAAAACAGTCCCGGCAAGTAACGAAAAAGTGTCGAATCTGTGTGAGTGACGAAAAATGGTAGAATCCGAGCGAGTACCGGGAAAAGGTAGAATCGCTGTGAGTACCGAAAAACTGTCCCGGCGAGTATCGGAAAAGGGTCGAATCTGTGTGAGTACCGAAAAATGGTAGAATCCGGGAGATTATCGGGCAAAGGAAGATCCCTGTGAGTATCGAAAAAATGTTCCAGCGAGTACCAGAAAAGGTACAATTCGTGCGAGTACCGAAAAACTGTCCCGGCAACTCCCGAAAAAGGGTCGAATCTGTGTGAGTACCGAAAAATCGTAGAATGTGGGCGAGTACCGGAAAAATGCAGAATCCGTACGAGTATCGAAAAACTGTCCCGGCAAGTAACGAAAAGGGGTCGAATCTGTGTGAGTGCCGAAAAATGGAAGAGTCCGAGCGAGTACCGGGAAAAGGTAGAATCCCCGTGAGTACCGAAAAACTGTCCCGGCGAGTATCGGAAAAGGGTCGAATCTGTGTGAGTACCGAAAAATGGTAGAATCCGGGAGATTACCGGGCAAAGGAAGAACCCTGTGAGTATCGAAAAAATGTTCCAGCGAGTACCAGAAAAGGTACAATTCGTGCGAGTATCGAAAAACTGTCCCGGCGAGTACCATAAAAGGGTCGAATCTGTGTGAGTACGGAAAAATGGTAGAATGTGGGCGAGTACCGGAAAAATGTAGAATCTGTACGAGTATCGAAAAACTGTCCCGGCGAGTACCAAAAAAGGGTCGAATCTGTGTGAGTACCGAAAAATGGT
Source organism: Vitis vinifera (assembly GCF_030704535.1). NCBI lineage: Eukaryota > Viridiplantae > Streptophyta > Magnoliopsida > Vitales > Vitaceae > Vitis > Vitis vinifera. The sequence goes on from NC_081817.1 coordinate 11,761,013, forward strand.
AGAATCCGGGAGATTACCGGGCAAAGGAAGAATCCCTACGAGTATCGAAAAAATGTTCCGACGAGGGCCAGAAAACGTACAATCCGTGCGAGTATCGAAAAACAGTCCCGGCAAGTAACGAAAAAGGGTCGATCTGTGTGAGTGCCGAAAAATGGTAGAATCCGAGCGAGTACCGGGAAAAGGTAGAATCCCTGTGAGTATCGAAAAACTGTCCCAGCGAGTATCGGAAAAGGGTCGAATCTGTGTGAGTACCGAAAAATGGTAGAATCCGGGAGATTACCCGGCAAAGGAAGATCCCTCTGAGTATCGAAAAAATGTTCCAGCGAGTACCAGAAAAGATACAATCCGTGCGAGTATCGAAAAACTGTCCCGACGAGTACCAAAAAAGGGTCGAATCTGTGTGAGTACCGAAAAATGGTAAAATGTGGGCGACTACCGGAAAAATGTAGAATCCGTACGAGTATCGAAAAATAGTCCCGGCAAGTAACGAAAAAAAGTCGATCTGTGTGAGTGCCGAAAAATGGTAGAATCCGAGCGAGTACCGGGAAAAGGTAGAATGCCTGTGACTACCGAAAAACTGTCCCGGCGAGTATCGGAAAAGGGTCGAATCTGTTTGAGTACCGAAAAATGGTAGAATTCGGGAGATTACCGGGCAAAGGAAGAATCCCTACGAGTATCGAAAAAATGTTCTGACGAGTACAAGAAAACGTACAATCCGTGCGAGTATCGAAAAACTATCCCGACGAGTACCAAAAAAGGGTCGAATTTGTGTGAGTACCGAAAAATAGTAGAATGTGGGCGAGTACCGGAAAAATGTAGAATCCGTACGAGTATCGAAAAACAGTCCCGGCAAGTAACGAAAAAGGGTCGAATCTTTGTGAGTGCCGAAAAATGGTAGAATCCGAGCGAGTACCGGGAAAAGGTAGAGTCCCTGTGAGTACCGAAAAACTGTCCCGGCGAGTATCAGAAAAGGGTCGAATCTGTGTGAGTACCGAAAAATGGTAGAATCCGAGAGATTACCGGGCAAAGGAAGAATCCCTACGAGTATCGAAAAAATGTTCCGACGAGTACCAGAAAACGTACAATCCGTGCGAGTATCGAAAACTGTCCCGGCGAGTACCGAAAAAGGGTCGAATCTGTGTGAGTACTGAAAAATGGTGGAATGTGGGCAAGTACCGCAAAAATGTAGAATCCGTACAAGTATCGAAAAACTGTCCTGGAAGGTAACGAAAAAGGGTCGAATCTTTGTGAGTACCGAAAAATTGTAGAATCCGAGCGAGTACCGGCAAAAGGTAGAATCCCTGTGAGTACCGAAAAACTGTCCCGGCGAGTATCGAAAAAGGGTCGAATCTGTGTGAGTACCGAAAAAAGGTAGAATTCGGGAGATTTCCGGGCAAAGGAAGATCCCTGTGAGTATCGAAAAAATGTTCCAGCGAATACCAGAAAAGGTACATTCCATGCGAGTAGCGAAAAATTGTCCCGGCGAGTACCATAAAAGGGTCGAATCTGTGTGAGTACGGAAAAATGGTAGAATGTGGGCGAGTACCGGAAAAATGTAGAATCTGTACGAGTATCGAAAAACTGTCCCGACAAGTAACGAAAAAGGGTCGAATCTGTGTGAGTGCCGAAAAATGGCAGAATCCGAGCGAGTATCGGGAAAAGGTAGAATCCCTGTGATTACCGAAAAACTGTCCCGACGAGTATCGGAAAAGGGTCGAATCTGTGTGAGTACCGAAAAATGGTAGAATCCGGGAGATTTCCGGGCAAAGGAAGATCCCTGTGAGTATCGAAAAAATGTTCCAGCGAGTACCAGAAAAGGTAGAATCTGTGTGAGTACCGAAAAATGGTAGAATGTGGGCGAGTACCGCAAAAATGCAGAATCCGTACGAGTATCGAAAAACTGTCCCGGCGAGTACCGAAAAAGGGTCGAATCTGTGTGAGTACCGAAAAATGGTAGAATGTGGGCGAGTACCGGAAAAATATAGAATCCGTACGAGTATCGAAAATATGTCCCGGCAAGTACCGAAAAAGGGTCGAATGAGTTTGAATGTCGAAAAATAGTAGAATCCGGGCGAGTACCGGGAATAGGTAGAATACCTGCGAGTATCGAAATACTGTCCCGGCGAGTACCGGAAAAGGGTCCATTCTGTGTGCGTACCGAAAAATGGTAGAATCCGAGCGATTACCGGGAAAAGGAAGAATCCTTGTGAGTATCGAAAAAATGTTCCGACGAGTACCAGAAAAGGTACAATCCGTGCGAGTATCGAAAAACTGTCCCGGCGAGTACCAAAAAAGGGACGAATCTTTGTGAGTACCGAAAAATGGTAGAATGTGGGCGAGTACCGGAAAAATGTAGAATCCGTACGAGTATCGAAAATATGTCCTGGCAAGTACCGGAAAAGGGTCGAATCAGTTTGAATACTGAAAAATAGTAGAATCCGGGCGAGTACCGGGAAAAGGTAGAATCCCTGCGAGAATCGAAAAACTGTCCCGGCGAGTATCGGAAAAGGGTCGAATCTGTGTGAGTATCGAAAAACTGTCCCGGCGAGTACCGAAAAAGGGTCGAATCAGTTTGAATGTCGAAAAATAGTAGAATCCGGGCGAGTACCGGGAATAGGTAGAATACCTGCGAGTATCGAAATACTGTCCCGGCGAGTACCGGAAAAGGGTCCATTCTGTGTGCGTACCGAAAAATGGTAGAATCCGAGCGATTACCGGGAAAAGGAAGAATCATTGTGAGTATCGAAAAAATGTTCCGACGAGTACCAGAAAAGGTACAATCCGTGCGAGTATCGAAAAACTGTCCCGGCGAGTACCAAAAAAGGGACGAATCTTTGTGAGTACCGAAAAATGGTAGAATGTGGGCGAGTACCGGAAAAATGTAGAATCCGTACGAGTATCGAAAATATGTCCTGGCAAGTACCGGAAAAGGGTCGAATCAGTTTGAATACCGAAAAATAGTAGAATCCAGGCGAGTACCGGGAAAAGGTAGAATCCCTGCGAGAATCGAAAAACTGTCCCGGCGAGTATCGGAAAAGGGTCGAATCTGTGTGAGTATCAAAAAACTGTCCCGGCGAGTACCGAAAAAGGGTCGAATCTGTGTGAGTACCGAAAAATGGTAGAATGTGGGCGAGTACCGGAAAAATGTAGAATCCGTACGAGTATCGAAAATATGTCCCGGAAAGTACCGAAAAAGGGTCGAATCAGTTTGAATACCGAAAAATAGAAGAATCCGGGCGAGTACCGGGAATAGGTAGAATACCTGCGAGTATCGAAATACTGTCCCGGCGAGTACCGGAAAAGCGTCCAATCTGTGTGCGTACCGAAAAATGGTAGAATCCGAGCGATTACCGGGAAAAGGAAGAATCCTTGTGAGTATCGAAAAAATGTTCCGGCGAGTACCAGAAAAGGTACAATCCGTGCGAGTATCGAAAAACTGTCCCGGCGAGTACCGATAAAGGGTCGAATCTGTGTGAGTACCGAAAAATGGTAGAATGTGGGCGAGTAACGCAAAAATGTAGAATCCGTATGAGTATCGAAAAACTGTCCCGGCAAGTAACGAAAAATGGTCGAATCTGTGTGAGTACCGAAAAATGGTAGAATCGGAGCGAGTACCGAGAAAAGGTAGAATCCCTGTGACTACCGAAAAACTGTCCCGGTGAGTACCAAAAAAGGGTCAAATCTGTGTCAGTACCGCAAAAATGTAGAATCCGTACAAGTATCGAAAAACTGTCCTGGCAAGTAACGGAAAAGGGTCGAATGTGTGTGAGTATCGAAAAATGGTAGAATCCGAGCGAGTACAGGGAAAAGGTAGAATCCCTGTGAGCACCGAAAAACTGTCCCGACGAGTATCGGAAAAGGGTCGAATCTATGTGAGTGTCGAAAAATGGTAGAATCCGGGTAATTATCGGGCAAAGGAAGATCCCTATGAGTATCGAAAAAATGTTCTAGCGAGTTCCAGAAAAGGTACAATCCAAGCGAGTATCGAAAAACTGTCCCGGCGAGTAACGGAAAAGGGTCAAATCTGTGTGAGTACCGAAAAATGGTAGAATCCGGGCGATTACTGGGCAAAGGAAGAATCCCTATGAGTATCGAAAAAATGTTCCAGCACGTACCGAAAAAGGTACAATCCGTGCGAGTATGAAAAAACTGTCCCGGCGAGTACAAAAAAAGGGGCGACTACCGGTAAAAGGTAGAATACCTGCGAGTATCGAAAAACTGTCCCGGCGAGTACTGGAAAAGGGTCGAATCTGTGTGAGTACCGAAAAATGGTAGAATTCGGGCGATTACCGGGAAAAGGAAGAATCCTTGTGACTATCGAAAATTTGTTCGGGCGAGTACCAGAAAAGGTACAATTCGTGCGAGTATCGAAAAACTGTCACGGCGAGTACCGAAAAAGGGTCGAATCTGTGTGAGTACCGAAAAATAGTAGAATTCGGGCGACTACCGGTAAAAGGTAGAATACCTGCGAGTATCGAAAAACTTTCCCGGTGAGTACTGGAAAATGGTCGAATCTATGTGAGTACCGAAAAATGGTAGAATTCGGGCGATTGCCGGGAAAAGGAAGAATCCTTGTGAGTATCGAAAATTTGTTCGGGCGAGTACCAGAAAAGGTACAATCCGTGCGAGTATCGAAAAACTGTCCCGGCGAGTACCGAAAAAGGGTCGAATCTGTGTGAGTACCGAAAAATGGTAGAATTCGGGCGATTACCGGGCAAAGGAAGAATCCCTACGAGTATCGAAAAAATGTTCCGGCGAGCACCAGAAAAGGTACATTCCGTGCGAGTATCGAAAAACTGTCCCGGCGAGTACCGAAAAAGGGTCGAATCTGTGTGAGTACCGAAAAATAGTAGAATTCGGGCGACTACCGGTAAAAGGTAGAATACCTGCGAGTATCGAAAAACTGTCCCGGCGAGTACTGGAAAAGGGTCGAATCTGTGTGAGTACCGAAAAATGGTAGAATTCGGGCGATTATCGGGAAAAGGAAGAGTCCTTGTGAGTATCGAAAATTTGTTCGGGCGAGTACCAGAAAAGGTACAATCCGTGCGAGTATCGAAAAACTGTCCCGGCGAGTACCGAAAAAGGGTCGAATCTGTGTGAGTACCGAAAAATAGTAGAATTCGGGCGACTACCGGTAAAAGGTAGAATACCTGCGAGTATCGAAAAACTGTCCCGGCGAGTACTGGAAAAGGGTCGAATCTGTGTGAGTACCGAAAAATGGTAGAATTCGGGCGATTACCGGGAAAAGGAAGAATCCTTGTGAGTATCGAAAATTTGTTCGGGCGAGTACCAGAAAAGGTACAATCCGTGCGAGTATCGAAAAACTGTCCCGGCGAGTACCGAAAAAGGGTCGAATCTGTGTGAGTACCGAAAAATAGTAGAATTCGGGCGACTACCGGTAAAAGGTAGAATACCTGCGAGTATCGAAAAACTGTCCCGGCGAGTACTGGAAAAGGGTCGAATCTGTGTGAGTACCGAAAAATGGTAGAATTCGGGCGATTACCGGGAAAAGGAAGAGTCCTTGTGAGTATCGAAAATTTGTTCGGGCGACTACCGGTAAAAGGTACAATCCGTGCGAGTATCGAAAAACTGTCCCGGCGAGTATTGGAAAAGGGTCGAATCTATGTGAGTACCGAAAAATAGTAGAATTCGGGCGACTACCGGTGAAAGGTAGAATACCTGCGAGTATCGAAAAAATGTCCCGGCGAGTACTGGAAAAGGGTCGAATCTGTGTGAGTACCGAAAAATGGTAGAATTCGGGCGATTACCGGGAAAAGGAAGAATCCTTGTGAGTATTGAAAATATGTTCCGGCGAGTACCAGAAAAGGTACATTCCGTGCGAGTATCGAAAAACTGTCCCGGCGAGTACCGAAAAAGGGTCGAATTTGTGTGAGTACCGAAAAATGGTAGAATGTTGGCGAGTACCGCAAAAATGTAGAATCCGTACGAGTATCGAAAAACTGTCCCGGCAAGTACCGAAAAAAGGTCGAATCTGTGTGAGTACCGAAAAATAGTAGAATTCGGGCGACTACCGGTAAAAGGTAAATACCTGCGAGTATCGAAAAACTGTCCCGGCGAGTACTGGAAAAGGGTCGAATCTGTGTGAGTACCGAAAAATGGTAGAATTCGGGAGATTACCGGGAAAAGGAAGAATCCTTGTGAGTATCGAAAAAATGTTCCGACGAGTACCAAAAAAAGGTACAATCCATGCGAGTATCGAAAAACTGTCCCGGCGAGTACCGAAAAAGGGTCGAATCTTTGTGAGTACCGAAAAATAGTAGAATTCGGGCGACTACCGGTAAAAGGTAGAATGCCTGCGAGTATCGAAAAACTGTCCCGGCGAGTACGGGAAAAGGGTCGAATCTGTGTGAGTACCGAAAAATGGTAGAATTCGGGCGATTACCGGGCAAAGGAAGAATCCCTACGAGCATCGAAAAAATGTTCCGGCGAGCACCAGAAAAGGTACAATTCGTGCGAGTATCGAAAAACTGTCCCGACGAGTACCGAAAAAGGGTCGAATCTGTGTGAGTACCGAAAAATTGTAGAATGTGGGCGAGTACCACAAAAATGTATAATCCGTACGAGTATCGAAAAACTGTCCCGGCAAGTAACGAAAAAGGGTCGAATCTGTGTGAGTACCGAAAAATGGTAGAATCCGAGCGAGTACCGGGAAAAGGTAGAATACCTGCGAGTATCGAAAAACTGTCCCGGCGAATACTGGAAAAGGGTCGAATCTGTGTGAGTACCGAAAAATGGTAGAATTCGGGCGATTACGGGGAAAAGGAAGAATCCTTGTGAGTATCAAAAATTTGTTCGGGCGAGTACCAGAAAAGGTACAATCCGTGCGAGTATCGAAAAACTTTCCCGGCGAGTACCGAAAAAGGGTCGAATCTGTGTGAGTACCGAAGAATAGTAGAATTCGGGCGACTACCGGTAAAAGGTAGAATACCTGCGAGTATCGAAAAACAGTCCCGGCGAGTACTGGAAAAGGGTCGAATCTGTGTGAGTACCGAAAAATGGTAGAATTCGGGCGATTACCGGGAAAAGGAAGAATCCTTGTGAGTACCGAAAAAATGTTCCGACGAGTACCAGAAAAGGTACAATCCGTGCGAGTATCGAAAAACTGTCCCGGCGAGTACCGAAAAAGGGTCGAATCTGTGTGAGTACCGAAAAATAGTAGAATTCGGGCGACTACCGGTAAAAGGTAGAATACCTGCGAGTATCGAAAAACTGTCCCGGCGAGTACTGGAAAAGGGTCGAATCTGTGTGAGTACCGAAAAATGGTAGAATTCGGGCGATTACCGGGAAAATGAAGAGTCCTTGTGAGTATCGAAAATTTGTTCGGGCGACTACCGGTAAAAGGTACAATCCGTGCGAGTATCGAAAAACTGTCCCGGCGAGTATTGGAAAAGGGTCGAATCTATGTGAGTACCGAAAAATTGTAGAATTCGGGCGACTACCGGTAAAAGGTAGAATACCTGCGAGTATCAAAAAAATGTCCCGGCGAGTACCGGAAAAGGGTCGAATCTGTGTGAGTACCGAAAAATGGTAGAATTCGGGCGATTACCGGGCAAAGGAAGAATCCCTACGAGTATCGAAAAAATGTTCCGGCGAGCACCAGAAAAGGTACATTCCGTGCGAGTATCGAAAAACTGTCCCGGCGAGTACCGAAAAAGGGTCGAATCTGTGTGAGTACCGAAAAATAGTAGAATTCGGGCGACTACCGGTAAAAGGTAGAATACCTGCGAGTATCGAAAAACTGTCCCGGCGAGTACCGGAAAAGGGTCGAATCTGTGTGAGTACCAAAAAATGGTAGAATTCGGGCGATTACCGGGCAAAGGAAGAATCCCTACGAGTATCGAAAAAATGTTCCGGCGAGCACCAGAAAAGGTACATTCCGTGCGAGTATCGAAAAACTGTCCCGGCGAGTACCGGAAAAGGGTCGAATCTGTGTGAGTACCGAAAAATGGTAGAATTCGGGCGATTACCGGGAAAAGGAAGAATCCTTGTGAGTACCGAAAAAATGTTCCGACGAGTACCAGAAAAGGTACAATCCGTGCGAGTATCGAAAAACTGTCCCGGCGAGTACCGAAAAAGGATCGAATCTGTGTGAGTATCGAAAAATAGTAGAATTCGGGCGACTACCGGTAAAAGGTAGAATACCTGCGAGTATCGAAAAACTGTCCCGGCTAGTAACGAAAAACGGTCGAATCTGTGTGAGTACAGAAAAATGGTAGAATACCTGCGAGTATCGAAAAACTGTCCCGGGGAGTATTGGAAAAGGGTCGAATCTGTGTGAGTACCGAAAAATTGTAGAATTCGGGCGATTACCGGGCAAAGGAAGAATCCCTACGAGTATCGAAAAAATGTTCCGGCGAGCACCAGAAAAGGTACATTCCGTGCGAGTATCGAAAAACTGTCCCGGCGAGTACCGAAAAAGGGTCGAATTTGTGTGAGTACCAAAAAATAGTAGATTTCGGGCGACTACCGGTAAAAGGTAGAATACCTGCGAGTATCGAAAAACTGTCCCGGCGAGTACTGGAAAATGGTCGAATCTGTGTGAGTACCGAAAAATGGTAGAATTCGGGCGATTACCGGGAAAAGGAAGAATCCTTGTGAGTATCGAAAAAATGTTCCGACGAGTACCAGAAAAGGTACAATCCGTGCGAGTATCGAAAAACTGTCCAGCCGAGTACCGAAAAAGGGTCGAATCTGTGTGACTACCGAAAAGTAGTAGAATTCGGGCGACTACCGGTAAAAGGTAGAATACCTGCGAGTATCGAAAAACTGTCCCGGCGAGTACTGGAAAAGGGTCGAATCTGTGTGAGTACCGAAAAATGGTAGAATTCGGGCGATTACCGGGAAAAGGAAGAGTCCTTGTGAGTATCGAAAATTTGTTCGGGCGAGTACCAGAAAAGGTACAATCCGTGCGAGTATCGAAAAACTGTCCCGGCGAGTACCGAAAAAGGGTCGAATCTGTGTGAGTACCGAAAAATGGTAGAATGTGGGCGAGTACCGCAAAAATGTAGAATCCGTACGAGTATCGAAAAACTGTCCCGGCAAGTAACGAAAAACGGTCGAATCTGTGTGAGTACAGAAAAATGGTAGAATACCTGCGAGTATCGAAAAACTGTCCCGGCGAGTACTGGAAAAGGGTCGAATCTGTGTGAGTACCGAAAAATGGTAGAATTCGGGCGATTACCGGGCAAAGGAAGAATCCTTGTGAGTATCGAAAATTTGTTCGGGCGAGTACCAGAAAAGGTACAATCCGTGCGAGTATCGAAAAACTGTCCCAGCGAGTACCGAAAAAAGGTCGAATCTGTGTGAGTACCGAAAAATAGTAGAATTCGGACGACTACCGGTAAAAGGTAGAATACCTGCGAGTATCGAAAAACTGTCCCGGCGAGTACTGGAAAATGGTCGAATCTGTGTGAGTACAGAAAAATGGTAGAATACCTGCGAGTATCGAAAAACTGTCCCGGCGAGTACTGGAAAAGGGTCGAATCTGTGTGAGTACCGAAAAATGGTAGAATTCGGGCGATTACCGGGCAAAGGAGGAATCCTTGTGAGTATCGAAAATTTGTTCGGGCGAGTACCAGAAAAGGTACAATCCGTGCGAGTATCGAAAAACTGTCCCGGCGAGTACCGAAAAAGGGTCGAATCTGTGTGAGTACCGAAAAATAGTAGAATTCGGGCGATTACCGGGCAAAGGAAGAATCCTCGTGAGTATCGAAAATTTGTTCGGGCGAGCACCAGAAAAGGTACATTCCATGCGAGTATCGAAAAACTGTCCCGGCGAGTACCGAAAAAGGGTCGAATCTCTGTGAGTACCGAAAAATAGTAGAATTCGGGCGACTACCGGTAAAAGGTAGAATACCTGCGAGTGTCGAAAAACTGTCCCGGCGAGTACTGGAAAAGGGTCGAATTTGTGTGAGTACCGAAAAATGGTAGAATTCGGGCGATTACCGGGAAAAGGAAGAATCCTTGTGAGTATCAAAAATTTGTTCGGGCGAGTACCAGAAAAGGTACAATCCGTACGAGTATCGAAAAACTGTCCCAGCGAGTACCGAAAAAAGGTCGAATCTGTGTGAGTACCGAAAAATAGTAGAATTCGGACGACTACCGGTAAAAGGTAGAATACCTGCGAGTATCGAAAAACTGTCCCGGTGAGTACTGGAAAAGGGTCGAATCTGTGTGAGTACCGAAAAATGGTAGAACTCGGGCGATTACCGGGCAAGGGAAGAATCCCTACGAGTATCGAAAAAATGTTCCGGCGAGCACCAGAAAAGGTACATTCCGTGCGAGTATCGAAAAACTGTCCCGGCGAGTACCGAAAAAGGGTCGAATCTGTGTGAGTACCGAAAAATGGTAGAATCCGAGCGAGTACAGGGAAAAGGTAGAATCCCTGTGAGCACTGAAAAACTGTCCCGACGAGTATTGGGCAAAGGAAGATCCCTATGAGTATCGAAAAAATGTTCTAGCGAGTTCCAGAAAAGGTACAATCCAAGCGAGTATCGAAAAACTGTCCCGGCGAGTATCGGAAAAGGGTCAAATCTGTGTGAGTACCGAAAAATGGTAGAATCCGGGCGATTACTGGGCAAAGGAAGAATCCCTATGAGTATCGAAAAAATGTTCCAGCACGTACCGAAAAAGGTACAATCCGTGCGAGTATGAAAAAACTGTCCCGGCGAGTACAAAAAAAGGGGCGACTACCGGTAAAAGGTAGAATACCAGCGAGTATCGAAAAACTGTCCCGGCGAGTACTGGAAAAGGGTCGAATCTGTGTGAGTACCGAAAAATGGTAGAATTCGGGCGATTACCGGGAAAAGGAGGAATCCTTGTGAGTATCGAAAATTTGTTCGGGCGAGTACCAGAAAAGGTACAATCCGTGCGAGTATCGAAAAACTGTCCCGGCGAGTACCGAAAAAGGGTCGAATCTGTGTGAGTACCGAAAAATAGTAGAATTCGGGCGATTACCGGGCAAAGGAAGAATCCTCGTGAGTATCAAAAATTTGTTCGGGCGAGTACCAGAAAAGGTACAATCCGTGCGAGTATCGAAAAACTGTCCCAGCGAGTACCGAAAAAAGGTCGAATCTGTGTGAGTACCGAAAAATAGTAGAATTCGGGCGACTACCGGTAAAAGGTAGAATACCTGCGAGTATCGAAAAACTGTCCCGGCGAGTACAAAAAAAGGGGCGACTACCGGTAAAAGGTAGAATACCAGCGAGTATCGAAAAACTGTCCCGGCGAGTACTGGAAAAGGGTCGAATCTGTGTGAGTACCGAAAAATGGTAGAATTCGGGCGATTACCGGGAAAAGGAGGAATCCTTGTGAGTATCGAAAATTTGTTCGGGCGAGTACCAGAAAAGGTACAATCCGTGCGAGTATCGAAAAACTGTCCCGGCGAGTACCGAAAAAGGGTCGAATCTGTGTGAGTACCGAAAAATAGTAGAATTCGGGCGATTACCGGGCAAAGGAAGAATCCTCGTGAGTATCGAAAATTTGTTCGGGCGAGTACCAGAAAAGGTACAATCCGTGCGAGTATCGAAAAACTGTCCCAGCGAGTACCGAAAAAAGGTCGAATCTGTGTGAGTACCGAAAAATAGTAGAATTCGGGCGACTACCGGTAAAAGGTAGAATACCTGCGAGTATCGAAAAACTGTCCCGGCGAGTACAAAAAAAGGGGCGACTACCGGTAAAAGGTAGAATACCAGCGAGTATCGAAAAACTGTCCCGGCGAGTACTGGAAAAGGGTCGAATCTGTGTGAGTACCGAAAAATGGTAGAATTCGGGCGATTACCGGGAAAAGGAGGAATCCTTGTGAGTATCGAAAATTTGTTCGGGCGAGTACCAGAAAAGGTACAATCCGTGCGAGTATCGAAAAACTGTCCCGGCGAGTACCGAAAAAGGGTCGAATCTGTGTGAGTACCGAAAAATAGTAGAATTCGGGCGATTACCGGGCAAAGGAAGAATCCTCGTGAGTATCGAAAATTTGTTCGGGCGAGTACCAGAAAAGGTACAATCCGTGCGAGTATCGAAAAACTGTCCCAGCGAGTACCGAAAAAAGGTCGAATCTGTGTGAGTACCGAAAAATAGTAGAATTCGGGCGACTACCGGTAAAAGGTAGAATACCTGCGAGTATCGAAAAACTGTCCCGGCGAGTACTGGAAAAGGGTCGAATCTGTGTGAGTACCGAAAAATGGTAGAATTCGGGCGATTACCGGGCAAAGGAAGAATCCTTGTGAGTATCGAAAATTTGTTCGGGCGAGTACCAGAAAAGGTACAATCCGTGCGAGTATCGAAAAACTGTCCCAGCGAGTACCGAAAAAAGGTCGAATCTGTGTGAGTACCGAAAAATAGTAGAATTCGGGCGACTACCGGTAAAAGGTAGAATACCTGCGAGTATCGAAAAACTGTCCCGGCGAGTACTGGAAAATGGTCGAATCTGTGTGAGTACCGAAAAATGGTAGAATTCGGGCGATTACCGGGAAAAGGAAGAATCCTTGTGAGTATCGAAAATTTGTTCGGGCGAGTACCAGAAAAGGTACAATCCGTGCGAGTATCGAAAAACTGTCCCAGCGAGTACCGAAAAAAGGTCGAATCTGTGTGAGTACCGAAAAATAGTAGAATTCGGGCGACTACCGGTAAAAGGTAGAATACCTGCGAGTATCGAAAAACTGTCCCGGCGAGTACTGGAAAATGGTCGAATCTGTGTGAGTACAGAAAAATGGTAGAATACCTGCGAGTATCGAAAAACTGTCCCGGCGAGTACTGGAAAAGGGTCGAATCTGTGTGAGTACCGAAAAATGGTAGAATTCGGGCGATTACCGGGCAAAGGAGGAATCCTTGTGAGTATCGAAAATTTGTTCGGGCGAGTACCAGAAAAGGTACAATCCGTGCGAGTATCGAAAAACTGTCCCGGCGAGTACCGAAAAAGGGTCGAATCTGTGTGAGTACCGAAAAATAGTAGAATTCGGGCGATTACCGGGCAAAGGAAGAATCCTCGTGAGTATCGAAAATTTGTTCGGGCGAGCACCAGAAAAGGTACATTCCATGCGAGTATCGAAAAACTGTCCCGGCGAGTACCGAAAAAGGGTCGAATCTCTGTGAGTACCGAAAAATAGTAGAATTCGGGCGACTACCGGTAAAAGGTAGAATACCTGCGAGTGTCGAAAAACTGTCCCGGCGAGTACTGGAAAAGGGTCGAATTTGTGTGAGTACCGAAAAATGGTAGAATTCGGGCGATTACCGGGAAAAGGAAGAATCCTTGTGAGTATCAAAAATTTGTTCGGGCGAGTACCAGAAAAGGTACAATCCGTACGAGTATCGAAAAACTGTCCCAGCGAGTACCGAAAAAAGGTCGAATCTGTGTGAGTACCGAAAAATAGTAGAATTCGGACGACTACCGGTAAAAGGTAGAATACCTGCGAGTATCGAAAAACTGTCCCGGTGAGTACTGGAAAAGGGTCGAATCTGTGTGAGTACCGAAAAATGGTAGAACTCGGGCGATTACCGGGCAAGGGAAGAATCCCTACGAGTATCGAAAAAATGTTCCGGCGAGCACCAGAAAAGGTACATTCCGTGCGAGTATCGAAAAACTGTCCCGGCGAGTACCGAAAAAGGGTCGAATCTGTGTGAGTACCGAAAAATGGTAGAATCCGAGCGAGTACAGGGAAAAGGTAGAATCCCTGTGAGCACTGAAAAACTGTCCCGACGAGTATTGGGCAAAGGAAGATCCCTATGAGTATCGAAAAAATGTTCTAGCGAGTTCCAGAAAAGGTACAATCCAAGCGAGTATCGAAAAACTGTCCCGGCGAGTATCGGAAAAGGGTCAAATCTGTGTGAGTACCGAAAAATGGTAGAATCCGGGCGATTACTGGGCAAAGGAAGAATCCCTATGAGTATCGAAAAAATGTTCCAGCACGTACCGAAAAAGGTACAATCCGTGCGAGTATGAAAAAACTGTCCCGGCGAGTACAAAAAAAGGGGCGACTACCGGTAAAAGGTAGAATACCAGCGAGTATCGAAAAACTGTCCCGGCGAGTACTGGAAAAGGGTCGAATCTGTGTGAGTACCGAAAAATGGTAGAATTCGGGCGATTACCGGGAAAAGGAGGAATCCTTGTGAGTATCGAAAATTTGTTCGGGCGAGTACCAGAAAAGGTACAATCCGTGCGAGTATCGAAAAACTGTCCCGGCGAGTACCGAAAAAGGGTCGAATCTGTGTGAGTACCGAAAAATAGTAGAATTCGGGCGATTACCGGGCAAAGGAAGAATCCTCGTGAGTATCAAAAATTTGTTCGGGCGAGTACCAGAAAAGGTACAATCCGTGCGAGTATCGAAAAACTGTCCCAGCGAGTACCGAAAAAAGGTCGAATCTGTGTGAGTACCGAAAAATAGTAGAATTCGGGCGACTACCGGTAAAAGGTAGAATACCTGCGAGTATCGAAAAACTGTCCCGGCGAGTACAAAAAAAGGGGCGACTACCGGTAAAAGGTAGAATACCAGCGAGTATCGAAAAACTGTCCCGGCGAGTACTGGAAAAGGGTCGAATCTGTGTGAGTACCGAAAAATGGTAGAATTCGGGCGATTACCGGGAAAAGGAGGAATCCTTGTGAGTATCGAAAATTTGTTCGGGCGAGTACCAGAAAAGGTACAATCCGTGCGAGTATCGAAAAACTGTCCCGGCGAGTACCGAAAAAGGGTCGAATCTGTGTGAGTACCGAAAAATAGTAGAATTCGGGCGATTACCGGGCAAAGGAAGAATCCTCGTGAGTATCGAAAATTTGTTCGGGCGAGTACCAGAAAAGGTACAATCCGTGCGAGTATCGAAAAACTGTCCCAGCGAGTACCGAAAAAAGGTCGAATCTGTGTGAGTACCGAAAAATAGTAGAATTCGGGCGACTACCGGTAAAAGGTAGAATACCTGCGAGTATCGAAAAACTGTCCCGGCGAGTACTGGAAAAGGGTCGAATCTGTGTGAGTACCGAAAAATGGTAGAATTCGGGCGATTACCGGGCAAAGGAAGAATCCTTGTGAGTATCGAAAATTTGTTCGGGCGAGTACCAGAAAAGGTACAATCCGTGCGAGTATCGAAAAACTGTCCCAGCGAGTACCGAAAAAAGGTCGAATCTGTGTGAGTACCGAAAAATAGTAGAATTCGGGCGACTACCGGTAAAAGGTAGAATACCTGCGAGTATCGAAAAACTGTCCCGGCGAGTACTGGAAAATGGTCGAATCTGTGTGAGTACCGAAAAATGGTAGAATTCGGGCGATTACCGGGAAAAGGAAGAATCCTTGTGAGTATCGAAAATTTGTTCGGGCGAGTACCAGAAAAGGTACAATCCGTGCGAGTATCGAAAAACTGTCCCAGCGAGTACCGAAAAAAGGTCGAATCTGTGTGAGTACCGAAAAATAGTAGAATTCGGGCGACTACCGGTAAAAGGTAGAATACCTGCGAGTATCGAAAAACTGTCCCGGCGAGTACTGGAAAATGGTCGAATCTGTGTGAGTACAGAAAAATGGTAGAATACCTGCGAGTATCGAAAAACTGTCCCGGCGAGTACTGGAAAAGGGTCGAATCTGTGTGAGTACCGAAAAATGGTAGAATTCGGGCGATTACCGGGCAAAGGAGGAATCCTTGTGAGTATCGAAAATTTGTTCGGGCGAGTACCAGAAAAGGTACAATCCGTGCGAGTATCGAAAAACTGTCCCGGCGAGTACCGAAAAAGGGTCGAATCTGTGTGAGTACCGAAAAATAGTAGAATTCGGGCGATTACCGGGCAAAGGAAGAATCCTCGTGAGTATCGAAAATTTGTTCGGGCGAGCACCAGAAAAGGTACATTCCGTGCGAGTATCGAAAAACTGTCCCGGCGAGTACCGAAAAAGGGTCGAATCTCTGTGAGTACCGAAAAATAGTAGAATTCGGGCGACTACCGGTAAAAGGTAGAATACCTGCGAGTGTCGAAAAACTGTCCCGGCGAGTACTGGAAAAGGGTCGAATTTGTGTGAGTACCGAAAAATGGTAGAATTCGGGCGATTACCGGGAAAAGGAAGAATCCTTGTGAGTATCAAAAATTTGTTCGGGCGAGTACCAGAAAAGGTACAATCCGTACGAGTATCGAAAAACTGTCCCAGCGAGTACCGAAAAAAGGTCGAATCTGTGTGAGTACCGAAAAATAGTAGAATTCGGACGACTACCGGTAAAAGGTAGAATACCTGCGAGTATCGAAAAACTGTCCCGGTGAGTACTGGAAAAGGGTCGAATCTGTGTGAGTACCGAAAAATGGTAGAATTCGGGCGATTACCGGGAAAAGGAAGAGTCCTTGTGAATAACGAATATTTGTTCGGGCGAGTACCAAAAAAGGTACAATCCGTGCGAGTATCGAAAAACTTTCCCGGCGAGTACCGAAAAAGGGTCGAATCTGTATGAGTACCGAAAAATAGTAGAATTCGGGCGACTACCGGTAAAAGGTAGAATACCTGCGAGTATCGAAAAACTGTCCCGGCGAGTACTGGAAAAGGGTCGAATCTGTGTGAGTACCGAAAAATGGTAGAATTCGGGCGATTACCGGGAAAATGAAGAGTCCTTGTGAGTATCGAAAATTTGTTCGGGCGAGTACCAGAAAAGGTACAATCCGTGCGAGTATCGAAAAACTGTCCCGGCGAGTACCGAAAAAGGGTCGAATCTGTGTGAGTACCGAAAAATAGTAGATTTTGGGCGACTACCGGTAAAAGGTAGAATACCTGCGAGTATCGAAAAACTGTCCCGGCGAGTACCGGAAAAGGGTCGAATCTGTGTGAGTACCGAAAAATGGTAGAATTCGGGCGATTACCGGGAAAATGAAGAGTCCTTGTGAGTATCGAAAATTTGTTCGGGCGAGTACCAGAAAAGGTACAATCCGTGCGAGTATCGAAAAACTGTCCCGGCGAGTACCGAAAAAGGGTCGAATCTGTGTGAGTACCGAAAAATAGTAGATTTTGGGCGACTACCGGTAAAAGGTAGAATACCTGCGAGTATCGAAAAACTGTCCCGGCGAGTACTGGAAAAGGGTCGAATCTGTGTGAGTACCGAAAAATGGTAGAATTCGGGCGATTACCGGGCAAAGGAGGAATCCTTGTGAGTATCGAAAATTTGTTCGGGCGAGTACCAGAAAAGGTACAATCCGTGCGAGTATCGAAAAACTGTCCCGGCGAGTACCGAAAAAGGGTCGAATCTGTGTGAGTACCGAAAAATAGTAGAATTCGGGCGATTACCGGGCAAAGGAAGAATCCTCGTGAGTATCGAAAATTTGTTCGGGCGAGCACCAGAAAAGGTACATTCCGTGCGAGTATCGAAAAACTGTCCCGGCGAGTACCGAAAAAGGGTCGAATCTCTGTGAGTACCGAAAAATAGTAGAATTCGGGCGACTACCGGTAAAAGGTAGAATACCTGCGAGTGTCGAGAAACTGTCCCGGCGAGTACTGGAAAAGGGTCGAATTTGTGTGAGTACCGAAAAATGGTAGAATTCGGGCGATTACCGGGAAAAGGAAGAATCCTTGTGAGTATCAAAAATTTGTTCGGGCGAGTACCAGAAAAGGTACAATCCGTACGAGTATCGAAAAACTGTCCCAGCGAGTACCGAAAAAAGGTCGAATCTGTGTGAGTACCGAAAAATAGTAGAATTCGGACGACTACCGGTAAAAGGTAGAATACCTGCGAGTATCGAAAAACTGTCCCGGTGAGTACTGGAAAAGGGTCGAATCTGTGTGAGTACCGAAAAATGGTAGAATTCGGGCGATTACCGGGAAAAGGAAGAGTCCTTGTGAATAACGAATATTTGTTCGGGCGAGTACCAAAAAAGGTACAATCCGTGCGAGTATCGAAAAACTTTCCCGGCGAGTACCGAAAAAGGGTCGAATCTGTATGAGTACCGAAAAATAGTAGAATTCGGGCGACTACCGGTAAAAGGTAGAATACCTGCGAGTATCGAAAAACTGTCCCGGCGAGTACTGGAAAAGGGTCGAATCTGTGTGAGTACCGAAAAATGGTAGAATTCGGGCGATTACCGGGAAAATGAAGAGTCCTTGTGAGTATCGAAAATTTGTTCGGGCGAGTACCAGAAAAGGTACAATCCGTGCGAGTATCGAAAAACTGTCCCGGCGAGTACCGAAAAAGGGTCGAATCTGTGTGAGTACCGAAAAATAGTAGATTTTGGGCGACTACCGGTAAAAGGTAGAATACCTGCGAGTATCGAAAAACTGTCCCGGCGAGTACCGGAAAAGGGTCGAATCTGTGTGAGTACCGAAAAATGGTAGAATTCGGGCGATTACCGGGAAAAGGAAGAATCCTTGTGAGTATCGAAAAAATGTTCCGACGAGTACCAGAAAAGGTACAATCCGTGCGAGTATCGAAAAACTGTCCTGGCGAGTACCGAAAAAGGGTCGAATTTGTGTGAGTACCGAAAAATGGTAGAATGTGGGCGAGTACTGCAAAAATGTAGAATCCGTACGAGTATCGAAAAACTGTCCCGGCAAGTAACGAAAAACGGTCGAATCTGTGTGAGTACAGAAAAATGGTAGAATACCTGCGAGTATCGAAAAACTGTCCCGGCGAGTACTGGAAAAGGGTCGAATCTGTGTGAGTACCGAAAAATGGTAGAATTCGGGCGATTACCGGGATAAGGAAGAGTCCTTGTGAATATCGAAAATTTGTTCGGGCGAGTACCAGAAAAGGTACAATCCGTGCGAGTATCGAAAAACTGTCCCAGCGAGTACCGAAAAAAGTTCGAATCTGTGTGAGTACCGAAAAATAGTAGAATTCGGGCGACTACCGGTAAAAGGTAGGATACCTGCGAGTATCGAAAAACTGTCCCGGCGAGTATTGGAAAAGGGTCGAATCTGTGTGAGTACCGAAAAATGGTAGAATTCGGGCGATTACCGGGAAAAGGACGAATCCTCTTGAGTATCGAAAATATGTTCCGGCGAGTACCAGAAAAGGTACAATCCGTGCGAGTATCGAAAAACTGTCCCGGCTAGTACCGAAAAAGGGTCGAATTTGTGTGAGTACCGAAAAATGGTAGAATGTGGGCGAGTACTGCAAAAATGTAGAATCCGTACGAGTATCGAAAAACTGTCCCGGCAAGTAACGAAAAACGGTCGAATCTGTGTGAGTACAGAAAAATGGTAGAATACCTGCGAGTATCGAAAAACTGTCCCGGCGAGTACTGGAAAAGGGTCGAATCTGTGTGAGTACCGAAAAATGGTAGAATTCGGGCGATTACCGGGCAAAGGAAGAGTCCTTGTGAATATCGAAAATTTGTTCGGGCGAGTACCAGAAAAGGTACAATCCGTGCGAGTATCGAAAAACTGTCCCAGCGAGTACCGAAAAAAGTTCGAATCTGTGTGAGTACCGAAAAATAGTAGAATTCGGGCGACTACCGGTAAAAGGTAGGATACCTGCGAGTATCGAAAAACTGTCCCGGCGAGTATTGGAAAAGGGTCGAATCTGTGTGAGTACCGAAAAATGGTAGAATTCGGGCGATTACCGGGAAAAGGACGAATCCTCTTGAGTATCGAAAATATGTTCCGGCGAGTACCAGAAAAGGTACAATCCGTGCGAGTATCGAAAAACTGTCCCGGCTAGTACCGAAAAAGGGTCGAATTTGTGTGAGTACCGAAAAATGGTAGAATGTGGGCGAGTACTGCAAAAATGTAGAATCCGTACGAGTATCGAAAAACTGTCCCGGCAAGTAACGAAAAACGGTCGAATCTGTGTGAGTACAGAAAAATGGTAGAATACCTGCGAGTATCGAAAAACTGTCCCGGCGAGTACTGGAAAAGGGTCGAATCTGTGTGAGTACCGAAAAATGGTAGAATTCGGGCGATTACCGGGCAAAGGAAGAATCCCTACGAGTATCGAAAAAATGTTCCGGCGAGCACCAGAAAAGGTACATTCCGTGCGAGTATCGAAAAACTGTCCCGGCGAGTACCGAAAAAGGGTCGAATCTGTGTGAGTACCGAAAAATAGTAGAATTCGGGCGACTACCGGTAAAAGGTAGAATACCTGCGAGTATCGAAAAACTGTCCCGGCGAGTACTGGAAAAGGGTCGAATCTGTGTGAGTACCGAAAAATGGTAGAATTCGGGCGATTACCGGGAAAAGGAAGAATCCTTGTGAGTATCGAAAATTTGTTCGGGCGAGTGCCAGAAAAGGTACAATCCGTACGAGTATCGAAAAACTGTCCCGGCAAGTAACGAAAAAGGGTCGAATCTGTGTGGGTGCCGAAAAATGGTAGAATCCGAGCGAGTACCGGGAAAAGGTAGAATCCCTGTGAGTACCGAAAAACTGTCCCGGCGAGTATCGGAAAAGGGTCGAATCTGTGTGAGTACCGAAAAATGGTAGAATCCGGGCGATTACCGGGCAAAGGAAGAATCCATACGAGTATCGAAAAGATATTCCAGCGAGTACCAGAAAAGGTACAATCCGTGCGAGTATCGAAAAACTGTCCCGGCAAGTACCGAAAAAGGGTCGAATTTGTGTGAGTACCGAAAAATGGTGGAATGTGGGCGAGTACCGCAAAAATGTAGAATCTGTACGAGTATCGAAAAAGTGTCCCGGCAAGTAACGAAAAACGGTCGAATCTGTGTGAGTACAGAAAAATGGTAGAATACCTGCGAGTATCGAAAAACTGTCCCGGCAAGTAACGAAAAAGGGTCGAATCTGTGTGGGTGCCGAAAAATGGTAGAATCCGAGCGAGTACCGGGAAAAGGTAGAATCCCTGTGAGTACCGAAAAACTGTCCCGGCGAGTACCGAAAAAGGGTCGAATTTGTGTGAGTACCGAAAAATGGTAGAATTCGGGCGACTACCGGTAAAAGGTAGAATACCTGCGAGTATCGAAAAACTGTCCCGGCGAGTACTGGAAAAGGGTCGAATATGTGTGAGTACCGAAAAATGGTAGAATTCGGGCGATTACCGGGAAAAGGAAGAATCCTTGTGAGTATCGAAAATTTGTTCGGGCGAGTACTAGAAAAGGTACAATCCGTGCGAGTATCGAAAAACTGTCCCGGCGAGTACCGAAAAAGGGTCGAATTTGTGTGAGTACCGAAAAATAGTAGAATTCGGGCGACTACCGGTAAAAGGTAGAATACCTGCGAGTATCGAAAAACTGTCCCGGCGAGTACTGGAAAAGGGTCGAATCTGTGTGAGTACCGAAAAATGGTAGAATTCGGGCGATTACCGGGAAAAGGAAGAATCCTTGTGAGTATCGAAAATATGTTCGGGCGAGTACCAGAAAATGTACAATCCGTGCGAGTATCGAAAAACTGTCCCGGCGAGTACCGAAAAAGGGTCGAATTTGTGTGAGTACCGAAAAATGGTAGAATGTTGGCGAGTACCGCAAAAATGTAGAATCCGTACGAGTATCGAAAAACTGTCCCGGCAAGTAACAAAAAACGGTCGAATCTGTGTAAGTACAGAAAAATGGTAGAATACCTGCGAGTATCGAAAAACTGTCCCGGCGAGTATTGGAAAAGGGTCGACTCTGTGTGAGTACCGAAAAATGGTAGAATCCGGGAGATTACCGGGCAAAGGAAGATCCCTGTGAGTATCGAAAAAATGTTCCAGCGAGTACCAGAAATGGTACAATTCGTGCGAGTATCGAAAATCTGTTCCGGCGAGTACCAAAAAAGGGTCGAATCTGTGTGAGTACCGAAAAATGGTAGAATGTGGGCGAGTACCGGAAAAATGTAGAATCCGTACGAGTATCGAAAAACTGTCCCGGCAAGTAACGAAAAAGGGTCGAATCTGTGTGGGTGCCGAAAAATGGTAGAATCCGAGCGAGTACTGGGAAAAGGTAGAATCCCTGTGAATACCGAAAAACTGTCCCGGCGAGTATCGGAAAAGGGTCGAATCTGTGTGAGTACCGAAAAATGGTAGAATCCGGAAGATTACCGGGCAAAGGAAGAATCCATACGAGTATCGAAAAGATATTCCAGCGAGTACCAGAAAAGGTACAATCCGTGCGAGTATCGAAAAACTGTCCCGGCGAGTACCGAAAAAGGGTCGAATTTGTGTGAGTACCGAAAAATGGTAGAATGTGGGCGAGTACCGCAAAAATGTAGAATCTGTACGAGTATCGAAAAACTGTCCCGGCAAGTAACGAAAAACGGTCGAATCTGTGTGAGTACAGAAAAATGGTAGAATACCTGCGAGTATCGAAAAACTGTCCCGGCAAGTAACGAAAAAGGGTCGAATCTGTGTGAGTACCGAAAAATGGTGGAATGTGGGCGAGTACCGCAAAAATGTAGAATCTGTACGAGTATCGAAAAACTGTCCCGGCAAGTAACGAAAAACGGTCGAATCTGTGTGAGTACAGAAAAATGGTAGAATACCTGCGAGTATCGAAAAACTGTCCCGGCGAATACTGGAAAAGGATCGAATCTGTGTGAGTACCGAAAAATGGTAGAATTCGGGCGATTACCGGGCAAAGGAAGAATCCCTACGAGTATCGAAAAAATGTTCCGGCGAGCACCAGAAAAGGTACAATTCGTGCGAGTATCGAAAAACTGTCCCGGCGAGTACCGAAAAAGGGTCGAATCTGTGTGAGTACCGAAAAATAGTAGAATTCGGGCGACTACCGGTAAAAGGTAGAATACCTGCGAGTATCGAAAAACTGTCCCGGCGAGTACTGGAAAAGGGTCGAATCTGTGTGAGTACCGAAAAATGGTAGAATTCGGGCGATTACCGGGAAAAGGAAGAATCCTTGTGAGTATCGAAAATTTGTTCGGGCGAGTACCAGAAAAGGTACAATCCGTGCGAGTATCGAAAAACAGTCCCGGCGAGTACCGAAAAAGGGTCGAATCTGTGTGAGTACCGAAAAATAGTAGAATTCGGGCGACTACCGGTAAAAGGTAGAATACCTGCGAGTATCGAAAAACTGTCCCGACGAGTACTGGAAAAGGGTCGAATCTGTGTGAGTACCGAAAAATGGTAGAATTCGGGCGATTACCGGGAAAAGGAAGAATCCTTGTGAGTATCGAAAATTTGTTCGGGCGAGTACCAGAAAAGGTACAATCTGTGCGAGTATCGAAAAACTGTCCCGGCGAGTACCGAAAAAGGGTCGAATTTGTGTGAGTACCGAAAAATGGTAGAATGTGGGCGAGTACCGCAAAAATGTAGAATCCGTACGAGTATCGAAAAACTGTCCCGGCAAGTAACGAAAAACGGTCGAATCTGTGTGAGTACAGAAAAATGGTAGAATACCTGCGAGTATCGAAAAACTGTCCCGGCGAGTACTGGAAAAGGATCGAATCTGTGTGAGTACCGAAAAATGGTAGAATTCGGGCGATTACCGGGAAAAGGAAGAATCCTTGTGAGTATCGAAAATATGTTCCGGCGAGTACCAAAAAAGGGTCGAATCTGTGTGAGTACCGAAAAATGGTAGAATGTGGGCGAGTACCGGAAAAATGTAGAATCCGTACGAGTATCGAAAAACTGTCCCGGCAAGTAACGAAAAAGGGTCGAATCTGTGTGGGTGCCGAAAAATGGTAGAATCCGAGCGAGTACCGGGAAAAGGTAGAATCCCTGTGAGTACCGAAAAACTGTCCCGACGAGTATCGGAAAAGGGTCGAATCTGTGTGAGTACCGAAAAATGGTAGAATCCGGGCGATTACCGGGCAAAGGAAGAATCCATACGAGTATCGAAACGATATTCCAGCGAGTACCAGAAAAGGTACAATCCATGCGAGTATCGAAAAACTGTCCCGGAGAGTACCGAAAAAGGGTCGAATTTGTGTGAGTACCGAAAAATGGTAGAATACCTGCGAGTATCGAAAAACTGTCCCGGCGAGTACTGGAAAAGGATCGAATCTGTGTGAGTACCGAAAAATGGTAGAATTCGGGCGATTACCGGGAAAAGGAAGAATCCTTGTGAGTATCGAAAATTTGTTCGGGCGAGTACCAGAAAAGGTACAATCCGTGCGAGTATCGAAAAACAGTCCCGGCGAGTACCGAAAAAGGGTCGAATCTGTGTGAGTACCGAAAAATAGTAGAATTCGGGCGATTACCGGGCAAAGGAAGAATCCTCGTGAGTATCGAAAATTTGTTCGGGCGAGCACCAGAAAAGGTACATTCCATGCGAGTATCGAAAAACTGTCCCGGCGAGTACCGAAAAAGGGTCGAATCTCTGTGAGTACCGAAAAATAGTAGAATTCGGGCGACTACCGGTAAAAGGTAGAATACCTGCGAGTGTCGAAAAACTGTCCCGGCGAGTACTGGAAAAGGGTCGAATTTGTGTGAGTACCGAAAAATGGTAGAATTCGGGCGATTACCGGGCAAAGGAAGAATCCTTGTGAGTATCGAAAATTTGTTCGGGCGAGTACCAGAAAAGGTACAATCCGTGCGAGTATCGAAAAACTGTCCCAGCGAGTACCGAAAAAAGGTCGAATCTGTGTGAGTACCGAAAAATAGTAGAATTCGGGCGACTACCGGTAAAAGGTAGAATACCTGCGAGTATCGAAAAACTGTCCCGGCGAGTACTGGAAAAGGGTCGAATCTGTGTGAGTACCGAAAAATAGTAGAATTCGGGCGACTTACCGGGCAAAGGAAGAATCCTTGTGAGTATCGAAAATTTGTTCGGGCGAGTACCAGAAAAGGTACAATCCGTGCGAGTATCGAAAAACTGTCCCAGCGAGTACCGAAAAAAGGTCGAATCTGTGTGAGTACCGAAAAATAGTAGAATTCGGGCGACTACCGGTAAAAGGTAGAATACCTGCGAGTATCGAAAAACTGTCCCGGCGAGTACTGGAAAAGGGTCGAATCTGTGTGAGTACCGAAAAATAGTAGAATTCGGGCGACTTCCGGTAAAAGGTAGAATACCTGCGAGTATCGAAAAACTGTCCCGGCGAGTACTGGAAAAGGGTCGAATCTGTGTGAGTACCGAAAAATGGTAGAATTCGGGCGATTACCGGGAAAAGGAAGAATCCTTGTGAGTATCGAAAATATGTTCCGGCGAGTACCAAAAAAAGGTCGAATCTGTGTGAGTACCGAAAAATGGTAGAATGTGGGCGAGTACCGGAAAAATGTAGAATCCGTACGAGTATCGAAAAACTGTCCCGGCAAGTAACGAAAAAGGGTCGAATCTGTGTGGGTGCCGAAAAATGGTAGAATCCGAGCGAGTACCGGGAAAAGGTAGAATCCCTGTGAGTACCGAAAAACTGTCCCGGCGAGTACCGAAAAAGGGTCGAATTTGTGTGAGTACCGAAAAATGGTGGAATGTGGGCGAGTACCGCAAAAATGTAGAATCTGTACGAGTATCGAAAAATTGTCCCGTCAAGTAACGAAAAACGGTCAAATCTGTGTGAGTACAGAAAAATGGTAGAATACCTGCGAGTATCGAAAAACTGTCCCGGCGAGTACTGGAAAAGGATCGAATCTGTGTGAGTACCGAAAAATGGTAGAATTCGGGCGATTACCGGGCAAAGGAAGAATCCCTACGAGTATCGAAAAAATGTTCCGGCGAGCACCAGAAAAGGTACAATCCGTGCGAGTATCGAAAAACTGTCCCGGCGAGTACCGAAAAAGGGTCGAATCTGTGTGAGTACCGAAAAATAGTAGAATTCGGGCGACTACCGGTAAAAGGTAGAATACCTGCGAGTATCGAAAAACTGTCCCGGCGAGTACTGGAAAAGGGTCGAATCTGTGTGAGTACCGAAAAATGGTAGAATTCGGGCGATTACCGGGAAAAGGAAGAATCCTTGTGAGTATCGAAAATTTGTTCGGGCGAGTACCAGAAAAGGTACAATCCGTGCGAGTATCGAAAAACAGTCCCGGCGAGTACCGAAAAAGGGTCGAATCTGTGTGAGTACCGAAAAATAGTAGAATTCGGGCGACTACCGGTAAAAGGTAGAATACCTGCGAGTATCGAAAAACTGTCCCGGCGAGTACTGGAAAAGGGTCGAATCTGTGTGAGTACCGAAAAATGGTAGAATTTGGGCGATTACCGGGAAAAGGAAGAATCCTTGTGAGTATCGAAAATTTGTTCGGGCGAGTACCAGAAAAGGTACAATCTATGCGAGTATCGAAAAACTGTCCCGGCGAGTACCGAAAAAGGGTCGAATTTGTGTGAGTACCGAAAAATGGTAGAATGTGGGCGAGTACCGCAAAAATGTAGAATCCGTACGAGTATCGAAAAACTGTCCCGGCAAGCAACGAAAAACGGTCGAATCTGTGTGAGTACAGAAAAATGGTAGAATACCTACGAGTATCGAAAAACTGTCCCGGCGAGTACTGAAAAAGGGTCGAATCTGTGTGAGTACCGAAAAATTGTAGAATTCGGGCGACTACCGGTAAAAGGTAGAATACCTGCGAGTATCGAAAAACTGTCCCGGCGAGTACTGGAAAAGGGTCGAATCTGTGTGAGTACCGAAAAATGGTAGAATTCGGGCGATTACCGTGCAAAGGAAGAATCCCTACGAGTATCGAGAAAATGTTCCGGCGAGCACAAGAAAAGGTACAATCCGTGCGAGTATCGAAAAACTGTCCCGGCGAGTACCGAAAAAGGGTCGAATCTGTGTGAGTACCGAAAAATAGTAGAATTCTGGCGACTACCGGTAAAAGGTAGAATACCTGCGAGTATCGAAAAACTGTCCCGGCGAGTACTGGAAAAGGGTCGAATCTGTGTGAGTACCGAAAAATGGTAGAATTCGGGCGATTACCGGGAAAAGGAAGAATCCTTGTGAGTATCGAAAATTTGTTCGGGCGAGTACCAGAAAAGGTACAATCCGTGCGAGTATCGAAAAACAGTCCCGGCGAGTACCGAAAAAGGGTCGAATCTGTGTGAGTACCGAAAAATAGTAGAATTCGGGCGACTACCGGTAAAAGGTAGAATACCTGCGAGTATCGAAAAAC
The DNA here is from genome assembly GCF_030704535.1 of Vitis vinifera. Lineage (NCBI taxonomy): Eukaryota > Viridiplantae > Streptophyta > Magnoliopsida > Vitales > Vitaceae > Vitis > Vitis vinifera. The sequence goes on from NC_081817.1 coordinate 11,787,899, forward strand.
TGTCCCGGCGAGTACTGGAAAAGGGTCGAATCTGTGTGAGTACCGAAAAATGGTAGAATTCGGGCGATTACCGGGAAAAGGAAGAATCCTTGTGAGTATCGAAAATTTGTTCGGGCGAGTACCAGAAAAGGTACAATCCGTGCGAGTATCGAAAAACAGTCCCGGCGAGTACCGAAAAAGGGTCGAATTTGTGAGAGTACCGAAAAATGGTAGAATGTGGGCGAGTACCGCAAAAATGTAGAATCCGTACGAGTATTGAAAAACTGTCCCGGCAAGTAACGAAAAACGGTCGAATCTGTGTGAGTACAGAAAAATGGTAGAATACCTGCGAGTATCGAAAAACTGTCCCGGCGAGTACTGGAAAAGGGTCGAATCTGTGTGAGTACCAAAAAATTGTAGAATTCGGGCGACTACCGGTAAAAGGTAAATACCTGCGAGTATCGAAAAACTGTCCCGGCGAGTACTGGAAAAGGGTCGAATCTGTGTGAGTACCGAAAAATGGTAGAATTCGGGCGATTACCGGGAAAAGGAAGAATCCTTGTGAGTATCGAAAATTTGTTTGGGCGAGTACCAGAAAAGGTACAATCTGTGCGAGTATCGAAAAACTGTCCCGGCGAGTACCGAAAAAGGGTCGAATTTGTGTGAGTACCGAAAAATGGTAGAATGTGGGCGAGTACCGCAAAAATGTAGAATCCGTACGAGTATGGAAAAACTGTCCCGGCAAGTAACAAAAAACGGTCGAATCTGTGTGAGTACAGAAAAATGGTAGAATACCTGCGAGTATCGAAAAACTGTCCCGGCGAGTACTGGAAAAGGGTCGAATATGTGTGAGTACCGAAAAATTGTAGAATTCGGGCGATTACCGGGCAAAGGAAGAATCCCTATGAGTATCGAAAAAATGTTCCGGCGAGCACCAGAAAAGGTACAATCCGTGCGAGTATCGAAAAACTGTCCCGGCGAGTACCGAAAAAGGGTCGAATCTGTGTGAGTACCGAAAAATAGTAGAATTCGGGCGACTACCGGTAAAAGGTAGAATACCTGCGAGTATCGAAAAACTGTCCCGGCGAGTACTGGAAAAGGGTCGAATCTGTGTGAGTACCGAAAAATGGTAGAATTCGGGCGACTATCGGGAAAAGGAAGAATCCTTGTGAGTATCGAAAATTTGTTCGGGCGAGTACCAGAAAAGGTACAATCCGTGCGAGTATCGAAAAACTGTCCCGGCGAGTACCGAAAAAGGGTCGAATTTGTGTGAGTACCGAAAAATGGTAGAATCCGAGCGAGTACCGGGAAAAGGTAGAATCCCTGTGAGTACCGAAAAACTGTCCCGGCGAGTATCGGAAAAGGGTCGAATCTGTGTGAGTACCGAAAAATGGTAGAATCCGGGCGATTACCGGGCAAAGGAAGAATCCATACGAGTATCGAAAAGATATTCCAGCGAGTACCAGAAAAGGTACAATCCGTGCGAGTATCGAAAAACTGTCCCGGCGAGTACCGAAAAAGGGTCGAATTTGTGTGAGTACCGAAAAATGGTAGAATGTGGGCGAGTACCGCAAAAATGTAGAATCTGTACGAGTATCGAAAAACTGTCCCGGCAAGTAACGAAAAACGGTCGAATCTGTGTGAGTACAGAAAAATGGTAGAATACCTGCGAGTATCGAAAAACTGTCCCGGCGAGTACTGGAAAAGGATCGAATCTGTGTGAGTACACAAAAATGGTAGAATTCGGGCGATTACCGGGCAAAGGAAGAATCCCTACGAGTATCGAAAAAATGTTCCGGCGAGCACCAGAAAAGGTACAATCCGTGCGAGTATCGAAAAACTGTCCCGGTGAGTACCGAAAAAGGGTCGAATCTGTGTGAGTACCGAAAAATAGTAGAATTCGGGCGACTACCGGTAAAAGGTAGAATACCTGCGAGTATCGAAAAACTGTCTCGGCGAGTACCGAAAAAGGGTCGAATCTGTGTGAGTACCGAAAAATGGTAGAATGTGCGCGAGTACCGCAAAAATGTAGAATCCGTACGAGTATCGAAAAACTGTCCCGGCAAGTAACCAAAAAGGGTCGAATCTGTGTGAGTACCGAAAAATGGTAGAATCCGAGCGAGTACCGGGAAAAGGTAGAATACCTGCGAGTATCGAAAAACTGTCCCGGCGAGTACTGGAAAAGGGTCGAATCTGTGTGAGTACCGAAAAATTGTAGAATTCGGGCGATTACCGGGCAAAGGAAGAATCCCTACGAGTATCGAAAAAATGTTCGGCGAGCACTAGAAAAGGTACAATCCGTGCGAGTATCGAAAAACTGTCCCGGCGAGTACCGAAAAAGGGTCGAATCTGTGTGAGTACCGAAAAAAAGGAGAATTCGGGCTACTACCGGTAAAAGGTAGAATACCTGCGAGTATCGAAAAACTGTCCCGGCGAGTACTGGAAAAGGGTCGAATCTGTGTGAGTACCGAAAAATGGTAGAATTCGGGCGATTACCGGGAAAAGGAAGAATCCTTGTGAGTATCGAAAATTTGTTCGGGCGAGTACCAGAAAAGGTACAATCCGTGCGAGTATCGAAAAACTGTCCCGACGAGGACTGAAAAAGGGTCGAATTTGTGTGAGTGCCGAAAAATGGTAGAATGTGGGCGAGTACCGCAAAAATGTAGAATCCGTACGAGTATCGAAAAACTGTCCCGGCAAGTAACGAAAAACGGTCGAATCTGTGTGAGTACAGAAAAATGGTAGAATACCTGCGAGTATCGAAAAACTGTCCCGGCGAGTACTGGAAAAGGGTCGAATCTGTGTGATTACCGAAAAATTGTAGAATTCGGGCCATTACCGGGCAAAGGAAGAATCCCTACGAGTATCGAAAAAATGTTCCGGCGAGCACCAGAAAAGGTACAATCCGTGCGAGTATCGAAAAACTGTCCCGGCGAGTACCGAAAAAGTGTCGAATCTGTGTGAGTACCGAAAAATGGTAGAATGTGGGCGAGTACCACAAAAATGTAGAATCCGTACGAGTATCGAAAAACTGTCCCGGCAAGTAACGAAAAAGGGTCGAATCTGTGTTAGTACCGAAAAATGGTAGAAGCCGAGCGAGTACGGGGAAAAGGTAGAATACCTGCGAGTATCGAAAAACTTTCCCTGCGAGTACCGGAAAAGGGTCGAATCTGTGTGAGTACCGAAAAATGGTAGAATTCGGGCGATTACCGGGAAAAGGAAGAATCCTTGTGAGTATCGAAAAAATGTTCCGGCGAGTACCAGAAAAGGTACAATCCGTGCGAGTATCGAAAAACTGTCTCGGCAAGTACCGAAAAAGGGTCGAATCTGTGTGAGTACCGAAAAATGGTAGAATGTGCGCGAGTACCGCAAAAATGTAGAATCCGTACGAGTATCGAAAAACTGTCCCGGCAAGTAACGAAAAACGGTCGAATCTGTGTGAGTACAGAAAAATGGTAGAATACCTGCGAGTATCGAAAAACTGTCCCGGCGAGTACTGGAAAAGGGTCGAATCTGTGTGAGTACCGAAAAATTGTAGAATTCGGGCGATTACCGGGCAAAGGAAGAATCCCTACGAGTATCGAAAAAATGTTCCGGCGAGCACCAGAAAAGGTACAATCCGTGCGAGTATCGAAAAAATGTCACGGCGAGTACCGAAAAAGTGTCGAATCTATGTGAGTACCGAAAAATGGTAGAATGTGGGCGAGTACCACAAAAATGTAGAATCCGTACGAGTATCGAAAAACTGTCCCGGCAAGTAACGAAAAAGGGTCGAATCTGTGTGAGTACCGAAAAATGGTAGAATCCGAGCGAGTACCGGGAAAAGGTAGAATACCTGCGAGTATCGAAAAACTTTCCCTGCGAGTACCGGAAAAGGGTCGAATCTGTGTGAGTACCGAAAAATGGTAGAATTCGGGCGATTACCGGGAAAAGGAAGAATCCTTGTGAGTATCGAAAAAATGTTCCGAAGAGTACGAGAAAAGGTACAATCCGTGCGAGTATCGAAAAACTGTCCCGGCGAGTACCGAAAAAGGGTCGAATCTGTGTGAGTACCGAAAAATGGTAGAATTCGGGCGATTACCGGGAAAAGGAAGAATCCTTGTGAGTATCGAAAAAATGTTCCGGCGAGTACCAGAAAAGGTACAATCCGTGTGAGTATCGAAAAACTGTCTCGGCGAGTACCGAAAAAGGGTCGAATCTGTGTGAGTACCGAAAAAAAGTAAAATTCGGGCTACTACCGGTAAAAGGTAGAATACCTGCGAGTATCGAAAAACTGTCCCGGCGAGTACTGGAAAAGGGTCGAATCTGTGTGAGTACCGAAAAATGGTAGAATTCGGGCGATTATCGGGAAAAGGAAGAATCCTTGTGAGTATCGAAAATTTGTTCGGGCGAGTACCAGAAAAGGTACAATCCGTGCAAGTATCGAAAAACTGTCCCGACGAGGACTGAAAAAGGGTCGAATTTGTGTGAGTACCGAAAAATGGTAGAATGTGGGCGAGTACCGCAAAAATGTAGAATCCGTACGAGTATCGAAAAACTGTCCCGGCAAGTAACGAAAAACGGTCGAATCTGTGTGAGTACAGAAAAATGGTAGAATACCTGCGAGTATCGAAAAATTGTCCCGGCGAGTACTGGAAAAGGGTCGAATCTGTGTGAGTACCGAAAAATTGTAGAATTCGGGCGATTACCGGGCAAAGGAAGAATCCCTACGAGTATCGAAAAAATGTTCCGGCGAGCACCAGAAAAGGTACAATCCGTGCGAGTATCGAAAAACTGTCCCGACGAGTACCGAAAAAGGGTCGAATCTGTGTGAGTACCGAAAAAAAGTAGAATTCGGGCTACTACCGGTAAAAGGTAGAATACCTGCGAGTATCGAAAAACTGTCCCGGCGAGTACTGGAAAAGGGTCGAATCTGTGTGAGTACCGAAAAATGGTAGAATTCGGGCGATTACCGGGAAAAGGAAGAATCCTTGTGAGTATCGAAAATTTGTTCGGGCGAGTACCAGAAAAGGTACAATCCGTGCGAGTATCGAAAAACTGTCCCGACGAGTACCGAAAAAGGGTCGAATTTGTGTGAGTACCGAAAAATGGTAGAATGTGGGCGAGTACCGCAAAAATGTAGAATCCGTACGAGTATCGAAAAACTGTCCCGGCAAGTAACGAAAAACGGTCGAATCTGTGTGAGTACAGAAAAATGGTAGAATACCTGCGAGTATCGAAAAACTGTCCCGGCGAGTACTGGAAAAGGGTCGAATCTGTGTGAGTACCGAAAAATTGTAGAATTCGGGCGATTACCGGGCAAATGAAGAATCCCTACGAGTATCGAAAAAATGTTTCGGCGAGCACCAGAAAAGGTACAATCCGTGCGAGTATCGAAAAACTGTCCCGGCGAGTACCGAAAAAGGGTCGAATCTGTGTGAGTACCGAAAAATGGTAGAATGTGCGCGAGTACCGCAAAAATGTAGAATCCGTACGAGTATCGAAAAACTGTCCCGGCAAGTAACCAAAAAGGGTCGAATCTGTGTGAGTACCGAAAAATGGTAGAATCCGAGCGAGTACCGGGAAAAGGTAGAATACCTGCGAGTATCGAAAAACTGTCCCGGCGAGTACTGGAAAAGGGTCGAATCTGTGTGAGTACCGAAAAATGGTAGAATTCGGGCGATTACCGGGAAAAGGAAGAATCCTTGTGAGTATCGAAAATTTGCTCGGGCGAGTACCAGAAAAGGTACAATCCGTGCGAGTATCGAAAAACTGTCCCGGCGAGTACCGAAAAAGGGTCGAATTTGTGTGAGTACCGAAAAATGGTAGAATGTGGGCGAGTACCGCAAAAATGTAGAATCCGTACGAGTATCGAAAAACTGTCCCGGCAAGTAACGAAAAACGGTCGAATCTGTGTGAGTACAGAAAAATGGTAGAATACCTGCGAGTATCGAAAAACTGTCCCGGCGAGTACTGGAAAAGGGTCGAATCTGTGTGAGTACCGAAAAATTGTAGAATTCGGGCGATTACCGGGCAAATGAAGAATCCCTACGAGTATCGAAAAAATGTTTCGGCGAGCACCAGAAAAGGTACAATCCGTGCGAGTATCGAAAAACTGTCCCGGCGAGTACCGAAAAAGGGTCGAATCTGTGTGAGTACCGAAAAATGGTAGAATGTGCGCGAGTACCGCAAAAATGTAGAATCCGTACGAGTATCGAAAAACTGTCCCGGCAAGTAACCAAAAAGGGTCGAATCTGTGTGAGTACCGAAAAATGGTAGAATCCGAGCGAGTACCGGGAAAAGGTAGAATACCTGCGAGTATCGAAAAACTGTCCCGGCGAGTACTGGAAAAGGGTAGAATCTGTGTGAGTACCGAAAAATTGTAGAATTCGGGCGATTACCGGGCAAAGGAAGAATCCCTACGAGTATCGAAAAAATGTTCCGGCAAGCACCAGAAAAGGTACAATCCGTGCGAGTATCGAAAAACTGTCCCGGCGAGTACCGAAAAAGGGTCGAATCTGTGTGAGTACCGAAAAAAAGTAGAATTCGGGCTACTACCGGTAAAAGGTAGAATACCTGCGAGTATCGAAAAACTGTCCCGGCGAGTACTGGAAAAGGGTCGAATCTGTGTGAGTACCGAAAAATGGTAGAATTCGGGCCATTATCGGGAAAAGGAAGAATCCTTGTGAGTATCGAAAATTTGTTCGGGCGAGTACCAGAAAAGGTACAATCCGTGCAAGTATCGAAAAACTGTCCCGACGAGGACTGAAAAAGGGTCGAATTTGTGTGAGTACCGAAAAATGGTAGAATGTGGGCGAGTACCGCAAAAATGTAGAATCCGTACGAGTATCGAAAAACTGTCCCGGCAAGTAACGAAAAACGGTCGAATCTGTGTGAGTACAGAAAAATGGTAGAATACCTGCGAGTATCGAAAAACTGTCCCGGCGAGTACTGGAAAAGGGTCGAATCTGTGTGAGTACCGAAAAATTGTAGAATTCGGGCGATTACCGGGCAAATGAAGAATCCCTACGAGTATCGAAAAAATGTTTCGGCGAGCACCAGAAAAGGTACAATCCGTGCGAGTATCGAAAAACTGTCCCGGCGAGTACCGAAAAAGGGTCGAATCTGTGTGAGTACCGAAAAATGGTAGAATGTGCGCGAGTACCGCAAAAATGTAGAATCCGTACGAGTATCGAAAAACTGTCCCGGCAAGTAACCAAAAAGGGTCGAATCTGTGTGAGTACCGAAAAATGGTAGAATCCGAGCGAGTACCGGGAAAAGGTAGAATACCTGCGAGTATCGAAAAACTGTCCCGGCGAGTACTGGAAAAGGGTCGAATCTGTGTGAGTACCGAAAAATGGTAGAATTCGGGCGATTACCGGGAAAAGGAAGAATCCTTGTGAGTATCGAAAATTTGCTCGGGCGAGTACCAGAAAAGGTACAATCCGTGCGAGTATCGAAAAACTGTCCCGGCGAGTACCGAAAAAGGGTCGAATTTGTGTGAGTACCGAAAAATGGTAGAATGTGGGCGAGTACCGCAAAAATGTAGAATCCGTACGAGTATCGAAAAACTGTCCCGGCAAGTAACGAAAAACGGTCGAATCTGTGTGAGTACAGAAAAATGGTAGAATACCTGCGAGTATCGAAAAACTGTCCCGGCGAGTACTGGAAAAGGGTCGAATCTGTGTGAGTACCGAAAAATTGTAGAATTCGGGCGATTACCGGGCAAATGAAGAATCCCTACGAGTATCGAAAAAATGTTTCGGCGAGCACCAGAAAAGGTACAATCCGTGCGAGTATCGAAAAACTGTCCCGGCGAGTACCGAAAAAGGGTCGAATCTGTGTGAGTACCGAAAAATGGTAGAATGTGCGCGAGTACCGCAAAAATGTAGAATCCGTACGAGTATCGAAAAACTGTCCCGGCAAGTAACCAAAAAGGGTCGAATCTGTGTGAGTACCGAAAAATGGTAGAATCCGAGCGAGTACCGGGAAAAGGTAGAATACCTGCGAGTATCGAAAAACTGTCCCGGCGAGTACTGGAAAAGGGTAGAATCTGTGTGAGTACCGAAAAATTGTAGAATTCGGGCGATTACCGGGCAAAGGAAGAATCCCTACGAGTATCGAAAAAATGTTCCGGCAAGCACCAGAAAAGGTACAATCCGTGCGAGTATCGAAAAACTGTCCCGGCGAGTACCGAAAAAGGGTCGAATCTGTGTGAGTACCGAAAAAAAGTAGAATTCGGGCTACTACCGGTAAAAGGTAGAATACCTGCGAGTATCGAAAAACTGTCCCGGCGAGTACTGGAAAAGGGTCGAATCTGTGTGAGTACCGAAAAATTGTAGAATTCGGGCGATTACCGGGAAAAGGAAGAATCCCTACGAGTATCGAAAAAATGTTACGGCGAGCACCAGAAAAGGTACAATCCGTGCAAGTATCGAAAAACTGTCCCGGCGAGTACCGAAAAAGTGTCGAATCTGTGTGAGTACCGAAAAATGGTAGAATGTGGTCGAGTACCACAAAAATGTAGAATCCGTACGAGTATCGAAAAACTGTCCCGGCAGGTAACGAAAAAGGGTCGAATCTGTGTGAGTACCGAAAAATGGTAGAATCCGAGCGAGTACCGGGAAAAGGTAGAATACCTGCGAGTATCGAAAAACTGTCCCTGCGAGTACCGAAAAAGTGTCGAATCTGTGTGAGTACCGAAAAATGGTAGAATGTGGGCGAGTACCACAAAAATGTAGAATCCGTACGAGTATCGAAAAACTGTCCCGGCGAGTACCGGAAAAGGGTCGAATCTGTGTGAGTACCGAAAAATGGTAGAATGTGGGCGAGTACCACAAAAATGTAGAATCCTTGTGAGTATCGAAAAAATGTTCCGACGAGTACCAGAAAAGGTACAATCCGTGCGAGTATCGAAAAACTGTCCCGGCGAGTACCGAAAAAGGGTCGAATCTGTGTGAGTACCGAAAAATAGTAGAATTCGGGCGACTACCGGTAAAAGGTAGAATACCTGCGAGTATCGAAAAACTGTCCCGACGAGTACTGAAAAAGTGTCGAATCTGTGTGAGTACCGAAAAATGGTAGAATGTGGGCGAGTACCACAAAAATGTAGAATCCGTACGAGTATCGAAAAACTGTCCCGGCAAGTAACGAAAAAGGGTCGAATCTGTGTGAGTACCGAAAAATGATAGAATCCGAGCGAGTACCGGGAAAAGGTAGAATACCTGCGAGTATCGAAAAATTGTCCCGGCGAGTACCGGAAAAGGGTCGAATCTGTGTGAGTACCGAAAAATGGTAGAATTCGGGCGATTACCGGGAAAAGGAAAAATCCGTGCGAGTATCGAAAAACTGTCCCGGCGAGTACAGAAAAAGGGTCGAATCTGTGTGAGTACCGAAAAATAGTAGAATTCGGGCGACTACTGGTAAAAGGTAGAATACCTGCGAGTATCGAAAAACTGTCCCGGCGAGTACTGGAAAATGGTCGAATCTGTGTGAGTACACAAAAATGGTAGAATACCTGCGAGTATCGAAACACTGTCTCGGCGAGTACTGGAAAAGGGTCGAATCTGTGTGAGTACCGAAAAATGGTAGAATTCGGGCGAGTGCCACAAAAATGTAGAATCCGTACGAGTATCGAAAAATTGTCTCGGCAAGTAACGAAAAAGGGTCGAATCTGTGTGAGTACCGAAAAATGGTAGAATCCGAGCGAGTACCGGGAAAAGGTAGAATACTTGCGAGTATCGAAAAACTGTCCCGGCGAGTACCGGAAAAGGGTCGAATCTGTGTGAGTACCGAAAAATGGTAGAATTCGGGCGATTACCGGGAAAAGGAAAAATCCTTGTGAGTATCGAAAAAATGTTCCGACGAGTACCAGAAAAGGTACAATCCGTGCGAGTATCGAAAAACTGTCCCGGCGAGTACCGAAAAAGGGTCGAATCAGTGTGAGTACCGAAAAATGGTAGAATGTGGGCGAGTACCGCAAAAATGTGGAATCCGTACGAGTATCGAAAAACTGTCCCGGCAAGTAACCAAAAAGGGTCGAATCTGTGTGAGTACCGAAAAATGGTACAATCCGAGCGAGTACCGGGAAAAGGTAGAATACCTGCGAGTATCGAAAAACTGTCCCGGCGAGTACCGGAAAAGGGTGAAATCTGTGTGAGTACCGAAAAAGGGTAGAATCCGGGCGATTACCGGGCAAAGGAAGAATCCCTACGAGTATCGAAAAAATGTTCCGGCGAGTACCAGAAAAGGTACAATCCGTTCCGGCGAGTACCAGAAAATGTATAATCCGTGCGAGTATCGAAAAACTGTCCCGGCGATTACCGATAAAGGGTCGAATCTGTGTGAGTACCGAAAAAGGGTAGAATCTGGGCGAGTACCGCAAAAATGTAGAATCCCTACGAGTATCGAAAAACTGTCCCGGCAAGTAACGAAAAAGGGTCGAATCTGTGTGAGTACCGAAAAATGGTAGAATCCGAGCGAGTACCGAGAAAAGGTAGAATACCTGCGAGTATCGAAAAACTGTCCCGGCGAGTACCCGAAAATGGTGGAATCTGTGTGAGTACCCAAAAAGGGTAGAATCCGGGCGATTACCGGGCAAACGAAGAATCCCTACGAGTATCGAAAAAATGTTCCGGCGAGTACCAGAAAATGTACAATCCGTGCGAGTATCGAAAAACTGTCCCGGCGATTACCGAAAAAGGGTTGAATCTGTGTGAGTACCAAAAAATGGTAGAATGTGAGCGAGTACCGTAAAAATGTAGAATCCGTACGAGTATCGAAAAACAGTCCCGGCAAGTAACGAAAAAGGGTCGAATCTGTGTGAGTACCTAAAAATGGTACAATCCGAGCGAGTACCGGGAAAAGGGAGAATACCTGCGAGTATCGAAAAACTGTCCCTGCGAGTACCGGAAAAGGGTCGAATCTGTGTGAGTACCGAAAAATGGTAGAATTCGGGCGATTACCGGGAAAAGGAAGAATCCTTGTGAGTATCGAAAAAATGTCCCGGCGAGTACAGAAAAAGGGTCGAATCTGTGTGAGTACCGAAAAATAGTAGAATTCGGGCGACTACCGGTAAAAGGTAGAATACCTGCGAGTATCGAAAAACTGTCCCGGCGAGTACTGGAAAATGGTCGAATCTGTGTGAGTACCGAAAAATGGTAGAATTCGGGCGATTACCGGGAAAAGTTAGAATACCTGCGAGTATCGAAAAACTGTCCCGGCGAGTACCGGAAATAGGTGGAATCTGTGTGAGTACCGAAAAAGGGTAGAATCCGGGCGATTACAGGGCAAAGGAAGAATCCCTACGAGTATCGAAAAAATGTTCCGGCGAGTACTAGAAAATGTACAATCCGTGCGAGTATCGAAAAACTGTCCCGGCGAGTACCGATAAAGGGTCGAATCTGTGTGAGTACCGAAAAATGGTAGAATGTTGGCGAGTACCGCAAAAATGTAGAATCCCTACGAGTATCGAAAAACTGTCCCGGCAAGTAACGAAAAAGGGTCGAATCTGTGTGAGTACCGAAAAATGGTAGAATCCGAGCGAGTACCGGGAAAAGGTAGAATACCTGCGAGTATCGAAAAACTGCCCCGGCGAGTACCGGAAAAGGGTGGAATCTGTGTGAGTACCGAAAAAGGGTAGAATCCGGGCGATTACCGACCAAAGGAAGAATCCCTACGAGTATCGAAAAAATGTACCGGCGTGTACTAGAAAAGGTCCAATCCGTGCGAGTATCGAAAAACTGTCCCGGCGAGTACCTATAAAGGGTCGAATCTGTGTGAGTACCGAAAAATGGTAGAATGTGGGCGAGTACAACAAAAATGTAGAATCCCTACGAGTATCGAAAAACAGTCCCGGCAAGTAACGAAAAAGGGTCGAATCTGTGTGAGTACCGAAAAATGGTACAATCCGAGCAAGTACCGGGAAAAGGTAGAATACCTGCGAGTATCGAAAAACAGTCCCGGCCAGTACCGGAAAAGGGTGAAATCTGTGTGAGTACCGAAAAAGGGTAGAATCTGGGCGATTACCGGGCAAAGGAAGAATCCCTACGAGTATCGAAAAAATGTTTCGGCGAGTACCAGAAAATGTACAATCCGTGCGAGTATCGAAAAACTGTCCCGGCGAGTACCGATAAAGGGTCGAATCCTTGTGAGTACCGAAAAATGGTAGAATGTGGGCGAGTACCGCAAAAATGTAGAATCCCTACGAGTATAGAAAAACTGTCCTGGCAAGTAACGAAAAAGGGTCGAATCTGTGTGAGTATCGAAAAATGGTAGAATCCGAGCGAGTACTGGGAAAAGGTAGAATACCTGCGAGTATCGAAAAACTGTCCCGGCGAGTACCGGAAAAGGGTGGAATCTGTGTGAGTACCGAAAAAGGGTAGAATCCGGGCGATTACCGACCAAAGGAAGAATCCCTACGAGTATCGAAAAAATGTACCGACGAGTACCAGAAAAGGTACAATCCATGCGAGTATCGAAAACTGTCCCGGCGAGTACCGATAAAGGGTCGAATCTGTGTGAGTACCGAAAAATCGTAGAATGTGGGCGAGTACCGCAAAAATGTAGAATCCCTACGAGTATCGAAAAACTGTCCCGGCAAGTAACGAAAAAGGGTCGAATCTGTGTGAGTACCGAAAAATGGTAGAATCCGAGAGAGTACCGGGAAAAGGTACAATACCTGCGAGTATCGAAAAACTGTCCCGGCGAGTACCGGAAAATGGTGGAATCTGTGTGAGTACCGAAAAAGGGTAGAATCCGGGCGATTACCGGGCAAACGAAGAATCCCTACGAGTATCGAAAAAATGTTTCGGCGAGTACCAGAAAATGTACAATCCGTGCGAGTATTGAAAAACTGTCCCGGCGATTACCGAAAAAGGGTTGAATCTGTGTGAGTACCAAAAAATGGTAGAATGTGGGCGAGTACCGCAAAAATGTAGAATCCGTACGAGTATCGAAAAAGTGCCCCGGCAAGTAACGAAAAAGGGTCGAATCTGTGTGAGTACCGAAAAATGGTAGAATCCGAGCGAGTACCGGGAAAAGGTAGAATACCTGCGAGTATCGCAAAACTGTCCCGGCCAGTACCGGAAAAGGGTGAAATCTGTGTGAGTACCGAAAAAGGGTAGAATCCGGGCGATTACCGGGCAAAGGAAGAATCCCTACGAGTATCGAAAAAATGTTCCGGCGAGTACCAGAAAATGTACAATCCGTGCGAGTATCGAAAAACTGTCCCGGCGAGTACCGATAAAGGGTCGAATCTGTGTGAGTACCGAAAAATGGTAGAATGTGTTCGAGTACCGCAAAAATGTAGAATCCCTACGAGTATCGAAAAACTGTCCCGGCAAGTAACGAAAAAGGGTCGAATCTGTGTGAGTACCGAAAAATGGTAGAATCCGAGCGAGTACCGGGAAAAGGTAGAATACCTGCGAGTATCGAAAAACTGCCCCGGCGAGTACCGGAAAAGGGTGGAATCTGTGTGAGTACCGAAAAAGGGTAGAATCCGGGCGATTACCGACCAAAGGAAGAATCCCTACGAGTATCGAAAAAATGTACCGGCGAGTACCAGAAAAGGTACAATCCGTGCGAGTATCGAAAAACTGTCCCGGCGAGTACCTATAAAGGGTCGAATCTGTGTGAGTACCGAAAAATGGTAGAATGTGGGCGAGTACCGCAAAAATGTAGAATCCCTACGAGTATCGAAAAACAGTCCCGGCAAGTAACGAAAAAGGGTTGAATCTGTGTGAGTACCGAAAAATGGTACAATCCGAGCGAGTACCGGGAAAAGGTAGAATACCTGCGAGTATCGAAAAACTGTCCCGGCGAGTACCGAAAAAGGGTGGAATCTGTGTGAGTACCGAAAAAGGGTAGAATCCGGGCGATTACCGACCAAAGGAAGAATCCCTACGAGTATCGAAAAAATGAACCGGCGAGTACCAGAAAAGGTACAATCCGTGCGAGTATCGAAAAACTGTCCCGGCGAGTACCGATAAAGGGTCGAATCTGTGTGAGTACCGAAAAATGGTAGAATGTGGGCGAGTACCGCAAAAATGTAGAATCCCTACGAGTATCGAAAAACTATCCCGGCAAGTAACGAAAAAGGGTCGAATCTGTGTGAGTACCGAAAAATGGTAGAATCCGAGCGAGTACCGGGAAAAGGTAGAATACCTGCGAGTATCGAAAAACTGTCCCGGCGAGTACTGGAAAAGGGTGGAATCTGTGTGAGTACCGAAAAAGGGTAGAATCCGGGCGATTACCGGGCAAAGGAAGAATCCCTACGAGTATCGAAAAAATGTTCCGGCGAGTACCAGAAAATGTACAATCCGTGCGAGTATCGAAAAACTGTCCCGGCGAGTACCGATAAGGGGTCGAATCTGTGTGAGTACCGAAAAATGGTAGAATGTGGGCGAGTACCGCAAAAATGTAGAATCCCTACGAGTATCGAAAAACTGTCCCGGCAAGTAACGAAAAAGGGTCGAATCTGTGTGAGTACCGAAAAATGGTAGAATCCGAGCGAGTACCGAGAAAAGGTAGAATACCTGCGAGTATCGAAAAACTGTCCCGGCGAGTACCCGAAAATGGTGGAATCTGTGTGAGTACCCAAAAAGGGTAGAATCCGGGCGATTACCGGGCAAACGAAGAATCCCTACGAGTATCGAAAAAATGTTCCGGCGAGTACCAGAAAATGTACAATCCGTGCGAGTATCGAAAAACTGTCCCGGCGATTACCGAAAAAGGGTTGAATCTGTGTGAGTACCAAAAAATGGTAGAATGTGGGCGAGTACCGCAAAAATGTAGAATCCGTACGAGTATCGAAAAACTGCCCCGGCAAGTAACGAAAAAGGGTCGAATCTGTGTGAGTACCGAAAAATGGTAGAATCCGAGCGAGTACCGAGAAAAGGTAGAATACCTGCGAGTATCGAAAAACTGTCCCGGCGAGTACCCGAAAATGGTGGAATTTGTGTGAGTACCCAAAAAGGGTAGAATCCGGGCGATTACCGGGCAAACGAAGAATCCCTACGAGTATCGAAAAAATGTTCCGGCGAGTACCAGAAAATGTACAATCCGTGCGAGTATCGAAAAACTGTCCCGGCGATTACCGAAAAAGGGTTGAATCTGTGTGAGTACCGAAAAATCGTAGAATGTGGGCGAGTACCGCAAAAATGTAGAATCCGTACGAGTATCGAAAAACTGCCCCGGCAAGTAACGAAAAAGGGTCGAATCTGTGTGAGTATCGAAAAATGGTAGAATCCGAGCGAGTACCGGGAAAAGGTAGAATACCTGCGAGTATCGAAAAACTGTCCCGGCGAGTACCGGAAAAGGGTGGAATCTGTGTGAGTACCGAAAAAGGGTAGAATCCGGGCGATTACCGACCAAAGGAAGAATCCCTACGAGTATCGAAAAAATGTACCGACGAGTACCAGAAAAGGTACAATCCATGCGAGTATCGAAAAACTGTCCCGGCGAGTACCGATAAAGGGTTGAATCTGTGTGAGTACCGAAAAATCGTAGAATGTGGGCGAGTACCGCAAAAATGTAGAATCCCTACGAGTATCGAAAAACTATCCCGGCAAGTAACGAAAAAGGGTCGAATCTGTGTGAGTACCGAAAAATGGTAGAATCCGAGCGAGTACCGGGAAAAGGTAGAATACCTGCGAGTATCGAAAAACTGTCCCGGCGAGTACTGGAAAAGGGTCGAATCTGTGTGAGTACCGAAAAATGGTAGAATTCGGGCGATTACCGGGAAAAGGAAGAATCCTTGTGAGTATCGAAAATTTGTTCGGGCGAGTACCAGAAAAGGTACAATCCGTGCGAGTATCGAAAAACTGTCCCGACGAGTACCGAAAAAGGGTCGAATTTGTGTGAGTACCGAAAAATGGTAGAATGTGGGCGAGTACCGCAAAAATGTAGAATCCGTACGAGTATCGAAAAACTGTCCCGGCAAGTAACGAAAAACGGTCGAATCTGTGTGAGTACAGAAAAATGGTAGAATACCTGCGAGTATCGAAAAACTGTCCCGGCGAGTACTGGAAAAGGGTCGAATCTGTGTGAGTACCGAAAAATTGTAGAATTCGGGCGATTACCGGGCAAATGAAGAATCCCTACGAGTATCGAAAAAATGTTTCGGCGAGCACCAGAAAAGGTACAATCCGTGCGAGTATCGAAAAACTGTCCCGGCGAGTACCGAAAAAGGGTCGAATCTGTGTGAGTACCGAAAAATGGTAGAATGTGCGCGAGTACCGCAAAAATGTAGAATCCGTACGAGTATCGAAAAACTGTCCCGGCAAGTAACCAAAAAGGGTCGAATCTGTGTGAGTACCGAAAAATGGTAGAATCCGAGCGAGTACCGGGAAAAGGTAGAATACCTGCGAGTATCGAAAAACTGTCCCGGCGAGTACTGGAAAAGGGTCGAATCTGTGTGAGTACCGAAAAATGGTAGAATTCGGGCGATTACCGGGAAAAGGAAGAATCCTTGTGAGTATCGAAAATTTGCTCGGGCGAGTACCAGAAAAGGTACAATCCGTGCGAGTATCGAAAAACTGTCCCGGCGAGTACCGAAAAAGGGTCGAATTTGTGTGAGTACCGAAAAATGGTAGAATGTGGGCGAGTACCGCAAAAATGTAGAATCCGTACGAGTATCGAAAAACTGTCCCGGCAAGTAACGAAAAACGGTCGAATCTGTGTGAGTACAGAAAAATGGTAGAATACCTGCGAGTATCGAAAAACTGTCCCGGCGAGTACTGGAAAAGGGTCGAATCTGTGTGAGTACCGAAAAATTGTAGAATTCGGGCGATTACCGGGCAAATGAAGAATCCCTACGAGTATCGAAAAAATGTTTCGGCGAGCACCAGAAAAGGTACAATCCGTGCGAGTATCGAAAAACTGTCCCGGCGAGTACCGAAAAAGGGTCGAATCTGTGTGAGTACCGAAAAATGGTAGAATGTGCGCGAGTACCGCAAAAATGTAGAATCCGTACGAGTATCGAAAAACTGTCCCGGCAAGTAACCAAAAAGGGTCGAATCTGTGTGAGTATCGAAAAATGGTAGAATCCGAGCGAGTACCGGGAAAAGGTAGAATACCTGCGAGTATCGAAAAACTGTCCCGGCGAGTACTGGAAAAGGGTGGAATCTGTGTGAGTACCGAAAAAGGGTAGAATCCGGGCGATTACCGACCAAAGGAAGAATCCCTACGAGTATCGAAAAAATGTACCGGTGAGTACCAGAAAAGGTACAATCCGTGCGAGTATCGAAGAACTGTCCCGGCAAGTACCGATAAAGGGTCGAATATGTGTGAGTACTGAAAAATGGTAGAATGTGGGCGAGTACCGCAAAAATGTAGAATCCCTACGAGTATCGAAAAACTGTCCCGGCAAGTAACGAAAAAGGGTCGAATCTGTGTGAGTACCGAAAAATGGTAGAATCCGAGAGAGTACCGGGAAAAGGTACAATACCTGCGAGTATCGAAAAACTATCCCGGCGAGTACCGGAAAATGGTGGAATCTGTGTGAGTACCGAAAAAGGGTAGAATCCGGGCGATTACCGACCAAAGGAAGAATCCCTACGAGTATCGAAAAAATGTACCGGTGAGTACCAGAAAAGGTACAATCCGTGCGAGTATCGAAGAACTGTCCCGGCAAGTACCGATAAAGGGTCGAATATGTGTGAGTACCGAAAAATGGTAGAATGTGGCCGAGTACCGCAAAAATGTAGAATCCCTACGAGTATCGAAAAACTATCCCGGCAAGTAACGAAAAAGGGTCGAATCTGTGTGAGTACCGAAAAATGGTAGAATCCGAGGGAGTACCGGGAAAAGGTAGAATACCTGCGAGTATCGAAAAACTGTCCCGGCGAGTACCGGAAATAGGTGGAATCTGTGTGAGTACCGAAAAATGGTAGAATCCGAGCGAGTACCGGGAAAAGGTAGAATACCTGCGAGTATCGAAAAACTGTCCCGGCGAGTACCGGAAAAGGGTGGAATCTGTGTGAGTACCGAAAAAGGGTAGAATCCGGGCGATTACCGGGCAAAGGAAGAATCCCTACGAGTATCGAAAAAATGTTCCGGCGAGTACCGGAAAAGGGTGGAATCTGTGTGAGTACCGAAAAAGGGTAGAATCCGGGCGATTACCGACCAAAGGAAGAATCCCTACGAGTATCGAAAAAATGTACCGGTGAGTACCAGAAAAGCTACAATCCGTGCGAGTATCGAAGAACTGTCCCGGCAAGTACCGATAAAGGGTCGAATATGTGTGAGTACTGAAAAATGGTAGAATGTGGGCGAGTACCGCAAAAATGTAGAATCCCTACGAGTATCGAAAAACTGTCCCGGCAAGTAACGAAAAAGGGTCGAATCTGTGTGAGTACCGAAAAATGGTAGAATCCGAGAGAGTACCGGGAAAAGGTACAATACCTGCGAGTATCGAAAAACTATCCCGGCGAGTACCGGAAAATGGTGGAATCTGTGTGAGTACCGAAAAAGGGTAGAATCCGGGCGATTACCGACCAAAGGAAGAATCCCTACGAGTATCGAAAAAATGTACCGGTGAGTACCAGAAAAGGTACAATCCGTGCGAGTATCGAAGAACTGTCCCGGCAAGTACCGATAAAGGGTCGAATATGTGTGAGTACCGAAAAATGGTAGAATGTGGCCGAGTACCGCAAAAATGTAGAATCCCTACGAGTATCGAAAAACTATCCCGGCAAGTAACGAAAAAGGGTCGAATCTGTGTGAGTACCGAAAAATGGTAGAATCCGAGGGAGTACCGGGAAAAGGTAGAATACCTGCGAGTATCGAAAAACTGTCCCGGCGAGTACCGGAAATAGGTGGAATCTGTGTGAGTACCGAAAAATGGTAGAATCCGAGCGAGTACCGGGAAAAGGTAGAATACCTGCGAGTATCGAAAAACTGTCCCGGCGAGTACCGGAAAAGGGTGGAATCTGTGTGAGTACCGAAAAAGGGTAGAATCCGGGCGATTACCGGGCAAAGGAAGAATCCCTACGAGTATCGAAAAAATGTTCCGGCGAGTACCAGAAAATGTACAATCCGTGCGAATATCGAAAAACTGTCCCGGCGAGTACCGATAAAGGGTCGAATCTGTGTGAGTACCGAAAAATGGTAGAATGTGGGCGAGTACCGCAAAAATGTAGAATCCCTACGAGTATCGAAAAACTGTCCCGGCAAGTAACGAAAAAGGGTCGAATCTGTGTGAGTACCGAAAAATGGTAGAATCCGAGAGAGTACCGGGAAAAGGTACAATACCTGCGAGTATCGAAAAACTATCCCGGCGAGTACCGGAAAATGGTGGAATCTGTGTGAGTACCGAAAAAGGGTAGAATCCGGGCGATTACCGGGCAAACGAAGAATCCCTACGAGTATCGAAAAAATGTTTCGGCGAGTACCTGAAAATGTACAATCCGTGCGAGTATCGAAAAACTGTCCCGGCGAGTACCGATAAGGGGTCGAATCTGTGTGAGTACTGAAAAATGGTAGAATGTGGGCGAGTACCGCAAAAATGTAGAATCCGTACGAGTATCGAAAAAGTGCCCCGGCAAGTAACGAAAAAGGGTCGAATCTGTGTGAGTACCGAAAAATGGTAGAATCCGAGCGAGCACCGGCAAAAGGTACAATACCTGCGAGTTTCGAAAAACTGTCCCAGCGAGTACCGGAAAAGGGTGGAATCTGTGTGACTACCGAAAAAGGGTAGAATCCGGGCGATTACCGGGCAAAGGAAGAATCCCTACGAGTATCGAAAAAATGTTCCGGCGAGTACCAGAAAATGTACAATCCGTGCGAGTATCGAAAAACTGTCCCGGCGATTACCGAAAAAGGGTTGAATCTGTGTGAGTACCAAAAAATGGTAGAATGTGAGCGAGTACCGTAAAAATGTAGAATCCGTGCGAGTATCGAAAAACAGTCCCGACAAGTAACGAAAAAGGGTCGAATCTGTGTGAGTACCGAAAAATGGTACAATCCGAGCGAGTACCGGGAAAAGGTAGAATACCTGCGAGTATCGCAAAACTGTCCCGGCCAGTACCGGAAAAGGGTGAAATCTGTGTGAGTACCGAAAAAGGGTAGAATCCGGGCGATTACCGACCAAAGGAAGAATCCCTACGAGTATCGAAAAAATGTACCGGTGAGTACCAGAAAAGGTACAATCCGTGCGAGTATCGAAGAACTGTCCCGGCAAGTACCGATAAAGGGTCGAATATGTGTGAGTACCGAAAAATGGTAGAATGTGGCCGAGTACCGCAAAAATGTAGAATCCCTACGAGTATCGAAAAACTATCCCGGCAAGTAACGAAAAAGGGTCGAATCTGTGTGAGTACCGAAAAATGGTAGAATCCGAGGGAGTACCGGGAAAAGGTAGAATACCTGAGAGTATCGAAAAACTGTCCCGGCGAGTACCGGAAATAGGTGGAATCTGTGTGAGTACCGAAAAAGGGTAGAATCCGGGCGATTACCGGGCAAAGGAAGAATCCCTACGAGTATCGAAAAAATGTTCCGGCGAGTACCAGAAAATGTACAATCCGTGCGAGTATCGAAAAACTGTCCCGGCGAGTACCGATAAAGGGTCGAATCTGTGTGAGTACCGAAAAATGGTAGAATGTGTTCGAGTACCGCAAAAATGTAGAATCCCTACGAGTATCGAAAAACTGTCCCGGCAAGTAACGAAAAAGGGTCGAATCTGTGTGAGTACCGAAAAATGGTACAATCCGAGCGAGTACCGGGAAAAGGTAGAATACCTGCGAGTATCGAAAAACTGTCCCGGCGAGTACCGGAAAAGGGTGGAATCTGTGTGAGTACCGAAAAAGGGTAGAATCCGGGCGATTACCGACCAAAGGAAGAATCCCTACGAGTATCGAAAAAATGTACCGGTGAGTACCAGAAAAGGTATAATCCGTGCGAGTATCGAAAAACTGTCCCGGCAAGTACCGATAAAGGGTCGAATATGTGTGAGTACCGAAAAATGGTAGAATGTGGCCGAGTACCGCAAAAATGTAGAATCCCTACGAGTATCGAAAAACTATCCCGGCAAGTAACGAAAAAGGGTCGAATCTGTGTGAGTACCGAAAAATGGTAGAATCCGAGGGAGTACCGGGAAAAGGTAGAATACCTGCGAGTATCGAAAAACTGTCCCGGCGAGTACCGGAAATAGGTGGAATCTGTGTGAGTACCGAAAAAGGGTTGAATCCGGGCGATTACAGGGCAATGGAAGAATCCCTACGAGTATCGAAAAAATGTTCCGGCGAGTACCAGAAAATGTACAATCCGTGCGAGTATCGAAAAACTGTCCCGGCGAGTACCGATAAAGGGTCGAATCTGTGTGAGTACCGAAAAATGGTAGAATGTGGGCGAGTACCGCAAAAATGTAGAATCCCTACGAGTATCGAAAAACTGTCCCGGCAAGTAACGAAAAAGGGTCGAATCTGTGTGAGTACCGAAAAATGGTAGAATCCGAGCGAGTACCGGGAAAAGGTAGAATACCTGCGAGTATCGAAAAACTGTCCCGGCGAGTACCGGAAAAGGGTGGAATCTGTGTGACTACCGAAAAAGGGTAGAATCCGGGCGATTACCGACCAAAGGAAGAATCCCTACGAGTATCGAAAAAATGTACCGGCGAGTACTAGAAAAGGTACAATCCGTGCGAGTATCGAAAAACTGTCCCGGCGAGTACCTATAAAGGGTCGAATCTGTGTGAGTACCGAAAAATGATAGAATGTGGGCGAGTACCGCAAAAATGTAGAATCCCTACGAGTATCGAAAAACTATCCCGGCAAGTAACGAAAAAGGGTCGAATCTGTGTGAGTACCGAAAAATGGTAGAATCCGAGGGAGTACCGGGAAAAGGTAGAATACCTGCGAGTATCGAAAAACTGTCCCGGCGAGTACCGGAAATAGGTGGAATCTGTGTGAGTACCGAAAAAGGGTTGAATCCGGGCGATTACCGGGCAAAGGAAGAATCCCTACGAGTATCGAAAAAATGTTCCGGCGAGTACCAGAAAATGTACAATCCGTGCGAGTATCGAAAAACTGTCCCGGCGATTACCGAAAAAGGGTTGAATCTGTGTGAGTACCAAAAAATGGTAGAATGTGAGCGAGTACCGTAAAAATGTAGAATCCGTGCGAGTATCGAAAAACAGTCCCGACAAGTAACGAAAAAGGGTCGAATCTGTGTGAGTACCGAAAAATGGTACAATCCGAGCGAGTACCGGGAAAAGGTAGAATACCTGCGAGTATCGCAAAACTGTCCCGGCCAGTACCGGAAAAGGGTGAAATCTGTGTGAGTACCGAAAAAGGGTAGAATCCGGGCGATTACCGACCAAAGGAAGAATCCCTACGAGTATCGAAAAAATGTACCGGTGAGTACCAGAAAAGGTACAATCCGTGCGAGTATCGAAGAACTGTCCCGGCAAGTACCGATAAAGGGTCGAATATGTGTGAGTACCGAAAAATGGTAGAATGTGGCCGAGTACCGCAAAAATGTAGAATCCCTACGAGTATCGAAAAACTATCCCGGCAAGTAACGAAAAAGGGTCGAATCTGTGTGAGTACCGAAAAATGGTAGAATCCGAGGGAGTACCGGGAAAAGGTAGAATACCTGAGAGTATCGAAAAACTGTCCCGGCGAGTACCGGAAATAGGTGGAATCTGTGTGAGTACCGAAAAAGGGTAGAATCCGGGCGATTACCGGGCAAAGGAAGAATCCCTACGAGTATCGAAAAAATGTTCAGGCGAGTACCAGAAAATGTACAATCCGTGCGAGTATCGAAAAACTGTCCCGGCGAGTACCGATAAAGGGTCGAATCTGTGTGAGTACCGAAAAATGGTAGAATGTGTTCGAGTACCGCAAAAATGTAGAATCCCTACGAGTATCGAAAAACTGTCCCGGCAAGTAACGAAAAAGGGTCGAATCTGTGTGAGTACCGAAAAATGGTACAATCCGAGCGAGTACCGGGAAAAGGTAGAATACCTGCGAGTATCGAAAAACTGTCCCGGCGAGTACCGGAAAAGGGTGGAATCTGTGTGAGTACCGAAAAAGGGTAGAATCCGGGCGATTACCGACCAAAGGAAGAATCCCTACGAGTATCGAAAAAATGTACCGGTGAGTACCAGAAAAGGTATAATCCGTGCGAGTATCGAAAAACTGTCCCGGCAAGTACCGATAAAGGGTCGAATATGTGTGAGTACCGAAAAATGGTAGAATGTGGCCGAGTACCGCAAAAATGTAGAATCCCTACGAGTATCGAAAAACTATCCCGGCAAGTAACGAAAAAGGGTCGAATCTGTGTGAGTACCGAAAAATGGTAGAATCCGAGGGAGTACCGGGAAAAGGTAGAATACCTGCGAGTATCGAAAAACTGTCCCGGCGAGTACCGGAAATAGGTGGAATCTGTGTGAGTACCGAAAAAGGGTTGAATCCGGGCGATTACAGGGCAATGGAAGAATCCCTACGAGTATCGAAAAAATGTTCCGGCGAGTACCAGAAAATGTACAATCCGTGCGAGTATCGAAAAACTGTCCCGGCGAGTACCGATAAAGGGTCGAATCTGTGTGAGTACCGAAAAATGGTAGAATGTGGGCGAGTACCGCAAAAATGTAGAATCCCTACGAGTATCGAAAAACTGTCCCGGCAAGTAACGAAAAAGGGTCGAATCTGTGTGAGTACCGAAAAATGGTAGAATCCGAGCGAGTACCGGGAAAAGGTAGAATACCTGCGAGTATCGAAAAACTGTCCCGGCGAGTACCGGAAAAGGGTGGAATCTGTGTGACTACCGAAAAAGGGTAGAATCCGGGCGATTACCGACCAAAGGAAGAATCCCTACGAGTATCGAAAAAATGTACCGGCGAGTACTAGAAAAGGTACAATCCGTGCGAGTATCGAAAAACTGTCCCGGCGAGTACCTATAAAGGGTCGAATCTGTGTGAGTACCGAAAAATGATAGAATGTGGGCGAGTACCGCAAAAATGTAGAATCCCTACGAGTATCGAAAAACTATCCCGGCAAGTAACGAAAAAGGGTCGAATCTGTGTGAGTACCGAAAAATGGTAGAATCCGAGGGAGTACCGGGAAAAGGTAGAATACCTGCGAGTATCGAAAAACTGTCCCGGCGAGTACCGGAAATAGGTGGAATCTGTGTGAGTACCGAAAAAGGGTTGAATCCGGGCGATTACAGGGCAATGGAAGAATCCCTACGAGTATCGAAAAAATGTTCCGGCGAGTACCAGAAAATGTACAATCCGTGCGAGTATCGAAAAACTGTCCCGGCGAGTACCGATAAAGGGTCGAATCTGTGTGAGTACCGAAAAATGGTAGAATGTGGGCGAGTACCGCAAAAATGTAGAATCCCTACGAGTATCGAAAAACTGTCCCGGCAAGTAACGAAAAAGGGTCGAATCTGTGTGAGTACCGAAAAATGGTAGAATCCGAGCGAGTACCGGGAAAAGGTAGAATACCTGCGAGTATCGAAAAACTGTCCCGGCGAGTACCGGAAAAGGGTGGAATCTGTGTGACTACCGAAAAAGGGTAGAATCCGGGCGATTACCGACCAAAGGAAGAATCCCTACGAGTATCGAAAAAATGTACCGGCGAGTACTAGAAAAGGTACAATCCGTGCGAGTATCGAAAAACTGTCCCGGCGAGTACCTATAAAGGGTCGAATCTGTGTGAGTACCGAAAAATGATAGAATGTGGGCGAGTACCGCAAAAATGTAGAATCCCTACGAGTATCGAAAAACAGTCCCGACAAGTAACGAAAAAGGGTCGAATCTGTGTGAGTACCGAAAAATGGTACAATCCGAGCGAGTACCGGGAAAAGGTAGAATACCTGCGAGTATCGAAAAACTGTCCCGGCGAGTACCGGAAATAGGTGGAATCTGTGTGAGTACCGAAAAAGGGTAGAATCCGGGCGATTACAGGGCAAAGGAAGAATCCCTACGAGTATCGAAAAAATGTTCCGGCGAGTACCAGAAAATGTACAATCCGTGCGAGTATCGAAAAACTGTCCCGGCGAGTACCGATAAAGGGTCGAATCTGTGTGAGTACCGAAAAATGGTAGAATGTGTTCGAGTACCGCAAAAATGTAGAATCCCTACGAGTATCGAAAAACTGTCCCGGCAAGTAACGAAAAAGGGTCGAATCTGTGTGAGTACCGAAAAATGGTAGAATCCGAGCGAGTACCGGGAACAGGTAGAATACCTGCGAGTATCGAAAAACTGTCCCGGCGAGTACCGGAAAAGGGTGGAATCTGAGTGAGTACATAAAAAGGGTAGAATCCGGGCGATTACCGACCAACGGAAGAATCCCTACGAGTATCGAAAAAATGGTCCGGCGAGTACCAGAAAATGTACAATCCGTGCGAGTATCGAAAAACTGTCCCGGCGAGTACCGATAAAGGGTCGAATCATTGTGAGTACCGAAAAATGGTAGAATGTGGGCGAGTACCGCAAAAATGTAGAATCCGTACGAGTATCGAAAAACTGTCCCGGCAAGTAACGAAAAAGGGTCGAATCTGTGTGAGTACCGAAAAATGGTACAATCCGAGCGAGTACCGGGAAAAGGTAGAATACCTGCGAGTATCGAAAAACTGTCCCGGCCAGTACCGGAAAAGGGTGAAATCTGTGTGAGTACCGAAAAAGGGTAGAATCCGGGCGATTACCGGGCAAAGGAAGAATCCCTACGAGTATCGAAAAAATGTTCCGGCGAGTACCAGAAAATGTACAATCCGTGCGAGTATCGAAAAACTGTCCCAGCGAGTACCGATAAAGGGTCGAATCTGTGTGAGTACCGAAAAATGGTAGAATGTGGGCGAGTACCGCAAAAATGTAGAATCCCTACGAGTATCGAAAAACTATCCCGGCAAGTAACGAAAAAGGGTCGAATCTGTGTGAGTACCGAAAAATGGTAGAATCCGAGAGAGTACCGGGAAAAGGTAGAATACCTGCGAGTATCGAAAAACTGTCCCGGCGAGTACCGGAAATAGGTGGAATCTGTGTGAGTACCGAAAAAGGGTAGAATCCGGGCGATTACCGGGCAAAGGAAGAATCCCTACGAGTATCGAAAAAATGTTCCGGCGAGTACCAGAAAATGTACAATCCGTGCGAGTATCGAAAAACTGTCCCGGCGAGTACCGATAAAGGGTCGAATCTTTGTGAGTACCGAAAAATGGTAGAATGTGGGCGAGTACCGCAAAAATGTAGAATCCCTACGAGTATCGAAAAACTGTCCCGGCAAGTAACGAAAAAGGGTCGAATCTGTGTGAGTACCGAAAAATGGTAGAATCCGAGCGAGTACCGGGAAAAGGTAGAATACCTGCGAGTATCGAAAAACTGTCCCGGCGAGTACCGGAAAAGGGTGGAATCTGTGTGACTACCGAAAAAGGGTAGAATCCGGGCGATTACCGACCAAAGGAAGAATCCCTACGAGTATCGAAAAAATGTACCGGCGAGTACTAGAAAAGGTACAATCCGTGCGAGTATCGAAAAACTGTCCCGGCGAGTACCTATAAAGGGTCGAATCTGTGTGAGTACCGAAAAATGATAGAATGTGGGCGAGTACCGCAAAAATGTAGAATCCCTACGAGTATCGAAAAACAGTCCCGACAAGTAACGAAAAAGGGTCGAATCTGTGTGAGTACCGAAAAATGGTACAATCCGAGCGAGTACCGGGAAAAGGTAGAATACCTGCGAGTATCGAAAAACTGTCCCGGCGAGTACCGGAAATAGGTGGAATCTGTGTGAGTACCGAAAAAGGGTAGAATCCGGGCGATTACAGGGCAAAGGAAGAATCCCTACGAGTATCGAAAAAATGTTCCGGCGAGTACCAGAAAATGTACAATCCGTGCGAGTATCGAAAAACTGTCCCGGCGAGTACCGATAAAGGGTCGAATCTGTGTGAGTACCGAAAAATGGTAGAATGTGTTCGAGTACCGCAAAAATGTAGAATCCCTACGAGTATCGAAAAACTGTCCCGGCAAGTAACGAAAAAGGGTCGAATCTGTGTGAGTACCGAAAAATGGTAGAATCCGAGCGAGTACCGGGAACAGGTAGAATACCTGCGAGTATCGAAAAACTGTCCCGGCGAGTACCGGAAAAGGGTGGAATCTGAGTGAGTACATAAAAAGGGTAGAATCCGGGCGATTACCGACCAACGGAAGAATCCCTACGAGTATCGAAAAAATGTTCCGGCGAGTACCAGAAAATGTACAATCCGTGCGAGTATCGAAAAACTGTCCCGGCGAGTACCGATAAAGGGTCGAATCATTGTGAGTACCGAAAAATGGTAGAATGTGGGCGAGTACCGCAAAAATGTAGAATCCGTACGAGTATCGAAAAACTGTCCCGGCAAGTAACGAAAAAGGGTCGAATCTGTGTGAGTACCGAAAAATGGTACAATCCGAGCGAGTACCGGGAAAAGGTAGAATACCTGCGAGTATCGAAAAACTGTCCCGGCCAGTACCGGAAAAGGGTGAAATCTGTGTGAGTACCGAAAAAGGGTAGAATCCGGGCGATTACCGGGCAAAGGAAGAATCCCTACGAGTATCGAAAAAATGTTCCGGCGAGTACCAGAAAATGTACAATCCGTGCGAGTATCGAAAAACTGTCCCAGCGAGTACCGATAAAGGGTCGAATCTGTGTGAGTACCGAAAAATGGTAGAATGTGGCCGAGTACCGCAAAAATGTAGAATCCCTACGAGTATCGAAAAACTATCCCGGCAAGTAACGAAAAAGGGTCGAATCTGTGTGAGTACCGAAAAATGGTAGAATCCGAGAGAGTACCGGGAAAAGGTAGAATACCTGCGAGTATCGAAAAACTGTCCCGGCGAGTACCGGAAATAGGTGGAATCTGTGTGAGTACCGAAAAAGGGTAGAATCCGGGCGATTACCGGGCAAAGGAAGAATCCCTACGAGTATCGAAAAAATGTTCCGGCGAGTACCAGAAAATGTACAATCCGTGCGAGTATCGAAAAACTGTCCCGGCGAGTACCGATAAAGGGTCGAATCTTTGTGAGTACCGAAAAATGGTAGAATGTGGGCGAGTACCGCAAAAATGTAGAATCCCTACGAGTATCGAAAAACTGTCCCGGCAAGTAACGAAAAAGGGTCGAATCTGTGTGAGTACCGAAAAATGGTAGAATCCGAGCGAGTACCGGGAAAAGGTAGAATACCTGCGAGTATCGAAAAACTGTCCCGACGAGTATGGAAAAACTGTCCCGGCGATTACCGAAAAAGGGTCGAATCTGTGTGACTATCAAAAAATGGTAGAATGTGGGCGAGTACCGCAAAAATGTAGAATCCGTACGAGTATCGAAAAACTGTCCCGGTAAGTAACGAAAAAGGGTCGAATCTGTGTGAGAACCGAAAAATGGTAGAACCCGAGCGTGTACCGGGAAAAGGTAGAATACCTGCGAGTATCGAAAAACTGTCCCGGCGAGTACCGGAAAAGGGTGGAATCTGTGTGACTACCGAAAAAGGGTAGAATCCGGGCGATTACCGGGCAAAGGAAGAATCCCTACGAGTATCGAAAAAATGTTCCGGCGAGTACCAGAAAATGTACAATCCGTGCGAGTATGGAAAAACTGTCCCGGCGATTACCGAAAAAGGGTTGAATCTGTGTGAGTCCCAAAAAATGGTAGAATGTGGGCGAGTACCGCAAAAATGTAGAATCCCTACGAGTATCGAAAAACTATCCCGGCAAGTAACGAAAAAGGGTCGAATCTGTGTGAGTACCGAAAAATGGTAGAATCCGAGAGAGTACCGGGAAAAGGTAGAATACCTGCGAGTATCGAAAAACTGTCCCGGCGAGTACCGGAAAAGGGTGAAATCTGTGTGAGTACCGAAAAAGGGTAGAATCCGGGCGATTACCGGGCAAAGGAAGAATCCCTACGAGTATCAAAAAAATGTTCCGGCGAGTACCAGAAAATGAACAATCCGTGCGAGTATCAAAAAACTGTCCCGGCGAGTACCGATAAAGGGTCGAATTGTGTGAGTACCGAAAAATGGTAGAATGTGGGCGAGTACCGCAAAAATATAGAATCCCTACGAGTATCGAAAAACTGTCCCGGCAAGTAACGAAAATGGGTCGAATCTGTGTGAGTACCGAAAAATGGTAGAATCCGAGCGAGTACCGGGAAAAGGTAGAATACCTGCGAGTATCGAAAAACTGTCCCGGCGAGTACCGGAAAAAGGTGGAATCTGTGTGAGTACCGAAAAAGGGTAGAATCCGGGCGATTACCGGGCAAAGGAAGAATCCCTACGAGTATCGAAAAAATGTACCGGCGAGTACCAGAAAAGGTACAATCCGTGCGAGTATCGAAAAACTGTCCCGGCGAGTACCGATAAAGGGTCGAATCTGTGTCAGTACCGAAAAATGGTAGAATGTGGGCGAGTACCGCAAAAATGTAGAATCCCTACGAGTATCATAAAACTGTCCCGGCAAGTAACGAAAAAGGGTCGAATCTGTGTGAGTACCGAAAAATGGTACAATCCGAGCGAGTACCGGGAAAAGGTAGAATACCTGCGAGTATCGAAAAACTGTCCCGGCGAGTACCGGAAAAGGGTGGAATCTGTGTGACTACCGAAAAAGGGTGGATTCTGTGTGACTACCGAAAAAGGGTAGAATCCGGGCGATTACCGGGCAAAGGAAGAATCCCTACGAGTATCGAAAAAATGTTCCGGCGAGTACCAGAAAATGTACAATCCGTGCGAGTATGGAAAAACTGTCCCGGCGATTCCCGAAAAAGGGTTGAATCTGTGTGAGTCCCAAAAAATGGTAGAATGTGGGCGACTGCCGCAAAAATGAAGAATCCGTACGAGTATCGAAAAACTGTCATGGCAAGTAACGAAAAAGGGTCGAATCTGTGTGAGTACCGAAAAATGGTAGAATCCGAGCGAGTACCGGGAAAAGGTAGAATACCTACGAGTATCGAAAAACTGTCCCGGCGAGTACCGGAAAAGTGTGAAATCTGTGTGAGTACCGAAAAAGGGTAGAATCCAGGCGATTACCGGGCAATGGAAGAATCCCTACGAGTATCGAAAAAATGTTCCGGCGAGTACCAGAAAATGTACAATCCGTTCGAGTATCGAAAAACTGTCCCGGCGAGTACCGATAAAGGGTCGAATCTGTGTGAGTACCGAAAAATGGTAGAATGTGGGCGAGTACCGCAAAAATGTAGAATCCCTACGAGTATCGAAAAACTGTCCCGGCAAGTAACGAAAAAGGGTCGAATCTATGTGAGTACCGAGAAATGGTAGAATCCGAGCGAGTACCGGGAAAAGGTAGAATACCTGGGAGTATCGAAAAACTGTCCCGACGAGTACCGAAAAAGGTGGAATCTGTGTGAGTACCGAAAAAGGGTAGAATCTGGGCGATTACCGGGCAAAGGAAGAATCCCTACGAGTATCGAAAAAATGTACCGGCGAGTACCAGAAAAGGTACAATCCGTGCGAGTATCGAAAAACTGTCCCGGCGAGTACCGATAAAGGGTCGAATCTGTGTGAGTACCGAAAAATGGTAGCATGTGGGCGAGTACCGCAAAAATGCAGAATCCGTACGAGTATCGAACAACTTTCCCGGCAAGTAACGAAAAAGGGTCGAATCTGTGTGAGTACCGAAAAATGGTAGAATCCGAGCGAGTACCGGGAAAAGGTAGAATACCTGCGAGTATCGAAAAACAGTCCCGGCGAGTACCGGAAAAGGGTGGAATCTGTGTGAGTACCAAAAAAGGGTAGAATCCGGGCGATTACCGGGCAAAGGAAGAATCCCTACGAGTATCGAAAAAATGTTCCGGGGAGTACCAGAAAATGTACAATCCGTGCGAGTATCGAAAAACTGTCCCGGCGAGTACCGATAAAGGGTCGAATCTGTGTGAGTACCGAAAAATGGTAGAATGTGGGCGAGTACCGCAAAAATGTAGAATCCCTACGAGTATCATAAAACTGTCCCGGCAAGTAACGAAAAAGGGTCGAATCTGTGTGAGTACCGAAAAATGGTACAATCCGAGCGAGTACCGGGAAAAGGTAGAATACCTGCGAGTATCGAAAAACTGTCCCGGCGAGTACCGAAAAAGGGTGGAATCTGTGTGACTGCCGAAAAAGGGTAGAATCCGGGCGATTACCGGGCAAAGGAAGAATCCCTACGAGTATCGAAAAAATGTTCCGGCGAGTATCGAAAAACTGTCCCGGCGATTACCGAAAAAGGGTGGAATCTGTGTGAGTACCAAAAAATGGTAGAATGTGGGCGAGCACCGCAAAAATGTAGAATCCCTACGAGTAACGAAAAACTGTACCGGCAAGTAACGAAAAAGGGTCGAATCTGTGTGAGTACCGAAAAATGGTAGAATCCGAGCGAGTACCGGGAAAAGGTAGAATACCTGCGAGTATCGAAAAACTGTCCCGGCGAGTACCTGAAAAGGGTGGAATCTGTGTGACTACCGAAAAAGGGTAGAATCCGGGCGATTACCGGGCAAAGGAAGAATCCCTACGAGTATCGAAAAAATGTTCCGGCGAGTACCAGAAAATGTACAATCCGTGCGAGTATGGAAAAACTGTCCCGGCGATTCCCGAAAAAGGGTTGAATCTGTGTGAGTCCCAAAAAATGGTAGAATGTGGGCGACTGCCGCAAAAATGAAGAATCCGTACGAGTATCGAAAAACTGTCATGGCAAGTAACGAAAAAGGGTCGAAGCTGTGTGAGTACCGAAAAATGGTAGAATCCGAGCGAGTACCGGGAAAAGGTAGAATACCTACGAGTATCGAAAAACTGTCCCGGCGAGTACCGGAAAAGTGTGAATTCTGTGTGAGTACCGAAAAAGGGTAGAATCCAGGCGATTACCGGGCAATGGAAGAATCCCTACGAGTATCGAAAAAATGTTCCGGCGAGTACCAGAGAATGTACAATCCGTTCGAGTATCGAAAAACTGTCCCGGCGAGTACCGATAAAGGGTCGAATCTGTGTGAGTACCGAAAAATGGTAGAATGTGGGCGAGTACCGCAAAAATGTAGAATCCTTACGAGTATCGAAAAACTGTCCCGGCAAGTAACGAAAAAGGGTCGAATCTATGTGAGTACCGAGAAATGGTAGAATCCGAGCGAGTACCGGGAAAAGGTAGAATACCTGGGAGTATCGAAAAACTGTCCCGACGAGTACCGAAAAAGGTGGAATCTGTGTGAGTACCGAAAAAGGGTAGAATCTGGGCGATTACCGGGCAAAGGAAGAATCCCTACGAGTATCGAAAAAATGTACCGGCGAGTACCAGAAAAGGTACAATCCGTGCGAGTATCGAAAAACTGTCCCGGCGAGTACCGATAAAGGGTCGAATCTGTGTGAGTACCGAAAAATGGTAGCATGTGGGCGAGTACCGCAAAAATGCAGAATCCCTACGAGTATCGAACAACTTTCCCGGCAAGTAACGAAAAAGGGTCGAATCTGTGTGAGTACCGAAAAATGGTAGAATCCGAGCGAGTGCCGGGAAAAGGTAGAATACCTGCGAGTATCGAAAAACAGTCCCGGCGAGTACCGGAAAAGGGTGGAATCTGTGTGAGTACCAAAAAAGGGTAGAATCCGGGCGATTACCGGGCAAAGGAAGAATCCCTACGAGTATCGAAAAAATGTTCCGGGGAGTACCAGAAAATGTACAATCCGTGCGAGTATCGAAAAACTGTCCCGGTAAGTAACGAAAAAGGGTCGAATCTGTGTGAGAACCGAAAAATGGTAGAACCCGAGCGTGTACCGGGAAAAGGTAGAATACCTGCGAGTATCGAAAAACTGTCCCGGCGAGTACCGGAAAAGGGTGGAATCTGTGTGACTACCGAAAAAGGGTAGAATCCGGGCGATTACCGGGCAAAGGAAGAATCCCTACGAGTATCGAAAAAATGTTCCGGCGAGTACCAGAAAATGTACAATCCGTGCGAGTATGGAAAAACTGTCCCGGCGATTACCGAAAAAGGGTTGAATCTGTGTGAGTCCCAAAAAATGGTAGAATGTGGGCGAGTACCGCAAAAATGTAGAATCCCTACGAGTATCGAAAAACTATCCCGGCAAGTAACGAAAAAGGGTCGAATCTGTGTGAGTACCGAAAAATGGTAGAATCCGAGAGAGTACCGGGAAAAGGTAGAATACCTGCGAGTATCGAAAAACTGTCCCGGCGAGTACCGGAAAAGGGTGAAATCTGTGTGAGTACCGAAAAAGGGTAGAATCCGGGCGATTACCGGGCAAAGGAAGAATCCCTACGAGTATCAAAAAAATGTTCCGGCGAGTACCAGAAAATGAACAATCCGTGCGAGTATCAAAAAACTGTCCCGGCGAGTACCGATAAAGGGTCGAATTGTGTGAGTACCGAAAAATGGTAGAATGTGGGCGAGTACCACAAAAATATAGAATCCCTACGAGTATCGAAAAACTGTCCCGGCAAGTAACGAAAATGGGTCGAATCTGTGTGAGTACCGAAAAATGGTAGAATCCGAGCGAGTACCGGGAAAAGGTAGAATACCTGCGAGTATCGAAAAACTGTCCCGGCGAGTACCGGAAAAAGGTGGAATCTGTGTGAGTACCGAAAAAGGGTAGAATCCGGGCGATTACCGGGCAAAGGAAGAATCCCTACGAGTATCGAAAAAATGTACCGGCGAGTACCAGAAAAGGTACAATCCGTGCGAGTATCGAAAAACTGTCCCGGCGAGTACCGATAAAGGGTCGAATCTGTGTCAGTACCGAAAAATGGTAGAATGTGGGCGAGTACCGCAAAAATGTAGAATCCCTACGAGTATCATAAAACTGTCCCGGCAAGTAACGAAAAAGGGTCGAATCTGTGTGAGTACCGAAAAATGGTACAATCCGAGCGAGTACCGGGAAAAGGTAGAATACCTGCGAGTATCGAAAAACTGTCCCGGCGAGTACCGGAAAAGGGTGGAATCTGTGTGACTACCGAAAAAGGGTGGATTCTGTGTGACTACCGAAAAAGGGTAGAATCCGGGCGATTACCGGGCAAAGGAAGAATCCCTACGAGTATCGAAAAAATGTTCCGGCGAGTACCAGAAAATGTACAATCCGTGCGAGTATGGAAAAACTGTCCCGGCGATTCCCGAAAAAGGGTTGAATCTGTGTGAGTCCCAAAAAATGGTAGAATGTGGGCGACTGCCGCAAAAATGAAGAATCCGTACGAGTATCGAAAAACTGTCATGGCAAGTAACGAAAAAGGGTCGAATCTGTGTGAGTACCGAAAAATGGTAGAATCCGAGCGAGTACCGGGAAAAGGTAGAATACCTACGAGTATCGAAAAACTGTCCCGGCGAGTACCGGAAAAGTGTGAAATCTGTGTGAGTACCGAAAAAGGGTAGAATCCAGGAGATTACCGGGCAATGGAAGAATCCCTACGAGTATCGAAAAAATGTTCCGGCGAGTACCAGAAAATGTACAATCCGTTCGAGTATCGAAAAACTGTCCCGGCGAGTACCGATAAAGGGTCGAATCTGTGTGAGTACCGAAAAATGGTAGAATGTGGGCGAGTACCGCAAAAATGTAGAATCCCTACGAGTATCGAAAAACTGTCCCGGCAAGTAACGAAAAAGGGTCGAATCTATGTGAGTACCGAGAAATGGTAGAATCCGAGCGAGTACCGGGAAAAGGTAGAATACCTGGGAGTATCGAAAAACTGTCCCGACGAGTACCGAAAAAGGTGGAATCTGTGTGAGTACCGAAAAAGGGTAGAATCTGGGCGATTACCGGGCAAAGGAAGAATCCCTACGAGTATCGAAAAAATGTACCGGCGAGTACCAGAAAAGGTACAATCCGTGCGAGTATCGAAAAACTGTCCCGGCGAGTACCGATAAAGGGTCGAATCTGTGTGAGTACCGAAAAATGGTAGCATGTGGGCGAGTACCGCAAAAATGCAGAATCCGTACGAGTATCGAACAACTTTCCCGGCAAGTAACGAAAAAGGGTCGAATCTGTGTGAGTACCGAAAAATGGTAGAATCCGAGCGAGTACCGGGAAAAGGTAGAATACCTGCGAGTATCGAAAAACAGTCCCGGCGAGTACCGGAAAAGGGTGGAATCTGTGTGAGTACCAAAAAAGGGTAGAATCCGGGCGATTACCGGGCAAAGGAAGAATCCCTACGAGTATCGAAAAAATGTTCCGGGGAGTACCAGAAAATGTACAATCCGTGCGAGTATCGAAAAACTGTCCCGGCGAGTACCGATAAAGGGTCGAATCTGTGTGAGTACCGAAAAATGGTAGAATGTGGGCGAGTACCGCAAAAATGTAGAATCCCTACGAGTATCATAAAACTGTCCCGGCAAGTAACGAAAAAGGGTCGAATCTGTGTGAGTACCGAAAAATGGTACAATCCGAGCGAGTACCGGGAAAAGGTAGAATACCTGCGAGTATCGAAAAACTGTCCCAGCGAGTACCGAAAAAGGGTGGAATCTGTGTGACTGCCGAAAAAGGGTAGAATCCGGGCGATTACCGGGCAAAGGAAGAATCCCTACGAGTATCGAAAAAATGTTCCGGCGAGTATCGAAAAACTGTCCCGGCGATTACCGAAAAAGGGTGGAATCTGTGTGAGTACCAAAAAATGGTAGAATGTGGGCGAGCACCGCAAAAATGTAGAATCCCTACGAGTAACGAAAAACTGTACCGGCAAGTAACGAAAAAGGGTCGAATCTGTGTGAGTACCGAAAAATGGTAGAATCCGAGCGAGTACCGGGAAAAGGTAGAATACCTGCGAGTATCGAAAAACTGTCCCGGCGAGTACCTGAAAAGGGTGGAATCTGTGTGACTACCGAAAAAGGGTAGAATCCGGGCGATTACCGGGCAAAGGAAGAATCCCTACGAGTATCGAAAAAATGTTCCGGCGAGTACCAGAAAATGTACAATCCGTGCGAGTATGGAAAAACTGTCCCGGCGATTCCCGAAAAAGGGTTGAATCTGTGTGAGTCCCAAAAAATGGTAGAATGTGGGCGACTGCCGCAAAAATGAAGAATCCGTACGAGTATCGAAAAACTGTCATGGCAAGTAACGAAAAAGGGTCGAAGCTGTGTGAGTACCGAAAAATGGTAGAATCCGAGCGAGTACCGGGAAAAGGTAGAATACCTACGAGTATCGAAAAACTGTCCCGGCGAGTACCGGAAAAGTGTGAATTCTGTGTGAGTACCGAAAAAGGGTAGAATCCAGGCGATTACCGGGCAATGGAAGAATCCCTACGAGTATCGAAAAAATGTTCCGGCGAGTACCAGAGAATGTACAATCCGTTCGAGTATCGAAAAACTGTCCCGGCGAGTACCGATAAAGGGTCGAATCTGTGTGAGTACCGAAAAATGGTAGAATGTGGGCGAGTACCGCAAAAATGTAGAATCCTTACGAGTATCGAAAAACTGTCCCGGCAAGTAACGAAAAAGGGTCGAATCTATGTGAGTACCGAGAAATGGTAGAATCCGAGCGAGTACCGGGAAAAGGTAGAATACCTGGGAGTATCGAAAAACTGTCCCGACGAGTACCGAAAAAGGTGGAATCTGTGTGAGTACCGAAAAAGGGTAGAATCTGGGCGATTACCGGGCAAAGGAAGAATCCCTACGAGTATCGAAAAAATGTACCGGCGAGTACCAGAAAAGGTACAATCCGTGCGAGTATCGAAAAACTGTCCCGGCGAGTACCGATAAAGGGTCGAATCTGTGTGAGTACCGAAAAATGGTAGCATGTGGGCGAGTACCGCAAAAATGCAGAATCCCTACGAGTATCGAACAACTTTCCCGGCAAGTAACGAAAAAGGGTCGAATCTGTGTGAGTACCGAAAAATGGTAGAATCCGAGCGAGTGCCGGGAAAAGGTAGAATACCTGCGAGTATCGAAAAACAGTCCCGGCGAGTACCGGAAAAGGGTGGAATCTGTGTGAGTACCAAAAAAGGGTAGAATCCGGGCGATTACCGGGCAAAGGAAGAATCCCTACGAGTATCGAAAAAATGTTCCGGGGAGTACCAGAAAATGTACAATCCGTGCGAGTATCGAAAAACTGTCCCGGCGAGTACCGATAAAGGGTCGAATCTGTGTGAGTACCGAAAAATGGTAGAATGTGGGCGAGTACCGCAAAAATGTAGAATCCCTACGAGTATCATAAAACTGTCCCGGCAAGTAACGAAAAAGGGTCGAATCTGTGTGAGTACCGAAAAATGGTACAATCCGAGCGAGTACCGGGAAAAGGTAGAATACCTGCGAGTATCGAAAAACTGTCCCGGCGAGTACCGAAAAAGGGTGGAATCTGTGTGACTACCGAAAAAGGGTAGAATCCGGGCGATTACCGGGCAAAGGAAGAATCCCTACGAGTATCGAAAAAATGTTCCGGCGAGTATCGAAAAACTGTCCCGGCGATTACCGAAAAAGGGTGGAATCTGTGTGAGTACCAAAAAATGGTAGAATGTGGGCGAGCACCGCAAAAATGTAGAATCCCTACGAGTAACGAAAAACTGTACCGGCAAGTAACGAAAAAGGGTCGAATCTGTGTGAGTACCGAAAAATGGTAGAATCCGAGCGAGTACCGGGAAAAGGTAGAATACCTGCGAGTATCGAAAAACTGTCCCGGCGAGTACCTGAAAAGGGTGGAATCTGTGTGACTACCGAAAAAGGGTAGAATCCGGGCGATTACCGGGCAAAGGAAGAGTCCCTACGAGTATCGAAAAAATGTTCCGGCGAGTACCAGAAAATGTACAATCCGTGCGAGTATGGAAAAACTGTCCCGGCGATTCCCGAAAAAGGGTTGAATCTGTGTGAGTCCCAAAAAATTGTAGAATGTGGGCGACTGCCGCAAAAATGAAGAATCCGTACGAGTATCGAAAAACTGTCATGGCAAGTAACGAAAAAGGGTCGAATCTGTGTGAGTACCGAAAAATGGTAGAATCCGAGCGAGTACCGGGAAAAGGTAGAATACGTACGAGTATCGAAAAACTGTCCCGGCGAGTACCGGAAAAGTGTGAAATCTGTGTGAGTACCGAAAAAGGGTAGAATCCAGGCGATTACCGGGCAATGGAAGAATCCCTACGAGTATCGAAAAAATGTTCCGGCGAGTACCAGAAAATGTACAATCCGTTCGAGTATCGAAAAACTGTCCCGGCGAGTACCGATAAAGGGTCGAATCTGTGTGAGTACCGAAAAATGGTAGAATGTGGGCGAGTACCGCAAAAATGTAGAATCCCTACGAGTATCGAAAAACTGTCCCGGCAAGTAACGAAAAAGGGTCGAATCTATGTGAGTACCGAGAAATGGTAGAATCCGAGCGAGTACCGGGAAAAGGTAGAATACCTGGGAGTATCGAAAAACTGTCCCGACGAGTACCGAAAAAGGTGGAATCTGTGTGAGTACCGAAAAAGGGTAGAATCTGGGCGATTACCGGGCAAAGGAAGAATCCCTACGAGTATCGAAAAAATGTACCGGCGAGTACCAGAAAAGGTACAATCCGTGCGAGTATCGAAAAACTGTCCCGGCGAGTACCGATAAAGGGTCGAATCTGTGTGAGTACCGAAAAATGGTAGCATGTGGGCGAGTACCGCAAAAATGCAGAATCCCTACGAGTATCGAACAACTTTCCCGGCAAGTAACGAAAAAGGGTCGAATCTGTGTGAGTACCGAAAAATGGTAGAATCCGAGCGAGTACCGGGAAAAGGTAGAATACCTGCGAGTATCGAAAAACAGTCCCGGCGAGTACCGGAAAAGGGTGGAATCTGTGTGAGTACCAAAAAAGGGTAGAATCCGGGCGATTACCGGGCAAAGGAAGAATCCCTACGAGTATCGAAAAAATGTTCCGGGGAGTACCAGAAAATGTACAATCCGTGCGAGTATCGAAAAACTGTCCCGGCGAGTACCGATAAAGGGTCGAATCTGTGTGAGTACCGAAAAATGGTAGAATGTGGGCGAGTACCGCAAAAATGTAGAATCCCTACGAGTATCATAAAACTGTCCCGGCAAGTAACGAAAAAGGGTCGAATCTGTGTGAGTACCGAAAAATGGTACAATCCGAGCGAGTACCGGGAAAAGGTAGAATACCTGCGAGTATCGAAAAACTGTCCCGGCGAGTACCGAAAAAGGGTGGAATCTGTGTGACTACCGAAAAAGGGTAGAATCCGGGCGATTACCGGGCAAAGGAAGAATCCCTACGAGTATCGAAAAAATGTTCCGGCGAGTATCGAAAAACTGTCCCGGCGATTACCGAAAAAGGGTGGAATCTGTGTGAGTACCAAAAAATGGTAGAATGTGGGCGAGCACCGCAAAAATGTAGAATCCCTACGAGTAACGAAAAACTGTACCGGCAAGTAACGAAAAAGGGTCGAATCTGTGTGAGTACCGAAAAATGGTAGAATCCGAGCGAGTACCGGGAAAAGGTAGAATACCTGCGAGTATCGAAAAACTGTCCCGGCGAGTACCTGAAAAGGGTGGAATCTGTGTGACTACCGAAAAAGGGTAGAATCCGGGCGATTACCGGGCAAAGGAAGAATCCCTACGAGTATCGAAAAAATGTTCCGGCGAGTACCAGAAAATGTACAATCCGTGCGAGTATGGAAAAACTGTCCCGGCGATTCCCGAAAAAGGGTTGAATCTGTGTGAGTCCCAAAAAATTGTAGAATGTGGGCGACTGCCGCAAAAATGAAGAATCCGTACGAGTATCGAAAAACTGTCATGGCAAGTAACGAAAAAGGGTCGAATCTGTGTGAGTACCGAAAAATGGTAGAATCCGAGCGAGTACCGGGAAAAGGTAGAATACCTACGAGTATCGAAAAACTGTCCCGGCGAGTACCGGAAAAGTGTGAAATCTGTGTGAGTACCGAAAAAGGGTAGAATCCAGGCGATTACCGGGCAATGGAAGAATCCCTACGAGTATCGAAAAAATGTTCCGGCGAGTACCAGAAAATGTACAATCCGTTCGAGTATCGAAAAACTGTCCCGGCGAGTACCGATAAAGGGTCGAATCTGTGTGAGTACCGAAAAATGGTAGAATGTGGGCGAGTACCGCAAAAATGTAGAATCCCTACGAGTATCGAAAAACTGTCCCGGCAAGTAACGAAAAAGGGTCGAATCTATGTGAGTACCGAGAAATGGTAGAATCCGAGCGAGTACCGGGAAAAGGTAGAATACCTGGGAGTATCGAAAAACTGTCCCGACGAGTACCGAAAAAGGTGGAATCTGTGTGAGTACCGAAAAAGGGTAGAATCTGGGCGATTACCGGGCAAAGGAAGAATCCCTACGAGTATCGAAAAAATGTACCGGCGAGTACCAGAAAAGGTACAATCCGTGCGAGTATCGAAAAACTGTCCCGGCGAGTACCGATAAAGGGTCGAATCTGTGTGAGTACCGAAAAATGGTAGCATGTGGGCGAGTACCGCAAAAATGCAGAATCCCTACGAGTATCGAACAACTTTCCCGGCAAGTAACGAAAAAGGGTCGAATCTGTGTGAGTACCGAAAAATGGTAGAATCCGAGCGAGTACCGGGAAAAGGTAGAATACCTGCGAGTATCGAAAAACAGTCCCGGCGAGTACCGGAAAAGGGTGGAATCTGTGTGAGTACCAAAAAAGGGTAGAATCCGGGCGATTACCGGGCAAAGGAAGAATCCCTACGAGTATCGAAAAAATGTTCCGGGGAGTACCAGAAAATGTACAATCCGTGCGAGTATCGAAAAACTGTCCCGGCGAGTACCGATAAAGGGTCGAATCTGTGTGAGTACCGAAAAATGGTAGAATGTGGGCGAGTACCGCAAAAATGTAGAATCCCTACGAGTATCATAAAACTGTCCCGGCAAGTAACGAAAAAGGGTCGAATCTGTGTGAGTACCGAAAAATGGTACAATCCGAGCGAGTACCGGGAAAAGGTAGAATACCTGCGAGTATCGAAAAACTGTCCCGGCGAGTACCGAAAAAGGGTGGAATCTGTGTGACTACCGAAAAAGGGTAGAATCCGGGCGATTACCGGGCAAAGGAAGAATCCCTACGAGTATCGAAAAAATGTTCCGGCGAGTATCGAAAAACTGTCCCGGCGATTACCGAAAAAGGGTGGAATCTGTGTGAGTACCAAAAAATGGTAGAATGTGGGCGAGCACCGCAAAAATGTAGAATCCCTACGAGTAACGAAAAACTGTACCGGCAAGTAACGAAAAAGGGTCGAATCTGTGTGAGTACCGAAAAATGGTAGAATCCGAGCGAGTACCGGGAAAAGGTAGAATACCTGCGAGTATCGAAAAACTGTCCCGGCGAGTACCTGAAAAGGGTGGAATCTGTGTGACTACCGAAAAAGGGTAGAATCCGGGCGATTACCGGGCAAAGGAAGAATCCCTACGAGTATCGAAAAAATGTTCCGGCGAGTACCAGAAAATGTACAATCCGTGCGAGTATGGAAAAACTGTCCCGGCGATTCCCGAAAAAGGGTTGAATCTGTGTGA
Organism: Vitis vinifera; assembly: GCF_030704535.1. Classification (NCBI taxonomy): domain Eukaryota; kingdom Viridiplantae; phylum Streptophyta; class Magnoliopsida; order Vitales; family Vitaceae; genus Vitis; species Vitis vinifera. The sequence goes on from NC_081817.1 coordinate 11,829,254, forward strand.
GTCCCAAAAAATTGTAGAATGTGGGCGACTGCCGCAAAAATGAAGAATCCGTACGAGTATCGAAAAACTGTCATGGCAAGTAACGAAAAAGGGTCGAATCTGTGTGAGTACCGAAAAATGGTAGAATCCGAGCGAGTACCGGGAAAAGGTAGAATACCTACGAGTATCGAAAAACTGTCCCGGCGAGTACCGGAAAAGTGTGAAATCTGTGTGAGTACCGAAAAAGGGTAGAATCCAGGCGATTACCGGGCAATGGAAGAATCCCTACGAGTATCGAAAAAATGTTCCGGCGAGTACCAGAAAATGTACAATCCGTTCGAGTATCGAAAAACTGTCCCGGCGAGTACCGATAAAGGGTCGAATCTGTGTGAGTACCGAAAAATGGTAGAATGTGGGCGAGTACCGCAAAAATGTAGAATCCCTACGAGTATCGAAAAACTGTCCCGGCAAGTAACGAAAAAGGGTCGAATCTATGTGAGTACCGAGAAATGGTAGAATCCGAGCGAGTACCGGGAAAAGGTAGAATACCTGGGAGTATCGAAAAACTGTCCCGACGAGTACCGAAAAAGGTGGAATCTGTGTGAGTACCGAAAAAGGGTAGAATCTGGGCGATTACCGGGCAAAGGAAGAATCCCTACGAGTATCGAAAAAATGTACCGGCGAGTACCAGAAAAGGTACAATCCGTGCGAGTATCGAAAAACTGTCCCGGCGAGTACCGATAAAGGGTCGAATCTGTGTGAGTACCGAAAAATGGTAGCATGTGGGCGAGTACCGCAAAAATGCAGAATCCCTACGAGTATCGAACAACTTTCCCGGCAAGTAACGAAAAAGGGTCGAATCTGTGTGAGTACCGAAAAATGGTAGAATCCGAGCGAGTACCGGGAAAAGGTAGAATACCTGCGAGTATCGAAAAACAGTCCCGGCGAGTACCGGAAAAGGGTGGAATCTGTGTGAGTACCAAAAAAGGGTAGAATCCGGGCGATTACCGGGCAAAGGAAGAATCCCTACGAGTATCGAAAAAATGTTCCGGGGAGTACCAGAAAATGTACAATCCGTGCGAGTATCGAAAAACTGTCCCGGCGAGTACCGATAAAGGGTCGAATCTGTGTGAGTACCGAAAAATTGTAGAATGTGGGCGAGTACCGCAAAAATGTAGAATCCCTACGAGTATCGAAAAACTGTCCCGGCAAGTAACGAAAAAGGGTCGAATCTGTGTGAGTACCGAAAAATGGTAGAATCCGAGCGAGTACCGGGAAAAGGTAGAATACCTGGGAGTATCGAAAAACTGTCCCGGCGAGTACCGAAAAAGGTGGAATCTGTGTGAATACCGAAAAAGGGTAGAATCCGGGCGATTACCGGGCAAAGGAAGAATCCCTACGAGTATCGAAAAAAATGTACCGGCGAGTACCAGAAAAGGTACAATCCGTGCGAGTATCGAAAAACTGTCCCGGCGAGTACCGATAAAGGGTTGAATCTGTGTGAGTACCGAAAAATGGTAGAATGTGGGCGAGTACCGCAAAAATGTAGAATCCCTACGAGTATCGAAAAACTGTCCCGGCAAGTAACGAAAAATGGTCGAATCTGTGTGATTACCGAAAAATGGTACAATCCGAGCGAGTATCGGGAAAAGGTAGAATACCTGCGAGTATCGAAAAACAGTCCCGGCGAGTACCGGAAAAGGGTGGAATCTGTGTGAGTACCGAAAAAGGGTAGAATCCGGGCGATTACAGGGCAAAGGAAGAATCCCTACGAGTATCGAAAAAATGTTCCGGCGAGTACCAGAAAAGGTACAATCCGTTCCGGCGAGTACCAGAAAATGTATAATCCGTGCGAGTATCGAAAAACTGTCCCGGCGAGTACCCATAAAGGGTCGAATCTGTGTGAGTACCGAAAAATGGTAGAATGTGGGCGAGTACCGCAAAAATGTAGAATCCTTACGAGTATCGAAAAACTTTCCCGGCAAGTAACGAAAAAGGGTCGAATCTGTGTGAGTACCGAAAAATGGTAGAATCCGAGCGAGTACCGGGAAAAGGTAGAATACCTGCGAGTATCGAAAAACAGTCCCGGCGAGTACCGGAAAAGGGTGGAATCTGTGTGAGTACCGAAAAAGGGTAGAATCCGGGCGATTACAGGGCAAAGGAAGAATCCCTACGAGTATCGAAAAAATGTTCCGGCGAGTACCAGAAAAGGTACAATCCGTTCCGGCGAGTACCAGAAAATGTATAATCCGTGCGAGTATCGAAAAACTGTCCCGGGGATTACCGAAAAAGGGTCGAATCAGTGTGAGTACCAAAAAATGCTAGAATGTGGGCGAGTACCGCAAAAATGTAGAATCCGTACGAGTTTCGAAAAACTGTCCCGGCAAGTAACGAAAAAGGGTCGAATCTCTCTGAGTACCGAAAAATGGTAGAATCCGAGCGAGTACCGGGAAAAGGTAGAATACCTGCGAGTATCGAAAAACAGTCCCGGCGAGTACCGGAAAAGGGTGGAATCTGTGTGAGTACCGAAAAAGGGTAGAATCCGGGCGATTACCGGGCAAAGGAAGAATCCCTACGAGTATCGAAAAAATGTTCCGGCGAGTACCAGAAAAGGTACAATCCGTTCCGGCGAGTACCAGAAAATGTATAATCCGTGCGAGTATCGAAAAACTGTCCCGGCGAGTACCCATAAAGGGTCGAATCTGTGTGAGTACCGAAAAATGGTAGAATGTGGGCGAGTACCGCAAAAATGTAGAATCCTTACGAGTATCGAAAAACTTTCCCAGCAAGTAACGAAAAAGGGTCGAATCTGTGTGAGTACCGAAAAATGGTAGAATCCGAGCGAGTACCGGGAAAAGGTAGAATACCTGCGAGTATCGAAAAACAGTCCCGGCGAGTACCGGAAAAGGGTGGAATCTGTGTGAGTACCGAAAAAGGGTAGAATCCGGGCGATTACAGGGCAAAGGAAGAATCCCTACGAGTATCGAAAAAATGTTCCGGCGAGTACCAGAAAAGGTACAATCCGTTCCGGCGAGTACCAGAAAATGTATAATCCGTGCGAGTATCGAAAAACTGTCCCGGGGATTACCGAAAAAGGGTCGAATCAGTGTGAGTACCAAAAAATGCTAGAATGTGGGCGAGTACCGCAAAAATGTAGAATCCGTACGAGTTTCGAAAAACTGTCCCGACAAGTAACGAAAAAGGGTCGAATCTCTCTGAGTACCGAAAAATGGTAGAATCCGAGCGAGTACCGGGAAAAGGTAGAATACCTGCGAGTATCGAAAAACAGTCCCGGCGAGTACCGGAAAAGGGTGGAATCTGTGTGAGTACCGAAAAAGGGTAGAATCCGGGCGATTACCGGGCAAAGGAAGAATCCCTACGAGTATCGAAAAAATGTTCCGGCGAGTACCAGAAAAGGTACAATCCGTTCCGGCGAGTACCAGAAAATGTATAATCCGTGCGAGTATCGAAAAACTGTCCCGGCGAGTACCCATAAAGGGTCGAATCTGTGTGAGTACCGAAAAATGGTAGAATGTGGGCGAGTACCGCAAAAATGTAGAATCCTTACGAGTATCGAAAAACTTTCCCGGCAAGTAACGAAAAAGGGTCGAATCTGTGTGAGTACCGAAAAATGGTAGAATCCGAGCGAGTACCGGGAAAAGGTAGAATACCTGCGAGTATCGAAAAACAGTCCCGGCGAGTACCGGAAAAGGGTGGAATCTGTGTGAGTACCGAAAAAGGGTAGAATCCGGGCGATTACAGGGCAAAGGAAGAATCCCTACGAGTATCGAAAAAATGTTCCGGCGAGTACCAGAAAAGGTACAATCCGTTCCGGCGAGTACCAGAAAATGTATAATCCGTGCGAGTATCGAAAAACTGTCCCGGGGATTACCGAAAAAGGGTCGAATCAGTGTGAGTACCAAAAAATGCTAGAATGTGGGCGAGTACCGCAAAAATGTAGAATCCGTACGAGTTTCGAAAAACTGTCCCGGCAAGTAACGAAAAAGGGTCGAATCTGTGTGAGTACCGAAAAATGGTAGAATCCGAGCGAGTACCGGGAAAAGGTAGAATACCTGCGAGTATCGAAAAACTGTCCCGGCGAGTACCGGAAAAGGGTGGAATCTGTGTGAGTACCGAAAAATGGTAGAATCCGGGCGATTACCGGGCAAAGGAAGAATCCCTACGAGTATCGAAAAAATGTTCCGGCGAGTATCGAAAAACTGTCCCGGCGATTACCGAAAAAGGGTCGAATCTGTGTGAGTACCAAAAAATGGTAGAATGTGGGCGAGTACCGCAAAAATGTAGAATCCGTACGAGTATCGAAAAACTGTCCCGGCAAGTAACGAAAAAGGGTCGAATCTGTGTGAGTACCGAAAAATGGTACAATCCGAGCGAGTACCGGGAAAAGGTAGAATACCTGCGAGTATCGAAAAACTGTCCCGGCGAGTACCGGAAAAGGGTGGAATCTATGTGAGTACCGAAAAAGGGTAGAATCCGGGCGATTACCGGGCAAAGGAAGAATCCCTACGAGTATCGAAAAAATGTTTCGGCGAGTATCGAAAAACTGTCCCGGCGATTACCGAAAAAGGGTGGAATCTGTGTGAGTACCAAAAAATGGTAGAATGTGGGCGAGTACCGCAAAAATGTAGAATCCGTACGAGTATCGAAAAACTGCCCCGGCAAGTAACGAAAAAGGGTCGAATCTGTGTGAGTACCGAAAAATGGTAGAATCCGAGCGAGTACCGGGAAAAGGTAGAATACCTGCGAGTATCGAAAAACTGTCCCGGCGAGTACCGGAAAAGGGTGGAATCTGTGTGAGTACCGAAAAAGGGTAGAATCCGGGCGATTACCGGGCAAAGGAAGAATCCCTACGAGTATCGGAAAAATGTTCCGGCGAGTACCAGAAAAGGTACAATCCGTTCCGGCGAGTACCAGAAAATGTATAATCCGTGCGAGTATCGAAAAACTGTCCCGGGGATTACCGAAAAAGGGTCGAATCTGTGTGAGTACCAAAAAATGCTAGAATGTGGGCGAGTACCGCAAAAATGTAGAATCCGTACGAGTTTCGAAAAACTGTCCCGGCAAGTAACGAAAAAGGGTCGAATCTCTGTGAGTACCGAAAAATGGTAAAATCCGAGCGAGTACCGGGAAAAGGTAGAATACCTGCGAGTATCGAAAAACTGTCCCGGCGAGTACCGGAAAAGGGTGGAATCTGTGTGAGTACCGAAAAAGGGTAGAATCCGGGCGATTACCGGGCAAAGGAAGAATCCCTACGAGTATCGAAAAAATGTTCCGGCGAGTACCAGAAAAGGTACAATCCGTTCCGGCGAGTACCAGAAAATGTATAATCCGTGCGAGTATCGAAAAACTGTCCCGGCGAGTACCCATAAAGGGTCGAATCTGTGTGAGTACCGAAAAATGGTAGAATGTGGGCGAGTACCGCAAAAATGTAGAATCCTTACGAGTATCGAAAAACTTTCCCGGCAAGTAACGAAAAAGGGTCGAATCTGTGTGAGTACCGAAAAATGGTAGAATCCGAGCGAGTACCGGGAAAAGGTAGAATACCTGCGAGTATCGAAAAACAGTCCCGGCGAGTACCGGAAAAGGGTGGAATCTGTGTGAGTACCGAAAAAGGGTAGAATCCGGGCGATTACAGGGCAAAGGAAGAATCCCTACGAGTATCGAAAAAATGTTCCGGCGAGTACCAGAAAAGGTACAATCCGTTCCGGCGAGTACCAGAAAATGTATAATCCGTGCGAGTATCGAAAAACTGTCCCGGGGATTACCGAAAAAGGGTCGAATCAGTGTGAGTACCAAAAAATGCTAGAATGTGGGCGAGTACCGCAAAAATGTAGAATCCGTACGAGTTTCGAAAAACTGTCCCGGCAAGTAACGAAAAAGGGTCGAATCTGTGTGAGTACCGAAAAATGGTAGAATCCGAGCGAGTACCGGGAAAAGGTAGAATACCTGCGAGTATCGAAAAACTGTCCCGGCGAGTACCGGAAAAGGGTGGAATCTGTGTGAGTACCGAAAAATGGTAGAATCCGGGCGATTACCGGGCAAAGGAAGAATCCCTACGAGTATCGAAAAAATGTTCCGGCGAGTACCAGAAAAGGTACAATCCGTTCCGGCGAGTACCAGAAAATGTATAATCCGTGCGAGTATCGAAAAACTGTCCCGGCGAGTACCCATAAAGGGTCAAATCTGTGTGAGTACCGAAAAATGGTAGAATGTGGGCGAGTACCGCAAAAATGTGGAATCCTTACGAGTATCGAAAAACTTTCCCGGCAAGTAACGAAAAAGGGTCGAATCTGTGTGAGTACCGAAAAATGGTAGAATCCGAGCGAGTACCGGGAAAAGGTAGAATACCTGCGAGTATCGAAAAACAGTCCCGGCGAGTACCGGAAAAGGGTGGAATCTGTGTGAGTACCGAAAAAGGGTAGAATCCGGGCGATTACAGGGCAAAGGAAGAATCCCTACGAGTATCGAAAAAATGTTCCGGCGAGTACCAGAAAAGGTACAATCCGTTCCGGCGAGTACCAGAAAATGTATAATCCGTGCGAGTATCGAAAAACTGTCCCGGGGATTACCGAAAAAGGGTCGAATCAGTGTGAGTACCAAAAAATGCTAGAATGTGGGCGAGTACCGCAAAAATGTAGAATCCGTACGAGTTTCGAAAAACTGTCCCGGCAAGTAACGAAAAAGGGTCGAATCTGTGTGAGTACCGAAAAATGGTAGAATCCGAGCGAGTACCGGGAAAAGGTAGAATACCTGCGAGTATCGAAAAACTGTCCCGGCGAGTACCGGAAAAGGGTGGAATCTGTGTGAGTACCGAAAAATGGTAGAATCCGGGCGATTACCGGGCAAAGGAAGAATCCCTACGAGTATCGAAAAAATGTTCCGGCGAGTATCGAAAAACTGTCCCGGCGATTACCGAAAAAGGGTCGAATCTGTGTGAGTACCAAAAAATGGTAGAATGTGGGCGAGTACCGCAAAAATGTAGAATCCGTACGAGTATCGAAAAACTGTCCCGGCAAGTAACGAAAAAGGGTCGAATCTGTGTGAGTACCGAAAAATGGTACAATCCGAGCGAGTACCGGGAAAAGGTAGAATACCTGCGAGTATCGAAAAACTGTCCCGGCGAGTACCGGAAAAGGGTGGAATCTATGTGAGTACCGAAAAAGGGTAGAATCCGGGCGATTACCGGGCAAAGGAAGAATCCCTACGAGTATCGAAAAAATGTTTCGGCGAGTATCGAAAAACTGTCCCGGCGATTACCGAAAAAGGGTGGAATCTGTGTGAGTACCAAAAAATGGTAGAATGTGGGCGAGTACCGCAAAAATGTAGAATCCGTACGAGTATCGAAAAACTGCCCCGGCAAGTAACGAAAAAGGGTCGAATCTGTGTGAGTACCGAAAAATGGTAGAATCCGAGCGAGTACCGGGAAAAGGTAGAATACCTGCGAGTATCGAAAAACTGTCCCGGCGAGTACCGGAAAAGGGTGGAATCTGTGTGAGTACCGAAAAAGGGTAGAATCCGGGCGATTACCGGGCAAAGGAAGAATCCCTACGAGTATCGGAAAAATGTTCCGGCGAGTACCAGAAAAGGTACAATCCGTTCCGGCGAGTACCAGAAAATGTATAATCCGTGCGAGTATCGAAAAACTGTCCCGGGGATTACCGAAAAAGGGTCGAATCTGTGTGAGTACCAAAAAATGCTAGAATGTGGGCGAGTACCGCAAAAATGTAGAATCCGTACGAGTTTCGAAAAACTGTCCCGGCAAGTAACGAAAAAGGGTCGAATCTCTGTGAGTACCGAAAAATGGTAAAATCCGAGCGAGTACCGGGAAAAGGTAGAATACCTGCGAGTATCGAAAAACTGTCCCGGCGAGTACCGGAAAAGGGTGGAATCTGTGTGACTACCGAAAAATGGTAGAATCCGGGCGATTACCGGGAAAAGGTAGAATCCCTACGAGTATCGAAAAAATGTTCCGGCGAGTACCAGAAAAGGTACAATCCGTTCCGGCGAGTACCAGAAAATGTATAATCCGTGCGAGTATCGAAAAACTGTCCCGGGGATTACCGAAAAAGGGTCGAATCTGTGTGTGTACCAAAAAATGCTAGAATGTGGGCGAGTACCGCAAAAATGTAGAATCCGTACGAGTTTCGAAAAACTGTCCCGGCAAGTAACGAAAAAGGGTCGAATCTCTGTGAGTACCGAAAAATGGTAGAATCCGAGCGAGTACCGGGAAAAGGTAGAATACCTGCGAGTATCGAAAAACTGTCCCGGCGAGTACCGGAAAAGGGTGGAATCTGTGTGACTACCGAAAAATGGTAGAATCCGGGCGATTACCGGGCAAAGGAAGAATCCCTACGAGTATCGAAAAAATGTTCCGGCGAGTATCGAAAAACTGTCCCGGCGATTACCGAAAAAGGGTGGAATCTGTGTGAGTACCAAAAAATGGTAGAATGTGGGCGAGTACCGCAAAAATGTAGAATCCGTACGAGTATCGAAAAACTGTCCCGGCAAGTAACGAAAAAGGGTCGAATCTGTGTGAGTACCGAAAAATGGTAGAATCCGAGCGAGTACCGGGAAAAGGTAGAATACCTGCGAGTATCGAAAAACTGTCCCGGCGAGTACCGGAAAAGGGTGGAATCTGTGTGAGTACCGAAAAAGGGTAGAATCCGGGCGATTACCGGGCAAAGGAAGAATCCCTACGAGTATCGGAAAAATGTTCCGGCGAGTACCAGAAAAGGTACAATCCGTTCCGGCGAGTACCAGAAAATGTATAATCCGTGCGAGTATCGAAAAACTGTCCCGGGGATTACCGAAAAAGGGTCGAATCTGTGTGAGTACCAAAAAATGCTAGAATGTGGGCGAGTACCGCAAAAATGTAGAATCCGTACGAGTTTCGAAAAACTGTCCCGGCAAGTAACGAAAAAGGGTCGAATCTCTGTGAGTACCGAAAAATGGTAAAATCCGAGCGAGTACCGGGAAAAGGTAGAATACCTGCGAGTATCGAAAAACTGTCCCGGCGAGTACCGGAAAAGGGTGGAATCTGTGTGAGTACCGAAAAAGGGTAGAATCCGGGCGATTACCGGGCAAAGGAAGAATCCCTACGAGTATCGAAAAAATGTTCCGGCGAGTACCAGAAAAGGTACAATCCGTTCCGGCGAGTACCAGAAAATGTATAATCCGTGCGAGTATCGAAAAACTGTCCCGGCGAGTACCCATAAAGGGTCGAATCTGTGTGAGTACCGAAAAATGGTAGAATGTGGGCGAGTACCGCAAAAATGTAGAATCCTTACGAGTATCGAAAAACTTTCCCGGCAAGTAACGAAAAAGGGTCGAATCTGTGTGAGTACCGAAAAATGGTAGAATCCGAGCGAGTACCGGGAAAAGGTAGAATACCTGCGAGTATCGAAAAACAGTCCCGGCGAGTACCGGAAAAGGGTGGAATCTGTGTGAGTACCGAAAAAGGGTAGAATCCGGGCGATTACAGGGCAAAGGAAGAATCCCTACGAGTATCGAAAAAATGTTCCGGCGAGTACCAGAAAAGGTACAATCCGTTCCGGCGAGTACCAGAAAATGTATAATCCGTGCGAGTATCGAAAAACTGTCCCGGGGATTACCGAAAAAGGGTCGAATCAGTGTGAGTACCAAAAAATGCTAGAATGTGGGCGAGTACCGCAAAAATGTAGAATCCGTACGAGTATCGAAAAACTGCCCCGGCAAGTAACGAAAAAGGGTCGAATCTGTGTGAGTACCGAAAAATGGTACAATCCGAGCGAGTACCGGGAAAAGGTAGAATACCTGCGAGTATCGAAAAACTGTCCCGGCGAGTACCGGAAAAGGGTGGAATCTGTGTGAGTACCGAAAAAGGGTAGAATCCGGGCGATTACCGGGCAAAGGAAGAATCCCTACGAGTATCGGAAAAATGTTCCGGCGAGTACCAGAAAAGGTACAATCCGTTCCGGCGAGTACCAGAAAATGTATAATCCGTGCGAGTATCGAAAAACTGTCCCGGGGATTACCGAAAAAGGGTCGAATCTGTGTGAGTACCAAAAAATGCTAGAATGTGGGCGAGTACCGCAAAAATGTAGAATCCGTACGAGTTTCGAAAAACTGTCCCGGCAAGTAACGAAAAAGGGTCGAATCTCTGTGAGTACCGAAAAATGGTAAAATCCGAGCGAGTACCGGGAAAAGGTAGAATACCTGCGAGTATCGAAAAACTGTCCCGGCGAGTACCGGAAAAGGGTGGAATCTGTGTGAGTACCGAAAAAGGGTAGAATCCGGGCGATTACCGGGCAAAGGAAGAATCCCTACGAGTATCGAAAAAATGTTCCGGCGAGTACCAGAAAAGGTACAATCCGTTCCGGCGAGTACCAGAAAATGTATAATCCGTGCGAGTATCGAAAAACTGTCCCGGGGATTACCGAAAAAGGGTCGAATCTGTGTGAGTACCAAAAAATGCTAGAATGTGGGCGAGTACCGCAAAAATGTAGAATCCGTACGAGTTTCGAAAAACTGTCCCGGCAAGTAACGAAAAAGGGTCGAATCTCTGTGAGTACCGAAAAATGGTAGAATCCGAGCGAGTACCGGGAAAAGGTAGAATACCTGCGAGTATCGAAAAATTGTCCCGGCGAGTACCGGAAAAGGGTGGAATCTGTGTGAGTACCGAAAAGGGGTAGAATCCGTGCGATTACCGGGCAAAGGTAGAATCCCTACGAGTATCGAAAAAATGTTCCGGCGAGTATCGAAAAACTGTCCCGGCGATTACCGAAAAAGGGTGGAATCTGTGTGAGTACCAAAAAATGGTAGAATGTGGGCGAGCACCGCAAAAATGTAGAATCCGTACGAGTAACGAAAAACTGTCCCGGCAAGTAACGAAAAAGGGTCGAATCTCTGTGAGTACCGAAAAATGGTAAAATCCGAGCGAGTACCGGGAAAAGGTAGAATACCTGCGAGTATCGAAAAACTGTCCCGGCGAGTACCGGAAAAGGGTGGAATCTGTGTGAGTACCGAAAAAGGGTAGAATCCGGGCGATTACCGGGCAAAGGAAGAATTCCTACGAGTATCGAAAAATTTGTTCCGGCGAGTATCGAAAAACTGTCCCGGCGATTACCGAAAAAGGATGGAATCTGTGTGAGTACCAAAAAATGGTAGAATGTGGGCGAGCACCGCAAAAATGTAGAATCCGTACGAGTAACGAAAAACTGTCCCGGCAAGTAACGAAAAAGGGTCGAATCTGTGTGAGTACCGAAAAATGGTAGAATCCGAGCGAGTACCGGGAAAAGGAAGAATACCTGCGAGTATCGAAAAACTGTCCCGGCGAGTACCGGAAAAGGGTGGAATCTGTGTGAGTACCGAAAAAGGGTAGAATCCGGGCGATTACCGGGCAAAGGAATAATCCCTACGAGTATCGAAAAAATGTTCCGGCGAGTACCAGAAAAGGTACAATCCGTTCCGGCGAGTACCAGAAAATGTATAATCCGTGCGAGTGTCGAAAAACTTTCCCGGGGATTACCGAAAAAGGGTCGAATCTGTGTGAGTACCAAAAAATGCTAGAATGTGGGCGAGTACCGCAAAAATGTAGAATCCGTACGAGTATCGAAAAACTGTCCCGGCAAGTAACGAAAAAGGGTCGAATCTCTGTGAGTACCGAAAAATGGTAGAATCCGAGCGAGTACCGGGAAAAGGTAGAATACCTGCGAGTATCGAAAAACAGTCCCGGCGAGTACCGGAAAAGGGTGGAATCTGTGTGAGTACCGAAAAAGGGTAGAATCCGGGCGATTACCGGGCAAAGGAAGAATCCCTACGAGTATCGAAAAAATGTTCCGGCGAGTACCAGAAAAGGTACAATCCGTTCCGGCGAGTACCAGAAAATGTATAATCCGTGCGAGTATCGAAAAACTGTCCCGGGGATTACCGAAAAAGGGTCGAATCTGTGTGAGTACCAAAAAATGCTAGAATGTGGGCGAGTACCGGAAAAATGTAGAATCCGTACGAGTTTCGAAAAACTGTCCCGGCAAGTAACGAAAAAGGGTCGAATCTCTGTGAGTACCGAAAAATGGTAGAATCCGAGCGAGTACCGGGAAAAGGTAGAATACCTGCGAGTATCGAAAAACTGTCCCGGCGAGTACCGGAAAAGGGTGGAATCTGTGTGAGTACCGAAAAAGGGTAGAATCCGGGCGATTACCGGGCAAAGGAAGAATTCCTACGAGTATCGAAAAATTTGTTCCGGCGAGTATCGAAAAACTGTCCCGGCGATTACCGAAAAAGGATGGAATCTGTGTGAGTACCAAAAAATGGTAGAATGTGGGCGAGCACCGCAAAAATGTAGAATCCGTACGAGTAACGAAAAACTGTCCCGGCAAGTAACGAAAAAGGGTCGAATCTGTGTGAGTACCGAAAAATGGTAGAATCCGAGCGAGTACCGGGAAAAGGAAGAATACCTGCGAGTATCGAAAAACTGTCCCGGCGAGTACCGGAAAAGGGTGGAATCTGTGTGAGTACCGAAAAAGGGTAGAATCCGGGCGATTACCGGGCAAAGGAATAATCCCTACGAGTATCGAAAAAATGTTCCGGCGAGTACCAGAAAAGGTACAATCCGTTCCGGCGAGTACCAGAAAATGTATAATCCGTGCGAGTGTCGAAAAACTTTCTCGGGGATTACCGAAAAAGGGTCGAATCTGTGTGAGTACCAAAAAATGCTAGAATGTGGGCGAGTACCGCAAAAATGTAGAATCCGTACGAGTATCGAAAAACTGTCCCGGCAAGTAACGAAAAAGGGTCGAATCTCTGTGAGTACCGAAAAATGGTAGAATCCGAGCGAGTACCGGGAAAAGGTAGAATACCTGCGAGTATCGAAAAACAGTCCCGGCGAGTACCGGAAAAGGGTGGAATCTGTGTGAGTACCGAAAAAGGGTAGAATCCGGGCGATTACCGGGCAAAGGAAGAATCCCTACGAGTATCGAAAAAATGTTCCGGCGAGTACCAGAAAAGGTACAATCCGTTCCGGCGAGTACCAGAAAATGTATAATCCGTGCGAGTATCGAAAAACTGTCTCGGGGATTACCGAAAAAGGGTCGAATCTGTGTGAGTACCAAAAAATGCTAGAATGTGGGCGAGTACCGCAAAAATGTAGAATCCGTACGAGTTTCGAAAAACTGTCCCGGCAAGTAACGAAAAAGGGTCGAATCTCTGTGAGTACCGAAAAATGGTAGAATCCGAGCGAGTACCGGGAAAAGGTAGAATACCTGCGAGTATCGAAAAACTGTCCCGGCGAGTACCGGAAAAGGGTGGAATCTGTGTGAGTACCGAAAAAGGGTAGAATCCGGGCGATTACCGGGCAAAGGTAGAATCCCTACGAGTATCGAAAAAATGTTCCGGCGAGTATCGAAAAACTGTCCCGGCGATTACCGAAAAAGGGTGGAATCTGTGTGAGTACCAAAAAATGGTAGAATGTGGGCGAGCACCGCAAAAATGTAGAATCCGTACGAGTAACGAAAAACTGTCCCGGCAAGTAACGAAAAAGGGTCGAATCTGTGTGAGTACCGAAAAATGGGAGAATCCGAGCGAGTACCGGGAAAAGGTAGAATACCTGCGTGTATCGAAAAACTGTCCCGGCGAGTACCGAAAAATGGTGGAATCTGTGTGAGTACCGAAAAAGGGTAGAATCCGGGCGATTACCGGGCAAAGGAAGAATCCCTACGAGTATCGAAAAAATGTTCCGGCGAGTACCAGAAAATGTACAATCCGTGCGAGTATCGAAAACTGTCCCGGCGATTACCGAAAAAGGGTTGAATCTGTGTGAGTACCAAAAAATGGTAGAATGTGGGCGAGTACCGCAAAAATGTAGAATCCGTACGAGTATCGAAAAACTGTCCCGGCAAGTAACGAAAAAGGGTCGAATCTGTATGAGTACCGAAAAATGGTAGAATCCGAGCGAGTACCGGGAAAAGGTAGAATACCTGCGAGTATCGAAAAACTGTCCCGGCGAGTACCGGAAAAGGGTGGAATCTGTGTGACTACCGAAAAATGGTAGAATCCGGGCGATTACCGGGAAAAGGTAGAATCCCTACGAGTATCGAAAAAATGTTTCGGCGAGTACCAGAAAAGGTACAATCCGTTCCGGCGAGTACCAGAAAATGTATAATCCGTGCGAGTATCGAAAAACTGTCCCGGGGATTACCGAAAAAGGGTCGAATCTGTGTGAGTACCAAAAAATGCTAGAATGTGGGCGAGTACCGCAAAAATGTAGAATCCGTACGAGTTTCGAAAAACTGTCCCGGCAAGTAACGAAAAAGGGTCGAATCTCTGTGAGTACCGAAAAATGGTAGAATCCGAGCGAGTACCGGGAAAAGGTAGAATACCTGCGAGTATCGAAAAACTGTCCCGGCGAGTACCGTAAAAGGGTGGAATCTGTGTGACTACCGAAAAATGGTAGAATCCGGGCGATTACCGGGCAAAGGAAGAATCCCTACGAGTATCGAAAAAATGTTCCAGCGAGTATCGAAAAACTGTCCCGGCGATTACTGAAAAAGGGTGGAATCTGTGTGAGTACCAAAAAATGGTAGAATGTGGGCGAGTACCGCAAAAATGTAGAATCCGTACGAGTATCGAAAAACTGTCCCGGCAAGTAACGAAAAAGGGTCGAATCTGTGTGAGTACCGAAAAATGGTAGAATCCGAGCGAGTACCGGGAAAAGGTAGAATACCTGCGAGTATCGAAAAACAGTCCCGGCGAGTACCGGAAAAGGGTGGAATCTGTGTGACTACCGAAAAAGGGTAGAATCCGGGCGATTACCGGGCAAAGGAAGAATCCCTACGAGTATCGAAAAAATGTTCCGGCGAGTACCAGAAAAGGTACAATCCTTGCGAGTATCGAAAAACTGTCCCGCGCGAGTACCGATAAAGGGTCGAATCTGTGTGAGTACCAAAAAATGGTAGAATGTGGGCGCGTACCGCAAAAATGTAGAATCCCTACGAGTATCGAAAAACTGTCCCGGCAAGTAACGAAAAAGGGTCGAATCTGTGTGAGTACCGAAAAATGGAAGAATCCGAGCGAGTACCGGGAAAAGGTAGAATACCTGCGAGTATCGAAAAACTGTCCCAGCGAGTACCGGAAAAGGGTGGAATCTGTGTGAGTACCGAAAAATGGTAGAATTCGGGCGATTACCGGGAAAAGGAAGAATCCTTGTGAGTATCGAAAAAATGTTCCGGCGAGTACCAGAAAATGTACAATCCGTGCGAGTATCGAAAAACTGTCCCGGCGAGTACCGATAAAGGGTCGAATCTGTGTGAATACCGAAAAATGGTAGAATGTGGGCGAGTACCGCAAAAATGTAGAATCCCTACGAGTATCGAAAAACTGTCCCGGCAAGTAACCAAAAAGGGTCGAATCTGTGTGAGTACAGAAAAATGGTAGAATCCGAGCGAGTACCGGGAAAAGGTAGAATACCTGCGAGTATCGAAAAACTGTCCCGGCGAGTACCGGAAAAGGGTGGAATCTGTGTGACTACCGAAAAAGGGTAGAATCCGGACGGCTACCGGGCAAAGGAAGAATCCCTACGAGTATCGAAAAAATGTTCCGGCGAGTATCGAAAAACTGTCCCGGCGATTACCGAAAAAGGGTCGAATCTGTGTGAGTACCAAAAAATGGTAGAATGTGGGCGAGTACCGCAAAAATGTAGAATCCGTACGAGTATCGAAAAACAGTCCCGGCAAGTAACGAAAAAGGGTCGAATCTTTGTGAGTACCGAAAAATGGTACAATCCGAGCGAGTACCGGGAAAAGGTAGAATACCTGCGAGTATCGAAAAACTGTCCCGGCGAGTACCGGAAAATGGTGGAATCTGTGTGAGTACCGAAAAAGGGTAGAATCCGGGCGATTACCGGGCAAAGGAAGAATCCCTACGAGTATCGAAAAAATGTTCCGGCGAGTACCAGAAAATGTACAATCCGTGCGAGTATCGAAAAACTGTGTCGGCGATTACCGAAAAAGGGTCGAATCTGTGTGACTACCAAAAAATGGTAGAATGTGGGCGAGTACCGCAAAAATGTAGAATCCCTACGAGTATCGAAAAACTGTCCCGGCAAGTAACGAAAAAGGGTCGAATCTGTGTGAGTACCGAAAAATGGTAGAATCCGAGCGAGTACCGGGAAAAGGTAGAATACCTGCGAGTATCGAAAAACTGTCCCGGCGAGTACCGGAAAATGGTGGAATCTGTGTGAGTACCGAAAAAGGGTAGAATCCGGGCGATTACCGGGCAAAGGAAGAATCCCTACGAGTATCGAAAAAATGTTCCGGCGAGTAGCAGAAAATGTACAATCCGTGCGAGTATCGAAAAACTATCCCGGCGATTACCGAAAAAGGGTTGAATCTGTGTGAGTACCAAAAAATGGTAGAATGTGGGCGAGTACCGCAAAAATGTAGAATCCGTACGAGTATCGAAAAACTTTCCCGGCAAGTAACGAAAAAGGGTCGAATCTGTGTGAGTACCGAAAAATGGTACAATCCGAGCGAGTACCGGGAAAAGGTAGAATACCTACGAGTATCGAAAAACTGTCCCGGCGAGTACCGGAAAAGGGTGAAATCTGTGTGAGTACCAAAAAAGGGTAGAATCCGAGCGAGTACCGGGAAAAGATAGAATACCTGCGAGTATCGAAGAACTGTCCCGGTGAGTACCGGAAAAGGGTGGAATCTGTGTGAGTACCGAAAAAGGGTAGAATCCGGGCGATTACCGGGCAAAGGAAGAATCCCTACGAGTATCGAAAAACTGTCCCGGCGATTACCGAAAAAGGGTCGAATCTGTGTGACTACCAAAAAATGGTAGAATGTGGGCGAGTACCGCAAAAATGTAGAATCCGTACGAGTATCGAAAAACAGTCCCGGCAAGTAACGAAAAAGGGTCGAATCTTTGTGAGTACCGAAAAATGGTACAATCCGAGCGAGTACCGGGAAAAGGTAGAATACCTGCGAGTATCGAAAAACTGTCCCGGCGAGTACCGGAAAATGGTGGAATCTGTGTGAGTACCGAAAAAGGGTAGAATCCGGGCGATTACCGGGCAAAGGAAGAATCCCTACGAGTATCGAAAAAATGTTCCGGCGAGTACCAGAAAATGTACAATCCGTGCGAGTATCGAAAAACTGTGTCGGCGATTACCGAAAAAGGGTCGAATCTGTGTGACTACCAAAAAATGGTAGAATGTGGGCGAGTACCGCAAAAATGTAGAATCCCTACGAGTATCGAAAAACTGTCCCGGCAAGTAACGAAAAAGGGTCGAATCTGTGTGAGTACCGAAAAATGGTAGAATCCGAGCGAGTACCGGGAAAAGGTAGAATACCTGCGAGTATCGAAAAACTGTCCCGGCGAGTACCGGAAAATGGTGGAATCTGTGTGAGTACCGAAAAAGGGTAGAATCCGGGCGATTACCGGGCAAAGGAAGAATCCCTACGAGTATCGAAAAAATGTTCCGGCGAGTAGCAGAAAATGTACAATCCGTGCGAGTATCGAAAAACTATCCCGGCGATTACCGAAAAAGGGTTGAATCTGTGTGAGTACCAAAAAATGGTAGAATGTGGGCGAGTACCGCAAAAATGTAGAATCCGTACGAGTATCGAAAAACTTTCCCGGCAAGTAACGAAAAAGGGTCGAATCTGTGTGAGTACCGAAAAATGGTACAATCCGAGCGAGTACCGGGAAAAGGTAGAATACCTACGAGTATCGAAAAACTGTCCCGGCGAGTACCGGAAAAGGGTGAAATCTGTGTGAGTACCAAAAAAGGGTAGAATCCGAGCGAGTACCGGGAAAAGATAGAATACCTGCGAGTATCGAAGAACTGTCCCGGTGAGTACCGGAAAAGGGTGGAATCTGTGTGAGTACCGAAAAAGGGTAGAATCCGGGCGATTACCGGGCAAAGGAAGAATCCCTACGAGTATCGAAAAACTGTCCCGGCGATTACCGAAAAAGGGTCGAATCTGTGTGACTACCAAAAAATGGTAGAATGTGGGCGAGTACCGCAAAAATGTAGAATCCGTACGAGTATCGAAAAACTGTCCCGGCAAGTGACGAAAAAGGGTCGAATCTGTGTGAGAACCGAAAAATGGTACAATCCGAGCGAGTACCGGGAAAAGGTAGAATACCTGCGAGTATCGAAAAAATGTTCCGGCGAGTACCAGAAAAGCTACAATCCGTGCGGGTATCGAAAAACTGTCCCGGCGATTACCGAAAAAGGGTTGAATCTGTGTGAGTACCAAAAAATGGTAGAATGTGGGCGAGTACCGCAAAAATGTAGAATCCGTACGAGTATCGAAAAACTGTCCCGGCAAGTAACGAGAGAGGGTCGAATCTGTGTGAGTACCGAAAAATGGTAGAATCCGAGCGAGTACCGGGAAAAGGTAGAATACCTGCGAGTATCGAAAAACTGTCCCGGCGAGTACCGGAAAAGGGTGGAATCTGTGTGATTACCGAAAAAGGGTAGAATCCGGGCGATTACCGACCAAAGGAAGAATCCCTACGAGTATCGAAAAATGTACCGGCGAGTACCAGAAAAGATACAATCCGTGCGAGTATCGAAAAACTGTCCCGACGAGTACCGATAAAGGATCGAATCTGTGTGAGTACCGAAAAATGGTAGAATGTGGGCGAGTACCGCAAAAATGTAGAATCCGTACGAGTATCGAAAAACTGTCCCGGCAAGTAACGAAAAAGGGTCGAATCTGTGTGAGTACCGAAAAATGGTACAATCCGAGCGAGTACCGGGAAAAGGTAGAATACCTGCGAGTATCGAAAAACTGTCCCGGCGAGTACCGGAAAAGGGTGGAATCTGTGTGATTACCGAAAAAGGGTAGAATCCGGGCGATTACCGGGCAAAGGAAGAATCCCTACGAGTATCGAAAAATGTACCGGCGAGTACCAGAAAAGATACAATCCGTGCGAGTATCGAAAAACTGTCCCGACGAGTACCGATAAAGGATCGAATCTGTGTGAGTACCGAAAAATGGTAGAATGTGGGCGAGTACCGCAAAAATGTAGAATCCCTACGAGTATCGAAAAACTGTCCCGGCAAGTAACGAAAAAGGGTCGAATCTGTGTGAGTACCGAAAAATGGTAGAATCCGAGCGAGTACCGGGAAAAGGTAGAATACCTGCGAGTATCGAAAAACTGTCCCGGCGAGTACCGGAAAAGGGAGGAATCTGTATGAGTACCCAAAAAGGGTAGAATCCGGGCGATTACCGGGCAAAGGAAGAATCCCTACGTGTATCGAAAAAATGTTTCGGAGAGTATCGAAAAACTGTCCCGGCGATTACCGAAAAAGGGTCGAATCTGTGTGAGTACCAAAAAATGCTAGAATGTGGGCGAGTACCGCAAAAATGTAGAATCCGTATGAGTTTCGAAAAACTGTCCCGGCAAGTAACGAAAAAGGGTCGAATCTGTGTGAGTACCGAAAAATGGTAGAATCCGAGCGAGTACCGGGAAAAGGTAGAATACCTACGAGTATCGAAAAACTGTCCCGACGAGTACCGTAAAATGGTGGAATCTGTGTGAGTACCGAAAAAGGGTAGAATCCGGGCGATTACCGGGCAAAGGAAGAAAGCCTACGAGTATCGAAAAAATGTTCCAGCGAGTACCAGAAAATGTACAATCCGTGCGAGTATCGAAAAACTGTCCCGGCGATTACTGAAAAAGGGTTGAATCTGTGTGAGTACCAAAAAATGGTAGAATGTGGGCGAGTACCGCAAAAATGTAGAATCCGTACGAGTATCGAAAAACTGTCCCGGCAAGTAACGAAAAAGGGTCGAATCTGTGTGAGTACCGAAAAATGGTACAATCCGAGCGAGTACCCGGAAAAGGTAGAATACCTGCGAGTATCGAAAAACTGTCCCGGCGAGTACCGGAAAATGGTGGAATCTGTGTGAGTACCGAAAAAGGGTAGAATCCGGGCGATTACCGGGCAAAGGAAGAATGGCTACGAGTATCGAAAAAATGTTCCGGCGAGTACCAGAAAATGTACAATCCGTGCGAGTATCGAAAAACTGTCCCGGCGATTACTGAAAAAGGGTTGAATTTGTGTGAGTACCAAAAAATGGTAGAATGTGGGCGAGTACCGCAAAAATGTAGAATCCGTACGAGTATCGAAAAACTGTCCCGGCAAGTAACGAAAAAGGGTCGAATCTGTGTGAGTACCGAAAAATGGTACAATCCAAGCGAGTACCGGGAAAAGGTAGAATACCTGCGAGTATCGAAAAACTGTCCCGGCGAGTACCGAAAAAGGGTGGAATCTGTGTGATTACCGAAAAAGGGTAGAATCCGGGCGATTACCGACCAAAGGAAGAATCCCTACGAGTATCGAAAAATGTACCGGCGAGTACCAGAAAAGATACAATCCGTGCGAGTATCGAAAAACTGTCCTGGCGAGTACCAGAAAAGATACAATCCGTGCGAGTATCGAAAAACTGTCCCGACGAGTACCGATAAAGGATCGAATCTGTGTGAGTACCGAAAAATGGTAGAATGTGGGCGAGTACCGCAAAAATGTAGAATCCCTACGAGTATCGAAAAACTGTCCCGACAAGTAACGAAAAAGGGTGGAATCTGTGTGAGTACCGAAAAATGGTAGAATCCGGGCGATTACCGACCAAAGGAAGAATCCCTACGAGTATCGAAAAATGTACCGGCGAGTACTAGAAAAGATACAATCCGTGCGAGTATCGAAAAACTGTCCCGACGAGTACCGATAAAGGATCGAATTTGTGTGAGTACCGAAAAATGGTAGAATGTGGGCGAGTACCGCAAAAATGTAGAATCCGTACGAGTATCGAAAAACTGTCCCGGCAAGTAACGAAAAAGGGTCGAATCTGTGTGAGTACCGAAAAATGGTACAATCCGAGCGAGTACCGGGAAAAGCTAGAATACCTGCGAGTATCGAAAAACTGTCCCGGCGAGTACCGGAAATGGGTGAAATCTGAGTGAGTACCGAAAAAGGGTAGAATCCGGGCGATTACCGGGCAAAGGAAGAATCCCTACGAGTATCGAAAAAATGTTCCGGCGAGTACCAGAAAAAGGGTCGAATCTGTGTGAGTACCAAAAAATGCTAGAATGTGGGCGAGTACCGCAAAAATGTAGAATCCGTATGAGTTTCGAAAAACTGTCCCGGCAAGTAACGAAAAAGGGTCGAATCCGTGTGAGTACCGAAAAATGGTAGAATCCGAGCGAGTACCGGGAAAAGGTAGAATACCTGCGAGTATCGAAAAACTGTCCCGGCGAGTACCGGAAAATGGTGGAATCTGTGTGAGTACCGAAAAAGGGTAGAATCCGGGCGATTACCGGGCAAAGGAAGAATGCCTACGAGTATCGAAAAAATGTTCCGGCGAGTAGCAGAAAATGTACAATCCGTGCGAGTATCGAAAAACTGTCCCGGCGATTACAGAAAAAGGGTTGAATCTGTGTGAGTACCAAAAAATGGTAGAATGTGGGCGAGTACCGCAAAAATGTAGAATCCGTACGAGTATCGAAAAACTGTCCCGGCAAGTAACGAAAAAGGGTCGAATCTGTGTGAGTACCGAAAAATGGTAGAATCCGAGCGAGTACCGGGAAAAGGTAGAATACCTGCGAGTATCGAAAAACTATCCCGGCGAGTACCGGAAATGGTCGAAATCTGAGTGAGTACCGAAAAAGGGTAGAATCCGAGCGATTACTGACCAAAGGAAGAATCCCTACGAGTATCGAAAAAATGTTCCGGCGAGTACCAGAAAAGGTACAATCCGTTTCGGCGAGTACCAGAAAATGTATAATCCGTGCGAGTATCGAAAAACTGTCCCAGCGATTAGCGAAAAAGGGTCGAATCTGTGTGAGTACCAAAAAATGCTAGAATGTGGGCGAGTACCGCAAAAATGTAGAATCCGTACGAGTTTCGAAAAACTGTCCCGGCAAGTAACGAAAAAGGGTCGAATCTGTGTGAGTACCGAAAAATGGTAGAATCCGAGCGAGTACCGGGAAAAGGTAGAATACCTGCGAGTATCGAAAAACTGTCCCGGCAAGTACCGGAAAATGGTGGAATCTGTGTGAGTAACGAAAAAGGGTAGAATCCGGGCGATTACCGTGCAAAGGAAGAATCCCTACGAGCATCGAAAAAATGTTCCGGCGAGTACCAGAAAATGTACAATCCGTGCGAGTATCGAAAAACTGTCCCGGCTTTTATCGAAAAAGGGTTGAATCTGTGTGAGTACCAAAAAATGGTACAATGTGGGCGAGTACCGCAAAAATGTAGAATCCGTACGAGTATCGAAAAACTGTCCCGGCAAGTAACGAAAAAGGGTCGAATCTGTGTGAGTACCGAAAAATGGTAGAATCCGAGCGAGTACCTGGAAAAGGTAGAATACCTGCGAGTATCGAAAAGCTGTCCCGGCGAGTACCGGAAAAGGGTGAAATCTGTGTGAGTACCGAAAAAGGGTAGAATCCGGGCGATTACCGGGCAAAGGAAGAATCCCTACGAGTATCGAAAAAATGTTCCGGCGAGTACCAGAAAATGTACAATCCGTTCCGGCGAGTACCAGAAAATGTATAATCCGTGCGAGTATCGAAAAACTGTCCCGGCGATTACCGAAAAAGGGTCGAATCTGTGTGAGTACCAAAAAATGCTAGAATGTGGGCGAGTACCGCAAAAATGTAGAATCCGTACGAGTTTCGAAAAACTGTCCCGGCAAGTAACGAAAAAGGGTCGAATCTGTGTGAGTACCGAAAAAGGGTAGAATCCGGGCGATTACCGACCAAAGGAAGAATCCCAACGAGTTCGAAAAAATGTTCCGGCGAGTACCAAAAAAGGTAGAATCCGTGCGAGTATCGAAAAACTGTCCCGGCAAGTAAAGAAAAAGGGTCGAATCTGTGTGAGTACCGAAAAATGGTAGAATCCGAGCGAGTACCGGGAAAAGGTAGAATACCTGCGAGTATCGAAAAACTGTCCCGGCAAGTACCGGAAAATGGTGGAATCTGTGTGAGTACCGAAAAAGGGTAGAATCCGGGCGATTACCGGGCAAAGGAAGAATGCCTACGAGTATCGAAAAAATGTTCCGGCGAGTACCAGAAAATGTACAATCCGTGCGAGTATCGAAAAACATTCCCGGCTTTTATCGAAAAAGGGTTGAATCTGTGTGAGTACCAAAAAATGGTACAATGTGGGCGAGTACCGTAAAAATGTAGAATCCGTACGAGTATCGAAAAACTGTCCCGGCAAGTAACGAAAAAGGGTCAAATCTGTGTGAGTACCGAAAAATGGTAGAATCCGAGCGAGTACCGGGAAAAGGTAGAATACCTGCGAGTATCGAAAAACTGTCCCGGCAAGTACCGGAAAATGGTGGAATCTGTGTGAGTACCGAAAAAGGGTAGAATCCGGGCGATTACCGTGCAAAGGAAGAATCCCTACGAGCATCGAAAAAATGTTCCGGCGAGTACCAGAAAATGTACAATCCGTGCGAGTATCGAAAAACTGTCCCGGCTTTTATCGAAAAAGGGTTGAATCTGTGTGAGTACCAAAAAATGGTACAATGTGGGCGAGTACCGCAAAAATGTAGAATCCGTACGAGTATCGAAAAACTGTCCCAGCAAGTAACGAAAAAGGGTCGAATCTGTGTGAGTACCGAAAAATGGTAGAATCCGAGCGAGTACCTGGAAAAGGTAGAATACCTGAGAGTATCGAAAAGCTGTCCCGGCGAGTACCGGAAAAGGGTGAAATCTGTGTGAGTACCGAAAAAGGGTAGAATCCGGGCGATTACCGGGCAAAGGAATAATCCCTACGAGTATCGAAAAAATGTTCCGGCGAGTACCAGAAAATGTACAATCCGTTCCGGCGAGTACCAGAAAATGTATAATCCGTGCGAGTATCGAAAAACTGTCCCGGCGATTACCGAAAAAGGGTCGAATCTGTGTGAGTACCAAAAAATGCTAGAATGTGGGCGAGTACCGCAAAAATGTAGAATCCGTACGAGTTTCGAAAAACTGTCCCGGCAAGTAACGAAAAAGGGTCGAATCTGTGTGAGTACCGAAAAATGGTACAATCCGAGCGAGTACCGGGAAAAGGTAGAATACCTGCGAGTATCGAAAAACTGTCCCGGCGAGTACTGGAAAAGGGTGAAATCTGTGTGAGTACCGAAAAAGGGTAGAATCCGGGCGATTACCGGGCAAAGGAAGAATCCCTACGAGCATCGAAAAAATGTTCCGGCGAGTACCAGAAAATGTATAATCCGTGCGAGTATCGAAAAACTGTCCCGGCGATTACCGAAAAAGGGTCGAATCTGTGTGAGTACTAAAAAATGCTAGAATGTGGGCGAGTACCGCAAAAATGTAGAATCCGTACGAGTTTCGAAAAACTGTCCCGGCAAGTAACGAAAAAGGGTCGAATCTGTGTGAGTACCGAAAAATGGTACAATCCGAGCGAGTACCGGGAAAAGGTAGAATACCTGCGAGTATCGAAAAACTGTCCCGGCGAGTACCGGAAAAGGGTGAAATCTGTGTGAGTACCGAAAAAGGGTAGAATCCGGGCGATTACCGGGCAAAGGAAGAATCCCTACGAGCATCGAAAAAATGTTCCGACGAGTACCAGAAAATGTATAATCCGTGCGACTATCGAAAAACTGTCCCGACGATTACCGAAAAAGGGTCGAATCTGTGTGAGTACCAAAAAATGCTAGAATGTGGGCGAGTACCGCAAAAATGTAGAATCCGTACGAGTTTCGAAAAACTGTCCCGGCAAGTAACGAAAAAGGGTCGAATCTGTGTGAGTACCGAAAAATGGTACAATCCGAGCGAGTACCGGGAAAAGGTAGAATCCGGGCGTTTACCGGGCAAAGGAAGAATCCCTACGAGCATCGAAAAAATGTTCCGGCGAGTACCAGAAAAGGTACAATCCCTTCCGGCGAATACCAGAAAATGTATAATCCGTGCGAGTATCGAAAAACTGTCCCGGCGATCTCCGAAAAAGGGTCGAATCTGTGTGAGTACCAAAAAATGCTAGAATGTGGGCGAGTACCGCAAAAATGTAGAATCCGTACGAGTTTCGAAAAACTGTCCCGGCAAGTAACGAAAAAGGGTCGAATCTGTGTGAGTACCGAAAAATGGTACAATCCGAGCGAGTACCGGGAAAAGGTAGAATACCTGCGAGTATCAAAAAACTGTCCCGGCGAGTACCGGAAAAGGGTGAAATCTGTGTGAGTACCGAAAAAGGGTAGAATCCGGGCGATTATCGGGCAAAGGAAGAATCCCTACGAGCATCGAAAAAATGTTCCGGCGAGTACCAGAAAATGTATAATCCGTGCGAGTATCGAAAAACTGTCCCGGCGATTACCGAAAAAGGGTCGAATCTGTGTGAGTACCAAAAAATGCTAGAATGTGGGCGAGTACCGCAAAAATGTAGAATCCGTACGAGTTTCGAAAAACTGTCCCGGCAAGTAACGAAAAAGGGTCGAATCTGTGTGAGTACCGAAAAATGGTACAATCCGAGCGAGTACCGGGAAAAGGTAGAATACCTGCGAGTATCGAAAAACTGTCCCGGCGAGTACCGAAAAAGGGTGGAATCTGTGTGATTACCGAAAAAGGGTAGAATCCGGGCGATGACCGGGCAAAGGAAGAATCCCTACGAGTATCGAAAAAATGTTCCGGCGAGTACCAGAAAAGCTACAATCCGTTCCGGCGAGTACCAGAAAATGTATAATCCGTGCGAGTATCGAAAAACTGTCCCGGCGATTACCGAAAAAGGGTCGAATCTGTGTGAGTACCAAAAAATGCTAGAATGTGGGCGAGTACCGCAAAAATGTAGAATCCGTACGAGTTTCGAAAAACTGTCCCGGCAAGTAACGAAAAAGGGTCGAATCTGTGTGAGTACCGAAAAATGGTAGAATCCGAGCGAGTACCGGGAAAAGGTAGAATACCTGCGAGTATCGAAAAACTGTCCCGACGAGTACCGAAAAATGGTGGAATCTGTGTGAGTACCGAAAAAGGGTAGAATCCGGGCGATTACCGGGCAAAGGAAGAATCCCTACGAGTATCGAAAAAATGTTCCGGCGAGTACCAGAAAATGTACAATCTGTGCGAGTATCGAAAAACTGTCCCGGCGATTACTGAAAAAGGGTTGAATCTGTGTGAGTACCAAAAAATGCTAGAATGTGGGCGAGTACCGCAAAAATGTAGAATCCGTACGAGTATCGAAAAACTGTCCCGGAAAGTAACGAAAAAGGGTCGAATCTGTGTGAGTACCGAAAAATGGTACAATCCGAGCGAGTACCGGGAAAAGGTAGAATCCGGGCGTTTACCGGGCAAAGGAAGAATCCCTACGAGCATCGAAAAAATGGTCCGGCGAGTACCAGAAAAGGTACAATCCGTTCCGGCGAATACCAGAAAATGTATAATCCGTGCGAGTATCGAAAAACTGTCCCGGCGATTACCGAAAAAGGGTCGAATCTGTGTGAGTACCAAAAAATGCTAGAATGTGGGCGAGTACCGCAAAAATGTAGAATCCGTACGAGTTTCGAAAAACTGTCCCGGCAAGTAACGAAAAAGGGTCGAATCTGTGTGAGTACCGAAAAATGGTACAATCCGAGCGAGTACCGGGAAAAGGTAGAATACCTGCGAGTATCAAAAAACTGTCCCGGCGAGTATCGGAAAAGGGTGAAATCTGTGTGAGTACCGAAAAAGGGTAGAATCCGGGCGATTATCGGGCAAAGGAAGAATCCCTACGAGCATCGAAAAAATGTTCCGGCGAGTACCAGAAAATGTATAATCCGTGCGAGTATCGAAAAACTGTCCCGGCGATTACCGAAAAAGGGTCGAATCTGTGTGAGTACCAAAAAATGCTAGAATGTGGGCGAGTACCGCAAAAATGTAGAATCCGCACGAGTTTCGAAAAACTGTCCCGGCAAGTAACGAAAAAGGGTCGAATCTGTGTGAGTACCGAAAAATGGTACAATCCGAGCGAGTACCGGGAAAAGGTAGAATACCTGCGAGTATCGAAAAGCTGTCCCGGCGAGTACCGGAAAAGGGTGAAATCTGTGTGAGTACCGAAAAAGGGTAGAATCCGGTCGATTACCGGGCAAAGGAAGAATCCCTACGAGTATCGAAAAAATGTTCCGGCGAGTACCAGAAAATGTACAATCCGTTCCGGCGAGTACCAGAAAATGTATAATCCGTGCGAGTATCGAAAAACTGTCCCGGCGATTACCGAAAAAGGGTCGAATCTGTGTGAGTACCAAAAAATGCTAGAATGTGGGCGAGTACCGCAAAAATGTAGAATCCGTACGAGTTTCGAAAAACTGTCCCGGCAAGTAACGAAAAAGGGTCGAATCTGTGTGAGTACCGAAAAATGGTACAATCCGAGCGAGTACCGGGAAAAGGTAGAATACCTGCGAGTATCGAAAAACTGTCCCGGCGAGTACTGGAAAAGGGTGAAATCTGTGTGAGTACCGAAAAAGGGTAGAATCCGGGCGATTACCGGGCAAAGGAAGAATCCCTACGAGCATCGAAAAAATGTTCCGGCGAGTACCAGAAAATGTATAATCCGTGCGAGTATCGAAAAACTGTCCCGGCGATTACCGAAAAAGGGTCGAATCTGTGTGAGTACCAAAAAATGCTAGAATGTGGGCGAGTACCGCAAAAATGTAGAATCCGTACGAGTTTCGAAAAACTGTCCCGGCAAGTAACGAAAAAGGGTCGAATCTGTGTGAGTACCGAAAAATGGTACAATCCGAGCGAGTACCGGGAAAAGGTAGAATACCTGCGAGTATCGAAAAACTGTCCCGACGAGTACCGAAAAATGGTGGAATCTGTGTGAGTACCGAAAAAGGGTAGAATCCGGGCGATTACCGGGCAAAGGAAGAATCCCTACGAGTATCGAAAAAATGTTCCGGCGAGTACCAGAAAATGTACAATCTGTGCGAGTATCGAAAAACTGTCCCGGCGATTACTGAAAAAGGGTTGAATCTGTGTGAGTACCAAAAAATGCTAGAATGTGGGCGAGTACCGCAAAAATGTAGAATCCGTACGAGTATCGAAAAACTGTCCCGGCAAGTAACGAAAAAGGGTCGAATCCGTGTGAGTACCGAAAAATGGTACAATCCGAGCGAGTACCGGGAAAAGGTAGAATACCTGCGAGTATCGAAAAACTGTCCTGGCGAGTACCGGAAAAGGGTGAAATCTGTGTGAGTACCCAAAAAGGGTAGAATCCGGGCGATTACTGGGCAAAGGAAGAATCCCTACGAGTATCGAAAAAATGTTCCGGCGAGTACCAGAAAATGTACAATCCGTTCCGGCGAGTACCAGAAAATGTATAATCCGTGCGAGTATCGAAAAACTGTCCCGGCGAGTACCGGAAAAGGGTCGAATCTATGTGAGTACCGAAAAATGGTAGAATGTGGGCGAGTACCGCAAAAATGTAGAATCCCTACGAGTATCGAAAAACTGTCCCGGCAAGTAACGAAAAAGGGTCGAATCTGTGTGAGTACCGAAAAATGGTAGAATCCGAGCGAGTACCGCG
The DNA here is from genome assembly GCF_030704535.1 of Vitis vinifera. Lineage (NCBI taxonomy): Eukaryota > Viridiplantae > Streptophyta > Magnoliopsida > Vitales > Vitaceae > Vitis > Vitis vinifera. The sequence goes on from NC_081817.1 coordinate 11,857,755, forward strand.
AAAAGGTAGAATACATGCGAGTATCGAAAAACTGTCCCGGCGAGTACCGGAAAAGGGTGGAATCTGTGTGATTACCGAAAAAGGGTAGAATCCGGGCGATTACCGGGCAAAGGAAGAATCCCTACGAGTATCGAAAAAATGTTCCGGCGAGTACCAGAAAAGGTACAATCCGTTCCGGCGAGTACCAGAAAATGTATAATCCGTGCGAGTATCGAAAAACTGTCCCGGCGATTACCGAAAAAGGGTCGAATCTGTGTGAGTACCAAAAAATGCTAGAATGTAGGCGAGTACCGCAAAAATGTAGAATCCGTACGAGTTTCGAAAAACTGTCCCGGCGATTACCGAAAAAGGGTCGAATCTGTGTGAGTACCAAAAAATGGTAGAATGTGGGCGAGTACCGCAAAAATGTAGAATCCCTACGAGTATCGAAAAACTGTCCCGGCAAGTAACGAAAAAGGGTCGAATCTGTGTGAGTACCGAAAAATGGTAGAATCCGAGCGAGTACCTGGAAAAGGTAGAATACCTGCGACTATCGAAAAACTGTCCCGGCGAGTACCGGAAAAGGGAGGAATCTGTATGAGTACCGAAAAAGGGTAGAATCCGGGCGATTACCGGGCAAAGGAAGAATCCCTACGTGTATCGAAAAAATGTTCCGGCGAGTATCGAAAAACTGTCCCGGCGATTACCGAAAAAGGGTCGAATCTGTGTGAGAACCGAAAAATGGTAGAATCCGAGCGAGTACCGGGAAAAGGTAGAATACCTGCGAGTATCAAAAAACTGTCCCGGCGAGTACCGGAAAATGGTGGAATCTGTGTGACTACTGAAAAAGGGTAGAGTCCGGGCGATTACCGGGCAAAAGAAGAATCCCTACGAGTATCGAAAAAATGTTCCGGCGAGTACCAGAAAATGTACAATCTGTGCGAGTATCGAAAAACTGTCCCGGCGATTACCGAAAAAGGATTGAATCTGTGTGAGTACCAAAAAATGGTAGAATGTGGGCGAGTACCGCAAAAATGTAGAATCCCTACGAGTATCGAAAAACTGTCCCGAAAAGTAACGAAAAAGGGTCGAATCTGTGTGAGTACCGAAAAATGGTAGAATCCGAGCGAGTACCGGGAAAAGGTAGAATACCTGCGAGTATCGAAAAATGGTACAATCCGAGCGAGTACCGGGAAAAGGTAGAATACCTGCGAGTATCGAAATACTGTCCCGGCGAGTACCGGAAATGGGTGTAATCTGAGTGAGTACCGAAAAAGGGTAGAATCCGGGCGATTACCGACCAAAGGAAGAATCCCTACGAGTATCGAAAAAATGTTCCGGCAAGTACCAGAAAAGGTACAATCCGTTTCGGCGAGTACCAGAAAATGTATAATCCGTGCGAGTATCGAAAAACTGTCCCAGCAATTAGCGAAAAAGGGTCGAATCTATGTGAGTACCAAAAAATGCTAGAATGTGGGCGAGTACCGCAAAAATGTAGAATCCGTACGAGTTTCGAAAAACTGTCCCGGCAAGTAACGAAAAAGGGTCGAATCCGTGTGAGTACCGAAAAATGGTACAATCCGAGCGAGTACCGGGAAAAGGTAGAATACCTGCGAGTATTGAGAAACTGTCCCGGCAAGTACCGGAAAATGGTGGAATCTGTGTGAGTACCGAAAAAGGGTAGAATCCGGGCGATTACCGGGCAAAGGAAGAATCCCTACGAGTATCGAAAAAATGTTCCGGCGAGTACCAGAAAAGGTACAATCCGTTCCGGCGAGTACCAGAAAATGTATAATCCGTGCGAGTATCGAAAAACTGTCCCGGCGATTACTGAAAAAGGGTCGAATCTGTGTGAGTACCAAAAAATGCTAGAATGTGGGCGAGTACCGCAAAAATGTAGAATCCGTACGAGTTTCGAAAAACTTTCCCGGCAAGTAACGAAAAAGGGTCGAATCTGTGTGAGTACCGAAAAAGGGTAGAATCCGGGCGATTACCGGGCAAAGGAAGAATCCCTACGAGTATCGAAAAAATGTACCGACGAGTACCAGAAAAGATACAATCCGTGCGAGTATCGAAAAACTGTCCCGACGAGTACCGATAAAGGATCGAATCTGTGTGAGTACCGAAAAATGGTAGAATGTGGGCGAGTACCGCAAAAATGTAGAATCCCTACGAGTATCGAAAAACTGTCCCGGCAAGTAACGAAAAAGGGTCGAATCTGTGTGAGTACCGAAAAATGGTAGAATCCGAGCGAGTACCGGGAAAAGGTAGAATACCTGCGAGTATCAAAAAACTGTCCCGGCGAGTACCGGAAAAGGGAGGAATCTGTATGAGTACCGAAAAAGGGTAGAATCCGGGCGATTACCGGGCAAAGGAAGAATCCCTACGTGTATCAAAAAAATGTTCCGGCGAGTATCGAAAAACTGTCCCGGCGATTACCGAAAAAGGGTCGAATCGGTGTGAGAACCGAAAAATGGTAGAATCCGAGCGAGTACCGGGAAAAGGTAGAATACCTGCGAGTATCGAAAAACTGTCCCGGCGAGTACCGGAAAATGGTGGAATCTGTGTGAGTACCGAAAAAGGGTAGAATCCGGGCGATTACCGGGCAAAGGAAGAATCCCTACGAGTATCGAAAAAATGTACCGGCGAGTACCAGAAAAGGTACAATCCGTTCCGGCGAGTACCAGAAAATGTATAATCCGTGCGAGTATCGAAAAACTGTCCCGGCAAGTAACGAAAAAGGGTCGAATCTGTGGGAGTACCGAAAAATGGTAGAATCCGAGCGAGTACCGGGAAAAGGTAGAATACCTGCGAGTATCGAAAAACTGTCCCGGCGAGTACCGGAAAAGGGAGAAATCTGTGTGAGTACCGAAAAAGGGTAGAATCCGGGCGATTACCGGGCAAAGGAAGAATCCCTACGAGTATCGAAAAAATGTTCCGGCGAGTACCAGAAAATGTACAATCCGTTCCGGCGAGTACCATAAAATGTATAATCCGTGCGAGTATCGAAAAACTGTCCCGACGATTACCGAAAAAGGGTCGAATCTGTGTGAGTACCAAAAAATGCTAGAATGTGGGCGAGTACCGCAAAAATGTAGAATCCGTACGAGTTTCGAAAAACTGTCCCGGCAAGTAACGAAAAAGGGTCGAATCCGTGTGAGTACCGAAAAATGGTACAATCCGAGCGAGTACCGGGAAAAGGTAGAATACCTGCGAGTATCGAAAAACTGTCCTGGCGAGTACCGGAAAAGGGTGAAATCTGTGTGAGTACCCAAAAAGGGTAGAATCCGGGCGATTACTGGGCAAAGGAAGAATCCCTACGAGTATCGAAAAAATGTTCCGGCGAGTACCAGAAAATGTACAATCCGTTCCGGCGAGTACCAGAAAATGTATAATCCGTGCGAGTATCGAAAAACTGTCCCGGCGAGTACCGGAAAAGGGTCGAATCTATGTGAGTACCGAAAAATGGTAGAATGTGGGCGAGTACCGCAAAAATGTAGAATCCCTACGAGTATCGAAAAACTGTCCCGGCAAGTAACGAAAAAGGGTCGAATCTGTGTGAGTACCGAAAAATGGTAGAATCCGAGCGAGTACCGCGAAAAGGTAGAATACATGCGAGTATCGAAAAACTGTCCCGGCGAGTACCGGAAAAGGGTGGAATCTGTGTGATTACCGAAAAAGGGTAGAATCCGGGCGATTACCGGGCAAAGGAAGAATCCCTACGAGTATCGAAAAAATGTTCCGACGAGTACCAGAAAAGGTACAATCCGTTCCGGCGAGTACCAGAAAATGTATAATCCGTGCGAGTATCGAAAAACTGTCCCGGCGATTACCGAAAAAGGGTCGAATCTGTGTGAGTACCAAAAAATGCTAGAATGTAGGCGAGTACCGCAAAAATGTAGAATCCGTACGAGTTTCGAAAAACTGTCCCGGCGATTACCGAAAAAGGGTCGAATCTGTGTGAGTACCAAAAAATGGTAGAATGTGGGCGAGTACCGCAAAAATGTAGAATCCCTACGAGTATCGAAAAACTGTCCCGGCAAGTAACGAAAAAGGGTCGAATCTGTGTGAGTACCGAAAAATGGTAGAATCCGAGCGAGTACCTGGAAAAGGTAGAATACCTGCGACTATCGAAAAACTGTCCCGGCGAGTACCGGAAAAGGGAGGAATCTGTATGAGTACCGAAAAAGGGTAGAATCCGGGCGATTACCGGGCAAAGGAAGAATCCCTACGTGTATCGAAAAAATGTTCCGGCGAGTATCGAAAAACTGTCCCGGCGATTACCGAAAAAGGGTCGAATCTGTGTGAGAACCGAAAAATGGTAGAATCCGAGCGAGTACCGGGAAAAGGTAGAATACCTGCGAGTATCAAAAAACTGTCCCGGCGAGTACCGGAAAATGGTGGAATCTGTGTGACTACTGAAAAAGGGTAGAGTCCGGGCGATTACCGGGCAAAAGAAGAATCCCTACGAGTATCGAAAAAATGTTCCGGCGAGTACCAGAAAATGTACAATCTGTGCGAGTATCGAAAAACTGTCCCGGCGATTACCGAAAAAGGATTGAATCTGTGTGAGTACCAAAAAATGGTAGAATGTGGGCGAGTACCGCAAAAATGTAGAATCCCTACGAGTATCGAAAAACTGTCCCGAAAAGTAACGAAAAAGGGTCGAATCTGTGTGAGTACCGAAAAATGGTAGAATCCGAGCGAGTACCGGGAAAAGGTAGAATACCTGCGAGTATCGAAAAATGGTACAATCCGAGCGAGTACCGGGAAAAGGTAGAATACCTGCGAGTATCGAAATACTGTCCCGGCGAGTACCGGAAATGGGTGTAATCTGAGTGAGTACCGAAAAAGGGTAGAATCCGGGCGATTACCGACCAAAGGAAGAATCCCTACGAGTATCGAAAAAATGTTCCGGCAAGTACCAGAAAAGGTACAATCCGTTTCGACGAGTACCAGAAAATGTATAATCCGTGCGAGTATCGAAAAACTGTCCCAGCAATTAGCGAAAAAGGGTCGAATCTATGTGAGTACCAAAAAATGCTAGAATGTGGGCGAGTACCGCAAAAATGTAGAATCCGTACGAGTTTCGAAAAACTGTCCCGGCAAGTAACGAAAAAGGGTCGAATCCGTGTGAGTACCGAAAAATGGTACAATCCGAGCGAGTACCGGGAAAAGGTAGAATACCTGCGAGTATTGAGAAACTGTCCCGGCAAGTACCGGAAAATGGTGGAATCTGTGTGAGTACCGAAAAAGGGTAGAATCCGGGCGATTACCGGGCAAAGGAAGAATCCCTACGAGTATCGAAAAAATGTTCCGGCGAGTACCAGAAAAGGTACAATCCGTTCCGGCGAGTACCAGAAAATGTATAATCCGTGCGAGTATCGAAAAACTGTCCCGGCGATTACTGAAAAAGGGTCGAATCTGTGTGAGTACCAAAAAATGCTAGAATGTGGGCGAGTACCGCAAAAATGTAGAATCCGTACGAGTTTCGAAAAACTTTCCCGGCAAGTAACGAAAAAGGGTCGAATCTGTGTGAGTACCGAAAAAGGGTAGAATCCGGGCGATTACCGGGCAAAGGAAGAATCCCTACGAGTATCGAAAAAATGTACCGACGAGTACCAGAAAAGATACAATCCGTGCGAGTATCGAAAAACTGTCCCGACGAGTACCGATAAAGGATCGAATCTGTGTGAGTACCGAAAAATGGTAGAATGTGGGCGAGTACCGCAAAAATGTAGAATCCCTACGAGTATCGAAAAACTGTCCCGGAAAGTAACGAAAAAGGGTCGAATCTGTGTGAGTACCGAAAAATGGTAGAATCCGAGCGAGTACCGGGAAAAGGTAGAATACCTGCGAGTATCAAAAAACTGTCCCGGCGAGTACCGGAAAAGGGAGGAATCTGTATGAGTACCGAAAAAGGGTAGAATCCGGGCGATTACCGGGCAAAGGAAGAATCCCTACGTGTATCAAAAAAATGTTCCGGCGAGTATCGAAAAACTGTCCCGGCGATTACCGAAAAAGGGTCGAATCGGTGTGAGAACCGAAAAATGGTAGAATCCGAGCGAGTACCGGGAAAAGGTAGAATACCTGCGAGTATCGAAAAACTGTCCCGGCGAGTACCGGAAAATGGTGGAATCTGTGTGAGTACCGAAAAAGGGTAGAATCCGGGCGATTACCGGGCAAAGGAAGAATCCCTACGAGTATCGAAAAAATGTACCGGCGAGTACCAGAAAAGGTACAATCCGTTCCGGCGAGTACCAGAAAATGTATAATCCGTGCGAGTATCGAAAAACTGTCCCGGCAAGTAACGAAAAAGGGTCGAATCTGTGGGAGTACCGAAAAATGGTAGAATCCGAGCGAGTACCGGGAAAAGGTAGAATACCTGCGAGTATCGAAAAACTGTCCCGGCGAGTACCGGAAAAGGGAGAAATCTGTGTGAGTACCGAAAAAGGGTAGAATCCGGGCGATTACCGGGCAAAGGAAGAATCCCTACGAGTATCGAAAAAATGTTCCGTCGAGTACCAGAAAAGGTACAATCCGTTCCGGCGAGTACCATAAAATGTATAATCCGTGCGAGTATCGAAAAACTGTCCCGGCGATTACCGAAAAAGGGTCGAATCTGTGTGAGTACCAAAAAATGCTAGAATGTGGGCGAGTACCGCAAAAATGTAGAATCCGTACGAGTTTCGAAAAACTGTCCCGGCAAGTAACGAAAAAGGGTCGAATCCGTGTGAGTACCGAAAAATGGTAGAATCCGAGCGAGTACCGGGAAAAGGTAGAATACCTGCGAGTATCGAAAAACTGTCCCGGCAAGTACCGGAAAATGGTGGAATCTGTGTGAGTACCGAAAAAGGGTAGAATCCGGGCGATTACCGGGCAAAGGAAGAATCCCTACGAGTATCGAAAAAATGTTCCGGCGAGTACCAGAAAATGTACAATCCGTGCGAGTATCGAAAAACTGTCCCGGCTTTTATCGAAAAAGGGTTGAATCTGTGTGAGTACCAAAAAATGGTAGAATGAGGGCGAGTACCGCAAAAATGTAGAATCCGTACGAGTATCGAAAAACTGTCCCGGCAAGTAACGAAAAAGGGTCGAATCTGTGTGAGTACCGAAAAATGGTAGAATCCGAGCGACTACCGGGAAAAGGTAGAATACCTGCCAGTATCGAAAAAATGTCCCGGCGAGTACCGGAAAAGGGAGAAATCTGTGTGAGTACCGAAAAAGGGTAGAATCCGGGCGATTACCGGGCAAAGGAAGAATCCCAACGAGTATCGAAAAAATGTTCCGGCGAGTACCAGAAAAGGTACAATCCGTTCCGGCGAGTACCAGAAAATGTACAATCCGTGCGAGTATCGAAAAACTGTCCCGGCGATTACTGAAAAAGGGTTGAATCTGTGTGAGTACCAAAAAATGGTAGAATGTGGGCGAGTACCGCAAAAATGTAGAATCCGTACGAGTATCGAAAAACTGTCCCGGCAAGTAACGAAAAAGGGTCGAATCTGTGTGAGTACCGAAAAATGGTAGAATCCGAGCGAGTACCGGGAAAAGGTAGAATACCTGCGAGTATCGAAAAACTGTCCCGGCAAGTACCGGAAAATGGTGGAATCTGTGTGAGTACCGAAAAAGGGTAGAATCCGGGCGATTACCGGGCAAAGGAACAATCCCTACGAGCATCGAAAAAATGTTCCGGCGAGTACCAGAAAATGTACAATCCGTGCGAGTATCGAAAAACTGTCCCGGCTTTTATCGAAAAAGGGTTGAATCTGTGTGAGTACCAAAAAATGGTACAATGTGGGCGAGTACCGCAAAAATGTAGAATCCGTACGAGTATCGAAAAACTGTCCCGGCAAGTAACGAAAAAGGGTCGAATCTGTGTGAGTACCGAAAAATGGTAGAATCCGAGCGAGTACCGGGAAAAGGTAGAATACCTGCGAGTATCGAAAAGCTGTCCCGGCGAGTACCGGAAAAGGGTGAAATCTGTGTGAGTACCGAAAAAGGGTAGAATCCGGGCGATTACCGGGCAAAGGAAGAATCCCTACGAGTATCGAAAAAATGTTCCGGCGAGTACCAGAAAATGTATAATCCGTGCGAGTATCGAAAAACTGTCCCGGCGATTACCGAAAAAGGGTCGAATCTGTGTGAGTACCAAAAAATGGTAGAATGTGGGCGAGTACCGCAAAAATGTAGAATCCGTACGAGTTTCGAAAAACTGTCCCGGAAAGTAACGAAAAATGGTCGAATCTGTGTGAGTACCGAAAAAGGGTAGAATCCGGGCGATTACCGGGCAAAGGAAGAATCCCTACGAGTATCGAAAAAATGTTCCGGCGAGTACCAGAAAATGTACAATCCGTGCGAGTATCGAAAAACTGTCCCGGCTTTTATCGAAAAAGGGTTGAATCTGTGTGAGTACCAAAAAATGGTAGAATGAGGGCGAGTACCGCAAAAATGTAGAATCCGTACGAGTATCGAAAAACTGTCCCGGCAAGTAACGAAAAAGGGTCGAATCTGTGTGAGTACCGAAAAATGGTAGAATCCGAGCGACTACCGGGAAAAGGTAGAATACCTGCCAGTATCGAAAAAATGTCCCGGCGAGTACCGGAAAAGGGAGAAATCTGTGTGAGTACCGAAAAAGGGTAGAATCCGGGCGATTACCGGGCAAAGGAAGAATCCCAACGAGTATCGAAAAAATGTTCCGGCGAGTACCAGAAAAGGTACAATCCGTTCCGGCGAGTACCAGAAAATGTACAATCCGTGCGAGTATCGAAAAACTGTCCCGGCGATTACTGAAAAAGGGTTGAATCTGTGTGAGTACCAAAAAATGGTAGAATGTGGGCGAGTACCGCAAAAATGTAGAATCCGTACGAGTATCGAAAAACTGTCCCGGCAAGTAACGAAAAAGGGTCGAATCTGTGTGAGTACCGAAAAATGGTAGAATCCGAGCGAGTACCGGGAAAAGGTAGAATACCTGCGAGTATCGAAAAACTGTCCCGGCAAGTACCGGAAAATGGTGGAATCTGTGTGAGTACCGAAAAAGGGTAGAATCCGGGCGATTACCGGGCAAAGGAACAATCCCTACGAGCATCGAAAAAATGTTCCGGCGAGTACCAGAAAATGTACAATCCGTGCGAGTATCGAAAAACTGTCCCGGCTTTTATCGAAAAAGGGTTGAATCTGTGTGAGTACCAAAAAATGGTACAATGTGGGCGAGTACCGCAAAAATGTAGAATCCGTACGAGTATCGAAAAACTGTCCCGGCAAGTAACGAAAAAGGGTCGAATCTGTGTGAGTACCGAAAAATGGTAGAATCCGAGCGAGTACCGGGAAAAGGTAGAATACCTGCGAGTATCGAAAAGCTGTCCCGGCGAGTACCGGAAAAGGGTGAAATCTGTGTGAGTACCGAAAAAGGGTAGAATCCGGGCGATTACCGGGCAAAGGAAGAATCCCTACGAGTATCGAAAAAATGTTCCGGCGAGTACCAGAAAAGGTACAATCCGTTCCGGCGAGTACCAGAAAATGTATAATCCGTGCGAGTATCGAAAAACTGTCCCGACGATTACCGAAAAAGGGTCGAATCTGTGTGAGTACCAAAAAATGCTAGAATGTGGGCGAGTACCGCAAAAATGTAGAATCCGTACGAATTTCGAAAAACTGTCCCGGCAAGTAACGAAAAAGGGTCGAATCCGTGTGAGTACCGAAAAATGGTAGAATCCGAGCGAGTACCGGGAAAAGGTAGAATACCTGCGAGTATCGAAAAACTGTCCCGGCGAGTACCGGAAAATGGTGGAATCTGTGTGAGTACCGAAAAAGGGTAGAATCCGGGCGATTACCGGGCAAAGGAAGAATGCCTACGAGTATCGAAAAAATGTTCCGGCGAGTACAAGAAAAGGTACAATCCGTTCCGGCGAGTACCAGAAAATGTATAATCCGTGCGAGCATCGAAAAACTGTCCCGGCGATTACCGAAAAAGGGTCGAATCTGTGTGAGTACCAAAAAATGCTAGAATGTGGGCGAGTACCGCAAAAATGTAGAATCCGTACGAGTTTCGAAAAACTGTCCCGGCAAGTAACGAAAAAGGGTCGAATCTGTGTGAGTACCGAAAAATGGTAGAATCCGAGCGAGTACCGGGAAAAGGTAGAATACCTGCGAGTATCGAAAAACTGTCCCGTCGAGTACCGGAAAAGGGTGAAATCTGTGTTAGTACCGAAAAAGGGTAGAATCGGGGCGATTACCGGGCAAAGGAAGAATCCCTACGAGTATCGAAAAAATGTTCCGGCGAGTACCAGAAAAGGTACAATCCGTTCCAGCGAGTACTAGAAAATGTATAATCCGTGCGAGTATCGAAAAACTGTCCCGGCGATTACCGAAAAAAGGTCGAATCTGTGTGAGTACCAAAAAATGCTAGAATGTGGGCGAGTACCGCAAAAATGTAGAATCCGTACGAGTATCGAAAAACTGTCCCGGCAAGTAACGAAAAAGGGTCGAATCTGTGTGAGTACCGAAAAATGGTAGAATCCGAGCGAGTACCGGGAAAAGGTAGAATACCTGCGAGTATCGAAAAACTGTCCCGGCGAGTACCGGAAAAGGGTGGAATCTGTGTGACTACCGAAAAAGGGTAGAATCCGGGCGATTACCGGGCAAAGGAAGAATACCTACGAGTATCGAAAAAATGTTCCGGCGAGTACCAGAAAATGCACAATCCGTGCGAGTATCGAAAAACTGTCCCGGCGATTACCGAAAAAGATTCGAATCTGTGTGACTACCAAAAAATGCTAGAATGTGGGTGAGTACCGCAAAAATGTAGAATCCGTACGAGTTTCGAAAAACTGTCCCGGCAAGTAACGAAAAAGGGTCGAATCTGTGTGAGTACCAAAAAATGGTAGAATCCGAGCGAGTACCGGGAAAAGGTAGAATACCTGCGAGTATCGAAAAACTGTCCCGGCAAGTACCGGAAAATGGTGGAATCTGTGTGAGTACCGAAAAAGGGTAGAATCCGGGCGATTACCGGGCAAAGGAAGAATCCCTACGAGTATCAATAAAATGTTCTGGTGAGTACCAGAAAAGGTACAATCCGTTCCGACGAGTACCAGAAAATGTATAATCCGTGCGAGTATCGAAAAACTGTCTCGGCGATTACCGAAAAAAGGTCGAATCTGTGTGAGTACCAAAAAATGCTAGAATGTGGGCGAGTACCCAAAAAATGTAGAATCCGTACGAGTTTCGAAAAACTGTCCCGGCAAGTAACGAAAAAGGGTCGAATCTGTGTGAGTACCGAAAAATGGTAGAATCCGAGCGAGTACCGGGAAAAAGTAGAATACCTGCGAGCATCGAAAAACTGTCCCGGCAAGTACCGAAAAATGGTGGAATCTGTGTGAGTTCCGAAAAAGGGTAGAATCCGGGCGATTACCGGGCAAAGGAAGAATCCCTGTGAGTATCGAAAAAATGTTCCGGCGAGTACCAGAAAATGTACAATCCGTGCGAGTATCGAAAAACTGTCCCGAGGATTACCGAAAAAGGGTTGAATCTGTGTGAGTACCAAAAAATTGTAGAATGTGGGCGAGTACCGCAGAAATGTAGAATCCGTACGAGTATCGAAAAACTGTCCCGGCAAGTAACGAAAAAGGATCAAATCTGTGTGAGTACCGAAAAATGGTAGAATCCGAGCGAGTGCCGGGAAAAGGTAGAATACCTGCAAGTATCGAAAAACTGTCCCGGCGAGTACCGGAAAATGGTGGAATCTGTGTGAGTACCGAAAAAGGGTAGAATCCGGGCGATTACCGGGCAAAGGAAGAATCCCTAGGAGTATCGAAAAAATGTTCCGGCGAGTACCAGAAAATGTACAATCCGTGCGAGTATCGAAAAACTGTCCCGGCGATTACCGAAAAAGGGTTGAATCTGTGTGAGTACTAAAAAATGGTAGAATGTGGGCGAGTACCGCAAAAATGTAGAATCCGTACGAGTATCGAAAAACTGTCCCGGCAAGTAACGAAAAAGGGTCGAATCTGTGTGAGTACCGAAAAATGGTACAATCCGAGCGAGTACCGGGAAAAGGTAGAATACCTGCGAGTATCGAAAAACTGTCCCGGCGAGTACCGGAAAAGGGTGAAATCTGTGTGAGTACCGAAAAAGGGTAGAATCCGGGCGATTACCGGGCAAAGGAAGAATCCCTACGAGTATCGAAAAAATGTTCCGGCGAGTACCAGAAAAGGTAAAATCCGTTCCGGCGAGTACCAGAAAATGTATAATCCGTGCGAGTATCGAAAAACTGTCCCGGCGATTACCGAAAAAGGGTTGAATCTGTGTGAGTACCAAAAAATGGTAGAATGTGGACGAGTACCGCAAAAATGTAGAATCCGTACGAGTATCGAAAAACTGTCCCGGCAAGTAACGAAAAAGGGTCGAATCTGTGTGAGTACCAAAAAATGCTAGAATGTGGGCGAGTACCGCAAAAATGTCGAATCCGTACGAGTTTCGAAAAACTGTCCCGGAAAGTAACGAAAAAGGGTCGAATATGTGTGAGTACCAAAAAATGGTAGAATCCGAGCGAGTACCGGGAAAAGGTAGAATACCTGCGAGTATCGAAAAACTGTCCCAGCGAGTACCGGAAAAGGGTGGAATCTGTGTGAGTACCGAAAAAGGGTAGAATCCGGGCGATTACCGGGCAAACGAAGAATCCCTACGAGTATCGAAAAAATGTTCCGGCGAGTAACAGAAAATGTACAATCCGTGCGAGTATCGAAAAACTGTCCCGGCGTTTACCGAAAAAGGGTGGAATCTGTGTGAGTACCAAAAAATGGTAGAATGTGGGCGAGTACCGCAAAAATGTAGAATCCGTACGAGTATCGAAAAACTGTCCCGGCAAGTAACGAAAAAGGGTCGAATCTGTGTGAGTACCGAAAAATGGTAGAATCCAAGCGAGTACCGGGAAAAGGTAGAATACCTGCGAGTATCGAAAAACTGTCCCGGCGAGTACCGGAAAAGGGTGAAATCTGTGTGAGTACCGAAAAAGGGTAGAATCGGGGCGATTACCGGGCAAAGGAAGAATCCCTACGAGTATCGAAAAAATGTTCCGGCGAGTACCAGAAAAGGTACAATCCGTTCCGGCGAGTACTAGAAAATGTATAATCCGTGCGAGTATCGAAAAACTGTCCCGGCGAGTACCGGAAAAGGGTGAAATCTGTGTGAGTACCGAAAAAGGGTAGAATCCGGGCGATTACCGGGCAAAGGAAGAATCCCTACGAGTATCGAAAAAATGTTCCGGCGAGTACCTGAAAAGGTACAATCCGTTCCGGCGAGTACCAGAAAATGTATAATCCGTGCGAGTATCGAAAAACTGTCCCGACGATTACCGAAAAAAGGTCGAATCTGTGTGAGTACCAAAAGATGCTAGAATGTGGGCGAGTACCGCAAAAATGTAGAATCCGTACGAGTATCGAAAAACTGTCCCGGCAAGTGACGAAAAAGGGTCGAATCTGTGTGAGTACCGAAAAATGGTAGAATCCAAGCGAGTACCGGGAAAAGGTAGAATACCTGCGAGTATCGAAAAACTGTCCCGGCGAGTACGGGAAAATGGTGAAATCTGTGTGTGTACCGAAAAAGGGTAGAATCCGGGCGAGTACCGGGCAAAGGAAGAATCCCTACGAGTATCGAATAAATGTTCCGGCGAGTACCAGAAAAGGTACAATCCGTTCCGGCGAGTACCAGAAAATGTATAATCCGTGCGAGTATCGAAAAACTGTCCCGGCGATTACCGAAAAAGGGTTGAATCTGTGTGAGTACCAAAAAATGGTAGAATGTGGGCGAGTACCGCAAAAATGTAGAATCCGTACGAGTTTCGAAAAACTGTCCCGGCAAGTAACGAAAAAGGGTCGAATCTGTGTGAGTACCGAAAAATGGTAGAATCCGAGCGAGTACCGGGAAAAGGTAGAATACCTGCGAGTATCGAAAAACTGTCCCGGCGAGTGTTGGAAAAGGATGAAATCTGTGTGAGTACCGAAAAAGGGTAGAATCCGGGCGATTTCCGGGCAAAGGAAGAATCCCTACGAGTATCGAAAAAATGTTCCGGCGAGTACCAGAAAAGGTACAATCCGTTCCGGCGAGTACCAGAAAATGTATAATCCGTGCGAGTATCGAAAAACTGTCCCGGCGATTACCGAAAAAGGGTCGAATCTATGTGAGTACCAAAAAATGCTAGAATGTAGGCGAGTACCGCAAAAATGTAGAATCCGTACGAGTTTCGAAAAACTGTCCCGGCAAGTAACAAAAAAGGGTCGAATATGTGTGAGTACCGAAAAATGGTAGAATCCGAGCGAGTACCGGGAAAAGGTAGAATACCTGCGAGTATCGAAAAACTGTCCCGGCTAGTGTTGGAAAATGATGAAATCTGTGTGAGTACCGAAAAAGGGTAGAATCTGGGCGATTACCGGGCAAAGGAAGAATCCCTACGAGTATCGAAAAAATGTTCCGGCGAGTACCAGAAAAGGTACAATCCGTTCCTGCGAGTACCAGAAAATGTACAATCCGTGCGAGTATCGAAAAACTGTCCCGGCGATTACCGAAAAAGGGTTGAATCTGTGTGAGTACCAAAAAATGGTAGAATGTGGGCGAGTACCGCAAAAATGTAGAATCCGTACAAGTATCGAAAAACTGTCCCGGCAAGTAACGAAAAAGGGTCGAATCTGTGTGAGTACCGAAAAATGGTAGAATCCGAGCGAGTACCGGGAAAAGGTAGAATACCTGCGAGTATCGAAAAACTGTCCCGGCGAGTGTTGGAAAAGGATGAAATCTGTGTGAGTACCGAAAAAGGGTAGAATCCGGGCGATTACCGGGCAAAGGAAGAATCCCTACCAGTATCGAAAAAATGTTCCGGCGAGTACCAGAAAAGGTACAATCCGTTCCGGCGAGTACCAGAAAATGTACAATCCGTGCGAGTATCGAAAAACTGTCCCGGCGATTACCGAAAAAGGGTTGAATCTGTGTGAGTACCAAAAAATGGTAGAATGTGGGCGAGTACCGCAAAAATGTAGAATCCGTACGAGTTTCGAAAAACTGTCCCGGCAAGTAACGAAAAAGGGTCGAATCTGTGTGAGTACCGAAAAATGGTAGAATCCGAGCGAGTACCGGGAAAAGGTAGAATACCTGCGAGTATCGAAAAACTGTCCCGGCGAGTACCGGAAAATGGTGGAATCTGTGTGAGTACCGAAAAAGGGTAGAATCCGGGCGATTACCGGGCAAAGGAAGAATCCCTACGAGTATCAATAAAATGTTCTGGTGAGTACCAGAAAAGGTACAATCCGTTCCGACGAGTACCAGAAAATGTATAATCCGTGCGAGTATCGAAAAACTGTCCCGGCGATTACCGAAAAAAGGTCGAATCTGTGTGAGTACCAAAAAATGCTAGAATGTGGGCGAGTACCCAAAAAATGTAGAATCCGTACGAGTTTCGAAAAACTGTCCCGGCAAGTAACGAAAAAGGGTCGAATCTGTGTGAGTACCGAAAAATGGTAGAATCCGAGCGAGTACCGGGAAAAAGTAGAATACCTGCGAGTATCGAAAAACTGTCCCGGCAAGTACCGAAAAATGGTGGAATCTGTGTGAGTTCCGAAAAAGGGTAGAATCCGGGCGATTACCGGGCAAAGGAAGAATCCCTGTGAGTATCGAAAAAATGTTCCGGCGAGTACCAGAAAATGTACAATCCGTGCGAGTATCGAAAAACTGTCCCGAGGATTACCGAAAAAGGGTTGAATCTGTGTGAGTACCAAAAAATTGTAGAATGTGGGCGAGTACCGCAGAAATGTAGAATCCGTACGAGTATCGAAAAACTGTCCCGGCAAGTAACGAAAAAGGATCAAATCTGTGTGAGTACCGAAAAATGGTAGAATCCGAGCGAGTGCCGGGAAAAGGTAGAATACCTGCAAGTATCGAAAAACTGTCCCGGCGAGTACCGGAAAATGGTGGAATCTGTGTGAGTACCGAAAAAGGGTAGAATCCGGGCGATTACCGGGCAAAGGAAGAATCCCTAGGAGTATCGAAAAAATGTTCCGGCGAGTACCAGAAAATGTACAATCCGTGCGAGTATCGAAAAACTGTCCCGGCGATTACCGAAAAAGGGTTGAATCTGTGTGAGTACCAAAAAATGGTAGAATGTGGGCGAGTACCGCAAAAATGTAGAATCCTTACGAGTATCGAAAAACTGTCCCGGCAAGTAACGAAAAAGGGTCGAATCTCTGTGAGTACCGAAAAATTGTACAATCCGAGCGAGTACCGGGAAAAGGTAGAATACCTGCGAGTATCGAAAAACTGTCCCGGCGAGTACCGGAAAAGGGTGAAATCTGTGTGAGTACCGAAAAAGGGTAGAATCTGGGCGATTACTGGGCAAATGAAGAATCCCTACGAGTATCGAAAAAATGTTCCGGCGAGTACCAGAAAATGTATAATCCGTGCGAGTATCGAAAAACTGTCCCGGCGATTACCGAAAAAGGGTCGAATCTGTGTGAGTACCAAAAAATGCTAGAATGTGGGCGAGTACCCCAAAAATGCAGAATCCGTACGAGTTTCGAAAAACTGTCCCGGCAAGTAACGAAAAAGGGTCGAATCTGTGTGCGTACCGAAAAATGTTAGAATCCGAGCGAGTATCGGGAAAAGGTAGAATACCTGCGAGTATCGAAAAACTGTCCCGGCGAGTACCGGAAAATGGTGGAATCTGTGTGAGTACCGAAAAAGGGAAAAATCCGGGCGATTACCGGGCAAAGGAAGAATCCCTACGAGTATCGAAAAAATGTTCCGGCGAGTACCAGAAAAGGTACAATCCGTTCCGGCGAGTACTAGAAAATGTATAATCCGTGCGAGTATCGAAAAACTGTCCCGGCGATTACCGAAAAAAGGTCGAATCTGTGTGAGTACCAAAAGATGCTAGAATGTGGGCGAGTACCGCAAAAATGTAGAATCCGTACGAGTATCGAAAAACTGTCCCGGCAAGTGACGAAAAAGGGTCGAATCTGTGTGAGTACCGAAAAATGGTAGAATCCAAGCGAGTACCGGGAAAAGGTAGAATACCTGCGAGTATCGAAAAACTGTCCCGGCGAGTACCGGAAAAGGGTGAAATCTGTGTGTGTACCGAAAAAGGGTAGAATCCGGGCGAGTACCGGGCAAAGGAAGAATCCCTACGAGTATCGAATAAATGTTCCGGCGAGTACCAGAAAAGGTACAATCCATTCCGGCGAGTACCAAAAAATGTATAATCCGTGCGAGTATCGAAAAACTGTCCCGGCGATTTCCGAAAAAGGGTTGAATCTGTGTGAGTACCAAAAAATGGTAGAATGTGGGCGAGTACCGCAAAAATGTAGAATCCGTACGAGTTTCGAAAAACTGTCCCGGCAAGTAACGAAAAAGGGTCGAATCTGTGTGAGTACCGAAAAATGGTACAATCCGAGCGAGTACCGGGAAAAGGTAGAATACCTGCGAGTATCGAAAAACTGTCCCGGCGAGTACCGGAAATGGGTGAAATCTGAGTGAGTACCGAAAAAGGGTAGAATCCGGGCGATTACCGGGCAAAGGAAGAATCCCTACGAGTATCGAAAAAATGTTCCGGCGAGTACCAGAAAAAGGGTCGAATCTGTGTGAGTACCAAAAAATGCTAGAATGTGGGCGAGTACCGCAAAAATGTAGAATCCGTATGAGTTTCGAAAAACTGTCCCGGCAAGTAACGAAAAAGGGTCGAATCTGTGTGAGTACCGAAAAATGGTAGAATCCGAGCGAGTACCGGGAAAAGGTAGAATACCTGCGAGTATCGAAAAACTGTCCCGGCGAGTACCGGAAAAGGGTGGAATCTGTGTGAGTACCGAAAAAGGGTAGAATCCGGGCGATTACCGGGCAAACGAAGAATCCCTACGAGTATCGAAAAAATGTTCCGGCGAGTACCAGAAAATGTACAATCCGTGCGAGTATCGAAAAACTGTCCCGGCGATTACCGAAAAAGGGTCGAATCTGTGTGACTACCAAAAAATGGTAGAATGTGGGCGAGTACCGCAAAAATGTAGAATCCGTACGAGTATCGAAAAACTGTCCCGGCAAGTAACGAAAAAGGGTTCAATCTGTGTGAGTACCGAAAAATGGTAGAATCCGAGCGAGTACCGGGAAAAGGTAGAATACGTGCGAGTATCGAAAAACTGTCCCGGCGAGTACCGGAAAATGGTGGAATCTGTGTGAGTACCGAAAAAGGGTAGAATCCGGGCGATTACCGGGCAAAGGAAGAATCCCTACGAGTATCGAAAAAATGTTCCGGCGAGTACCAGAAAATGTACAATCCGTGCGAGTATCGAAACACTGTCCCGGCGATTACCGAAAAAGGGTTGAATCTGTGTGAGTACCAAAAAATGGTAGAATGTGGGCGAGTACCGCAAAAATGTAGAATCCGTACGAGTATCGAAAAACTGTCCCGACAAGTAACGAAAAAGGGTCGAATCTGTGTGAGTACCGAAAAATGGTAGAATCCGAGCGAGTACCGGGAAAAGGTAGAATACCTGCGAGTATCGAAAAACTGTCCCGGCGAGTACCGGAAAAGGGTGGAATCTATGTGACTACCGAAAAAGGGTAGAATCCGGGCGATTACCGACCAATGGAAGAATCCCTACGAGTATCGAAAAAATTGTCCGGCGAGTACCAGAAAAGGTTCAATCCGTTCCGGCGAGTACCAGAAAAGGTACAATCCGTGCGAGTATCGAAAAACTGTCCCGGCGAGTACCGAAAAAGGCTCGAATCTGTGTGAGTACCAAAAAATGGTAGAATGTGGGCGAGTACCGCAAAAATGTAGAATCCGTACGAGTATCGAAAAACTGTCCTGGCGAGTTCCGAAAAATGGTGGAATCTGTGTGAGTACCGAAAAATGGTAGAATCCGAGCGAGTACCGGGAAAAGGTAGAATACCTCCGAGTATCGAAAAACTGTTCCGGCGAGTACAAGAAAATGTACAATCCGTGCGAGTATCGAAAAATTGTCCCGGCGATTACCGAAAAAGGGTTGAATCTGTGTGAGTACCAAAAAATGGTAGAATGTGGGCGAGAACCGCAAAAATGTAGTATCCGTACGAGTATCGAGAAACTGTCCCGGAAAGTAACGAAAAAGGGTCGAATCTGTGTGAGTACCAAAAAATGGTAGAATCCGAGCGAGTACCGGGAAAAGGTAGAATACCTGCGAGTATCGAAAAACTGTCCCGGCGAGTACCGGAAAAGGGTGAAATCTGTGTGAGTACCGAAAAAGGGTAGAATCCGGGCGATTACCGGGCAAAGGAAGAATCCCTACGAGTATCGAAAAAATGTTCCGGCGAGTACCAGAAAAGGTACAATCCGTGCGAGTACCGAAAAACTGTCCCGGCGATTACCGAAAAAGGGTTGAATCTGTGTGAGTACCAAAAAATGGTAGAATGTGGGCGAGAACCGCAAAAATGTAGAATCCGTACGAGTTTCGAAAAACTGTCCCGGAAAGTAACGAAAAAGGGTCGAATCTGTGTGAGTACCGAAAAATGGTAGAATCCGAGCGAGTACCGGGAAAAGGTAGAATACCTGCGAGTATCGAAAAACTGTCCCGGCGAGTACCGGAAGAGGGTGAAATCTGTGTGAGTACCGAAAAAGGGTAGAATCCGGGCGATTACCGGGCAAAGGAAGAATCCCTACGAGTATCGAAAAAATATTCCGGCGAGTACCAGAAAAGGTACAATCCGTTCCGGCGAGTACCAGAAAATGTACAATCCGTGCGAGTATCGAAAAACTGTCCCGGCGATTACCGAAAAAGGGTTGAATCTGTGTGAGTACCAAAAAATGGTAGAATTTTGACGAGTACCGCAAAATTGTAGAATCCGTACGAGTATGGAAAAACTGTCCCGGCAAGTAACGAAAAAGGGTCGAATCTGTGTGAGAACCGAAAAATTGTAGAATCCGAGGGAGTACAGGGAAAAGGTAGAATACCTGCGAGTATCGAAAAACTGTCCCGGCGAGTACCGGAAAAGGGTGAAATCTGTGTGAGTACCGAAAAAGGGTAGAATCTGGGCGATTACTGGGCAAATGAAGAATCCCTACGAGTATCGAAAAAATGTTCCGGCGAGTACCAGAAAAGGTACAATCCGTTCCGGCGAGTACCAGAAAATGTATAATCCGTGCGAGTATCGAAAAACTGTCCCGGCGATTACCGAAAAAGGGTCGAATCTGTGTGAGTACCAAAAAATGCTAGAATGTGGGCGAGTACCCCAAAAATGCAGAATCCGTACGAGTTTCGAAAAACTGTCCCGGCAAGTAACGAAAAAGGGTCGAATCTGTGTGAGTACCGAAAAATGTTAGAATCCGAGCGAGTACCGGGAAAAGGTAGAATACCTGCGAGTATCGAAAAACTGTCCCGGCGAGTACCAGAAAATGTACAATCCGTGCGAGTATCGAAAAACTGTCCCGGCGATTACCGAAAAAGGGTTGAATCTGTGTGAGTACCAAAAAATGGTAGAATGTGGGCGAGTACCGCAAAAATGTAGAATCCGTACGAGTTTCGAAAAACTGTCCCGGCAAGTAACGAAAAAGGGTCGAATCTGTGTGAGTACCGAAAAATGGTAGAATCCGAGCGAGTACCGGGAAAAGGTAGAATACGTGCGAGTATCGAAAAACTGTCCCGGCGAGTACCGGAAAATGGTGGAATTTGTGTGAGTACCGAAAAAGGGTAGAATCCGGGCGATTACCGGGCAAAGGAAGAATCCCTACGAGTATCGAAAAAATGTTCCGGCGAGTACCAGAAAATGTACAATCCGTGCGAGTATCGAAACACTGTCCCGGCGATTACCGAAAAAGGGTTGAATCTGTGTGAGTACCAAAAAATGGTAGAATGTGGGCGAGTACCGCAAAAATGTAGAATCCGTACGAGTATCGAAAAACTGTCCCGACAAGTAACGAAAAAGGGTCGAATCTGTGTGAGTACCGAAAAATGGTAGAATCCGAGCGAGTACCGGGAAAAGGTAGAATACCTGCGAGTATCGAAAAACTGTCCCGGTAAGTACCGGAAAAGGGTGGAATCTATGTGACTACCGAAAAAGGGTAGAATCCGGGCGATTACCGACCAATGGAAGAATCCCTACGAGTATCGAAAAAATTGTCCGGCGAGTACCAGAAAAGGTTCAATCCGTTCCGGCGAGTACCAGAAAAGGTACAATCCGTGCGAGTATCGAAAAACTGTCCCGGCGAGTACCGAAAAAGGCTCGAATCTGTGTGAGTACCAAAAAATGGTAGAATGTGGGCGAGTACCGCAAAAATGTAGAATCCGTACGAGTATCGAAAAACTGTCCTGGCGAGTACCGAAAAATGGTGGAATCTGTGTGAGTACCGAAAAATGGTAGAATCCGAGCGAGTACCGGGAAAAGGTAGAATACCTCCGAGTATCGAAAAACTGTCCCGGCGAGTACCGGAAAAGGGTGAAATCTGTGTGAGTACCGAAAAAGGGTAGAATCCGGGCGATTACCGGGCAAAGGAAGAATCCCTACGAGTATCGAAAAAATGTTCTGGCGAGTACCAGAAAAGGTACAATCCGTGCGAGTACCGAAAAACTGTCCCGGCGATTACCGAAAAAGGGTTGAATCTGTGTGAGTACCAAAAAATGGTAGAATGTGGGCGAGAACCGCAAAAATGTAGAATCCGTACGAGTATCGATAAACTGTCCCGGAAAGTAACGAAAAAGGGTCGAATCTGTGTGAGTACCGAAAAATGGTAGAATCCGAGCGAGTACCGGGAAAAGGTAGAATACCTGCGAGTATCGAAAAACTGTCCCGGCGAGTACCGGAAAAGGGTGAAATCTGTGTGAGTACCGAAAAAGGGTAGAATCCGGGCGATTACCGGGCAAAGGAAGAATCCCTACGAGTATCGAAAAAATATTCCGGCGAGTACCAGAAAAGGTACAATCCGTTCCGGCGAGTACCAGAAAATGTACAATCCGTGCGAGTATCGAAAAACTGTCCCGGCGATTACCGAAAAAGGGTTGAATCTGTGTGAGTACCAAAAAATGGTAGAATTTTGACGAGTACCGCAAAAATGTAGAATCCGTACGAGTATGGAAAAACTGTCCCGGCAAGTAACGAAAAAGGGTCGAATCTGTGTGAGAACCGAAAAATTGTAGAATCCGAGGGAGTACCGGGAAAAGGTAGAATACCTGCGAGTATCGAAAAACTGTCCCGGCGAGTACCGGAAAAGGGTGAAATCTGTGTGAGTACCGAAAAAGGGTAGAATCTGGGCGATTACTGGGCAAATGAAGAATCCCTACGAGTATCGAAAAAATGTTCCGGCGAGTACCAGAAAAGGTACAATCCGTTCCGGCGAGTACCAGAAAATGTATAATCCGTGCGAGTATCGAAAAACTGTCCCGGCGATTACCGAAAAAGGGTCGAATCTGTGTGAGTACCAAAAAATGCTAGAATGTGGGCGAGTACCCCAAAAATGCAGAATCCGTACGAGTTTCGAAAAATTGTCCCGGCAAGTAACGAAAAAGGGTCGAATCTGTGTGAGTACCGAAAAATGTTAGAATCCGAGCGAGTACCGGGAAAAGGTAGAATACCTGCGAGTATCGAAAAACTGTCCCGGCGAGTACCAGAAAATGTACAATCCGTGCGAGTATCGAAAAACTGTCCCGGCGATTACCGAAAAAGGGTTGAATCTGTGCGAGTACCAAAAAATGGTAGAATGTGGACGAGTACCGCAAAAATGTAGAATCCGTACGAGTTTCGAAAAACTGTCCCGGCAAGTAACGAAAAAGGGTCGAATCTGTGTGAGTACCGAAAAATGGTAGAATCCGAGCGAGTACCGGGAAAAGGTAGAATACCTGCGAGTATCGAAAAACTGTCCCGGCGAGTACCGGAAAAGGGTGGAATCTGTGTGAGTACCGAAAAAGGGTAGAATCCGGGCGATTACCGGGCAAACGAAGAATCCCTACGAGTATCGAAAAAATGTTCCGGCGAGTACCAGAAAATGTACAATCCGTGCGAGTATCGAAAAACTGTCCCGGCGATTACCGAAAAAGGGTGGAATCTGTGTGACTACCAAAAAATGGTAGAATGTGGGCGAGTACCGCAAAAATGTAGAATCCGTACGAGTATCGAAAAACTGTCCCGGCAAGTAACGAAAAAGGGTTGAATCTGTGTGAGTACCGAAAAATGGTAGAATCCGAGCGAGTACCGGGAAAAGGTAGAATACGTGCGAGTATCGAAAAACTGTCCCGGCGAGTACCGGAAAATGGTGAAATCTGTGTGAGTACCGAAAAATGGTAGAATCCGGGCGATTACCGGGCAAAGGAAGAATCCCTACGAGTATCGAAAAAATGTTCCGGCGAGTACCAGAAAAGGTACAATCCGTGCGAGTACCGAAAAACTGTCCCGGCGATTACCGAAAAAAGGTTGAATCTGTGTGAGTACCAAAAAATGGTAGAATGTGGGCGAGAAACGCAAAAATGTAGAATCCGTACGAGTATCGAAAAACTGTCCCGGAAAGTAACGATAAAGGGTCGAATCTGTGTGAGTACCGAAAAATGGTAGAATCCGAGCGAGTACCGGGAAAAGGTAGAATACCTGCGAGTATCGAAAAATTGTCCCGGCGAGTACCGGAAAAGGGTGAAATCTGTGTGAGTACCGAAAAAGGGTAGAATCCGGGCGATTACCGGGCAAAGGAAGAATCCCTACGAGTATCGAAAAAATGTTCCGGCGAGTACCAGAAAAGGTACAATCCGTTCCGACGAGTACCAGAAAATGTACAATCCGTGCGAGTATCGAAAAACTGTCCCGGCGATTACCGAAAAAGGGTTGAATCTGTGTGAGTACCAAAAAATGGTAGAATTTTGACGAGTACCGCAAAAATGTAGAATCCGTACGAGTATGGAAAATCTGTCCCGGCAAGTAACGAAAAAGGGTCGAATCTGTGTGAGAACCGAAAAATTGTAGAATCCGAGGGAGTACCGGGAAAAGGTAGAATACCTGCGAGTATCGAAAAACTGTCCTGGCGAGTACCAGAAAAGGGTGAAATCTGTGTGAGTACCGAAAAAGGGTAGAATCCGGGCCATTACCGGGCAAATGAAGAATCCCTACGAGTATCGAAAAAATGTTCCGGCGAGTACCAGAAAAGGTACAATCCGTTCCGGCGAGTACCAGAAAATGTATAATCCGTGCGAGTATCGAAAAATTGTCCCGGCGATTACCGAAAAAGGGTCGAATCTGTGTGAGTACCAAAAAATGGTAGAATGTGGGCGAGTACCGCAAAAATGTAGAATCCGTACGAGTTTCGAAAAACTGTCCCGGCAAGTAATGAAAAAGGGTCGAATCTGTGTGAGTACCGAAAAATGGTAGAATACGAGCGAGTACCGGGAGAAGGTAGAATACCTACGAGTATCGAAAAACTGTCCTGGCGAGTACTGGAAAATGGTGGAATCTGTGTGAGTACCGAAAAAGGGTAGAATCCGGGCGATTACCGGGCAAAGGAAGAATCCCTACGAGTATCGAAAAAATGTTCCGGCGAGTACAAGAAAATGTACAATCCGTGCGAGTATCGAAAAACTGTCCCGGCGATTACCGAAAAAGGGTTGAATCTGTGTGAGTACCAAAAAATGGTAGAATGTGGGCGAGTACCGCAAAAATGTAGAATCCGTACGAGTATCGAAAAACTGTCCTGGCGAGTACCGGAAAATGGTGGAATCTGTGTGAGTACCGAAAAAGGGTAGAATCCGGGCGATTACCGGGCAAAGGAAGAATCCCTACGAGTATCGAAAAAATGTTCCGGCGAGTACAAGAAAATGTACAATCCGCGCGAGTATCGAAAAACTGTCCCGGCGATTACCGAAAAAGGGTTGAATCTGTGTGAGTACCAAAAAATGGTAGAATGTGGGCGAGTACCGCAAAAATGTAGAATCCGTACGAGTATCGAAAAACTGTCCTGGCGAGTACCGGAAAAGGATGAAATCTGTGTGAGTACCGAAAAATGGTAGAATCCGGGCGATTACCGGGCAAAGGAAGAATCCCTACGAGTATCGAAAAATGTTCCGGCGAGTACCAGAAAAGGTACAATCCGTTCTGGCGAGTACCAAAAAATGTATAATCCGTGCGAGTATCGAAAAACTGTCCCGGCGATTACCGAAAAAGGCTCGAATCTGTGTGAGTACCAAAAAATGGTAGAATGTGGGCGAGTACCGCAAAAATGTAGAATCCGTACGAGTTTCGAAAAACTGTCCCGGCAAGTAACGAAAAAGGGTCGAATATGTGTGAGTACCGAAAAATGGTAGAATCCGAGCGAGTACCGGGAAAAGGTAGAATACCTGCGAGTATCGAAAAACTGTCCCGGCGAGTGTTGGAAAAGGATGAAATCTGTGTGAGTACCGAAAAAGGGTAGAATCCGGGCGATTACCGGGCAAAGGAAGAATCCCTACGAGTATCGAAAAAATGTTCCGGCGAGTACCAGAAAATGTACAATCCGTGCGAGTATCGAAAAACTGTCCCGGCGATTACCGAAAAAGGGTTGAATCTGTGTGAGTACCAAAAAATGGTAGAATGTGGGCGAGTACCGCAAAAATGTAGAATCCGTACGAGTATCGAAAAACTGTCCCGGCAAGAAACGAAAAAGGGTCGAATTTGTGTGAGTACCGAAAAATGGAAGAATCCGAGCGAGTACCGGGAAAAGGTAGAATACCTGCGAGTATCGAAAAACTGTCCCGGCGAGTACCGAAAAAGGGTGAAATCTGTGTGAGTACCGAAAAATGGTAGAATCCGAGCGAGTACCGGGAAAAGGTAGAATACCTGCGAGTATCGAAAAACTGTCCCGGCGAGTACCGGAAAAGGGTGAAATCTGTGTGAGTACCGAAAAAGGGTAGAATCCGGGCGATTACCGGGCAAAGGAAGAATCCCTACGAGTATCGAAAAAAAATTCCGGCGAGTACCAGAAAAGGTACAATCCGTTCCGGCGAGTACCAGAAAATGTATAATCCGTGCGAGTATCGAAAAACTGTCTCGGAAAGTAACGAAAAAGGGTCGAATCTGTGTGAGTACCGAAAAATGGTAGAATCCGAGCGAGTACCGGGAAAAGGTAGAATACCTGCGAGTATCGAAAAACTGTCCCGGCGAGTACCAGAAAAGGGTGAAATCTGTGTGAGTACCGAAAAAGGGTAGAATCCGGGCGATTACCGGGCAAAGGAAGAATCCCTACGAGTATCGAAAAAATGTTCCGACGAGTACCAGAAAATGTACAATCCGTGCGAGTATCGAAAAACTGTCCCGGCGATTACCGAAAAAGGGTTGAATCTGTGTGAGTACCAAAAAATTGTAGAATTTTGACGAGTACCGCAAAAATGTAGAATCCGTACGAGTATGGAAAAACTGTCCCGGCAAGTAACGAAAAAGGGTCGAATCTGTGTGAGAACCGAAAAATTGTAGAATCCGAGGGAGTACCGGGAAAAGGTAGAATACCTGCGAGTATCGAAAAACTGTCCCGGCGAGTACCAGAAAAGGGTGAAATCTGTGTGAGTACCGAAAAAGGGTAGAATCCGGGCGATTACCGGGCAAATGAAGAATCCCTACGAGTATCGAAAAAATGTTCCGGCGAGTACCAGAAAAGGTACAATCCGTTCCGGCGAGTACCAGAAAATGTATAATCCGTGCGAGTATCGAAAAATTGTCCCGGCGATTACCGAAAAAGGGTCGAATCTGTGTGAGTACCAAAAAATGGTAGAATGTGGGCGAGTACCGCAAAAATGTAGAATCCGTACGAGTTTCGAAAAACTGTCCCGGCAAGTAACGAAAAAGGGTCGAATCTGTGTGAGTACCGAAAAATGGTAGAATCCGAGCGAGTACCGGGAAAAGGTAGAATACCTGCGAGTATCGAAAAACTGTCCTGGCGAGTACCGGAAAATGGTGGAATCTGTGTGAGTACCGAAAAAGGGTAGAATCCGGGCGATTACCGGGCAAAGGAAGAATCCCTACGAGTATCGAAAAAATGTTCCGGCGAGTACAAGAAAATGTACAATCCGTGCGAGTATCGAAAAACTGTCCCGGCGATTACCGAAAAAGGGTTGAATCTGTGTGAGTACCAAAAAATGGTAGAATGTGGGCGAGTACCGCAAAAATGTAGAATCCGTACGAGTATCGAAAAACTGTCCTGGCGAGTACCGAAAAATGGTGGAATCTGTGTGAGTACCGAAAAATGGTAGAATCCGAGCGAGTACCGGGAAAAGGTAGAATACCTGCGAGTATCGAAAAACTGTTCCGGCGAGTACAAGAAAATGTACAATCCGTGCGAGTATCGAAAAACTGTCCCGGCGATTACCGAAAAAGGGTTGAATCTGTGTGAGTACCAAAAAATGGTAGAATGTGGGCGAGAACCGCAAAAATGTAGAATCCGTACGAGTATCGAAAAACTGTCCCGGAAAGTAACGAAAAAGGGTCGAATCTGTGTGAGTACCGAAAAATGGTAGAATCCGAGCGAGTACCGGGAAAAGGTAGAATACCTGCGAGTATCGAAAAACTGTCCCGACGAGTACCGGAAAAGGGTGAAATCTGTGTGAGTACCGAAAAAGGGTAGAATCCGGGCGATTACCGGGCAAAGGAAGAATCCCTACGAGTATCGAAAAAATATTCCGGCGAGTACCAGAAAAGGTACAATCCGTTCCGGCGAGTACCAGAAAATGTACAATCCGTGCGAGTATCGAAAAACTGTCCCGGCGATTACCGAAAAAGGGTCGAATCTGTGTGAGTACCAAGAAATGGTAGAATGTGGGCGAGTACCGCAAAAATGTAGAATCCGTACGAGTATCGAAAAACTGTCCCGGCAAGTAACGAAAAAGGGTCGAATATGTGTGAGTACCGAAAAATGGTAGAATCCGAGCGAGTACCGGGGAAAGGTAGAATACCTGCGAGTATCGAAAAACTGTCCCGGCGAGTACCGGAAAAGGATGAAATCTGTGTGAGTACCGAAAAATGGTAGAATCCGGGCGATTACCGGGCAAAGGAAGAATCCCTACGAGCATCGAAAAAATGTTCCGGCGAGTACCAGAAAATGTATAATCCGTGCGAGTATCGAAAAACTGTCCCGGCGATTACCGAAAAAGGCTCGAATCTGTGTGAGTACCAAAAAATGGTAGAATGTGGGCGAGTACCGCAAAAATGTAGAATCCGTACGAGTTTCGAAAAACTGTCCCGGCAAGTAACGAAAGAGGGTCGAATCTGTGTGAGTACCGAAAAATGGTAGAATCCGAGGGAGTACCGGGAAAAGGTAGAATACCTGCGAGTATCGAAAAACTGTCCCGGCGAGTACCGGAAAATGGTGGAATCTATGTGAGTACCGAAAAAGGGTAGAATCCGGGCGATTACCGGGCAAAAGAAGAATCCCTACGAGTATCAAAAAAATGTTCCGACGAGTACCAGAAAATGTACAATCCGTGCGAGTATCGAAAATTTGTCCCGGCGATTACCGAAAAAGGGTCGAATCTGTGTGAGTACCAAAAAATGGTAGAATGTGGGCGAGAACCGCAAAAATGTAGAATCCGTACGAGTATCGAAAAACTGTCCCGGAAAGTAACGAAAAAGGGTCGAATCTGTGTGAGTACCGAAAAATGGTAGAATCCGAGCGAGTACCGGGAAAAGGTAGAATACCTGCGAGTATCGAAAAACTGTCCCGGCGAGTACCAGAAAATGTACAATCCGTGCGAGTATCGAAAAACTGTCCCGGCGATTACCGAAAAAGGGTTGAATCTGTGTGAGTACAAAAAAATGGTAGAATGTGGGCGAGTACAGCAAAATTGTAGAATCCGTACGAGTTTCGAAAAACTGTCCCGGCAAGTAACGAAAAAGGGTCGAATATGTGTGGGTACCGAAAAATGGTAGAATCCGAGCGAGTACCGGGGAAAGGTAGAATACCTGCGATTATCGAAAAACTGTCCCGGCGAGTGTTGGAAAAGGATGAAATCTGTGTGAGTACCGAAAAAGGGTAGAATCCGGGCGATTACCGGGCAAAGGAAGAATCCCTACGAGTATCGAAAAAATGTTCCGGCGAGTACCAGAAAAGGTACAATCCGTTCCGGCGAGTACCAGAAAATGTATAATCCGTGCGAGTATCGAAAAACTGTCCCGACGATTACCGAAAAAGGGTCGAATCTGTGTGAGTACCAAAAAATGCTAGAATGTGGGCGAGTACCGCAAAAATGTAGAATCCGTACGAGTTTCGAAAAACTGTCCCGGCAAGTAACGAAAGAGGGTCGAATCTGTGTGAGTACCGAAAAATGGTAGAATCCGAGGGAGTACCGGGAAAAGGTAGAATACCTGCGAGTATCGAAAAACTGTCCCGGCGAGTACCGGAAAATGGTGGAATCTG
The DNA here is from genome assembly GCF_030704535.1 of Vitis vinifera. Classification (NCBI taxonomy): domain Eukaryota; kingdom Viridiplantae; phylum Streptophyta; class Magnoliopsida; order Vitales; family Vitaceae; genus Vitis; species Vitis vinifera. The sequence goes on from NC_081817.1 coordinate 11,887,090, forward strand.
TGTGAGTACCGAAAAAGGGTAGAATCCGGGCAATTACCGGGCAAAAGAAGAATCCCTACGAGTATCGAAAAAATGTTCCGACGAGTACCAGAAAATGTACAATCCGTGCGAGTATCGAAAATTTGTCCCGGCGATTACCGAAAAAGGGTCGAATCTGTGTGAGTACCAAAAAATGGTAGAATGTGGGCGAGTACCGCAAAAATGTAGAATCCGTACGAGTATCGAAAAACTGTCCCGGCAAGTAACGAAAAAGGGTCGAATCTGTGTGAGTACCGAAAAATGGTAGAATCCGAGCGAGTACCGGGAAAAGGTAGAATACCTGCGAGTATCGAAAAACTGTCCCGGCGAGTACCAGAAAATGTAGAATCCGTGCGAGTATCGAAAAAATGTCCCGGCGATTACCGAAAAAGGGTTGAATCTGTGTGAGTACGAAAAAATGGTAGAATGTGGGCGAGTACCGCAAAAATGTAGAATACGTACGAGTATCAAAAAATTGTCCCGGCAAGTAACGAAAAAGGGTCGAATAATTGTGAGTTTCGAAAAATGGTAGAATCCGAGCGAGTACCGGGAAAAGGTAGAATACCTACGAGTATCGAAAAACTGTCCCGGCGAGTACCGAAAAAGGATGAAATCTGTGTGAGTACCGAAAAAGGGTAGAATCCGGGCGATTACCGGGCAAAGGAAGAATCCCTACGAGTATCGAAAAAATGTTCCGACGAGTACCAGAAAAGGTACAATCCGTTCCGGCGAGTACCAGAAAATGTATAATCCGTGCGAGTATCGAAAAACTGTCCCGGCGATTACCGAAAAAGGGTCGAATCTGTGTCAATACCAAAAAATGCTAGAATGTGGGCGAGTACCGCAAAAATGTAGAATCCGTACGAGTATCGAAAAACTGTCCCGGCAAGAAACGAAAAAGGGTCGAATCTGTGTGAGTACCGAAAAATGGTAGAATCCGAGCGAGTACCGGGAAAAGGTAGAATACCTGCGAGTATCGAAAAACTGTCCCGGCGAGTACCAGAAAATGTACAATCCGTGCGAGTATCGAAAAACTGTCCCGGCGATTACCGAAAAAGGGTTGAATCTGTGTGAGTACCAAAAAATGGTAGAATGTGGGCGATTACCGCAAAAATTTAGAATCCGTACGAGTATCGAAAAACTGTCCCGGCAAGTAACGAAAAAGGGTCGAATAATTGTGAGTACCGAAAAATGGTAGAATCCGAGCGAGTACCGGGAAAAGGTAGAATACCTGCGAGTATCGAAAAACTGTCCCGGCGAGTACTGAAAAAGGATGAAATCTGTGTGAGTACCGAAAAAGAGTAGAATCCGGGCGATTAGCGGGCAAAGGAAGAATCCCTACGAGTATCGAAAAACTGTCCCGGCGAGTACCAGAAAATGTACAATCCGTGCGAGTATCGAAAAACTGTCCCGGCGATTACCGAAAAAGGGTTGAATCTGTGTGAGTACCAAAAAATGCTAGAATGTGGGCGAGTACCGCAAAAATGTAGAATCCGTACAAGTTTCGAAAAACTGTCCCAGCAAGTAACGAAAGAGGGTCGAATCTGTGCGAGTACCGAAAAATGGAAGAATCCAAGCGAGTACCGGGAAAAGGTAGAATACCTGCGAGTATCGAAAAACTGTCCCGGCGAGTACCGGAAAATGGTGGAATCTGTGTGAGTACCGAAAAAGGGTAGAATCCGGGCGATTACCGGGCAAAGGAAGAATCCCTACGAGTATCGAAAAAATGTTCCGGCGAGTACCAGAAAATGTACAATCCGTGCGAGTATCGAAAAACTGTCCCGACGATTACCGAAAAAGGGTTGAATCTGTGTGAGTACCAAAAAATGGTAGAATGTGGGCGAGTACCGCAAAAATGTAGAATCCGTACGAGTTTCGAAAAACTGTCCCGGCAAGTAACGAAAAAGGGTCGAATCTGTGTGAGTACCGAAAAATGGTAGAATCCGAGCGAGTACCGGGAAAAGGTAGAATACCTGCGAGTATCGAAAAACTGTCCTGGCGAGTACCGGAAAATGGTGGAATCTGTGTGAGTACCGAAAAAGGGTAGAATCCGGGCGATTACCGGGCAAAGGAAGAATCCCTACGAGTATCGAAAAAATGTTCCGGCGAGTACCAGAAAATGTACAATCCGTGCGAGTATCGAAAAACTGTCCCGACGATTACCGAAAAAGGGTTGAATCTGTGTGAGTACCAAAAAATGGTAGAATGTGGGCGAGTACCGCAAAAATGTAGAATCCGTACGAGTTTCGAAAAACTGTCCCGGCAAGTAACGAAAAAGGGTCGAATCTGTGTGAGTACCGAAAAATGGTAGAATCCGAGCGAGTACCGGGAAAAGGTAGAATACCTGCGAGTATCGAAAAACTGTCCTGGCGAGTACCGGAAAATGGTGGAATCTGTGTGAGTACCGAAAAAGGGTAGAATCCGGGCGATTACCGGGCAAAGGAAGAATCCCTACGAGTATCGAAAAAATGTTCCGGCGAGTACCAGAAAATGTATAATCCGTGCGAGTATCGAAAAACTGTCCCGGCGATTACCGAAAAAGGGTCGAATCTGTGTGAGTACCAAAAAATGCTAGAATGTGGGCGAGTACCGCAAAAATGTAGAATCCGTACGAGTATCGAAAAACTGTCCCGGCAAGAAACGAAAAAGGGTCGAATCTGTGTGAGTACCGAAAAATGGTAGAATCCGAGCGAGTACCGGGAAAAGGTAGAATACCTGTGAGTATCGAAAAACTGTCCCGGCGAGTACCAGAAAATGTACAATCCGTGCGAGTATCGAAAAACTATCCCGGCGATTACCGAAAAAGGGTCGAATCTGTGTGAGTGCCAAAAAATGCTAGAATGTGGGCGAGTACCGCAAAAATGTAGAATCCGTACGAGTTTCGAAAAACTGTTCCGGCAAGTAACGAAAAAGGGTCGAATAATTGTGAGTACCGAAAAAAGGTAGAGTCCGAGCGAGTACCGGGAAAAGGTAGAATACCTGCGAGTATCGAAAAACTGTCCCGGCGAGTACTGAAAAAGGATGAAATCTGTGTGAGTACCGAAAAAGGGTAGAATTCGGGCGATTACCGGGCAAAGGAAGAATCCTTACGAGTATCGAAAAACTGTCCCGGCGAGTACCAGAAAATGTACAATCCGTGCGAGTATCGAAAAACTGTCCCGACGATTACCAAAAAAGGGTTGAATCTGTGTGAGTACCAAAAAATGCTAGAATGTGGGCGAGTACCGCAAAAATGTAGAATCCGTACGAGTTTCGAAAAACTGTCCCGGCAAGTAACGAAAGAGGGTCGAATCTGTGTGAGTACCGAAAAATGGAAGAATCCGAGCGAGTACCGGGAAAAGGTAGAATACCTGCGAGTATCGAAAAACTGTCTCGGCGAGTACCGGAAAATGGTGGAATCTGTGTGAGTACCGAAAAAGGGTAGAATCCGGGCGATTACCGGGCAAAAGAAGAATCCCTACGAGTATCGAAGAAATGTTCCGGCGAGTACCAGAAAATGTACAATCCGTGCGAGTATCGAAAAACTGTCCCGGCGATTAACGAAAAAAGGTGGAATCTGTGTGAGTACCATAAAATGGTAGAATGTGGGCGAGTACCGCAAAAATGTAGAATCCGTACAAGTATCGAAAAACTGTCCCGGCAAGTAACGAAAAAGGGTCGAATCTGTGTGAGTAGCGAAAAATGGTAGAATCCGAGCAAGTACCGGGAAAAGGTAGAATACCTGCGAGTATCGAAAAACTGTCCTGGCGAGTACCGGAAAAGGGTGAAATCTGTGTGAGTACCGAAAAAGGGTAGAATCCGGGCGATTACCGGGCAAAGGAAGAATCCCTACGAGTATTGAAAAAATGTTCCGGCGAGTACCTGAAAATGTACAATCCGTGCGAGTATCGAAAAACTGTCCCGGCGATTACCGAAAAAGGGTCGAATCTGTGTGAGTACCAAAAAATGGTAGAATGTGGGCGAGTACCGCAAAAATGTAGAATCCGTACGAGTTTCGAAAAACTGTCCCGACAAGTAACGAAAAAGGGTCGAATCTGTGTGAGTACCGAAAAATGGTAGAATCCGAGCGAGTACTGGGAAAAGGTAGAATACCTGCGAGTATCGAAAAACATTCCCGGCGAGTACCGAAAAAGGGTTGAATCTGTGTGAGTACCAAAAAATGGTAGAATGTGGGCGAGTACTGCAAAAATGTAGAATTCGTACGAGTTTCGAAAAACTGTCCCGACAAGTAACGAAAAAGGGTCGAATCTGTGTGAGTACCGAAAAATGGTAGAATCCGAGCGAGTACCGGGAAAAGGTAGAATACCAGCGAGTATCGAAAAACTATCCCGGCGATTACCGAAAAAGGGTCGAATCTGTGTGAGTACCAAAAAATGGTAGAATGTGGGCGAGTACCGCAAAAATGTAGAATCCGTACGAGTTTCGAAAAACTGTCCCGACAAGTAACGAAAAAGGGTCGAATCTGTGTGAGTACCGAAAAATGGTAGAATCCGAGCGAGTACCGGGAAAAGGTAGAATACCAGCGAGTATCGAAAAACTATCCCGGCGAGTACCGGAAAATGGTGGAATCTGTGTGAGTACCAAAAAAGGGTAGAATCCGGGCGATTACCGGGCAAAGGAAGAATCCCTACGAGTATCGAAAAAATGTTCCGGCGAGTACCAGAAAAGGTACAATCCGTTCCGGCGAGTACCAGAAAATGTATAATCGGTGCGAGTATCGAAAAACTGTCCCGGCGATTACCGAAAAAGGGTGGAATCTGTGTGAGTACAAAAAAATGGTAGAATGTGGGCGAGTACCGCAAAAATGTTGAATCCGTACGAGTTTCGAAAAACTGTCCCGGCAAGTAACGAAAAAGGGTCGAATCTGTGTGAGTACCGAAAAATGGTAGAATCCGAGCGAGTACCGGGAAAAGGTAGAATACCAGCGAGTATCGAAAAACTATCCCGGCGAGTACCGGAAAATGGTGGAATCTGTGTGAGTACCGAAAAAGGGTAGAATCCGGGCGATTACCGGGCAAAGGAAGAATCCCTACGAGTATCGAAAAAATGTTCCGGCGAGTACCAGAAAATGTATAATCCGTGCGAGTATCGAAAAACTGTCCCGGCGATTACCGAAAAAGGGTCGAATCTGTGTGAGTACCAAAAAATTCTAGAATGTGGGCGAGTACCGCAAAAATGTAGAATCCGTACGAGTTTCGAAAAACTGTCCCGGCAAGTAACGAAAGAGGGTCGAATCTGTGTGAGTACCGAAAAATGGAAGAATCCGAGCGAGTACCGGGAAAAGGTAGAATACCTGCGAGTATCGAAAAACTGTCTCGGCGAGTACCGGAAAATGGTGGAATCTGTGTGAGTACCGAAAAAGGGTAGAATCCGGGCGATTACCGGGCAAAAGAAGAATCCCTACGAGTATCGAAGAAATGTTCCGGCGAGTACCAGAAAATGTACAATCCGTGCGAGTATCGAAAAACTGTCCCGGCGATTAACGAAAAAAGGTGGAATCTGTGTGAGTACCATAAAATGGTAGAATGTGGGCGAGTACCGCAAAAATGTAGAATCCGTACGAGTATCGAAAAACTGTCCCGGCAAGAAACGAAAAAGGGTCGAATCTGTGTGAGTACCGAAAAATGGTAGAATCCGAGCGAGTACCGGGAAAAGGTAGAATACCTGTGAGTATCGAAAAACTGTCCCGGCGAGTACCAGAAAATGTACAATCCGTGCGAGTATCGAAAAACTATCCCGGCGATTACCGAAAAAGGGTCGAATCTGTGTGAGTACCAAAAAATGCTAGAATGTGGGCGAGTACCGCAAAAATGTAGAATCCGTACGAGTTTCGAAAAACTGTTCCGGCAAGTAACGAAAAAGGGTCGAATAATTGTGAGTACCGAAAAAAGGTCGAGTCCGAGCGAGTACCGGGAAAAGGTAGAATACCTGCGAGTATCGAAAAACTGTCCCGGCGAGTACTGAAAAAGGATGAAATCTGTGTGAGTACCGAAAAAGGGTAGAATTCGGGCGATTACCGGGCAAAGGAAGAATCCCTACGAGTATCGAAAAACTGTCCCGGCGAGTACCAGAAAATGTACAATCCGTGCGAGTATCGAAAAACTGTCCCGGCGATTAACGAAAAAAGGTGGAATCTGTGTGAGTACCATAAAATGGTAGAATGTGGGCGAGTACCGCAAAAATGTAGAATCCGTACAAGTATCGAAAAACTGTCCCGGCAAGTAACGAAAAAGGGTCGAATCTGTGTGAGTACCGAAAAATGGTAGAATCCGAGCAAGTACCGGGAAAAGGTAGAATACCTGCGAGTATCGAAAAACTGTCCTGGCGAGTACCGGAAAAGGGTGAAATCTGTGTGAGTACCGAAAAAGGGTAGAATCCGGGCGATTACCGGGCAAAGGAAGAATCCCTACGAGTATTGAAAAAATGTTCCGGCGAGTACCTGAAAATGTACAATCCGTGCGAGTATCGAAAAACTGTCCCGGCGATTACCGAAAAAGGGTCGAATCTGTGTGAGTACCAAAAAATGGTAGAATGTGGGCGAGTACCGCAAAAATGTAGAATCCGTACGAGTTTCGAAAAACTGTCCCGACAAGTAACGAAAAAGGGTCGAATCTGTGTGAGTACCGAAAAATGGTAGAATCCGAGCGAGTACCGGGAAAAGGTAGAATACCTGCGAGTATCGAAAAACTGTCCCGGCGAGTACCGGAAAAAGGTGAAATCTGTGTGAGTACCGAAAAAGGGTAGAATCCGGGCGATTACCGGGCAAAGGAAGAATCCCTACGAGTATTGAAAAAATGTTCCGGCGAGTACCTGAAAATGTACAATCCGTGCGAGTATCGAAAAACTGTCCCGGCGATTACCGAAAAAGGGTCGAATCTGTGTGAGTACCAAAAAATTCTAGAATGTGGGCGAGTACCGCAAAAATGTAGAATCCGTACCAGTATCGAAAAACTATCTCGGCAAGTAACGAAAAAGGGTCGAATCTGTGTGAGTGCCGAAAAATGGAAGAATCCGAGCGAGTACCGGGAAAAGGTAGAATACCTGCGAGTATCGAAAAACTGTCCCGGCGAGTACCGGAAAAAGGTGAAATCTGTGTGAGTACCGAAAAAGGGTAGAATCCGGGCGATTACCGGGCAAAGGAAGAATCCCTACGAGTATCGAAAAAATGTTCCGGCAAGTACCAGAAAAGGTACAATCCGTTCCGGCGAGTACCAGAAAATGTATAATCCGTGCGAGTATCGAAACACTGTCCCGGCGATTACCGAAAAAGGGTCGAATCTGTGTGAGTACCAAAAAATGCTAGAATGTTGGCGAGTACCGCAAAAATGTAGAATCCGTACGAGTTTCGAAAAACTGTCCCGGTAAGTAACGAAAAAGGGTCGAATCTGTGTGAGTACCGAAAAATGGTAGAATCCGAGCGAGTACCGGGAAAAGGTAGAATACCTGCGAGTATCGAAAAACTGTCCCGGCGAGTACCGAAAAAGGGTGAAATCTGTGTGAGTACCGAAAAAGGGTAGAATCCGGGCGATTACCGGGCAAAGGAAGAATCCCTACGAGTATCGAAAAAATGTTCCGGCGAGTACCAGAAAAGGTACAATCCTTGCGAGTATCGAAAAACTGTCCCGGCAATTACCGAAAAAGGGTTGAATCTGTGTGAGTACCAAAAAATGGTAGAATGTGGGCGAGTACCACAAAAATGTAGAATTCGTACGAGTATCGAAAAACTGTCCCGACAAGTAACGAAAAAGGGTCGAATCTGTGTGAGTACCGAAAAATGGTAGAATCCGAGCGAGTACTGGGAAAAGGTAGAATACCTGCGAGTATCGAAAAACATTCCCGGCGAGTACCGAAAAAGGGTTGAATCTGTGTGAGTACCAAAAAATGGTAGAATGTGGGCGAGTACTGCAAAAATGTAGAATTCGTACGAGTATCGAAAAACTATCTCGGCAAGTAACGAAAAAGGGTCGAATCTGTGTGAGTACCGAAAAATGGAAGAATCCGAGCGAGTACCGGGAAAAGGTAGAATACCTGCGAGTATCGAAAAACTGTCCCGGCGAGTACCGGAAAAGGGTGAAATCTGTGTGAGTACCGAAAAAGGGTAGAATCCGGGCGATTACCGGGCAAAGGAAGAATCCCTACGAGTATCGAAAAAATGTTCCGGCGAGTACCAGAAAAGGTACAATCCGTTCCGGCGAGTACCAGAAAATGTATAATCGGTGCGAGTATCGAAACACTGTTCCGGCGATTACCGAAAAAGGGTCGAATCTGTGTGAGTACCAAAAAATGCTAGAATGTTGGCGAGTACCGCAAAAATGTAGATTCCGTACAAGTTTCGAAAAACTGTCCCGGCAAGTAACGAAAAAGGGTCGAATCTGTGTGAGTACCGAAAAATGGTAGAATCCGAGCGAGTACCGGGAAAAGGTAGAATACCTGCGAGTATCAAAAAACTGTCCCGGCGAGTACCGGAAAATGGTGGAATCTGTGTGAGTACCGAAAAAGGGTAGAATCCGGGCGATTACCGGGCAAAGGAAGAATCCCTACGAGTATCGAAAAAATGTTCCGGCGAGTACCAGAAAATGTATAATCCGTGCGAGTATCGAAAAACTGTCCCGGCGATTACCGAAAAAGGGTCGAATCTGTGTGAGTACCAAAAAATGCTAGAATGTGGGCGAGTACCGCAAAAATGTAGAATCCGTACAAGTTTCGAAAAACTGTCCAGGCAAGTAAAGAAAAAGGGTCGAATCTGTGTGAGTACCGAAAAATGGTAGAATCCGAGCGAGTACCGGGAAAAGGTAGAATACCAGCGAGTATCGAAAAACTGTCCCGGCGAGTACCGGAAAATGGTGGAATTTGTGTGAGTACCGAAAAAGGGTAGAATCCGGGCGATTACCGGGCAAAGGAAGAATCCCTACGAGTATCGAAAAAATGTTCCGGCGAGTACCAGAAAATGTACAATCCGTGCGAGTATCGAAAAACTGTCCCTGCGATTACCGAAAAAGGGTCGAATCTGTGTGAGTACCAAAAAATGGTAGAATGTGGGCGAGTACCGCAAAAATGTAGAATCTGTACGAGTTTCGAAAAACTGTCACGGCAAGTAACGAAAAAGGGTCGAATCTGTGTGAGTACCGAAAAATGGTAGAATCCGAGCGAGTACCGGGAAAAGGTAGAATACCTGCGAGTATCGAAAAACTGTCCCGGCGAGTACCGGAAAATGGTGGAATCTGTGTGAGTACCGAAAAAGGGTAGAATCCGGGCGATTACCGGGCAAAGGAAGAATCCCTATGAGTATCGAAAAAATGTTCCGACGAGTACCAGAAAAGGTACAATCCGTGCGAGTATCGAAAAACTGTCCCGGCGATTACCGAAAAAGGGTTGAATCTGTGTGAGTACCAAAAAATGGTAGAATGTGGGCGAGTACCGCAAAAATGTAGAATCCGTACGAGTATCGAAAAACTGTCCCGGCAAGTAACGAAAAAGGGTCGAATATGTGTGAGTACCGAAAATGGTAGAATCCGAGCGAGTACCGGGAAAAGGTAGAATACCTGCGAGTATCGAAAAACTGTCCCGGCGAGTACCGGAAAATGGTGGAATCTGTGTGAGTACCGAAAAAGGGTAGAATCCGGGCGATTACCGGGCAAAGGAAGAATCCCTACGAGTATCGAAAAAATGTTCCGGCGAGTACCTGAAAAGGTACAATCCGTTCCGGCGAGTACCAGAAAATGTATAATCCGTGCGAGTATCGAAAAACTGTCCCGGTGATTATCGAAAAAGGGTCGAATCTGTGTGAGTACCAAAAAATGCTAGAATGTGGGTGAGTACCGCAAAAATGTAGAATCCGTACGAGTATCGAAAAACTGTCCCGGCAAGTAACGAAAAAGGGTCGAATATGTGTGAGTACCGAAAAATGGTAGAATCCGAGTGAGTACTGGGAAAAGGTAGAATACCTGCGAGTATCGAAAAACTGTCCCAGCGAGTACCGGAAAAGGGTGAAATCTGTGTGAGTACCGAAAAAGGGTAGAATCCGGGCGATTAACGGGCAAAGGAAGAATCCCTACGAGTATCGAAAAAATGTTCCGGCGAGTACCAGAAAAGGTACAATCCGTTCCGGCGAGTACCAGAAAATGTATAATCCGTGCGAGTATCGAAAAACTGTCCCGGTGATTATCGAAAAAGGGTCGAATCTGTGTGAGTACCAAAAAATGCTAGAATGTGGGTGAGTACCGCAAAAATGTAGAATCCGTACGAGTATCGAAAAACTGTCCCGGCAAGTAACGAAAAAGGGTCGAATCTGTGTGAGTATCGAAAAATGGTAGAATCCGAGCGAGTACCGGGAAAAGGTAGAATACCTCCGAGTATCGAAAAACTGTCCAGGCGAGTACCGGAAGAGGGTGGAATCTGTGTGAGTACCGAAAAAGGGTAGAATCCGGGCGATTAACGGGCAAAGGAAGAATCCCTACGAGTATCGAAAAAATGTTCCGGCGAGTACGAGAAAATGTACAATCCGTTCCGGCGAGTATCGAAAAACTGTCCCGACGATTACCGAAAAAGGGTCGAATCTGTGTGAGTACCAAAAAATGCTAGAATGTGGGCGAGTACCGCAAAAATGTAGAATCCGTACGAGTTTCGAAAAACTGTCCCGGCAAGTAACGAAAAAGGGTCGAATCTGTGTGAGTACCGAAAAATGGTAGAATCCGAGCGAGTACCGGGAAAAGGTAGAATACCTACGAGTATCGAAAAACTGTCCCGGAGAGTACCGGAAAATGGTCGAATCTGTGTGAGTACCGAAAAAGGGTAGTATCCGGGCGATTACAGGGCAAAGGAAGAATCCCTACGAGTATCGAAAAAATGTTCCGGCGAGTACCAGAAAAGGTACAATCCGTTCCGGCGAGTACCAGAAAATGTATAATCCGTGCGAGTATCGAAAAACTGTCCCGGCGATTACCGAAAAAGGGTCGAATCTGTGTGAGTACCAAAAAATGGTAGAATCCGAGCGAGTACCGGGAAAAGGTAGAATACCTGCGAGTATCGAAAAACTATCCCGGCGAGTACCGGAAAATGGTGGAATCTGTGTGAGTACCGAAAAAGGGTAGAATCCGGGCGATTACCGGGCAAAGGAAGAATCCCTATGAGTATCGAAAAAATGTTCCGACGAGTACCAGAAAAGGTACAATCCGTGCGAGTATCGAAAAACTGTCCCGGCGATTACCGAAAAAGGGTTGAATCTGTGTGAGTACCAAAAAATGGTAGAATGTGGGCGAGTACCGCAAAAATGTAGAATCCGTACGAGTATCGAAAAACTGTCCCGGCAAGTAACGAAAAAGGGTCGAATATGTGTGAGTACCGAAAATGGTAGAATCCGAGCGAGTACCGGGAAAAGGTAGAATACCTGCGAGTATCGAAAAACTGTCCCGGCGAGTACCGGAAAATGGTGGAATCTGTGTGAGTACCGAAAAAGGGTAGAATCCGGGCGATTACCGGGCAAAGGAAGAATCCCTACGAGTATCGAAAAAATGTTCCGGCGAGTACCTGAAAAGGTACAATCCGTGCGAGTATCGAAAAACTGTCCCGGCGATTACCGAAAAAGGGTCGAATCTGTGTGAGTACCAAAAAATGCTAGAATGTGGGCGAGTACCGCAAAAATGTAGAATCCGTACGAGTTTCGAAAAACTGTCCCGGCAAGTAACGAAAAAGGGTCGAATCTGTGTGAGTATCGAAAAATGGTAGAATCCGAGCGAGTACCGGGAAAAGGTAGAATACCTGCGAGTATCGAAAAACTGTCCCAGCGAGTACCGGAAAAGGGTGAAATCTGTGTGAGTACCGAAAAAGGGTAGAATCCGGGCGATTAACGGGCAAAGGAAGAATCCCTATGAGTATCGAAAAAATGTTCCGGCGAGTACCAGAAAAGGTACAATCCGTTCCGGCGAGTACCAGAAAATGTATAATCCGTGCGAGTATCGAAAAACTGTCCCGGTGATTATCGAAAAAGGGTCGAATCTGTGTGAGTACCAAAAAATGCTAGAATGTGGGTGAGTACCGCAAAAATGTAGAATCCGTACGAGTATCGAAAAACTGTCCCGGCAAGTAACGAAAAAGGGTCGAATCTGTGTGAGTACCGAAAAATGGTAGAATCCGAGCGAGTACCGGGAAAAGGTAGAATACCTACGAGTATCGAAAAACTGTCCCGGAGAGTACCGGAAAATGGTCGAATCTGTGTGAGTACCGAAAAAGGGTAGTATCCGGGCGATTACAGGGCAAAGGAAGAATCCCTACGAGTATCGAAAAAATGTTCCGGCGAGTACCAGAAAAGGTACAATCCGTTCCGGCGAGTACCAGAAAATGTATAATCCGTGCGAGTATCGAAAAACTGTCCCGGCGATTACCGAAAAAGGGTCGAATCTGTGTGAGTACCAAAAAATGGTAGAATCCGAGCGAGTACCGGGAAAAGGTAGAATACCTGCGAGTATCGAAAAACTATCCCGGCGAGTACCGGAAAATGGTGGAATCTGTGTGAGTACCGAAAAAGGGTAGAATCCGGGCGATTACCGGGCAAAGGAAGAATCCCTATGAGTATCGAAAAAATGTTCCGACGAGTACCAGAAAAGGTACAATCCGTGCGAGTATCGAAAAACTGTCCCGGCGATTACCGAAAAAGGGTTGAATCTGTGTGAGTACCAAAAAATGGTAGAATGTGGGCGAGTACCGCAAAAATGTAGAATCCGTACGAGTATCGAAAAACTGTCCCGGCAAGTAACGAAAAAGGGTCGAATATGTGTGAGTACCGAAAATGGTAGAATCCGAGCGAGTACCGGGAAAAGGTAGAATACCTGCGAGTATCGAAAAACTGTCCCGGCGAGTACCGGAAAATGGTGGAATCTGTGTGAGTACCGAAAAAGGGTAGAATCCGGGCGATTACCGGGCAAAGGAAGAATCCCTACGAGTATCGAAAAAATGTTCCGGCGAGTACCTGAAAAGGTACAATCCGTTCCGGCGAGTACCAGAAAATGTATAATCCGTGCGAGTATCGAAAAACTGTCCCGGTGATTATCGAAAAAGGGTCGAATCTGTGTGAGTACCAAAAAATGCTAGAATGTGGGTGAGTACCGCAAAAATGTAGAATCCGTACGAGTATCGAAAAACTGTCCCGGCAAGTAACGAAAAAGGGTCGAATCTGTGTGAGTACCGAAAAATGGTAGAATCCGAGTGAGTACTGGGAAAAGGTAGAATACCTGCGAGTATCGAAAAACTGTCCCAGCGAGTACCGGAAAAGGGTGAAATCTGTGTGAGTACCGAAAAAGGGTAGAATCCGGGCGATTAACGGGCCAAGGAAGAATCCCTACGAGTATCGAAAAAATGTTCCGGCGAGTACCAGAAAAGGTACAATCCGTTCCGGCGAGTACCAGAAAATGTATAATCCGTGCGAGTATCGAAAAACTGTCCCGGTGATTATCGAAAAAGGGTCGAATCTGTGTGAGTACCAAAAAATGCTAGAATGTGGGTGAGTACCGCAAAAATGTAGAATCCGTACGAGTATCGAAAAACTGTCCCGGCAAGTAACGAAAAAGGGTCGAATCTGTGTGAGTATCGAAAAATGGTAGAATCCGAGCGAGTACCGGGAAAAGGTAGAATACCTGCGAGTATCGAAAAACTGTCCAAGCGAGTACCGGAAGAGGGTGGAATCTGTGTGAGTACCGAAAAAGGGTAGAATCCGGGCGATTAACGGGCAAAGGAAGAATCCCTATGAGTATCGAAAAAATGTTCCGGCGAGTACGAGAAAATGTACAATCCGTTCCGGCGAGTATCGAAAAACTGTCCCGACGATTACCGAAAAAGGGTCGAATCTGTGTGAGTACCAAAAAATGCTAGAATGTGGGCGAGTACCGCAAAAATGTAGAATCCGTACGAGTTTCGAAAAACTGTCCCGGCAAGTAACGAAAAAGGGTCGAATCTGTGTGAGTACCGAAAAATGGTAGAATCCGAGCGAGTACCGGGAAAAGGTAGAATACCTACGAGTATCGAAAAACTGTCCCGGAGAGTACCGAAAAATGGTCGAATCTGTGTGAGTACCGAAAAAGGGTAGTATCCGGGCGATTACAGGGCAAAGGAAGAATCCCTACGAGTATCGAAAAAATGTTCCGGCGAGTACCAGAAAAGGTACAATCCGTTCCGGCGAGTACCAGAAAATGTATAATCCGTGCGAGTATCGAAAAACTGTCCCGGCGATTACCGAAAAAGGGTCGAATCTGTGTGAGTACCAAAAAATGGTAGAATCCGAGCGAGTACCGGGAAAAGGTAGAATAGCTGCGAGTATAGAAAAACTATCCCGGCGAGTACCGGAAAATGGTGGAATCTGTGTGAGTACCGAAAAAGGGTAGAATCCGGGCGATTACCGGGCAAAGGAAGAATCCCTACGAGTATCGAAAAAATGTTCCGACGAGTACCAGAAAAGGTACAATCCGTGCGAGTATCGAAAAACTGTCCCGGCGATTACCGAAAAAGGGTTGAATCTGTGTGAGTACCAAAAAATGGTAGAATGTGGGCGAGTACCGCAAAAATGTAGAATCCGTACGAGTATCGAAAAACTGTCCCGGCAAGTAACGAAAAAGGGTCGAATATGTGTGAGTACCGAAAATGGTAGAATCCGAGCGAGTACCGGGAAAAGGTAGAATACCTGCGAGTATCGAAAAACTGTCCCGGCGAGTACCGGAAAATGGTGGAATCTGTGTGAGTACCGAAAAAGGGTAGAATCCGGGCGATTACCGGGCAAAGGAAGAATCCCTACGAGTATCGAAAAAATGTTCCGGCGAGTACCTGAAAAGGTACAATCCGTGCGAGTATCGAAAAACTGTCCCGGCGATTACCGAAAAAGGGTCGAATCTGTGTGAGTACCAAAAAATGCTAGAATGTGGGCGAGTACCGCAAAAATGTAGAATCCGTACGAGTTTCGAAAAACTGTCCCGGCAAGTAACGAAAAAGGGTCGAATCTGTGTGAGTATCGAAAAATGGTAGAATCCGAGCGAGTACCGGGAAGAGGTAGAATACCTGCGAGTATCGAAAAACTGTCCCAGCGAGTACCGGAAAAGGGTGAAATCTGTGTGAGTACCGAAAAAGGGTAGAATCCGGGCGATTAACGGGCAAAGGAAGAATCCCTACGAGTATCGAAAAAATGTTCCGGCGAGTACCAGAAAAGGTACAATCCGTTCCGGCGAGTAACAGAAAATGTATAATCCGTGCGAGTATCGAAAAACTGTCCCGGTGATTATCGAAAAAGGGTCGAATCTGTGTGAGTACCAAAAAATGCTAGAATGTGGGTGAGTACCGCAAAAATGTAGAATCCGTACGAGTATCGAAAAACTGTCCCGGTGATTATCGAAAAAGGGTCGAATCTGTGTGAGTACCAAAAAATGCTAGAATGTGGGTGAGTACCGCAAAAATGTAGAATCCGTACGAGTATCGAAAAACTGTCCCGGCAAGTAACGAAAAAGGGTCGAATATGTGTGAGTACCGAAAATGGTAGAATCCGAGCGAGTACCGGGAAAAGGTAGAATACCTGCGAGTATCGAAAAACTGTCCCGGCGAGTACCGGAAAATGGTGGAATCTGTGTGAGTACCGAAAAAGGGTAGAATCCGGGCGATTACCGGGCAAAGGAAGAATCCCTACGAGTATCGAAAAAATGTTCCGGCGAGTACCTGAAAAGGTACAATCCGTGCGAGTATCGAAAAACTGTCCCGGCGATTACCGAAAAAGGGTCGAATCTGTGTGAGTACCAAAAAATGCTAGAATGTGGGCGAGTACCGCAAAAATGTAGAATCCGTACGAGTTTCGAAAAACTGTCCCGGCAAGTAACGAAAAAGGGTCGAATCTGTGTGAGTATCGAAAAATGGTAGAATCCGAGCGAGTACCGGGAAGAGGTAGAATACCTGCGAGTATCGAAAAACTGTCCCAGCGAGTACCGGAAAAGGGTGAAATCTGTGTGAGTACCGAAAAAGGGTAGAATCCGGGCGATTAACGGGCAAAGGAAGAATCCCTACGAGTATCGAAAAAATGTTCCGGCGAGTACCAGAAAAGGTACAATCCGTTCCGGCGAGTAACAGAAAATGTATAATCCGTGCGAGTATCGAAAAACTGTCCCGGTGATTATCGAAAAAGGGTCGAATCTGTGTGAGTACCAAAAAATGCTAGAATGTGGGTGAGTACCGCAAAAATGTAGAATCCGTACGAGTATCGAAAAACTGTCCCGGTGATTATCGAAAAAGGGTCGAATCTGTGTGAGTACCAAAAAATGCTAGAATGTGGGTGAGTACCGCAAAAATGTAGAATCCGTACGAGTATCGAAAAACTGTCCCGGCAAGTAACGAAAAAGGGTCGAATCTGTGTGAGTATCGAAAAATGGTAGAATCCGAGCGAGTACCGGGAAAAGGTAGAATACCTGCGAGTATCGAAAAACTGTCCCAGCGAGTACCGGAAAAGGGTGAAATCTGTGTGAGTACCGAAAAAGGGTAGAATCCGGGCGATTAACGGGCAAAGGAAGAATCCCTATGAGTATCGAAAAAATGTTCCGGCGAGTACCAGAAAAGGTACAATCCGTTCCGGCGAGTACCAGAAAATGTATAATCCGTGCGAGTATCGAAAAACTGTCCCGGTGATTATCGAAAAAGGGTCGAATCTGTGTGAGTACCAAAAAATGCTAGAATGTGGGTGAGTACCGCAAAAATGTAGAATCCGTACGAGTATCGAAAAACTGTCCCGGCAAGTAACGAAAAAGGGTCGAATCTGTGTGAGTATCGAAAAATGGTAGAATCCGAGCGAGTACCGGGAAAAGGTAGAATACCTGCGAGTATCGAAAAACTGTCCCAGCGAGTACCGGAAAAGGGTGAAATCTGTGTGAGTACCGAAAAAGGGTAGAATCCGGGCGATTAACGGGCAAAGGAAGAATCCCTACGAGTATCGAAAAAATGTTCCGGCGAGTACCAGAAAATGTATAATTCGTGCGAGTATCGAAAAACTGTCCCGGCGATTACCGAAAAAGGGTCGAATCTGTGTGAGTACCAAAAAATACTAGAATGTGGGCGAGTACCGCAAAAATGTAGAATCCGTACGAGTATCGAAAAATTGTCCCGGCAAGTAACGAAAAAGGGTCGAATCTGTGTGAGTACCGAAAAATGGTAGAATCCGAGCGAGTACCGGGAAAAGGTAGAATACCTGCGAGAATCGAAAAACTGTCCCGGCGAGTACCGGAAAATGGTGGAATCTGTGTGAGTACCGAAAAAGGGTAGAATCCGGGCGATTACCGGGCAAAGGAAGAATCCCTACGAGTATCGAAAAAATGTTCCGGCGAGTACCAGAAAATGTATAATCCGTGCGAGTATCGAAAAACTGTCCCGGCGATTACCGAAAAAGGGTCGAATCTGTGTGAGTACCAAAAAATGCTAGAATGTGGGCGAGTACCGCAAAAATGTAGAATCCGTACGAGTTTCGAAAAACTGTCCCGGCAAGTAACGAAAAAGGGTCGAATCTGTGTGAGTATCGAAAAATGGTAGAATCCGAGCGAGTACCGGGAAGAGGTAGAATACCTGCGAGTATCGAAAAACTGTCCCAGCGAGTACCGGAAAAGGGTGAAATCTGTGTGAGTACCGAAAAAGGGTAGAATCCGGGCGATTAACGGGCAAAGGAAGAATCCCTACGAGTATCGAAAAAATGTTCCGGCGAGTACCAGAAAAGGTACAATCCGTTCCGGCGAGTAACAGAAAATGTATAATCCGTGCGAGTATCGAAAAACTGTCCCGGTGATTATCGAAAAAGGGTCGAATCTGTGTGAGTACCAAAAAATGCTAGAATGTGGGTGAGTACCGCAAAAATGTAGAATCCGTACGAGTATCGAAAAACTGTCCCGGTGATTATCGAAAAAGGGTCGAATCTGTGTGAGTACCAAAAAATGCTAGAATGTGGGTGAGTACCGCAAAAATGTAGAATCCGTACGAGTATCGAAAAACTGTCCCGGCAAGTAACGAAAAAGGGTCGAATCTGTGTGAGTACCGAAAAATGGTAGAATCCGAGCGAGTACTGGGAAAAGGTAGAATACCTGCGAGTATCGAAAAACTGTCCCAGCGAGTACCGGAAAAGGGTGAAATCTGTGTGAGTACCGAAAAAGGGTAGAATCCGGGCGATTAACGGGCAAAGGAAGAATCCCTACGAGTATCGAAAAAATGTTCCGGCGAGTACCAGAAAAGGTACAATCCGTTCCGGCGAGTACCAGAAAATGTATAATCCGTGCGAGTATCGAAAAACTGTCCCGGTGATTATAGAAAAAGGGTCGAATCTGTGTGAGTACCAAAAAATGCTAGAATGTGGGTGAGTACCGCAAAAATGTAGAATCCGTACGAGTATCGAAAAACTGTCCCGGCAAGTAACGAAAAAGGGTCGAATCTGTGTGAGTATCGAAAAATGGTAGAATCCGAGCGAGTACCGGGAAAAGGTAGAATACCTGCGAGTATCGAAAAACTGTCCAGGCGAGTACCGGAAGAGGGTGGAATCTGTGTGAGTACCGAAAAAGGGTAGAATCCGGGCGATTAACGGGCAAAGGAAGAATCCCTACGAGTATCGAAAAAATGTTCCGGCGAGTACGAGAAAATGTACAATCCGTTCCGGCGAGTATCGAAAAACTGTCCCGACGATTACCGAAAAAGGGTCGAATCTGTGTGAGTACCAAAAAATGCTAGAATGTGGGCGAGTACCGCAAAAATGTAGAATCCGTACGAGTTTCGAAAAACTGTCCCGGCAAGTAACGAAAAAGGGTCGAATCTGTGTGAGTACCGAAAAATGGTAGAATCCGAGCGAGTACCGGGAAAAGGTAGAATACCTGCGAGTATCGAAAAACTGTCCCGGAGAGTACCGGAAAATGGTCGAATCTGTGTGAGTACCGAAAAAGGGTAGAATCCGGGCGATTACAGGGCAAAGGAAGAATCCCTACGAGTATCGAAAAAATGTTCCGGCGAGTACCAGAAAAGGTACAATCCGTTCCGGCGAGTATCGAAAAACTGTCCCGACGATTACCGAAAAAGGGTCGAATCTGTGTGAGTACCAAAAAATGGTAGAATGTGGGCGAGTACCGCAAAAATGTAGAATCCGTACGAGTTTCGAAAAACTGTCCCGGCAAGTAACGAAAAAGGGTCGAATCTGTGTGAGTACCGAAAAATGGTAGAATCCGAGCGAGTACCGGGAAAAGGTAGAATACCTGCGAGTATCGAAAAACTGTCCCGGAGAGTACCGGAAAATGGTCGAATCTGTGTGAGTACCGAAAAAGGGTAGAATCCGGGCGATTACAGGGCAAAGGAAGAATCCCTACGAGTATCGAAAAAATGTTCCGACGAGTACCAGAAAAGGTACAATCCGTTCCGGCGAGTACCAGAAAATGTATAATCCGTGCGAGTATCTAAAAACTGTCCTGACGATTACCGAAAAAGGGTCGAATCTGTGTGAGTACCAAAAAATACTAGAATGTGGGCGAGTACCGCAAAAATGTAGAATCCGTACGAGTATCGAAAAATTGTCCCGGCAAGTAACGAAAAAGGGTCGAATCTGTGTGAGTACCGAAAATTGGTAGAATCCGAGCGAGTACCGGGAAAAGGTAGAATACCTGCGAGAATCGAAAAACTGTCCCGGCGAGTACCGGAAAATGGTGGAATCTGTGTGAGTACCGAAAAAGGGTAGAATCCGGGCGATTACCGGGCAAAGGAAGAATCCCTACGAGTATCGAAAAAATGTTCCGGCGAGTACCAGAAAATGTATAATCCGTGCGAGTATCGAAAAACTGTCCCGGCGATTACCGAAAAAGGGTCGAATCTGTGTGAGTACCAAAAAATGCTAGAATGTGGGCGAGTACCGCAAAAATGTAGAATCCGTACGAGTTTCGAAAAACTGTCCCGGCAAGTAACGAAAAAGGGTCGAATCTGTGTGAGTATCGAAAAATGGTAGAATCCGAGCGAGTACCGGGAAGAGGTAGAATACCTGCGAGTATCGAAAAACTGTCCCAGCGAGTACCGGAAAAGGGTGAAATCTGTGTGAGTACCGAAAAAGGGTAGAATCCGGGCGATTAACGGGCAAAGGAAGAATCCCTACGAGTATCGAAAAAATGTTCCGGCGAGTACCAGAAAAGGTACAATCCGTTCCGGCGAGTAACAGAAAATGTATAATCCGTGCGAGTATCGAAAAACTGTCCCGGTGATTATCGAAAAAGGGTCGAATCTGTGTGAGTACCAAAAAATGCTAGAATGTGGGTGAGTACCGCAAAAATGTAGAATCCGTACGAGTATCGAAAAACTGTCCCGGTGATTATCGAAAAAGGGTCGAATCTGTGTGAGTACCAAAAAATGCTAGAATGTGGGTGAGTACCGCAAAAATGTAGAATCCGTACGAGTATCGAAAAACTGTCCCGGCAAGTAACGAAAAAGGGTCGAATCTGTGTGAGTACCGAAAAATGGTAGAATCCGAGCGAGTACTGGGAAAAGGTAGAATACCTGCGAGTATCGAAAAACTGTCCCAGCGAGTACCGGAAAAGGGTGAAATCTGTGTGAGTACCGAAAAAGGGTAGAATGTGGGCGAGTACCGCAAAAATGTAGAATCCGTACGAGTTTCGAAAAACTGTCCCGGCAAGTAACGAAAAAGGGTCGAATCTGTGTGAGTACCGAAAAATGGTAGAATCCGAGCGAGTACCGGGAAAAGGTAGAATACCTGCGAGTATCGAAAAACTGTCCCGGAGAGTACCGGAAAATGGTCGAATCTGTGTGAGTACCGAAAAAGGGTAGAATCCGGGCGATTACAGGGCAAAGGAAGAATCCCTACGAGTATCGAAAAAATGTTCCGGCGAGTACCAGAAAAGGTACAATCCGTTCCGGCGAGTATCGAAAAACTGTCCCGACGATTACCGAAAAAGGGTCGAATCTGTGTGAGTACCAAAAAATGGTAGAATGTGGGCGAGTACCGCAAAAATGTAGAATCCGTACGAGTTTCGAAAAACTGTCCCGGCAAGTAACGAAAAAGGGTCGAATCTGTGTGAGTACCGAAAAATGGTAGAATCCGAGCGAGTACCGGGAAAAGGTAGAATACCTGCGAGTATCGAAAAACTGTCCCGGAGAGTACCGGAAAATGGTCGAATCTGTGTGAGTACCGAAAAAGGGTAGAATCCGGGCGATTACAGGGCAAAGGAAGAATCCCTACGAGTATCGAAAAAATGTTCCGGCGAGTACCAGAAAAGGTACAATCCGTTCCGGCGAGTATCGAAAAACTGTCCCGACGATTACCGAAAAAGGGTCGAATCTGTGTGAGTACCAAAAAATGGTAGAATGTGGGCGAGTACCGCAAAAATGTAGAATCCGTACGAGTTTCGAAAAACTGTCCCGGCAAGTAACGAAAAAGGGTCGAATCTGTGTGAGTACCGAAAAATGGTAGAATCCGAGCGAGTACCGGGAAAAGGTAGAATACCTGCGAGTATCGAAAAACTGTCCCGGAGAGTACCGGAAAATGGTCGAATCTGTGTGAGTACCGAAAAAGGGTAGAATCCGGGCGATTACAGGGCAAAGGAAGAATCCCTACGAGTATCGAAAAAATGTTCCGGCGAGTACCAGAAAAGGTACAATCCGTTCCGGCGAGTACCAGAAAATGTATAATCCGTGCGAGTATCTAAAAACTGTCCTGACGATTACCGAAAAAGGGTCGAATCTGTGTGAGTACCAAAAAATACTAGAATGTGGGCGAGTACCGCAAAAATGTAGAATCCGTACGAGTATCGAAAAATTGTCCCGGCAAGTAACGAAAAAGGGTCGAATCTGTGTGAGTACCGAAAATTGGTAGAATCCGAGCGAGTACCGGGAAAAGGTAGAATACCTGCGAGAATCGAAAAACTGTCCCGGCGAGTACCGGAAAATGGTGGAATCTGTGTGAGTACCGAAAAAGGGTAGAATCCGGGCGATTACCGGGCAAAGGAAGAATCCCTACGAGTATCGAAAAAATGTTCCGGCGAGTACCAGAAAATGTATAATCCGTGCGAGTATCGAAAAACTGTCCCGGCGATTACCGAAAAAGGGTCGAATCTGTGTGAGTACCAAAAAATGCTAGAATGTGGGTGAGTACCGCAAAAATGTAGAATCCGTACGAGTATCGAAAAACTGTCCCGGCAAGTAACGAAAAAGGGTCGAATCTGTGTGAGTACCGAAAAATGGTAGAATCCGAGCGAGTACTGGGAAAAGGTAGAATACCTGCGAGTATCGAAAAACTGTCCCAGCGAGTACCGGAAAAGGGTGAAATCTGTGTGAGTACCGAAAAAGGGTAGAATCCGGGCGATTAACGGGCAAAGGAAGAATCCCTACGAGTATCGAAAAAATGTTCCGGCGAGTACCAGAAAAGGTACAATCCGTTCCGGCGAGTACCAGAAAATGTATAATCCGTGCGAGTATCGAAAAACTGTCCCGGTGATTATAGAAAAAGGGTCGAATCTGTGTGAGTACCAAAAAATGCTAGAATGTGGGTGAGTACCGCAAAAATGTAGAATCCGTACGAGTATCGAAAAACTGTCCCGGCAAGTAACGAAAAAGGGTCGAATCTGTGTGAGTATCGAAAAATGGTAGAATCCGAGCGAGTACCGGGAAAAGGTAGAATACCTGCGAGTATCGAAAAACTGTCCAGGCGAGTACCGGAAGAGGGTGGAATCTGTGTGAGTACCGAAAAAGGGTAGAATCCGGGCGATTAACGGGCAAAGGAAGAATCCCTACGAGTATCGAAAAAATGTTCCGGCGAGTACGAGAAAATGTACAATCCGTTCCGGCGAGTATCGAAAAACTGTCCCGACGATTACCGAAAAAGGGTCGAATCTGTGTGAGTACCAAAAAATGCTAGAATGTGGGCGAGTACCGCAAAAATGTAGAATCCGTACGAGTTTCGAAAAACTGTCCCGGCAAGTAACGAAAAAGGGTCGAATCTGTGTGAGTACCGAAAAATGGTAGAATCCGAGCGAGTACCGGGAAAAGGTAGAATACCTGCGAGTATCGAAAAACTGTCCCGGAGAGTACCGGAAAATGGTCGAATCTGTGTGAGTACCGAAAAAGGGTAGAATCCGGGCGATTACAGGGCAAAGGAAGAATCCCTACGAGTATCGAAAAAATGTTCCGGCGAGTACCAGAAAAGGTACAATCCGTTCCGGCGAGTATCGAAAAACTGTCCCGACGATTACCGAAAAAGGGTCGAATCTGTGTGAGTACCAAAAAATGGTAGAATGTGGGCGAGTACCGCAAAAATGTAGAATCCGTACGAGTTTCGAAAAACTGTCCCGGCAAGTAACGAAAAAGGGTCGAATCTGTGTGAGTACCGAAAAATGGTAGAATCCGAGCGAGTACCGGGAAAAGGTAGAATACCTGCGAGTATCGAAAAACTGTCCCGGAGAGTACCGGAAAATGGTCGAATCTGTGTGAGTACCGAAAAAGGGTAGAATCCGGGCGATTACAGGGCAAAGGAAGAATCCCTACGAGTATCGAAAAAATGTTCCGACGAGTACCAGAAAAGGTACAATCCGTTCCGGCGAGTACCAGAAAATGTATAATCCGTGCGAGTATCTAAAAACTGTCCTGACGATTACCGAAAAAGGGTCGAATCTGTGTGAGTACCAAAAAATACTAGAATGTGGGCGAGTACCGCAAAAATGTAGAATCCGTACGAGTATCGAAAAATTGTCCCGGCAAGTAACGAAAAAGGGTCGAATCTGTGTGAGTACCGAAAATTGGTAGAATCCGAGCGAGTACCGGGAAAAGGTAGAATACCTGCGAGAATCGAAAAACTGTCCCGGCGAGTACCGGAAAATGGTGGAATCTGTGTGAGTACCGAAAAAGGGTAGAATCCGGGCGATTACCGGGCAAAGGAAGAATCCCTACGAGTATCGAAAAAATGTTCCGGCGAGTACCAGAAAATGTATAATCCGTGCGAGTATCGGAAAACTGTCCCGGCGATTACCGAAAAAGGGTCGAATCTGTGTGAGTACCAAAAAATGCTAGAATGTGGGCGAGTACCGCAAAAATGTAGAATCCGTACGAGTTTCGAAAAACTGTCCCGGCAAGTAACGAAAAAGGGTCGAATCTGTGTGAGTATCGAAAAATGGTAGAATCCGAGCGAGTACCGGGAAGAGGTAGAATACCTGCGAGTATCGAAAAACTGTCCCAGCGAGTACCGGAAAAGGGTGAAATCTGTGTGAGTACCGAAAAAGGGTAGAATCCGGGCGATTAACGGGCAAAGGAAGAATCCCTACGAGTATCGAAAAAATGTTCCGGCGAGTACCAGAAAAGGTACAATCCGTTCCGGCGAGTAACAGAAAATGTATAATCCGTGCGAGTATCGAAAAACTGTCCCGGTGATTATCGAAAAAGGGTCGAATCTGTGTGAGTACCAAAAAATGCTAGAATGTGGGTGAGTACCGCAAAAATGTAGAATCCGTACGAGTATCGAAAAACTGTCCCGGTGATTATCGAAAAAGGGTCGAATCTGTGTGAGTACCAAAAAATGCTAGAATGTGGGTGAGTACCGCAAAAATGTAGAATCCGTACGAGTATCGAAAAACTGTCCCGGCAAGTAACGAAAAAGGGTCGAATCTGTGTGAGTACCGAAAAATGGTAGAATCCGAGCGAGTACTGGGAAAAGGTAGAATACCTGCGAGTATCGAAAAACTGTCCCAGCGAGTACCGGAAAAGGGTGAAATCTGTGTGAGTACCGAAAAAGGGTAGAATGTGGGCGAGTACCGCAAAAATGTAGAATCCGTACGAGTTTCGAAAAACTGTCCCGGCAAGTAACGAAAAAGGGTCGAATCTGTGTGAGTACCGAAAAATGGTAGAATCCGAGCGAGTACCGGGAAAAGGTAGAATACCTGCGAGTATCGAAAAACTGTCCCGGAGAGTACCGGAAAATGGTCGAATCTGTGTGAGTACCGAAAAAGGGTAGAATCCGGGCGATTACAGGGCAAAGGAAGAATCCCTACGAGTATCGAAAAAATGTTCCGGCGAGTACCAGAAAAGGTACAATCCGTTCCGGCGAGTATCGAAAAACTGTCCCGACGATTACCGAAAAAGGGTCGAATCTGTGTGAGTACCAAAAAATGGTAGAATGTGGGCGAGTACCGCAAAAATGTAGAATCCGTACGAGTTTCGAAAAACTGTCCCGGCAAGTAACGAAAAAGGGTCGAATCTGTGTGAGTACCGAAAAATGGTAGAATCCGAGCGAGTACCGGGAAAAGGTAGAATACCTGCGAGTATCGAAAAACTGTCCCGGAGAGTACCGGAAAATGGTCGAATCTGTGTGAGTACCGAAAAAGGGTAGAATCCGGGCGATTACAGGGCAAAGGAAGAATCCCTACGAGTATCGAAAAAATGTTCCGGCGAGTACCAGAAAAGGTACAATCCGTTCCGGCGAGTATCGAAAAACTGTCCCGACGATTACCGAAAAAGGGTCGAATCTGTGTGAGTACCAAAAAATGGTAGAATGTGGGCGAGTACCGCAAAAATGTAGAATCCGTACGAGTTTCGAAAAACTGTCCCGGCAAGTAACGAAAAAGGGTCGAATCTGTGTGAGTACCGAAAAATGGTAGAATCCGAGCGAGTACCGGGAAAAGGTAGAATACCTGCGAGTATCGAAAAACTGTCCCGGAGAGTACCGGAAAATGGTCGAATCTGTGTGAGTACCGAAAAAGGGTAGAATCCGGGCGATTACAGGGCAAAGGAAGAATCCCTACGAGTATCGAAAAAATGTTCCGGCGAGTACCAGAAAAGGTACAATCCGTTCCGGCGAGTACCAGAAAATGTATAATCCGTGCGAGTATCTAAAAACTGTCCTGACGATTACCGAAAAAGGGTCGAATCTGTGTGAGTACCAAAAAATACTAGAATGTGGGCGAGTACCGCAAAAATGTAGAATCCGTACGAGTATCGAAAAATTGTCCCGGCAAGTAACGAAAAAGGGTCGAATCTGTGTGAGTACCGAAAATTGGTAGAATCCGAGCGAGTACCGGGAAAAGGTAGAATACCTGCGAGAATCGAAAAACTGTCCCGGCGAGTACCGGAAAATGGTGGAATCTGTGTGAGTACCGAAAAAGGGTAGAATCCGGGCGATTACCGGGCAAAGGAAGAATCCCTACGAGTATCGAAAAAATGTTCCGGCGAGTACCAGAAAATGTATAATCCGTGCGAGTATCGAAAAACTGTCCCGGCGATTACCGAAAAAGGGTCGAATCTGTGTGAGTACCAAAAAATGCTAGAATGTGGGCGAGTACCGCAAAAATGTAGAATCCGTACGAGTTTCGAAAAACTGTCCCGGCAAGTAACGAAAAAGGGTCGAATCTGTGTGAGTATCGAAAAATGGTAGAATCCGAGCGAGTACCGGGAAGAGGTAGAATACCTGCGAGTATCGAAAAACTGTCCCAGCGAGTACCGGAAAAGGGTGAAATCTGTGTGAGTACCGAAAAAGGGTAGAATCCGGGCGATTAACGGGCAAAGGAAGAATCCCTACGAGTATCGAAAAAATGTTCCGGCGAGTACCAGAAAAGGTACAATCCGTTCCGGCGAGTACCAGAAAATGTATAATCCGTGCGAGTATCGAAAAACTGTCCCGGTGATTATAGAAAAAGGGTCGAATCTGTGTGAGTACCAAAAAATGCTAGAATGTGGGTGAGTACCGCAAAAATGTAGAATCCGTACGAGTATCGAAAAACTGTCCCGGCAAGTAACGAAAAAGGGT
Source organism: Vitis vinifera (assembly GCF_030704535.1). Classification (NCBI taxonomy): domain Eukaryota; kingdom Viridiplantae; phylum Streptophyta; class Magnoliopsida; order Vitales; family Vitaceae; genus Vitis; species Vitis vinifera. Next base: position 11,913,869 of record NC_081817.1, read on the forward strand.
CGAATCTGTGTGAGTATCGAAAAATGGTAGAATCCGAGCGAGTACCGGGAAAAGGTAGAATACCTGCGAGTATCGAAAAACTGTCCAGGCGAGTACCGGAAGAGGGTGGAATCTGTGTGAGTACCGAAAAAGGGTAGAATCCGGGCGATTAACGGGCAAAGGAAGAATCCCTACGAGTATCGAAAAAATGTTCCGGCGAGTACGAGAAAATGTACAATCCGTTCCGGCGAGTATCGAAAAACTGTCCCGACGATTACCGAAAAAGGGTCGAATCTGTGTGAGTACCAAAAAATGCTAGAATGTGGGCGAGTACCGCAAAAATGTAGAATCCGTACGAGTTTCGAAAAACTGTCCCGGCAAGTAACGAAAAAGGGTCGAATCTGTGTGAGTACCGAAAAATGGTAGAATCCGAGCGAGTACCGAGAAAATGTAGAATACCTGCGAGTATCGAAAAACTGTCCCGGAGAGTACCGGAAAATGGTCGAATCTGTGTGAGTACCGAAAAAGGGTAGAATCCGGGCGATTACAGGGCAAAGGAAGAATCCCTACGAGTATCGAAAAAATGTTCCGGCGAGTACCAGAAAAGGTACAATCCGTTCCGGCGAGTATCGAAAAACTGTCCCGACGATTACCGAAAAAGGGTCGAATCTGTGTGAGTACCAAAAAATGGTAGAATGTGGGCGAGTACCGCAAAAATGTAGAATCCGTACGAGTTTCGAAAAACTGTCCCGGCAAGTAACGAAAAAGGGTCGAATCTGTGTGAGTACCGAAAAATGGTAGAATCCGAGCGAGTACCGGGAAAAGGTAGAATACCTGCGAGTATCGAAAAACTGTCCCGGAGAGTACCGGAAAATGGTCGAATCTGTGTGAGTACCGAAAAAGTGTAGAATCCGGGCGATTACAGGGCAAAGGAAGAATCCCTACGAGTATCGAAAAAATGTTCCGGCGAGTACCAGAAAAGGTACAATCCGTTCCGGCGAGTACCAGAAAATGTATAATCCGTGCGAGTATCTAAAAACTGTCCTGACGATTACCGAAAAAGGGTCGAATCTGTGTGAGTACCAAAAAATGCTAGAATGTGGGCGAGTACCGCAAAAATGTAGAATCCGTACGAGTATCGAAAAACTGTCCCGGCAAGTAACGAAAAAGGGTCGAATCTGTGTGAGTACCGAAAAATGGTAGAATCCGAGCGAGTACCGGGAAAAGGTAGAATACCTGCGAGAATCGAAAAACTGTCCCGGCGAGTACCGGAAAATGGTGGAATCTATGTGAGTACCGAAAAAGGGTAGAATCCGGGCGATTACCGGGCAAAGGAAGAATCCCTACGAGTATCGAAAAAATGTTCCGGCGAGTACCAGAAAATGTATAATCCGTGCGAGTATCGAAAAACTGTCCCGGCGATTACCGAAAAAGGGTCGAATCTGTGTGAGTACCAAAAAATGCTAGAATGTGGGCGAGTACCGCAAAAATGTAGAATCCGTACGAGTTTCGAAAAACTGTCCCGGCAAGTAACGAAAAAGGGTCGAATCTGTGTGAGTATCGAAAAATGGTAGAATCCGAGCGAGTACCGGGAAGAGGTAGAATACCTGCGAGTATCGAAAAACTGTCCCAGCGAGTACCGGAAAAGGGTGAAATCTGTGTGAGTACCGAAAAAGGGTAGAATCCGGGCGATTAACGGGCAAAGGAAGAATCCCTACGAGTATCGAAAAAATGTTCCGGCGAGTACCAGAAAAGGTACAATCCGTTCCGGCGAGTAACAGAAAATGTATAATCCGTGCGAGTATCGAAAAACTGTCCCGGTGATTATCGAAAAAGGGTCGAATCTGTGTGAGTACCAAAAAATGCTAGAATGTGGGTGAGTACCGCAAAAATGTAGAATCCGTACGAGTCTCGAAAAACTGTCCCGGTGATTATCGAAAAAGGGTCGAATCTGTGTGAGTACCAAAAAATGCTAGAATGTGGGTGAGTACCGCAAAAATGTAGAATCCGTACGAGTATCGAAAAACTGTCCCGGCAAGTAACGAAAAAGGGTCGAATCTGTGTGAGTACCGAAAAATGGTAGAATCCGAGCGAGTACTGGGAAAAGGTAGAATACCTGCGAGTATCGAAAAACTGTCCCAGCGAGTACCGGAAAAGGGTGAAATCTGTGTGAGTACCGAAAAAGGGTAGAATCCGGGCGATTAACGGGCAAAGGAAGAATCCCTACGAGTATCGAAAAAATGTTCCGGCGAGTACCAGAAAAGGTACAATCCGTTCCGGCGAGTACTAGAAAATGTATAATCCGTGCGAGTATCGAAAAACTGTCCCGGTGATTATAGAAAAAGGGTCGAATCTGTGTGAGTACCAAAAAATGCTAGAATGTGGGTGAGTACCGCAAAAATGTAGAATCCGTACGAGTATCGAAAAACTGTCCCGGCAAGTAACGAAAAAGGGTCGAATCTGTGTGAGTATCGAAAAATGGTAGAATCCGACCGAGTACCGGGAAAAGGTAGAATACCTGCGAGTATCGAAAAACTGTCCAGGCGAGTACCGGAAGAGGGTGGAATCTGTGTGAGTACCGAAAAAGGGTAGAATCCGGGCGATTAACGGGCAAAGGAAGAATCCCTACGAGTATCGAAAAAATGTTCCGGCGAGTACCAGAAAAGGTACAATCCGTTCCGGCGAGTAACAGAAAATGTATAATCCGTGCGAGTATCGAAAAACTGTCCCGGTGATTATCGAAAAAGGGTCGAATCTGTGTGAGTACCAAAAAATGCTAGAATGTGGGTGAGTACCGCAAAAATGTAGAATCCGTACGAGTATCGAAAAACTGTCCCGGTGATTATCGAAAAAGGGTCGAATCTGTGTGAGTACCAAAAAATGCTAGAATGTGGGTGAGTACCGCAAAAATGTAGAATCCGTACGAGTATCGAAAAACTGTCCCGGCAAGTAACGAAAAAGGGTCGAATCTGTGTGAGTACCGAAAAATGGTAGAATCCGAGCGAGTACTGGGAAAAGGTAGAATACCTGCGAGTATCGAAAAACTGTCCCAGCGAGTACCGGAAAAGGGTGAAATCTGTGTGAGTACCGAAAAAGGGTAGAATCCGGGCGATTAACGGGCAAAGGAAGAATCCCTACGAGTATCGAAAAAATGTTCCGGCGAGTACCAGAAAAGGTACAATCCGTTCCGGCGAGTACCAGAAAATGTATAATCCGTGCGAGTATCGAAAAACTGTCCCGGTGATTATAGAAAAAGGGTCGAATCTGTGTGAGTACCAAAAAATGCTAGAATGTGGGTGAGTACCGCAAAAATGTAGAATCCGTACGAGTATCGAAAAACTGTCCCGGCAAGTAACGAAAAAGGGTCGAATCTGTGTGAGTATCGAAAAATGGTAGAATCCGACCGAGTACCGGGAAAAGGTAGAATACCTGCGAGTATCGAAAAACTGTCCAGGCGAGTACCGGAAGAGGGTGGAATCTGTGTGAGTACCGAAAAAGGGTAGAATCCGGGCGATTAACGGGCAAAGGAAGAATCCCTACGAGTATCGAAAAAATGTTCCGGCGAGTACGAGAAAATGTACAATCCGTTCCGGCGAGTATCGAAAAACTGTCCCGACGATTGCCGAAAAAGGGTCGAATCTGTGTGAGTACCAAAAAATGCTAGAATGTGGGCGAGTACCGCAAAAATGTAGAATCCGTACGAGTTTCGAAAAACTGTCCCGGCAAGTAACGAAAAAGGGTCGAATCTGTGTGAGTACCGAAAAATGGTAGAATCCGAGCGAGTACCGGGAAAAGGTAGAATACCTGCGAGTATCGAAAAACTGTCCCGGAGAGTACCGGAAAATGGTCGAATCTGTGTGAGTACCGAAAAAGGGTAGAATCCGGGCGATTACAGGGCAAAGGAAGAATCCCTACGAGTATCGAAAAAATGTTCCGGCGAGTACCAGAAAAGGTACAATCCGTTCCGGCGAGTATCGAAAAACTGTCCCGACGATTACCGAAAAAGGGTCGAATCTGTGTGAGTACCAAAAAATGGTAGAATGTGGGCGAGTACCGCAAAAATGTAGAATCCGTACGAGTTTCGAAAAACTGTCCCGGCAAGTAACGAAAAAGGGTCGAATCTGTGTGAGTACCGAAAAATGGTAGAATCCGAGCGAGTACCGGGAAAAGGTAGAATACCTGCGAGAATCGAAAAACTGTCCCGGCGAGTACCGGAAAATGGTGGAATCTGTGTGAGTACCGAAAAAGGGTAGAATCCGGGCGATTACCGGGCAAAGGAAGAATCCCTACGAGTATCGAAAAAATGTTCCGGCGAGTACGAGAAAATGTACAATCCGTTCCGGCGAGTATCGAAAAACTGTCCCGACGATTACCGAAAAAGGGTCGAATCTGTGTGAGTACCAAAAAATGCTAGAATGTGGGCGAGTACCGCAAAAATGTAGAATCCGTACGAGTTTCGAAAAACTGTCCCGGCAAGTAACGAAAAAGGGTCGAATCTGTGTGAGTACCGAAAAATGGTAGAATCCGAGCGAGTACCGGGAAAAGGTAGAATACCTGCGAGTATCGAAAAACTGTCCCGGAGAGTACCGGAAAATGGTCGAATCTGTGTGAGTACCGAAAAAGGGTAGAATCCGGGCGATTACAGGGCAAAGGAAGAATCCCTACGAGTATCGAAAAAATGTTCCGGCGAGTACCAGAAAAGGTACAATCCGTTCCGGCGAGTATCGAAAAACTGTCCCGACGATTACCGAAAAAGGGTCGAATCTGTGTGAGTACCAAAAAATGGTAGAATGTGGGCGAGTACCGCAAAAATGTAGAATCCGTACGAGTTTCGAAAAACTGTCCCGGCAAGTAACGAAAAAGGGTCGAATCTGTGTGAGTACCGAAAAATGGTAGAATCCGAGCGAGTACCGGGAAAAGGTAGAATACCTGCGAGAATCGAAAAACTGTCCCGGCGAGTACCGGAAAATGGTGGAATCTGTGTGAGTACCGAAAAAGGGTAGAATCCGGGCGATTACCGGGCAAAGGAAGAATCCCTACGAGTATCGAAAAAATGTTCCGGCGAGTACCAGAAAAGGTACAATCTGTGCGAGTATCGAAAAATTGTCCCGGCGATTACCGAAAAAGGGTTGAATCTGTGTGAGTACCAAAAAATGGTAGAATGTGGGCGAGTACCGCAAAAATGTAGAATCCGTACGAGTATCGAAAAATTGTCCCGGCAAGTAACGAAAAAGGGTCATATCTGTGTGAGTATCGAAAAATGGTAGAATCCGAGCGAGTACCGGGAAAAGGTAGAATACCTGCGAGTATCGAAAAACTGTCCCAGCGAGTACCAGAAAATGGTGAAATCTGTGTGAGTACCGAAAAAGGGTTGAATCCGGGCGATTACCGGGCAAAGGAAGAATCCCTACGAGTATCGAAAAAATGTTCCGACGAGTACCAGAAAAGGTACAATCCGTGCGAGTATCGAAAAACTGTCCCGGCGATTACCGAAAAAGGGTCGAATCTGTGTGAGTACCAAAAAATGCTAGAATGTGGGTGAGTACCGCAAAAATGTAGAATCCGTACGAGTTTCGAAAAACTGTCCCGGCAAGTAACGAAAAAGGGTCGAATATGTGTGAGTACCGAAAAATGGTAGAATCCGAGCGAGTACCGGGAAAAGGTAGAATACCTGCGAGTATCGAAAAACTGTTCCGGCGAGTACAGGAAAATGGTGGAATCTGTGTGAGTACCGAAAAAGGGTAGAATCCGGGCGATTACCGGGCAAAGGAAAAATCCCTACGAGTATCGAAAAAATGTTCCGGCGAGTACCAGAAAATGTATAATTCGTGCGAGTATCGAAAAACTGTCCCGGCGATTACCGAAAAAGGGTCGAATCTGTGTGAGTACCAAAAAATACTAGAATGTGGGCGAGTACCGCAAAAATGTAGAATCCGTACGAGTATCGAAAAATTGTCCCGGCAAGTAACGAAAAAGGGTCGAATCTGTGTGAGTACCGAAAAATGGTAGAATCCGAGCGAGTACCGGGAAAAGGTAGAATACCTGCGAGTATTGAAAAACTGTCCCTGCGAGTACCGGAAAATGGTGGAATCTGTGTGAGTACCGAAAAAGGGTAGAATCCGGGCGATTACCGGGCAAAGGAAGAATCCCTACGAGTATCGAAAAAATGTTCCGGCGAGAACCTGAAAAGGTACAATCCGTGCGAGTATCGAAAAACTGTCCCGGCGATTACCGAAAAAGGGTCGAATCTGTGTGAGTACCAAAAAATGCTAGAATGTGGGCGAGTACCGCAAAAATGTAGAATCCGTACGAGTTTCGAAAAACTGTCCCGGCAAGTAACGAAAAAGGGTCGAATCTGTGTGAGTACCGAAAAATGGTAGAATCCGAGCGAGTACCGGGAAAAGGTAGAATACCTGCGAGTATCAAAAAACTGTCCCGGCGAGTACCGAAAAATGGTGGAATCTGTGTGAGTACCGAAAAAGGGTAGAATCCGGGCGATTACCCGGCAAAGGAAGAATCCCTACGAGTATCGAAAAAATGTTCCGGCGAGTACCAGAAAAGGTACAATCCGTGCGAGTATCGAAAAACTGTCCCGGCGATTACCGAAAAAGGGTTGAATCTGTGTGAGTACCAAAAAATGGTAGAATGTGGGCGAGTACCGCAAAAATGTAGAATCCGTACGAGTATCGAAAAACTGTCCCGGCAAGTAACGAAAAAGGGTCGAATCTGTGTGAGTACCGAAAAATGGTAGAATCCGAGCGAGTACCGGGAAAAGGTAGAATACCTGCGAGTATCGAAAAACTGTCCCGGCGAGTACCGGAAAATGGTGGAATCTGTGTGAGTACCGAAAAAGGGTAGAATCCGGGCGATTACCGGGCAAAGGAAGAATCCCTACGAGTATCGAAAAAATGTTCCGGCGAGTACCTGAAAAGGTACAATCCGTGCGAGTATCGAAAAACTGTCCCGGCGATTACCGAAAAAGGGTCGAATCTGTGTGAGTACCAAAAAATACTAGAATGTGGGCGAGTACCGCAAAAATGTAGAATCCGTACGAGTATCGAAAAATTGTCCCGGCAAGTAACGAAAAAGGGTCGAATCTGTGTGAGTACCGAAAAATGGTAGAATCCGAGCGAGTACCGGGAAAAGGTAGAATACCTGCGAGTATCGAAAAACTGTCCCGGCGAGTACCGGAAAATGGTGGAATCTGTGTGAGTACCGAAAAAGGGTAGAATCCGGGCGATTACCGGGCAAAGGAAGAATCCCTACGAGTATCGAAAAAATGTTCCGGCGAGTACCTGAAAAGGTACAATCCGTGCGAGTATCGAAAAACTGTCCCGGCGATTACCGAAAAAGGGTCGAATCTGTGTGAGTACCAAAAAATGCTAGAATGTGGGCGAGTACCGCAAAAATGTAGAATCCGTACGAGTTTCGAAAAACTGTCCCGGCAAGTAACGAAAAAGGGTCGAATCTGTGTGAGTACCGAAAAATGGTAGAATCCGAGCGAGTACCGGGAAAAGGTAGAATACCTGCGAGTATCAAAAAACTGTCCCGGCGAGTACCGAAAAATGGTGGAATCTGTGTGAGTACCGAAAAAGGGTAGAATCCGGGCGATTACCCGGCAAAGGAAGAATCCCTACGAGTATCGAAAAAATGTTCCGGCGAGTACCAGAAAAGGTACAATCCGTGCGAGTATCGAAAAACTGTCCCGGCGATTACCGAAAAAGGGTTGAATCTGTGTGAGTACCAAAAAATGGTAGAATGTGGGCGAGTACCGCAAAAATGTAGAATCCGTACGAGTATCGAAAAACTGTCCCGGCAAGTAACGAAAAAGGGTCGAATATGTGTGAGTACCGAAAAATGGTAGAATCCGAGCGAGTACCGGGAAAAGGTAGAATACTTGCGAGTATCGAAAAACTGTTCCGGCGAGTACAGGAAAATGGTGGAATCTGTGTGAGTACCGAAAAAGGGTAGAATCCGGGCGATTACCGGGCAAAGGAAGAATCCCTACGAGTATCGAAAAAATGTTCCGGCGAGTACCAGAAAATGTATAATTCGTGCGAGTATCGAAAAACTGTCCCGGCGATTACCGAAAAAGGGTCGAATCTGTGTGAGTACCAAAAAATACTAGAATGTGGGCGAGTACCGCAAAAATGTAGAATCCGTACGAGTATCGAAAAATTGTCCCGGCAAGTAACGAAAAAGGGTCGAATCTGTGTGAGTACCGAAAAATGGTAGAATCCGAGCGAGTACCGGGAAAAGGTAGAATACCTGCGAGAATCGAAAAACTGTCCCGGCGAGTACCGGAAAATGGTGGAATCTGTGTGAGTACCGAAAAAGGGTAGAATCCGGGCGATTACCGGGCAAAGGAAGAATCCCTACGAGTATCGAAAAAATGTTCCGGCGAGTACCAGAAAATGTATAATCCGTGCGAGTATCGAAAAACTGTCCCGGCGATTACCGAAAAAGGGTCGAATCAGTGTGAGTACCAAAAAATGGAAGAATGTGGGCGAGTACCGCAAAAATGTAGAATCCGTACGAGTATCGAAAAATTGTCACGGCAAGTAACGAAAAAGGGTCGAATCTGTGTGAGTACCAAAAAATGGTAGAATCCGAGCGAGTACCGGGAAAAGGTAGAATACCTGCGAGTATCGAAAAATTGTCCCGGCGAGTACCGAAAAAGGGTGAAATCTGTGTGAGTACCGAAAAAGGGTAGAATCCGGGCGATTACCGGGCAAAGGAAGAATCCCTACGAGTATCGAAAAAATGTTCCGATGAGTACCAGAAAATGTACAATCCGTGCGAGTATCGAAAAACTGTCCCGGCGATTACCGAAAAAGGGTTGAATCTGTGTGAGTACCAAAAAATGGTAGAATGTGGGCGAGTACCGCAAAAATGTAGAATCCGTACGAGTATCGAAAAACTGTCCCGGCAAGTAACGAAAAAGGGTCGAATATGTGTGAGTACCGAAAAATGGTAGAATCCGAGCGAGTACCGGGAAAAGGTAGAATACCTGCGAGTATCGAAAAACTGTTCCGGCGAGTACAGGAAAATTGTGGAATCTGTGTGAGTACCGAAAAAGGGTAGAATCCGGGCGATTACCGGGCAAAGGAAGAATCCCTACGAGTATCGAAAAAATGTTCCGGCGAGTACCAGAAAATGTATAATTCGTGCGAGTATCGAAAAACTGTCCCGGCGATTACCGAAAAAGGGTCGAATCTGTGTGAGTACCAAAAAATACTAGAATGTGGGCGAGTACCGCAAAAATGTAGAATCCGTACGAGTATCGAAAAATTGTCCCGGCAAGTAACGAAAAAGGGTCGAATCTGTGTGAGTACCGAAAAATGGTAGAATCCGAGCGAGTACCGGGAAAAGGTAGAATACCTGCGAGTATCGAAAAACTGTCCCGGCGAGTACCGAAAAATGGTGGAATCTGTGTGAGTAACGAAAAAGGGTAGAATCCGGGCGATTACCCGGCAAAGGAAGAATCCCTACGAGTATCGAAAAAATGTTCCGGCGAGTACCAGAAAAGGTACAATCCGTGCGAGTATCGAAAAACTGTCCCGGCGATTACCGAAAAAGGGTTGAATCTGTGTGAGTACCAAAAAATGGTAGAATGTGGGCGAGTACCGCAAAAATGTAGAATCCGTACGAGTATCGAAAAACTGTCCCGGCAAGTAACGAAAAAGGGTCGAATATGTGTGAGTACCGAAAAATGGTAGAATCCGAGCGAGTACCGGGAAAAGGTAGAATACCTGCGAGTATCGAAAAACTGTTCCGGCGAGTACAGGAAAATGGTGGAATCTGTGTGAGTACCGAAAAAGGGTAGAATCCGGGCGATTACCGGGCAAAGGAAGAATCCCTACGAGTATCGAAAAAATGTTCCGGCGAGTACCAGAAAATGTATAATTCGTGCGAGTATCGAAAAACTGTCCCGGCGATTACCGAAAAAGGGTGAAATCTGTGTGAGTACCGAAAAAGGGTAGAATCCGGGCGATTACCGGGCAAAGGAAGAATCCCTACGAGTATCGAAAAAATGTTCCGGCGAGAACCTGAAAAGGTACAATCCGTGCGAGTATCGAAAAACTGTCCCGGCGATTACCGAAAAAGGGTCGAATCTGTGTGAGTACCAAAAAATGCTAGAATGTGGGCGAGTACCGCAAAAATGTAGAATCCGTACGAGTTTCGAAAAACTGTCCCGGCAAGTAACGAAAAAGGGTCGAATATGTGTGAGTACCGAAAAATGGTAGAATCCGAGCGAGTACCGGGAAAAGGTAGAATACTTGCGAGTATCGAAAAACTGTTCCGGCGAGTACAGGAAAATGGTGGAATCTGTGTGAGTACCGAAAAAGGGTAGAATCCGGGCGATTACCGGGCAAAGGAAGAATCCCTACGAGTATCGAAAAAATGTTCCGGCGAGTACCAGAAAATGTATAATTCGTGCGAGTATCGAAAAACTGTCCCGGCGATTACCGAAAAAGGGTCGAATCTGTGTGAGTACCAAAAAATACTAGAATGTGGGCGAGTACCGCAAAAATGTAGAATCCGTACGAGTATCGAAAAATTGTCCCGGCAAGTAACGAAAAAGGGTCGAATCTGTGTGAGTACCGAAAAATGGTAGAATCCGAGCGAGTACCGGGAAAAGGTAGAATACCTGCGAGAATCGAAAAACTGTCCCGGCGAGTACCGGAAAATGGTGGAATCTGTGTGAGTACCGAAAAAGGGTAGAATCCGGGCGATTACCGGGCAAAGGAAGAATCCCTACGAGTATCGAAAAAATGTTCCGGCGAGTACCAGAAAATGTATAATCCGTGCGAGTATCGAAAAACTGTCCCGGCGATTACCGAAAAAGGGTCGAATCAGTGTGAGTACCAAAAAATGGAAGAATGTGGGCGAGTACCGCAAAAATGTAGAATCCGTACGAGTATCGAAAAATTGTCACGGCAAGTAACGAAAAAGGGTCGAATCTGTGTGAGTACCAAAAAATGGTAGAATCCGAGCGAGTACCGGGAAAAGGTAGAATACCTGCGAGTATCGAAAAATTGTCCCGGCGAGTACCGAAAAAGGGTGAAATCTGTGTGAGTACCGAAAAAGGGTAGAATCCGGGCGATTACCGGGCAAAGGAAGAATCCCTACGAGTATCGAAAAAATGTTCCGATGAGTACCAGAAAATGTACAATCCGTGCGAGTATCGAAAAACTGTCCCGGCGATTACCGAAAAAGGGTTGAATCTGTGTGAGTACCAAAAAATGGTAGAATGTGGGCGAGTACCGCAAAAATGTAGAATCCGTACGAGTATCGAAAAACTGTCCCGGCAAGTAACGAAAAAGGGTCGAATATGTGTGAGTACCGAAAAATGGTAGAATCCGAGCGAGTACCGGGAAAAGGTAGAATACCTGCGAGTATCGAAAAACTGTTCCGGCGAGTACAGGAAAATTGTGGAATCTGTGTGAGTACCGAAAAAGGGTAGAATCCGGGCGATTACCGGGCAAAGGAAGAATCCCTACGAGTATCGAAAAAATGTTCCGGCGAGTACCAGAAAATGTATAATTCGTGCGAGTATCGAAAAACTGTCCCGGCGATTACCGAAAAAGGGTCGAATCTGTGTGAGTACCAAAAAATACTAGAATGTGGGCGAGTACCGCAAAAATGTAGAATCCGTACGAGTATCGAAAAATTGTCCCGGCAAGTAACGAAAAAGGGTCGAATCTGTGTGAGTACCGAAAAATGGTAGAATCCGAGCGAGTACCGGGAAAAGGTAGAATACCTGCGAGTATCGAAAAACTGTCCCGGCGAGTACCGAAAAATGGTGGAATCTGTGTGAGTAACGAAAAAGGGTAGAATCCGGGCGATTACCCGGCAAAGGAAGAATCCCTACGAGTATCGAAAAAATGTTCCGGCGAGTACCAGAAAAGGTACAATCCGTGCGAGTATCGAAAAACTGTCCCGGCGATTACCGAAAAAGGGTTGAATCTGTGTGAGTACCAAAAAATGGTAGAATGTGGGCGAGTACCGCAAAAATGTAGAATCCGTACGAGTATCGAAAAACTGTCCCGGCAAGTAACGAAAAAGGGTCGAATATGTGTGAGTACCGAAAAATGGTAGAATCCGAGCGAGTACCGGGAAAAGGTAGAATACCTGCGAGTATCGAAAAACTGTTCCGGCGAGTACAGGAAAATGGTGGAATCTGTGTGAGTACCGAAAAAGGGTAGAATCCGGGCGATTACCGGGCAAAGGAAGAATCCCTACGAGTATCGAAAAAATGTTCCGGCGAGTACCAGAAAATGTATAATTCGTGCGAGTATCGAAAAACTGTCCCGGCGATTACCGAAAAAGGGTGAAATCTGTGTGAGTACCGAAAAAGGGTAGAATCCGGGCGATTACCGGGCAAAGGAAGAATCCCTACGAGTATCGAAAAAATGTTCCGGCGAGAACCTGAAAAGGTACAATCCGTGCGAGTATCGAAAAACTGTCCCGGCGATTACCGAAAAAGGGTCGAATCTGTGTGAGTACCAAAAAATGCTAGAATGTGGGCGAGTACCGCAAAAATGTAGAATCCGTACGAGTTTCGAAAAACTGTCCCGGCAAGTAACGAAAAAGGGTCGAATATGTGTGAGTACCGAAAAATGGTAGAATCCGAGCGAGTACCGGGAAAAGGTAGAATACCAGCGAGTATCGAAAAACTATCCCGGCGAGTACCGAAAAATAGTGGAATCTTTTTGAGTACCGAAAAAGGGTAGAATCCGGGCGATTACCGGGCAAAGGAAGAATCCCTACGAGTATCGAAAAAATGTTCCGGCGAGTACCAGAAAATGTATAATCCGTGCGAGTATCGAAAAACTGTCCCGGCGATTACCGAAAAAGGGTCGAATCAGTGTGAGTACCAAAAAATGGAAGAATGTGGGCGAGTACCGCAAAAATGTAGAATCCGTACGAGTATCGAAAAATTGTCCCGGCAAGTAACGAAAAAGGGTCAAATCTGTGTGAGTACCGAAAAATGGTAGAATCCGAGCGAGTACCGGGAAAAGGTAGAATACCTGCGAGTATCGAAAAATTGTCCCGGCGAGTACCGAAAAAGGGTGAAATCTGTGTGAGTACCGAAAAAGGGTAGAATCCGGGCGATTACCGGGCAAAGGAAGAATCCCTACGAGTATCGAAAAAATGTTCCGGCGAGTACCTGAAAAGGTACAATCCGTGCGAGTATCGAAAAACTGTCCCGGCGATTACCGAAAAAGGGTCGAATCTGTGTGAGTACCAAAAAATGCTAGAATGTGGGCGAGTACCGCAAAAATGTAGAATCCGTACGAGTTTCGAAAAACTGTCCCGGCAAGTAACGAAAAAGGGTCGAATATGTGTGAGTACCGAAAAATGGTAGAATCCGAGCGAGTACCGGGAAAAGGTAGAATACCAGCGAGTATCGAAAAACTATCCCGGCGAGTACCGAAAAATAGTGGAATCTTTTTGAGTACCGAAAAAGGGTAGAATCCGGGCGATTACCGGGCAAAGGAAGAATCCCTACGAGTATCGAAAAAATGTTCCGGCGAGTACCAGAAAATGTATAATCCGTGCGAGTATCGAAAAACTGTCCCGGCGATTACCGAAAAAGGGTCGAATCAGTGTGAGTACCAAAAAATGGAAGAATGTGGGCGAGTACCGCAAAAATGTAGAATCCGTACGAGTATCGAAAAATTGTCCCGGCAAGTAACGAAAAAGGGTCGAATCTGTGTGAGTACCGAAAAATGGTAGAATCCGAGCGAGTACCGGGAAAAGGTAGAATACCTGCGAGTATCGAAAAATTGTCCCGGCGAGTACCGAAAAAGGGTGAAATCTGTGTGAGTACCGAAAAAGGGTAGAATCCGGGCGATTACCGGGCAAAGGAAGAATCCCTACGAGTATCGAAAAAATGTTCCGGCGAGTACCTGAAAAGGTACAATCCGTGCGAGTATCGAAAAACTGTACCGGCGATTACCGAAAAAGGGTCGAATCTGTGTGAGTACCAAAAAATGCTAGAATGTGGGCGAGTACCGCAAAAATGTAGAATCCGTACGAGTTTCGAAAAACTGTCCCGGCAAGTAACGAAAAAGGGTCGAATATGTGTGAGTACCGAAAAATGGTAGAATCCGAGCGAGTACCGGGAAAAGGTAGAATACCAGCGAGTATCGAAAAACTATCCCGGCGAGTACCGAAAAATAGTGGAATCTTTTTGAGTACCGAAAAAGGGTAGAATCCGGGCGATTACCGGGCAAAGGAAGAATCCCTACGAGTATCGAAAAAATGTTCCGGCGAGTACCAGAAAATGTATAATCCGTGCGAGTATCGAAAAACTGTCCCGGCGATTACCGAAAAAGGGTCGAATCAGTGTGAGTACCAAAAAATGGAAGAATGTGGGCGAGTACCGCAAAAATGTAGAATCCGTACGAGTATCGAAAAATTGTCACGGCAAGTAACGAAAAAGGGTCGAATCTGTGTGAGTACCGAAAAATGGTAGAATCCGAGCGAGTACCGGGAAAAGGTAGAATACCTGCGAGTATCGAAAAATTGTCCCGGCGAGTACCGAAAAAGGGTGAAATCTGTGTGAGTACCGAAAAAGGGTAGAATCCGGGCGATTACCGGGCAAAGGAAGAATCCCTACGAGTATCGAAAAAATGTTCCGGCGAGTACCAGAAAATGTACAATCCGTGCGAGTATCGAAAAACTGTCCCGGCGATTACCGAAAAAGGGTTGAATCTGTGTGAGTACCAAAAAATGATAGAATGTGGGCGAGTACCGGAAAAATGTAGAATCCGTACGAGTATCGAAAAACTGTCCCGGCAAGTAACGAAAAAGGGTCGAATCTGTGTGAGTACCGAAAAATGGTAGAATCCGAGCGAGTACCGGGAAAAGGTAGAATACCTGCGAGTATCGAAAAACTGTCCCGGCGAGTACCGGAAAATGGTGGAATCTGTGTGATTACCGAAAAAGGGTAGAATCCGGGCGATTACCGGGCAAAGGAAGAATCCCTACGAGTATCGAAAAAATGTTTCGGCGAGTACCAGAAAAGGTACAATCCGTGCGAGTATCGAAAAACTGTCTCGGCGATTACCGAAAAAGGGTTGAATCTGTGTGAGTACCAAAAAATGGTAGAATGTGGGCGAGTACCGCAAAAACGTAGAATCTGTACGAGTATCGAAAAACTGTCCCGGCAAGTAACGAAAAAGGGTCGAATCTGTGTGAGTACCGAAAAATGGTAGAATCCGAGCGAGTACCGGGAAAAGGTAGAATACCTGCGAGTATCGAAAAACTGTCCCGGCGAGTACCGGAAAAGGGTGAAATCTGTGTGAGTACCGAAAAAGGGTAGAATCCGGGCGATTACCGGGCAAAGGAAGAATCCCTACGAGTAACGAAAAAATGTTCCGGCGAGTACCAGAAAAGGTACAATCAGTTCCGGCGAGTACCAGAAAATGTATAATCCGTGCGAGTATCGAAAAACTGTCCCGACGATTACCGAAAAAGGGTCGAATCTGTGTGAGTACCAAAAAATGGTAGAATGTGGGCAAGTACTGCAAAAATGTAGAATCCGTACGAGTTTCGAAAAACTGTCCCGGCAAGTAAAGAAAAAGGGTCGAATCTGTGTGATTATCGAAAAATGGTAGAATCCGAGCGAGTACTCGGAAAAGGTAGAATACCTGCGAGTATCGAAAAACTGTCCCAGCGAGTACCGGAAAAGGGTGAAATCTGTGTGAGTACCGAAAAAGGGTAGAATCCGGGCGATTACCGGGCAAAGGAAGAATCCCTACGAGTAACGAAAAAATGTTCCGGCGAGTACCAGAAAAGGTACAATCATTTCCGGCGAGTACCAGAAAATGTATAATCCGTGCGAGTATCGAAAAACTATCCCGGCGATTTCCGAAAAAGGGTCGAATCTGTGTGAGTACCAAAAAATGGTAGAATGTGGGCGAGTACCGCAAAAATGTAGAATCCGTACGAGTTTCGAAAAACTGTCCCGGCAAGTAACGAAAAAGGTTCGAATCTGTGTGAGTACCGAAAAATGGTAGAATCCGAGCGAGTACCGGGAAAAGGTAGAATACCTGCGAGTATCGAAAAACTATCCCGGCGAGTATCGGAAAATGGTGGAATCTGTGTGAGTACCGAAAAAGGGTAGAATCCGGGCGATCACCGGGCAAAGGAAGACTCCCTACGAGTATCGAAAAAATGTTCCGGCGAGTACCAGAAAAGGTACAATCCGTTCCGACGAGTACCAGAAAATGTATAATCCGTGCGAGTATCGAAAAACTGTCCCGGCGATTACCGAAAAAGGGTCGAATCTGTGTGAGTACCAAAAAATGCTAGAATGAGGGCGAGTACCGCAAAAATGTAGAATCCGTACGAGTTTCGAAAAACTGTCCCGGCAAGTAACGAAAAAGGGTCGAATCTGTGTGAGTACCGAAAAATGGTAGGATCCGAGCGAGTACCGGGAAAAGGTAGAATACCTGCGAGTATCAAAAAACTGTCCCGGCGAGTACCGAAAAATGGTGGAATCTGTGTGAGTACCGAAAAAGGGTAGAATCCGGGCGATTACCCGGCAAAGGAAGAATCCCTACGAGTATCGAAAAAATGTTCCGGCGAGTACCAGAAAAGGTACAATCCGTGCGAGTATCGAAAAACTGTCCCGGCGATTACCGAAAAAGGGTTGAATCTGTGTGAGTACCAAAAAATGGTAGAATGTGGGCGAGTACCGCAAAAATGTAGAATCCGTACGAGTATCGAAAAACTGTCCCGGCAAGTAACGAAAAAGGGTCGAATATGTGTGAGTACCGAAAAATGGTAGAATCCGAGCGAGTACCGGGAAAAGGTAGAATACCTGCGAGTATCGAAAAACTGTTCCGGCGAGTACAGGAAAATGGTGGAATCTGTGTGAGTACCGAAAAAGGGTAGAATCCGGGCGATTACCGGGCAAAGGAAGAATCCCTACGAGTATCGAAAAAATGTTCCGGCGAGTACCAGAAAATGTATAATTCGTGCGAGTATCGAAAAACTGTCCCGGCGATTACCGAAAAAGGGTCGAATCTGTGTGAGTACCAAAAAATGGTAGAATGTGGGCGAGTACCGCAAAAATGTAGAATCCGTACGAGTTTCGAAAAACTGTCCCGGCAAGTAACGAAAAAGGGTCGAATCTGTGTGAGTACCGAAAAATGGTAGAATCCGAGCGAGTACCGGGAAAAGGTAGAATACCTGCGAGTATCGAAAAACTATCCCGGCGAGTATCGGAAAATGGTGGAATCTGTGTGAGTACCGAAAAAGGGTAGAATCCGGGCGATCACCGGGCAAAGGAAGACTCCCTACGAGTATCGAAAAAATGTTCCGGCGAGTACCAGAAAAGGTACAATCCGTTCCGACGAGTACCAGAAAATGTATAATCCGTGCGAGTATCGAAAAACTGTCCCGGCGATTACCGAAAAAGGGTCGAATCTGTGTGAGTACCAAAAAATGCTAGAATGAGGGCGAGTACCGCAAAAATGTAGAATCTGTACGAGTTTCGAAAAACTGTCCCGGCAAGTAACGAAAAAGGGTCGAATCTGTGTGAGTACCGAAAAATGGTAGGATCCGAGCGAGTACCGGGAAAAGGTAGAATACCTGCGAGTATCAAAAAACTGTCCCGGCGAGTACCGAAAAATGGTGGAATCTGTGTGAGTACCGAAAAAGGGTAGAATCCGGGCGATTACCCGGCAAAGGAAGAATCCCTACGAGTATCGAAAAAATGTTCCGGCGAGTACCAGAAAAGGTACAATCCGTGCGAGTATCGAAAAACTGTCCCGGCGATTACCGAAAAAGGGTTGAATCTGTGTGAGTACCAAAAAATGGTAGAATGTGGGCGAGTACCGCAAAAATGTAGAATCCGTACGAGTATCGAAAAACTGTCCCGGCAAGTAACGAAAAAGGGTCGAATATGTGTGAGTACCGAAAAATGGTAGAATCCGAGCGAGTACCGGGAAAAGGTAGAATACCTGCGAGTATCGAAAAACTGTTCCGGCGAGTACAGGAAAATGGTGGAATCTGTGTGAGTACCGAAAAAGGGTAGAATCCGGGCGATTACCGGGCAAAGGAAGAATCCCTACGAGTATCGAAAAAATGTTCCGGCGAGTACCAGAAAATGTATAATTCGTGCGAGTATCGAAAAACTGTCCCGGAGATTACCGAAAAAGGGTCGAATCTGTGTGAGTACCAAAAAATGGTAGAATGTGGGCGAGTACCGCAAAAATGTAGAATCCGTACGAGTTTCGAAAAACTGTCCCGACAAGTAAAGAAAAAGGGTCGAATCTGTGTGAGTATCGAAAAATGGTAGAATCCGAGCGAGTACCAGGAAAAGGTAGAATACCTGCGAGTATCGAAAAACTGTCCCAGCGAGTACCGGAAAAGGGTGAAATCTGTGTGAGTACCGAAAAAGGGTAGAATCCGGGCGATTACCGGGCAAAGGAAGAATCCCTACGAGTAACGAAAAAATGTTCCGGCGAGTACCAGAAAAGGTACAATCATTTCCGGCGAGTACCAGAAAATGTATAATCCGTGCGAGTATCGAGAAACTGTCCCGGCGATTACCGAAAAAGGGTCGAATCTGTGTGAGTACCAAAAAATGGTAGAATGTGGGCGAGTACCGCAAAAATGTAGAATCCGTACGAGTTTCGAAAAACTGTCCCGGCAAGTAAAGAAAAAGGGTCGAATCTGTGTGATTATCGAAAAATGGTAGAATCCGAGCGAGTACCAGGAAAAGGTAGAATACCTGCGAGTATCGAAAAACTGTCCCAGCGAGTACCGGAAAAGGGTGAAATCTGTGTGAGTACCGAAAAAGGGTAGAATCCGGGCGATTACCGGGCAAAGGAAGAATCCCTACGAGTAACGAAAAAATGTTCCGGCGAGTACCAGAAAAGGTACAATCATTTTCGGCGAGTACCAGAAAATGTATAATCCGTGCGAGTATCGAAAAACTGTCCCGGCGATTACCGAAAAAGGGTCGAATCTGTGTGAGTACCAAAAAATGGTAGAATGTGGGCGAGTACCGCAAAAATGTAGAATCCGTACGAGTTTCGAAAAACTGTCCCGGCAAGTAACGAAAAAGGGTCGAATCTGTGTGAGTACCGAAAAATGGTAGAATCCGAGCGAGTACCGGGAAAAGGTAGAATACCTGCGAGTATCAAAAAACTGTCCCGGCGAGTACCGAAAAATGGTGGAATCTGTGTGAGTACCGAAAAAGGGTAGAATCCGGGCGATTACCCGGCAAAGGAAGAATCCCTACGAGTATCGAAAAAATGTTCCGGCGAGTACCAGAAAAGGTACAATCCGTGCGAGTATCGAAAAACTGTCCCGGCGATTACCGAAAAAGGGTTGAATCTGTGTGAGTACCAAAAAATGGTAGAATGTGGGCGAGTACCGCAAAAATGTAGAATCTGTACGAGTATCGAAAAACTGTCCCGGCAAGTAACGAAAAAGGGTCGAATATGTGTGAGTACCGAAAAATGGTAGAATCCGAGCGAGTACCGGGAAAAGGTAGAATACCTGCGAGTATCGAAAAACTGTTCCGGCGAGTACAGGAAAATGGTGGAATCTGTGTGAGTACCGAAAAAGGGTAGAATCCGGGCGATTACCGGGCAAAGGAAGAATCCCTACGAGTATCGAAAAAATGTTCCGGCGAGTACCAGAAAATGTATAATTCGTGCGAGTATCGAAAAACTGTCCCGGCGATTACCGAAAAAGGGTCGAATCTGTGTGAGTACCAAAAAATACTAGAATGTGGGCGAGTACCGCAAAAATGTAGAATCCGTACGAGTATCGAAAAATTGTCCCGGCAAGTAACGAAAAAGGGTCGAATCTGTGTGAGTACCGAAAAATGGTAGAATCCGAGCGAGTACCGGGAAAAGGTAGAATACCTGCGAGTATCGAAAAATTGTCCCGGCGAGTACCGAAAAAGGGTGAAATCTGTGTGAGTACCGAAAAAGGGTAGAATCCGGGCGATTACCGGGGAAAGGAAGAATCCCTACGAGTATCGAAAAAATGTTCCGGCGAGTACCAGAAAAGGTACAATCCGTGCGAGTATCGAAAAACTGTCCCGGCGATTACCGAAAAAGGGTCGAATCTGTGTGAGTACCAAAAAATGCTAGAATGTGGGCGAGTACCGCAAAAATGTAGAATCCGTACGAGTTTCGAAAAACTGTCCCGGCAAGTAACGAAAAAGGGTAGAATCTGTGTGAGTACCGAAAAATGGTAGAATCCGAGCGAGTACCGGGAAAAGGTAGAATACCTGCGAGTATCGAAAAATTGTCCCGGCGAGTACCGAAAAAGGGTGAAATCTGTGTGAGTACCGAAAAAGGGTAGAATCCGGGCGATTACCGGGCAAAGGAAGAATCCCTACGAGTATCGAAAAAATGTTCCGGCGAGTACCAGAAAATGTACAATCCGTGCGAGTATCGAAAAACTGTCCCGGCGATTACCGAAAAAGGGTTGAATCTGTGTGAGTACCAAAAAATGATAGAATGTGGGCGAGTACCGGAAAAATGTAGAATCCGTACGAGTATCGAAAAACTGTCCCGGCAAGTAACGAAAAAGGGTCGAATCTGTGTGAGTACCGAAAAATGGTAGAATCCGAGCGAGTACCGGGAAAAGGTAGAATACCTGCGAGTATCGAAAAACTGTCCCGGCGAGTACCGGAAAATGGTGGAATCTGTGTGAGTACCGAAAAAGGGTAGAATCCGGGCGATTACCGGGCAAAGGAAGAATCCCTACGAGTATCGAAAAAATGTTTCGGCGAGTACCAGAAAAGGTACAATCCGTGCGAGTATCGAAAAACTGTCCCGGCGATTACCGAAAAAGGGTTGAATCTGTGTGAGTACCAAAAAATGGTAGAATGTGGGCGAGTACCGCAAAAACGTAGAATCTATACGAGTATCGAAAAACTGTCCCGGCAAGTAACGAAAAAGGGTCGAATCTGTGTGAGTACCGAAAAATGGTAGAATCCGAGCGAGTACCGGGAAAAGGTAAAATACCTGCGAGTATCGAAAAACTGTCCCGGCGAGTACCGGA
This sequence comes from Vitis vinifera, assembly GCF_030704535.1. NCBI lineage: Eukaryota > Viridiplantae > Streptophyta > Magnoliopsida > Vitales > Vitaceae > Vitis > Vitis vinifera. The sequence continues at coordinate 11,934,896 of NC_081817.1, forward strand.
AAAAGGTGAAATCTGTGTGAGTACCGAAAAAGGGTAGAATCCGGGCGATTACCGGGCAAAGGAAGAATCCCTACGAGTAACGAAAAAATGTTCCGGCGAGTACCAGAAAAGGTACAATCAGTTCCGGCGAGTACCAGAAAATGTATAATCCGTGCGAGTATCGAAAAACTGTCCCGGCGATTACCGAAAAAGGGTCGAATCTGTGTGAGTACCAAAAAATGGTAGAATGTGGGCGAGTACCGCAAAAATGTAGAATCCGTACGAGTTTCGAAAAACTGTCCCGGCAAGTAACGAAAAAGGGTCGAATCTGTGTGAGTATCGAAAAATGGTAGAATCCGAGCGAGTACCAGGAAAAGGTAGAATACCTGCGAGTATCGAAAAACTGTCCCAGCGAGTACCGGAAAAGGGTGAAATCTGTGTGAGTACCGAAAAAGGGTAGAATCCGGGCGATTACCGGGCAAAGGAAGAATCCCTACGAGTAACGAAAAAATGTTCCGGCGAGTACCAGAAAAGGTACAATCATTTCCGGCGAGTACTAGAAAATATATAATCCGTGCGAGTATCGAAAAACTGTCCCGACGATTACCGAAAAAGGGTCGAATCTGTGTGAGTACCAAAAAATGGTAGAATGTGGGCGAGTACCGCAAAAATGTAGAATCCGTACGAGTATCGAAAAATTGTCCCGGCAAGTAACGAAAAACGGTCGAATCTGTGTGAGTACCGAAAAATGGTAGAATCCGAGCGAGTACCGGGAAAAGGTAGAATACCTGCGAGTATCGAAAAATTGTCCCAGCGAGTACCGAAAAAGGGTGAAATCTGTGTGAGTACCGAAAAAGGGTAGAATCCGGGCGATTACCGGGCAAAGGAAGAATCCCTACGAGTTTCGAAAAAATGTTCCGGCGAGTACCAGAAAAGGTACAATCCGTTCCGGCGAATACCAGAAAATGTATAATCCGTGCGAGTATCGAAAAACAATCTCGGCGATTACCGAAAAAGGGTCGAATCTGTGTGAGTACCAAAAAATGGTAGAATGTGGGCGAGTATCGTAAAAATGTAGAATCCGTACGAGTTTCGAAAAACTGTCCCGGCAAGTAACGAAAAAGGGTCGAATCTGTGTGAGTACCGAAAAATGGTAGAATCCGAGCGAGTACCGGGAAAAGGTAGAATACCAGCGAGTATCGAAAAACTATCCCGGCGAGTACCGAAAAATGGTGGAATCTGTGTGAGTACCGAAAAAGGGTAGAATCCGGGCGATTACCGGGCAAAGGAAGAATCCCTACGAGTATCGAAAAAATGTTCCGGCGAGTACAAGAAAATGTATAATCCGTGCGAGTATCGAAAAACTGTCCCGACGATTACCGAAAAAGGGTCGAATCTGCGTGAGTACCAAAAAATGGTAGAATGTGGGCGAGTACCGGAAAAATGTAGAATCCGTACGAGTATCGAAAAATTGTCCCGGCAAGTAACGAAAAAGGGTCGAATCTGTGTGAGTACCGAAAAATGGTAGAATCCGAGCGACTACCGGGAAAAGGTAGAATACCTGCGAGTATCGAAAAATTGTCCCGGCGAGTACCGAAAAAGGGTGAAATCTGTGTGAGTACCGAAAAAGGGTAGAATCCGGGCGATTACTGGGCAAAGGAAGAATCCCTACGAGTTTCGAAAAAATGTTCCGGCGAGTACCAGAAAAAGTACAATCCGTGCGAGTATCCAAAAACTGTCCCGGCGAGTACCGATAAAGGGTCGAATCTGTGTGAGTACCGAAAAATGGTAGAATGTGGGCGAGTACCGCAAAAATGTAGAATCCGTACGAGTATCGAAAAATTGTCCCGGCAAGTAACGAAAAACGGTCGAATCTGTGTGAGTACCGAAAAATGGTAGAATCCGAGCGAGTACCGGGAAAAGGTAGAATACCAGCGAGTATCGAAAAACTATCCCGGCGAGTACCGAAAAATGGTGGAATCTGTGTGAGTACCGAAAAAGGGTAGAATCCGGGCGATTACCGGGCAAAGGAAGAATCCCTACGAGTATCGAAAAAATGTTCCGGCGAGTACCAGAAAATGTATAATCCGTGCGAGTATCGAAAAACTGTCCCGGCGATTACCGAAAAAGGGTCGAATCTGCGTGAGTACCAAAAAATGGTAGAATGTGGGCGAGTACCGCAAAAATGTAGAATCCGTACGAGTATCGAAAAATTGTCCCGGCAAGTAACGAAAAAGGGTCGAATCTGTGTGAGTACCGAAAAATGGTAGAATCCGAGCGACTACCGGGAAAAGGTAGAATACCTGCGAGTATCGAAAAATTGTCCCGGCGAGTACCGAAAAAGGGTGAAATCTGTGTGAGTACCGAAAAAGGGTAGAATCCGGGCGATTACTGGGCAAAGGAAGAATCCCTACGAGTTTCGGAAAAATGTTCCGGCGAGTACCAGAAAAAGTACAATCCGTGCGAGTATCCAAAAACTGTCCCGGCGAGTACCGATAAAGGGTCGAATCTGTGTGAGTACCGAAAAATGGTAGAATGTGGGCGAGTACCGCAAAAATGTAGAATCCGTACGAGTATCGAAAAACTGTCCCGGCAAGTAACGAAAAACGGTCGAATCTGTGTGAGTACCGAAAAATGGTAGAATCCGAGCGAGTACCGGGAAAAGGTAGAATACCTGCGAGTATCGAAAAAATGTTCAGGCCAGTACCGGAAAAGGGTGGAATCTGTGTGAGTACCGAAAAAGGGTAGAATCCGGGCGATTACCGGGCAAAGGAAGAATCCCTACGAGTTTCGGAAAAATGTTCCGGCGAGTACCAGAAAAAGTACAATCCGTGCGAGTATCCAAAAACTGTCCCGGCGAGTACCGATAAAGGGTCGAATCTGTGTGAGTACCGAAAAATGGTAGAATGTGGGCGAGTACCGCAAAAATGTAGAATCCGTACGAGTATCGAAAAACTGTCCCGGCAAGTAACGAAAAACGGTCGAATCTGTGTGAGTACCGAAAAATGGTAGAATCCGAGCGAGTACCGGGAAAAGGTAGAATACCTGCGAGTATCGAAAAACTGTCCAGGCCAGTACCGGAAAAGGGTGGAATCTGTGTGAGTACCGAAAAAGGGTAGAATCCGGGCGATTACCGGGCAAAGGAAGAATCCCTACGAGTATCGAAAAAATGTTCCGGCGAGTACCAGAAAATGTATAATCCGTGCGAGTATCGAAAAACTGTCCCGGCGATTACCGAAAAAGGGTCGAATATGTGTGAGTACCAAAAAATGGTAGAATGTGGGCGAGTACCGCAAAAATGCAGAATCCGTACGAGTATCGAAAAACTGTCCCGGCAAGTAACGAAAAAGGGTCGAATCTGTGTGAGTACCGAAAAATGGTAGAATTCGAGCGAGTACCGGGAAAAGGTAGAATACCTGCGAGTATCTAAAAATTGTCCCGGCGAGTACCGGAAAATGGTCGAATCTGTGTGAGTACCGAAAAAGGGTAGAATCCGGGCGATTACAGGGCAAAGGAAGAATCCCTACGAGTATCGAAAAAATGTTCCGGCGAGTACCAGAAAATGTACAATCCGTGCGAGTATCAAAAAACTGTCCCGGCGATTACCGAAAAAGGGTCGAATCTGTGTGAGTACCAAAAAATGGTAGAATGTGGGCGAGTACCGCAAAAATGTAGAATCCGTACGAGTATCGAAAAATTGTCCCGGCAAGTAACGAAAAACGGTCGAATCTGTGTGAGTACCGAAAAATGGTAGAATCCGAGCGAGTACCGGGAAAAGGTAGAATACCTGCGAGTATCGAAAAATTGTCCCGGCGAGTACCGGAAAATGTATAATCCGTGTGAGTATCGAAAAACTGTCCCGGCGATTACCGAAAAAGGGTCGAATCTGTGTGAGTACCAAAAAATTCTAGAATGTGGGCGAGTACCGCAAAAATGTAGAATCCGCACGAGTTTCGAAAAACTGTCTCGGCAAGTAACGAAAAAGGGTCGAATCTGTGTGAGTACCGAAAAATGGTAGAATCCGAGCGAGTACCGGGAAAAGGTAGAATACCTGCGAGTATCGAAAAACTGTCTCGGCGAGTACCGGAAGAGGGTGGAATCTGTGTGAGTACCGAAAAAGGGTAGAATCCGGGCGATTACCGGGCAAAGGAAGAATCCCTACGAGTATCGAAAAAATGTTCCGGCGAGTACCAGAAAATGTATAATCCGTGCGAGTATCGAAAAACTGTCCCGGCGATTACCGAAAAAGGGTCGAATATGTGTGAGTACCAAAAAATGGTAGAATGTGGGCGAGTACCGCAAAAATGCAGAATCCGTACGAGTATCGAAAAACTGTCCCGGCAAGTAACGAAAAAGGGTCGAATCTGTGTGAGTACCGAAAAATGGTAGAATCCGAGCGAGTACCGGGAAAAGGTAGAATACCTGCGAGTATCGAAAAACTGTCTCGGCGAGTACCGGAAAAGGGTGAAATCTGTGTGAGTACCGAAAAAGGGTAGAATCCGGGCGATTACCGGGCAAAGGAAGAATCCCTACGAGTTACGAAAAAATGTTCCGGCGAGTACCAGAAAAAGTACAATACGCGCGAGTATCCAAAAACTGTCCCGGCGAGTACCGATAAAGGGTCGAATCTGTGTGAGTACCGAAAAATGGTAGAATTTGGGCGAGTACCGCAAAAATGTAGAATCCGTACGAGTATCGAAAAACTGTCCCGGCAAGTAACGAAAAACGGTCGAATCTGTGTGAGTACCGAAAAATGGTAGAATCCGAGCGAGTACCGGGAAAAGGTAGAATACCTGCGAGTATCGAAAAAATGTTCAGGCCAGTACCGGAAAAGGGTGGAATCTGTGTGAGTACCGAAAAAGGGTAGAATCCGGGCGATTACCGGGCAAAGGAAGAATCCCTACGAGTTTCGGAAAAATGTTCCGGCGAGTACCAGAAAAAGTACAATCCGTGCGAGTATCCAAAAACTGTCCCGGCGAGTACCGATAAAGGGTCGAATCTGTGTGAGTACCGAAAAATGGTAGAATGTGGGCGAGTACCGCAAAAATGTAGAATCCGTACGAGTATCGAAAAACTGTCCCGGCAAGTAACGAAAAACGGTCGAATCTGTGTGAGTACCGAAAAATGGTAGAATCCGAGCGAGTACCGGGAAAAGGTAGAATACCTGCGAGTATCGAAAAACTGTCCAGGCCAGTACCGGAAAAGGGTGGAATCTGTGTGAGTACCGAAAAAGGGTAGAATCCGGGCGATTACCGGGCAAAGGAAGAATCCCTACGAGTATCGAAAAAATGTTCCGGCGAGTACCAGAAAATGTATAATCCGTGCGAGTATCGAAAAACTGTCCCGGCGATTACCGAAAAAGGGTCGAATATGTGTGAGTACCAAAAAATGGTAGAATGTGGGCGAGTACCGCAAAAATGCAGAATCCGTACGAGTATCGAAAAACTGTCCCGGCAAGTAACGAAAAAGGGTCGAATCTGTGTGAGTACCGAAAAATGGTAGAATTCGAGCGAGTACCGGGAAAAGGTAGAATACCTGCGAGTATCTAAAAATTGTCCCGGCGAGTACCGGAAAATGGTCGAATCTGTGTGAGTACCGAAAAAGGGTAGAATCCGGGCGATTACAGGGCAAAGGAAGAATCCCTACGAGTATCGAAAAAATGTTCCGGCGAGTACCAGAAAATGTACAATCCGTGCGAGTATCAAAAAACTGTCCCGGCGATTACCGAAAAAGGGTCGAATCTGTGTGAGTACCAAAAAATGGTAGAATGTGGGCGAGTACCGCAAAAATGTAGAATCCGTACGAGTATCGAAAAATTGTCCCGGCAAGTAACGAAAAACGGTCGAATCTGTGTGAGTACCGAAAAATGGTAGAATCCGAGCGAGTACCGGGAAAAGGTAGAATACCTGCGAGTATCGAAAAAGTGTCCCGGCGAGTACCGGAAAATGTATAATCCGTGTGAGTATCGAAAAACTGTCCCGGCGATTACCGAAAAAGGGTCGAATCTGTGTGAGTACCAAAAAATTCTAGAATGTGGGCGAGTACCGCAAAAATGTAGAATCCGCACGAGTTTCGAAAAACTGTCTCGGCAAGTAACGAAAAAGGGTCGAATCTGTGTGAGTACCGAAAAATGGTAGAATCCGAGCGAGTACCGGGAAAAGGTAGAATACCTGCGAGTATCGAAAAACTGTCTCGGCGAGTACCGGAAGAGGGTGGAATCTGTGTGAGTACCGAAAAAGGGTAGAATCCGGGCGATTACCGGGCAAAGGAAGAATCCCTACGAGTATCGAAAAAATGTTCCGGCGAGTACCAGAAAATGTATAATCCGTGTGAGTATCGAAAAACTGTCCCGGCGATTACCGAAAAAGGGTCGAATCTGTGTGAGTACCAAAAAATTCTAGAATGTGGGCGAGTACCGCAAAAATGTAGAATCCGCACGAGTTTCGAAAAACTGTCTCGGCAAGTAACGAAAAAGGGTCGAATCTGTGTGAGTACCGAAAAATGGTAGAATCCGAGCGAGTACCGGGAAAAGGTAGAATACCTGCGAGTATCGAAAAACTGTCTCGGCGAGTACCGGAAAAGGGTGAAATCTGTGTGAGTACCGAAAAAGGGTAGAATCCGGGCGATTACCGGGCAAAGGAAGAATCCCTACGAGTTACGAAAAAATGTTCCGGCGAGTACCAGAAAAAGTGCAATACGCGCGAGTATCCAAAAACTGTCCCGGCGAGTACCGATAAAGGGTCGAATCTGTGTGAGTACCGAAAAATGGTAGAATGTGGGCGAGTACCGCCAAAATGTAGAATCCGTACGAGTATCGAAAAACTGTCCCGGCAAGTAACGAAAAACGGTCGAATCTGTGTGAGTACCGAAAAATGGTAGAATCCGAGTGAGTACCGGGAAAAGGTAGAATACCTGCGAGTATCGAAAAACTGTCCAGGCCAGTACCGGAAAAGGGTGCAATCTGTGTGAGTACCGAAAAAGGGTAGAATCCGGGCGATTACCGGGCAAAGGAAGAATCCCTACGAGTTTCGGAAAAATGTTCCGGCGAGTACCAGAAAAAGTACAATCCGTGCGAGTATCCAAAAACTGTCCCGGCGAGTACCGATAAAGGGTCGAATCTGTGTGAGTACCGAAAAATGGTAGAATGTGGGCGAGTACCGCAAAAATGTAGAATCCGTACGAGTATCGAAAAACTGTCCCGGCAAGTAACGAAAAACGGTCGAATCTGTGTGAGTACCGAAAAATGGTAGAATCCGAGCGAGTACCGGGAAAAGGTAGAATACCTGCGAGTATCGAAAAACTGTCCAGGCCAGTACCGGAAAAGGGTGGAATCTGTGTGAGTACCAAAAAAGGGTAGAATCCGGGCGATTACCGGGCAAAGGAAGAATCCCTACGAGTATCGAAAAAATGTTCCGGCGAGTACCAGAAAATGTATAATCCGTGCGAGTATCGAAAAACTGTCCCGGCGATTACCGAAAAAGGGTCGAATATGTGTGAGTACCAAAAAATGGTAGAATGTGGGCGAGTACCGCAAAAATGTAGAATCCGTACGAGTATCGAAAAATTGTCCCGGCAAGTAACGAAAAACGGTCGAATCTGTGTGAGTACCGAAAAATGGTAGAATCCGAGCGAGTACCGGGAAAAGGTAGAATACCTGCGAGTATCGAAAAACTGTCCCGGCGAGTACCGGAAAATGTATAATCCGTGTGAGTATCGAAAAACTGTCCCGGCGATTACCGAAAAAGGGTCGAATCTGTGTGAGTACCAAAAAATTCTAGAATGTGGGCGAGTACCGCAAAAATGTAGAATCCGCACGAGTTTCCAAAAACTGTCTCGGCAAGTAACGAAAAAGGGTCGAATCTGTGTGAGTACCAAAAAATGGTAGAATCCGAGCGAGTACCGGGAAAAGGTAGAATACCTGCGAGTATCGAAAAACTGTCTCGGCGAGTACCGGAAGAGGGTGGAATCTGTGTGAGTACCGAAAAAGGGTAGAATCCGGGCGATTACCGGGCAAAGGAAGAATCCCTACGAGTATCGAAAAAATGTTCCGGCGAGTACCAGAAAATGTATAATCCGTGTGAGTATCGAAAAACTGTCCCGGCGATTACCGAAAAAGGGTCGAATCTGTGTGAGTACCAAAAAATTCTAGAATGTGGGCGAGTACCGCAAAAATGTAGAATCCGCACGAGTTTCGAAAAACTGTCTCGGCAAGTAACGAAAAAGGGTCGAATCTGTGTGAGTACCGAAAAATGGTAGAATCCGAGCGAGTACCGGGAAAAGGTAGAATACCTGCGAGTATCGAAAAACTGTCTCGGCGAGTACCGGAAAAGGGTGAAATCTGTGTGAGTACCGAAAAAGGGTAGAATCCGGGCGATTACCGGGCAAAGAAGAATCCCTACGAGTTACGAAAAAATGTTACGGCGAGTACCAGAAAAAGTACAATACGCGCGAGTATCCAAAAACTGTCCCGGCGAGTACCGATAAAGGGTCGAATCTGTGTGAGTACCGAAAAATGGTAGAATGTGGGCGAGTACCGCAAAAATGTAGAATCCGTACGAGTATCGAAAAACTGTCCCGGCAAGTAACGAAAAACGGTCGAATCTGTGTGAGTACCGAAAAATGGTAGAATCCGAGCGAGTACCGGGAAAAGGTAGAATACCTGCGAGTATCGAAAAACTGTCCAGGCCAGTACCGGAAAAGGGTGGAATCTGTGTGAGTACCGAAAAAGGGTAGAATCCGGGCGATTACCGGGCAAAGGAAGAATCCCTACGAGTTTCGGAAAAATGTTCCGGCGAGTACCAGAAAATGTACAATCCGTGCGAGTATCAAAAAACTGTCCCGGCGATTACCGAAAAAGGGTCGAATCTGTGTGAGTACCAAAAAATGGTAGAATGTGGGCGAGTACCGCAAAAATGTAGAATCCGTACGAGTATCGAAAAATTGTCCCGGCAAGTAACGAAAAACGGTCGAATCTGTGTGAGTACCGAAAAATGGTAGAATCCGAGCGAGTACCGGGAAAAGGTAGAATACCTGCGAGTATCGAAAAACTGTCCCGGCGAGTACCGGAAAATGTATAATCCGTGTGAGTATCGAAAAACTGTCCCGGCGATTACCGAAAAAGGGTCGAATCTGTGTGAGTACCAAAAAATTCTAGAATGTGGGCGAGTACCGCAAAAATGTAGAATCCGTACGAGTTTCGAAAAACTGTCCCGGCAAGTAACGAAAAAGGTTCGAATCTGTGTGAGTACCAAAAAATGGTAGAATCCGAGCGAGTACCGGGAAAAGGTAGAATACCTGCGAGTATCGAAAAACTATCCCGGCGAGTATCGGAAAATGGTGGAATCTGTGTGAGTACCGAAAAAGGGTAGAATCCGGGCGATCACCGGGCAAAGGAAGAATCCCTACGAGTATCGAAAAAATGTTCCGGCGAGTACCAGAAAAGGTACAATCCGTTCCGACGAGTACCAGAAAATGTATAATCCGTGCGAGTATCGAAAAACTGTCCCGGCGATTACCGAAAAAGGGTCGAATCTGTGTGAGTACCAAAAAATGCTAGAATGAGGGCGAGTACCGCAAAAATGTAGAATCCGTACGAGTTTCGAAAAACTGTCCCGGCAAGTAACGAAAAAGGGTCGAATCTGTGTGAGTACCGAAAAATGGTAGAATCCGAGCGAGTACCGGGAAAAGGTAGAATACCTGCGAGTATCAAAAAACTGTCCCGGCGAGTACCGAAAAATGGTGGAATCTGTGTGAGTACCGAAAAAGGGTAGAATCCGGGCGATTACCCGGCAAAGGAAGAATCCCTACGAGTATCGAAAAAATGTTCCGGCGAGTACCAGAAAAGGTACAATCTGTGCGAGTATCGAAAAACTGTCCCGGCGATTACCGAAAAAGGGTTGAATCTGTGTGAGTACCAAAAAATGGTAGAATGTGGGCGAGTACCGCAAAAATGTAGAATCCGTACGAGTATCGAAAAACTGTCCCGGCAAGTAACGAAAAAGGGTCGAATCTGTGTGAGTACCGAAAAATGGTAGAATCCGAGCGAGTACCGGGAAAAGGTAGAATACCTGCGAGTATCAAAAAACTGTCCCGGCGAGTACCGAAAAATGGTGGAATCTGTGTGAGTACCGAAAAAGGGTAGAATCCGGGCGATTACCCGGCAAAGGAAGAATCCCTACGAGTATCGAAAAAATGTTCCGGCGAGTACCAGAAAAGGTACAATCCGTGCGAGTATCGAAAAACTGTCCCGGCGATTACCGAAAAAGGGTCGAATCTGTGTGAGTACCAAAAAATTCTAGAATGTGGGCGAGTACCGCAAAAATGTAGAATCCGCACGAGTTTCGAAAAACTGTCTCGGCAAGTAACGAAAAAGGGTCGAATCTGTGTGAGTACCGAAAAATGGTAGAATCCGAGCGAGTACCGGGAAAAGGTAGAATACCTGCGAGTATCGAAAAACTGTCTCGGCGAGTACCGGAAAAGGGTGAAATCTGTGTGAGTACCGAAAAAGGGTAGAATCCGGGCGATTACCGGGCAAAGGAAGAATCCCTACGAGTTACGAAAAAATGTTCCGGCGAGTACCAGAAAAAGTACAATACGCGCGAGTATCCAAAAACTGTCCCGGCGAGTACCGATAAAGGGTGGAATCTGTGTGAGTACCGAAAAAGGGTAGAATCCGGGCGATTACCGGGCAAAGGAAGAATCCCCACGAGTATCGAAAAAATGTTCCGGCGAGTACCAGAAAATGTATAATCCGTGCGAGTATCGAAAAACTGTCCCGGCGATTACCGAAAAAGGGTCGAATATGTGTGAGTACCAAAAAATGGTAGAATGTGGGCGAGTACCGCAAAAATGCAGAATCCGTACGAGTATCGAAAAACTGTCCCGGCAAGTAACGAAAAAGGGTCGAATCTGTGTGAGTACCGAAAAATGGTAGAATTCGAGCGAGTACCGGGAAAAGGTAGAATACCTGCGAGTATCTAAAAATTGTCCCGGCGAGTACCGGAAAATGGTCGAATCTGTGTGAGTACCGAAAAAGGGTAGAATCCGGGCGATTACAGGGCAAAGGAAGAATCCCTACGAGTATCGAAAAAATGTTCCGGCGAGTACCAGAAAATGTACAATCCGTGCGAGTATCAAAAAACTGTCCCGGCGATTACCGAAAAAGGGTCGAATCTGTGTGAGTACCAAAAAATGGTAGAATGTGGGCGAGTACCGCAAAAATGTAGAATCCGTACGAGTATCGAAAAATTGTCCCGGCAAGTAACGAAAAACGGTCGAATCTGTGTGAGTACCGAAAAATGGTAGAATCCGAGCGAGTACCGGGAAAAGGTAGAATACCTGCGAGTATCGAAAAACTGTCCCGGCGAGTACCGGAAAATGTATAATCCGTGTGAGTATCGAAAAACTGTCCCGGCGATTACCGAAAAAGGGTCGAATCTGTGTGAGTACCAAAAAATTCTAGAATGTGGGCGAGTACCGCAAAAATGTAGAATCCGCACGAGTTTCCAAAAACTGTCTCGGCAAGTAACGAAAAAGGGTCGAATCTGTGTGAGTACCGAAAAATGGTAGAATCCGAGCGAGTACCGGGAAAAGGTAGAATACCTGCGAGTATCGAAAAACTGTCTCGGCGAGTACCGGAAGAGGGTGGAATCTGTGTGAGTACCGAAAAAGGGTAGAATCCGGGCGATTACCGGGCAAAGGAAGAATCCCTACGAGTATCGAAAAAATGTTCCGGCGAGTACCAGAAAATGTATAATCCGTGTGAGTATCGAAAAACTGTCCCGGCGATTACCGAAAAAGGGTCGAATCTGTGTGAGTACCAAAAAATTCTAGAATGTGGGCGAGTACCGCAAAAATGTAGAATCCGCACGAGTTTCGAAAAACTGTCTCGGCAAGTAACGAAAAAGGGTCGAATCTGTGTGAGTACCGAAAAATGGTAGAATCCGAGCGAGTACCGGGAAAAGGTAGAATACCTGCGAGTATCGAAAAACTGTCTCGGCGAGTACCGGAAAAGGGTGAAATCTGTGTGAGTACCGAAAAAGGGTAGAATCCGGGCGATTACCGGGCAAAGGAAGAATCCCTACGAGTTACGAAAAAATGTTCCGGCGAGTACCAGAAAAAGTACAATACGCGCGAGTATCCAAAAACTGTCCCGGCGAGTACCGATAAAGGGTCGAATCTGTGTGAGTACCGAAAAATGGTAGAATGTGGGCGAGTACCGCAAAAATGTAGAATCCGTACGAGTATCGAAAAACTGTCCCGGCAAGTAACGAAAAACGGTCGAATCTGTGTGAGTACCGAAAAATGGTAGAATCCGAGCGAGTACCGGGAAAAGGTAAAATACCTGCGAGTATCGAAAAACTGTCCAGGCCAGTACCGGAAAAGGGTGGAATCTGTGTGAGTACCGAAAAAGGGTAGAATCCGGGCGATTACCGGGCAAAGGAAGAATCCCTACGAGTTTCGGAAAAATGTTCCGGCGAGTACCAGAAAATGTACAATCCGTGCGAGTATCAAAAAACTGTCCCGGCGATTACCGAAAAAGGGTCGAATCTGTGTGAGTACCAAAAAATGGTAGAATGTGGGCGAGTACCGCAAAAATGTAGAATCCGTACGAGTATCGAAAAATTGTCCCGGCAAGTAACGAAAAACGGTCGAATCTGTGTGAGTACCGAAAAATGGTAGAATCCGAGCGAGTACCGGGAAAAGGTAGAATACCTGCGAGTATCGAAAAACTGTCCCGGCGAGTACCGGAAAATGTATAATCCGTGTGAGTATCGAAAAACTGTCCCGGCGATTACCGAAAAAGGGTCGAATCTGTGTTAGTACCAAAAAATTCTAGAATGTGGGCGAGTACCGCAAAAATGTAGAATCCGCACGAGTTTCGAAAAACTGTCTCGGCAAGTAACGAAAAAGGGTCGAATCTGTGTGAGTACCGAAAAATGGTAGAATCCGAGCGAGTACCGGGAAAAGGTAGAATACCTGCGAGTATCGAAAAACTGTCTCGGCGAGTACCGGAAAAGGGTAGAATCTGTGTGAGTACCAAAAAATGGTAGAATGTGGGCGAGTACCGGGAAAAGGTAGAATACCTGCGAGTATCGAAAAACTGTCCCGGCGAGTACCGGAAAAGGATGGAATCTGTGTGAGTACCGAAAAAGGGTAGAATCTGGGCGATTACCGGGCAAAGGAAGAATCCCTACGAGTATCGAAAAAATGTTCCGGCGAGTACCAGAAAATGAACAATCCGTGCGAGTATCGAAAAACTGTCCCGGCGATTACTGAAAAAGGGTGGAATCTGTGTGAGTATCAAAAAATGGTAGAATGTGGGCGAGTACCGCAAAAATGTAGAATCCGTACGAGTTTCGAAAAACTGTCCCGGCAAGTAACGAAAAAGGGTCGAATCTGTGTGAGTACCGAAAAATGGTAGAATCCGAGCGAGTACCGGGAAAAGGTAGAATACCTGCGAGTATCGAAAAACTGTCCCGGCGAGTACCGGAAAAGGGTGGAATCTGTGTGAGTACCGAAAAAGGGTAGAATCCGGGCGATTACCGGGCAAAGGAAGAATCCCTACGAGTATCGAAAAAATGTTCCGGCGAGTACCAGAAAATGTACAATCCGTGCGAGTATCGAAAAACTGTCCCGGCGATTACTGAAAAAGGGTGGAATCTGTGTGAGTACCAAAAAATGGTAGAATGTGGCGAGTACCGCAAAAATGTAGAATCCGTACGAGTATCGAAAAACTGTCCCGGCAAGTAACGAAAAAGGGTCGAATATGTGTGAGTACCGAAAATGGTAGAATCCGAGTGAGTACCGGGAAAAGGTAGAATACCTGCGAGTATCGAAAAACTGTCCAGGCCAGTACCGGAAAAGGGTGGAATCTGTGTGAGTACCGAAAAAGGGTAGAATCCGGGCGATTACCGGGCAAAGGAAGAATCCCTACGAGTTTCGGAAAAATGTTCCGGCGAGTACCAGAAAAAGTACAATCCGTGCGAGTATCCAAAAACTGTCCCGGCGAGTACCGATAAAGGGTCGAATCTGTGTGAGTACCGAAAAATGGTAGAATGTGGGCGAGTACCGCAAAAATGTAGAATCCGTACGAGTATCGAAAAACTGTCCCGGCAAGTAACGAAAAACGGTCGAATCTGTGTGAGTACCGAAAAATGGTAGAATCCGAGCGAGTACCGGGAAAAGGTAGAATACCTGCGAGTATCGAAAAACTGTCCAGGCCAGTACCGGAAAAGGGTGGAATCTGTGTGAGTACCGAAAAAGGGTAGAATCCGGGCGATTACCGGGCAAAGGAAGAATCCCTACGAGTATCGAAAAAATGTTCCGGTGAGTACCAGAAAATGCATAATTCGTGTGAGTATCGAAAAACTGTCCCGGCGATTACCGAAAAAGGGTCGAATCTGTGTGAGTACCAAAAAATTCTAGAATGTGGGCGAGTACCGCAAAAATGTAGAATCCGCACGAGTTTCGAAAAACTGTCTCGGCAAGTAACGAAAAAGGGTCGAATCTGTGTGAGTACCGAAAAATGGTAGAATCCGAGCGAGTACCGGGAAAAGGTAGAATACCTGCGAGTATCGAAAAACTGTCTCGGCGAGTACCGGAAAAGGGTGAAATCTGTGTGAGTACCGAAAAAGGGTAGAATCCGGGCGATTACCGGGCAAAGGAAGAATCCCTACGAGTTTCGAAAAAATGTTCCGGCGAGTACCAGAAAAAGTACAATCCGCGCGAGTATCCAAAAACTGTCCCGGCGAGTACCGATAAAGGGTCGAATCTGTGTGAGTACCGAAAAATGGTAGAATGTGGGCGAGTACCGCAAAAATGTAGAATCCGTAAGAGTATCGAAAAACTGTCCCGGCAAGTAACGAAAAACGGTCGAATCTGTGTGAGTACCGAAAAATGGTAGAATCCGAGCGAGTACCGGGAAAAGGTAGAATACCTGCGAGTATCGAAAAACTGTCCAGGCCAGTACCGGAAAAGGGTGGAAACTGTGTGAGTACCGAAAAAGGGTAGAATCCGGGCAATTACCGGGCAAAGGAAGAATCCCTACGAGTATCGAAAAAATGTTCCGGCGAGTACCAGAAAAGGTACAATCCGTTCCGGCGAGTACTAGAAAATGTATAATCCGTGCGAGTATCGAAAAACTGTCCCGGCGATTACCGAAAAAGGGTCGAATATGTGTGAGGACCAAAAAATGCTAGAATGTGGGCGAGTGCCGCAAAAATGTAGAATCCGTACGAGTTTCGAAAAACTGTCCCGGCAAGTAACGAAAAAGGGTCGAATCTGTGTGAGTACCGAAAAATGGTAGAATCCGAGCGAGTACCGGGAAAAGGTAGAATACCTGCGAGTATCGAAAAACTGTCCCGGCGAGTACCGGAAAATGGTGGAATCTGTGTGAGTACCGAAAAAGGGTAGAATCCGGGTGATTACCGGGCAAAGGAAGAATCCCTACGAGTATCAAAAAAATGTTCCGGTGAGTACCAGAAAATGTACAATCCGTGCGAGTATCGAAAAACTGTCCCGGCGATTACTGAAAAAGGGTGGAATCTGTGTGAGTACCAAAAAATGGTAGAATGTGGGCGAGTACCGCAAAAATGCAGAATCCGTACGAGTATCGAAAAACTGTCCCGGCAAGTAACGAAAAAGGGTCGAATCTGTGTGAGTACCGAAAAATGGTAGAATTCGAGCGAGTACCGGGAAAAGGTAGAATACCAGCGAGTATCGAAAAATTGTCCCGGCGAGTACCGAAAAAGGGTGAAATCTGTGTGAGTACCGAAAAAGGGTAGAATCCGGGCGATTACCGGGCAAAGGAAGAATCCCTACGAGTATCGAAAAAATGTTCCGGCGAGTACTAGAAAATGTACAATCCGTGCGAGTATCGAAAAACTGTCCCGGCGATTACTGAAGAAGGGTTGAATCTGTGTGAGTACGAAAAAATGGTAGAATGTGGGCGAGTACCACAAAAATGCAGAATCCGTACGAGTATCGAAAAACTGTCCCGGCAAGTAACGAAAAAGGGTCGAATCTGTGTGAGTACCGAAAAATGGTAGAATCCGAGCGAGTACCGGGAAAAGGTAGAATACCTGCGAGTATCGAAAAACTGTCCCGGCGAGTACCGGAAAAGGATGAAATCTGTGTGAGTACCGAAAAAGGGTAGAATCCGGGCGATTACCGGGCAAAGGAAGAATCCCTACGAGTATCGAAAAAATGTTCCGACGAGTACCAGAAAAGGTACAATCCGTTCCGGCGAGTACCAGAAAATGTATAATCCGTGCGAGTATCGAAAAACAATCCCGGCGATTACCGAAAAAGGGTCGAATCTGTGTGAGTACCAAAAAATGGTAGAATGTGGGCGAGTACCGCAAAAATGTAGAATCCGTACGAGTTTCGAAAAACTGTCCCGGCAAGTAACGAAAAAGGGTCGAATCTGTGTGAGTACCGAAAAATGGTAGAATCCGAGCGAGTACCGGGAAAAGGTAGAATACCAGCGAGTATCGAAAAACTATCCCGGCGAGTACCGAAAAATGGTGGAATCTGTGTGAGTACCGAAAAAGGGTAGAATCCGGGCGATTACCGGGCAAAGGAAGAATCCCTACGAGTATCGAAAAAATGTTCCGGCGAGTACCAGAAAATGTATAATCCGTGCGAGTATCGAAAAACTGTCTCGGCGAGTACCGATAAAGGGTCGAATCTGCGTGAGTACCAAAAAATGGTAGAATGTGGGCGAGTACCGCAAAAATGTAGAATCCGTACGAGTTTCGAAAAATTGTCCCGGCAAGTAACGAAAAAGGGTCGAATCTGTGTGAGTACCGAAAAGTGGTAGAATCCGAGCGAGTACCGGGAAAAGGTAGAATACCTGCGAGAATCGAAAAATTGTCCCGGCGAGTACCGAAAAAGGGTGAAATCTGTGTGAGTACCGAAAAAGGGTAGAATCCGGGCGATTACCGGGCAGAGGAAGAATCCCTACGAGTATCGAAAAAATGTTCCGGCGAGTACCAGAAAATGTACAATCCGTGCGAGTATCGAAAAACTGTCCCGGCGATTACTGAAAAAGGGTGGAATCTGTGTGAGTACCAAAAAATGGTAGAATGTGGGCGAGTACCGCAAAAATGTAGAATCCGTACGAGTATCGAAAAACTGTCCCGGCAAGTAACGAAAAAGGGTCGAATATGTGTTAGTACCGAAAATGGTAGAATCCGACCGAGTACCGGGAAAAGGTAGAATACCTGCGAGTATCGAAAAACTGTCCCGGCGAGTACCGGAAAATGGTGGAATCTGTGTGAGTACCGAAAAAGGGTAGAATCCGGGCGATTACCGGGCAAAGGAAGAATCCCTACGAGTTTCGAAAAAATGTTCCGGCGAGTACCAGAAAAAGTACAATCCGCGCGAGTATCCAAAAACTGTCCCGGCGAGTACCGATAAAGGGTCGAATCTATGTGAGTACCGAAAAATGGTAGAATGTGGGCGAGTACCGCAAAAATTTAGAATCCGTACGAGTATCGAAAAACTGTCCCGGCAAGTAACGAAAAACGGTCGAATCTGTGTGAGTACCGAAAAATGGTAGAATCCGAGCGAGTACCGGGAAAAGGTAGAATACCTGCGAGTATCGAAAAACTGTCCAGGCCAGTACCGGAAAATGGTGGAATCTGTGTGAGTACCGAAAAAGGGTAGAATCCGGGCGATTACCGGGCAAAGGAAGAATCCCTACGAGTATCGAAAAAATGTTCCGGCGAGTACTAGAAAAGGTACAATCCGTTCCGGCGAGGACCATAAAATGTATAATCCGTGCGAGTATCGAAAAACTGTCCCGACGATTACCGAAAAAGGGTCGAATCTGTGTGAGTACCAAAAAATGCTAGAATGTGGGCGAGTACCGCAAAAAGTAGAATCCGTACGAGTTTCGAAAATATGTCCCGGCAAGTAACGAAAAAGGGTCGAATCTGTGTGAGTACCGAAAAATGGTAGAATCCGAGCGAGTACCGGGAAAAGGTAGAATACCTGCGAGTATCGAAAAACTGTCCAGGCGAGTACCGGAAGAGGGTGGAATCTGTGTGAGTACCGAAAAAGGGTAGAATCCGGGCGATTACCGGGCAAAGGAAGAATCCCTACGAGTATCGAAAAAATGTTCCGGTGAGTACCAGAAAATGTATAATTCGTGTGAGTATCGAAAAACTGTCCCGGCGATTACCGAAAAAGGGTCGAATCTGTGTGAGTACCAAAAAATTCTAGAATGTGGGCGAGTACCGCAAAAATGTAGAATCCGCACGAGTTTCGAAAAACTGTCTCGGCAAGTAACGAAAAAGGGTCGAATCTGTGTGAGTACCGAAAAATGGTAGAATCCGAGCGAGTACCGGGAAAAGGTAGAATACCTGCGAGTATCGAAAAACTGTCTCGGCGAGTACCGGAAAAGGGTGAAATCTGTGTGAGTACCGAAAAAGGGTAGAATCCGGGCGATTACCGGGCAAAGGAAGAATCCCTACGAGTTTCGAAAAAATGTTCCGGCGAGTACCAGAAAAAGTACAATCCGCGCGAGTATCCAAAAACTGTCCCGGCGAGTACCGATAAAGGGTCGAATCTGTGTGAGTACCGAAAAATGGTAGAATGTGGGCGAGTACCGCAAAAATGTAGAATCCGTAAGAGTATCGAAAAACTGTCCCGGCAAGTAACGAAAAACGGTCGAATCTGTGTGAGTACCGAAAAATGGTAGAATCCGAGCGAGTACCGGGAAAAGGTAGAATACCTGCGAGTATCGAAAAACTGTCCAGGCCAGTACCGGAAAAGGGTGGAATCTGTGTGAGTACCGAAAAAGGGTAGAATCCGGGCAATTACCGGGCAAAGGAAGAATCCCTACGAGTATCGAAAAAATGTTCCGGCGAGTACCAGAAAATGTATAATCCGTGCGAGTATCGAAAAACTGTCCCGGCGATTACCGAAAAAGGGTCGAATATGTGTGAGGACCAAAAAATGCTAGAATGTGGGCGAGTGCCGCAAAAATGTAGAATCCGTACGAGTTTCGAAAAACTGTCCCGGCAAGTAACGAAAAAGGGTCGAATCTGTGTGAGTACCGAAAAATGGTAGAATCCGAGCGAGTACCGGGAAAAGGTAGAATACCTGCGAGTATCGAAAAACTGTCCCGGCGAGTACCGGAAAATGGTGGAATCTGTGTGAGTACCGAAAAAGGGTAGAATCCGGGTGATTACCGGGCAAAGGAAGAATCCCTACGAGTATCAAAAAAATGTTCCGGTGAGTACCAGAAAATGTACAATCCGTGCGAGTATTGAAAAACTGTCCCGGCGATTACTGAAAAAGGGTGGAATCTGTGTGAGTACCAAAAAATGGTAGAATGTGGGCGAGTACCGCAAAAATGCAGAATCCGTACGAGTATCGAAAAACTGTCCCGGCAAGTAACGAAAAAGGGTCGAATCTGTGTGAGTACCGAAAAATGGTAGAATCCGAGCGAGTACCGGGAAATGGTAGAATATCTGCGAGTATCGAAAAACTGTCCCGGCGAGTACCGGAAAAGGGTAGAATCTGTGTGAGTACCAAAAAATGGTAGAATGTGGGCGAGTACCGCAAAAATGTAGAATCCGTACGAGTTTCGAAAAACTGTCCCGGCAAGTAACGAAAAAGGGTCGAATCTGTGTGAGTACCAAAAAATGGTAGAATGTGGGCGAGTACCGCAAAAATGTAGAATCCGTACGAGTTTCGAAAAACTGTCCCGGCAAGTAACGAAAAAGGGTCGAATCTGTGTGAGTACCGAAAAATGGTAGAATCCGAGCGAGTACCGGGAAAAGGTAGAATACCAGCGAGTATCGAAAAACTATCCCGGCGAGTACCGAAAAATGGTGGAATCTGTGTGAGTACCGAAAAAGGGTAAAATCCGGGCGATTACCGGGCAAAGGAAGAATCCCTACGAGTATCGAAAAAATGTTCCGGTGAGTACCAGAAAATGTATAATCCGTGCGAGTATCAAAAAACTGTCCCGGCGATTACCGAAAAAGGGTCGAATCTGCGTGAGTACCAAAAAATGGTAGAATGTGGGCGAGTACCGCAAAAATGTAGAATCCGTACGAGTATCGAAAAACTGTCCCGACAAGTAACGAAAAAGGGTCGAATCTGTGTGAGTACCGAAAAATGGTAGAATTCGAGCGAGTACCGGGAAAAGGTAGAATACCAGCGAGTATCTAAAAATTGTCCCGGCGAGTACCGGAAAATGGTGGAATCTGTGTGAGTACCGAAAAAGGGTACAATCCGGGCGATTACCGGGCAAAGGAAGAATCCCTACGAGTATCGAAAAAATGTTCCAGCGAGTACCAGAAAATGTACAATCCGTGCGAGTATCGAAAAACTGTCCCTGCGATTACTGAAGAAGGGTTGAATCTGTGTGAGTACCAAAAAATGGTAGAATGTGGGCGAGTACCGCAAAAATGCAGAATCCGTACGAGTATCGAAAAACTGTCCCGGCAAGTAACGAAAAAGGGTCGAATCTGTGTGAGTACCGAAAAATGGTAGAATCCGACCGAGTACTGGGAAAAGGTAGAATACCTGCGAGTATTGAAAAACTGTCCCGGCGAGTACCGCAAAAGGGTGAAATCTGTGTGAGTACCGAAAAAGGGTAGAATCCGGGCGATTACCGGGCAAAGGAAGAATCCCTACGAGTATCGAAAAAATGTTCCGGCGAGTACCAGAAAAGGTACAATCCGTTCCGGCGAGTACCAGAAAATGTATAATCCGTGCGAGTATCGAAAAACAATCCCGGCGATTACCGAAAAAGGGTCGAATCTGTGTGAGTACCAAAAAATGGTAGAATGTGGGCGAGTACCGCAAAAATGTAGAATCCGTACGAGTTTTGAAAAACTGTCCCGGCAAGTAACGAAACAGGGTCGAATCTGTGTGAGTATCGAAAAATGGTAGAATCCGAGCGAGTACCGGGAAAAGGTAGAATACCAGCGAGTATCGAAAAACTATCCCGGCGAGTACCGAAAAATGGTGGAATCTGTGTGAGTACCGAAAAAGGGTAGAATCCGGGCGATTACCGGGCAAAGGAAGAATCCCTACGAGTATCGAAAAAATGTTCCGGCGAGTACCAGAAAATGTATAATCCGTGCGAGTATCGAAAAACTGTCCCGGCGATTACCGAAAAAGGGTCGAATCTGCGTGAGTACCAAAAAATGGTACAATGTGGGCGAGTACCGCAAAAATGTAGAATCCGTACGAGTATCGAAAAATTGTCCCGGCAAGTAACGAAAAAGGGTCGAATCTGTGTGAGTACCGAAAAATGGTAGAATCCGAGCGAGTACCGGGAAAAGGTAGAATACCTGCGAGTATCGAAAAACTGTCCCGGCGAGTACCGGAAAATGGTGGAATCTGTGTGAGTACCGAAAAAGGGTAGAATCCGGGCGATTACCGGGCAAAGGAAGAATCCCTACGAGTATCGAAAAAATGTTCCGGCGAGTACCAGAAAATGTACAATCCGTGCGAGTATCGAAAAACTGTCCCGGCGATTACTGAAAAAGGGTGGAATCTGTGTGAGTACCAAAAAATGGTAGAATGTGGGCGAGTACTGCAAAAATGCAGAATCCGTACGAGTATCGAAAAACTGTCCCGGCAAGTAACGAAAAAGGGTCGAATCTGTGTGAGTACCGAAAAATGGTAGAATCCGAGCGAGTACCTGGAAATGGTAGAATATCTGCGAGTATCGAAAAACTGTCCCGGCGAGTACCGGAAAAGGGTAGAATCTATGTGAGTACCAAAAAATGGTAGAATGTTGGCGAGTACCGCAAAAATGTAGAATCCGTACGAGTTTCGAAAAACTGTCCCGGCAAGTAACGAAAAAGGGTCGAATCTGTGTGAGTACCGAAAAATGGTAGAATTCGAGCGAGTACCGGGAAAAGGTAGAATACCTGCGAGTATCTAAAAATTGTCTCGGCGAGTACCGGAAAATGGTGGAATCTGTGTGAGTACCGAAAAAGGGTAGAATCCGGGCGATTACCGGGCAAAGGAAGAATCCCTACGAGTATCGAAAAAATGTTCCGGCGAGTACCAGAAAATGTACAATCCGTGCGAGTATCGAAAAACTGTCCCGGCGATTACTGAAGAAGGGTTGAATCTGTGTGAGTACCAAAAAATGGTAGAATGTGGGCGAGTACCGCAAAAATGCAGAATCCGTACGAGTATCGAAAAACTGTCCCGGCAAGTAACGAAAAAGGGTCGAATCTGTGTGAGTACCGAAAAATGGTAGAATCCGACCGAGTACCGGGAAAAGGTAGAATACCTGCGAGTATCGAAAAACTGTCTCGGCGAGTACCGGAAAAGGGTGAAATCTGTTTGAGTACCGAAAAAGGGTAGAATCCGGGCGATTACCGGGCAAAAATGTAGAATCCCTACGAGTTTCGAAAAAATGTTCCGGCGAGTACCAGAAAAGGTACAATCCGTGCGAGTATCGAAAAACTGTCCCGGCGAGTACCGATAAAGGGTCGAATCTGCGTGAGTACCAAAAAATGGTAGAATGTGGGCGAGTACCGCAAAAATGTAGAATCCGTACGAGTTTCGAAAAATTGTCCCGGCAAGTAACGAAAAAGGGTCGAATCTGTGTGAGTACCGAAAAGTGGTAGAATCCGAGCGAGTACCGGGAAAAGGTAGAATACCTGCGAGAATCGAAAAATTGTCCCGGCGAGTACCGAAAAAGGGTGAAATCTGTGTGAGTACCGAAAAAGGGTAGAATCCGGGCGATTACCGGGCAGAGGAAGAATCCCTACGAGTATCGAAAAAATGTTCCGGCGAGTACCAGAAAATGTACAATCCGTGCGAGTATCGAAAAACTGTCCCGGCGATTACTGAAAAAGGGTGGAATCTGTGTGAGTACCAAAAAATGGTAGAATGTGGGCGAGTACCGCAAAAATGCAGAATCCGTACGAGTATCGAAAAACTGTCCCGGCAAGTAACGAAAAAGGGTCGAATCTGTGTGAGTACCGAAAAATGGTAGAATCCGAGTGAGTACCTGGAAATGGTAGAATATCTACGAGTATCGAAAAACTGTCCCGGCGAGTACCGGAAAAGGGTAGAATCTGTGTGAGTACCAAAAAATGGTAGAATGTGGGCGAGTACCGCAAAAATGTAGAATCCGTACGAGTTTCGAAAAACTGTCCCGGCAAGTAACGAAAAAGGGTCGAATCTGTGTGAGTACCAAAAAATGGTAGAATGTGGGCGAGTACCGCAAAAATGTAGAATCCGTACGAGTATCGAAAAACTGTCCCGGCAAGTAACGAAAAAGGGTCGAATCTGTGTGAGTACCGAAAAATGGTAGAATTCGAGCGAGTACCGGGAAAAGGTAGAATACCTGCGAGTATCTAAAAATTCTCCCGGCGAGTACCGGAAAATGGTGGAATCTGTGTGAGTACCGAAAAAGGGTAGAATCCGGGCGATTACCGGGCAAAGGAAGAATCCCTACGAGTATCGAAAAAATGTTCCGGCGAGTACCAGAAAATGTACAATCCGTGCGAGTATCGAAAAACTGTCCCGGCGATTACTGAAGAAGGGTTGAATCTGTGTGAGTACCAAAAAATGGTAGAATGTGGGCGAGTACCGCAAAAATGCAGAATCCGTACGAGTATCGAAAAACTGTCCCGACAAGTAACGAAAAAGGGTCGAATCTGTGTGAGTACCGAAAAATGGTAGAATTCGAGCGAGTACCGGGAAAAGGTAGAATACCAGCGAGTATCTAAAAATTGTCCCGGCGAGTACCGGAAAATGGTGGAATCTGTGTGAGTACCGAAAAAGGGTACAATCCGGGCGATTACCGGGCAAAGGAAGAATCCCTACGAGTATCGAAAAAATGTTCCAGCGAGTACCAGAAAATGTACAATCCGTGCGAGTATCGAAAAACTGTCCCTGCGATTACTGAAGAAGGGTTGAATCTGTGTGAGTACCAAAAAATGGTAGAATGTGGGCGAGTACCGCAAAAATGCAGAATCCGTACGAGTATCGAAAAACTGTCCCGGCAAGTAACGAAAAAGGGTCGAATCTGTGTGAGTACCGAAAAATGGTAGAATCCGACCGAGTACTGGGAAAAGGTAGAATACCTGCGAGTATTGAAAAACTGTCCCGGCGAGTACCGCAAAAGGGTGAAATCTGTGTGAGTACCGAAAAAGGGTAGAATCCGGGCGATTACCGGGCAAAGGAAGAATCCCTACGAGTATCGAAAAAATGTTCCGGCGAGTACCAGAAAAGGTACAATCCGTTCCGGCGAGTACCAGAAAATGTATAATCCGTGCGAGTATCGAAAAACAATCCCGGCGATTACCGAAAAAGGGTCGAATCTGTGTGAGTACCAAAAAATGGTAGAATGTGGGCGAGTACCGCAAAAATGTAGAATCCGTACGAGTTTTGAAAAACTGTCCCGGCAAGTAACGAAACAGGGTCGAATCTGTGTGAGTACCGAAAAATGGTAGAATCCGAGCGAGTACCGGGAAAAGGTAGAATACCAGCGAGTATCGAAAAACTATCCCGGCGAGTACCGAAAAATGGTGGAATCTGTGTGAGTACCGAAAAAGGGTAGAATCCGGGCGATTACCGGGCAAAGGAAGAATCCCTACGAGTATCGAAAAAATGTTCCGGCGAGTACCAGAAAATGTATAATCCGTGCGAGTATCGAAAAACTGTCCCGGCGATTACCGAAAAAGGGTCGAATCTGCGTGAGTACCAAAAAATGGTACAATGTGGGCGAGTACCGCAAAAATGTAGAATCCGTACGAGTATCGAAAAATTGTCCCGGCAAGTAACGAAAAAGGGTCGAATCTGTGTGAGTACCGAAAAATGGTAGAATCCGAGCGAGTACCGGGAAAAGGTAGAATACCTGCGAGTATCGAAAAACTGTCCCGGCGAGTACCGGAAAATGGTGGAATCTGTGTGAGTACCGAAAAAGGGTAGAATCCGGGCGATTACCGGGCAAAGGAAGAATCCCTACGAGTATCGAAAAAATGTTCCGGCGAGTACCAGAAAATGTACAATCCGTGCGAGTATCGAAAAACTGTCCCGGCGATTACTGAAAAAGGGTGGAATCTGTGTGAGTACCAAAAAATGGTAGAATGTGGGCGAGTACTGCAAAAATGCAGAATCCGTACGAGTATCGAAAAACTGTCCCGGCAAGTAACGAAAAAGGGTCGAATCTGTGTGAGTACCGAAAAATGGTAGAATCCGAGCGAGTACCTGGAAATGGTAGAATATCTGCGAGTATCGAAAAACTGTCCCGGCGAGTACCGGAAAAGGGTAGAATCTATGTGAGTACCAAAAAATGGTAGAATGTTGGCGAGTACCGCAAAAATGTAGAATCCGTACGAGTTTCGAAAAACTGTCCCGGCAAGTAACGAAAAAGGGTCGAATCTGTGTGAGTACCGAAAAATGGTAGAATTCGAGCGAGTACCGGGAAAAGGTAGAATACCTGCGAGTATCTAAAAATTGTCTCGGCGAGTACCGGAAAATGGTGGAATCTGTGTGAGTACCGAAAAAGGGTAGAATCCGGGCGATTACCGGGCAAAGGAAGAATCCCTACGAGTATCGAAAAAATGTTCCGGCGAGTACCAGAAAATGTACAATCCGTGCGAGTATCGAAAAACTGTCCCGGCGATTACTGAAGAAGGGTTGAATCTGTGTGAGTACCAAAAAATGGTAGAATGTGGGCGAGTACCGCAAAAATGCAGAATCCGTACGAGTATCGAAAAACTGTCCCGGCAAGTAACGAAAAAGGGTCGAATCTGTGTGAGTACCGAAAAATGGTAGAATCCGACCGAGTACCGGGAAAAGGTAGAATACCTGCGAGTATCGAAAAACTGTCTCGGCGAGTACCGGAAAAGGGTGAAATCTGTTTGAGTACCGAAAAAGGGTAGAATCCGGGCGATTACCGGGCAAAAATGTAGAATCCCTACGAGTTTCGAAAAAATGTTCCGGCGAGTACCAGAAAAGGTACAATCCGTGCGAGTATCGAAAAACTGTCCCGGCGAGTACCGATAAAGGGTCGAATCTGCGTGAGTACCAAAAAATGGTAGAATGTGGGCGAGTACCGCAAAAATGTAGAATCCGTACGAGTTTCGAAAAATTGTCCCGGCAAGTAACGAAAAAGGGTCGAATCTGTGTGAGTACCGAAAAGTGGTAGAATCCGAGCGAGTACCGGGAAAAGGTAGAATACCTGCGAGAATCGAAAAATTGTCCCGGCGAGTACCGAAAAAGGGTGAAATCTGTGTGAGTACCGAAAAAGGGTAGAATCCGGGCGATTACCGGGCAGAGGAAGAATCCCTACGAGTATCGAAAAAATGTTCCGGCGAGTACCAGAAAATGTACAATCCGTGCGAGTATCGAAAAACTGTCCCGGCGATTACTGAAAAAGGGTGGAATCTGTGTGAGTACCAAAAAATGGTAGAATGTGGGCGAGTACCGCAAAAATGCAGAATCCGTACGAGTATCGAAAAACTGTCCCGGCAAGTAACGAAAAAGGGTCGAATCTGTGTGAGTACCGAAAAATGGTAGAATCCGAGTGAGTACCTGGAAATGGTAGAATATCTACGAGTATCGAAAAACTGTCCCGGCGAGTACCGGAAAAGGGTAGAATCTGTGTGAGTACCAAAAAATGGTAGAATGTGGGCGAGTACCGCAAAAATGTAGAATCCGTACGAGTTTCGAAAAACTGTCCCGGCAAGTAACGAAAAAGGGTCGAATCTGTGTGAGTACCAAAAAATGGTAGAATGTGGGCGAGTACCGCAAAAATGTAGAATCCGTACGAGTATCGAAAAACTGTCCCGGCAAGTAACGAAAAAGGGTCGAATCTGTGTGAGTACCGAAAAATGGTAGAATTCGAGCGAGTACCGGGAAAAGGTAGAATACCTGCGAGTATCTAAAAATTCTCCCGGCGAGTACCGGAAAATGGTGGAATCTGTGTGAGTACCGAAAAAGGGTAGAATCCGGGCGATTACCGGGCAAAGGAAGAATCCCTACGAGTATCGAAAAAATGTTCCGGCGAGTACCAGAAAATGTACAATCCGTGCGAGTATCGAAAAACTGTCCCGGCGATTACTGAAGAAGGGTTGAATCTGTGTGAGTACCAAAAAATGGTAGAATGTGGGCGAGTACCGCAAAAATGCAGAATCCGTACGAGTATCGAAAAACTGTCCCGGCAAGTAACGAAAAAGGGTCGAATCTGTGTGAGTACCGAAAAATGGTAGAATCCGACCGAGTACCGGGAAAAGGTAGAATACCTGCGAGTATCGAAAAACTGTCCCGGCGAGTACCGGAAAAGGGTGAAATCTGTGTGAGTACCGAAAAAGGGTAGAATCCGGGCGATTACCGGGCAAAGGAAGAATCCCTACGAATATCGAAAAAATGTTCCGGCGAGTACTAGAAAATGTACAATCCGTGCGAGTATCGAAAAACTGTCCCGGCGATTACTGAAGAAGGGTTGAATCTGTGTGAGTACGAAAAAATGGTAGAATGTGGGCGAGTACCACAAAAATGCAGAATCCGTACGAGTATCGAAAAACTGTCCCGGCAAGTAACGAAAAAGGGTCGAATCTGTGTGAGTACCGAAAAATGGTAGAATCCGAGCGAGTACCGGGAAAAGGTAGAATACCTGCGAGTATCGAAAAACTGTCCCGGCGAGTACCGGAAAAGGATGAAATCTGTGTGAGTACCGAAAAAGGGTAGAATCCGGGCGATTACCGGGCAAAGGAAGAATCCCTACGAGTATCGAAAAAATGTTCCGGCGAGTACCAGAAAAGGTACAATCCGTTCCGGCGAGTACCAGAAAATGTATAATCCGTGCGAGTATCGAAAAACAATCCCGGCGATTACCGAAAAAGGGTCGAATCTGTGTGAGTACCAAAAAATGGTAGAATGTGGGCGAGTACCGCAAAAATGTAGAATCCGTACGAGTTTCGAAAAACTGTCCCGGCAAGTAACGAAAAAGGGTCGAATCTGTGTGAGTACCGAAAAATGGTAGAATCCGAGCGAGTACCGGGAAAAGGTAGAATACCAGCGAGTATCGAAAAACTATCCCGGCGAGTACCGAAAAATGGTGGAATCTGTGTGAGTACCGAAAAAGGGTAGAATCCGGGCGATTACCGGGCAAAGGAAGAATCCCTACGAGTATCGAAAAAATGTTCCGGCGAGTACCAGAAAATGTATAATCCGTGCGAGTATCGAAAAACTGTCTCGGCGAGTACCGATAAAGGGTCGAATCTGCGTGAGTACCAAAAAATGGTAGAATGTGGGCGAGTACCGCAAAAATGTAGAATCCGTACGAGTTTCGAAAAATTGTCCCGGCAAGTAACGAAAAAGGGTCGAATCTGTGTGAGTACCGAAAAGTGGTAGAATCCGAGCGAGTACCGGGAAAAGGTAGAATACCTGCGAGAATCGAAAAATTGTCCCGGCGAGTACCGAAAAAGGGTGAAATCTGTGTGAGTACCGAAAAAGGGTAGAATCCGGGCGATTACCGGGCAGAGGAAGAATCCCTACGAGTATCGAAAAAATGTTCCGGCGAGTACCAGAAAATGTACAATCCGTGCGAGTATCGAAAAACTGTCCCGGCGATTACTGAAAAAGGGTGGAATCTGTGTGAGTACCAAAAAATGGTAGAATGTGGGCGAGTACCGCAAAAATGCAGAATCCGTACGAGTATCGAAAAACTGTCCCGGCAAGTAACGAAAAAGGGTCGAATCTGTGTGAGTACCGAAAAATGGTAGAATCCGAGCGAGTACCGGGAAAAGGTAGAATACCTGCGAGTATCGAAAAACTGTCCCGGCGAGTACCGGAAAAGGGTGAAATCTGTGTGATTTCCGAAAAAGGGTAGAATCCGGGCAATTACCGGGCAAAGGAAGAATCCCTACGAGTATCGAAAAAATGTTCCGGCGAGTACCAGAAAAGGTACAATCCGTTCCGGCGAGTACCAGAAAATGTATAATCCGTGCGAGTATCGAAAAACAATCCCGGCGATTACCGAAAAATGGTCGAATCTGTGTGAGTACCAAAAAATGGTAGAATGTGGGCGAGTACCGCAAAAATGTAGAATCCGTACGAGTATCGAAAAATTGTCCCGGCAAGTAACGAAAAAGGGTCGAATCTGTGTGAGTACCGAAAAATGGTAGAATCCGAGCGAGTACCGGGAAAAGGTAGAATACCTGCGAGTATCGAAAAATTGTCCCGGCGAGTACCGAAAAAGGGTGAAATCTGTGTGAGTACCGAAAAAGGGTAGAATCCGGGCGATTACTGGGCAAAGGAAGAATCCCTACGAGTTTCGAAAAAATGTTCCGGCGAGTACCAGAAAAAGTACAATCCGTGCGAGTATCCAAAAACTGTCCCGGCGAGTACCGATAAAGGGTCGAATCTGTCTGAGTACCGAAAAATGGTAGAATGTGGGCGACTACCGCAAAAATGTAGAATCCGTACGAGTATCGAAAAATTGTCCCGGCAAGTAACGAAAAAGGGTCGAATCTGTGTGAGTACCGAAAAATGGTAGAATCCGAGCGAGTACCGGGAAAAGGTAGAATACCTGCGAGTATCGAAAAACTGTCCCGGCGAGTACCGGAAAAGGGTGAAATCTGTGTGATTTCCGAAAAAGGGTAGAATCCGGGCAATTACCGGGCAAAGGAAGAATCCCTACGAGTATCGAAAAAATGTTCCGGCGAGTACCAGAAAAGGTACAATCCGTTCCGGCGAGTACCAGAAAATGTATAATCCGTGCGAGTATCGAAAAACAATCCCGGCGATTACCGAAAAATGGTCGAATCTGTGTGAGTACCAAAAAATGGTAGAATGTGGGCGAGTACCGCAAAAATGTAGAATCTGTACGAGTTTCGAAAAACTGTCCCGGCAAGTAACGAAAAAGGGTCGAATCTGTGTGAGTACCGAAAAATGGTAGAATCCGAGCGAGTACCGGGAAAAGGTAGAATACCAGCGAGTATCGAAAAACTATCCCGGCGAGTACCGAAAAATGGTGGAATCTGTGTGAGTACCGAAAAAGGGTAGAATCCGGGCGATTACCAGGCAAAGGAAGAATCCCTACGAGTATCGAAAAAATGTTCCGGCGAGTACCAGAAAATGTATAATCCGTGCGAGTATCGAAAAACTGTCCCGGCGATTACCGAAAAAGGGTCGAATCTGCGTGAGTACCAAAAAATGGTAGAATGTGGGCGAGTACAGCAAAAATGTAGAATCCGTACGAGTATCGAAAAATTGTCCCAGCAAGTAACGAAAAAGGGTCGAATCTGTGTGAGTACCGAAAAATGGTAGAATCCGAGCGAGTACCGGGAAAAGGTAGAATATCTGCGAGTATCGAAAAATTGTCCCGGCGAGTACCGAAAAAGGGTGAAATCTGTGTGAGTACCGAAAAAGGGTAGAATCCGGGCGATTACTGGGCAAAGGAAGAATCCCTACGAGTTTCGAAAAAATGTTCCGGCGAGTACCAGAAAAAGTACAATCCGTGCGAGTATCCAAAAACTGTCCCGGCGAGTACCGATAAAGGGTCGAATCTGTCTGAGTACCGAAAAATGGTAGAATGTGGGCGACTACCGCAAAAATGTAGAATCCGTACGAGTATCGAAAAATTGTCCCGGCGAGTAACGAAAAACGGTCGAATCTGTGTGAGTACCGAAAAATGGTAGAATCCGAGCGAGTACCGGGAAAAGGTAGAATACTTGCGAGTATCGAAAAACTTTCCAGGCGAGTACCGAAAAAGGGTAGAATCCTGGCGATTACCGGGCAAAGGAAGAATCCCTACGAGTATCGAAAAAATGTTCCGGCGAGTACCAGAAAATGTATAATCCGTGCGAGTATCGAAAAACTGTCCCGGCGATTACCGAAAAAGGGTCGAATCTGTGTGAGTACCAAAAAATGCTAGAATGTGGGCGAGTACCGCAAAAATGTAGAATCCGTACGAGTTTCGAAAAACTGTCCCGACAAGTAACGAAAAAGGGTCGAATCTGTGTGAGTACCGAAAAATGGTAGAATCCGAGCGAGTACCGGGAAAAGGTAGAATACCTGCGAGTATCAAAAAACTGTCCCGGCGAGTACGGAAAAATGGTGGAATCTGTGTGAGTACCGAAAAAGGGTAGAATCCGGGCGATTACCGGGCAAAGGAAGAATCCCTACGAGTATCGAAAAAATGTTCCGGCGAGGACCAGAAAAGGTACAATCCGTGCGAGTATCGAAAAACTGTCCTGGCAATTACCGAAAAAGGGTTGAATCTGTGTGAGTACCAAAAAATGGTAGAATGTGGGCGAGTACCGCAAAAATGTAGAATCCGTACGAGTTTCGAAAAACTGTCCCGGCAAGTAACGAAAAAGGGTCGAATCTGTGTGAGTACCGAAAAATGGTTGAATCCGAGCGAGTACCGGGAAAAGGTAGAATCCCTGCGAGTATCGAAAAACTATCCCGGCGAGTACCGAAAAAGGGTGGAATCTGTGTGAGTACCGAAAAATGGTAGAATATGGGCGATTACCGGGCAAAGGAAGAATTCCTACGAGTATCGAAAAAATGTTCCGGCGAGTACCAGAAAAGGTACAATCCGTGCGAGTATCGAAAAACTGTCCCAGCGAGTACCAAAATAGGGTCGAATCTGTGTGAGTACCGAAAAGTGGTAGAATGTGGGCGAGTACCGGAAAAATGTAGAATCCGTACGAGTATCGAAAAACTGTCCCGACAAGTAACGAAAAAGGGTCGAATCTGTGTGAGTACCGAAAAATGGTAGAATCCGAGCGAGTACCGGGAAAAGGTAGAATTCCTGCAAGTATCGAAAAACTGTCCCGGCGAGTATCGGAAAAGGGTCGAATCTGTGTGAGTACCAAAAAATGGTAGAATTCGGGCGATTACCGGGCAAAGAATTTCGCTGTGAGTATCGAAAAAATGTTCCAGCGAGTACCAGAAAAGGTACAATCCGTGCGAGTATCGAAAAACTGTCCCGTCGAGTATCGAAAAAGGGTCGAATCTGTGTGAGTACCGAAAAATGGTAGAATGTGGGCGAGTACTGGAAAAATGTAGAATCCATACGAGTATCGAAATATGTCCCGGCAAGTAACGAAAAAGGGTCGAATCTGTGTGAGTACCGAAAAATGGTAGAATCCGAGCGACGGGAAAAGGTAGAATACCTGCGAGTATCAAAAAACTGTTCCCGCGATTACCGGAAAAGGGTTGAATCTGATTGAGTACCGAAAAATGGTAGAATCCGGGCGATTACCGGGCAAAGCAAGAATCCCTACGAGTATCGAAAAAATGTTCCGACGAGTACGAGAAAAGGTACAATCCGTGCGAGTATCGAAAAACTGTCCCAGCGAGTACCGAAAAAGGGTCGAATCTGTGTGAGTACCAAAAAATGGTAGAATGTGGGCGAGTACCGTAAAAATGTAGAATCCGTACGAGTATCGAAAATATGTCCCGGCAAGTAACTAAAAAGGGTCGAATCTGTGTGAGTACCGAAAAATGGTAGAATCCGAGCGATTACTGGGCAAAGGAAGAATCCCTACGAGTATCGAAAAAATGTTCCGGCGAGCACCAGAAAAGGTACAATACGTGCGAGTATCGAAAAACTGTCCCGACGAGTACCGAAAAAGGGTCGAATCTGTGTGAGTACCGAAAAATGGTAGAATGTGGGCGAGTACCGCAAAAATGTACAATCCGTACGAGTATCGAAAATATGTCCCGGCAAGTATCGAAAAAGGGTCGAATCAGTTTGAATACCGAAAAATAGTAGAATCCGGGTGAGTAACGGGAAAAGGTAGAATACCTGCGAGTATCGAAAAAGTGTCCCGGCAAGTACCGGAAAAGGGTCGAATCTATTTGAATTCCGAAAAATGGTAGAATCCAGGAGAGTACCGGGAAAAGGTAGAATACCTGCGAGTATCGAAAATATGTCCCGGCAAGTACCGGAAAAGGGTCGAATCAGTTTGAATAACGAAAAATAGTAGAATCCGGGCGAGTACCGGGAAAATGTAGAATACCTGCGAGTATTGAAAAACTGTCCCGGCGAGTACCGGAAAAGGGTCGAATCTGTGTGAGTACCGAAAAATGATAGAATCCGGGCGATTACCGGGAAAAGGAAGAATCCCTGTGAGTATCGAAAAAATGTTCTAGCGAGCACCAGAAAAGGTACAATCTGTGTGAGTATCGAAAAACTGTCCCGGCAAGTAACGAAAAAGGGTCGAATCTGTGTGAGTACCGAAAAATGGCAGAATCCGAGCGAGTACCGGGAAAAGGTATAATCCCTGTGAGTACCGAAAAATGGTAGAATCCGGGCGATTACCGGGCAAAGAAAGATCCCTGTGAGTATCGAAAAACTGTCCCGGCAAGTACCGAAAAAGGGTCGAATATCTTTGAATACCGAAAAATAGTAGAATTCGGGCAAGTACCGGAAAATAGTAGAATCCCTGTGAGTATCGAAAAACTATCCTGGCGAGTACCGGAAAATGAAAAATGGTAGAATCCGGGAGAGTACCGGGAAAATTAGAATCCCAATGAGTATCGAAAAACTATCCAGGCGAGTACCAAAAAATGTAGACTCCGTGTGAGTATAAAAAAACTGTCCCGGAAAGTACCGGAAAAGGGTCAAATCTATTTGAATACCGAAAAATGGTAGAATCCGGGTGAGTTGCAGGAAAAGGTAGAATCCTTGCGAGTATCGAAAAACTGTCCCGGCGAGTACCGAAAAAGGGTCGAATCTGTGTGAGTACCGAAAAATGGTAGAATCCGGGCGAGTATCGGAAAAAGGTAGAATCCCTGCGAGTATCAAAAACCTGTCCCGGCAAGTACCGGAAAAGGGTCGAATCTGTTTGAATACCGAAAAATAGTAGAATCCCGGCGAGTACCGGGAAAAGGTAGAATCCCTGTGTGAGTATCGAAAAACTGTCCCGGCGAGTACCGGAAAAGGGTCGAATCTTTTATAGTAGAGAAAAATGGTAGAATCCGGGCGAGTACCGGGAAAGTTAGAATCCCTGCGAGTATCGAAAAACTATCCAGACGAGTACCCGAAAATGTAGACTCCGTGCGAGTATCGAAAAACTGTCACGGCAAGTACCGGAAAAAGGGTCGAATCTATTTGAATACCGAAAAATGGTAGAATCCGGGCGAGTACCAGGAAAAGGCAGATTCCTTGCGAGTATCGAAAAACTGTCCCGGCGAGTATCGGAAAAGGTAGAATACCTGCGAGTATCGAAATATTGTCCGGGCAAGTACCGGAAAAGAGTCGCATCTGTTTGAATACCGAAAAATAGTAGAATCCGGGCGAGTACCAGGAAAAGGTAGAATCCCTACGAGTATCGAAAAACTGTCTCGGCGAGTACCGGAAAAGGGTCGAATCTGTTTGAATACCGAAAAATAGTAGAATCATGGAGAGTACCGGGAAAAGGTAGAATCCCTGTGAGTATCGAAAAACTGTCCTGGCGAGTACCGGAAAAGGGTCGAATCTTTTTTAGTACAGAAAATGGTAGAATCCGGGCGAGTAGCGGGAAAGTTAGAATCCCTACGAGTATTGAAAAACTATCCAGACGAGTACCAGAAAATGTAGACTCCATGCGAGTATCGAAAAACTGTCCCGAAAAGTACCGAAAAATGGTCTAATCTATTTGAATACCGAAAAAAGGTAGAATCAGGGCGAGTACTAGGAAAAGGTAGAATTCTTGCGAGTATTGAAAAACTGTCCCGGCGAGTACCAAAAAATGGTCGAATCTGTGGGAGTACCGAAAAATGGTAGAATCCGGGCGAGTACCGGGAAAAGGTAGAATCCCTGCGAGTATAGAAAAATTGTTCAGGCGTGTACCAGAAATGGTATAATCCGTGCGAGTATCCAAAAACTGTCCCCGAGCGAGTACAAAAAAAGGGTCGATTTTGTGTCAGTACCGAAAAATGGTAGAATGTGGGCGAGTACCCGGAAAAGGTAGAATCCGTGCGAGTATCGAAAAACTGTCCCAGCAAAACCGGAAAAGGGTCGAATCTGTTTGAATACCGAAAAATAGTAGAATTCAGGCGAGTACCGGGAAAAGGTAGAATCCCTGTGAGTATCGAAAAACTATCTCGGCGAGTTCCAAAAAATGGTCGAATCTGTGTGAGTACCGAAAAATGGTAGAATATGGGCGAGTACCAGGAAAAGGTAGAATCCTTGCGAGTATCGAAAAAATGTTCCGGCGAGTACCACAAAAGGTACAATCCGTGCGAGTATCGAAAAACTGTCCCGGCAAGTACCGAAAAATGGTCGACTCTGTGTGAGTACCGAAAAATAGTAGAATGTGGGCGAGTACCAGGAAAAGGTAGAATCCTTTCGAGTATCGAAAAAATGTTTCGGCGAGTACCACAGAAGGTACTATCCGTGCGAGTATCGAAAAAGTGTCCCGGCAAGTACCAAAAAAAGGTCGAATCTGTGTGAGTACCGAAAAATGGTAGAATCCGGGCGAGTACCAGGAAAAGGTCGAATCCCTGTGAGTATCGAAAAATTGTCCCAACGAGTACCGGAAAAGGGTCGAATCTGTGTGAGAATCGAAAAATGGTAGAATCCGGGCAAGTACTGGGAAAAGGTAGAATCCCTACGAGTATCGAAAAACTGTTTCGGCGAGTACCGAAAAAGGGTCGAATATGTGTGAGTACCGAAAAAATGGTAGACTCCGGGCGAGTACCGGGAAAAGAAAGAATCCCTGCGAGTATCGAAAAACTGTTCAAGAGAGTACCAGAAAAGGTACAATCCGTGCGAGAATCGAAAAACTGTCCCAACGAGTACCGAAAAATTGTAAAATTTGGGCGAGTACCGAGAAAAAGTAGAATCCGTGTGAGTATCGAAAAACTGTCCCGCAAGTACCAGAAAAGAGTCGAATCTGTTTGCATACCGAAAAATAGTAGAATCCGGGCGAGTACCGGGAAAAGGAAGAATGCATGCGAGTATCGAAAAACTGTCCCGGCAAGTACCGGAAAAGGGTCGAATCTGTTTGAATACCGAAAAATAGTAGAATCCGGGCGAATACCGGGAAAAGGTAGAATCCCTGCGAGTATCGAAAAACTATCCCGGTGAGTACCAAAAAAGGGTCGAATCTGTGTGAGTACCGAAAAATGGTAGAATCCGGGCGACTATCGGGAAAAGGTAGAATCCCTGCGAGTATCGAAAAACTCTCCCAATGAGTACCGAAAAAGGGTCGAATCTGTGTGAGTACCGACAAAATGGTAGAATCCGGGCGAGTACCGGGAAAATGAAGAATCCCTACGAGTATCGAAAAACTGTTCAGGCGAGTACCAGAAAAGGTACAAACCGTGCGAGTATCGAAAAACTCTCCCTACGAGTACCGAAAAAGGATCGAATCTGTGTGAGTACAGAAAAATGGTAGAATCCGGGCGAGTACCAGGAAAAGGTAGAATCGCTGCGATTATCGAAAAACTGTGCCGGCGAGTACTGAAAAAGGGTCGAATCTGTGTGAGTACCGACAAAATGGTAGAATTCGGGCGAGTACCAGGAAAATGTAGAATCCCTGCGAGTATCGAAAAACTGTTCCAGCAAGTACCGGAAAAGTGTCGAATCTATTTGAATACCGAAAAATGGTAGAATCCAGGTGAGTACCAGGAAAAGGTAAAATCCTTGCGAGTATCAAGAAACTGTCCTGACGAGTATCGGAATATGGTCGAATATGTGTGAGTACCGAAAAATGGTAGAATCCGGGCGAGTACCACGAAAAGATAGAATCCCTACGAGTATCGAAAAACTGTCCCGACGAGTACCGAAAAAAAGCCGAATCTGTGTGAGTACCGACAAAATGGTAGAATCCGGGCGAGTACCGAGAAAAGGAAGAA
Source organism: Vitis vinifera (assembly GCF_030704535.1). Classification (NCBI taxonomy): domain Eukaryota; kingdom Viridiplantae; phylum Streptophyta; class Magnoliopsida; order Vitales; family Vitaceae; genus Vitis; species Vitis vinifera. The sequence goes on from NC_081817.1 coordinate 11,971,673, forward strand.
TCCCTACGAGTATCGAAAAACTGTTCAGGCGAGTACCAGAAAAAGTACAATCCGTGCGAGAATCGAAAAACTGTCCATGTGAGTACCGAAAAAGGGTCGAATCTGTGTGAGTACAGAAAAATGGTAGAATCCGGGCGAGTACCGAGAAAAGGTAGAATCGCTGCGATTATCGAAAAACTGTCCCGGCGAGTACCGAAAAAGGGTCGAATCTGTGTGAGTACCGACAAAATGGTAGAATTCGGGGAAGTACCGGGAAAAGGTAGAATCCCTGCGAGTATCGAAAAACTGTCCCGGCCAGTACCGGAAAAGTGTCGAATCTATTTGAATACCGAAAAATGGTAGAATCCAGGTGAGTACTAGGAAAAGGTAGAATCCTTACGAGTATCAAAAAACTATCCCGGCGAGTACCGAAAAATGGTCGAATATGTGTGAGTACCGAAAAATGGTAGAATTCGGGCGAGTATCGGGAAAAGGTAGAATCCCTGCGAGTATCGAAAAACTGTCCCAGCAAGTACCGGAAAAGTGTCGAATCTATTTGAATACCGAAAAATGGTAGAATTCAGGAGAGTACTAGGAAAAGGTAGAATCCTTGCGAGTATCGAAAAACTCCCCCGGCGAGTATCGGAAAATGGTCTAATATGTGTGAGTATCGAAAAATGGTAGAATCCAGGCGAGTACCGCGAAGTGATAGAATCCCTACGAGTATCGAAAAACTGTCCCGGCGAGTACCGAAAAAAGGTCGAATCTGTGTGAGTACCGACAAAATGGTAGAATCCGGGAGAGTAACGGGAAGAGGAAGAATCCCTGCGATTTTCGAAAAACTTTGCAGGCGAGTACCAAAAAAGGTACAATCCGTGCGAGTATCGAAAAATTGTCCCGGCGAGTACCGAAAAAGGGTCGAATCTGTGTGACTACCTACAAAATGGTAGAATCCGGGCGAATACCGGGAAAATGAGGAATCCCTGCGAGTATCGAAAAACTGTCCTGGCGAATAACGAAAAAAAGATGAATCTGTGTGAGTACTGAAAAATGGTAGAATCCGGGCGACTATCGGGAAAAGGTAGAATAAGTGCAAGAATCGAAAAACTGTCCAGGCGAGTACTAGAAAATGTAGAATCCGTGCGACTATCGGGAAAAGGTAGAATAAGTTAAAGAATCGAAAAACTGTCATGGCGAGTACTGAAAATTGTAGAATCCGTGCGAGTATCAAAAAACTGTCCAAGCGAGTACCAGAAAAGGTAGAATCCGTGCGAGTATCGAAAAACTGTCCCGACAAGTATCGGAAAAGGGTCGAATCTGTTTGAATACCGAAAAATGGTATAATCCGGGTGATTACCGAGAAAAGGAAGAATTCCTGCGAGTATCGCAAAGCTGTCCCGACAAGTACTAGAAAAGGGTCGAATCTGTGTGAGTACAGAAAAATGGTAGAATCCGGGCGAGTATAGGGAAAAGGTAGAATCCCTGCGAGTATCGAAAAACTGTCCCGACGAGTACCGAAAAAGCGTCGAATCTGTGTGAGTACCGAAAAATGGTAGAATCCGGGCGAGTACCGAGAAAAGGTAGAATCCGTGCGAGTATCAAAAAGTTGTCCCGACGAGTACCGAAAAAGGGTCGAATCTGTGTGAGTACCGACAAAATAGTAGAATCCGGGCGAGTAGCGGGAAAATGAAAAATATCTGCGAGTATCGAAAAACTGTCCCGGCGAGTACCGGAAAAGGGTCGAATCTGTGTGAGTACCGAAAAATGGTAGAATCCGAGCGAGTACCCGGAAAAGGTAGACTCACTACGAGTATCGAAAAACTGTCCCGGCGAGTACCAAAAAAGGGTCGAATCTGTTTGAATACCAAAAAATAGTAGAATCCGGGCGAATACCGAGAAAAGGTAGAATCCCAGCGAGTATCGAAAAACTGTCCCGGTGAGTACCGAAAAAGGGTCGAATCTGTGTGAGTACCGAAAAATGGTAGAATCCGGGCGAGTACCGAGAAAAGGTAGAATCCGTGCGAGTATCAAAAAGTTGTCCCGGCGAGTACCGAAAAAGGGTCGAATCTGTGTGAGTACCGACAAAATGGTAGAATCCGGGCGAGTAGCGGGAAAATGAAGAATCCCTGTGAGTATGGAAAAACTGTCCCGGCGAGTACCGGAAAAGGGTCGAATCTGTGTGAGTACCGAAAAATGGTAGAATCCAAGCAAGTACCGGGAAAAGGTAGAATCCCTACGATTATCAAAAAACTGTCCCGGCGAGTACCGAAAAAGGGTCAAATCTGTGTGAGTACCGACAAAATGGTAGAATCCGGGCGAGTACCGGGAAAAGGAAGAATCCCTGCTTGAATCGAAAAACTATCCCGGCAAGTACCGGACAAGGGTCGAATCTGTTTGAATACCGAAAATTGGTAGAATCCGGGCCAGTACCGGGAAAGGGTGGAATCTGTGTGAGTACCGAAAAATGGTAGAATCCGGGCGAGTACCGGGAAAAGGTAGAATCCGTGCGAGTATCGAAAAGTTGTGCCAGCGAGTTCCGAAAAAGGGTCGAATCTGTGTGAGAACTGACAAAATGGTAGAATCCGGGCGAGTACCGGGAAAAGGAAGAATCCCTGCGAGTATCGTAAAACTGTACAGGCGAGTTCTAGAAAAGGTAGAATCCATGCGAGTATCGAAAAACTGTCCCGGCCAGTATCGGAAAAGGGCCGAATCTGTATGAGTATCGAAAAATGGTAGAATCCGGGCGAATACCGGGAAAAGGTAGACTCCCTGCGAGTATCGAAAAACTGTCCCGACGAGTACCGAAAAAGAGTCGAATCAATGTGAGTACCGACAAAATGGTAGAATCCGAGCGAGTACCGGGAAAAGGTAGAATCCCTGCGAGTATCGAAAAATTGTCCCGACGAGTTCCGCAAAAGGGTCGAATCTATATGAGTACCGACAAAATGGTAGAATCCGGGCGAGTACCGGGAAAAGGTAGAATCCCTACGAGTATCGAAAAACTGTCACGGCGAGTACCAAAAAAGGGTCGAATTTGTGTGAGTGCCGACAAAATTGTAGAATCCGGGCGAGTACTAGGAAAAGGAAGAATCCGTGCGAGTATCGAAAAGTTGTCCCGACGAGTTCCGAAAAAGGGTTGAATCTGTGTGAGTACCGACAAAATGGTAGAATCCGGGAGAGTACCGGGAAAAGGTGGAATCCCTACGAGTATAAAAAAACTATCCCGACGAGTACCAGAAAACGGTCGAATCTTTTTTAGTACAGAGAAATAGTAGAATCCTTGGGAGTATTGAAAAACTGTCTAGACGAGTACCAGAAAATGTAGAATCCATGCGAGTATTGAAAAACTGTCCCGGCAATTACCGGAAAAGGGTCGAATCTGTTTGTATACCGAAAAATGGTAGAATCCAGGCGAGAACCGGGAAAATGTAGAATAAGTGTAAGAATCGAAAAACTGTCCAGGCGAGTACCAGAAAATGTAGAATCCGTGCGAGTATCAAAAAACTATCCAAGCGAGTACTAGAAAAGGTAGAATCCATGCGAGTATCGAGAAACTGTCTCGGCGATTACCGAAAAAAGGTCGAATCTCTGTGAGTACCGACAAAATGGTAGAATCCGGGCGAATACCAGGAAAAGGAAGAATCGCTGCGAGTATCGAAAAACTGTCTAGGCGAGTACAAGAAAAGGTAGATTCCGTGCGAGTATCGAAAAACTGTCCCGGCGAGTACCGTAAAAGGGTTGAATCTGTGTGAGTACCGACAAAATGGTAGAATCCGGGCGAGTACCGGGAAAAGGAAGAAGCCCTGCGAGTATCGAAAATTTGTCCCGGCGAGTAGCGCAAAAGGGTCGAATCTGTGTGAGTACCGACAAAATGGTAGAATCCGGGCGAGTACCAGGAAAAGGAAGAAGCCCTACGAGTATCGAAAATTTGTCCCGGCGAGTACCGGAAAAGGGTCGAATCTGTGTGAGTACCGAAAAATTGTAGAATCCGAGGGAGTACCGGGAAAAGGTCGAATCCCTGTGAGTAATGAAAAACTGTCCCGTCGAGTACCGAAAAAGGGTCGAATCAATGTGAGTACCGAAAAATGGTAGAATCCGGGGGAGTACCGGTAATAGGTCGAATCCCTGCGAGTATTGAAAAACTGTCCCGGCGATTACCGAAAAAGAGTCGAATCTGTGTGAGTACCGACGAAATGGTAGAATCCGGGCGAGTACCGGGAAAAGGTAGAATCCCTACGAGTATCGAAAAACTGTCCTGGTGAGTACCGCAAAATGGTCGAATCTATGTGAGTACCGACAAAATGGTAGAATCCGGGCGAGTACCAGGAAAAGGTACAATCCCTACGAGTATCGAAAAACTATCCCGGTGAGTACCGAAAAAGGGTCGAATCCGTGTGAGTAAGGAAAAATGGTAGAATCAGGGCGAGTACTAGGAAAAGGAAGAATCCTTACGAGTATCCAAAAACTGTCCTGGAGAGTACCAAAAAAGGTAGAAACCGTGCGAGTATCGAAAAACTGTCCCGGCGAGTACCGAAAAAGTGTCGAATCTGTGTGAGTACCGAAAAATGGTAGAATCCGGGCGAGTACCGGGAAAAGGTAGAATCCCTGTGAGTATCGAAAAACTGCCCCGACGAGTACTGGAAAACGGTCGAATCAATTTGAGTAACGAAAAATGGTAGAATCCGGGCTAGTACTGGGAAAGTTAGAATCCGTGCGAGTATCGAAGGACTGTACAGACGAGTACCAGAAAATGTAGAATACGTGCGAGTATCCATAAACTGTCCAGGCGAGTACCAGAAAAGGTAGAATCCGTGCGAGTATCGAAAAACTATCCCGGCAAGTACCGAAAAATGGTCGAATCTATTTGAATACCGAAAAATGGTAGAATCCGGGCTAGTACCGGGAAAAGGTAGAATCCGTGCGAGTATCGAAAAACAGTCCCGACGAGTACCGAAAAATGGTAGAATCCGGGGAAGTACCGTGAAAAGTTCGAATCCCTACGAGTATTGAAAAACTATCCCGGCAAGTATCGAAAAAGGGTCGAATCTGTGTGAGTACCGACAAAATGGTAGAATTCGGGCGAGTATCGAGAAAAGGTAGAATCCCTATGAGTATCGAAAAATTGTCCCGGTGAGTACCGCAAAAGGGTCGAATCTGTGTGAGTACCGAAAAATGGTGGAATATAGGCCAGTACCGGGAAAAGGTAGAATCCCTGTGAGTATCGAAAAACTGTTCAGGCGAGTACCAAAAAAGGTAGAATCCGTGCGAGTATCGAAAAACTATCCCGGCAAGTACCGGAAATGGGTCGAATCTGTTTGAATACCGGGAAAAGGTAGAATCCCTGTGAGTATCGAAAAAGTGTCCAGGCGAGTACCGGAAAAGGGTCGAATCTTTTTTAGTACCGAAAAATGGTAGAATCCGGGCGAGTATCGGGAAAGTTAGAATCCCTGCGAGTATCGAAAAATAGTCCAGACGAATACTAGAAAATGAAGAATTCGTGCTAGTGTCGAAAAACTATCCAGGCGAGTACCAGAAAAGGTAGAATCCGTGCGAGTATCGAAAAACTATCCCGGCAAGTACCGGAAAAGGGTCGAATCTGTTTGAATACTGGGAAAAGGTAGAATCCCTGTGAGTATCGAAAAAGTGTCCGGGCGAGTACCGGAAAAGGGTCGAATCTTTTTTAGTACAGAAAAATGGTAGTATCCGGGCGAGTACCGGGAAAGTTAGAATCCCTGCGAGTATCGAAAAACAGTCCAGACGAATACTAGAAAATGTAGAATTTGTGCTAGTGTCGAAAAACTATCCAAGCGAGTACCAGAAAAGGTAGAATCCGTGCGAGTATCGAAAAACTATCCCGGCAAGTACCGGAAAAGGGTCGAATCTGTTTGAATACCGAAAAATGGTAGAATCCGGGCGACTACCGGGAAAAGGTAGAATCCCTGTGAGTATCGAAAAACTGTTCAGACGAGTACCAGAAAAGGTAGAATCCGTGCGAGTATCGAAAAATTATCCCGGCAAGTACCGGAAAAGGGTCGAATCTGTTTGAATACCGAAGAATGGTAGAATCCGGGTGAATACCGGAAAAAGGTAGAATCCCTGTGAGTATCGAAAAAGTGTCCGGGCGAGTACCGGAAAAGGGTCGAATCTTTTTTAGTATCGAAAAATGGTAGAATCCGGGCGAGTACCGGGAAAGTTAGAATCCCTGCGAGTATCGAAAAACTGTCCAGACGAATACTAGAAAATGTAGAATTCGTGCTAGTGTCGAAAAACTATCCAGGCGAGTACCAGAAAAGGTAGAATCCGTGCGAGTATCGAAAAACTATCCCGGCAAGTACCGGAAAAGGGTCGAATCTGTTTGAATACCGGGAAAAGGTAGAATCCCTGTGAGTATCGAAAAAGTGTTCGGGCTAGTACCGGAAAAGGGTCGAATCTTTTTTAGTACCGAAAAATGGTAGAATCCGGGCGAGTACCGGGAAAGTTAGAATCCCTGCGAGTATCGATAAACTGTCCAGACGAATACTAGAAAATGTAGAATTCGTGCTAGTGTCGAAAAACTATCCAGGCGAGTACCAGAAAAGGTAGAATCCGTGCGAGTATCGAAAAACAATCCCGGCAAGTACCGGAAAAGGGTCGAATCTGTTTGAATACGGGGAAAAGGTAGAATCCCTGTGAGTATCGAAAAAGTGTCCGGGCGAGTACCGGAAAAGGGTCGAATCTTTTTTAGTACCGAAAAAAGGTAGAATCCGGGCGAGTACAGGGAAAGTTAGAATCCCTGCTAGTATCGAAAAACTGTCCCGGCGAGTACCGAAAAATGGTCGAATCTCTATGAGTACCGACAAAATGGTAGAATCCGGGCAAGTATCGGGAAAAGGTTGAATCCCTATGAGTATCAAAAAACTGCCCCGGCGAGTACTGCAAAAGGGTCGAATCTGTGTGAGTACCGAAAAATGGTAGAATATAGGCGAGTACCGGGAAATGTAGAATCCCTGTGAGTATCGAAAAATTGTTCACGCGAGTACCAGAAAAGGTAGAATCCGTGCGAGTATTGAAAAACTATCCCGGCAAGTACCGGAAAAGGGTCGAATTTGTTTGAATACCGAAAAATGGTAGAATCCGGGCGAGTATCAGGAAAAGGTAGAATCCCTACGAGTATCGACAAACTATCCCGGCGAGTACGGAAAAGGGTCGAATCTGTGTGAGTACCGTAAAATGGTAGAATCCGGGGGAGTACCGGGAAAAGGTCGAATCCCTGCGAGTATCCAAAAACTGTCCTGGCGAGTGCCGAAAAAGGGTCGAATCTTTGTGAGTACCGATAAAATGGTAGAATCCGGGCGAGTACCGACAAAAGGTAGAATCCCTACGAGTATCAAAAAACTGTCCCGGCAAGTACCGCAAAAGGGTCGAATCTGTGTCAGTACCAACAAAATGGTAGAATCCGGGCGAGTACCGGGAAAAGGAAGAATCCCTGCGTGAATCGAAAAACTATCCCGGCAAGTACCGGACAAGGGTCGAATCTGTTTGAATACCGAAAATTGGTAGAATCCGGGCAAGTACCGGGAAAGGGTGGAATCTGTGTGAGTACCAAAAAATGGTAGAATCCGGGCAAGTACCGGGAAAAGGTAGAACCCCTCCGAGTATCGAAAATTTGTCCCGGCGAGTACCGGAAAAGGGTCGAATCTGTGTGAGTACCGAAAAATAGTAGAATCCGGGCGAGTACCGGGAAAAGGTAGAATCCCTGCGAGTATCGAAAAACTGTCCCGGCTTGTACCGAAAAAGGGTTGAATCTGTGTGAGTACCGACAAAATGGAAGAATCCGGGCGAGTACAATGAAAAGGAAGAATCCCGATGAGTATTGAAAAACTTTTCAGGCGATTACTAGAAAAGGTAGAATCCGTGCGAGTATCGAAAAACTGTCCAGGCGAGTACCAGAAAAGGTAGAATCCGTGCGAGTATCGAAAAAACTATCCCGGCAAGTACCGGAAAAGGGTCGAATCTGTTTGAATACCAAAAAATGGTAGAATCCGGGCGAGTACCGAGAAAAGGTAGAATTCCTGCGAGTATCGAAAAACTATCGCGGCTAGTACCGGAAAAGGGTCGAATCTGTGTGAGTACCGAAAAATGGTAGAATCCGGGCGAGTACCGGGAAAAGGTAGAATCCCTACGAGTATCAAAAAACTGTCCCGACGAGTAGCAAAAGGGTCGAATCTGTGTAATTACCGACAAAATGGTCGAATCCGGGCGAGTACCGGGAAAAGGAAGAATCCCTGCGAGTATCGAAAAACTGTCCCGACGAGTACCGGAAAAGAGTCGAAACTGTTTGAATACTGTAAAATGGTAGAATCCAGGCGAGTATCGAAAAAGGAAGAGTCCCTACGAGTATCGAAAAACTGTCCTTCTGAGTACCAGAAAAGGTAGAATCCGTGCGAGTATCAAAAAACTGTCCCGGCAAGTACCGGAAAAGGGTCCAATCTGTTTAAATACCGAAAAATGGTAGAATCCGGGGGAGTACCGAAAAAAGTCAGAATCCCTAGGAGAATCGAAAAATTGTCCCGACGAGTACTGGAAAAGGGTCGAATTTATGTGAGTACCGAAAAATGGTAGAATCCAGGGGAGTACCGGGAAAAAGTCGAATGCCTGCGAGTATCGAAAAAACTGTCCCGGCGAGTACCGCAAAAGGGTCGAATCTATGTGAGCACCGACAAAATGGTAGAATACGACCGAGTACCGGGAAAAGGAAGAATCCTGCGAGTATCGAAAAACTGTCCTGTTGAGTACCGCAAAAGGGTCGAATTTGTGTGAGTACCGACAAAATGGTAGAATCCGGGAGAATAACGGGAAAAGGAAGAATCCCTGTGAGTATCGAAAAACTGTCCCGACGAGTAAAACAAAAGGGTCGTATCTGTGTGAGTACGGAAAAATAGTAGAATCCAGACGAGTATCAGGAAAAGGAAGAATCCCTGCGAGTATCGAAAAACTGTCCTGCTGAGTACCAGAAAAGGTAGAATCCGTGTGAGTATCGAAAAACTGTCCCAGCGAGTACCGAAAAAGGGTCGAATCTGTGTGAGTACCGAAAAATGGTAGAATCCGGGGGAGTACCAGGAAAAGGTCGAATCCCTGCGAGTATTGAAAAACTGTCCCAGCGAGTACCGACGAAATGGTAGAATCCGGGTAAGTACCGGGAAAAGGTAGAATCCCTGCGAGTATCGAAAAATTGTCCCGGTGAGTACCGCAAAAGGGTCAAATCTGTGTCAGTACCGAAAAATGGTAGAATCCGGGCGAGTACCGGGAAAAGGTCGAATCCCTGTGAGTATCGAAAAACTTTCCCGGCGGGTACCGAAAAATGGTCGAATCTGTTTGAATACCGGAAAATGGTAGATTCCGGGGGAGTACCGGGAAAAGTTAGAATCCCTGCGAGAATCGAAAACTTGTCCCAGGGAGTACCGGAAAAAGGTCGAATCTGTGTAAGTACCGAAAAATGGTAGAATCCGGGGGAGTACCGGGAAAAGTTAGAATCCCTACGAGAATCGAAAAATTGTCCCGGCGAGTACCGAAAAAGAGTCTAATCTGTGTGAGTACCGAAAAATGGAAGAATCCGGGGGAGTACCAGGAAAAGGTCGAATCCCTGCGAGTATCAAAAAACTGTCCCGGCGAGTACCAAAAAAGGGTCGAATCTGTGTGAGTACCGACGAAATGGTAGAATCCGGGAGAGTAACGGGAAAAGGAAGAATGCTTGTGAGTATCGAAAAACTGTCCCGACGAGTACCAGAAAAGGGTCCAATCTGTGTGAGTACGGAAAAATGGTAGAATCCGGGCGAGTATCAGGAAAAGGAAGAATCCCTGCGAGTATCGAAAAACTGTCCTGCTGAGTACCAGAAAAGGTAGAATCCGTGTGAGTATCGAAAAACTGTCCCGGTGAGTACCGAAAAAGGGTCGAATTTGTGTGAGTACCGAAAAATGGTAGAATCCAGGGGAGTACCAGGAAAAGGTCGAATCCCTGCGAGTATCGAAAAACTGTCCCGGCGAGTACCGAAAAAAGGTCAAATCTGTGTGAGTACCGACGAAATGGTAGAATCCGGGTAAGTACCAGGAAAAGGTAGAATCCTTGCGAGTATCGAAAAACTGTCCCGGCGGGTACCGCAAAAGGGTCGAATCTATGTGAGTACCGACAAAATGGTAGAATCCGGGCGAGTACCGGGAAAAAGAAGAATCCCTACGAGTATCAAAAAACTGTCCCGGCAAGTACCGAAAAAGGGTCGAATCTGTGTGAGTACCGAAAAATGGTAGAATCCGGGGGAGTACCGGGAAAAGGTAGAATCCCTGCGAGTATAGAAAAACTGTCCCGACAAGTACCGAAAAAGGGTCGAATCTGTGTGAGTACAGACAAAATGGTAGAATCCGGGCGACTACCGGGAAAAGGTAGAATCCCTGCGTGTATCGAAAAATTGTCCCGATGAGTACCGCAAAAGGGTCGAATCTGTGTCAGTACCGAAAAATGGTAGAATCCGGGCGAGTACCGGGAAAAGGTCGAATCCCTGCGAGTATCGAAAAACATTCCCGACGGGTACCGGAAAAAGGTCGAATCTGTTTGAATACCGAAAAATGGTAGAATCCGGGGGAGTACCGGGAAAAGGTCGAATCCCTACAAGTATCGAAAAACTGTCCCGACGAGTACAGAAAAAGGGTCGAATCTGTGTGAGTACCGATAATATGGTAGAATACGGGGGAGTACCGGGAAAAGGTAGAATCCCTGCTAGTATCGAATAACTGTCCCGGCAAGTACCGAAAAAGGGTTGAATCTGTGTGAGTACCGAAAAATGGTAGAATCCGGGGGAGTACCTGGAAAAGGAAGAATCCCTGCGAGTATCGAAAAACTGTCGCCGCAAGTACCGAAAAAGAGTTGAATCTGTGTGAGAGCCGACAAAATGGTAGAATCCGGGCGACTACCGGGAAAAGGTAGAATCCCTGCGTGTATCGAAAAATTGTCCAGTTGAGTACCGCAAAAGGGTCGAATCTGTGTCAGTACCGAAAAATGGTAGAATCCGGACGATTATCGGGAAAATGTCGAATCCCTGCGAGTATCGAAAAACTTTCCCGGCGAGTACCGGAAAATGGTCGAATCTGTTTGAATACTGAAAAATGGTAGAATCCGGGGGAGTACCGAGAAAAGTTAGAATCCCTGCGAGAATCGAAAAATTGTCCTGGCGAGTACCTAAAAAGTGTCGAATCTGTGTGAGTACCGACAAAATGGTAGAATTCGGGCGAGTACCGGGAAAAGGTAGAATGCCTGCGAGTATCGAAAAACTGTCCCGGCGAGTACCGCAAAGTGTCAAATCTGAGTGAGTACTGACAAAATGGTAGAATCCGGGCGAGTACCGGGAAAAGGAAGAATCCCTACGAGTATCGAAAAACTGTCCCGACGAGTACCGGAAAAGGGTCGAATCTGTTTGAATACCGAAAAATGGTAGAATCCGGGCGAGTACAGGGAAAAGGTAGAATCTTAACGAGTATCGAGAAACGGTCCCGACGAGTTCCGGAAAAGCGTCGAATCTGTCTGAGTACCGAAAAATTGTAGAATCCAGGCGAGTACCGGGAAAAGGTAGAATCCCTTCAAGTATCGAAAAACTGTCCCGACGAGTACCGGAGAAGGGTCGAATCTGTTTGAAAAACGAAAAAGGGTAGAATTCGGGCGAGTACTGAGAAAAGTGAGAATCCGTGCAAGAATCGAAAAGTTGTCAAGGCGAGTACCAGAAAATGTAGAATCTGTGCAAGTATCAAAAAACTTTCCAGGCGAGTACCAGAAAATGTAGAATCTGTGCGAGTATCGAAAAAAATTCCCGGCAAGTACCGGAAAAGCGTCGAATCTGTTTGAATACAGAAAAATTGTAGAATCCGGGCGAGTACCGGTGAAAGGAAGAATACCTACGAGTATCGATAAACTGTCCATGCGAGTACCAGAAAAGGTAGAATCCGTGCGAGTATTGAAAAACTATCCCAGCAAGTACCGGAAAAGGGTCCAAATTGTTTGAATACTGAAAATTGGTAGAATCCGGGCGAGTACCGGGAAAAGGTAGAATCCCTGCGAGTATCGAAAAACTGTCCCGGCGAGTACCGCAAAAGAGTCGAATCTGTTTGAAAAACGAAAAAGGGTAGAATTCGGGCGAGTACTGAGAAAAGTGAGAATCCGTGCAAGAATCGAAAAGTTGTCAAGGCGAGTACCAGAAAATGTAGAATCTGTGCGAGTATCAAAAAACTTTCCAGGCGAGTACCAGAAAATGTAGAATATGTGCGAGTATCGAAAAAAATTCCCGGCAAGTACCGGAAAAACGTCGAATCTGTTTGAATACCGAAAAATTGTAGAATCCGGGCGAGTACCGGTGAAAGGAAGAATACCTGCGAGTATCGATAAACTGTCCATGCGAGTACCAGAAAAGGTAGAATCCGTGCGAGTATTGAAAAACTATCCCAGCAAGTACCGGAAAAGGGTCCAAATTGTTTGAATACTGAAAATTGGTAGAATCCAGACGAGTACCGGGAAAAGGTAGAATCCCTGGGAGTATCGAAAAACTGTCCCGGCGAGTAGCAAAAGGGTCGAATCTGTGTAATTACCGACAAAATGGTCGAATCCGAGCGAGTACCGGGAAAAGGAAGAATCCCTGCGAGTATCGAAAAACTGTCCCGACGAGTACCGGAAAAGAGTCGAATCTGTTTTAATACTGAGAAATGGTAGAATCCAGGCGAGTATCGAAAAACTGTCTTGCTGAGTACCAGAAAAGGTAGAATCCGTGCGAGTATCGAAAAACTGTCCCGGCAAGTACCGGAAAAGGGTCCATTCTGTTTAAATACCGAAAAATGGTAGAATCCGGGGGAGTACCGAAAAAAGTTAGAATCCCTACGAGAATCGAAAAATTGTCCCGACGAGTACCGGAAAAGGGTCGAATCTATGTGAGTACATAAAAATGGTAGAATCCAGGGGAGTACCGGGAAAAGGTCGAATGCCTGCGAGTATCGAAAAACTGTCCCGACGAGTACCGCAAAAGGGTCGAATCTATGTGAGCACCGACAAAATGGTAGAATTCGACCGAGTACCGGGAAAAGGAAGAATCCCTGCAAGTATCGAAAAACTGTCCTGCTGAGTACAGCAAAAGGGTCAAATTTGTGTGAGTACCGACAAAATGGTAGAATCCGGGAGAGTAACTGGAAAAGGAAGAATCCCTGTGAGTATCGAAAAACTGTCCCGGCGAGTACCAGAAAAGGGTCGAATCTGTGTCAGTACGGAAAAATGGTTGAATCCGGGCGAGTATCAGGAAAAGGAAGAATCCCTGCGAGTATCGAAAAACTGTCCTGCTGAGTACCAGAAAAGGAAGAATCCTTGTGAGTATCGAAAAACTGTCCCAGCGAGTACCGAAAAAGGGTCGAATCTGTGTGAGTACCGAAAAATGGTAGAATCCGGGCGAGTATTGGGAAAACGAAGAATCCATGCGAGTATCGAAAAACTGTCCTGCTGAGTACCAGAAAAGGTAGAATCCGTGTGAGTATCGAAAAACTGTCCAGGCGAGTACCGAAAAAGGGTCGAATCTGTGTGAGTACCGAAAAATGGTAGAATCCGAGGGAGTACCAGGAAAAGCTCGAATCCCTGCGAGTATCGAAAAACTGTCCCGGCGAGTACCGAAAAAAGGTCCAATCTGTGTGAGTACCAACGAAATGGTAGAATTCGGGTAAGTACCGGGAAAAGTTAGAATCCCTGCGAGTATCGAAAAGCTGTCCCGGCGGGTACCGAAAAAGGGTCGAATCTGTGTGAGTACCGAAAAATGGTAGAATCCGAGGGAGTACCAGGAAAAGCTCGAATCCCTGCGAGTATCGAAAAACTGTCCCAGCGAGTACCGAAAAAAGGTCCAATCTGTGTGAGTACCAACGAAATGGTAGAATTCGGGTAAGTACCGGGAAAAGTTAGAATCCCTGCGAGTATCGAAAAGCTGTCCCGGCGGGTACCGCAAAAGGGTCGAATCTATGTGAGTACCGACAAAATGGTAGAATCCGGGCGACTACCGGGAAAAAGAAGAATCTCTACGAGTATCAAAAAACTGTCCCGGCAAGTACCGGAAAAGGGTCGAATCTGTGTGAGTACCGAAAAATGGTAGAATCCAGGGGAGTACCGGGAAAAGGTAGAATCCCTGCGAGTATAGAAAAATTGCCCCGGCAAGTACCGAAAAAGGGTCGAATCTGTGTGAGTACCGACAAAATGGTAGAATCCGGGCCACTACCGGGAAAAGGTAGAATCCCTGCGTGTATCGAAAAATTGTCCCGGTGAGTACCGCAAAAGGGTCGAATCTGTGTCAGTACCGAAAAATGGTAGAATCCGGGCGAGTACCGGGAAAAGGTCGAATCCCTGCGAGTATCGATCAACTTTCCCGGCGGGTACCAAAAAATGGTCGAATCTGTTTGAATACCGAAAAATGGTAGAATCCGGGGGAGTACCGGGAAAAGGTCGAATCCCTACAAGTATCGAAAAACTGTCCCGACGAGTACAGAAAAAGGGTCGAATCTCTGTGAGTACCGATAATATGGTAGAATACGGGAGAGTACTGGGAAAAGGTAGAATCCCTGCGTGTATCGAATAACTGTCCCAGCAAGTACCGAAAAATGGTCGAATCTGTGTGAGTACCGAAATATGGTCGAATCCGGGAGACTACCGAGAAAAGGTAGAATCCCTGCGTGTATCGAAAAATTGTCCCGTTGAGTACCGCAAAAGGGTCGAATCTGTGTTAGTACCGAAAAATGGTAGAATCCGGGCGAGTACCGGGAAAAGGTCGAATCCCTGCGAGTATCGAAAAACTTTCCCGGTGAGTACCGAAAAATGGTCGAATCTGTTTGAATACTGAAAAATGGTAGAATCCGGGGGAGTACCGGGAAAAGTTAGAGTCCCTCTAAGAATCGAAAAATTATCCTGGCGAGTACCTAAAAAGTGTCGAATCTGTGTGAATACCGACAAAATGGTTGAATTCGGGCGAGTACCGGGAAAAGGTAGAACCCATGCGAGTATCGAAAAACTGTCCCGGCGAGTACCGCAAAAGGGTCAAATCTGAGTGAGTACCGACAAAATAGTAGAATCCGGGCGAGTACCGGGAAAATGAAGAATCCCTGTGAGTATCGAAAAACTTTCCCGGCGAGTACCGGAAAAGGGTCGAATCTATGTGAGTACCGAAAAATGGTAGAATCCGGGCGAGTACTGAGAAAAGTGAGAATCCGTGCAAGAATCGAAAAGTTGTCCAGGCAAGTACCAGAAAATGTAGAATCTGTGTGAGTATCAAAAAACTTTCCAGGCGAGTACCAGAAAAGGTAGAATCCGTGCGAGTATCGAAAAAAATTCCCGGCAAGTACCGGAAAAGCGTCGAATCTGTTTGAATACCGAAAAATTGTAGAATCCGGGGGAGTACCGGGAAAAGGTCGAATCCCTACAAGTATCGAAAAACTGTCCCGACGAGTACAGAAAAAGGGTCGAATCTCTGTGAGTACCGATAATATGGTAGAATACGGGAGAGTACTGGGAAAAGGTAGAATCCCTGCGTGTATCGAATAACTGTCCCAGCAAGTACCGAAAAATGGTCGAATCTGTGTGAGTACCGAAATATGGTCGAATCCGGGAGACTACCGAGAAAAGGTAGAATCCCTGCGTGTATCGAAAAATTGTCCCGTTGAGTACCGCAAAAGGGTCGAATCTGTGTTAGTACCGAAAAATGGTAGAATCCGGGCGAATACCGGGAAAAGGTCGAATCCCTGCGAGTATCGAAAAACTTTCCCGGTGAGTACCGGAAAATGGTCGAATCTGTTTGAATACTGAAAAATGGTAGAATCCGGGGGAGTACTGGGAAAAGTTAGAGTCCCTCTAAGAATCGAAAAATTATCCTGGCGAGTACCTAAAAAGTGTCGAATCTGTGTGAATACCGACAAAATGGTTGAATTCGGGCGAGTACCGGGAAAAGGTAGAACCCCTGCGAGTATCGAAAAACTGTCCCGGCGAGTACCGCAAAAGGGTCAAATCTGAGTGAGTACCGACAAAATAGTAGAATCCGGGCGAGTACCGGGAAAATGAAGAATCCCTGTGAGTATCGAAAAACTTTCCCGGCGAGTACCGGAAAAGGGTCGAATCTATGTGAGTACCGAAAAATGGTAGAATCCGGGCGAGTACTGAGAAAAGTGAGAATCCGTGCAAGAATCGAAAAGTTGTCCAGGCAAGTACCAGAAAATGTAGAATCTGTGTGAGTATCAAAAAACTTTCCAGGCGAGTACCAGAAAAGGTAGAATCCGTGCGAGTATCGAAAAAAATTCCCGGCAAGTACCGGAAAAGCGTCGAATCTGTTTGAATACCGAAAAATTGTAGAATCCGGGGGAGTACCGGGAAAAGGTCGAATCCCTACAAGTATCGAAAAACTGTCCCGACGAGTACAGAAAAAGGGTCGAATCTCTGTGAGTACCGATAATATGGTAGAATACGGGAGAGTACTGGGAAAAGGTAGAATCCCTGCGTGTATCGAATAACTGTCCCAGCAAGTACCGAAAAATGGTCGAATCTGTGTGAGTACCGAAATATGGTCGAATCCGGGAGACTACCGAGAAAAGGTAGAATCCCTGCGTGTATCGAAAAATTGTCCCGTTGAGTACCGCAAAAGGGTCGAATCTGTGTTAGTACCGAAAAATGGTAGAATCCGGGCGAATACCGGGAAAAGGTCGAATCCCTGCGAGTATCGAAAAACTTTCCCGGTGAGTACCGGAAAATGGTCGAATCTGTTTGAATACTGAAAAATGGTAGAATCCGGGGGAGTACTGGGAAAAGTTAGAGTCCCTCTAAGAATCGAAAAATTATCCTGGCGAGTACCTAAAAAGTGTCGAATCTGTGTGAATACCGACAAAATGGTTGAATTCGGGCGAGTACCGGGAAAAGGTAGAACCCATGCGAGTATCGAAAAACTGTCCCGGCGAGTACCGCAAAAGGGTCAAATCTGAGTGAGTACCGACAAAATAGTAGAATCCGGGCGAGTACCGGGAAAATGAAGAATCCCTGTGAGTATCGAAAAACTTTCCCGGCGAGTACCGGAAAAGGGTCGAATCTATGTGAGTACCGAAAAATGGTAGAATCCGGGCGAGTACTGAGAAAAGTGAGAATCCGTGCAAGAATCGAAAAGTTGTCCAGGCAAGTACCAGAAAATGTAGAATCTGTGTGAGTATCAAAAAACTTTCCAGGCGAGTACCAGAAAAGGTAGAATCCGTGCGAGTATCGAAAAAAATTCCCGGCAAGTACCGGAAAAGCGTCGAATCTGTTTGAATACCGAAAAATTGTAGAATCCGGGGGAGTACCGGGAAAAGGTCGAATCCCTACAAGTATCGAAAAACTGTCCCGACGAGTACAGAAAAAGGGTCGAATCTCTGTGAGTACCGATAATATGGTAGAATACGGGAGAGTACTGGGAAAAGGTAGAATCCCTGCGTGTATCGAATAACTGTCCCAGCAAGTACCGAAAAATGGTCGAATCTGTGTGAGTACCGAAATATGGTCGAATCCGGGAGACTACCGAGAAAAGGTAGAATCCCTGCGTGTATCGAAAAATTGTCCCGTTGAGTACCGCAAAAGGGTCGAATCTGTGTTAGTACCGAAAAATGGTAGAATCCGGGCGAATACCGGGAAAAGGTCGAATCCCTGCGAGTATCGAAAAACTTTCCCGGTGAGTACCGGAAAATGGTCGAATCTGTTTGAATACTGAAAAATGGTAGAATCCGGGGGAGTACTGGGAAAAGTTAGAGTCCCTCTAAGAATCGAAAAATTATCCTGGCGAGTACCTAAAAAGTGTCGAATCTGTGTGAATACCGACAAAATGGTTGAATTCGGGCGAGTACCGGGAAAAGGTAGAACCCCTGCGAGTATCGAAAAACTGTCCCGGCGAGTACCGCAAAAGGGTCAAATCTGAGTGAGTACCGACAAAATAGTAGAATCCGGGCGAGTACCGGGAAAAGAAAGAATCCCTACAAGTATCGAAAAACTGTCCCGACGAGTACCGCAAAAGGGTCAAATCTGAGTGAGTACCGACAAAATAGTAGAATCCGGGCGAGTACCGGGAAAATGAAGAATCCCTATGAGTATCGAAAAACTTTCCCGGCGAGTACCGGAAAAGGGTCGAATCTATGTGAGTACCGAAAAATGGTAGAATCCGGGCGAGTATTGAGAAAAGTGAGAATCCGTGCAAGAATCGAAAAGTTGTCCAGGCAAGTACCAGAAAATGTAGAATCTGTGTGAGTATCAAAAAACTTTCCAGGCGAGTACTAGAAAAGGTAGAATCCGTGCGAGTATCGAAAAAAATTCCCGGCAAGTACCGGAAAAGCGTCGAATCTGTTTGAATACCGAAAAATTGTAAAATCCGGGCGAGTACCGGTGAAAGGAAGAATACCTACGAGTATCGATAAACTGTCCAGGCGAGTATCAGAAAAGGTAGAATCCGTGCGAGTATCGAAAAACTATCCCAGCAAGTACCGGAAAAGGGTCCAAATTGTTTGAATACTGAAAAATGGTAGAATCCGGGTGAGTACCGGGAAAAGGTAGAATCCCTGCGAGTATCGAGAAACTGTCCCTGCGAGTTCGGGAAAAGGGTCAAATCTGTGTGAGTACCGAAAAATGGTAGAATCCGGGTGAGTACTGAGAAAACTGAGAATCCATGCAAGAATCGAAAAGTTGTCAAGGCGAGTACCAGAAAATGTAGAATCTGTGCAAGTATCAAAAAACTGTCCAGGCGAGCACCAGAAAAGGTGGAATCCGTGCGAGCATCGAAAAAAATTCCCGGCAAGTACCGAAAAAGCTTCGAATCTGTTTGAATATCGAAAAATTATAGAATCCGGGCGAGTACCGGGAAAAGGAAGAATAACTACGAGTATCGATAAACTGTCCAGGCGAGTACCAGAAAAGGTAGAATCCGTGCGAGTATCGAAAAACTATCCCAGCAAGTACCGAAAAATGGTCCAAACTGTTTGAATACTAAAAAATGGTAGAATCCGGGCGAGTACCGGGAAAAGGTAGAATCCCTGCGAGTATCGAAAAACTGTCCCGGCGAGTACCGGAAAAGGGTCGAATCTGTGTGAGTACCGAAAAATGGTACAATCAGGGGAAGCAATGGGAAAAGGTCGAATCCCTGCGAGTATCGAAAAACTGTCCCGGCGAGTACCGAAAAAGTGTCGAATCTGTGTGAGAACCGACAAAATGGTAGAATCTGGGTGAGTACCGGGAACATGTAGAATTCCTGCAAGTATCGAAAAACTGTCCCGGCAAGTACCGTAAAAGGGTCGAATTTGTGTGAGTACCAACAAAATGGTGGAATCCGGGCGAGTACCGGGAAAAGGAAGAATCCCTGCAAGCATCGAAAAACTGTCCAGGCGAGTACCAGAAAAGGTAGAATCTGTGAGAGTGTCGAAAAACTGTCCCGGCAAGTACCGGAAAAAGGTCGAATCTTTTTCAGTACCGAAAAATGGTAGGATCCAGGCAAGTACCGGGAAAGTTAGAATCCCTGCGAGTATCGAAAAACGTTCCAGACGAGTACCAAAAAATGTAGAATCCGTGTGAGTATCGATAAACTGTCTAGGCTGGTACAAGAAAAGATAGAATCCGTGCGAGTATCGAATAACTGTCCCGGCAAGTACCAAAAAAGGGTCGAATCTATGTGAGTACCGAAAAATGGTAGAATACGGGGGAGTACCGGGAAAAGGTAGAATCCCTGCGAGTATCGAAAAACTGTCCCGGCAAGTACCGAAAAAGGGTCGAATCTGTGTGAGTACCGACAAAATGGAAGAATCCGGGTGACTACCGGGAAAAGGTAGAATCCCTGCGTGTATCGAAAAATTGTCCCGGTGAGTACCGGAAAAGGGTCGATTCTGTGTCAGTACCGAAAAATGGTAGAATCCAGGCGAGTACCGGGAAAAGGTCGAATCCCTGCGAGTACCGGAAAAGGGTCGAATCTGTTTGAATACCGAAAAATGGTAGAATCCGGGGGAGTACCGGGAAAAGGTAGAATCCCTGCGAGTATCGAAAAACTGTCCCAGCGAGTACCGCAAAAGGGTGAAATCGGAGTGAGTACCGACAAAATAGTAGAATCCGGGCGAGTACCGGAAAAGGGTCGAATCTGTGTGAGTACCGAAAAATGGTAGAATCCGGGCGAGTAGTGAGAAAAGTGAGAATCGGTGCAAGAATCGTAAAGTTGTCCAAGCGAGTACCAGAAAATGTAGAATCTGCGCGAGTATCAAAAAACTGTCCAAGCGAGTACCAGAAAAGGTAGAATCCGTGCGAGTATCGAAAAAAATTCCCGGAAAGTACCAGAAAAGCATCGAATCTGTTTGAATACCGAAAAATTGAAAAATTCGGGCGAGTACCGGGAAAAGGAAGAATACCTACGAGTATCGATAAACTGTCCAGGCGAATACCAGAAAATGTAGAATCCGTGAGAGTATCGAAAAACTATCCCAGCAAGTACCGAAAAAGGGTCCAAATTGTTTGAATACTGAAAAATGGAAGAATCCGAGCGAGTACCGGGAAAAGGTAGAATCCCTGCGAGTATCGAAAAACTGTCCCGGCGAGTACCGGAAAAGGGTCGAATCTGTGTCAGTACCAATAAATGGTAGAATCCGGGCGAGTACCGGGAAAAGGTCGAATCCCTGCTAGTATCGATCAACTTTCCCGGCGACTACCGAAAAAGGGGCGAATCTGTGTGAGTACCAACAAATTGGTAGAATCCGGGCGAGTACCGGGAAAAGGAAGAATCCCTGCGAGCATCGAAAAACTGTCTCGACGAGTACCGGAAAAGGGTCGAGTGTCGAAAGACTCTCCCGACGAGTTCCGGAAAAGGGTCGAATCTGTTTGAATACCGAAAAATGTTAGAATCCGGGCAAGTACCAAAAGACTGTCCCGGCGAGTACCAGAAAAAGGTCGAATCTGTTTGAATACCGAAAAATGGTAGAATCCGGGCGAATACCGGGAAAAGGTAGAATCCGTGCGAGTATCGAAAAACTGTCCAGACGAGTAACAGAAAGGTTAGAATCCGTGCGAGTATCGAAAAACTGTCCCGGCGAGTATCGGAAAAGGGTCGAATCTGTTCGAATACCGAAAAATGGTAGAATCAGGGCGAGTACCGGGAAAAGGTAGAATCCGTACGAGTATCGAAAAACTGTCAAGGCGAGTACCAGAAAAGTTAGAATCCGTTCGAGTATCGAAAGACTGTCCCGACGAGTTCTGGAAAAGGGTCGAATCTGTTTGAATATCGAAAAATGGTAGAATCCGAGTGAGTATCAAAAGACTGTCCCGGAGAGTACCGGAAAAGGGTAGAATCTGTTTGAATACCGAAAAATGGTAGAATCCGGGCGAGTACCGGGAAAAGGTAGAAACCCTGCGAGTATCGAAAAACTGTCCTGGCAAGTACCGGAAAAGGGTCGAATCTGTTTGAATACCGAAAAATGGTAGAATCCGGGTGAGTACCGACAAAAAGGTAGAATCCGTTCGAGTATCGAAAGACTGTCCCGACGAGTTCCGGAAAAGGGTCGAATCTGTTTGAATACCGAAAAATGGTAGAATCCGAGCAAGTATCAAAAGAGTGTCCCGGCGAGTACCGGAAAAGGGTCGAATCTGTTTCAATACCGAAAAATGGTAGAATCCGGGCGAGTACCGGGAAAAGGTAGAATCCCTGCGAGTATTGAAAAACTGTCCCGGCGAGTACAGCAAAAGGGTCGAATCTGTTTGAATAATGAAAAATGGTAGAATCCGGGTGAGTACCGGGAAAAGGTAGAAACCGTTCGAGTATCGAAAGAATGCCCCGACGAGTTCCGGAAAAGGGTCGAATCGGTTTCAATACCGAAAAATGGTAGAATCCGGGCGAGTATCAAAAGACTGTCCCGGAGATTACCGGAAAAGGGTAGAATCTGTTTGAATACCGAAAAATGGTAGAATCCGGGCGAGTACCGGGAAAAGGTAGAATCCCTGCGAGTATCGAAAAACTGTCCCGGCCAGTAACGGAAAAGGGTCGAATCTGTTTGAATACCGAAAAATGGTAGAATCCGGGTGAGTACCGGGAAAAGGTAGAATCCGTTCGAGTATCGAAAGACTGTCCCGACGAGTTCCGGAAAAGGGTCGAATCTGTTTGAATACCGAAAAATGGTAGAATCCGGGCAAGTATCAAAAGAGTGTCCCGGCGAGTACCGGAAAAGGGTCGAATCTGTTTGAATACCGAAAAATGGTAGAATCCGGGCGAGTACCGGGAAAAGGTAGAATCCGTTCGAGTATCGAAAGACTGTCCCGACGAGTTCCGGAAAAGGGTCAAATCTGTTTGAATACCGAAAAATGGTAGAATCCGGGCAAGTATCAAAAGACTGTCCCGGCGAGTACCGGAAAAGGGTCGAATCTGTTTGAATACCGAAAAATGGTAGAATCCGGGCGAGTACCGGGAAAAGGTAGAATCCCTGCGAGTATCGAAAAACTGTCCCGGCGAGTACCGGAAAAGGGTCGAATCTGTTTGAATACCGAAAAATGGTAGAATCCGGGTGAGTACCCGGAAAAGGTAGAATCCGTTTGAGTATCGAAAGACTGTCCCGACGAGTTCCGGAAAAGGGTCGAATCTGTTTGAATACCGAAAAATGGTAGAATCCGGGCAAGTATCAAAAGACTGTCCCGGCGAGTACCGGAAAAGGGTCGAATCTGTTTGAATACCGAAAAATGGTAGAATCCGGGCGAGTACCGGGAAAAGGTAGAATCCCTGCGAGTATCGAAAAACTGTCCCGGCGAGTACCGGAAAAGGGTCGAATCTGTTTGAATACCGAAAAATGGTAGAATCCGGGTGAGTACCCGGAAAAGGTAGAATCCGTTTGAGTATCGAAAGACTGTCCCGACGAGTTCCGGAAAAGGGTCGAATCTGTTTGAATACCGAAAAATGGTAGAATCCGGGTGAGTACCGGGAAAAGGTAGAATCCGTTTGAGTATCGAAAGACTGTCCCGACGAGTTCCGGAAAAGGGTCGAATCTGTTTGAATACCGAAAAATGGTAGAATCCGGGCAAGTATCAAAAGATTGTCCCGGCGAGTACCGAAAAAGGGTCGAATCTGTTTGAATACCGAAAAATGGTAGAATCCGGGCGAGTACCGGGAAAAGGTAGAATCCGGGCAAGTATCGAAAGACTGTCCCGGCGAGTACCGGAAAAGGGTCGAATCTGATTGAATACCGAAAAATGGTAGAATCCGGGCGAGTTCCGGGAAAAGGTAGAATCCCTGCGAGTATCGAAAAACTGTCCCAGCGAGTACCGGAAAAGGGTCGAATCTGTTTGAATACCGAAAAATGGTAGAATCCGGGTGAGTTCCGGGAAAAGGTAGAAACTGTTCGAGTTTCGAAAGACTGCCCCGACGAGTTCCGGAAAATGGTCGAATCTGTTTCAATACCGAAAAATGGTAGAATCCGGGCGAGTATCAAAAGACTATCTCGGAGAGTACCGGAAAAGGGTAGAATCTGCTTGAATACCGAATAATGGTAGAATCCGGGCGAGTACCGGGAAAAGGTAGAATCCCTGCGAGTATCGAAAAACTGTCCCGGCGAGTACCGGAAAAGGGTCGAATCTGTTTGAATACCGAAAAATGGTAGAATCCGGGTGAGTACCGGGAAAAGGTAGAATCCGTTCGAGTATCGAAAGACTGTCCCGACGTGTTCCGGAAAAGGGTCGAATCTGTTTGAATACCGAAAAATGGTAGAATCCGGGCGAGTACCGGGAAAAGGTAGAATCGCTGCGAGTATTGAAAAACTGTCCCGGCGAGTACCGGAAAAGGGTCGAATCTGTTTGAATACCGAAAAATGGTAGAATCAGGGTGAGTACCGGGAAAAGGTAGAATCCGTTCGAGTATCGAAAGACTGTCCTGACGAGTTCCGGAAAAAGGTCGAATCTGTTTGAATACCGAAAAATGGTAGAATCCGGGCGAGTACCGGGACAAGGTAGAATCCGGGCGAGTATTGAAAAACTGTCCCGGCGAGTACCGGAAAAGGGTCGAATCTGTTTGAATACCGAAAAATGGTAGAATCCGGGTGAGTACCGGGAAAAGGTAGAATCCGTGCGAGTATCGAAAAACTGTCCAAGCGAGTACTAGAAAAGGTAGAATCCTTGCGAGTATCGAAAAAATGTACCGGCGAGTACCGGAAAAGGGTCGAATCTGTTTGAATTCCGAAAATTGGTTCAATCCCGGCGAGTACCGGGAAAAAGAAGAATCCGTGAGAGTATCCAAAGACTGTCTCGGCAAGTTCCGGAAAAGGGTCGAATCTGTTTGAATGCCGAAAAATAGTAGAATCCGCGCGAGTATCGAGAAAAGGTAGAATCTGTGCCAGTATCGAAAGATTGTCCCAACGAGTTCCGGAAAAGGGTCGAATCTGTGTGAGTACCGAAAAATGGTAGAATCTGGGCGAGTACCGGGAAAAGGTAGAATCCCTACGAGTATCGAAAAATTGTCCCGACGAGTACCGGAAAAGGGTCGAATCTGTGTGAGTACCGAAAAATGGTAAAATTCGGCTAGTACCGGGAAAAGGTAGAATCCCTGCGAGTATCGAAAAACTGTCACGGCGAGTACTGGAAAAGGGTCGAATCTTTTTTAATACCGAAAAATGGTAGAATCGGGGCGAGTATCGGGAAAAGGTAGAATCCGTGCGAGTATTGAAAGACTGTCCCGACGAGTTCCGGAAAAAGGTCGAATTTGTGTGAGTACCGAACAATGGTAGAATCCGGGTGAGTACTTGGAAAAGGTAGAATCTGTGCGAGTATTGAAAAACTGTCCCGGCGAGTACCGAAAAATGGTAGAATCCGAGCGAGTACCAGGAAAAGGTAGAATCCGTGTGAGTATCGAAAGACTATCTCGGCGAGTACCGGAAAAGGGTCGAATTTGTGTGAGTACCGACAAATGGTAGAATCCGGGCGAGTATCGGGAAATGCTAGAATCCCTGCATGTATCGAAAAACTGTCCCAGCGAGTACCGGAAAAGGTAGAATCCTTGCGAGTATCAAAAAACTGTCCTGGCGAGTACAGGAAAAGGGTCGAATCTGTGTGAGTATCGAAAAGTGGTAGAATCCGGGCGAGTATCGGGAAAAGATAGAATCCCTACAAGTATCGAAAAACTGTCCCGGCGAGTACCGGAAAAGGATCGAATCTGTGTGAGTACCTAAAAATAGTAGAATCCGGGCGAGTGTCGGGAAAAGGTAGAATCCGTGCGAGTATGTAAAAACTAAGCCGACGAGTACCGGAAAAGGGTCGAATCTGTGTGAGTACCGAAAAATAGTAGAATCCAAGCGAGTACCGGGAAAAGGTAGAATCCATTCGAATATCGAAAGACTGTGCCGACGAGTTCCGGAAAAGGGGCGAATCTGTTTGAATACCGAAAAATGGTAGAATCCGGGCGAGTATCGAAAGACTGTCCCGGCGAGTACCGGAAAAGGGTCGAATCTGTTTGAATACCGAAAAATGGTAGAATCCGAGCGAGTACCGGGAAAAGGTAGAATCCCTACGAGTGTCGAAAAACTGTCCCGGCGAGTACCGGAAAAGGGTCGAATCTGTTTGAATACCGAAAAATGGTAGAATTCGGGCGAGTACCTGGAAAAGGTGGAATCCCTGCGAGTGTCGAAAAACTGTCCCAGTGAGTACCGGATAAGGGTCGAATCTGTTTGAATACCGACCGAAAAATGGTAGAATCCGGGCGAGTACCGGGAAAAGGTAAAATCCGTGCGAGTATCGAAAAACTATCCAAGCGAGTACTGGAAAAGGTAGAATCCTTGCGAGTATCGAAAAACTGTCCCGTCGAGTCCCGGAAAAGAGTCGAACCTGTGTGAGTACCGAAAAATGGTAGAATCCGGGCGAGTGTCGGGAAAATGTAAAAGCCGTGCAAGTATCGAAAAACTGTCCCAGCGAGTACCGGAAAATAGTCGAATCTGTTTGAATACCGAAAAATGGTAGAATCTGGGCTAGTACCGGGAAATGGTAGAATTCCTACGAGTATCAAAATACTGTCCCGGCGAGATCTGGAAAAAGGTCGAATCTGTGTGAGTATCGAATAATGGTAGAATCCGGGCGAGTACCAGGAAAAGGTAGAATCCCTTCAACAATTGAAAAAATGTCCCGGCGAGTACCGGAGAAGGGTCGAATCTGTTTGAATGCCGAAAAATCGTAGAATCCGGGCGAGTACCGAGAAAAGGTAGAATCTGTGCGAGAATCGAAAGACTGTCCCGTCGAGTTCCGGAAAAGGGTCGTATCTATGTGAGTACCGAAAAATGGTAGAATCGGGGCAAGTATCGGGAAAAGGTAGAATCCCTGGAAGTATCGAAAAAATCGTCCCGGCGACAACCGGAAAAGGGTCGAATCTGTTTGAATACTGAAAAATAGTATAATCCGGGTAAGTACCGGGAAATGGTAGAATTCCTACGAGTATCGAAATACTGTCCCGGCGAGTAACGAAAAAGTGTCGAATCTGTGTGAGGACCGAAAAATGGTAGAATCCGAGCAAGTACCGGGAAAAGGTAGAATCCCTTCCAGTATCGAAAAACTGTCCCGGCGAGTACCGGAAAATGGTCGAATCTGTTTGAATACTGAAAAATGGTACAATTCGGGCGTGTACCGGGAAAAGGTAGAATCCGTGCGAGTATCGAAAGACTGTCCCGGCGAGTTCTGGAAAAGGGTCGAATCTGTGTGAGTACCGAAAAATCGTAGAATCCGGGCGAGTACCTGGAAAAGGTAGAATCCCTTCAAGTATCGAAAAACTGTCTCGGCGAGTACCAGAAAAGGGTCGAATTAGTTTGAATACCGAAAAATAGTAGAATCCGGGCGAGAACAGGGAAAATGTAAAATCCGTGCGAGTATCAAAAAACTGTCCTGACGAGTACCGGAAAAGGGTCGAATCTGTGTGAGTACCGAAAAATGGTAGAATCTGAGCGACTACCGGGAAAAGGTAGAATCCGTGTGAGTATCGAAAAACTTTCCAGACAAGTACCAGAAAGGGTAGAATCCTTGCGAGTATCGAAAAACTGTCCCGGCGAGTACCAGAAAATGGTCGAATCTGTTTGAATACCGAAAAATGGTACAATTCGGGCGAGTATCGGGAAAAGGTAGAATCCGGGCGAGTATCGAAAGACTATCCCAGCGAGTTCTGGAAAAGGGTCGACTCTGTGTGAGTACTGAAAAATGGTAGAATCCGGACGAGTACCGAGAAACAGTCCCGACGAGTACCTGAAAAGGGTCGAATCTGTTTGAATACCGAAAAATGGTAGAATCCGGGCGAGTACAGGGAAAAGGTAGAATCCCAACGAGTATCGAGAAACGGTCCCGGCGAGTTCCGGAAAAGGGTCGAATCTATCTGAGTACCGAAAAATTGTAGAATCCAGGCGAGTACCGGGAAAAGGTAGAATCCCTTCGAGTATCGAAAAACTGTCACGGCGAGTACCAGAAAAGGGTCGAATCTGTTTGAAAAATGAAAAATGGTAGAATTCATGCTACTACCGGCAAAAGGTAGAACCCGTGCGAGTATCGAAAGACTGTCCCGGCGAGTTCGGGAAAATGGTCGAATCAGTGTGAGTACCGAAAAATGGTAGAATCCGAGCGAGTATCGGGAAAAGTTAAAATTCCTACCAATATCGAAAAACTGTCCCGACGAGAACTTGAAAAAGGTCGAATCTGTTTGAATACCAAAAAATGGTAGAATCCGGGTAAGTACCGGGAAATGGTAGAATTCCTACGAATATCAGAATACTGTCCCGGTGAGTAACGAAAAAGGGTCGAATCTGTGTGAGTACCGAAAAATGGTAAAATCCGAGCGAGTACCGGGAAAAGGTAGAATCCCTTCCAATATCGAAAAACTGTCCCTACGAGTACTGGAAAGGGTCGAATCTGTTTGAATACCGAAAAATGGTACAATCCGGGCGAGTACCGGGAAAAGGTAGAAACTGTGCGAGTATCGAAAAACTGTCCCGGCGAGTTCCGGAAAAGGGTTGAATCTGTGTGAGTACCGAAAAAATGATAGAATCCGGACGAGTACCGGGAAAAGGTAGAATCCGTGCGAGTACCGGGAAAAGGTAGAATCCAAACGAGTATTGAGAAACGGTCCCGACAAGTTCCGAAAAAGGGTCGAATCTGTGTGAGTACCGAAAATTGGTAGAATCCAGGCGAGTACCGGGAAAAGGTAGAATCGCTGCGTATATCGCAAGACTGTCCCGCCGAGTACCGGAAAAGGATCGAATCTGTGTGAGTACCGAAAAATGGTGGAATCCGGACGAGTATCATGAAAAGGTAGAATCCTTGCGAGTATCGAAAAACTGTCCCGGCGAGTACCGGAAAAGGGTTGAATCTGTTTGAATACCGAGAAATGGTATAATCCGGGCGAGTACCAGGAGATGGTAGACTCCCTGCGAGTATCAAAAAACTGTCCCGACGAGTTCCGGAAAAGGGTCGAATCTGTGTGAGTACCGAAAAATGGTAGAATCTGGGCGAGTACCAGGAAAAGGTAGGATCCCTTCAAGTATCGAAAAACTGTCCCGGCGAGTACCGAAAAAGGGTCGAATCAGTTTGAATACCGAAAAATGGTAGAATCCGGGCGAGTACCGGGAAAAGGTAGAGTCCGTGCGAGTATCAAAAAACTGTCCAGGCGAGTACGTGAAAATGTAGAATCCTTGCGAGTATCGAAAAACTGTCCCGGCGAGTACCAGAAAAGGGTCGAATTTGTTTGAATACCGAAAAATGGTAGAATCCAGGCGAGTACCGGGAAAAGGTAGAATCGCTGCGAGTATTGAAAAACTGTCCCGGCGAGTACAGGAAAAGGGTCGAATCTGTTTGAATACCGAAAAATGGTAGAATCAGGGTGAGTACCGGGAAAAGGTAGAATCCGTTCGAGTATCGAAAAACTGTCCAGACGAGTAACAGAAAGGTGAGAATCCGTGCGAGTATCGAAAAACTGTCCCGGCGAGTACCGGAAAAGGGTCGAATCTGTTCGAATACCGAAAAATGGTAGAATCCGGGCGAGTATCGAAAAACTGTCAAGGCGAGTACTAGAAAAGTTAGAATCCGTTCGAGTATCGAAAGACTGTCCCGACGAGTTCTGGAAAAGGGTCGAATCTGTTTGAATATCGAAAAATGGTAGAATCCGAGCGAGTATCAAAAGACTGTCCCGGAGAGTACAGGAAAAGGGTAGAATCTGTTTGAATACCGAAAAATGATACAATCCGGACGAGTACCGGGAAAAGGTAGAATCCCTGCGAGTACCGGGAAAAGGTAGAATCCCAACTAGTATCGAGAAACGGTCCCGACAAGTTCCGAGAAAGGGTCGAATCTGTGTGAGTACCGAAAAATGGTAGAATCCAGGCGAGTACCGGGAAAAGGTAGAATCGCTGCGTGTATCGCAAGACTGTCCCGCCGAGTACCGGAAAAGGATCGAATCTGTGTGAGTACCGAAAAATGGTAGAATCCGGGCGAGTACCGGGAAAAGGTAGAATCCGTGCGAGTATCCAAAAACTGTGCAGGCGAGTACGTGAAAAGGTAGAATCCTTGCGAGTATCGAAAAACTGTCCCGGCGGGTACCGGAAAAGGGTCGAATCTGTTTGAATACCGAAAAATGGTACAATCCGGGCGAGTACCGGGAAAAAGTAGAATCCCTTCGAGTATCGAAAAACTGTCTCGGCGAGTTCCGAAAAAGGGTCGAATCTGTGTGAGTACCGAAGAATGGTAGAATCCGGGCGAGTACCAGGAAAAGGTAGAGTCCGTGCGAGTATCAAAAAACTGTCCAGGCGAGTACGTGAAAATGTAGAATCCTTGCGAGTATCGAAAAACTGTCCCGGCGAGTACCAGAAAAGGGTCGAATCTTTTTTAATACCGAAAAATGGTACAATCCGGGCGAGTACCGGGAAAAGGTAGAAACCGTGCGAGTATCGAAAAACTGTCCCGGCGAGTTCCGGAAAAGGGACGAATCTGTGTGAGTACCGAAAAATGGTAGAATCCGGACGAGTACCGGGAAAAGGTAGAATCCCTGCGAGTACTGGGAAAAGGTAGAATCCAAACGAGTATTGAGAAACGGTCCCGACAAGTTCCGAAAAAGGGTCGAATCTGTGTGAGTACCGAAAATTGGTAGAATCCAGGCGAGTACCGGGAAAAGGTAGAATCGCTGCGTGTATCGCAAGACTGTCCCACCGAGTACCGGAAAAGGATCGAATCTGTGTGAGTACCGAAAAATGGAGGAATCCGGACGAGTATCATGAAAAAGTAGAATCCTTGCGAGTATCGAAAAACTGTCCCGGCGAGTACCGGAAAAGGGTTGAATCTGTTTGAATACCGAGAAATGGTATAATCCAGGCGAGTACCAGGAGATGGTAGACTCCCTGCGAGTATCAAAAAACTGTCCCGGCGAGTTCCAGAAAAGGGTCGAATCTGTGTGAGTACCAAAAAATGGTAGAATCTGGGCGAGTACCGGGAAAAGGTAGGATCCCTTCAAGTATCGAAAAACTGTCCCGGCGAGTACCGAAAAAGGGTCGAATCAGTTTGAATACCGAAAAATGGTAGAATCCGGGCGAGTACCGGGAAAAGGTAGAATCTGTGCGAGTATCGAAAAACTTTCTTGACGAGTACCAGAAAGGGTAGAATCCTTGCGAGTATCGAAAAATTGTCCCGACAAGTACCAGAAAATAGTCGAATCTGTTTGAATACCGAAAAATGGTACAATTCGTTCGAGTACCGGGAAAGAGTAGAATACGGGCGAGTATCGGAAGACTATCCGGGCGAGTTCTGGAAAAGACTCGAATTTGTGTGAGTACCGAAAAATGATAGAATCCGGACGAGTACCGGGAAAAGGTAGAATCCCTGCGAGTACCGGGAAAAGGTAGAATCCCAACGAGTATCGAGAAACGGTCCCGACAAGTTCCGAAAAAGGGTCGAATCTGTGTGAGTACCGAAAAATGGTAGAATCCAGGCGAGTACCGGGAAAAGGTAGAATCCGTGCGAGTATCCAAAAACTGTGCAGGCGAGTACGTGAAAAGGTAGAATCCTTGCGAGTATCGAAAAACTGTCCCGGCGGGTACCGGAAAAGGGTCGAATCTGTTTGAATACCGAAAAATGGTACAATCCGGGCGAGTACCGGGAAAAAGTAGAATCCCTTCGAGTATCGAAAAACTGTCCCGGCGAGTTCCGAAAAAGGGTCGAATCTGTGTGAGTACCGAAGAATGGTAGAATCCGGGCAAGTACCAAGAAAAGGTAGAGTCCGTGCGAGTATCAAAAAACTGTCCAGGCGAGTACGTGAAAATGTAGAATCCTTGCGAGTATCGAAAAACTGTCCCGGCGAGTACCAGAAAAGGGTTGAATCTTTTTGAATACCGAAAAATGGTAAAATCCGGGCGAGTACCGGGAAAAGGTAGAATCCCTGCGAGTATCGAAAAACTGTCCCGACGAGTTCCAAAAAAGGGTCGAATCTATGTGAGTACCGAAGAATGGTAGAATCCGGGCGACTAACGGGAATAGGTAGAATCGCTGCGAGTATCGAAAGACTGTCCCGCGGAGTACCGGAAAAGGATCGAATCTGTGTTAGTACCGAAAAATGGTGGAATCCAAACAAGTATTGTGAAAAGGTAGAATGCTTGCGAGCATCGAAAAACTGTCTCGGTGAGTACTGGAAAAGGGTCGAATCTGTTTAAATACCGAAAAATGGTACAATCCGGGCGAGAACTTGGAAAAGGTAGAATCCCTGCAAGTATCGAAAAACTGTCCCGACGAGTACCGGGAAAAGGTAGAATTCTTGAGAGGATAGAAAAACTGTGTCGGCGAGTTCCGGAAAAAGGTTGATCTGTGTGAGTACCGAAAAATTGTAGAATCCGGGCGAGTACCGGGAATATGAAGAATCCCTGCAAGTATCGAAAAACTATCCCGGCGAGTTTCGATAAAAAGGTCGAATCTGTGTGAGTACCGAAATATTGTAGAATTCGGATGAGTACCGGGAAAAGGTAGAACCCCTGCGAGTATCGTAAAACTGTCCCGACGAGTACCGGAAAATGGTCGAATCTGTTTGAATACCGAAAAATGGTAGAATCCGGGTGAGTACCGGAAAAAGGTAGAATCCTTGCGAGTATCGAAAAACTGTCCCGTCGAGTACTGGAAAAGGGTCGAATCTGTTTGAATACCGAAAAATGGTAGAATCCGGGCGAGTACCGGGAAAAGGTAGAATCCCTGCGAGTATCGAAAAACTATACCGGTGAGTACCGAAAAAGGGTCGAATCTGTGTGAGTATCGAAAAATTGTAGAATCCGGGCGAGTACCGGGAAAGGGTAGAATCCCTTCAAGTATCCAAAAACTGTCCCGGCGAGTACCGGAAAAGGGTCGAATCTGTTCGAATACTGAAAAATGGTAGAATTCGGGCGAGTACTGAGAAAAGGTAGAATTCTTGCGAGTATCAAAAAACTGTCCCGACGAATACCGGAAAAGGGTCGAATCTCTTTGAATACCGAAAAATGGTAGAATCGGGGCGAGTACCGGGAAATGGTAGAATCCGTGCGACTAATGAAAACTGTCCAGGTGAGTACCAGAAAAGGTAGAATCCTTGCGAGTATCGAAAAGATGTCCCGGCGAGTACCGAAAAATGGTAGTATCCGGGCCAGTACCGGGAAAAGGTAGAATCCATGCGACTATGTAAAAACTATCCAGGCGAGTAGCAGAAAATGTAGAATCCTTGCGAGTATCAAATAACTATACCGGCGAGTACCAGAAAAGGGTCGAATCTGTTTGAATACCGATAAAATGGTAGAATCCGGGCGAGAACTGGGAAAAGGTAGAATCCCTGTGAGTATCGAAAAACTCTCCCGGCGAGTACCGGAAAAGGGTCTAATTTTTTTGAATACCGAAAATTGTAGAATCCGGGCGAGTATCGAAAGACTGTCCCGGCGAGTACCGGAAAAGGGTCGAATCCGTTTGAATACCGAAAAATGGTAGAATCGGGGCAAGTACCGGGAAAAGGTAGAATCCGTGCGACCATCGAAAAACTGTCTCGGCGAGTACCGGAAAAGGGTCGAATCTGTTTGAATACCGAACAATGGTAGAATCCGGGCGAGTACCAGGAAAAGGTAGAATCCGTGCGAGTATCGAAAAACTGTCCAGGCGAGTACGTGAAAAGGTCGAATCCCTGCGGTTATCGAAAAACTGTCCCGGCGAGTTCTAAAAAAGGGTCGAATTTGTGTGAGTACCGACAAAATGGTAGAATCCGGGCGAGTACAGGGAAAAGGTAAAATCCCTGCAAGTATCGAAAAACTGTCCCGACGAGTACCGGAAAAGGGTCGAATCTGTTTGAATACCGACAAAATGGTAGAATCCGGGCGAGTACCGGGAAAAGGTAGAATTCCTGGGAATATTGAAAAACTGTCCCGACGAGTTCCGGAAAAAGGTCGAATAGGTGTGAGTACCGAAAAATGGTAGAATCCGGGAGAGTATCAGGAAAAGGTAGAATCCCTACGAGTATTGAAAAACTATCCCGGCGAGTACCGGAAAAGAGTCGAATCTGTTTGAGTACAGAAAAATGGTAGAATCCGGGCGACTACCGAGAAAAGGTCGAATAGGTGTGAGTACCGAAAAATGGTAGAATCCGGGAGAGTATCAGGAAAAGGTAGAATCCCTACGAGTATCGAAAGACTGTCCCGGGTAGTTCCGGAAAAAGGTCGAATCTGTGTGAGTACCGCAAAATGGTCGAATCCGGGCGAGTATCGCGGAAAGGTAGAATCCGTGCAAGTATCGAAAAAGTGTCCAGGCGAGTACGTGAAAAGGTAGAATCCTTGCTAGTATCGAAAAACTGTCCCGGCGAGCACCGAAAAAGGGTCGAATCTGTTTGAATACCGAAAAATATTACAATCCGAGCGAGTACTGGGAAAAGTAGAATCCCTGCGAGTATCAAAAAACTGTCCCGACGAGTTCCGGAAAAGGGTCGAATCTGTTTGAATACCAAAAAAAGGTAGAATCCGGGCGAGTACCGAGAAACGGTAGAATCCCTGCCAGTATCGAAAAACTGTCCCGGCGAGTACCGGAAAAGTGTCGAATCTATTAGAGTACCGAAAAAAGGTAGAATCCGGGCGAGTACCGGGAATAGGTAGAATCCCTACCAGTATCGAAAAACTGTCCCGGCGAGTATCGGAAAATGGTCGAATTTTTTTTAATACCGAAAAATGGTAGAATCCGGGCCAGTACCGGGAAAAGGTAGAATCCCTACAAGTATCGAAAAACTGTCCCGACGAGTTCCGAAGAAAGGTCGAATCAGTGTGAGTATCGAAAAATGGTAGAATCCGGACGAGTACCGGGAAAAGGTAGAATCCCTACAAGTATCGAAAAACTGTCCCGGCGAGTTCTGGAAATAGGTCGAATCTGTGTAATTACCGAAAAATGGTAGAATCCGGGCGAGTACCGGGAATAGGTTGAATCCCTGCGAGTATCGAAAAACTGTCCCGACGAGTTCCGGAAAAAGGTCGAATCTGTGTGAGTACTGAAAAATTATAGAATACGGGCGAGTACCGGGAAAAGGTAGAATCCCTGCAAGTATCGAAAAACTCTCCCGGCGAGTACCGGAAAAGGGTCGAATCCGAGCGAGTACCGGGAAACAGTAGAATCCCTGCCAGTATCGAAAAACTGTCCCGACGAGTATCGGAAAATGGTCGAATCTGTTTGAATACCGAAAAAAGGTAGAATCCGGGCGAGTACCGGGAAAAGGTAGAATCCCTACCAGTATCGAAAAGTTGTCCCGGCGAGTATCGGAAAATGGTCGAATCTGTTTGAATACCGAAAAATGGTAGAATCGGGGCGAGTACCGGGAAAAGGTGGAATCCCTGCGAGTGTCGAAAAACTGTCCCGGCGAGTACCGGAAAAGGGTCGAATCTGTTTGAGTACCGAAAAAAGGTAGAATCCGGGCGAGTACCGGGAAAAGGTAGAATCCCTACCAGTATCGAAAAACTGTCCCGGCGAGTATCGGAAAATGGTCGAATCTGTTTGAATACCGAAAAATGGTTGAATCGGGGCGAGTACCGGGAAAAGTTAGAATCCCTGCGAGTATCGAAAAACTGTCCCGACGAGTTCCGTAAAAGGGTCGAATCTCTGTGAGTACCTGATTACTACCAAAAAGTGCTATTTTGTAGACCTAATTATAATGGTTTTAAGCACCTTTGAGTAGTAATCATATTCATTTAACCCAATTAATTCATTAAGGTCCTTAGTAATTGGTTTTAACCATTTTGTGGCAAGTTTACATGTTTATATCAGCTTATGAATCAATTCAAGCATGCCAAATGATGGAGGAGCTACTTGGACAAGTTAAAGCAAGCTTTTAGCTACACCAAAGCAAGCCAACAAAAGGAGAAAAGCAAAGAGAAGCAAAGAGAAGCAAAAAGAAGCAAAGAGGAAAACAGAGGACAGCAGCTGCAGTCTTATTTGGCACTTTTGGAGCACTTCCCGAAGTCCATTTTCTACATGCTATATACCATTTCAAAGCTCAGGAAGTCAAGAATCTAACGCTTCAAACCGTGTACGATTTGGAGCTGAAATGAGGAAGATATGGCCTTCGGAAGACAACTGCTCCAGGTGTGCGAAAGGTGTGCGAATGGTGTGCAAATGGTGTGCGAAATTCGCACACCTTCTTCAGGTGTGCGAAAATTTCGCACACCCCATGCGTGGTGCGAATTTTGCTCTGTTTTTGCCGACTCCACTTTAGATATTTTCTTTTGTATTTTTTGATGTAATTTCCTTTCTTCTCCTTGTAACAAGCCAATCACAAGCTTTTGCTTTTGTAAAGACTATATAAGGGGTGGAAATCACCTCTTGGAATATATAATACATATTACGTTTTACACTCTCTCGTTTTCTCTTTTCTCTTCACTATTTTATTTTCTTGGTAGCCAAACAGCCTCTAAGGGCTTTTCCTCAGAGGATGATTGGCTAAAACTTTTAGTTTCTCAAAGTATGGATGTTATGTGATGACTTGGATGCAATCCCATGGAAATTTCTCACACCCGGAAGGTAAGGTAGTCGTTTTTCATTAAAGGTTCATTAATGCAAAGTTTGGTTTTTATTTCCTTTGGACAACTTCCAACGGCCAATACTTGATAAGCTTTTGGATTTCTACCCATTAGTTATCTCCTACGAGCTATTGGAAGGTGAGGTTTTCAATTCCAAGTTTTGTATTAATCCGTTAGAACCGATTTCAATGGCCATTGAAAGGTGAGTTTATCACTTGGAATGACTTTGAGTTGCCAATATTTGGTAAGCTTTTGGCTTTAGACCATTAGTTATCTCTTACGAGCCATTCAAAGGAAGTCTAAGGTGAATAACCATTGATGAAATTCACTACCATCTGTTTTGTCATTTTAAAGGATTAAAACTTGATTTGCTAAATCCATACCGGTTCGGGAAGCAAGCATCACCATAGTTGCAACCCCAACGCGAGGAGCCTATCCTGAGATTTCCAATTTGCATAAGAGCCAGAGCATAGCTATCCTATCTTTGAGAAACTTGTTTTTACACCCTTTCATTTTAGTCTTTAATGTTAGCTTAGATTAGTTTAAATCTTTCTAAAACATTTACATCTTCTTTTAAAGCTAACATCCATAAGAAAACCACCTATTTTCCTAATTTGAATATACTAGTGTTTGCGAAAACCCTTCCCAGTGAACGATCCTAGAACCACTATGCTATAGTAGCTTGGCTACTTTAGTAATAGTATTCAAGGTATAAATTTTGTTGATACGCCTTTAAAGCTAAGCTACCATGAGTCGCATCAGTACCGAAAAATGGTATAATCCTGGCGGGTACCGGGAAAAGGTAGAATCCCTGAAAGTATCGAAAAAGTGTCCCGACGAGTACGTGAAAAGGTAGAATCCTTGCGAGTATCGAAAAACTGTCCCGGCCTGTACCGGAAAAGGGTCGAATCTGTTTGAATACTGAAAAATGGTACAATCCGGGCGAGTACCGGGAAAAGGTAGAATCCCTACGAGTATCGAAAAACTGTCCCGACGAGTTCTGGACAAAGGTCGAATCTGTGTGATTACCGAAAAATGGTAGAATCCGGGAGAGTACCGGGAATAGGTAGAATCCCCGCGAGTATCGAAAAAATGTCCCGGCGAGTTCCCGAAAAAGGTCGAATCTGTGTGAGTACTGAAAAATTATACAATACGGGCGAGTACCGGGAAAAGGTAGAATCCCTGCAAGTATCGAAAAACTATCCCGACGAGTACCGAAAAAGGGTCGAATATGTGTGAGTACCGAAAAAAGGTAGAATCCGGGCGAGTACCGGGAAACGGTAGAATCCCTGCCAGTATCGAAAAACTGTCCCGGCGAGTACCGAAAAAGAGTCGAATCTGTTTGAGTACCGAAAAAAGGTAGAATCCGGGCGAGTACCGGGAAACGGTAGAATCCCTGCCAGTATCGAAAAACTGTCCCGGCGAG
Source organism: Vitis vinifera (assembly GCF_030704535.1). Lineage (NCBI taxonomy): Eukaryota > Viridiplantae > Streptophyta > Magnoliopsida > Vitales > Vitaceae > Vitis > Vitis vinifera. Next base: position 12,009,117 of record NC_081817.1, read on the forward strand.
TACCGAAAAAGAGTCGAATCTGTTTGAGTACCGAAAAAAGGTAGAATCCAGGCGAGTACCGGGAAAAGGTAGAATCCCTACCAGTATCGAAAAGCTGTCCCGGCGAGTCTCGGAAAATGGTCGAATCTGTTTGAATACCGAAAAATGGTAGAATCGGGGCGAGTACCGGGAAAAGGTGGAATCCCTGAGAGTGTCGAAAAACTGTCCCGGCGAGTACCGGAAAAGGGTCGAATCTGTTTGAGTACCGAAAAAAGGTAGAATCCGGGCGAGTACCGGGAAAAGGTAGAATCCCTACCAGTATCGAAAAACTGTCCCGGCGAGTATCGGAAAATGGTCGAATCTGTTTGAATACCGAAAAATGGTAGAATCGGGGCGAGTACCGGGAAAAGTTAGAATCCCTGCGAGTATCGAAAAACTGTCCCGACGAGTTCCGGAAAAGGGTCGAATCTCTGTGAGTATCGAAAAATGGTATAATCCTGGCGGGTACCGGGAAAAGGTAGAATCCCTAAAAGTATCGAAAAAGTGTCCCGACGAGTACGTGAAAAGGTAGAATCCTTGCGAGTATCGAAAAACTGTCCCGGCGTGTACCGGAAAAGGGTCGAATCTGTTTGAATACTGAAAAATGGTACAATTCGGGCGAGTACCGGGAAAAGGTAGAATCCCTGCGAGTATCGAAAAACTGTCCCGACGAGTTCTGGAATAAGGTCGAATCTGTGTGATTACCGAAAAATGGTAGAATCCGGGAGAGTACCGGGAATAGGTAGAATCCCCGCGAGTATCGAAAAAATGTCCCGGCGAGTTCCGGAAAAAGGTCGAATCTGTGTGAGTACCGAAAAATTATACAATACGGGCGAGTACCAGGAAAAGGTAGAATCCCTGCAAGTATCGAAAAACTATCCCGGCGAGTACCGAAAAAGGGTCGAATCTGTGTGAGTACCGAAAAAAGGTAGAATCCGGGCGAGTACCGGGAAACGGTAGAATCCCTGCCAGTATCGAAAAACTGTCCCGGCGAGTACCGGAAAATGGTCGAATCTGTTTGAGTACCGAAAAAAGGTAGAATCCGGGCGAGTACCGGGAAAAGGTAGAATCCCTACCAGTATCGAAAAGCTGTCCCGGCGAGTACCGGAAAAGGGTCGAATCTGTTTGAGTACCGAAAAAAGGTAGAATCCGGGCGAGTACTGGGAAAAGGTAGAATCCCTACCAGTATCGAAAAGCTGTCCCGGCGAGTACCGGAAAAGGGTCGAATCTGTTTGAGTACCGAAAAAAGGTAGAATCCGGGCGAGTACCGGGAAAAGGTAGAATCCCTACCAGTATCGAAAAACTGTCCCGACGAGTATCGGAAAATGGTCGAATCTGTTTGAATATTGAAAAATGGTAGAATCGGGGCGAGTATCGGGAAAAGTTAGAATCCCTGCGAGTATCGAAAAACTGTCCCGACGAGTTCCGGAAAAGGGTCGAATCTCTGTGAGTATCGAAAAATGGTATAATCCTGGCGGGTACCGGGAAAAGGTAGAATCCCTAAAAGTATCGAAAAAGTGTCCCGACGAGTACGTGAAAAGGTAGAATCCTTGCGAGTATCGAAAAACTGTCCCGGCGTGTACCGGAAAAGGGTCGAATCTGTTTGAATACTGAAAAATGGTACAATTCGGGCGAGTACCGGGAAAAGGTAGAATCCCTGCGACTATCGAAAAACTGTCCCGACGAGTTCTGGAATAAGGTTGAATCTGTGTGATTACCGAAAAATGGTAGAATCCGGGAGAGTACCGGGAATAGGTAGAATCCCCGCGAGTATCGAAAAAATGTCCCGGCGAGTTCCGGAAAAAGGTCGAATCTGTGTGAGTACCGAAAAATTATACAATACGGGCGAGTACCAGGAAAAGGTAGAATCCCTGCAAGTATCGAAAAACTATCCCGGCGAGTACCGAAAAAGGGTCGAATCTGTGTGAGTATCGAAAAAAGGTAGAATCCGGGCGAGTACCGGGAAACGGTAGAATCCCTGCCAATATCGAAAAACTGTCCCGGCGAGTACCGGAAAATGGTCGAATCTGTTTGAGTACCGAAAAAAGGTAGAATCCGGCCGAGTACCGGGAAAAGGTAGAATCCCTACCAGTATCGAAAAGCTGTCCCGGCGAGTATCGGAAAATGGTCGAATCTGTTTGAATACCGAAAAATGGTAGAATCGGGGCGAGTACCGGGAAAAGGTGGAATCCCTGCGAGTGTCGAAAAACTGTCCCGGCGAATACCGGAAAAGGGTCGAATCTGTTTGAGTACCGAAAAAAGGTAGAATCCGGGCGAGTACCGGGAAAAGGTAGAATCCCTACCAGTATCGAAAAACTGTCCCGGCGAGTATCGGAAAATGGTCGAATCTGTTTGAGTACCGAAAAATGGTAGAATCGGGGCGAGTACCGGGAATAGGTAGAATCCCCGCGAGTATCGAAAAAATGTCCCGGCGAGTTCCGGAAAAAGGTCGAATCTGTGTGAGTACCGAAAAATTATAGAATACGAGCGAGTACCAGGAAAAGGTAGAATCCCTGCAAGTATCGAAAAACTGTCCCGATGATTACCGGAAAAGGTGGAATCTGTGTGAGTACCGAAAAAAGGTAGAATCCGGGCGAGTACCGGGAAAAGATAGAATCCCTACCAGTATCGAAAAACTGTCCCGGCAAGTACCGAAAAATGGTGGAATCTTTTTGAATACCGAAAAATGGTAGACTCGGGGCGAGTACCGGGAAAAGTTAGAATCCCTGCAAGTATCGAAAAACTGTCCCGGCGAGTTCCGAAAAATGGTCGAATCTCTGTGAGTACCGAAAAATGGTATAATCCTGGCGGGTACCGGCAAAAGGTAGAATCCCTGCGAGTATCGAAAAACTATCCCGGCGAGTACCAGAAAAAGGTCGAATCTGTTTGAATACCGAAAAATGGTAGAATCCGGGTGAGTACTGGGAAAAAGTGGAATCCCTACAAGTATCGAAAAACTGTTCCAACGAGTACCGGAAAAGGGTCGAATCTGTTCGATTACCGAAAAATGAAAGAATCCGGGCAAGTTCCGGGAAAAGCTAGAATCGCTACGAGTATCGAAAAACTGTCTCGGCGAGTACCGGAAAAGGGTCGAATATGTTTGAATACCGAAAAATAATAGAATCCGGGCGAGTACCGGAAAAAGGTAGAATCCCTACGAGTATCGAGAAATGGTCCCGGCGAGTTCCGGAAAAGCGTCAAATTTGTGTGAGTACTGAAAAATGATAGAATCCAGGCGAGTAACGGGAATAGGTAGAATCCCTGCGAGTATCGAAAAACTGTCCACGCGAGTACATCAAAAAGGTAGAATCCTTGCTAGTATCGAAAAACTGTACCGGCGAGTACCGGAAAAGGGTCGAATCTGTTTGAATACGAAAAAATGGTAGAATCCGGGCGAGTACCAGGAAAAGGTAGAATCCTTGCGAGTATCGAAAAACTGTCCACGGGAGTACCAGAAATGGTAGAATCCTTACGAGTATCGATAAACTGTCCCGACGAGTACCGGAAAAAGGTCGAATCTGTTTGAGTACCGAAAAATGGAAGAATCCGGCGAGTACCGGGAAAAGGTAAAATCCCTGCGAGTATCAAAAACTGTCCCGGCGAGTTCCGGAAAAGGGTCGAATCTGTGTGAGTACCGAGAAAATGAAGAATCCGTGCGAGTATCGAAAGACTGTCCCAGCAAGTTTCGGAAATGGGTCGAATCTGTGTGAGTACTGAAAAATGGTAGAATTCGGGCGAGTTCCGGGAAAAGGTGGAATCCCTGCGAGTGTCGAAAAACTGTCCCGGCGAATACCGGAAAAGGGTCGAATCTGTTTGAGTACCGAAAAAAGGTAGAATCCGGGCGAGTACCGGGAAAAGGTAGAATCCCTACCAGTATCGAAAAACTGTCCCGGCGAGTATCGGAAAATGGTCGAATCTGTTTGAGTACCGAAAAATGGTAGAATCGGGGCGAGTACCGGGAATAGGTAGAATCCCCGCGAGTATCGAAAAAATGTCCCGGCGAGTTCCGGAAAAAGGTCGAATCTGTGTGAGTACCGAAAAATTATAGAATACGAGCGAGTACCAGGAAAAGGTAGAATCCCTGCAAGTATCGAAAAACTGTCCCGGTGATTACCGGAAAAGGTGGAATCTGTGTGAGTACCGAAAAAAGGTAGAATCCGGGCGAGTACCGGGAAAAGATAGAATCCCTACCAGTATCGAAAAACTGTCCCGGCAAGTACCGGAAAATGGTGGAATCTTTTTGAATACCGAAAAATGGTAGACTCGGGGCGAGTACCGGGAAAAGTTAGAATCCCTGCAAGTATCGAAAAACTGTCCCGGCGAGTTCCGAAAAATGGTCGAATCTCTGTGAGTACCGAAAAATGGTATAATCCTGGCGGGTACCGGCAAAAGGTAGAATCCCTGCGAGTATCGAAAAACTATCCCGGCGAGTACCAGAAAAAGGTCGAATCTGTTTGAATACCGAAAAATGGTAGAATCCGGGTGAGTACTGGGAAAAAGTGGAATCCCTACAAGTATCGAAAAACTGTTCCAACGAGTACCGGAAAAGGGTCGAATCTGTTCGATTACCGAAAAATGAAAGAATCCGGGCAAGTTCCGGGAAAAGCTAGAATCGCTACGAGTATCGAAAAACTGTCTCGGCGAGTACCGGAAAAGGGTCGAATATGTTTGAATACCGAAAAATAATAGAATCCGGGCGAGTACCGGAAAAAGGTAGAATCCCTACGAGTATCGAGAAATGGTCCCGGCGAGTTCCGGAAAAGCGTCAAATCTGTGTGAGTACTGAAAAATGATAGAATCCAGGCGAGTAACGGGAATAGGTAGAATCCCTGCGAGTATCGAAAAACTGTCCACGCGAGTACATCAAAAAGGTAGAATCCTTGCTAGTATCGAAAAACTGTACCGGCGAGTACCGGAAAAGGGTCGAATCTGTTTGAATACGAAAAAATGGTAGAATCCGGGCGAGTACCAGGAAAAGGTAGAATCCTTGCGAGTATCGAAAAACTGTCCACGGGAGTACCAGAAATGGTAGAATCCTTACGAGTATCGATAAACTGTCCCGACGAGTACCGGAAAAAGGTCGAATCTGTTTGAGTACCGAAAAATGGAAGAATCCGGCGAGTACCGGGAAAAGGTAAAATCCCTGCGAGTATCAAAAACTGTCCCGGCGAGTTCCGGAAAAGGGTCGAATTTGTGTGAGTACCGAGAAAATGAAGAATCCGTGCGAGTATCGAAAGACTGTCCCAGCAAGTTTCGGAAATGGGTCGAATCTGTGTGAGTACTGAAAAATGGTAGAATTCGGGCGAGTTCCGGGAAAAGGTAGAATCCCTGCGAGTATCGAAAAACTGTCCCGACGAGTTCGGGAAAAGGGTCGAATCTGTGTGAGTACCGAAAAGTGGTAGAATCCGGGCGAATACCGAGAAAATGTAGAATCCTTGCTATTATCGAAAAGCTGTCCTGACGAGTACCGGAAAAGGGTCGAATCTGTTTGAGTATCGAAAAATGGTAGAATCCAGGCGAGCACAGGAAAAAGGTAGAATTCCTACGAGTATCGAAAAACAGTCCCGACGAGTTCTGGAAAAAGGTCGAATCTGTGTGAGTACCGAAAAATGGTAGAATCCGGGCGAGTACCGGGAAAAGGTAGAATCCCTACGAGTATCGAAAAACATTCCCGGCGAGTACCGGAAAAGGGTCGTATCTGTTTGAATACCGAAAAATGGTAGAATCAGGGCGAGTACGGGGAAAAGGTAGAATCCCTGCGAGTATCGAAAAACTGTCCCAGCGAGTTCCGGAAGAGGGTCGAATCTGTGTGATTACCGAAAAATGGTAGAATCCAGGTGAGTACCGGGAAAAGGTAGAATCCCTACGAGTATCGAAAAACTGTTCCAACGAGTACCGGAAAATGGTCGAATATGTTCGATTACCGAAAAATAAAAGAATTTGGGCGAGTTCTGGGAAAAGGTAGATTCGCTACGAGTATCGAAAAACTGTCTCGGCGAGTACCGGAAAAGGGTTGAATCTGTTTGAATACCGAAAAATAATAGAATCCGGGCGAGTACCGGTAAAAGGTAGAATCCCTACGAGTATCGAGAAACGGTCCCGACGAGTTCCGGAAAAGCGTCGAATCTGTGTGAGTACTGAAAAATGGTAGAATCCAGGCGAGTAACGGGAATAGGTAGAATCCCTACGAGTATCAAAAAACTGTCCACGCGAGTACGTGAAAAGGTAGAATCCTTGCGAGTATCGAAAAACTGTACCGGCGAGTACTGGAAAGGGGTCGAATCTGTTTGAATACCGAAAAATGGTAGAATCCGGGCGACTACCGGGAAAAGGTAGAATCCATGCGAGTATCGAAAAACTGTCCAGGGGAGTACCAGAAATGGTATAGTCCTTGCGAGTATCGATAAACTGTCTCGACGAGTACCGGAAAAAGGTCGAATCTGTTTGAGTACCTAAAAATGGAAGAATCCGGCGAGTACCGGGAAAAGGTAAAATCCCTGCGAGTATCAAAAACTGTCCCGGCGAGTTCCGGAAAAAGGTCGAATCTGTGTGAGTACCGAAAAATAGTAGAATCCGGGCGTGTACCAAGAAAATGAGGAATCCGTGCGAGTATCGAAAGACTGTCCCGGCAAGTTTCGGAAATGGGTCGAATCTCTGTGAGTACTGAAAAATGGTAGAATTCGGGCGAGTACCGGGAAAAGGTAGAATCCCTGCGAGTATCGAAAAACTGTCCCGGCAAGTTTCGGAAAAGGGTCGAATCTGTGTGAGTACTGAAAAATGGTAGAATTCAAGCGAGTACTGGGAAAAGGTAGAATCCATGCGAGTATCGAAAAACTGTCCCGACGAGTTCGGGAAAAGGGTCGAATCTGTGTGAGTACCGAAAAGTGCTAGAATCCTGGCGAATACCGAGAAAAGGTAGAATCCTTGCGAGTATCGAAAAACTGTCTCGACGAGTACCGGAGAAGGGTCGAATCTGTTTGAGTGTCGAAAAATGGTAGAATCCGGGCGAGTAGAGGGAAAAGGTAGAATTCCTACGAGTATCGAAAAACTGTCCCGACGAGTTCCGGAAAAAGGTCGAATCTGTGTGAGTACCGAAAAATGGTAGAATCCGGGCGAGTACCGAGAAAAGGTAGAATCCCAGTGAGAATCGAAAAACTTTCGCGGCGAGTACCGGAAAAGGGTCGAATCTGTTTGAATACCGAAAATGGTAGAATCCGGGCGAGTACCGGAAAAAGGTAGAATCCGTGCGAGTATCGAAAGACTGTCCCGGCGAGTTCCGGAAAATGGTCGAATCTGTTTGAGTACCGAAAAATGGTAGAATCCGGGCGAGTACCAGTAGAAGGTAGAATCCCTGCGAGTATCGAAAAACTGTCCCGGCGAGTACCGGAAAAGGGTCGCATCTGTTTGAATACCGAAAAATGGTAGAATCCGGGCGAGTACGGGGAAAAGGTAGAATCCCTACGAGTATCGAAAAACTGTCCCGGCAAGTTTCGAAAATGGGTCGAATCTCTGTGAGTACTGAAAAATGGTAGAATTCGGGCGAGTACCGGGAAAAGGTAGAATCCCTGCGAGTATCGAAAAACTGTCCCGGCAAGTTTCGGAAAAGGGTCGAATCTGTGTGAGTACTGAAAAATGGTAGAATTCGGGCGAGTACTGGAAAAAGGTAGAATCCATGCGAGTATCGAAAAACTGTCCCGACGAGTTAGGGAAAAGGGTCGAATCTGTGTGAGTACCGAAAAGTGCTAGAATCCTGGCGAATACCGAGAAAAGGTAGAATCCTTGCGAGTATCGAAAAACTGTCTCGACGAGTACGGGAGAAGGGTCGAATCTGTTTGAGTGTCGAAAAATGGTAGAATCCGGGCGAGTAGAGGGAAAAGGTAGAATTCCTACGAGTATCGAAAAACTGTCCCGACGAGTTCCGGAAAAAGGTCGAATCTGTGTGAGTACCGAAAAATGGTAGAATCCGGGCGAGTACCGAGAAAAGGTAGAATCCCTGCGAGTATCGAAAAACTGTCCCGGCGAGTACCGGAAAAGGGTCGAATCTGTGTGATTACCGAAAAATGGTAGAATCCAGGCGAGTACTGGGAAAAGGTAGAATCCCTACAAGTATCGAAAAACTGTTCCAACGAGTATCGGAAAAGGGTCGAATCTGTTCGATTACCGAAAAATGGTAGAATCTGGGCGACTTCCGGGAAAAGGTAGAATCGCTACGAGTATCGAAAAATTGTCTCGGCGAGTACCGAAAAAGGGTCGAATCTGTTTGAATACCGAAAAATAATAGAATCTGGGCGAGTACCGGGAAAAGGTAGAATCCCTACGAGTATCGAGAAGCGGTCCCGGCGAGTTCCGGAAAAGCGTCGTATTTGTGTGAGTACTGAAAAATGGTAGTTTCCAGGCGAGTAATGGGAATAGGTAGAATCCCTGCGAGTATCGAAAAATTGTCCACGCGAGTACGTGAAAAGGTAGAATCCTTGCGAGTATCGAAAAACTGTACCGACGAGTACCGGAAACGGGTCGAATCTGTGTGAGCACTGAAAAATGGTAGAATCCGGGTGAGTAACGAGAAAAGGTAGAATCCCTACAAGTATCGAAAACCTGTCCCAGCGAGTACTGGAAAAGGGTCGAATCTGTTTGAATGCTGAAAAATGGTATAATCTGGGCGAGTACCGGGAAAATATATAATCCCTGCGAGTATCGAAAAACTGTCCTGACGAGTTCGGGAAAATGGTCGAATTTGTGTGAGTACTGAAAAATGGTAGAATCCGGGCAAGTACCGAGAAAAGGTAAAATCCTTGCGAGTATCGAAAAACTGTCCCGACGAGTACCGAAAAATGGTCGAAACTGTTTGAATACCAAAAAATGGTAGAATCCGGGCGAGTACCGGGAAAAGGTAGAATCCCAGTGAGAATCGAAAAACTTTCCCGACGAGTACCGGAAAAGGGTCGAATCTGTTTGAATACCGAAAATGGTAGAATCCGGGCGAGTACCGGAAAAAGGTAGAATCCGTGCGAGTATCGAAAGACTGTCCCGGCGAGTTCCGGAAAATGGTCGAATCTGTTTGAGTACTGAAAAATTGTAGAATCCGGGCGAGTACCAGGAGAAAGTAGAATCCCTGCGAGTATCGAAAAACTATCCCGGCGAGTACCGGAAAAGGGTCGCATCTGTTTGAATACCGAAAAATGGTAGAATCCGGGCGAGTACCAGGAAAAGGTAGAATCCCAGCGAGTATCGAAAAACTGCCCCGACGTGTACTGGAAAAGGTAGAATCCTTGCGAGTATCGAAAAATTGTCCAGGCGAGTACCAGAAAAGGTAGAATCCTTGCGAGTATATAAAACTGTCCCGACGAGTACCGGAAAAGGTCGAATCTGTTTGAGTATCGAAAAATGGTAGAATCCGGGCGAGTACAGGGAAAAGGTAGAATTCCTACGAGTATCGAAAAACTGTCCCGACGAGTTTCGGAAAAAGGTCGAATCTGTGTGAGTACCGAAAAATGGTAGAATCTGGGCGAGTACCGAGAAAAGGTAGAATCCCTGTGAGTATCGAAAAACTGTCCCGGCGAGTACCGGAAAAGGGTCGAATCTGTTTGAATACCGAAAAATGGTAGAATCAGGGCGAGTAACGGGAAAAGGTAGAATCCCTGCGAGTATCGAAAAACTGTCCCGGCGAGTACCGGAAAAGGGTTGAATCTGTTTGAATACCGAAAAATGGTAGAATCAGGGCGAGTACCGGGAAAAGGTAGAATCCCTGCGAGTATCGAAAAACTGTCCCGGCCAGTTCTTGAAAATGGTCGAATCTGTTTGAATACCGAAAAATGGTAGAATTCGGGCGAGTACCGGGAAAAGGTAGAATCCCTACGAGTATCGAAAAACTGTCCCGGCGAGTACCGAAAAAGGGTCGAATCTGTTTGAATACCAAAAAAATGGTAGAATCCGGGCGAGTACTGGGAAAAGGTAGAATTTGTGAGAGTATCGAAAGACTGTCCCGGCGAGTTCCGGAAAAGGGTCGAATCTGTGAGAGTACCGAAAAATGGTAGAATCCGGGCGAGTATCGAAAAACTGTCCCGGCGAGTTCCGGAAAAAGGTCGAATCTATGTGAGTACCGAAAAATGGTAGAATCTGGGCGAGTACAGGGAAAAGGTAGAATCCCTGCGAGTATCCAAAAACTGTTCCGGCGAGTACCAGAAAAGGGTCGAATCTGTTTGAATACCGAAAAATGGTAGATTCCAGGCGAGTACCGGGAAAAGGTAGAATCGCTGCGAGTACCAGAAAATGGTCGAATCTGTTTGAATACCGAAAAATTGTGGAATCCGGGCGAGTACCAGAAAAGGTAGAATCCCTGCGAGTATCGAAAAACTGTCCCGGCGAGTTCCGGAAAAAGTTTGAATCTGTGTGAGTACCGAAAAATGGTAGAATCCGGCCAGTACCGGGAAAAGGTTGAATCCCTGCGAGTATCGAAAAACTGTCCCGGCGAGGACCGAAAAAGGGCCGAATCTGTTTCCATACCGAAAAATGGTGGAATCAGGGCGAGTACAGGGAAAAGGTAGAATCCCTCCGAGTATCGAAAAACTGTCCCGGCGAGTTCCTGAAAAAGGTTGAATCTGTGTGAGTACCGAAAAATGGTAGAATTTAGGCGAGTACCGGGAAAGGGTTGAATCCGTGCGAGCATCGAAAAATTGTCCCGGCGAGTTCCAGAAAAAGGTCGAATCTGTGTGAGTACCGAAAAATAGTAGAATCCGGGTGAGTACCGGGAAAAGGTAGAATCCCTACGAGTATCGAAAAACTGTCCTGATGAGGATTTGAAAAGGGTCGAATCTGTTTCTATACCGAAAAATGGTAGAATCCGAGCGAGTATCGGGAAAAGGTAGAATCCCTCCGAGTAACGAAATACTGTCCCGGCGAGTACCAGGAAAAGGGTCGAATCTGTTTGAATACCGAAAAATGGTAGAATCCGGGCGAGTACCGGGAAAAGGTGGAATCCTTGTGAGTATCGAAAAACTGTCCCGGCGAGTATCGGAAAAGGGTAGAATCTGTTTGAATACCGAAAAATGGTAGAATCCGGGCGAGTACCAGGAAAAGGTAGAATTCGTGCGAGTATCGAAATCCTAGGTTCTATTTTAGAGTATTCTTTCTTTATTTGACTTTGCATCAATTGAACTCAATCCTAGATTGAATCTAAGTTTCATCTTTGATCCTATGGTTTGTCATCAGTAGGACACCATTTCACTTGTTTTGCACCATTTCACCTGTAGCAACTTGGGTTAGAGAGAGGATCTAGAGAGAGAAAGTGTAGATTTGAGGTAAGCAAGTATTTTAATTTAGTAATTTTGGTTTATTTTGGTTCCTAATGGTGTGTTGAAACAAATTTGTGTAAAAGTTGAGTGTAATTAGCTATAAACATGTTTTAGTTAAAAAAAATCATAATTAATGAATAATTAAAGTATTTTAGCTTAAGTATTTTATTAATGGTAAGATCAACATAAATCTTTGTTTAATTTGGTTTGATTGAAAATAGATTATTAAACATGTGATTAATTAGGTTATTTGGACACTTGGGATTTGTTACTGGGTTAGGCTTTAGGAAAAAAATAAAATCAAAACAATTAGTGTTTGGTAATTAATATGAGAATTAAAAATTAATAATAGTAAGTTATTAAAAAATAGTAAGAAAGGAAAATTTCATAAGTTTTAATTGAATAAATTTTCATGGTTAAGAAACCTAAATTATGTTGTTTTATTTTAGTTCCTTGTAATAGGTAAAGATCGCTTACATAGGAGAATCATAGAGGGAAAGTCCATGTAAGGTAAGGAATTTTATACTGTTCCATGGTGTATCTGATTTCTTACCTTGAAACAAATACCGGAGTTTCATGTCATTTCTATGATTTCATAAAATGTTTTAATGTGTTATTACATCTTGGTTTATTGTATTGAAATGTTACAATGAGATTGGAACGTATATTGGTATGAAGATTCATGGTTCCGTGTTGTGGAAATGGTTCATGGTGTGGTTGCATTGTAAGAAGGATATGGAATAATCACATGTTGTCCAGGTATGCTCTCTACCACTACACTTTCCAAAATTTCATGAATATGCATGTCATTGCCCTGTTTGGTGTCATACTTGATTGTCTTGATATTTATTTGATTGTTTGATCATATTTGATGAAGATACATGTTGTGTGATACATCATCTAAACTAAGCATTGATGTTTTATAATAACGCCTAGGAAGCGGTTCAGGTACGCACCCTAACTCTTCTTTATTGTGATCTTATCTTGTTTAGTATGCAATTTTTTTCGCAATCACCCTAGCTTACTTAGGTATCTACAATTAATCAATTAATTACCACATTACCCTTAACTTAGTCAATAGAGACCTTTTTAGGGCTTAGAAGGGTGCTACCTCCTAGAGGTACCTTCCCAATAAGTAACCTGATCCCCGGACCTAGACTCAGGTTTCCCAAAGACATGCTTTTTCCAAAACTATGGAGTCACTTTTTAGGGTTTTTCTTTCTTGTTTTATTTTCCCTTTAAAATAAAAATAAAATAGGTGGCGATTCCAACTTTTCTAAAATTAATTTTTCACAAATAAAAAGCGAGTCTCACCGATCGAGTGGGGACGCACGTGAAAAATGATGCATGTTGCCTTTGAGAAAATCTGGCGGTTCCCTTCATGTTCTCCAAGCGGCAATCTCTAAGATTGAATGACATTTTCTATGGGCCACATGATCCCCTTCGGTGCAACCCGTGCATGGAGTCCTTCTTGGTGGCTGGTTTCTGGGCAAAATCTGGTGAGCTCCTTTAAAAGTTCAGAACGTGTGGATGATCTCGATGAGAAACCCATGTTTGGAGAAGACGAAAGTATTCAGCGTCTTAACCGGAGCGAGGATTTCTTGGACAACAATTTTTTTTAGAAACGATCACTCCGTGAATTGCAGTTCATGAAAACACAATCTGATCTGGTTGTTGTTGTGCCCTTCGAGGTGCAGTTGTGTTTCCCGAAACTTTTCCGGTGTGGCTACCTCCTTTTCCTTCCTTCTCAATGGTGCTCTTCCTGTCCTTGAATCCTCTACCCTATTCTCCTCTCAAAACCAAACCCCTTCATCACCAACATTTGAGGATAGACCAGCTTATCAGGATGGTGCATGTACTTTGATGGTGCAACCAATCAATCAGGGTATGGGATAGGTGTTATGTTGGTATCCCCTCAGGGTGATCATATTCCGAGGTCCGTTCGTTTGGCATTTTCTGATCGATATCCTACCACGAATAACATAGTTGAGTATGAGGCTTGTATCCTTGGTTTAGAGACTGCATTGGAGCTTGACATTAGACAGATGGAGGTATTTGGTGACTCCAATCTGGTACTCAGACAGATTCAGGGAGATTGGAAGACTAGGGATGTGAAGCTTAGGCCATATCACGCCTATTTGGAGTTGCTAGTTGCGAGATTTGATGACTTGAGATATGTTCATCTACCTAGAGCACAGAACCGGTTTGCCGACGCCTTAGCTACCCTAGCTTCTTCTATGGACATTCCGATTGATGTAGTTATACATCCGTTGCTGATTGAGTTGAGGTCTGCACCCGCCTGCTGTTGTTTGATTGGAGAAACAGAGGCCCAGGATGATCTACCTTGGTATCATATTTATCAGTTTCTTATATCTGGCATATACCCTAAGGTAGCCACTGCCAAGGATAGGAAAGCTCTGAGAAATTTGGCCACTAGATTTGTGATTTGTGGAGATACCTTATACAGGCGATCAGCTGATGGTATGCTTCTATTATGTTTAGATCGAGCCTCTACAGATCGAGTGATGAGAGAGGTTCATGCAGGAGTTTGTGGTCCGCATATGGGAGGACACATGCTGGCCTGTAAGATTATGAGGACGGGTTATTTCTGGTTGACTATGGAGACAGATTGTTGTCAGTTTGTTCAAAAATGCCTAGAGTGTCAGATTCATGGTGATCTCATTCATGCACCGCCATCAGAGTTACACGCTTTGACCTCGACATGGCCATTTTCAGTATGGGGTATTGACATTATTGGGAAGGTTTCACCAAAATCTTCCAGTGGTCATGAGTTCATCCTAGTTGCTATAGATTATTTCACCAAGTGGGTGGAAGCCGCATCATATGCGAGGTTGACATCTGCTAGGGTTGCTAGTTTCATCAGGTCACACATCATTTGCCATTATGGGGTTCCTCATGAGTTGATTTCAGATAGAGGGGTGCACTTCCGAGCTGAGGTAGATGCTTTGTTGCAGAAGTATGGCATCCGACATCATAGATCTTTAGCATATAGGCCATAGACCAACGGGGCAGTAGAGGCTGCAAATAAGAATATTAAGAGGATTTTGAGGAAGATGGTTGAAACTTCTTGAGATTGGTCAGAGAAACTTCCTTTTGCATTGTGGGCATACCGTACCTCTTTTCGCACCTCTACAGGAGCTACACCTTACTCTTTAGTATATGGTATGGAGGTTGTTTTGCCGGTTGAGACAGTGATGGGTTCTCTGAGAGTAGCCCTTAAGCAGCAGATTTCTGAGACAGAGTGGGCTCAGGCTCGGTTTGACCAGCTTAACCTTTTAGATGAGAAGAGATTGAGAGCAGCAGATCATGTTCAAGCCTATCAGAGAAAGATGGCTCGTGCCTTCAAGAAACGAGTTAAGCCTAGACCATTGCAAAAAGGGGACTTAGTTTTGAGGATTCTTAGAGGTTTGATTGGAGACCCCAGAGGAAAGTTTAGACCTAGTTGGAGTGGGCCTTATGTTATTCGAGAGTTTACTCCAGAAGGGGCTGCATGGTTGACTGACTTAGATGGAAACCAATTTTCAGAGCCTACCAATGTGGATCAGCTAAAGAAGTATTATGTTTGAGACCGTGGTCGTAGGATGGGTGGCCATCATTTCAGTTAGCCTCATACTTTATCACCTCTATATATTAGACCGTTGCTAGCCCATTGAGCTTTGCGTGGTATGTTATAGTCTTATTTCTTTCTTATAGCTTTGATTACCATTTCTATACCCGGGTTGGGGCTCTTTGATGTATATGCATGCTTTGCTAGGAAAGTCTCATGAGCTTTAGACTTATAGGTCTATCTTCTCATTTTGTTACCATCCTCTTATCACCCTATTTGTTCTATTTTATTATCACCACATATTCATTCACTTTCTTGTCTCTATCATTATTTGCTTCATCTTATCTATTCTCTTCCTTGGGTTGATGATTCTTCACGTCTTAGTGCAAAGAGGGTAGTCATATCACTCTATTCATTCCATCATTTGACATTGATTAGGAGATTTTGGTTTGAGAGGTTATCTCATGGGATAGGGTTCATGTATTCATCGGTGATTTGAGAGAGTTTGTTTATTCCTTATATTTTTCCCATTGGAGTTTGATTTATTGATGATCAAAGCATACGCAAAAAAAATAATAATAATAATAAAAAAGAAAAAAAAGAAAAAAAAAAAGAAAAAGCGCAATGATATGCTCATGTATGGTATCTCGTTCCATTTGACATTTATGCCACCTTTTGAGGTTCATTTATTGGGTATATTTGTCATTGTGGGTTTTTTATGAGTTTTTCACTCCTTGAGCCACTCCTGTTATGCATTTGGACTGTCGAGGGTTCATATGAGAGTTTTATGAGATCCTATACTCCTTGGATCATGTTTGATATATACTAGGTATGAGAGATGAGTAATATTTTTACTAGGGTCTCTGGATCATTGTCTTACCCACCATTCCATCATTAGTGATATGACTTTCCTTTATTGTATTAACATGGGTTGATCATCACTCATTTCACTTTCTCATTGCTTTCTTTTGTATCCCATTACCTCTTTCCAGATCTTTGTTCCACCTTTTATTCATTCCCTACACATTGATACCCATTACTTATTCGATGCCTTCTTCACACCATTCACATATTTCATTGATGGTCAAACCATTCATCCTTTCTCTCATTTCGCTATCAACATTCCCTTTGGTTACTTCTAAGTCCATGACTCATGAGATTTTTCTGTGCATTACATCTTGTACATGAGGGTACGGGTTTGATCATTGGGTATTTGAGCCTAGTTTCCCTTCATTTCTTTCACCCTACTACCTTGCCCTACGTTACGTCCCGTGTCTGAAGACCACCCTAAGGCCACGAGATCAAACGTTATCTTTGACAGTCTTCACTTGGGCAGGTTTTTGTAGATTGGCTGAAGTATAGTCGTTACTATGTTCTCTTTTATGGAAGATACTTTTGGAAGCATTTGGTCTCTCTCTTGCTTGGCATATTGATGTTTGATGGATTTTTTTGGGTTTGGAGACAGTTCATTGAGGATATCAGATTCATCATTTTGTCGTGCACCGGACATCTACATTGAGGCATATTTCCCCATCTCGAGATTGCCACATCCCTCATCATTTTGGCTATTCATTTAAGATCAGATTTAGAGCGTCTTCCTTGAGGTATCAACTGATACTTCATTCTGATTTCTTAGCGGATTATTGTTGAGTTGGAGACAGTTGATTGATGATGTTGGATTCATCCTTTTGATTGTGCATCAGATATCCACACTGGGGCATATTTCCCCTTTTCTCTGAGGTTCCTAGTTGTTGTTGGATGGCATGACTATCCCTATTTATAGTTATAGAGATGTTTGATTGATTTTCACAGATTCTTTATTGTACATCAGATATCCATACTGGGGCATATTCCCCTCTCCATGATGAGATTATGTTTCGGCAGCGGTATATAGATGGATGATCATTGTTGGTTGTTTATCTCATGACTTTGACATCAAATATCATACTGGGGCATATTCCCCTCTCCTTTGCGAGATTTGTTTGGGCAGCGATATGAGGATGGATGATTAGTGTCGGTTGTTTACCTCATGATTTTGATATCGGATCTTATACTGGGGCATATTTCCCCATTTTCTTTGATTATCCTTGAGATCGAGACAGTGGCCAACTTGGTTTTAGATTGAGCTTAGTTTGGAGCTTTTGGAGATTGATTATATCAGGACCTCCATACATGGATTTGTCGAGATAGAGATGGATCACATCGGCTTTCACCAGAGGAACATGGGTGGGTCCTTTAGCCAAATGTTCATGAGATAGATTTGTTTATCATCATTGTCACCTTGTAGATTGGATTACCCAGATGAGCAATATTTTGTACACTTTGAGATTTACCTTTTCAGATTCTTTGACAAAGCAGCTCTTCAAACACAGAGATTTCTTTCAGTCTAGACTTTTCAGAGGTTTGTCATGATATATTGGTTCTTGACCCATTGATTCTAGCAGATGATTGGTTTACTGGTTGTTTCAGCAGTGTGAGCACCTTGGATACTGAGGCATATTTTCCTTCTTGAGTTCAGTAGCCCGACTCTTGTTGTTTTGAGTATGCAGCTTTAAGCCCATTTATTTCATATCCACTTTCGAGTTGGTCTTCTCTATTATTTCCTTCTAGGCCCTGAGCCTCGTAGCCTTGAGTTATTCTTCTTCTCTTGGGCCTTGAGCCTAGTAGCCCCGAGCTTTCATTTCTTTTTAAACCCCGAGTCTTATGGCTTTTAGCTATCCATTCATTCTAGGCCCTAAGCTATCCTTCCCTTCTAGACCTTGAGTCTTATAGCCTTGAGCTATCTTTCTTCCCTTAGGCCCTGAGCCTAGTAGCCCTGAGCTATCATTTCCTATAGACCCGGAGTCTTTCCAACTTTTAGCTGAGCCTTCATCATTTGGTTGCCCATGAGTGGTTTGACCTGGAGTTTGTGTATCACATTCTCCTTCTAGGACATCAGTCATAGAGCCCAGAGCTCATAGCCCTGAGCTATTCATCGTAACCCTGAGTTACTCATTGCATCATGACCCAGAGCCATTCATACCATCCGTAGCCTTGAACTATTCATCGTACCCCGAATTACTCATTGCATCATGACCCAGAGTCATTCATAGCACCCCGAGCCCTGAGCTCACGACCCGGAGTCGTTTGCATCATTCACATCCCTAAGATGCTTCGTTTTCATCATTCTAGCCACTTGTGAGTGGCCTCTACCAGGCACCTTGAGTCGGAAAGTATCCTGATCGGCTATCCATTTAGAGCTCAGAGCTCTCGACCCAGAGTCGTTTTCCATTTATGACCCCGAGTCACCTCTTTTCATTTAGAGCCCAGAGCTCTCGACCCAGAGTCATTTTCCATTTATGACCCAGAGTCATTTCTTCTCCATTTAGAGCCTAGCTCGACCCAGAGTCATTTTCCGTTTATGACCTTGAGTCATTTCTTTTCTTTCTAGAGCCCAGAGCTCTCGACCTAGAGTCGTCATCCATTTATGACCCAGAGTCATTTCTTTTCACTTAGAGCCCTAAGCTCATGGCCCAGAGTCGTTCATCCTTTTTAAATCCAGAGTCGTTCATCTTGTCCTTGACCCATATTCATCCATCTCATTCATGACTTTGAGTCATCCTTTTCACTTCTTTCCATCTCATTGAGACCCCATCTTTTGACCTTACCTCTTCATGTGCTAGGACAAAATCTCTGGTTCTTCTTTAATTCTTCGGTATAGTTCACTTCTTTTCGCTCATTACTCGTGTTTCTACTCACATTCTCTACACTCGTGATCTATACCAAAGAGGGGCATATTTGTAGACCCTCAATTTTGTCCCTTTAGCACATGCCTTTAAATTTGTTTTCAGTGCTTTATAGTAGTTCCTTGGTGGCCCATAGCTATTCACATTACTTACCTTTCTTGAGCCACCTCGGAGACTCTGGTTGAGGGATTGCCTAGCCCCTTATTGTGACCCTTGGCAGTTTTGATTTAGACTTAAGCTTTTCTTTATTTTTCTAGGATAGTTTTTATGCATGTTTAGGCCATTTAGACAATGTCCCGATCACTTTAGGACACTTAGTTCGTTAGGCACTGTCACACCCCAATTTTTATTTTTTTTTCTTATGATTATTATTTATTCTTCAACTAAAGAATTGATACTCAAATATAGTATAAGTGCTCTCAAAAATTTAAATGTTGAGTTCCTACTTGAATTTGTTCAAAAAGAGGATATGGAAAACCTGTTATAAAGAGTACATCCTGTATTAAACATTGTGACTATTAAGTTAACAAAATATGTTTTGTTTCACAAAAGAAACTTGTACAACATTAATTTACATATACCCAACCCCATTGTTTACTATGGGTGGCCCATACTACAAGTGTATCTAACAAATATATACATTACATCATTCCAACAAAAGGTGTAGTCTTGATACAAAAGGCATGGCCTCAAAAGATTTTCAATATGAGCAAACAACATCCAATCATAGTAAAGCATTGCTCAAGCATTCTTTCCTGCATAGGTCTTCTGACCTGCATCTATAGGTGGAAGGAATAGGGTGAGTTCACAACTCAGTAGGAAAGTTTATAACCATCCTAAGTATACCCTTAAAAACCTTGAATTAAACGTTTAATAACATGCATGATAAACATTTCATAACCATTAACAAATGTGTACTCATGTCAAACATGTATGCATGTGTTTGTTGGTTTCATCATTGCTTTTCCCCATCCATCCTTTCACAACTGATAATTTGCTAACTCTCAACAATCTACATAGCAGATATCAATGCTCCACAAGAGACTCGATCAATATAATAATGACTATTCTGGGACATCACCCAAGGGCAAGTCATACCCCGTGTCTTTTGGGACTCATACCTAAGGGTAGGACCAACCCCGTGTCTTTAGGGACTAAAACCCAGGGGCAGGACCAACCCCATACACCCACATCGGAGTGTCTTCCTCGAGGGCTTTAGGGACTTTCACCCAAGGACCCACGGTCCCACATAAGCAATATATCAAATGATAAGGCCTGTAGCATCACATAAGCACTTCGCCACCAATAAATTCTCTGAATATGATCTGTGATAATTCCATATCCTTCTTGCAATGCAATCACACCATAAACCATTTCGACGTCACAAAACCACGAATCTTCATACCAATATACGTTCCAACATCATGGTAACATTTCAATGCAATAAACCGAGATGCAATGACACTTTAAAAGATTTTATGAAATCATAGAAACAACATAAAATTCCAACAAATAATTCAAGGAAAGAAATCAGATACACCATAGAATAGCATAAAATTCCCTACCTTACACCGACTTCCTTTTTGTGTTTCTTCTAAGTAGGCGATCTTTGCCTATTACGAGGAACTGAAATGAAACAACATAATTTAGGTTTCCTAACCATGAAAATTTATATAGTTTATTGTTGCAAATTTTTAATTCTCACATTCTCTAATCTATATCCTACATGTTTTAAGATCAAATTTGAATTGAATTAAACAATATTTACAATGCATATTAATTTCCCTAATTAATTACCAAACACTAATTCTTTTGATTGTTTTAAAGCCTAACCTATTAACAAATCCCAAGTGTCCAAATAACCCAATTCATCACATGTTTACTCATCTATTTTTCAATCAAACCAAATTAAACAAAGATTTATGTTGATCTTACCATTAATAAAATACTTAACTTAAAATACTTTAATCTTTAATTAATTGTGATTTTTAACTAAAACAAGTTTATAGCTAATTATACTCAACTTTTACACAATTTTTACCGTTAATTCCATTCAACATACCATTAGGAACCAAAATAAACGAAAATTACAAAATTAAACAACTTGCTTACCTCAAATCTACACTTTCTCTCTCTAGATTCTCTCTCTAACCCAAGTTGCTGCAGGTGAAATGGTGCAAAACGAGCTGCAGCCCCCTTATAAAGGGGTCTCCAAGCACCCAAGCATGAGGTGGCAGCCCACATGGCTGCCACCAATCCACCCAAGTAGGAGGTGGATTCCTCTAACTCAAATTTCCAAAATTTGCACTTTAGTCCTTCAAGTTATAAAAAATAAAACCCATAATTGCCCATTAGTCCTTTAGGTTTTCATAACCTTAATTAGTCCCTAAGAACCTAATAAGCATGCTTAGATCATTAACTAATCCCACTTAACCATAATCAAAGTTTAATTCATAATTAAATATGATTAGCACTAAACTAGTTTTAACATCTAATTAAGCAAGCTTAAAGTTAAGTACTAAAATAATCATTATTGCCTATTTAATTTATTAGTACTAGGTGTTACAGGCACCCACTTAGGTCCGTTTAAATACTTCATCGGGCTTAACTTTTATATATATATATAAATAACTTTTATTATTATCATTATTATTGCATGCATTCGATAATTATATATATTTTGTTTATTCATTTTCATTTTTACTCTTTATTTCTTTATTATTATTATTGTAGATATTATTATCATTACTATTTTTATTTTTATTTTTATTTTATTCATTTACTTACTTAATAGAAAATTGTTTGAATTGTTTAGATTTAAAATATGCATACGACCCCCCTTTGTTGAAAGACAAAATTATATAATCTAGTCTCTCCTAGTTCTCTTCCTTTTATTTTAAAATTGTGTTTTATTCTATTATTTCCATGGGTTTATTTTCTTTTCTTTTAATTTTTTAATCTTATTTTGGTTTTGTTTTGCATGAGGAGACGAATTGCATGTTTGGGAGTGGGAGGTTCCTGTGAAGGCATGAGGATGAAGTTGGTGAGAGTTGTCACATAGAGGTGGCATTAAAGGTCAGACATTTTTAGAGGCTCTCTGGAAGTCTCTAGAGAGGATGATCCCTTGTGAAGAACACGTGAACATGGAAGCATGCACACCACGCTTGAGAATAAATGACAGCTGGAGTTCCAGTGACTTCTAATGTCGGTATAAAAAGAAGCCACAACACCGACAACAAGACTAGGGGGCGTCTTCTTGAATTCTTCATTGAAAAAGTGAGAAAGGGTCATCAAACACCCATTTTCGGAGCTCCATAACCTTCATACTCAAGGATGGAATCACCATCTTCCCTTGGACACCCATTTTCTTAGAGAATAGGATCACACCTTCATCACGATTCTTTTTCTGGTTTTCTTTTCGCCGACCACTCCTCACGCGCTGCCTCCACCAAATAACCCTCAAACCTCTCTCTGGACAGCCGCCACCACTGCTCTTCCAAAAACCGAGAGCGGGATCGCGATTCAGAGCAAAGGAACCGTGATCGCGAGTGAGAGGAAAAACTTGAATCCATCAAAGAACAGAATCGCGAATGCCCTCACCAGCGCCATCTCTCTGACGACCACTCCTCATGCACTATCGACCACCGACTATGCGATCTCCTCTACCTGCACCGCTACACTACCGTGAGAACCATCATCTCCACATTGCAACACTGCTGCACTCCTCCCTCACCGCCGTCTAGATCCGACGTCTCTCCGAGAGATTTCATAGCATTCTCAACGTAGCTGCAGCAGTGGTCAACGCCTCAGACTTCGCCTCCTTGACTGGAACACTGGCGATCGACCACCACGATCTAATGGGACGGAGTCTCCGGTGTCGGTGCAATCACTGGCAACGAACTGCGAAGAGCAAGCAACTCTCAGGCAGGGAATCACGTGATCACTCGTGTGCAGACTCCACCGACTACTCAGAGGGCGTAGATTCGACGACTTCCTCTTCGTCGACAGCATCAACGGTTCTCAAGGATTGTAATATATTGAGAGATGGTGGGAACAAAGGCATTCAAATCGGACGATGGAGGAGTGCTATGCGGGTTGGGGTCTCAAATGCAGATTCATCTAAGCCCATCAGATCAAAATTTCCAAGTTGGACATGGGCAATCATGTAAATTCCACCGTATATCATAAGCCATGATGCATGCACTTTCTCAGATGCACGTGCATTAAAAAAAAAAAGAAAGAGAATATTCAAAAAAAAAAAAGGAAGGTGCTACCATACAAACAGGGGTAGAGAGATCCACATAAGGGGAAGAGAGAGAGATTCTTTTGTCTGGAGCAGAGAGATCCACACGGAGAAGAGACTTTTGCTGAGGGGAGCCACCTTAACGCATCAAAGGCAGATTTTTATTTTTTATTTTTTGATAATACAGGCGAGTTTTTTTTTTTTTTTGAAATAGTTTTGATTATTTTTGTTTGTAATTCATAAGTCCATGCTAATTTTGTTTTAATCCATATGATAGTCAAAACATGTTTGTGAGTTTAATTTAGTTAGTTTTGTCTTAATTTACTCCTTAGTTTTGTTTTGTTATTGATTTTGATTTCTTAGTTTAATTAATTAATCTTTTTAGGTACAATTTAGGTTTCGATTTGGTTTATTAATTTATCCTATTCATAATTTTAATTCAATTGTTTGATTAAACCTTTAGAAAGATTGCATATTGTTTTTCCAATTTCGATTATTTTAGTTTTTGAGTCACTAAATTATTAATATGTTTTATTTTTAAAAAAATGCATTTTTTATTCTAATTTGATAACTCAAATAATTTTATTAGACGAAGTGGATTTTTTTAATTCCAATCTAATTTAGTATTAATTTATTTGTTAGTTTAGCTTAAATGAGTTTGTATGTTTTAGTTTGGATTCATTATATTAAGGAAAATATTTTTTTTAAAAAAAAGAATGATTTGATCCCTATTTAATTTTGATTGATTGCTTCAAATTGAAAACGTTTGAATTTTATTCATTCAATTATTTGTTGATAAAATTGATTTCATGTTAGAAAGTTCATTTTTTTAGTTTACTCTGATTTAGTTTGATTCATCTATTTAGTTCAAATACATTTATAGTTTTAATTCATTGATAAAACTGATTCTATGTTTGAAAGTTGGTGTTTTTAGGTTGCTTTAATTTAATTTGATTCATTATATTTGGTTTAGATATTTGTTATAGTTTAGTTCATTAATGAAATTGATCCCATGTTTGAAAGTTCAGTTTTTAGTTTGCTTTGATTTAATAATTTATACTCATTATTTTAGGTGTTTTTTTATAGTTTTAGTTTATTAATAAAATTGATCCCATGTTTGGAAGTTCATATTTTTAGTATTCTTTGATTTAATTTGGTTCATTTTAATTAGTTTATGTGTTTTTATAATTTTATTTATTTATTGATAAAATTGATTCTTTATTTAAAAGTTCATGTTTTTAAGGTACTTTGATTTAATTATCATTTATTTAGTTTAGACACTTTTATAATTTTTGGTTCATAAAAAAAAATTAATTCTATGCTTGAAAGTACATATTCTCAGTTTGCTTTGATTTAGTTTGGCTTATTTTAATTAGTTTAAGCACTTTTTATAATTTTAGTTCATTAATAAAATTAATTCTATGTTTGAAAGTTCATGTTTTTAGTTTAATTTAGTCAAACTCGTTGTAATTAGTTTAGGTACTTCTATAATTTTAGTTCCTTACCTGAATTGATCCTTTTTTTTTAGTTTTGTTTCAAAATCGTTAATGTTAGATCCTGATCACCCTCATCTTAACTTATATGCTTTTAAAATCCTAGCGGTTAGTTCATGAATTGATACTTCATTAGTTTGTCTAATTTAGAATGCCTTGCCCGTTGCTTTAGTGATCCTTCATTTAATTTGATTTCCTTTCTGAGGCATTTTGGAAACTCATGAAGATTAGCCTCCATTCTCACCTTCAATTTTCTTGGTTGTCAAAAATTCTACTTTGTGATTTTGTTCTCTTTTGTTTTGCTTGGTATTTTGATTCATACACTTTATTGCTTTCAAATTAATTTCTTTTATTTTTAAAATATAACACTATTCTCAAAATCTCATTTTCCTTAAAAATCCATTTCAAAAATTCATTTAGAGTTCTTAGAATCAAAATCTCATTTTTTAAAATAATGTGCAACCATGTTTTGATCAGTTCACATCTTTCAAATAAAATTGCAGTTTTGAATAAAACACGAATCAAAGCTTGTGGTCCCAAATAAATGGGATAATTCTAAGCTAAATTCGTGTATATCAATTGGGGAATTGGTGAAACCCCTACATAAGAAAATCTTTTCAAAATTTATTTTTGTTGCCACATTTGACACTTGTTGAAATCACGTCTATCTATTTTTTAGGAATTATATATAAGATGTATGTGATAATTGATGGTTCTGTATACTTTGATCATTTTTTCTATGCTAATTAGATAAAGAGCATGCTAGGATTTCTATATTTTATTATTTATTATCTAACCCCTTACAACTTGAGGAAGTACGTTACAAATTATCTATGCTATCCGGGTATGTCCTCTGTCACCTACTTTCTAAATTTTGTGAATATGCATGCCATTGACCTGTTTGGTGCCATACTTGATTGTCTTGATATTTATTTGATTGTTTGATCCTATTTGATGAAGATACATGTTGTGTGATACACCATCTAAATTAAGCATTGATATTTTATAATAGCGCCTAGGAAGCGGTTCAGGTACGCACCCTAACTCATCTTTATTGTAATCTTATCTTGTTTAGCATGCAATTTTTTTTCGAAATCACCCTAGCTTACTTAGGTATTTATAATTAATTAATTAATTACCACATTACCCTTAACTTAGTCAGTAGAGACCTTTTTAGGGCTTAGAGGGGTGCTACCTCCTAGAGGTACCTTCCCAATAAGTAACCTGATCCCCGGACCTAGACTCAGGTTTCCCAAAGACATGCTTTTTTCCAAAACTATGGAGTCACTTTTTAGGGTTTTTCTTTCTTGTTTTATTTTCCCTTTAAAATAAAAATAAAATAGGTGGCAACTCCAACTTTTTTTAAAAATTCTTAATATTTTTTTTTTTTGCAAATAAAAAGCGAGTCTTGCTGATCGAGTGGGGACACACGTGAAAAATGCGAGGAGTTGCCAATTTGTGGACCCGCATTTTTCACGCGCTCCCCCACTCGATTGGTGAGACTCGCTTTTTATTTATTTGTGAAAAATTAATTTTTGGAAAAAAAAGTTGGAGTCGCCACTTTTTTTATTTTTATTTTAAAGGGAAAATAAAAAAAGAAAGAAAAACCCTAAAAAATGACTCCATAATTTTTGGAAAAAGGCATGTCTTTGAAAAACCCGAGTCTAGATCCGAGGATCAGGTTACCTATTGGGAAGGTACCTTTAAAAGGTAGCACCCCTCTAAGCCCTATAAAGGTCTCTACTAACTAAGTTAAGGGGAATGTGGCAATTAATCGGTTAATTATGGATACCTAAGTAGGCTAGGTGGTTCCAAAAAAATAGCATGCCAAACAAGATCAAATTACAATAAAGGAAGGTTAGGATACGTACCCGGACCACTTCTCAAGCACTTCAAGAATGCATATTGCTGAATCTGTTGTAGGAAGACCGCTCTTGGATGCGTGTCGTTCTTTGCGTGTTTCAAAAAATCATCTCTTAATGCGTGGCTTATGTGGTGACCATATTCCTCTTTCCATAAGATACAATTCCATAAGTACCCGAACCAAGTTCTTTTATGTATTCCAGGTCAGAATTTTATTTTATTTTTTTATAATCTGCAGCACTCTAGTGGCTAGAAGAGAATAAAATATGGCTTGGTTGTGTAGTTGACAATGACGGGAATTGGAGGATTCATCGTTTTCAAAGATGCATGGATGGATGGGCTGCTGTCCATATGGTTCTGTCAGTGAGTTTAAACAGCCGCCTCTTTGCTGTCAAATCTCCTTGCACTGATACCTTCAAAACAGCCCCTCTCACACTCTCTAAACTCTCTCTTTTATATCCCTTGAAATAGCCTCTCGCATGCTCTCAAAACTCTCTCTTCGGATCATCTCAAACAGCAGCTCCTCATGCTCTGAAAATGCGGACTAATCTTTGTGCGAACAGCAACCTATGATCCCTTCAAAATGCCTACTAATCTCCTCCCAAACGGCATCCTCAAAGGCTCTAAAAAATCCCTCATCCGATCACTTCAAACAGCAGCCTCTCATGCTTCAAAACGCAGGCTGATCCTCTCCAAACAACAGCCTCTCACGCTCCAAAACGCAGGCTGATCCCTTCCAAACCGTAGCCTCCCTCAAAAGCCCCTTCTCCGTCTGGATCTCTCTACTCCCAGAAAATAATATATTATCTCCGTGTCCTCCTCAATATTATCCTCAAATAATATATGTCCATGTGTTGTTGGACATTATGTTTGACCGCCACCAGAAACTAACAACAATAGCCATATCAGTATTATCCACTTGATGGAACCGGCTTTCAAGAATGAACAGTGCGTCTTCTGCATGAAGAATGCCCTTCAGAGAGTGCTTCATTGAGTGTTCGGCTCTTGGCTGAATTGAAAAATCAGGTTTCCTCTAAGGCCACAGAATTATGGTTTGAGGCCTCTCCATATATAGGCTTTGGATATAACAAGAGACTTGTAGAGGGGGCAATAAAACAACTTGCTTGCAGCCATCAATTATGCATAGAAGATTATGGCATGCATCGTAGTGAACACTTGATCTAACTCTTCTTCTTGCTCAGGAATGATCATAGTATTCAAAGCAAGTTTCCTCGTAACCAGAGCAAACACAATGTACTTGGCATCTTTGAAGCCATTATAGACTAGAAGAGCTTCAGGATTTCCTTTGCACAAATAGCTCATGGCCAGAAGGAGCTCCGATTTAGAACCGGCTTCGAGGCCGAAATGGAAAGCTGACCCGAACTTCATGACATCCTCCACATTGAACCTGTCCTGATTGAATTTCACACGGAAAACACCTTGGTAGTGAGATCCATAGCCACGAGATTGGATTGTGAAGTCAAACGCCGACTGTGGAGACTTTAGATGATTCTAAAGCACATCAGGCAACTGAACGATGAGAGAAAGTGTACGGACGAACAGAAATGTTGTCGGAGGTATTAACAGAGAAGTACGATGCCCCCCTAAACATCGATCCTATACAAATCCGTCGAGAGGAATGGGGATCAATGAGAATGTTCGTCAATGGGAAGAGCTGCAGCATCGTTTATCGCCAGAGGAGCGTGAAGGAACGGAGAAGAAGAAGCCTTGAATAAGCTGAACTTGAGTTCAGCGCTAAGTAGATCGTCCCGCTCCAACGTGACAGTTAGAGAGGATTAACAGTTATGGAGCCGTATTGGGGCGCTCTGATATTTATCTTCGCTTTCCTCCCATAAATGTATCATCTTCTCATAGCAGCCCTCCATGCTTGACCGATCGGCCGTGCTTTAGTAACGGATTCTTGAAATCTCAAGATCCTTTTTTCATGTGACGTCACCATGTGGAAGTGTCTTGATCCCCTACGGGTGGTGATTGCTTTCCAAAGAGCCAATGCCTAGAGATAATTCATCCCACGATTCTCTTGTACTTCCCAAAAATAGTGTTCCTCATGCAAAACAAAATAAAAAAAAAATAGGAATTAAGAGCCAAGAGAATAAACTAATGAAAATTATGAGATTGGTAATAAAATATGATTCAAAAGAAAAGCAAGAGAACAATGAGAGACTAGATTATATATCCATCATTCAATAAGGGGGCTATATGGCATTTTGGAGTCTAAACAATTCAAGCAATTTCCTATTAGATAAGTGAATAAAAAAAAAAAATTGTAATAGTAATAATAATGACAATGATAATAATAAAAAAATAAAGAGTAAAAAATGAAAATGAATAAACAAAATAAATATAATTATCGAATACATGCAATAATAATAATAATAATAATAATAATAATAATAAAAGTTATCTATATATATATATAAAAGTTAAGCCCGATGAAGTGTTTAAACGGGCCTACATGGGTGCCTAATGAACTAAGTGTCCTAAAGTGATCGGGACATTGTCTAAGTGGCCTAAACATGCCTAAGAACTATCCTAAAAAGGAATAGAAAGCTTAAATCTAAATCAAAACTACCAAGGGTCACAATAAAGGGCTAGGCAATCCCTCAACCAGAGTCTCCGAGGTGGCTCAAGAAAGGTAAGTAATGTGAGTAGCTATGGGCCACCAAGGAACTACTATAAAGCACTGAAAACAAATTTAAAGACATGTGCTAAAGGGACAAAATTGAGGGTCTACATTGCCCCAATCTTAAAGTCCAAGATTCCAGCAATCGACTAGAAATCGAACTTACGAGTGGCCTGTGAGCAAAATCATTCCTTGCAAAATTTGTATGAAACAAATCCACCATTGCCAAGCTCATTCTCTTTTAACACATCTTCATGGTGAAGACTTTCAAACTTTGTCTAAGGTCAATAAATATTCTCTTCTCATCCTTTCCACTTGAAGCATTGAAGTATTCTTATAGTTTCTGTCCAACCCTAATTTCGTTTTTGCTAGCCCTAACTATTGTTTTACAACTAATTAATTTATTTATTTATTTTTGTTCAGCCCTAACTATTTTACCTTATACATACGATTTGGCTTGAATATTTCTGCCAAAGATGACATGTCAGGTTAATGCTCTAAATTTTCTCTTATTTTTCTCTATATCATATAAAACATCTTAAGATTTGAAAGAATTTTATAGTTTTCTCAATATTACTTTAAATCCTTGAATTTCCTCTTCAAGGTCTCCTAATTCATTTTTAAGATTTCAATAGCAGGAATTTAATGCATATTTTAACTTTTGAAGTAAGAAAAACTAACTTTGAGCGGCTGGATTGTTTAATATTTAGAATTGAGGTCAGACATGAAACTGACGTTTGAAATTTTCATTTGGTGCCCCATATGCTATAAAGGCAGTGGTTTACAAGGTTGGTTTGTGGTTCAATGGAAACTTCGTTGGCTTGACTTTAATATATCCTGGATAGACATTTTTCTATAAGTGTGGTTATATTATATTTAGATAAGGATTGATTTGGTGTGAATGGGTTCACTTCAAAATTTGTATATTTTTGGCTAAACCAAACCAACCAAGCATACTTCAAAAATCTAGTTTAAAAGCCATAAAGGAAAACATGCTTATCCCAATTAGCTTCATCATCTTTCTATGTTTGTTTCCATCCTTTAAAAACTATTTAAATAAATGTGATTTTATCTTTTTAATGTTGATGCGCCTTGTATAAATAGGTCTCAGCCTGTCAACACTTCTCAATGGGAAAATGATAGGGTTATATCTATTCGATTTAATCCTAAAGAACCAGATGTCTTGGCAGCTTCCAAATCAATTACTAGTTTCTTTATTTTATTATTTCTTTATTTACTTATTTTGTGATTGTTTTGGGATAAGAAATGAGAAAGTTAATTGATAAAATAGAAAAGCAACTATAAGAAAATATAGGAAGCCTTCAAAATAAAGCAACCAAGAATAAATTCAATAAAAACATAATACAAAGCAAACAAAGGAGCCATCCAAAACCACTTAAGGGGGAAGATGATTTCTCTAAAATTCCCAATATTTGACCTCTTTTTACCAAGAATTCAACATCCTAATTAGGTTACCTGGGAATTCAACTATAACTTACCCCTAGAATCTCTCTCAAGTAATGACATACCATTAAGAACCTTTATTTATTGAGGTGGCCCAAGAATTGACCACTAAAGAATCTACTCTCAATAAGCATGTGTCTGAACCCCATGGTTCAAGCCTCTTTGAAACTATGCATGCAAGAAATTATGATTCAATAGACTAAGCATTTCTCTTTGGCTTACATATTTCACAATAATCACCAGCCCTTCACTACTACTGTAAGGTAAATATTACCAGAAAACCTTTTGCATTAGGCTTGTAGTTGTACTAATTACTAACTGAATCTTAATTTTGTTGCTAATAGACTACAGACATTGACCATATAATTTAGGATTACTGATTGAACTAGCTAAGTATTCTCCCCATCTTGATTATCATAATTCCAATATAAAGGAAATAATTCATAGCTCAAATTTCCCCTTTGAATCAATATGCTCTACTTCATTTTCACACTATAGACAAAGTTCTTTGATCAAATAAAAAACTTACCCTCTATTTTTTTTTTTTTTTGACCAAAAAAAAAAAAACTAACATTGGAATCCTCTACAATAATAAAATAAATAAATAAATAAACTTAACAACAATAGCTGGGGGGCATGGGATTCCCAAAATAAGACTAGTTTGAAACCCCTCTCACATCAATTTCTGCCTTTAGGCTTGCTCTGACTATGGTAGCCTGGATGTATGGACTTCCCAAAATAGGACTCTGGAGCACTTGAGAACCTCTCACATAAATTTTTGCATCCAACCTTACCTTGGAATTGAGTGAAAGAACAAAACCTCAAACAGTATCTGACTGGAGCAAATATTTTCACAATGCCAATAAGAAGAATGCTCATTCTTGGTAATTCAAATTCATAGGAGTTTGAAACTTTGAATATATATATATAGATGGGAATCCATATGTATAGATAGATATTAGAAACACACAAATATGGACTTGGAAATGTTGAAGAATCACTCTTTCTAATTAAGAAATTTACAACCACTCTATCATTTTACATGAATAGCCTCTAGACAAAATTTTGTTATTAAAAAAACATGCATTAGTTAGAGGATTTATACCATTTCTTTGGCTTTTAACAACTTCTTAGTGGTGGGTGATTCAACCATAGTTATGTCTCAAGTTTCTTAGAAAATTTTGGCCCTTGGAACGGGGGCAATTGGTCGTCCTTGTGTTCTGCTGGTTCAGTTGTATTTTGTTGATTCAAATATATTTTTTGTTTTCTTTCTTTAAGATATGGTCATCCCTTACGTCCTTTTTGATCATTAATTAATGGTTTTTGTTGTTCATGATCAGAAAGAGAGAAGGAAAAACAAATTAACATGGTTTCACACAAATATTGTTATGTTTCTCTTATGGAGCATTTTATATGCTAATTTTCTTAGTAGAAACCAAAATATTATTTGGTAGTTTTATCAATTTTAACGTATTTTCCTTTTCTAATACAAATTCTAACATATATTTTCTTGTTGCAGACAAGAACTAATTCCATTTCTTGGAATCCAATGGAACCCATGAACTTCACAATTGTAAGCATAATAATTCAACTTATACATTTCTCTATTTTTCTTTTTCCCCACTTCTTGTGGTAGTTTATCATTTGTATTCAATTTGATGATGTACTCTTCTCTATAGATTGGTTGTTGCAATTAAGATTCATAATTTTCTCTCTTTCACTTTGCATTGCCAAGAACCAAATGAAAGAGGAATGATTAGTTTTAATATAATATTGTATTGATTCGTTCAAAGAAATTAAGAATCTAGTAAAACTTTGTTTCAGGAAATTTTTGAAAGTTCTGTTTTGGATTTAACTCTTCTAAATTCTAAGAGTTGTTGATTCCTGATGTCATTCTTTAAAAAAAATTTCAACCAGTCCCAAGTGAGTTGGCAGATCAAGAGCATAGATATTATGATGCTTTTGTCAATGACTCATTGTTCTATTTTTTTTTCTCTCCTTTGGACAAATCACATGATTTTATTATGATAGCACATAAACTGTTTTAATTAAATCAAATAATATTAGGATGGTACATAGCTTAGTACTATTGGATTTCAACTTCTAATGTAATCAATGCCAACTGCATTTCTTTAACAACTAATGTGCGCATTTACTTTATTTTTGTTCCTTTCCTTCAAGGAGACCTATCTTTTCTTGAAGTCTAGACTAGACATTAATTTGACTCTAGATAGAGTTGAATGATAGAAAAAGGATTTGTACAAAAGACTTCAATTTGTTAGAGTTTAAGGCTTGTTTTGCCTAGTTTATTTATCTATTTATTTGACTAGGATTATCAAGTTTATTTTTTATCTATAATATTTGTATGCATTGAGCCAAAGTAAGATTCATGGATATTGTTTCGCTGGTCCAATGATGAGTACATATCCTTGCCATCTTTTATACGAGACTTGTTTTAAGTTCATTGTTGGATCACCTTGGGTTGAACATTGGAATACATTACCTAATAGTTTCGGGAGCAACCGAAGAATTTACCTTTTAGGCTCCATATATGATAATTCAATAACATCATAAATAAAAATGTAGCTGGGCACATACGGTTTTGTTGGGCACTTTTTATAGTTGTTTGTGTTTGCCTATCAAAAAAATATATCATATTTGTGGCTTCCTAAATCAAACTATTGTTTTCCCTTTCTATCAAGAACAAACATTAATAGGAATCATTCTTTTGGCTTAGGAATTTAATACAATCAGTGATTTATTTTAAAAGTTTTTTTCCCATATTTTGCAGAATTTTAATTTTAGTTGAATGCTAATAGAAATATTGGACACTGTAATATCATCTTATCTCCTTTTCTCTATTGCTCTTTTTCATTTATTAATTATAATTTATATTTTTCCTTTTCTTCCATGCATTTATTTGTCTATACATATATCATTCTTTCCTTCCCAGCTTTGGAGAGAGAAATAGTGAAAGCCAATAAGGGACAAAGCATTTTGTTCCAACAATAGAGTATGTGATGATTGGTGAGTTCAATTAAACCTTAATTACCGTTTTTATTATTTTTTTTAGTGTCCATAAGATGAGAAGAAAATTTGGAGATTCAATATCTTTTGAATGAACGACAATAAAAAGTGTTTATGGTAACAGAGATGATTCTAAGAGACTATAGACTAGTGTTTATGCCACTAAATTCACTAGGTATTGATTGAAGAATCAACGAACACCAAAGTAAAATAGTTTGTAGACAACTTGATTTAAATAGGTCTTGTGAGTAATCACAAAAATAATTTTAAAATTTTAATTTGTCTGGTTTTACTTGTAAATATACATGTCAAGAAGAGATTAATAACACATTGTGAATATAATAAATTTGTAGCAATTGAAATTCTTAAATTATACTCTTTTCTAGTATCTTGATCTAGAACAGAATACGTTGCACTCGTCATTCTTTGAATAATTGAAAATTAATGGAATCAATAAGGAAAATCATTGGAAGCTACTTTCCTAGGTTTCTCCAAGTATATGTGATTAACTAGGTAGCAAGAACTTGATCAAAATATCATATTGTTCAGTAAACTTGAATACATGCCAAACACTACAATGATGAGAATGAATCAAATTATATATTAATTGACTTATCTTGGAGAAATTGCATGTTGAACAACCACACAAAATATCCACTTTCCCTTACCTTTAACCCAATAAGGAGAATATTAGTATGTTTTGTTTTATTGTTTTGCTTGAACAAAAGGTAATTGACATGCTGGATTATTTTCTATTCCTAAATCCTCTTAATTTGTTTCAATTATACTTATTGGTTAGTACATGTACAATTTAAAAGTTTTGTATTCTTTTTTCTTTATTTACAGCTTGCAAAGGAAATTGGTTTACCAAAAGAATAGAAATCATTATAATGAAGCGATGTCGAAAATCATGAAGATGATATCATTTTAAATCATTAGGAGGTTGAACTAGGCTTTTGTAAATGATGCTTTCTTTTTATAGTCATTGCACTAGTATTTGTTCTTATGTTGGATTTAAAAATTCTCATTGAAATATTTTGATTTAATGAACAAATTTATATGTAATTTGTTTACAAGTAGTTACAATAATTATTCAAACTAAACTATTGTATATTAATATTTGGAGATATTTTAATTTGTATATTTCAATACAATTTTGTGATTTTTAATTGTTTTTGCTTTTATGTAATTATATAGGAAATACATTATTTTAAAAACATATTAGCAATATTATTATTAAAATAAAATGTTCAAAGATGATGCTTCTATCAAGTGTCATTGAAAAAAATAATCCAAAGATGGCGCTCTTATAAGTGTCAACATTAACAATTTTATAAAAATTATTTCAATAAAAATGCTCAAAGATGACGCTTTTATAAGTGTCATTGTTAACATTGTTTAAATGTGACACTTCTTTAAGTGTCATTGAAAGTATTGATCAAAGATGACGCTTCCTATAGGTGTCATTATTGACTAATACATATAATGACAGGCTAAAAGATGACACTTTAGAGAAGTGTCATCTTACACTTTTCTTGACACTTAAAAAGCAATATTGATTCCCTTTTTTCTTGTAGTGTAGATTTGTAGTTTTTAACTAATTACTACAAATAATTTTTTTTTGAATCAAAATTTTTTAAGTAATAGTTATTTTCATTGTAGGCCATCCTATTCTTGTGGATTGGTAAAGATAACAATTTTAAAAAATAATTAATAATTGTGAATAGTTGAATTTATTATTTTAGATAAAAAATAGTTGTGTGACTTATTTCATTTTCAAAATTCTTACACTTCTATAAGTTATTGTTTTAAAACTTGCAAGAAGCTAAATAACTGAAGGAAAAAAAATAAATGATAGTGAAGTTTAATTCACAACTTTTCATGAATGAGCATCGATATCAATCCTTCCATCTTAATTAAAGTTATCTATGATATTATTAATTTCTTCTTAACTTTCCAAATCAATTCATACTTTCTCAAAGTACACTCCATATACACATGATCTAAATCTTTTCCTCTACCTTCACATTTAATTCATCAATTTTGAATTCATTATATGTACGCATTAAATCATTAAATTCTGATTCTGAGTTTATACTTAGAATAAAATATATATTTTTAAAGGTCAATGAAAATATATGTTCTAGAATTAATTAGTTAATGAAAAATAAAAAGGAAAAATAATGCTCAATTGAAATATTTTAAAAAGGAAATATAAGTGATTTTCTTTTGTCATTTTAATTAATAGAAACAAAAAGATACTCACATGATGTCACGAGTAAAAGCTATTCAATTTTTTTTAGTTAATATCTTTCATTCTTATTTGTTTTATAAAAGATAAGACAATTAATTGCATTAGATTTGTTGAAAAACAAAATAAAATGAGATTTAGATATTTGCTTATATTTGACTTTGTAAAATTTGTTCAGAAAACTCTTTTATTTTTCTATTTTTAAAATGTATGCATAAGATGTTTTATAATTATTTGATAAATCTTTCTAAAAAAGTCATAAAAGAACTAAATTATAAGGATAAAAATGAGTCTAATTCTATCACTCAAACACTAAACTTAATTTCATTAAAATGAAATTATCCTGTTTTTTTTTTTTTGTCTAAATGATTTTTTTTAAAAATTCTATTACCATGGATTAAAAGGAATAAAATAAAAGTATATCCAAAAAATGATAGGGACTTTTTGTCCACTATTAAATAACATATCATTTAAATAATTATAGGTATTAGTAATTACATGATTAGACCTAAAAATCTTAAAATCAAATAAAAGATAACCCACCACTAAAAACTATATACATTTTAGAAAATTTTTTTTCTATTGGACTTTTAGAAAATTTCAATATGTTACTAATAAACTTTGTAGATTTTTTTTTTAAATAACTAAATATAAATCATATGATAACGATAATTTTTATTTAAAGTTATCTACATAATAGGAAGATATAAATCTATTGTCATAATTGAAACTTT
The DNA here is from genome assembly GCF_030704535.1 of Vitis vinifera. NCBI lineage: Eukaryota > Viridiplantae > Streptophyta > Magnoliopsida > Vitales > Vitaceae > Vitis > Vitis vinifera. The sequence goes on from NC_081817.1 coordinate 12,045,438, forward strand.
GGCAAAAATCTCAAAACCTATCACTTGATAAAATATCAAATATTTAAATAAATATTTAATTCTATTAACAATTAGTAATAATTAACAATTAATTCTATTAACATAGTTTAAATAATTATGTAGTTATTCGTAAATTAGTAATTCCAAACGTTTAAAAAATCTCAAAATGATAACCTACCACTAAAAAAAGTATTTAATAAAAATCTATTTTATTAGAATTTATTTTCTATGTATATATTAGGATTTAAAAAAATTTAACTATATAAACATTTAAAAAAAATTTAAATAAAAATGAACAAATATTTTATAAAATTTATTTGGTATTCATAATTTTATAAATTTTTTTATTAAATTTATTATTTTCACACACAAATTTAGTTTGAGGGATAAACTTGCAATGTTTGGTTTATTAACTTTTCAAAATTCTTAAATAAATAAAAACAAATAATTATTTATAAATTTGATATCAAAAACACTATCACAACTACTTTGACAATTTTTACCATATTTTTTTCAACTAGACTATTGTTAATTTAAAGGGAAAATATGGCATATAATGAAACTTATAAGAAATTTAGAATAACATATAAAAATTTTAGAATTAAATAAAGGGAGAATTGTGTTTTGGGCCCAGTTGTGCCCAAAAATTAACATTTGATTCATATAACTTCCATAATTGATGGAAATGATATAAGATGTTAAAAGACCAATATATCCTTCAAATTTCTATATATTACCTTTTAAGGATATAAAATAGTGATGGATTAAAATACCCAATGACCTTTCACATAAACTTTTTTTTGTGTTTATTGCACCACTATTCATGCAACCATAATAATTCTATTTTAACAATTTGGATTTTTCATTGTTTTAAAATTTTTTTTTATATAAATAATTGAAAATCTGCATTATTTTCTATTTTAAATTATAAATAAAGAAAAATTGTGTTCAAAAACTATTTTAAAAAATACTTTCCAAAAAAATGGTAATATGATTTATTTTTATTTTTTTTGAAAAAACATGTAATTAAAAAATGAAAATTATTTTTAAAAATAAAAACTGAAAACCTTGTTTAGTACTATTTTTTATACGAAAATAATAAAAAGAATTAAATTCCTTTCATTGATTATCCATTTTTATTTTTTTCCATTAGTTATTTTAATAATAATAAAAATATATAGTATGTTTACAATTAAACAAAGAAATTGATCAATTATGTGTTTTTTGTGGGACTATCTTTTACATGAAAAATAATTAAACAACTAAATTATATATATTTATTACTCTTTTTAATTTTATTTTCTTTATTTATTTTTTGTCTAATAGAAAATTTTAATATATCCATAATTAACAAAGTAATAAATCAATTGTGCACATTTTAATCTATTAAAATAAATTACTTTCTAATTTAAATAAATAAAATGAAATAAGTAAATAAATTTGGGGTTATTTCTATTTTTTAACATATCTTATATCAATATTTTTTATGGTTAAATAAATTATTTATTTATTTATTTTAATTGAAAAAATAAAATGAAATAAATAAATAAATTTGGTATTTTCTAACTGATCTTATATTCATATTTCTTATGGTTAAATAATTTTTTTATTTTTTCCTTATTTTCAAAAATAAAAGGAAATAAATAAATAAATTTGGCTTAAATAATAGTTTTTAAGTAATTTCTTTGTCTTATTGTTAATTACATTTTGAATTGAAAATAAAATAAAATAACGTTTTATTTGTTTTAATTATTTTAAATGTCAAACTATTGAGAACATAGTTTACACACTCATGTGGATATAATTTATACATATATATGAAATTTATACCATTATATAAGGTTATTACACTAATTGTATAAGGGGTGTACAAAACTGTAGATTTTCAACATTTTTTTTTCTTGTCATCTAAGGATTATACGTTTTCCTACCACAAATTCTTTTATTTCATGTATTTTATTTATCTCGCATATAACAATTCAAATACTTACCTTAATAATGATGTTTAGAGAAAAAATTTGTTTTTACGTTTTATAACATTTTTTAAATCAAACCATTGGAAATATGGTTCACACATCATATGTGGCACATAATGTATGCATATGGATGAAATTTGCACCATTGTACAAGGGTGTTATACTAACTGTACAAGGTAGATGTTCAATTGGACAGGGCAAATGTTATAATTGTACAAGACAAATGTTCTAATTATACAAGGAGTATACAAGGCTATCCTTTGTGAAAGATTTTAATCAATTTTGGACAACTTTTTTTTTTGTCTTGTCATCTAAGGATTGCATACTCTTAAGGTACACATTCCTCTATTACACACTCATCTTTTGCACTTTATTTAACTCACACATGATAAGTTGAATACTTATCCCACTAATGATGTTTGAGAGAAAATTTTGTTTTTCCATCTTCCACTATTTTTTGAAACAAATAAATGAAAACATGGTTAACCTACCTATAGTTACACATTGAGTAGGGGGTATATGGAATTTGAGTCATTGTATAAGGTATTTACACTAAGTGTACATGACAAATATACTAACTGTACAAGACTATTATTTGTGAAGGATTTTAAGTTATTCTGAAAAACTTATTTGTTTATTTCCCCTAACCGAGGATAAATGACATTCCTTACACACATTGGCTAAGCATACATTCATTTCATGCGCTTTATCTAACTTGTATATGGTCATTTGAATAGGCACCTAACTTATGATGATTGTAAAACAAAATTATACAATAATTTTTCTTCTTTTTTAAAACCAAACCAATGAAAACATGGTTAACCGGCCTATTGTCAGATATTCATGAGATGATATATGAAATTTGAGTTATTATACAAGGGTATTACATTAACTGTACAAGACAAATTTACTAATTGTACAAGAGTGTATAAGACTACTTTTTGTTAAGGATTTCAAGTTATTTTGAAAAACTTTCCCATTTTTTTCCACTCAAAGATTTTTTTCCCCACTCAAAATCTCTCACTCAAGAATTTTTTCGAATTTTATTTTCAAATTTCATCATCAAAATTTTGTAATTGCGTATTTTGTTTTTGTAGTTTTAGCAATGTTCTTTCTTTCCACCATTTTTTTTTGTGAAATTTTATCCAAATGAATCTATATTTAAAATTATAATCATATTTATCAAATTTTTTTACTAAGATTATCTTTAATTCTTTTAATATATTTATACTCATTTATTTAAAAAAGGAAAAACTATTTTTTTTTTTTTTTTTTGTAAACATGTTCTATTACCTTTCAAGTAAAAAAATTGATAAATTTAAAAGTCAATAAAAAAAATTAAATACCACTTTCAATAATCTTTAGATAAAATTTTATATAATATATTTTATTTGAAATTTAATTTCTAAAGTTTAACTAAAAAATCGTATTGACAATTTTCTTGTTGTGAGTCTATCTAGATAAGAAAAATTATTAATATAATATTAGAATTCACATCTTAGTTATTTTTTTCAATAAATTTATCTTTTTAAAAATTTTAAAATAAAAACATTAAAAATTAAAAAGCTAAAAGGATATATATATATATATATATATATATATAATAAAGTGATAGTCAATTTTTATTTTTTTTTTAAATATGGTTAATGTAGAAAATATAAATGAAAGGGTAATAAAAATTTAAAATAAAAAATTAAAATTAAACTAAAAGATAAAAAACATTTGGATAAAAAATCCCAAAATTTTTATCATTGCTTATAATAAGAGCAAAAAGATTCAATATCTTTAAAAATGAAAAACAAAAAAACATTATTGCTTTTTATTTGACATAAAATAGAAATATAGATTTGAAGAAAAAAAAAAAAGTTAGAAATGAGTAATACTTAATAGGGAATAGAAAAGGGAAGAAAAAAAACACAAAAAAATTGAAATTCACACTCACTTGGGCCTATGTAAGGGTTAAGGGTATTTTAGGGATTAATGAAAGACTATATCCTTCATATTAATTTTCGTACTTTGTTTGGGTCTTGGGCTTAAATATGCATGATATATGGACCAAATGTTAATTTTTGGGCCCAAAACACAATTCTCCCTTAAATAAAAGCAAAAAAACATATTAATAAAAAAATAGAAAAGAAAGCATACTAATACGATAATCTACTGTAATTTAACATACTAATACGATAATCATGTACTACAATTTAATGCACTAATATAATAACCATCTCATGATAGAGACCCTATTAATATAAAACAAAACAAAATATATCTTATTGAGAGACTTGAGAAAAAAAGGGGAAAACATACCAAGAAAATGTTGGCATTGTTAAAAAATGGTATTTACAAATGAAAAATATAAGTGTAACTTCTCTTGCATGAAGAAGAAAAAGACACAACAATCACAAGTATAGTTGAGACTAAAGAAGAGAATATAAATGATTGTTATTGTTAGATGAGAGAAACTAAAAAGTCATTATAGATATGTATTAATGGATATGAATGGAAAAGTCATTATAAATGAATCAATGTCAATATGCATAAATGGGGATGAATGAGGTTTTTTAGATTTTTTTGAGGTTTTTTTAATTGAAGAGGAAATATAAAATAAATTGATAATGATTCAGGTTTTTATTTTTTTGAATAAGAAATACAAAATAATTTGATATTATTATTATTATTATTATTATTATTATTATTATTATTCTCTTTTAACTCATCAAGCAAGTGCGACTCCGAGAGAACAAATTTTCAACCAAAGAATATATTTCTATTTGTGAGATTCTAGTTGTAACAACTCTAATGTTACTTATCTACTGAGATGGGGTGGGAATGAGGAGGTTCTAGGTCTGATTCCAACAAAAAGAAAAGGAAGGGAAAAAAAAAAAACTATAAAAGAAATCAGTGTTTTCAAGTTGCTTACCATTGGAGGCTTAAATCGGCATCATAGCACGAGGTCAAAAATAGTACATCCAAAACTAGGCATGCTTACACTGTATACAATACCTTAGCATATCAAGGTAGCTGCAACAGAAAACAGAGAAATTTTGCCTATGGACAAATCATCTTAGCTCAAATGTAACTCTTGATCACTTAAAACAACTAATAAAGCTTGAAAACAAATTATACACAGATAATCTCTTCAAATTTTGTCTTCCCAATAACAACAATTCCCTTTGAATTTCTCCTTAGCTTTTTCTAGGTGATATGATTGGAACTTCGGAATTGGATTGATTAACAGATGGGTCAGTAGAATGTGTAGAAATACCCACATTTTGTTTAAAGGGTTATGCTTGTATTCAGGTATGTCTTCCTCCCTCCAAAATGCTCCCAACCATCAACCATCAGAATTGGAACTTCAGCTCTGCTATCAGATAGTCCTGTTGTGCCCATGAGGAATTGATTTCTTCAGTGAGCTTTGCATTCCTCTCTTTGCATTTGTTTATCTTTTCCATCTCCCTTAATCCATCTTTTTATATGAATTGCATCAACATGGAGAACCACATCACAGACTCCAAAGCAAACACTCCTCATATTGATAACTTGAGTACACAAATCCTGATCTTTTGGATATAAGTCCATCTCAGGTATCATTGCTTCGACTTTAGAAAAGTAGGACACGTCATCATCACTTCTGGAAATAGGAATGACAACCGGGGGGTTTGGGACGGGGCACCCCTATCCCATTCTCGTCCCAAAATATAAAATTATTTTCCATCCCCATCCCAAACCCGAGTCGAGATGGGGTAAGAGTTCCCATTCCCGTTTTCAAACCAAAACTATAATCCCATCCCCGTTCTTGTCTCGCCCCATTTGGCATATGCAAATCTCAAATCCGTAATGAAATCTAGTTCCCAAAGAGAAATTATTACTTAAGATGCAACAAATTTCAATCAATTTGAAAGGAAAAAAAAAAACCCATTTTTTTTTTTATCACAATGAACCCACAAGATTCAACTCAATATTTGAAACATTTAGATCAAATAACAACAACCCATGTTAATACAAACACCAAAAACCAATTTTTGATGACACCCATAAATGTCTCTACAGAAAAAACTCAAATTACAAATCATATAATGATTCATTTGGTAGCAGAGAAAAAAAACCCATAAAAGAAACAAAACCAAGAAAAACACATTTGAAATTATAATAATGGGTGTCACAAGATTCCAAATCAATGAGAACGACTAGGGAAAAAACTCACATACAAGTGGAGTGAAGAGTGGAGGCCATGAAAACTCTATGAGATTTGGCACAATGAGATTGAGGAGAGTTGTGTAATGGGGAGATGAAGATGGTGAGGAGCTTGAGAGCCATTATCGTGGGTGTGACTTTGGCTGAGCTCTGCCTTTGTGAGAAAAATCGACTCCACAAAGGCCCAGAGTGAGAAAGAGAAACAAAGAAGAATGCCTCTACGTTTGAGAAGAGGAGAGAACCTTGAAAATGAAGAGAAATATTTATAGGGGGGTTTTATTGGTAAATTGTAAGTGGGGCAGGGCGGGGTGGGTTATTACAAAACCTAACCCCAGCCTAAACTCGATTTGGGTTTTAAAAAATAAACCTAAACTTGCCCTTTCCCTGATTAGTATACTCCCACACTCGTCCTAATAGGGGTGGGATGGGTAACCCGAAAAACCCATGAAGTTGCCATCCCTATCCGGAAACCTCTTGATGAGACATTAAGGAGTTTTCTGTTGGTTCCAAAAAATTCATTTTGGTGGAACTTGATTTTGCATGTAAAAATAAATGCTCCCTATATATACCTGGAACTTTTTTTTTTCCCCCTTGATTTAACATTTAGAACCCTTTCCTCAAACGCTTTATCTATGACAATTTGGAGTTGCATGTGCTGATTATTTTGAATGAAATCCTCTTCTGCCACTTTCTCTCCAATTTTCATAAACTTGGGGTTCACATCATTAACATTGGAAATCACAGACTTTGGGTAAATCTTAGGTAGCAACATAAAGGCGAAGAACCTTGTGGCATTATGCTCTTGCAACCTAAATATCACAAGGAAAACTTGGAGAGCCTTGTTCTTCTCTGTCTTGATATATTCTAAGTAATTTGTGTGAACAACACCACCACACGATTAAATTTATCATTCCAACGCTTTCCATAATTGTACCAATTTAGGTGTTCTGGTTCTTCCAGGATTGCAATATCATTTCCATCCATTACATATACAAAATTTGGCTGCAAGCTGAATCTTTTTCCTAAACTAACTTTTAGAGAGGCTTCAGCCTAGAAATGGTCCCAGCTTGTGGGATCATCCCACCTAAGCTCAAACTCCATCCAAATTCATTTTCTGGGGAATCAGACATAGAAACAACCCATTATAGATATTTGGGACCTGAATTTTTAAACCTCGATCCAACCTCTAATTCTAAATGGTGTCATCAAGATCTGACTCAAGCATGACAGTAAATGATCCAGCAGAGACCCTTTCCTCCATGTTTGCGCCAATGATGAGATCAGATGCTGCTACAGATGTCTTAGGAGCTTTACGAAGATTCAAAATGCCTACTGGCATTATAGAGGCTCCAAGCCTGAACTGTTGACTTAATGGTCTAGGCACTTGGTGAAGACCCATAAGAGAGGGGTTTTGTTCCTCCTGAAAGTTGACAGAACTTGTCCAAAAGTACTGAAGCCCTTATTCCATCAATGCAAGGCTCTATTCCCAATCCAGAAGCAAACTGAGCTAAATGAGCAAGAAGATTTTATTTTCTCACCATTAAGCCAATGGCACTGCCATTATGTTGATTCAAATTTGGTGACCCAAAAGATAAAAATAGTAAGACCTTTTCCTTGGTAAGAAGAATCTGTAGCAACTCCAATCTTCATGATTGCCCCATTCATGACCAGAGCATCAAGTGTAGCTTCTGGCTCAATTGAGACTGTGACTTGGCATGCAGAAGGTGACCATGCATGTGTGTACACCTGTAGGTGGAAAGATGCTAAGAAAAATGGGCAACATGCCCTTTCTCCTTTAACACAGTTAAAATGATGGTCAACAATATTGAGCAGTACTTTTGCTAAGTCCATTGTTGCTGCAGTATTGGAGTCAAGGAACAGTAGCTTCTACATATGCAAAAATTTCAGGTTTTATAAAATCCCAAGAAGCATCATCCAACTTTGTTACAGTTATAAACTCTTATTCGAAGAGAACTTGAACAATTCCATCAATTCTATAAAGACTTTTTCTAGTGGATAACTCATAGCTAAACAAGCATTCAGAAAGTTTCCAAGAATAGTTACAATGCCATATCCAGATTCACGTCTTAGAAAACAAAAGTCCCAGCAAATTCATGAGGAATCTATAGACATAACTTGTCATGATTTCCTAGGAAATCCCCAACCAGATTCTTATTCAACCCAACGGTGTACTTGAAAAAGCAAGCCACACTTTGTGGGTCAAGTTTACCAGGCAAGAGATGAGTTCCTTGGAGAAGCTCTAGCCCTTTCTTCGAGTCTCAGTTAAAATAATCTCCTCCAATCATCAGTCTTCTTTTAATATACTTCTTCCAGCAAACCAATGGAACTTAAATACTAGGATCACTATAATTATCACACTTCACTATCAAGAAGGGCGTATAATCCTTAAGATTTACTCGAAACTTTTTGAACCAAATGATCCATTGCCCACCTTTGCGGCCATTCCCCTAATTATAGCAATCAAGCCATTCAAAGCAAGAATATGCATAGCAAACAAAGGGTAGTTCATAGGAAATGTATTATTGGACAACAAATTAGCAAAATCTTCAAACACATTGCTGCAAGTTATGTCACCATCTAAGTTGGCATACATCTTTGCAAGCCCCACATAACTGGTCAAATAAGTCATCAATTTGAGGTAATGGATATATTTTTTTCATTGTTATTATGTTCAATTTTCTATAATCCACACATAATAGCAAGGATCCATCCTTCTTCTTCACAAAAAATACTGGAGCACCCCAAGGTGAGGTACTAGGCCGATTAACCCTTTACTTTGCAACTCATTCAATTGAATGTTCAATTGGAGCCAGTCTATATGGAGCTATTGATATTGGATCCATACCTGGATACAATTCCATAGAAAAATCCATCTCTCTGTGAGGAGGTAAAAATGGCAATTCTTTTGGAAAAACATCAGCAAATTCACAAACCATTGGAATGCAATATATAGTTGTCTTCTTTTTCCCTTCTCCCTACACATCAAAAAGAAAATAGTGTCCACCATCCTTTCTTGACCACTTGTCACCTAGGTTTTGAATTAATGGAATAAATGTAAGCCTTCTATCACCATAGAAACTCAAATATGAACCAAAAGAGGTTTGGAATGTTACTTCCTTCAAATAAAAATCTAATACAGCATGATGCCGGTCCAGCTAATCCATCCCCACAATTACTTCAAAGGATAAATATCAAGAATAACCAGAATTATTGTAACTTCAAGACCCCTAATATAAAGTACACAAGCATGACACACTCACTTGGTTTCCACACCCATAGGAGTCTCATTACATAATGAACAATGAGGGGGAACAAATTCTATGTCTACCATGGAGGCAAATAAAACATTTGCCCAAGTGCTAAAACATAAGATCATACCTTCCACTAAGGCATTTGACTTTGCATTTTGTGACCCCAATGCATAAAATCTCCCTTGTTGTCCTTGCTCTGGCTTCTGTCCAGGCTTCCCTTGTCTAAAGTTTCCTTCCCCTTGAGGTTGCGTTCCTTGGATTCGTGAATTCGTCTGTTGAAACTGCCATTGAGATGGCTGGTATGCAGGACGTTGAAATTTTGGGCACTCCCTCCTAAGATGTCCCACCTCACCACATTCATAACATCTCCTTGGTCCCTTGGCCATATCTGTAGTCCCACTATACTGCTATTGTTTCTGGGTTTTTGTTGGGGATGAGTCACTTTCTAGCGCTTGAAATCTTGTTCCCATTTTTCTATAACAAGAGCCCTTGCCACAACCTCATTGTAAGTACGAAGCATGAAGGGGGCCATCTGTGCTCTAATATGTTCAATCTCAACTCCTCTTGGAATTGTTGAGCTCGCATTTGTTCATTTGCAACCACATTCGGAGCATATCTAGATAGTTGTGTAAACTTTGCTGCATATTCAGTCACTGTCATATTCCTTTAAAACAAGCGTATAGGGGCTGCATAAGTCCTCATATAGACGTCATTCTCCATGGAGAAGCACCGACATGCAATAGCCTAAAAAGAAAGACAATCAATCATGAAACTTCTTGAGAGAGTCAATCACGCACTATAAGTGAGGCCTTCTCTTACACGTGAATTCAAGTTTCTTCATAGCCACCCTCACAACCACACCAAGGAAATGGACTATCAATTCAGGAAGTCACAACACACACCACAATTTGGGCTTGCTTCCCACAACAAGCAGCATCATGGGACTCCATTGGAGAGAATTCTCCACACACAGCCACATAAAGGCTATACACAGTTGAAAAGATATACATAGGACACACCATAAGATGGTGGTAGTAGTTGCACGTTGGACTTAAGAAAAGCAGTTGTCAGTTTCAATGCACCATAATGGAGAAGAGATTCACACATGCAACAATAGGAAGGTAGGTTGATTTTTTTTTAGTTTGGTTTTTGATTAATTATATATGTTTGACAAGTTATTCTTTTTTAGTTTGGTTTTGATTAATTATATATATATTGAAAGGTACAATTTTTTGGCTTAGTTTTTAATCTATCATATTATATTGAAATGTTTTAATTTTTTAGTTCATCATATTATATTAAAAAGTTAGAATTGTTTTTGGTTTCTTTTTTTATTTATTGTATCATATGGAAAGGTTATAATTTTTTTTTATTATTATAGTTCACTAGATTAATTGTTTTGTTGGATAAACATTTTATTTTGAAGCTTGTGTCATTTTAGTTTATTTCATTCAAGTTAATTCACGAGTTTTATAGTTTTAATTAATTAGTTTGATTGATTTGATGTCATGATGTTTTATGTTACAAAGTTTGATAATTGTAGTACTTAATCATCTTGTTTTAGGTTTTGTGTTATTAGGTTATTTACCATGCTATTAAAATTTTACCTTGTAAAGTTGGACAATTGTAGTGCTTAATCATCTTGTTTTAGGTTTTGTGTTATTAGGTTTTTTCTCTATGCTATTTAAAGTTCTCATTTTTGGTAATTTGGTAGTTCTTTGGTTTAAATTTTCTTGTGTTATTATACTTAAAGTTCTTGTCTTTAGAAATTTGGTAGTTCTGATTTTTTAGATTTTCTTGTTATTATGCATGCCTTTGATTGCATTATTATATTTAAAATTCTCATATTTAGAAATTTGGTAGTTCTTAGGTTTTAGATTTTCTTACTATTATGCATGTCTTTGATTGCACTATGTTATTAAAATTCTCATCTTTGGAAGATTGTTGATTCTTAGGTCTTAAATTTCCTTGTTATTGTCACACCCCAAATTTTCAATTTTTTTTTATGATTATTATTATTTATTCTTCAACTAAAGAATTGATACTCAAATACAGTATAAGTGCTCTAAAAAATTTAAATGTTGAGTTCCTACTTGAATTTGTTCAAAAAGAGGATATGGAAAACCTGTTATAAAGAGTACATCCTGTATTAAACATTGTGACTATTAAGTTAACAAAATATGTTTTGTTTCACAAAAGAAACTTGTACAACATTAATTAACATATACCAAACCCCATTGTTTACTATGGGTAGCCCATACTACAAGTGTATCTAACAAATATGTACATTACATCATTCCAACAAAAGGTGTAGTCTTGATACAAAAGGCATGGCCTCAAAAGACTTTCAATATGAGCAAACAGCATCCAATCACAGTAAAGCATTGCTCAAGCATTCTTTCCTGCATAGGTCTTCTGACCTGCATCTATAGGTGGAAGGAATAGGGTGAGTTCACAACTCAGTAGGAAAGTTTATAACCATCCTAAGTATACCCTTAAAAACCTTGAATTAAACATTTAATAACATGCATGATAAACATTTCATAACCATTAACAAATGTGTAATCATGTCAAACATGTATGCATGTTTTTGTTGGTTTCATCATTGCTTTTCCCCATCCATCCTTTCTTCAACTGATAATTTGCTGACTCCCAACAATCTACACAGCAGATATCAATGCTCCACAAGATACTCGATCAATATAATAATGACTATTCTGGGACATCACCCAAGGGCAAGTCATACCCCGTGTCTTTTGGGACTCATACCCAAGGGCAGGACCAACCCCGTGTCTTTAGGGACTAAAACCCAGGGGCAGGACCAACCCCATACACCCACATCGGAGTGTCTTCCTCGAGGGCTTTAGGGACTTTCACCCAAGGACCCACGGTCCCACATAAACAATATATCAAATGATAAAGCCTGTAGCATCACATAAGCACTTCGCCACCAATAAATTCTCTGAATATGATTTGTGATAATTCCATATCCTTCTTGCAACGCAATCACACCATAAACCATTTCGACAACACAAAACCACGAATCTTCATACCAATATACGTTCCAGCATCATGGTAACATTTCAATGCAATAAACCGAGATGCAATGACACTTTAAAAGATTTTATGAAATCATAAAATTCCAACAAATAATTCAAGGAAAGAAATCAGATACACCATAGAATAGCATAAAATTCCCTACCTTACACCGACTTCCTTTTTGTGTTTCTTCTAAGTAGGCGATCTTTGCCTATTACGAGGAACTGAAATGAAACAACATAATTTAGGTTTCCTAACCATGAAAATTTATATAGTTTATTGTTGCAAATTTTTAATTCTCACATTCTCTAATCTATATCCTACATGTTTTTAGATCAAATTTTGAATTGAATTAAACAATATTTACAATGCATATTAATTTCCCTAATTAATTACCAAACACTAATTCTTTTGATTTTCTTAAAGCCCAACCTATTAACAAATCCCAAGTGTCCAAATAACCCAATTCATCACATGTTTACTAATCTATTTTTCAATCAAACCAAATTAAACAAAGATTTATGTTGATCTTACCATTAATAAAATACTTAACTTAAAATACTTTAATCTTTAATTAATTGTGAATTTTTTTAACTAAAACAGGTTTATAGCTAATTATACTCAACTTTTTACACAATTTTTACCGTTAATTCTATTCAACATACCATTAGGAACCAAAATAAACGAAAATTACAAAATTAAACAACTTGCTTACCTCAAATCTACACTTTCTCTCTCTAGATTCTCTCTCTAACCCAAGTTGATGCAGGTGAAATGGAGCAAAACGAGCTGCAACCCCCTTATAAAGGGGTCTCCAAGAACCCAAGCATGAGGTGGCAGCCCACATGGCTGCCACCAATCCACCCAAGTAGGAGGTGGCATTCCACTAACCTTAATTTCCAAATTTTGCACTTTAGTCCTTCAAGTTATAAAAAATAAAACCCATAATTGCCCATTAGTCCTTTAGGTTTTCATAACCTTAATTAGTCCCTAAGAACCTAATAAGCATGCTTAGGTCATTAACTAATCCCACTTAACCTTAATCAAAGTTTAATTCATAATTAAACATGATTAGCACTAAACCAGTTTTAACATCTAATTAAGCAAGCTTAAAGTTAAGTACTAAAATAATCATTAGTACTAGGTGTTACAGTTATTATATTTGTAATTTGATGATTATTTTTATTAAAGGTTTCATCCTTAGAAGATTGGTATTTTTTAGGTTCTAGATCTTTTGGTTTTATTTCATGCTATTAAAAGTCTTGATGTTTATTTTTGAAAGCTTAGAAAATTCTTAGGATTTTAGTTTTCTGGTTGTTATGTATTATTCATGGTGTTGGCTTATATTTCATGCTATTAAAAGTCTTGATTTTTATTTTTGAAAGCATATTGGTTTGTTTGGGACTTAGTTAAAATTCACATTTTTGGTTTATTATCTTTGAAAGACTTTTTTTAAAGAAAAGAGTTTTTTTTTAGGATTGATATTTTGAGTTGAATCAAAGTTGTTCCCTTCTTTTCATAAAAAATAAATTTTCTCCATCATGATTGAGGCTCTTGGATGATGAGTAAAAGGTGGCCAAAAAGGAGATCCAAGTTGTTTATTTGTCTTGTTTTCAAAGTCCTTTACATTAGAATTTAAAAATTCCTACTCTATGGCTATTGTTTGGGATTTCTTAATTCGCTTGTTTCCTTTTGCACCTAAAACTACTTTCAAAAGTATTTAAATCATCAAAAGGCTTTGAAAAAAATATTCGTTCTTGGTTTAGGAAAAAAATTGTATTTTCTTTTAAAATTATGCAACTCATTTCATCTAAGTTGCATTCTCCTTTGTTTGTTTTCAATTTTTTTTTTTTATTCACATAGGCTTGGACTTGTGCTCCCAAATTAATGGGAATACACAAGTAAAACAAATGGAGATTGAATGGGGGATTGATGGAATCCTTATATGAAAGAATTTTTCAAAACTCGTTCTTGTTTTCGGTTTCCACTCAGCTACTAACCCTTGGGATTTAAAATTTGTTTTGATAATTTAGAGTATTTAAAAAAAGATTTCCAAAAATTTGACGATGTTCATTACTTCTTGAACTTGATTTTGGAATATTATTCGAGTCAAATAGATTTTCTTGAAGTCAAAATTATGATCATCTCTTTCAGCATGTTTTGTTTAGGCTTACTTCTGTACACTTGAGAGTACTTTGCAAAATTAAATTACTTTTTGATATTTTAAATTTAAATAAATATTTTCCTCAGATTTTTTACTTCTTAAGATTGAATTTTGAGACAAAATATTAAAAAGTATGTTTTCTTAAGAGATGATTTTTCAAATTTGTGCCTACTGCACATGACTGTTTTTGGATAGCTGATAAGTTTGAGTGTTTTAGAATACTTTCTAAGGCTCCCAAGTCTGGCCTTTATTTATTTATTTTAGTTTTGTAAACTAGACAATTTGAAGTACATGTATGATTTTTTTTTTTTTTTATGATTTTAGGAGACCTTTCAATATTTTTACAAATTCAGTTTGGGCTTTTTTATGTTGTTCTAAACGTGTAGGAGATGTTTCCTGAAAACTTTTGTAATTAAATTCTACTTCAAGATTTTTTTTTTTGGGATTTGTTTTATGATGCTTCCTATTCTGATCACATGCTAAAAGTCTTGTACTTTACTTGACTTTGCCTTTTTTTTTTTTTTGGTGTTATTTGACTTATTTTGCTTGACTTTGGTTATTGTATTGTGATATAGGCATAATAGAGAGGTTTGTCTTAATTTCATGATCAAATGATGTTCCTAGATATTAATTTAAAATTTTCCTTTTGATAATAGTGTGCCCCTTTTGCTACATGTTTTAATCATAACCCTTTCTTTATTTTTTTTTTTTGGGAGTTGTATACATGACTTATTTAATAATTTGTGTTTTCTTATACTTTGCTCATTTCTGTTATAATATTTAGATACCATGCATGTTAGGATTTCTTTTCTTTATTGTCTGTTATTATAACTTTGATCTAACCTCTCATGTCTTATGGAAGCACATTGTAAGCTATTTATGCTATTCAGGTACGCTTTTTATCTTTGCATCTTAATTCCATTAGCTATGTAAAGCTTCATATATGATCATTATCATGCTTAATAGATTTTTTTGATTGCTTATGTTAGATTTCTTACTATGGTAAAATACATGTGTGTGTGTGTGTGTGTATGTGTTTTTTTTTAAAACTAACTTTGATGTCTTGTGACAACACTTAAGTTACAACTCAGGTAGTATGCCTATCTTCCTTACTCGTGTGATTGATTGCTTAGATATATTTGTTTGAATATGGATAACATGTAATTTGAATTTAGATAAACACCTTATCCTTTCTTGGTATCATTAGTCAATCGATTAATTGTCTTATTTCCCTCAATCTAGTTATAGAGACCTTTTTAAGGCTTAGAGGGTGCTAAACACCTTATCCAAAACTTAAGGAGTTATTTTTCTTAGGCTTTTAGAATTTTATTTTATTTTCCTTAAAAACAAATAAAAATAAGTGGCAACTCCAATTTTAACAACAATAATTTTTTATCATTTAAAAAGTGACTCCCATCAATGAGTGGGAACGCACGTGAAAAATGCAGATCCACAAATTGATGACTCCATTGAGAATTTTTTAGGATCAAGCTTGAACACTAGTTGAGGAAAATATGTTGTTTAATTGGTTGATTAGAAAGTACCTTCCTTCCTTTAGGCAAGGTGATTCAGTTTGCTTGCTTGATTGATTTGTAAAGTTGGATAATTGTAGTACTTAATTGTTTGTGATTTAGTTAAAATTCACATTTTGGGTTTATTATCTTTGAAAGACTCTTTTAAAGAAAATAGAATTTTTTTAGGATTGATATTTTGAGTTGAGCTTAATCATTTGGTCCTTTGGATTCTCATCATTTGGAAACCATCGTAGGTTTTATCTAAGTTTATTTTTTGGTCCTTTTGTTTCTTATCATTAGAACACCATCCTAGGTTCTATGTAACCTTATTAATGTTTGTTCCATTGGTTTCTCATCATTGGGTCACCATCCTAGGTTTTATCTTAGTTTCTTTGCTTTCTCTTCATTGGAACTCCATTATAGGTTTTAAGTTTATTCTTAGTTTCACTCATTAATAATCACTGGGACACAATCTTAGGTACTATCTAAGAATATTTGTTTTTTCCTTTGGTTTCTTATCATTGGAACGCCATCCTGACTTCTCTCTAAGTTCAATCGTTTATTCCTTTTGGTTTCTCATCTTTAGGATACCATCCTAAGTTTTATCTAAGTTTCTTCATTGTTCCTTTGGTTTCTCATCATTAGGACACCGTCCTAAGTGCTATCCCAATTCATTCTTTTTCATTTCGTTTCTCATCAATGGGATGCCATCCTAGGTTCTATCTAAACTTAATGGTTTGTTCCTTTGGTTCCTCATCATTGGGAAAACAATCCTAGGTTTTATCTCATTTTGTTTCTCATCATTGGGACGCTATCCTAGGTTCTATCTAAGTTCAATTGTTTGATCATTTAGTTTCTCATTATTGGGTTACCATCCTAGGTTTTGTCTAAGCTTAATAAACTGTTCCTTTGGTTTCTCATCATTGGGACACCATCCTGGTTCTTTCTAACCTTAATTGTTTCTTCCTTTGCTATTGCATCAATGCGACACCATCCTATGTATTATCTTAGTTTATTCTTTGTTCATTTGGTTTCTCATAATTGGGACACAATCCTAGGTTCTATCTAAGCTTAATCGATTCTTCCTTTTGTTTCTTATCACTAGGACACACAACCCCAGGTTCTATCTCAGTTTCCTCTTTGTTCCTTTCTTTTCTCATCATTTGGAAACTATCCTAGGTTTTATCTTAGTTTATTCCTTGTTCCTTTGGTTTGTCTTCATTATAAACCATCCTATTTTCTATCTAACCATAATCGTTTCTTCATTTTTTTTTTAATCAATGTGACACCTGTCACACCTCATTTTTTTTAACCGAACAATTGATACTCAAATACAATATAAGTGCTCTTAAATATATGGGGATACAAAAATTTAAATGCTGAGTTGCTATTTGATTTTGTGCAAAAAGAGGATATGCAAAACCTATTATAAAGAGTACATCTTGTATTAAACTTTGTAACTATCAGTTAACAAAATGAGTTTCGTTTCAGAAAAGAAACATGTACTAAATTAATTTGCATATACCAAAACCCCATGGTTCACTGCGGGTAGCCCATACTACAAGTGTACTTGAAAAATATATACATTACATCATTCATACAAAAAGATTCAATCTTTAATACATAGGCAAAGCCTCAAAACACTTTCATTGCGAGCAAACAACATCCAATCACAGTAAAGAATTGCTCAAGCATTATTTCTTGCATAGGTCTTCTGACCTGCATCTAAAGGTGGAAAGGATAGGGTGAGTTCACAACTCAGTAGGAAAGTTTATAACCATCCTAAGCATACCCTTACAAATCTTGAATTAAACGTTTAATTGATGCATGATAAACATTTTGTAACCATTAATAAATATGCAATCATATCAAACATGTATGCATGTGTTTTCTAGTTTCATTTTTGCTTTTCATCTTCCATCCTTTCACAACTGATAAACTGCTAACCCCCACCAATCTACACATCAGATATCAATGCTCCACAAGATACTAGGTCAATATAATAATGACTATTCTAGGGCATCACCCAAGGGTAAGTCATACCCCATGTCTTCTAGGACTCATACCCAAGGGAAGGACCAACCCCGTGTCTTTAGGGACTAAAACCCAGGGGTAGGACCAACCCCATACACCCACATCGGAGTGTCTTCCTCGAGGGCTTTAGGGACTTTCACCCAAGGACCCACGGTCCCACATAAACAATATATCATAGGATAATGCATGTAGCATCACTAAACACTTCCCACAATCAATTTTTTGAATATCATTTGTGATTGTTCCATATCCTTCTTGCAATGCAACCACACCATGAACCATTTCCACAACACGGAACCATGACTCTTCATACCAATCTCATTGTAACATTTCAATACAATAAACCGAGATGTAATGACACATTAAAACATCATAGAAATGGCGTGAAATTCTGATATATGTTTCAAGGTAAGAAATTAGATACACCATGGAACAGTATAAAATTCACTACCTTACACGGACTTTACCTCTGTAATTCTACAATGTAATCGATCTTTACCTATTACAAGGAACTGAAATAAAATAAAATGATTTAGGTTTCTTAACCACAAAAATTTATTCAATTAAAACTTATGAAATTTTCCTTTCTTACTAATTTTTAACAACTGTCTGCTATTAATTTTTAACTCTCATATTAATTGCCAAACATCAATTGTTTTCATTTTTTTTCCTAAAGCCTAACCCA
Source organism: Vitis vinifera (assembly GCF_030704535.1). Taxonomy (NCBI): domain Eukaryota; kingdom Viridiplantae; phylum Streptophyta; class Magnoliopsida; order Vitales; family Vitaceae; genus Vitis; species Vitis vinifera. Next base: position 12,064,316 of record NC_081817.1, read on the forward strand.
GTAACAAATCCCAAGTGTCCAAATAACCTAATTAATCACATGTTTACTAATCTATTTTTCAATCAAACCAAACTAAACAAAGATTTATGCTGATCTTACCATAAATAAAACACTTAAGCTAAAAGATTCATTTTGTTTCTAATCATTGAGACGCCATCCTAGATTATATAAGCTCAATCATTTGGTCCTTTGGATTCTTGTCATGGGGACACAATCGTAGGTTCTATCTAAGTTTATTCTTTGGTCCTTTCATTTCTCATCAGTAGTACGCTATCCTAGGTTCTATCTAACCTTATTCGTTTGATTCTCATCATTAGGTCGCCACCTTAGGTTCTATCCTGGTTAATTTTAGTTCATTTGCTTTCTCATCATTGGGACACCCTTTTAGGTTTATCTAATTTTATTCTTAGTTTCATTGATTTATCACCATGTGGACGCCATCCTAGGTTGTACCTAAAATAATAAACTAAGATCAAACCTAGGATGGTTTACCGATGATGAGAAACCAAAGGAAAAAACATCAAACTTAAATTAAACCTAGGATGGTATCCCAATGTTTAGAAACCCAAAGGAACAAATGATTAAGGATAGATAGAACCTAGGATGACGTCCCAGTGATGAGCAACCAAATGAAAAAACAAAAAACTGAGATAGAATATAGGATGATGTCACAATTTTTAGAAACCACATGAAGAGAGAAGAAACTAAGGTTCAACCGAGGATGCAGTCCTATTGATAAGAAATGAAAGGAACTAACATTTAAGGTTAGATAGAGCCTAGGATGGTGTCCTAATGATGGGGACACCAAATAAACAGACAATAAACTTAGATAGAACATAGGATATTGTCCAAGTGATCAGAAACCAATGGAACAAACATTAAACTAAAATCAAATCTATGATGGTGTCCCAAATTGGTTCATAAACCGAAGGAACAAACAATTAAGGTTTGATAGAACCTATGATAGTGTCTCAGTGTTGAGAAACCAAATGAAGAAAGAAAAAACTGAGATAGAACCTAGGATGGTGTCCCAAATTGGTTCATAAACCGAAGGAACAAACAATTAAGGTTTGATAGAACCTATGATAGTGTCTCAATGTTGAGAAACCAAATGAAGAAACAAAAAAACTGAGATAGAACCTAGGATGGTGTACCGACAATGAGAAACTAAAGGAAGAAAGGAGAAACCTAGATAGAACCTAGGACCGCATCTCTATAATAGAACTTAGGATGATATGAAACCAAATGAACAATAAACTGAGAAAGAACCTAGGATGATGTCCCAATGATGAGAAAGCAAATGAACAAATGATTAAATATAGATAGAACCCAGGATAACATCTCCATAATTAGAAACCAAAATGAACAAAGAATAAACTGATATAGAACATAGGATGGTGTCCTACTGATGAAAAACCATAGGATCAAAGATGAAACTTAGATTCAATCTAGGATTGAGTTCAATTGATGAGAAATGAAGGGAATAAATGATTAAGCCTACATAGACTTTAGGATGGCATCCCAATGATGCAAGGGAAAATAAAGAAAGAATACTCTACAATAGAACCTAGGATGTTGTCCCAATGCTGAGAAACTAATCGAACAAATGATTAAGCATAGACAAAGTTTATATAGAACCTAGGATGGCGTCCCAAAGATGAGAAACAAAATGAACAAAGAATAAACTAACATTGAACCTAGGATGGTGTCCAATTGATGAGAAACCAAACATACAATTCATTAAGCTTAGATAGAACCTATGATAGCTTTCCAACGGTGAGAAACAAAACGAATAAAGAATAAATTGAGATAGAACCTAAGATGGTGTCGCATTGATGCAAAAGCAAAGGAAGAAACGATTAAAGTTAGAACATAGGATAAAATCCTAAGGATGTGAAACCAATGGAATAAAACATAAATACAGACAAAACCAAGGATGTTTTCCCAATGATGAGAAAACAGAATGAACAAAGAGTAAACCTAGATAGCACCTTGGATAATGTCCCAATGATGAGAAGTCACAGGACAAACGATAGAGTTTAGATAAAACCTAGGATAGACTCACAACGGTGAGAACCGAAATAAGCACAGATTCAAATGAGATAGAACCTATGATGGTGTCCCAATGATGAGAAAGAAAAGTAACAAAGAAGAAACATAGAAAGAACATTAGATCTATTCCAAATGAACAAAGAATTAATTCAGATAGAACTAAGGATTGTGTCCACATGACGAGAAACCAAAGGATCAAAGAATCTAGGATTGTATCCACATGATTAGAAACCAAAGGAACAAACGATTAAGCTCATATAGAATCTAGGATGGCGTCCCAACGATTAGAAAAAAAGGAACAAAAAATAAATTGAAATAGAACTTAGGAGTTTGTCCGTATGACGAGAATCCACAGGAACAAAGAATAAACTAAGGTTGAATTTAGGATGGTGTCCAAATGATAAGAAATTGAAGGAACTATGAAGAAACGTAGATAGAGCTGCAGATAGTGTCCCAATGATGAGAAAACTAATGAACAAATGATTAAACTTATATTGAACGTAGTATGTCGACCCAATGATGAGAAATCAAATCAACAAAGAATAAATTGAGATAGAACCTGCATTGGTGTTCCAAAGATGAGAAACCAAAGGCATAAAGAAAAAATTTAGATAGAAACCTAGGATAGTGTCCTAATGATGAGAAACCAAACGAACAAACGATTAAGCTTAGATAGAACATAGGATTGCATACCAATGATGAGAAACCAAAGGAACAAAGAATAAACGGAGATAGAACCTAGGACGATGTCCCAATGATGAGGAACCAAAGAACAAAGAATATAAGCTGAGATAAAACCTAGGATGGCGTACCAATGATGAGAAACCAAAGGAACGAAACATAAACTAAGATAGAACCTAGGAAGCTTATCCGATGAGGAGAATCCAAAAGAACAAAGAATAAACTGAGATAGAACCTAGGATGTGTCGCAAGGATGACAAATAGTTTCTTTAGCGCATGCTTCATTGAGTCAACCTCCATCGTTGAGTTTATTTAGGGCAACCTCATCTTTTGTGTTTCTTTAATGCATGGACCTTCCTTCAGTTCATTTAGGGAAAGTGATTTCATCGAGTCTTATTAAGGTATCTTTTTCCATTATTTTGTTTAAGACGTCCCCCCCTTCATTCAGTTAATTTATGGCATCCACCTTCCTTATCTATGTTTAGATCATCCCCTTTTCTTCAATGCTATTAAGGCATGTCCTCCTCCCATCCCATAGTTTCTTTGTAGAATTCCTATTCCTTTGTTTAGGTTATGCCCACATCCTTGAGTATGTTTAGCACATCCTCCTTTCTTGAGTTTGTTTAAGGGTATACCCTATTCCTTGAGTATGTTCAGGACATCCTCCTTCCTTGGAGTTGTTTTCAGGCATCCCCTTCCTTAAGTTTGTTTAGGGTATTCCCCTTCATTGAGTTTATTTAGGGCTTCCTCTTTCCTCGAATGTTATTAGGGTATTCCCATTCCTCTATTTTTTTAGAACATTCCTCTTCATTGGGCTATCAAACTAGCTTGATTTACTTAGTCCATCTCCCTTCCTTCAGTTTTTTACGTCATCCATCTTCATGGAGATTTTTAATTCATTCCCTTTCGTAGAGTTTGTTTAGACCAACCAACATCCTTCAATTCTTTGAGGGCATACCCTTTCCTAGGGATTACTTAGCAGACTACCACTTCCTTTAGTGTAGTAGGGCATCCCCATCAAGTAGTTTGTTTAGCGCAACTCCATTTCTTGAGGTTTTTTAGCACAACCGCATTTCTTGGGATTGGGCATCCCCCTTGGTAGATTTTATTTGTGGCATGCCCTTTCTAGCCCTTTCTATGAGTCTTATTAGTGAACCCCCCTTCTTAATGTTCATTTACGACGTTCTTTTTCCATTGGCTTTTTAATAGCATCCCGCTTGCTCGAATTTTCTTAGAGCATCCCCCTTTACTTTGTTTAGAGAATTCCCTTCATCAATTTTATTAAGCGCATCCGACTTCCTTATGTTTGTTTAGGGTATCCCTCGTTCTTCACCCCAAAATCAGAATGTCATCGTAGGTTCTATCTAAACATAATAATTTGTTCCCAAGATTGCTCATCATTGGAACGCCATTCATAGTTCTATTCATTTTTATTCTTAGTTTGTTTAGTTTCACATCATTGAGATGCCATCCTAGGTTCCATCTAAGCTAATTCGTTTGTTCTTTTGATTGCTCATCATTGGACCATAATTCTTGGTTCTATCTCTGCTCATTCTTCGTTCCTTTACTTATCTGTCATTGGTTTACTATCCTAGTTTTAATCTAAGTTTATTCGTTTATTCCTCTGATTTCTCATCACTAGGATGTCATCCTAGGTTCTACCTAAGCTTAGTTGGTAGTTTGTTATGTTTCTCATCATCGTGACGTCATCTTAGTTTCTATCTAGGTTTGTTCTTAGTTCCTCTGGGTTCGAAACATTTGGATGCAATCCTAGGTTCGACATATGTTCATTGTTCGTTCCTTTGGTTTCCCATCATTGTGAACTATCTAAGCTTATTTGTATGTTCCTTTGGTTTTTCATTTTCAAATATTTGGATGCAATCCTAGGTTCGGTCTATGTTCATTGTTTGTTCCTTTGGTTTCCCATCATTGTGAACTATCTAAGCTTATTCATATGTTCCTTTGGCTTCTCATAATTAGGACGCCATCCTAGGTTCTATCATTGTTCATTCTAACTTCCTAAGGCTTTCGATAAATGGGATGCCATTCTAGTTTCCATTTAAGCTTTTTTTTTTTGTTGTTTTTGTTTCTCATCATTGAGATGTCATCCTAGGTTATACATGTGCTTAATTTTAGTTCCTTTGGTTTCAAATTTTTGGGCATCCCCATCCATTGAGTCTTGTTAGCACATCCCCTTCTTTTAGTTTGTTTACAACATTCTCCTTCCATATCTTTGTTTAGGGCATCACCCTTCCTTCAGTCTTATTAAGACGTCACATATTCCCTTAGTTTCTTTATAGAATATCTATTCCTTGAGTTTGTTTAGTGTTTGTGCCCTCTTCCTGGAGAATTTCTTGTAGGGAATCCCCCTTCCTAGAGTTTATTTAGGACAACCCTTATTCTTAGAGTTACTTATGGCATCCCCCTCATTTGATTATGTTTAAGGCAACCCTCATTCTTGAGTCTTATTAGCATGTGCTAGGGCATGGGTGTTTTGTATCCATTGAGCAAAGACGGGTTGTGATTGTATAGCATATCATATTCCTAGGATAACGAGCATAAGAGATAAAGGGCTATTATTGTATCAGCCCTCCAATAGGTTATGCTAGTTTTTCCCCCATTCCTTTGTCCAAATGACCAAAAGGCTCAAAGAGAGACTGAAGGGGTCGAAGCACCTAAAAAAAGGGTGCAACCTGAGAAACCTTGAGGTAGAATATCTGATATAGAGTGGAACTCCCAAGAAAGACTTAAGGTCAAAGACTGCAGCAGAAGTGAAACACACCTTCCATGAGTTTCCTTACGACAAGGCTTCTTTTTTAGTTTGTTTAGGGCATCCTCCATCGTTGAATTTATTTATGGCAACCGCACCTTTTGTGTTTCTTTAATGCATGGAGCTTCCCTGAGTTCATTGAGGGAATGTGATTTTACCGAGTCTTATTAAGGCATCTTTTTCCATTATTTTGTTTAAGACGTCCCCCTTCATTCAGTTAATTTATGCCATCCACCTTCCTTATCTATGTTTTAGATCATCCCCTTTTCTTCAATGTTATTAAGGCATCTCCTCCTCCCCATCCCATAGTTTCTTTTTAGAATTCTTATTCCTTGCGTTTGTTTAGGTTATGCCCGCATCCTTGAGTATGTTTAGCACATCCCCCTTTCTTGAGTTTGTTTAAGGGTATGCCTTTTTCCTTGAGTATGTTTAGCACATCCTCTTCCCTAATGTTTTTTCGGGTATCCCCTTCCTTAAGTTTTTTTAGGGTATTCCCCTTCATTGAGTTAATTTAGGGCATCCTCTTTCCACAAGTGTTATTAGGGTATTCCCATTCGTCTATTTTTTTTTAGGACATTCCTGTTCATTGGGCTATCAAACTACCTTGATTTACTTTAGTCCATCACCCTTCCTTCAGTTTCTTAGGTCATCCATCTTCATGGAGATTTTTAGTTCATTCCCTTTTCTAGAGTTTTTTTAGACCAACAAATTTCCTTCAATTCTTTTAGGGCATACCCTTTCCTAGGGTTTACTTAACAGACTCCCACTTCCTTTAGTGTAGTAGGGCATCCCCATCCAGTAGCTTGTCTAGCGCAACTCTATTTCTTGAGGTTTTCTAGCACAACCGCTTTTGTTGGGATTGGGCATCCCCTAGGTAGAGTTTGTTTGTGGCATGCCCTTTCTATGAGTCTTATTAGCGAATCACCCTTCTTAATGTTCATTTACGACGCTCTTCTTCCATTGGCTTTTTAAGGGCATCTCGCTTACTCGAATTTGCTTAGAGCATCTCCCTCCCTTCATTAAGTTTATTAAGGGCATCGTTTCGGGCATCCCACTTCCTTAGGATGTAATCCTAGGTTCTATCTAAACATAATCATTTGTTCCGGAGATTGCTCATCAATTGAACGCCATTCATAGTTCTATTCATTTTCATTGTTAGTTTGTTTAGTTTCACATCATTGAGATGCCATCCTAGGTTCTATTTAAGCTAATTCGTTTGTTCTTTTGATTGCTCATCATTGGACCATTATTCTTGGTTCTATCTCTGTTCATTCTTCGTTCCTTTAGTTTCCCGTCATCGGGATACTATCATAGTTTTAATCTATGTTTATTCCATTGTTTCTCTTATTTTTCATCACTAGGACGTTATCCTAGGTTCTATCTATATGCAATTTGAGTTAATTTTGTGTCTGATCATCTGCAAACCATCCTAGGTTCTACCTAAGCTTAGTTGGTTGTTTGTTATGTTTCTTGTCATTGTGATGTCATCCTAGTTTCAATCTAGGTTTGTTCTTAGTTCCTTTGGGTTCCAAATATTTGGATGCAATCCTAGGTTCGGCCTATTTTCATTGTTCGTTCAAATTGTTTCCCATCATTGTGAACTATCTAAGCTTATTCATATGTTCCTTTGGTTTCTCATAATTAGGACGCCAACCTATGAGTTTGTTTAAGGGTACGCCCTATTCCTTTAGTATGTTCAAGACATCCTCCGTCCATGAGTTGTTTTCGGGCATCCCCTTCCTTACGTTTGTTTAGGGTATTCCCATTCCTCTATTTTTTTTAGGTCATTCCTGTTCACTGGGCTATCAACAACCTTGATTTACTTTAGTCCATCACCCTTCCTTCAGTTTCTTAGGTTATCCATTCTCATGGAGATTTTTAATTCATTCCCTTTCCTAGAGTTTGTTTAGACCAAGCAACTTCCTTCAATTCTTTTAGGGCAAACCCTTTCCTAGGGATTAGTTAGCAGACTCCCACATCCTTTAGAGTAGTAGGGCATCCCCATCCAGTAGTATGTTTAGTGCAACTCCATTTCTTGAGGTTTTTTAGCACAACTGCTTTTGTTGGGATTGGGCATCCCTCTTGGTAGAGATTGTTTGTGGCATGCCCTTTCTACGAGTCTTATTAGTGAATTCCCCTTCTTAATGTTCATTTACGACGTTCTTCTTCCATTGGCTTTTGAAGGGCATCACGCTTACTCAAATTTACCCCTTCATTGACTTTGTGTAGAGAATTCCCTTTAATAAGTTTATTAAGGGCATCGTTTAGGGCATCCCACTTCCTTAAGTTTGTTTAGGGTATCCCTCGTCCTTCACCCCATAATCAGGATGTCATCCTAGGTTCTATCTAAACATAATTATTTGTTCCCGAGATTGCTCATCTTTGGAACGCCATTCATAGTTCTATTCATTCTCATTCTTAGTTTGTTTTGTTTCACATCATTGAGTTGCAATCTAGGTTCTATTAAAGCTAATTCGTTTGTTCTTTTGATTGCTCATCATTATACCTTAATTCTTGGTTCTATCTCCGTTCATTCTTCGTTCCTTTAGTTCCCTATCATTGGGGTACTATCGTAGTTTTAATCTAAGTTTATTCGTTGGTTCCTCTGATTTCTCATCACTAGGACGTCATCATAGGTTCTATCTATATGCAATTTGAGTTAATTTATGTCCAATCGTCCGCATACCATCCTAGGTTCTACCTAGGCTTGGTTGGTTGTTTGTTATGTTTGTCATCCTAGTTTCTATCTAGGTTTGTTCTTAGTTCCTTTGGAATCCAAACATTTGGATGCAATCCTAGGTTCGGCCTATTTTCATTGTTCGTTCATTTTGTTTCCCATTATTGTGAATTATCCAAGCTTGTTCATAGGTTCCTTTGGTTTCTCATAATTAGGAGGCAATCTTATGATTTTGTTTAAGGGTACGCCCTATTCCTTTAATATGTTTAGGACATCCTTCTTCCTTGAGGTTTTTTCGGGCATCCCCTTCCTTAAGTTTATTTAGGGTATTCCCCTTCATTGAATTTATTTAGGGCATCCTCTTTCCTCGAGTGTTATTAGAGTATTCACATTCCTCTATTTTTTTAGGACATTCGTATTCATTGGGCTATCAAACTACCTTGATTTACTTTAGTCCATCACCCTTCCTTCAATTTCTTAGGTCATCCATCCTCATGGAGATTTTTAATTCATTCCCTTTCCTAGAATTTTTTTAGACCAACCAACTTCCTTCAATTCTTCTAGGGCTACCCTTTCCTACGGTTTACTTAGCAAACTCCCACTTCTTGTAGTGTAGTAGGGCATCCCAATCCAGTAGTTTGTTTAGCGCAACTCTTTTTCTTGCGGTTTTTTAGCACAACCGCTTTTGTTTGGATTGGGCATCCCCCTTGGTAGATTTTTTTTGCGGCATGCCCTTTCTATGATTCTGATTAGTGAATCCCCCTTCTTAATTTTCATTTACGATGCTCATCTTCCTTTGTCTATTTAAGGCCATCCCGCTTACTCGAATTTGCTTAGAGCATCCCCCTTCCTTGACTTTGTTTAGAGATTTTCCTTGATTAAGCTTATTAAGGGCATCTTTTAGGGCATCCCACTTCCTTAAGTTTGTTTAGGGTATCCCTTGTCCTTCACCCCATCATCAGGATGTCATCCTAGGTTCTATCTAAACATAATCATTTGTTCCCGAGATTGCTCATCATTGAGATGCCATCCTAGGTGTTTTCTAAGCTAATTAGTTTGTTCTTTTGATTGCTCATCCATGATTGGACCATAATTCTTGGTTCTATCTCTGTTCATTCTTCGTTCCCGTGGTTACCCGTTGGGTTACTATCCTAGTTTTAATCTAAGTTTATTTGTTTGTTCCTCTGATTTCTCATAACTAGGACATTATCTTAGGTTCTATCTGTATCAAATTTGAGTTATTTTTGTGTCAGATTGTCTGCATACCATCCTAGGTTCTACCTAAGCTTAGTTGGTTGTTTGTTATGTTTCTCATCATTGTCATGTCATCCTAGTTTCTATCTAGGTTTGTTCTTAGTTCCTTTTGGTTCCCAACATTTGGATGCAATCCTAGGGTCGAACTATGTTCATTGTTTGTTCCTTTGGTTTCGCATCATTGTGAACTATCTAAGCTTATTCATATATTCCTTTGGTTTCTCATAATTAGGACATCATCCTATGAGTTTGTTTAAGGGTATGAACAATTCCTTGTGTATGTTCAAGACATCCTCCTTCCTTGAGTTTTTTTCGGGATCCCCTTCCTGTAATTTGTTGAGGGTATTACCCTTCATTGAGTTTATTTAGGGTATCCTCTTTCCTCGAGTGTTATTAGGTTAATTCCCATTCCTCTATTGTTTTAGGACATTCTTGTTCATTGGGCTATCAAACTACCTTGATTTACATTTTTAGTCCATCACCCTTCCTTAAGTTTCTTAGGTAATCCATCTTCATGGAGATTTTTAATTCATTCCCTTTCCTAGAGTTTGTTTAGAGCAACCAACTTCCTTCAATTGCTTTGGGGCATACCCTTTCCTAGGGATTATTTAACAGACTCCCACTTCTTTTAGTGTAGTAGGGCATCCCCATCCAGTAGTTTGTTTAGTGCAACTCCATTTCTTGAGGTCTTTTAGCACAACCGCTTTTGTTGGGATTGGGCATCCCCGTTGGTAGAGTTTGTTTGTGGCATGCCCTTTCTATGAGTCTTATTAGTGAATCCCCCTTCTCAATGTTCATTACGACTTTCTTCTTCCATTGGCTTTTTAAGGGAATCCCCCTTACTCGAATTTTCTTAGAGCATCCCCCTTCCTTGACTTTGTTTAGAGATTTTCCTTCATAAGCTTATTAAGGGCATCTTTTAGGGCATCCCACTTCCTTAAGTTTGTTTAGGGTATCCCTTGTCCTTCACCCCATAATCAAATATCATCCTAGGTTCTATCTAAACATAATCATTTGTTCCCGAGATTGCTCATCATTGGAACACCATTCATAATTTTATTCATTTTCATTCTTAGTTTGTTTAGTTTCACATCATTGAGATGCCATCCTAGGTTTTTTCTAAGCTAATTAGTTTGTTCTTTTGATTGCTCATCCATGATTGGACCATAATTCTTGGTTCTATCTCTGTTCATTCTTCGTTCCTTTGGTTACCCGTTGGGTTACTATCCTAGTTTTAATCTAAGTTTATTTGTTTGTTCCTCTGATTTCTCATAACTAGGACATTATCCTAGGTTCTATCTGTACCAAATTTGAGTTATTTTTGTGTCCGATCGTTTGCATACTATCCTAGGTTCTACTTAAGCTTAGTTGGTTGTTTGTTATGTTTCTCATCATGGTGATGTAATCCTAGTTTCTATCTAGGTTTGTTCTTAGTTCCTTTGGGTTCCCAACATTTGGATGCAATCCTAGGTTCGACCTATGTTCATTGTTCGTTCCTTTGGTTTCGCATCATTGTGAACTATCTAAGCTTATTCATATATTACTTTGGTTTCTCATAATTAGGACATCATCCTATGAGTTTGTTTAAGGGTATGCACAATTCCTTGTGTATGTTCAGGACATCCTCCTTCCTTGAGTTTTTTCGGGATCCCCTTCCTGAAGTTTGATGAGGGTGTTAACCCTTCATTGAGTTTATTTCGGGCATCCTCTTTCCTCGAGTGTTATTAGGGTAATTCCCATTCCTCTATTGTTTTAGGACATTCTTGTTCATTGGGCTATCAAACTACCTTGATTTACTTTTTTAGTCCATCACCCTTCCTTAAGTTTCTTAGGTCATCCATCTACATGGAGATTTTTAGTTCATTCCCTTTCCTAGGGATTATTTAGCAGACTCCCACTTCCTTTAGTGTAGTAGAGCATCCCCATCCAATAGTTTGTTTAGTGCAACTCCATTTCTTGAGGTCTTTTAGCACAACCTCTTTTGTTGGGATTGGGCATCCCCCTTGGTAGAGTGTATTTGTGGCATGCCCTTTCTATGAGTCTTATTAGTTAACCCCCCTTCTCAATGTTCACTATGACATTCTTCTTCCATTGGCTTTTTAAGGGAATCCTGCTTACTCGAATTTGCTTAGAGCATCCCCCTTCCTTGACTTTGTTTAGAGAATTTCCTTCATTAAGCTTATTAAGGGCATCATTTAGGGCATCCCGGTTCCTTATGTTTGTTTAGGGTATCCCTCGTCCTTCACCCCATAATCAGGATGTCATCCTAGGTTCTATCTAAACATAATCATTTGTTTCCGAGATTGTTCATCATTGGAAAGCCATTCATAGTTCTATTCATTTTATTTCTTAGTTTTGTTTAGTTTCGCATCATTGAGATGCCATCCTAGGTGCTATTTGTCACACCCCAATTTTTTTTTTTTTTATTATTATCATTTATTCTTCAACTAAAGAATTGATACTCAAATATAGTATAAGTGCTCTCAAAGATTTAAATGTTGAGTTCCTACTTGAATTTGTTCAAAAAGAGGATATGGAAAACCTGTTATAAAGAGTACATCCTGTATTAAACATTGTGACTATTAAGTTAACAAAATATGTTTTGTTTCACAAAAGAAACTTGTACAACATGAATTTACATATACCAAACCCCATTGTTTACTATGGGTAGCCCATACTACAAGTGTATCTAACAAATATATACATTACATCATTCCAACAAAAGGTGTAGTCTTGATAGAAAAGGCATGGCCTCAAAAGACTTTCAATATGAGCAAACAGTATCCAATCACAATAACGCATTGCTCAAGCATTCTTTCCTGCATAAGTCTTCTGACCTACATCTATAGGTGGAAGGAATAGGGTGAGTTCACAACTCAGTAGGAAAGTTTATAACCATCCTAAGTATACCCTTAAAAACCTTGAATTAAACGTTTAATAACATGCATGATAAACATTTCATAACCATTAACAAATGTGTAATCATGTCAAACATGTATGCATGTGTTTGTTGGTTTCATCATTGCTTTTCCCCATCCATCCTTTCACAACTGATAATTTGCTGACTCCCAACAATCTACACAGCAGATATCAATGCTCCACAAGATACTCGATCAATATAATAATGACTATTCTAGGACATCACCCAAGGGCAAGTCATACCCCGTGTCTTTTCGGACTCATACCCAAGGGCAGGACCAACCCCGTGTCTTTAGGGACTAAAACCCAGGGGCAGGACCAACCCCATACACCCACATCGGAGTGTCTTCCTCGAGGGCTTTAGGGACTTTCACCCAAGGACCCACGGTCCCACATAAACAATATATCAAATGATAAGGCCTGTAGCATCACATAAGCACTTCGCCACCAATAAATTCTCTGAATATGATCTGTGATAATTCCATATCCTTCTTGAAATGCAATCACACCATAAACCATTTCGACAACACAAAACCACGAATCTTCATACCAATATACGTTCCAACATAATGGAACATTTCAATGCAATAAACCGAGATCCAATGACACTTTAAAAGATTTTATGAAATCATAGAAACAACATAAAATTCCAACAAATAATTCAAGGAAAGAAATCAGATACACCATAGAATAGCATAAAATTCCCTACCTTACACCGACGTCCTTTTTGTGTTTCTTCTAAGTAGGCGATCTTTGCCTATTACGAGGAACTGGAATGAAACAACATAATTTAAGTTTCCTAACCATGAAAATTTATATAGTTTATTGTTGCAAAATTTTAATGCTCACATTCTCTAATCTATATCATACATGTTTTCAGATCAAATATGAATTGAATTAAACAATATTTACAATGCATATTAATTTCCCTAATTAATTACCAAACACTAATTCTTTTGATTTTCTTAAAGCCTAACCTATTCACAAATCCCAAGTGTCCAAATAACCCAATTCATCACATGTTTACTAATCTATTTTTCAATCAAACCAAATTAAACAAAGATTTATGCTGATCTTACCGTTAATAAAATACTTTAATCTTTAATTAATTGTGATTTTTAACTAAAACAGGTTTATAGCTAATTATACTCAACTTTTACACAATTTTTTACTGTTAATTTTATTCAACATACCATTAGGAACCAAAATAAACAAAAATTACAAAATTAAACAACTTGCTTACCTCAAATCTACACTTTCTCTCTCTAGATTCTTTCTCTAACCCAAGTTGCTGCAGGTGAAATGGAGCAAAACGAGCTGCAGCCCCCTTATAAAGGGGTCTCCAAGCACCCAAGCATGAGGTGGCAGCCCACATGGCTGCCACCAATCCACCCAAGTAGGAGGTGGCATTCCACTAACTCAAATTTCCAAAATTTGCACTTTAGTCCTTCAGGTTATAAAAAATAAAACCCATAATTGCCCATTAGTCCTTTAGGTTTTCAAAACCTTAATTAGTCCCTAAGAACCTAATAAGCATGCTTAGATCATTAACTAATCCCACTTAACCTTAATCAAAGTTTAATTCATAATTAAACATGATTAGCACTAAACTAGTTTTAACATCTAATTAAGCAAGCTTAAAGTTAAGTACTAAAATAGTCATTAGTACTAGGTGTTACATCCTCTCCCCCTAACAAAAATTTCGTCCTCGAAATTTACAAAAGCGAACCTGTAAAGAGTTCCGGGTACTTGTTTCTCATATCTGATTCCAACTCCCATGTAGCTCCTTCCACTCCATGATGATCCCATGACACTTTCACTAGAGGTATGATTTTGGTTCGGAGTACCTTCTCTTTCTTATCTAAAATCTGTCTCGGCCCTTCCTCATACGTTACATCTTCTTGCAAATTCAAATCTTGCCAATCTAGTACATGTGTGGTATCAGGCTTATACTTCCGTAACATGGACACATGGAACACATCATGTATACCTGATAGTTGTGGCAGTAAGGCTAATTTGTATGCTACCTCTCCAATCTTTTGAAGGATTTCAAAGGGCCCAACATATCTTGGAGCAAGCTTTCCCCTTTTTCCAAATCGAAATACGCCTTTCCTTGGTGTTACACGTAAAAACACATGATCTCCTATCTGAAATTCTAGGGGTCTCCTTCTGTGATCGGCATAACTTTTCTGTCTACTTTGTGCTGCCAATAACCTGTCACGTATTACTCGAATCTTGTCAGTAGTCTCTTGCACCAATTCTGGCCCAATCAAACTAGCTTCACCAGATTCCATCCAACACATAGGAGATCTACAAGGCCTACCATACAGTGCTTCATATGGTGCCATTCCAATACTGCTTTGGAAGCTGTTATTGTACGCAAATTCAATCAAAGGTAAATGTTCCACCCAATTTCCTTTAAAATCCATCACACATGCTCGTAACATATCTTCTAAAATCTGAATAACTCTCTCTGATTGCCCATCAGTTTGAGGATGAAATGCCGAACTCAATTTGATTTCAGTTCCCAAGGCTTTTTGTAAGGACTACCAAAACTGTGATGTAAATCTAGGATCCCTATCTGAAACAATAGAGAGTGGTACCCCATGCAACCTCACAATTTCTTTCACATACGATTTACTCAACACAATAACTGAATCAGTGATCCTCATTGGTAAGAAATGTGCTGATTTCGTTAATCTATCAACTATCACCTATGCACTATCCTTACTTTGGGGAGTTCTTGGCAACCCTGTCACAAAGTCCATCGTCACATGATCCCACTTCCATTCTGCTATAGGTAGTGGTTGTAACAACCCTGCTGGTTTCTGATGTTCAACTTTAACTTGTTGACATGTTAAACACTTGGAAACGAATTGAGATATATCCCGCTTCATACCCTGCCACCAGTATTGACACTTCAAATCATGGTACATTTTAGTTTCTCCAGGGTGTACTGTGAATCGAGAATGATGAGCTTCCTTCATTACCTCCTCCTTCACCTGAGCATCATTAGGAACACAAAGTTTATTCAAGAAATGAATCCCACCATTAGAATGTATGTTCCAACCTTCTACTGCATCACCCGCCATGATTTGAGAGCGCATGCACTCTAACTTTTTATCTTTCCTTTGAGCTTCAATAACCTTCTGCAATATTGTTGGTTGAGCTACCAAGGTACAAAAACATGTACCAGAATCATGTACATCAAAGCAAGGATTGAATTCACTGATGTAATCATACATTTTCCACTCATAAACCACCAACCCAGATAACACACATTGAGCCTTTCTACTTAGGGCATCAGCAACCACATTAGCTTTTCCTGGATGATACTGCAAAGTAAAGTGAAAATCTTCAAGGGTTTCCAACCATCTCCTTTGCCTTGCATTCAGATCTTTTTGAGAGAAAATATACTTCAAACTTTTGTGATCTGAAAACACTTCAAAATTTTCACCATATAAGTAATGTCTCCATAACTTTAAAGCAAAGACTATTGCTGCGAGTTCAAGATCATGTGTAGGATAGTTCTGCTCATGGTTCTTCAATTGCCTAGAAGCATAAGCAACCACTCTTCCTCTTTGCATCAAAACACATCCCAAGCCATTTTTTGAAGCATCACAATAAATTGTATATCTTTCGCCACTAATAGGAGTAATTAGCACCGGCGCTGTTGTTAGTCTCCTTTTTAGCTCTTGAAAGGATTCTTCACACCTATCATTCCAATCAAAGTTCACTCCCTTGCGTGCCAATCTAGTCATTGGGCAAGCAATTCGAGAAAAGTTTTCAACAAACCTTCTATAGTACCCAGCTAGCCCAAGAAAACTACGTACTTCAAAAACATTCTTGGGTCTTTCCCACTTTGTCACAGCTTCCACTTTTGTTGGATCCACTGAGATACCCTCTTGAGAAACCATGTGCCCCAAAAATTGAATTTCCTGCAGCCAAAAGTCACATTTCTCCAATTTGGCATATAACTGGTTTTCTCTAAGTGTTTGAAGTGCCATATGCAAATGGTGACCGTGCTCTTCTCTACTCTTAGAATATATCAAAATATCATCCACAAATACCACCACAAAATGATCCAAATAAGGTCGATAGATACGATTCATCATGTCCATGAATGCAGCTGGAGCATTGGTTAACCCAAACGGCATGACCACAAATTCATAATGCCCATACCTTGTACGAAATGCAGTCTTTGGAATATCTGTTTCTCGTACCCTCAACTGATGATAACCAGATCTTAAATCAATCTTTGAAAAATAGCAAGCCCCACATAACTCGTCAAATAAGTCATCAATCCGAGGTAGCGGATATCTGTTTTTCACTGTAACTCTGTTCAATTTTCTGTAATCCACACATAACCGCAAGGATCCATCCTTCTTCTTTACAAACAATACTAGAGCACCCCAAGGTGAGGTACTAGGCCGAATAAACCCTTTAGTTTGCACTCCTGCAACTGAATGTTCAATTCCTTAAGTTCAACTAGAGCCATCCTATATGGTGCTATTGATATTGGATCTGTACTTGGATACAATTCAATAGAAAAATCCATCTCTCTGTGAGGAGGTAAACATGGCAATTCTTTAGGAAAAACATCAGCAAATTCACAAACCATTGGAATACAATCTATAGTTGTCATCTTTCTGCCTTCTCCCTTCAGATTAAAAAGAAAATAGTGTCTGCCATCCTTTCTTGACCACTTGTCATCCAGGTTTCGAATTAGAGGAATGAATGTAAGCCTTCTATCACCATAGAAACTCATATATAAACCAGAAGAGGTTTGAAATGTTACTTTCTTCAAATAACAATCTAACACAACATGATGTCGGGCAAGCCAATCCATCCCCACAATTACATCAAACGATGAAATATCAAGAAGAACCAGATCCATTGTAACTTCAAGACCCCCAATATAAAGTACACAAGCATGACATACCCACTTGGTTTCCACCTTACCACCCATAGGAGTCTCAACACATAATGAACAATGTAGGGGAACAAATTCTATGTCTAGCATGGAGGCAAATGATGCAGAAATAAAAGAGTGGGTAGCTCCTGGATCAAATAAAACATGTGCCCAAGTGCTAAAACATAAGAGCATACCTTCCACCAAGGCATTTGACTCTGCATTGTGTGACCCTATTGCATAAAATCTTCCTTGTTGTGCTTGCTCTGGCTTCCCTCCAAGCTTCCCTTGTCTAAAGTTTCCTTCCCCTTGAGGTTGCCTTCCTTGAATTCGTGGGTTCATCTGCTGAAACTGTCGTTGAGATGGCTGGAATGCAAGTCGTTGAAATTTTGGGCACTCTCTCCTCAGATGTCCCACCTCACCACATTCATAACATCTCCTTGGTCCCTTGGCTGAATCTGTAGCCCCACTATATTGCTCTTGTTTTCTGGGTTGTTGTTGGGGATGAGTCACTTTCAGGCGCTTGAAATCATGTTCTTGTTTTTCTAAACCACCAAACCTAGAATTTTTGCTTCTCAACCTTTGAGCTTCCTCCATTTCCCTTTCTATAACAAGAGCCCTTGCCACAACCTCACTGTAAGTACGAAGCATGAAAGGAGCAACCTGTGCTCTAATGTTCAATCTCAACCCCTCTTGGAATTGTTCAGCTCGCATTTGTTCATCTGCAACCACATTTGGAGCATATCTAGATAGTTGTGTAAATTTTGCTGCATATTCAGTCACTGTCATGTTCCTTTGAACCAAGTGTATAAATTCAGCTCTCTTCTGTCTTCTAACGGCCTCTGGAAAGTAATTAGATAAAAGCAGCTCCTCAAATTGCATCCAAACCATTTTAGTTACATCCTGAATAGTCTTGATCATATCCCACCAGTTGTCTGCTTCATCCCTCAACATGAAGGAAGCTAAAGAAACTCTCCTTTCCTCAGGCACTGCCATTACATCCAGTATTTTCTTTATTTCTTTCATCCAATTCTCAGCTTCAAGAAAATTAGGGCCACCCCGAAAGCTTGGAGAATTCAATGCTTTAAATTCCCAAATCAAGCTCACATTCTGGCATTCTGAACCAGCAACTGGATGTATTATAGGTCTTCCCTCAGTTACATCACCATGAGATATTGGAGATGATCTAGTTGTCCGTTTAGGCCTTGTGGTTAATCTGTCCCTTCCTCTAGGCATTTTCTCTTAGAAAGGTATACAAGGATTATTATTATCAATACATCACCTTATAAGGGTTATTCATAAAATCAAGCACCCTTAACCAATACAATCAAACCACTTATGTCACATACAAACATTTGCAAAACAAACATGATAACAACAATTTCATAGTAATGGATTCTCAATGATCAAGCACTCAAAGAGGCAACATGATCTCAATTATTATAGCCAGGCATATTCAATACAACAAAAACACAAACCTAACATCCATCCATTAACCTTTCACTTAATATCAATATATCATACACAATAAAACAATGTCACAATAATAATGACTCCAGCACACCTATTGGGCTCCCCACCTATTGTCCACAATAGGGATCTAATCCCTTATGCTCTGATACCAAGCTGTCACACCCCAAATTTTTTTTTTCTTATGATTATTATTTATTCTTCAACTAAAGAATTGATACTCAAATATAGTATAAGTGCTCTCAAAAATTTAAATGTTGAGTTCCTACTTGAATTTGTTCAAAAAGAGGATATAGAAAACCTGTTATAAAGAGTACATTCTGTATTAAACATTGTGACTATTAAGTTAACAAAATATGTTTTGTTTCACAAAAGAAACTTGTACAACATTAATTTACATATACCCAACCCCATTGTTTACTATGGGTGGCCCATACTACAAGTGTATCTAACAAATATATACATTACATCATTCCAACAAAAGGTGTAGTCTTGATACAAAAGGCATGGCCTCAAAAGACTTTCAATATGAGCAAACAGCATCCAATCACAGTAAAGCATTGCTCAAGCATTCTTTCCTGCATAGGTCTTCTGACCTGCATCTATAGGTGAAAGGAATAGGGTGAGTTTGTCTCAGTAGGAAAGTTTATAACCATCCTAAGTATACCCTTAAAAACCTTGAATTAAACGTTTAATAACATGCATGATAAACATTTCGTAACCATTAACAAATGTGTAATCATGTCAAACATGTATGCATGTGTTTCTTGGTTTCATCATTGCTTTTCCCCATCCATCCTTTCACAACTGATAATTTGCTGACTCCCAACAATCTACACAGCAGATATCAATGCTCCACAAGATACTCGATCAATATAATAATGACTATTCTGGGACATCACCCAAGGGCAAGTCATACCCCGTGTCTTTTGGGACTCATACCCAAGGGCAGGACCAACCCCGTGTCTTTAGGGACTAAAACCCAGGGGCGGGACCAACCCCATACACCCACATCGGAGTGTCTTCCTCGAGGGCTTTAGGGACTTTCACCCAAGGACCCACGGTCCCACATAAACAATATATCAAATGATAAGGCCTGTAGCATCACATAAGCACTTTGCCACCAATAAATTCTCTGAATATGATCTGTGATAATTCCATATCCTTCTTGCAATGCAATCACACCATAAACCATTTCGACAACACAAAACCACGAATCTTCATACCAATATACGTTCCAACATCATGGTAACATTTCAATGCAATAACCGAGATGCAATGACACTTTAAAAGATTTTATCAAATCATAGAAATAACATAAAATTCAAACCAATAATTCAAGGAAAGAAATCAGATACACCATAGAATAGCATAAAATTCCCTACCTTACACCGACTTCCTTTTTGTGTTTCTTCTAAGTAGGCGATCTTTGCCTATTACGAGGAACTGAAATAAAACAACATAATTTAGGTTTCCTAACCATGAAAATTTATATAGTTTATTGTTGCAAATTTTTAATTCTCACATTCTCTAATCTATATCCTACATGTTTTCAAATCAAATATGAATTGAATTAAACAATATTTACAATGCATATTAATTTCCCTAATTAATTACCAAACACTAATTCTTTTGATTTTCTTAAAGCCTAACCTATTAACAAATCCCAAGTGTCCAAATAACCCAATTCATCACATGTTTACTAATCTATTTTTCAATCAAACCAAATTAAACAAAGATTTATGCTGATCTTACCGTTAATAAAATACTTAACTTAAAATACTTTAATCTTTAATTAATTGTGATTTTTAACTAAAACAGGTTTATAGCTAATTATACTCAACTTTTACACAATTTTTTACCGTTAATTTTATTCAACATACCATTAGGAACCAAAATAAACGAAAATTACAAAAATAAACAACTTGCTTACCTCAAATCTACACTTTCTCTCTCTAGATTCTCTCTCTAACCCAAGTTGCTGCAGGTGAAATGGAGCAAAACGAGCTGCAGCCCCCTTATAAAGGGGTCTCCAAGCACCCAAGCATGAGGTGGCAGCCCACATGGCTGCCACCAATCCACCCAAGTAGGAGGTGGCATTCCACTAACTCAAATTTCCAAAATTTGCACTTTAGTCCTTTAGGTTATAAAAAATAAAATCCATAATTGCCCATTAGTCCTTTAGGTTTTCAAAACCTCAATTAGTCCCTAAGAACCTAATAAGCATGCTTAGATCATTAACTAATCCCACTTAACCTTAATCAAAGTTTATTCATAATTAAACATGATTAGCACTAAACTAGTTTTAACATCTAATTAAGCAAGCTTAAAGTTAAGTACTAAAATAGTCATTAGTACTAGGTGTTACACTTGGTTCAAAGGAACATGACAGTGACTGAATATGCAGCAAAGTTTACACAACTATCTAGATATGCTCCGAATGTGGTTGCAGATAAACAAATGCGAGCTGAACAATTCCAAGAGGGGTTGAGATTGAACATTAGAGCACAGGTTGCTCCTTTCATGCTTCGTACTTACAGTGAGGTTGTGGCAAGGGCTCTTGTTATACAAAGGGAAATGGAGGAAGCTCAAAGGTTGAGAAGCAAAAATTCTAGGTTTGGTGGTTCAGAAAAATGAGAACAGGATTTCAAGCGCTTGAAAATGACTCATCCCCAACAACAACCCAGAAAACAAGAACAGTATAGTGGGGCTACAGATTCAGCTAAGGGACCAAGGAGATGTTATGAATGTGGTGAGGTGGGACATCTGAGGAGAGAGTGCCCAAAATTTCAACGACTTGCATTCCAGCCATCTCAACGACAGTTTCAGCAGATGAACCCACGAATTCAAGGAAGGCAACCTCAAGGGGAAGGAAACTTTAGACAAGGGAAGTCTGAAGGGAAGCCAGAGCAAGCACAACAAGGGAGATTTTATGCAATAGGGTCACAAAATGCAGAGTCAAATGCCTTGTTGGAAGGTATGCTCTTATGTTTTAGCACTTGGGCACATGTTTTATTTGATGCAGGAGATACCCACTCTTTTATTTCTGCATCATTTGCCTCCATGCTAGACATAGAATTTGTTCCCTTACATTGTTCATTATGTGTTGAGACTCCTATGGGTGGTAAGGTCGAAACCAAGTGGGTATGTCATGCTTGTGTACTTTATATTGGGGGTCTTGAAGTTACAATGGATCTGGTTCTTCTTGATATTTCATCGTTTGATGTAATTGTGGGGATGGATTGGCTTGCCCGACATTATGTTGTGTTAGATTGTTATTTGAAGAAAGTAACATTCCAAACCTCTTCTGGTTCATATATGAGTTTCTATGGTGATAGATGGCTTACATTTATTCCTCTAATTCGAAACCTGGATGATAAGTGGTCAAGAAAGGATGGCAGACACTATTTTCTTTTTAATCTGAAGGGAGAAGGCAAAAAGATGACAACTATAGATTGTATTCCAATGGTTTGTGAATTTGCTGATGTTTTTCCTAAAGAATTGCCATGTTTACCTCCTCATAGAGAGATGGATTTTTCTATTGAATTGTATCCAGGTACAGATCCAATATCAATAGCTCCATATAGGATGGCTCCAGTTGAACTTAAGGAATTGAACATTCAGTTGCAGGAGTTGCAAACTAAAGGGTTTATTCGGCCTAGTACCTCACCTTGGGGTGCTCCAGTATTGTTTGTAAAGAAGAAGGATGGATCCTTGCGGTTATGTGTGGATTACAGAAAATTGAACAGAGTTACAGTGAAAAACAAATATCCGCTACCTCGGATTGATGACTTATTTGACGAGTTATGTGGGGCTTGCTATTTTTCAAAGATTGATTTAAGATCTGGTTATCATCAATTGAGGATACGAGAAACAGATATTCCAAGGACTGCATTTCGTACAAGGTATGGGCATTATGAATTTGTGGTCATGCCGTTTGGGTTAACCAATGCTCCAGCTGCATTCATGGACATGATGAATCGTATCTATCGGCCTTATTTGGATCATTTTGTGGTGGTATTTGTGGATGATATTTTGATATATTCTAAGAGTAGAGAAGAGCAGGGTCATCATTTGCATATGGCACTTCAAACACTTAGAGAAAACCAGTTATATGCAAAATTGGAGAAATGTGACTTTTGGCTGCAGGAAATTCAATTTTTGGGGCACATGGGTTCTCAAGAGGGTATCTCAGTGGATCCAACAAAAGTGGAAGCTGTGACAAAGTGGGAAAGACCCAAGAATGTTTTTGAAGTACGTAGTTTTCTTGGGCTAGCTGGGTACTACAGAAGGTTTGTTGAAAACTTTTCTCGAATTGCTTGCCCAATGACTAGATTGACACGCAAGGGAGTGAACTTTGATTGGAATGATAGGTGTGAAGAATCCTTTCAAGAGCTAAAAAGGAGACAAACAACAGCGCCGGTGCTAATTACTCCTATTAGTGGCGAAAGATATACAGTTTATTGTGATGCTTCAAAAAATGGCTTGGGATGTGTTTTGATGCAAAGAGGAAGAGTGGTTGCTTATGCTTCTAGGCAATTGAAGAACCATGAGCAGAACTATCCTACACATGATCTTGAACTCGCAGCAATAGTCTTTGCTTTAAAGTTATGGAGACATTACTTATGGTGAAAATTTTGAAGTGTTTTCAGGTCACAAAAGTTTGAAGTATATTTTCTCTCAAAAAGATCTGAATGCAAGGCAAAGGAGATGGTTGGAAACCCTTGAAGATTTTCACTTTACTTTGCAGTATCATCCAGGAAAAGCTAATGTGGTTGCTGATGCCCTAAGTAGAAAGGCTCAATGTGTGTTATCTGGGTTGATGGTTTATGAGTGGAAAATGTATGATTACATCAGTGAATTCAATCCTTGCTTTGATGTACATGTTTCTGGTGCATGTTTTTGTACTTTGATAGCTCAACCAACAATATTGCAAAAGGTTATTGAAGCTCAAAGGAAAGATACAAAGTTAGAGGGCATACGCTCTCGAATCATGGCAAGTGACGCAGTAGAAGGTTGGAACATACATTCTAACGGTGGGATTCATTTCTTGAATAAACTTTGTGTTCCTAATGATGCTTAGGTGAAGGAGGAGGTAATGAAGGAAGCTCATCATTCTCGATTCACAGTACACCCTGGAGAAACTAAAATGTACCATGATTTGAAGCGTCAATATTGGTGGCAGGGTATGAAGCGGATATATGTCAATTCGTTTCCAAGTGTTTAACATGTCAACAAGTGAAAGTTGAACATAAAAAACCAGCAGGGTTGTTACAACCACTACCTATAGCAGAATGGAAGTGGGATCATGTGACGATGGACTTTGTGACAGGGTTGCCAAGAACTCCCCAAAGTAAGGATAGTGTATGGGTGATAGTTGATAGATTAACGAAATCAGCACATTTCTTACCAATGAGGATCACTGATTCAGTTATTGTGTTGAGTAAATTGTATGTGAAAGAAATTGTGAGGTTGCACGGGGTACCACTCTCTATTGTTTCAGATAGGGATCCTAGATTTACATCACACTTTTGGCAGTCCTTACAAAAAGCCTTGGGAACTGAAATCAAATTGAGTTCGGCATTTCATCCTCAAACTGATGGGCAATCAGAGAGCATGTGTGATGGATTTTAAAGGAAATTGGGTGGAACATTTACCTTTGATTGAATTTGTGTACAATAACAGCTTCCAAAGTAGTATTGGCATGGCACCATATGAAGCACTGTATGGGAGGCCTTGTAGATCTCCTATGTGTTGGATGGAATCTGGTGAAGCTAGTCTGATTGGGCTAGAATTGGTGCAAGAGACTACTGACAAGATTCGAGTAATACGTGACAGGTTATTGGCAGCACAAAGTAGACAGAAAAGTTATGCCGATCACAGAAGGAGACCCCTAGAATTTAAAACAGGAGATCACATGTTTTTACGTGTAACACCAAGGAAAGGCGTATTTCGATTTGGAAAAAGGGGAAAGCTTGCTCCAAGATATGTTGGGCCCTTTGAAATCCTTCAAAAGATTGGAGAGGTAGCATACAAATTAGCCTTACCGCCACAACTATCAGGTATACATGATGTGTTCCATGTTGCGGAAGTATGAGCCTGATACCACACATGTACTAGATTGGCAAGATTTGAATTTGCAAGAAGATGTAACGTATGAGGAAGGGCTGAGACAGATTTTAGATAAAAAATAGAAGGTACTCCGAACCAAAACCATACCTCTAGTGAAAGTGTCATGGGATCATCATGGAGTGGAAGGAGCTACATGGGAGTTGGAATCAGATATGAGAAACAAGTACCCGGAACTCTTTATAGGTTCGCTTTTGTAAATTTCGAGGACGAAATTTTTGTTAGGGGGAGAGGATGTAACACCTAGTACTAATGAATTAAATAGGCAATAATGATTATTTTAGTACTTAACTTTAAGCTTGCTTAATTAGATGTTAAAACTAGTTTAGTGCTAATCATATTTAATTATGAATTAAACTTTGATTATGGTTAACTGAGATTAGTTAATGATCTACGCATGCTTATTAGGTTCTTAGGGACTAATTAGGGTTATGAAAACCTAAAGGACTAATGGACAATTATGGGTTTTATTTTTTTATAACTTGAAGGACTAAAGTGCAAAATTGGGAAATTTGAGTTAGTGGAATGCCACCTCCTACTTGGGTGGATTGGTGGTAGCCATGTGGGCTGCCACCTCATGCTTGGGTGCTTGGAGACCCCTTTATAAGGGGGCTACAGCTCGTTTTGCACCATTTCACCTGCAGCAACTTGGGTTAGAGAGAGAATCTAGAGAGAGAAAGTGTAGATTTGAGGTAAGCAAGTTGTTTAATTTTGTAATTTTCGTTTATTTTGGTTCCTAATGGTATGTTGAATAGAATTAACGGTAAAAATTGTGTAAAAGTTGAGTATAATTAGCTATAAACCTGTTTTAGTTAAAAAATCACAATTAATTAAAGATTAAAGTATTTTAAGTTAAGTATTTTATTAATGGTAAGATCAGCATAAATCTTTGTTTAATTTGGTTTGATTGAAAAATAGATTAGTAAACATGTGATGAATTGGGTTATTTGGACACTTGGGATTTGTTAATAGGTTAGGCTTTAAGAAAATCAAAAGAATTAGTGTTTGGTAATTAATTAGGGAAATTAATATGCATTATAAATATTGTTTAATTCAATTCAAAATTTGATCTGAAAACATGTAGGATATAGATTAGAGAATGTGAGAATTAAAAATTTGCAACAATAAACTATATAAATTTTCATGGTTAGGAAACCTAAATTATGATTATGGTAACGGTGACGGTGACAGTAACGGTAATGGTAATGGTAAGGGTGACGGTGATAGTAATGATAACGGTGATGGAAATGGTGACGATAGCAGTGACAGTAACAGTACCAGTAACGGTAACGATGACATTCACTGTAACGGTAACAGTAACGTTAAATGATCACTGTAACAATGACGGTAATAGTAATGGTAACAGTAATAGTAACGGTGACAGTAACGAGGATGGTAACGGTGACGAAAATGGTAATGGTAATGGTGACGGCAACGGTGATCGTGACGGTAACGATAACGGTAATGATTGTAGTAA
Organism: Vitis vinifera; assembly: GCF_030704535.1. Classification (NCBI taxonomy): domain Eukaryota; kingdom Viridiplantae; phylum Streptophyta; class Magnoliopsida; order Vitales; family Vitaceae; genus Vitis; species Vitis vinifera. The sequence goes on from NC_081817.1 coordinate 12,090,657, forward strand.
CTATTATAGTGATAGTAAGGGTAACGGTAACGGTGAAGGTGATAGTAACATTACAGTAACGATCACGGTCACGGTAACGCTCACAGTAAAGGTGACGGTAATGGTTACGGTCACGGAAACGGTAATGGTGTTGATAACAGTATCAATAATAGTAACGATAACGAAAATGGTGATTGTAAGAATAATAGTAACGGTGACGGTGACAGTAACAATAACAGTCACACCTTGGGTTTTTTTTTTTTTTTTTAACTAAACAATTGATACTCAAATACAATATAAGTTCTCTCAAAGATATGGGGATACAAAAATTTAAATGTTGAGTTCCTTCTTGATTTTGTGCAAAAGGAGGATATGCAAAACCTATTATAAAGAGTGCATCTTGTTTTAAACTTCGTAACTATTAATTAACAAAATATGTTTCGTTTCACAAAAGAAACTTGTACTACATTAATTTGCATATACCAAAACCCCATGGTTCACTACGGGTAGCCCATACTACAAGTGTACCTAACAAATATATATATTACATCATTCCTACAAAAAGATTCAGTCTTTAATTACAAAGGCAAAGCCTCAAAACACTATCCACGCGAGTAAAGAGCATTCATTCACAGTAAAGCAATGCTCAAGCATTATTTCCTACATAGGCCTTCTGACTTGCATCTAAAGGTGGAAGGGGATGGGGTGAGTTTACAACTCAGTAGGAAAGTTTATAACCATCCTAAGCATACCCTTAAAAACTTTGAATTAAACATGTAATAGCATGCATGATAAACATTTTATAACCATTAAAAAATATGCCATCATGTCGAACATGTATGTTTGTTGGTTTCATCTTTGCTTTTCATTGTCCATCCTTTCATAACTGATAAACTGTTCACCCCCACCAATATATATATATATATCAGATATCAATGCTCCACAAGATACTCGGTCAATATAATAATGGCTATTCTGGGACATCACCCAAGGGCAAGTCATACCCCGTGTCTTTAGGGACTAAAACCTAGGGACAGGACCAACCCCATACACCCACATCGGAGTGTCTTCCTCAAGGGCTTTAGGGACTTTCACCCAAGGACCCATGGTCCCACATAAACAATATATCAAAAGATAATGCTTATAGCATCACATAAATACTTCCCACCAATCAATTCTCTGAATATCATCTGTGATTATTCCATATCCTTTTGTCAATTCAACCACACCATGAACCATGAATCTTCATACCAATCTGCGTTCCAATCTCAATGTAACATTTCAACACAATAAACCGAGATGCAATGACACATTAAAACATTTTACAAAAGCATAGAAATGATATGAAATTTCCAATAAATGTTTCAAGAAAAGAAATTAGATACACTATGGGATAGCATAAAATTCCCTACCTTACACGGACTTTCCCTATGTGATTCTTCTATGTAGGCAATCTTTACCTATTACAAGGAACTGAAATGAAACACATAATTTAGACTTCCTAACGATGAAAATGTATACAATTTACTAATGCTAATTTTTAATTCTAATATTCTCTAATCCACATGTCTATAGGTTTTCAAATCAAATTTGAATTGAATTAAACAATATTTACAATGCATATTAATATTCCCTAATTAATTACCAAACACTAATTGTTTTGATTTTTTTTTCTCAAAGCCTAACCCATTAACAAATCCCAAGTGTCCAAATAACCTAATTAATCACATGTTTACTAATCCATTTTTCAATTAAACAACATTATACAAAGATTTATGCTAATCTTATCATTAATAAAATATTTAAGCTAAAATACTTAACCCTTAATTAATTGTGATTTTTAACTAAAACATGTTTATAGCTAATTACACTCAACTTTTACACAAATTTCACCGTTAATTTGTTTCAACATACCATTAGGAACCAAAATAAACCAAAATTACTAAATTAAACAACTTGCTTACCTCAAATCTACACTTTCTCTCTCTAGATTCTCTCTCTAACCCAAGTTGTTGCAGCTAAAATGGTGCAAAACGAGTTGTAGACCCTTATATAGGGCTCTCCATGCAGCCAAGTAGGAGGCAATCCACCCAAGTAGGAGATGGCATGCCACTTGGCTTCCACTAACTCCAACTTCCCAATTTTGCACTTTAGTCCTTCAAGTTATCAAAAATAAAACCCATAATTGTCCATTAGTCTTTTAGGTTTTCAAAACTATAATCAGCCCCTAAAAACCTAATAAGCATGGTTAATTCATTAACTAATCTCAATTAACCTTAATCAAACTTTAATTCATAACTAATCAGGATTAACACTAAACTAGTTTTAACACTAATTAAGCACGTTTAAAATTAAATACTAAGATAATCATTATTGCCTATTTAATTCATTAGTGCTAGGTATTACACTAACGGTAATAGTCACAGCAACATTCACGGTAATGGTCACGATAACAGTGACGGTGACTATACTAGTGACAGTAACGGTGACGGTGACTATACTAGTGACAGTAACGGTGACGGTAACGGTTTCGGTAATTATAATGGTAACGTTGAGGGTGACGATGAGAGTAATGGTAATAGTGACTACTATAATGGTGACGATAATAATTATGATAATGGTGACGGTAACGATTATGGTGACAGTAACGGTAACGGTAATGGTAATGATGACAGTGACAGTAATAGTAATGGTAACGATGATGCTAATGGTGTCGGTGACGGTAACGGTAACGGTGACGGTAACGGTAACGGTGACGTTAAGGATAACAGTGATGGTAATAATGACAGTAACGGTAACGGTCAATGTCGTAGTGATGGTGACGGTAACGGTAACTATGATGGAGACAGTAACGGTGACAGTGACAGTGACAGTAACAAAGACGGTAACGGTGACAGTCACGGTGGTGGTAAGGGTCATGGTCATGGTAACGATAACATTGATGATCACGATCACGGTACAGATTACGTTAACGGTAACAGTACCGGTAACGATGACAGTAACAATAACAGAAAGAGTAACGGTAACAATAATGGTGATGCTAATGGTCACGATGACTTTAACGATGATGGTAACAGTAACGGTAACGGTGATGATAATGGTAACGGTAATGGTGACAGTGATAGTGACGATAACGGTAACGGGGACAGTGACAGTGACGGTAATGGTCACGATGATGGCAACGGTAACGATGATGGTAACGGTAATGGTGATGGTAACGGTTACAATGTAACGCCTAGTACTAATGAATTAAATAGGCAATAATGATTATTTTAGTACTTAACTTTAAGCTTGCTTAATTAGAGGTTAAAACTAGTTTAGTGCTAATCATGTTTAATTATGAATTAAACTTTGATTAAGGTTAAGTGGGATTAGTTAATGATCTAAGCATACTTATTAGGTTCTTAGGGACTAATTAAGGTTATGAAAACCTAAAGGACTAATGGGCAATTATGGGTTTTATTTTTTATAACTTGAAGGACTAAAGTGCAAATTTTGGAAATTTGAGTTAGTGGAATGCCACCTCCTACTTGGGTGGATTGGTGGCAGCCATGTGGGCTGCCACCTCATGCTTGGGTGCTTGGAGACCCCTTTATAAGGGGGCTGCAGCTCGTTTTGCTCCATTTCACCTGCAGCAACTTGGGTTAGAGAGAGAATCTAGAGAGAGAAAGTGTAGATTTGAGGTAAGCAAGTTGTTTAATTTTGTAATTTTCGTTTATTTTGGTTCCTAATGGTATGTTGAATAGAATTAACGGTAAAAATTGTGTAAAAGTTGAGTATAATTAGCTATAAACCTGTTTTAGTTAAAAATCACAATTAATTAAAGATTAAAGTATTTTAAGTTAAGTATTTTATTAATGGTAAGATCAGCATAAATCTTTGTTTAATTTGGTTTGATTGAAAAATAGATTAGTAAACATGTGATGAATTGGGTTATTTGGACACTTGGGATTTGATAATAGGTTAGGCTTTAAGAAAATCAAAAGAATTAGTGTTTGGTAATTAATTAGGGAAATTAATATGCATTGTAAATATTGTTTAATTCAATTCAAATTTGATCTGAAAACATGTAGGATATAGATTAGAGAATGTGAGAATTAAAAATTTGCAACAATAAACTATATAAATTTTCATGGTTAGGAAACCTAAATTATGTTGTTTCATTTCAGTTCCTCGTAATAGGCAAATATCGCCTACTTAGAAGAAACACAAAAAGGAAGTCGGTGTAAGGTAGGGAATTTTATGCTATTCTATGGTGTATCTGATTTCTTTCCTTGAATTATTGATTGGAATTTTATGTTATTTCTATGATTTCATAAAATCTTTTAAAGTGTCATTGCATTGAAATGTTACCATGATGTTGGAACGTATATTTGTATGAAGATTCGTGGTTTTGTGTTGTCGAAATGGTTTATGGTGTGATTGCATTGCAAGAAGGATATGGAATTATCACAGATCATATTCAGAGAATTTATTGGTGGCGAAGTGCTTATGTGATGCTACAGGCCTTATCATTTGATATATTGTTTATGTGGGACCATGGGTCCTTGGGTGAAAGTCCCTAAAGCCCTCGAGGAAGACACTCCGATGTGGGTGTATGGGGTTGGTCCTGCCCCTGGGTTTTAGTCCCTAAAGACACGGGGTTGGTCCTGCCCTTGGGTATGAGTCCCAAAAGACACGGGGTATGACTTGCCCTTGGGTGATGTCCCAGAATAGTCATTATTATATTGATCGAGTATCTTGTGGAGCATTGATATCTGCTGTGTAGATTGTTGGGAGTTAGCAAATTATCAGTTGTGAAAGGATGGATGGGGAAAAGCAATGATGAAACCAACAAACACATGCATACATGTTTGACATGATTACACATTTGTTAATGGTTATGAAATGTTTATCATGCATGTTATTAAATGTTTAATTCAAGGTTTTTAAGGGTATACTTAGGATGGTTATAAACTTTCCTACTGAGTTGTGAACTCACCCTATTCCTTCCACCTATAGATGCAGGTCAGAAGACCTATGCAGGAAAGAATGCTTGAGCAATGCTTTACTGTGATTGGATGCTGTTTGCTCATATTGAAAGTCTTTTGTATCAAGACTACACCTTTTGTTGGAATGATGTAATGTATATATTTGTTAGATACACTTGTAGTATGGGCCACCCATAGTAAACAATGGGGTTGGGTATATGTAAATTAATGTTGTACAAGTTTCTTTTGTGAAACAAAACATATTTTGTTAACTTAATAGTCACAATGTTTAATACAGGATGTACTCTTTATAATAGGTTTTCCATATCCTCTTTTTGAACAAATTCAAGTAGGAACTCAACATTTAAGTTTTTGAGAGCACTTATACTGTATTTGAGTATCAATTGTTTAGTTGAAGAATAAATAATAATAATAATAAGAAAAAAAAAAATTGGGGTGTGACAGTTACAATGACAATAACAGTAATGGTCACTATAACGATTATGGTGACAGTAATGGTAACGATAACAGTAAAAGTAATGTTAATGGTAACAATAACTGTAATAGTAAGGTAACATCCATGGTAACAGTAACGGTAAGGTAACGTCGACGGTAATAGTAACAATAACGAAAATGGTGACTGTAATGATGATGGTCACGGTGATGGAAACGATGATGGTTATGGTAATGGATCCGGTAACGATCACGGTCAAGGTAACAGTGACGGTTACAGTTACTGTGACGGTAACAGTAACGATAATGGTGATGGTAACAATAATAGAAACATTAACGATAACGGTAATGATGACGGTAATAGTAGTGGTAACGGTAACGGTAACGATGACGATAACTGTAACAGTAACAGTAAATATAACAATAATGGTAACGGTGACAGTGACAGTGACGGTGGCGGTAACAGTAATGGTAACGGTAACGGTGATGGCATCGATAATGGTAAGGGTAAAGGTAACGGTAATGGTGATGTTAAGGGTAACGGTAATGGTAACAGTGATGATCATAGTGACGGTAACGGTGATCATAACGGTCACGGTAACGGTGACCGTAACGGTCACGATAACGGTGACGATGATGGTCACAATAATGGTGACGGTGACTCCAATGGTAATGGTAATGGTAACGATAGTGGTGACAGTAACGGTGACACTGATAGTAACAATGATAGTGATGGTAACGGTAACGGTAACGGTGATAGTAACAGTTACGATAATAGTAACGGTAATGGTAATAGTAACGGTGACGATTACAGTTAGGGTCACGATAACGGTGATTGTAACATTGACGATAAAGGTGATAATTACGGTTACGATAACAGCAATGGTAATGGTGAGAGTCACGGTAATGGTGACGGTAACAGTGATGATGATGTCCTAGTGATGGGAAAGGAAAGGAACAAACAAATAAGTTTTGATAAAAACTAGGATGACATCTCCAACATGGGAAACTAAAGGAACTAAGAATGAAAATAGATAGAACCAAGAATGGGGCTCTAATGATGAGCAATCAAAGGAACAAACGAATATGTTTTAAATGAACTAAGAATGAACATAGGATGGAGACTCAATGATGCGGAAAAAAAAAAAAGAACAAAGAAATAAGCTTCAGATGGAATGTAGGATGGCATCGTAATAATGGGAAACCTTAGGAGGCAAGAATGAACATAGATAAAGCCTAGAATGGCGTGAAATGATTAGAAACAAAAGGAATAAACAAATAAGTGTGGATAAAACCTAGGATTGCTTCCCAATGATTGGAAACTGAAGAAACTTAAAATGAGCAATAGATAGAACCTAGGATGGGGTCCCAATGATGAGAAACCAATGGACCAAATGAACAACCATAGATAGAGCTTAGGATGACTTCCCAATGATTGAAAACCGAAGGAACTAACAATGAACCTATACATAACGTAGGATGGAATCCCAATGTTTGGATACTAGGAACTCAGAATGAACATAGATAGAAACTACGATGGCATCACAACGATAAGAAACAAAAGAAATAATCGACTAATTCTAGGTATAACATAGGATGACATTCCAATGATTGGAAACCAAATGAACAAACATAGATAAACCTAGGATGGCGTCCTAGTGATGAAAAACAAAAGGAAAAAAAAGCTTTAGATAGAAACTAGGTTGACATAACAATCATGGAAAACTAAAGAACCTAAGGACGACGATATATAGATCCAAGAATGGTGTCCCAATGATGAGCAATCGAATAAGCTTAGATACAACCAACGACAGCATCCCAATGATGGGAAACCAATGGAACTAAGAATTAACATAGATAGAACATAAGGCAGTGTCCTAAAGATGAGAAACGAATAAGCTTAAATAGAATCTAGGATGACTTCCCAATGAATAAAACCAAAGGAAATAACATTGAACATAGACAAAAACCTTGGATAACATCAAAATGTTTGGAAACCAAAGGAACTAAGAACAAACATAGATAGAAACTAGGATGGAGTCACAACAACGAGAAACCATAGAAACAACTAACTAATCTTAGGTAGAACCTAGGATGGGATCCCAACTATCGGAGACCAAAGGAACTAAAATTGAACATACATAGAACCTCGGATGACGTCCCAATGATGAGCAAAGGGAGGGAACAAACAAATAAGCCTGGATAGAATGAAAATAGATAGAAAACATAATGGCATTCCAATGATGAGCAATTGAAGGAACAAACGAATATGCTTTAGATGAACTAAGAATGAACGTAGATAGAACATAGGATGGAGTCTCAATGATGAGAACCAAAAGGAACAAAGAAATAAGCTTAAGATGGAAACTAGGATGGCATCCTGAACATAGATAAAGCCTAGGATGGCGTGCTAATTATGCGAAACAAAAGGAACAAACAAATAAGCATGGATAGAACCCAGCATAGCTTCTCAATGATTGGAAACCGAAGGAAGTTACAATGAGCATAGATAGAGCCTAGGATGGGGTCTCAATGATGAGAAATCAAAGGAACAAATGAACAACCATAGATAGAGCTTAGGATGACTTCCCAATGATTGGAAATCAAAGGAACTAACAATGAACCTATACAAAACGTAGGATGGCATCCCAATGTTTGGAAACCAAAAGAACTAAGAACGAACATAGATACAAACTACGATGGTGTCACAATGATGAGAACCAAAAGAAACAATCGACTAATCCTAGGTAGAACATAGGATGACATTCCAATGATTGGAAACCAAATGAACGAAAATTCAACATAGATAGAACCTAGGATGACGTCCTAGTGATGAAAAAAAAAAGGAACAAATAAATAAGCTTTATATAGAAACTAGAATCTAGGATGGCATCCCAATGATGGGAAACCAATGGAACTAAGAATGAACATAGATAGAACATAAGATGGTGTCCTAAAGATGAGAAACAAAAGAAAGAAACAAATAAGCTTAGATCGAACCTTGGATGGCTTAGATAGAAACAAAAGGAACTTATAATGTGCATAGAGTGAAATTATGATTACTTCCCAATGTTGAGAAACCAAAAGAATCAACGAATAACTGTAGAATGAACCTACAATGACTTCCCAATGAATGGAAATCTTGGGAAATACCATTAAACATAGACAAAAACCATGGATAGTATCCAAATGTTTGGAAATCAAAGGAACTAGGAGCGAACATAGGATGGTGTCATTACAATGAGAAACCAAAGAAACAACCGACTAATCCTAGGTAGAACCTAGGATGGAATCCCAACTATCGGAAACCAAAGGAACTAAAATTGAACATACATAGAACCTAGGATGACGTCCTTGTGATGAGAAAGTAGAGGAATAAACGAATAAGCTTAGATAAAAACTCGGGTGAACTTAGAATGAACATAGGATAAGTCTCAATGATGAGAACCGAAAGGAGCAGAGAAATAAGCTTTAGATGGAAACTAGGATGGCATCCTAATGATGGGAAACCTTAGGAGGCAAGAATGTACATAGATAAAGCCTAGGATGGCGTGCTAGTGATGAGGAATGAAAAGAACATAGATAATGCATGGATGTTCCTAGGATAGCTTCTCAATGGTTGGAAACCGAAGGAACTTACAATGAGCATAGATAGAGCCGAGGACGGGATCCCAATGATGAGAAATCAAGGGAACAATTGAACAATCATAGGTAGAGCTTAGGATGACTTCCCAATGATTGAAAATCAGAGGAACTAACAATGAACCTATATAGAACGTAGGATGGCATCCAAATGTTTGGAAACCAAAGGAATTAAGAACGAACATAGACAGAAACTACGATGGCATCACAATGATGAGAAACGAAAGAAACAATCAACTAATCCTTGGTAGAGTAGGATCACATTCTAATCATTGGAAACCAAATGAACAAATATTCAACATAGTTAGAACCTAGGATGGCTTTATGGTGATGAAAAACAAAAGGAACGAAGAAATAAGCTTTAGATAAAAACCTTGTATAAAAATTGGGATGGTATCCCATTGATGGTGTCACAATGATGAGAAGCCAAAGAAACAACTGACTAATCTTAGGTAGAACCTAGGATGGCATCCCAACTATCGGAAACCAAAGTAACTAAAATTGAACATATATAGAACCCAAGATGACGTCCCAATGATGAGAATAAAAGGAACAAATGAATAAGCTTAAATAGAACCTAGGATCACATCCTAATGATAGGACACTAAAGGAATTGAGAATGAAAATAGATAGAACTAAGATTGACGTTGCAATGATGAGCGATCAAAGGATGACATCCCAATGGTGGGGAATTGAAGGAACTAACAATGAACATAGATAGAAACTAGGATGTTGCCCCAACAATTAGAAACCAAAGGAACTAAGAACGAACATAGATAGGAACTAGGATGGCATTGAAACGAGGAGAAAGCAAAGGAACATATGCATAAGATTAGATAGGACCTAGGATGGCATCCCAGTGATGTGAAACCAAAGGAACTACGAATGACTATATATAGATTGTAGGATGGCATCACATTGATCAACAACCAAAGGAATGAAGAAATAAGAAGACATAAAAACTCGGATCACATCCTAATGAATGGGAACCTTAGGAAGTAAGAATGAACAAACATAGAACCTAGAATGGCAATGCAACGAAATGAAACTAGGGAACAAATAATTTACCTTAGATAGAACCTATGATGACTTCACAATAATTGGAAACCAAAGGTACTATCAATGAACATAGACAAAACCTAGGATGGCATCCAAATGTTTGGATACCAAGGAATTAAGAACAAACATACATAGAACTTAGGATGGTGTCACAATGATGAGAAACTAAACAAATAACCTTAGATAGATCCTTGGATGGCTTCCCAATGATTCGAAACTAAAGGAACTAACAATAAACATAGCCAAAACCTAGGACGAAATCCAAATGTTAGGAAACCAAAGAAACTAAGAATGAACATAGATAAATAGAAACTATGGTGGCGTTTCAACAACGAGAAACCAAAGAAACAACCAGCTAAGCTGAGGTAGAAACCTAAGATTGCATCTCCACGATCAGAAACTAAAGGAACTAACTTTGAAAATAGATAGAAGCTAGAAAGGCGTCCCAGTTATGGCAAACCAAAGGAAAAAACAATTACATCACAATGACGGAAAACTGAAGAACCTAAGGATGAAGATAGATGGATCCATGAACGGTGTCCCAATTATGATGAGTCAAAAGAACAAATGAATAAGCATAGAACCTAGGATGGCATCCTGATGATGAGAAATGAAAGGAAATAAGAATGGGGTTCCAATGATGAGCAATTGAATAAGCTTAGATAGAACCTAAGACAACATCCTAACGATGGGAAACCATTGGAACTAAGAATGAACATAGATAGAACATAAGGTGGTGTCCTAAAGATGAGAAACAAAAGGAAGAAATGAATAAGCATAGATCGAACTTTGGATGGATTCATTAATACCTAGCACTAATGAATTAAATAGGCAATAATGATTATCTTAGTACTTAACTTTAAACGTGCTTAATTAGATGTTAAAGCTTAGTTTAGTGCTAATCTTGTTCAATTATGAATTAAAATTTAATTAAGGTTATGTAGGATTAGTTAATGATTTAAGTACGCTTATTAGGTTCCTAAGGACTTATTATTATAGTTATGAAAACCTAAAGGACTAATGGCCAATTGTAAGTTTAATATTGGTTAATTTGGAGGACTAAAGTGCAATTATGGAAAGTTAGGGTTGGTGGCAGCCATGTGGCCTGTCACCTCCTACTTTGGCTCCATGGAGACCTTTATGGGGCTTGCAGCATTTCACCAGCAGCAGCTTGGGTTAAAAAGAGGATCTAGAGAGAGAAAGTGAAGATTTGAGGTAAGCAAGTTGTTTAATTTAGTTTTTTTTTGGTTCCTCATGGTATGTTGAAACAAATTCACGGTAAAATTTGTGTAAAAGTTGAGTTTAATTATATAAACATGTTTTAGTTAAAAAATCACAATTAATTAAGGATTAAAGTGTTTTAGCTTAAGTATTATAGATTCGTAAACATGCGATTAATTAGGTTAATTAGTGCTTGGTAATTAATTGGAAAATATGAGAATTAAAAATTAATAACAGTAAGTTGTTAAAAATTAGTAAGAAAGGAAAATTTCATAAATTTTCATGGTTAAGAAACCTAAATTATGTTGTTTTATTTCGGTTCCTTGTAATAGGTAAAGATCGCCTACATAGAAGAATCATAGAGGGAAAGTCCGTGTAAGGTAGGGAATTTTATGCTATCCCATAATGTATCTGATTTCTTTTCTTGAAACATTTATTGGAAATTTCATGTCATTTCTATGATTTCGTAAAATGTTTTAATGTGTCATTGCATCTTCGTTTATTGTGTTGAAATGTTACATTGAGATTGGAACGCATATTGGTATGACGATTCTTGGTTTAGTGTTGTGGAAATGGTTCATGGTGTGGTTGCATTGACAGAAGGATATGGAATAATCACAGATGATATTCAGAGAATTGATTAGTGGGAAGTGTTTATGTGATGTTACAAACATTATTTTTTGATATATTGTTTATGTGGGACCGTGAGTACTTGGGTGAAAGTCTCTAAAGCCCTCGAGGAAAACACTCCAATTTGGGTGTATGGGGTTGGTCTGCCCTTGGGTATGAGTCCCAAAAGACACGGGGCCCTTGGGTGATGTCTAAGAATAGTCATTATTATATTGACCGTGTATGTTTTTAAGCATTGATATCTAATATATAGATTGGTGGAGGTGAACAGTTTATCAGTTGTGAAAGAATGGACGAGAAAAAGCAAAGATGAAACCAGCAAACACATGCATACATGTTTGACATGATTGCATATTTGTTAATAGTTATAAAATGTTTATCATGCATACTATTACATGTTTAATTCAAAGTTTTTAAGGGTATGCTTAGGATGGTCATAAACTTTCCTACTGAGTTGTGAACTCACCCTATCCCTTCCACCTTTAGATACAGGTCAGAAGACCTATGCAGGAAATAATGCTTGAGCATTGCTTTACTGTGATTGGATGTTGTTTGCTCACATTGATAGTGTTTTGAGGTTTTGCCTTTGTATTAAAGACTGAATCTTTTTTGTAGGAATGATGTAATATATATATTTGTCAAGTACACTTGTAGTATGGGCTACCCGTAGTGAACCATGGGGTTTTGGTATATGCAAATTAATGTAGTACAAGTTTCTTTTGTGAAACGAAACATATTTTGTTATTATTACAAAGTTTAATACAAGATGCACTCTTTATAACAGGTTTTGCACATCCTCCTTTTGCACAAAATCAAGAAGGAACTCAATATTTAAATTATTGTATCCCCATATCATTGAGAGCACTTATGTGGGTGAAAGTCCCTAAAGCCCTCGAGGAAGACACTCTGATATGGGTGTATGGGGTTGGTCCTACCCTTGGGTTTTAGTCCCTAAAGACGTGGGGTTGGTCCTTCCTTTGGGTATGAGTCCCAAAAGACACGAGATATGACTTACTCTTGGGTGATGTCTCAAAATAGTTATTATTATATTGACCAAGTATCTTGTGGAGGATTGATATCTGATGTGTAGATTGGTGGGGGTTAGCAGTTTATCAATTGTGAAAGGATGGATGAGGAAAAGCAAAGATGAAACTAGCAAACACATGCATACATGTTTTACATGATTGTATATTTATTAATGGTTATAAAATGTTTATCATGCATGCTATTATACGTTTAATTCAAGGTTTTTATGGGTATGTCTAGGATGGTTATAAACTTTCCCATTGAGTTGTGAACTCACCCTATCCCTTCCACCTTTAGATGCAAGTCAAAAGACCTATGTTGGAAATAATGCTTGAGCATTGCTTTATTGTGATTGGATGTTGTTTGCTCGCATTGAAAGCCCTTTGTGTTAAAGACTGAATCTCTTTTTAGGAATGATGTAATATAAATATTTGTCAGGTACACTTGTAGTATGGACTACCCGTAGTGAACCATGGGGTTTTGATATATATGTAAATTAACATAGTACAAGTTTCTATTGTAAAACGAATCATATTTTGTTAACTAATTGTTATAAAGTTTAATATAGGATGTACTCTTTATAACAAGTTTTGCATATTCTCTTTTTGCACCAAATCAAGCAGAAACTCGACATTTAAATTTTTGTATCCTCATGTTTTTTTAGAGCACTTATACTATATTTGAGTATCAATTGTAAAGTTTGAAAAAAAAAAAAAAAAAAAACAGGGGTGTGATAGATTCGCAATGATGGGAAACAAAAGGAAGTCTCAATGAGCATAGATTTAACCTAGGTTGATGTCTCAATGATGATAAACCAAATGAAGAAACAAATAACCTTAGAGAGAGAACCTAGGATGACTTCACAATGATTGGAAACCAAAGAAAATGACATTGAACATAGACAAAAACCTTGGATAGAATCCAATTCTTAGGAAACCAAAGGAACTAAAAACGAACACGGGCAGAAACTTGGCTGGCATTAGAATGATGATACAACAAAGAAACAACTGACTAAGCTTAGCTAGAAACAGGATGGCATCCCAATGATCAAAACAAATAAGGAACCAAAATTGAACATAAATAGAACCTTGGATGACGTCCTAGTGATGGGAAAGGAAAGGAAAAAACGAATAAGTTTAGATAAAAACTAGGATGACATCTCAAGCATGGGAAACTAAAGGAACTGAGAATGAAAATATATAGAACCAAGAATGGCGTTCTAACGATGAGCAATTGAAGAAACAGAGGAATATGCTTTAGATGAACTAAGAATGAACATAGATAAAACATAGGATGGAGTCTCAATGATGAGAAACAAAAGGAACAAAGAAATAAGCTTTAGATGGAAAGTAGAATGGCATCCTAATGATGGAACCAAGAACTACCATAGATACAAACTACGATGGTGTCAACACAATGAGAAATGAAAGAAACAATCGACTAATCTTAGGTAGAACATGGGATGACATTCCAATGATTGGAAACCAAATAAACGAAAATTCAACATAGATAGAACCTAGGATGGCATCCTAGTGATGAAAATCAAAAGGAACAAATAAATAAGCTTTAAATAGAAACTAAAACCTAGGATGGCATCCCAATGATGGGAGATGGAACTAAGAATGAACATAGATAGAATATAAGGTGGTGTCCTTAAGATGAGAAATGAATAAGCATAGATCGAACCTTGGATGGCTTCGCAATGATGGGAAACAAAAGGAACTTAGGATGATTGAACCTATGATTACGTTTCAATGTTAAGAAACTAAAAGAATAAACAAATAACCGTAGATAGATCCCATAAAGCAATCGAACGAACAATCGAATATGCTTTAAATGAACAAAGAATGAACATAGGATGAGTCTCAATGATGAGAACCGAAAGGAGCAGAGAAATAAGCTTTAGATGGAAACCAAGATTGCATCCTAATGATGGAAACCTTAGGAGGAAAGAATTAACGTAAATAAAGCCTAGGATGGCATGCTAATGATGAGAAACGAAATGAACAAATGAATAAGCATGGATAGAACCTAGGATACCTTCTCAATGATTGGAAACCAAACGAACTAAGAACGAACACAGACAGAAACTACGATGAGAAGCGAAAGAAACAATCTCGACTAATCCTTGGTAGAAAATAGGATCATATTCTAATGATTGGAAACCAAATGAACAAAAATTCAACATAGTTAGAACCTAGGATGGCATTCCAGTGATGGTGTCACAATGATGAGAAGCCAAAGAAACAACCGACTAATCTTAGGTAGAACCTAGGATGGCATCCCAACTATTGGAAACCAAAGTAACTAAAATTGAACATATATAGAACCTAAGATGACGCCCCAGTGATGAGAACAAAAGGAACAAATGAATAAGCTTAAATAGAACCTAGGATCACATCCTAATGATAGGACACTAAAGGAACTGAGAATGAAAATAGATAGAACTAAGATTGATGTTCCAATGATGAGCAATCAAAGGATGACATCCCAATGGTGGGAAACCGAAGGATCTAACAAAGAACATAGATAGAAACTAGGATGTTGCCCCAACGATTAGAAACCAAAGGAACTAAGAACGAACATAGATAGAAACTAGGATGGCATCAAAAAGGAGGAGAAGGCAAAGGAACATAAGCACAAGATTAGATAGAACCTAGGATGGCATCCTAGTGATGTGAAACCAAAGTAACTACGAATGAATATATATAGATTGTAGGATGGCGTCACATTGATAACCAACCAAAGGAATGAAGAAATAAGAACGCATAAAAACTCGAATGACATCCTAATGAATGGGAACCTTAGGAAGTAAGAATGAACAAACATAGAACCTAGAATGGCATTGCAATAATTGGAAACTAAGGAACAAATAATTTATCTTAGATAGAATCTATGATGACTTCGCAATAATTGGAAACGAAAGGAACCATTAATGAACATAAAAAAAACCTAGGATGGCATCCAAATGTTTGGAACCCAAAGGAATTCAAAACAAACATACATAGAAACTAGGATGGCGTCACAATGATGTTCTAACTAAACAAATCACCTTAGATAGATCCTTGGATGGCTTCCCAATGATTCAAAACTAAAGGAACTAACAATAAACGTAGCCAGAACGTAGGACCGAATCCAAATGTCGGGAAACCAAAGGAACTAAGAACGAACATAGATAAAAACTAGGGTGGCATTTCAACAATGAGAAACCAAAGAAACAACAAGCTAAGTAGAGGTAGAAACCTAAGATTACATCTCCACGATAAGAAACTAAAGGAACTGACTTTGAACATAGATAGATGCTAGAAAGGCATCTCGGTGATGGCAAACCAAAGGAAAAAACGACTAAGCTTAGATAGAAACTAGGATGGCATCCCAATGAAAGGAAATCAAATTGAACATAGATAGAACCTACGATAGCATCCTAGTAAAGATAAACAGAAGGAACTAAGATGGGAAACTAAGGAAACTTAGAATGAACATAGATAAAGTCAAGAAAGGCGTTCCAATGATAAGTAATCAAAAGAACAAACATGAGCTTAGATAGAACTTAGGATGACATCCAAATGATGGCAAACCTTAGGAAGTAAAAATGGAAAAAGATAGAACCTAGAATGGTGTTCCAATGATGGTGGGACCTAGAACGACATCTCAATGATGAGAAACCAAAGGAACTACAAACGAACATCGATAGAAACTAGGATGGTGTTGCAATGAGCATAAAGTAAAGGAACAAACGAATAAGCTTAAATTGAAGCTAGAATCGCCTCACAACGATGAGAAAGCAAAGGAAGCAACAAATAAGCTTGGATTCAACCTAGCATGGGTTCCCATAAATTTTAAACAAAAGGAACTAAAATTAAGCACAGATAGAACCTAGGATGACATCTCAATGATGAGAAACAAAAACAAGAAAGAAATAAGCTTAAATAGAAACTAGGACGGCATCCCATTGATGGAAAACCTTAGGAAGTTAGAATGACCTATGATAGAACCTAGGATGGCGTCCTAATTATGAGAAACCAAACAAACATACGAATAAGCTTATAGATTAAAACTATGATAGTAACCCAATGACGGATAACTAAAGGAACTAAGAATGAAGAGAGATAGAACCAAGAATTATGGTCCAATGATGAGCAATCAAAAGAACAAACGAATTAGCTTAGATAGAACCTAGGATGGGATCTCAATGATGTGAAACTAAACAAACTAATGATGAAAATGAATAGTAGTATGAATGGCGTTCCAATGATGAGCAATCTCAAGAACAAATGATTATGTTTAGATAAAACCTAGGATGACATCCTGATTATGGCTTGAAGGATGAGGGATACCCTAAATAAACTTTAGGAAGTGGGATGCCCTAAACGATGCCCTTAATAAACTTAATGAAGGGAAATCTCTAAACAAAGTTAAGGAAGGGGGATGCTCTAATCAAATTTGAGTAGGCGGGATGCCCTTAAAAAGCCAATGGAAGTAGAACGTCATAAATGAACATTAAGAAGGGGGATTCACTAACAAGACTCATAGAAAGGGCATGCCACAAACAAACTCCACCAAACAGGGATGCCCAATCCCAACAAAAGCGATTGTGCTAAACAGACTACTGGATGGGGATGTCCTACTACACTAAAGGAAGTGGGAGTTTGCTAAGTAATCCCTAGGAAAGGGTATGCGCTAAAAGAATTGAACGAAGGTTGGTTGTCTAAACAAACTCTAGGAAAGGGAATGAATTAAAAATCTCCATGAAGATGGATGACCTAAGAAACTGAAGGAAGGGTGATGAACTAAAGTAAATCAAGGTAGTTTGATAGGCCAATGAACAGGAATGTCCTTAAAAAATTGAGGAATGGGAATACCCTAATAACACTTGAGGAAAGAGGATGCCCTAAATAAACTCAATGAAGGGGAATACCATAAACAAACTTAAGGAAGGGGGTGCCCAAAAACAACTCATGGAAGGAGGATGTCCTGAACACACTCAAGGAATAGTGCAAACCCTTAAACAAACTCATAGGATGGCGTCCTAATTATGAGAAACCAAAGGAACATACGAATAAACTTAGATAGTTCACAATGATGGGAAACCAAATAATAAGCTTAGATAGTTCACACTGATGGGAAACCAAATAAACGAACAATGAACATAGGTCGAACCTAGGATTGTTATCCAAATGTGTGGAACCCAAAGGAACTAAAAATAAACCTAGATAGAAACTAGGATGACATCACAATGATGTGAAACATAACAAACAACCAAGCTTAGGTAGAACCTAGGATGGTATACAGACAATCAGACACAAAATTAACTCAAATTGGATATAAATAGAACCTAGGATGACGTCCTAGTGATGAGAAATCAGAGGAACCAACAAAGAAACTTATATTAAAACAAGGATAGTAACCCAATGACGGGGAACTAAAGGAACGAAGAATGAACATAGATAAAACCAAGAATTATGGTCCAATGATGAGCAATCAAAAGAACAAACGAATTAGCTTAGATAGAACCTAGGATGGGATCTCAATGATGTGAAACTAAACAAACTAAGAATGAAAATGAATAGTAGTATGAATGGCGTTCCAATGATGAGCAGTCTTGAGAACAAATGATTATGTTTAGATAAAACCTAGGATGACATCCTAATTATGGCTTGAAGGATAAGGGATACCCTAAATAAACTTAAGGAAGTGGGATGCCCAATGCCCTTAATAAACTTAATGAAGGGAAATCTCTAAACAAAGTCAAGGAAGGGGGATCCCCTTAAAAAGCCAATGGAAGAAGAACGTTGTAAATGAACATTAAGAAGGGGGATTCACTAATAAGACCCATAGAAAGGGCATGCCACAAACAAACTTTACCAAGGGGGATGCCCAATCCCAACAAAAGCGGTTGTGCTAAACAACCTCAAGAAATGGAGTTGCGCTAAATAAACTACTAGATGGGGATGCCCTACTACACTAAAGGAAGTGGGAGTCTACTAAGTAATCCCTAGGAAATGGTATGTGCTAAAAGAATTGAAAGAAGGTTGGTTGGTCTAAACAAACTCTAGGAAAGGGAATGAATTAAAAATCTCCATGAAGATGGATGACCTAAGAAACTGAAGGAAAGGTGATGGACTAATGTAAATCAAGGTAGTTTGATAGCCCAATGAACAAGAATGTCCTAAAAAAAATAGAGGAATGGGAATACCCTAATAACACTCGAGGAAAGAGGATGCCCAAAATAAACTCAATGAAGGGGAATACCCTAAACAAACCTAAGGAAGGGGATGCCCGAAAAAACCTCAAATAAGGAGGATGTCTTGAACATACTCAAGGAATAGGGCATACCCTTAAACAAACTCAAGAAAGGGGGGTGTGCTAAACATACTCAAGGATGGGGGCATAACCTAAACAAATGCAAGGAATAGGAATTCAACAAAGAATCTATGGGATGGGGAGGAAGAGATGCCTTAATAACATTGAAGAAAAGGGGATGATGTAAATATAGATAAGGAAGGTGAATGTCATAAATTAATTGAATGAAAGGGGATGTCTTAAAGAAAATAATGGAAAAAGGTGCCTTAATAAGACTCGATGAAATCACATTCCCTAAATGAACTCAAGGAAGGTACATGCATTAAATAAACTCAATGATGAAGGATGCCCTAAACAAACTAAAAAAAAAAAAGGCATTGCCATTAGGAAACTCATGGAAGGGGAATGCACTAATAAGACTCAAGGATGGGGGTTGCCTTAAACATAATCAAATGAGGAGGATGCCATAAGTAACTCTAAGAATCAGGTTGCCCTAAACAAACTCTAGGAAGGGGGATGCACTAAAAAAATTCTCAAGGAATAGATATTCTATAAAGAAACTAAGGGATAGTGGGACGTCTTAATATGACTCAAGGAAGGGGGATGCCCTAAACAAAGATATGGAAGGAGAATATTGTAAACAAACTCAAAGAAGGGGATGTGCTAACACGACTCAATGAAGCATGCGCTAAAGAAACTCAAAGAAGGGGGATTCTCTAAACAAAATTTGGGAAGGGGATGGCATTAACAAACTCAAGGAAGGGGGATGCTCTAAACAAACTCTTGGAAAGGGAATGAATTACAAAATCTCCATGAAAAAGAATGACCTAAGAAGCTAAAGCAAGGGTGACGCCCTAATGTAACTCAAGGGAGTGGGATGGCTTAAGGAAATTCAAGGAACATGGATGCACAAAACAAACTAAAGGAAGGGGATACCCTAATAAAACTATAGGAAAGCGGATGCCTTAAATAAACTCTAAGAAGGGAAATGATCCTAGGCAAACTCAAACAAGGGAGATGTGCCAAAAAAAAAAAAAAACTCAAGAAAGGGGGAGGGAGGGGCTTAACAAACTCCAAGAGGCAAATGTGCTATGAATCTTAAGGAAGTGGGAGTGCACTAAATCAACTCTTGGAAGGGGGTGCCATAAACTCAAGCAAGGGGGATCCTTTACACAAACTCCAGGAAGGGGAACGAATTAAATAATCTTCATGAAAAGGGACTAAGAAACTCAAGGAAGGTGAAGCCCTAAAGTAACCCAAGGGAAAGGGGTGCCCCAAGAAACTCAAGGAATGGGGATGCCCTAAACAAACTAATGGAAGGGGGATTCCTTAATAACAATTTAGGAAGAGAAATGCCCTAGTAACACTCAATGAAGGGGGATTCCCTAAACAGACTCAAGGATGGGGAAATCCTTAAACAAACTAAAGTAAGGTGGATCCCATAAACAAAGTTAGGGAATGGGGATGCCACACACAAACTCAAGGAAGGGGAATGCCTTTATAAGACTTGAGTATGGGAGATGCCTTAAACAAAGTCACTGAAGGAAGATGTCCTAAACAAACTGGAGAAAGGAAGATGTCCTAAATAAACTCCAAGAGGGTATACCATAAACCAACTCAAGGGGTAGGGAGACGTTATAAAAAACTAATGAAAGGGGGATGTGTTAATAACAGTGATGGAAAGCAGTTGTCATAGACAAACTCCAAGAAAGGGGATTCCCTAGACAAACTCAATGAAGGGAGATGTGCCAAAAATATATAGAAAATGGGAGGTGTTGAACAAACTACAGGAGGTGCATGCCCTATAAAACTTAAGAGAGTGGGGGTGCACTAAATCAACTATTGAAAGGGGGATGCCCTAAACAAACTTAAGGAAAGGGGATGGCTCTACACAAAGTCCAAGAAAGGGAATGAACTAAACAATCTCCATGAAGAGGGTTGACCTAAGAAACTCAAGAAAGGGAGATGCCCTAATGTAACTCGAGAGGGTGATGCACTAAAGAAACTCAAGGAATGGGGATGCCCTAAACAAACTAAAGGAAGGGGAATACCCTAAACAAATTCATAGAATGACAATACTTTAAACAAACTAAAGGAAAGAAGGGTGTCCAAAAGAAAATCAAGGAAGGGATTCCCCACAAGAACTAAAGGAAAGGATGCCTTAATGAAACTCTATGCCATAAACAAATTCAAGGACAGGGGATGTTGTTAAAAAACTCTAGGAATGTGGATGCCCTATAAAACTTAAGGAAGTGGGAGTGCATTGAATAAACACTTAGTAAGGGGATGCCTTAAACAAATTCAACTAAGGTGAATGCTCTACACAAACTCTAGGAAAGGGAATGACCTAAGAATGTGAAGGAAGGGTGATGCACTAAGGGTTTCTTAAGGAATCCCATGGCCTAGGCAAACTAAAGGAAGGGGGGTATCATGATAACACTTGGGGAAAATGAATGCCCCAAACAAATTCAAAGAAATCGAATGCCCTAAAAAAAACTCAAAGGGGATGCTAAAAAAACAACTAAAGGAAAACGGGATGTCCTAAACAAAGTCAAGGAAGGGAGATTCCCTAATAATAATCAAGGAAATGGGATGACCTAAACAAACTAAGGGTAGGGGGATGCCTTAAAGAAACTCTAGGAAAGGGGATGTCATAAACAAAATTAGGAAATAAGGATGAATTTAAAAAAAAAAAAAAAAAAACTCCACGAAGAGGGATGACCTAAGAAAATGAAGGAAGGGTGATTCCCTAATTTAACTCAAGGGAATATAATGACTTATGGAAACTCTAAGAAAGGAGATGCCTTAAACAAATTAAAGGAAGGTGGATGCCCTAATAAAGGGAAATGACCTAAATAAACTAAAGGAAAGGGTGATGCTAAACAAACTAAAGGAAAGGGGGATGTCCTAAACAAACTAAGGGGGATGCCCAAAAAAAAAAAACTCAAGGAAAAAGGGATGCCCTAAACAATGTTAAGGATAGGGGATACTCTAATCAAACTGAAAGAAAGAATGTGCCATAAACAAAGTCTAGGAAGGGGGTTACTATGGACTTGCATTTCTCACTTGCGTCCCCACTCAACGACGAGACTCATTTTTTATTTGTGAAAAATTGATATTTTATTAAAATTTGGAGTTCTCATGCCACTTATTTTTATTTATTTTTTATAGGGAAAATAATATAAGAAACTAAAAGCCTAAGAAAAATGACACCTTAAACTTTTGGAAAAACATGTCTTTGAAATAATAAATCCGAGTTTAGGTCCAAAGATCAAGTTACCTATCAGGAAGGTACCTTAAGATAATGGTACTCTAAACCCTTGAAAAGGTCTCTACCGACTAAATTGAGGGAAGTACGACAATTAAGTGATTAATAGAGGGAATCAAGGAAGACTAATGGTGATTACTTAAATTCCAATAACATATTAAGCATGCTAAACAAATAATTCAAGTTAGACCATAAAGGAAGAGTAATACCTGCAATTTAAAGTATTACAAGATACTAAAGTTAGTTAAAACAACAAAATATATAACATGCATCTCATCAGCGAAAATCAAACAAACATCAAGGCACTTAGTGCCAATATCAAACATGGTATGGTTCACACAAAACATTTCATATGTAACTAAAAAGAAGTGAATGGTGGAGAGTGTACCTGAAGAACATATCTTTAACGCAATACACTTTCAATACAAATGGAGAAGCTAGGATAAAAGATGATGACAAGCAATTATGAGAGCATAATATCTGCATGGCATGAACTTACAAAGACATCAGCTATACAAGGTATATAACCAACTAAATAAATCAACTTTGGGAAAAGCTTTTTTGATGCAAATAACATTCTAGAATCAATTTCAAGAAGTGAGTAACATCACACAATTGTGGAAAAAAAAAATTTAATACACTCCAAAAATAATTAAAACAAATTTTAAAACTAAAAGGTCATTAGCTAAGTTGAAACTGGTAGCAATGATTAATTTTAAAATATCTTTTATGTAGGGTTCTATCAAATCTTCCTTCAATATTCCATAACCCATACATCCTCAACCTCAAGTGAAAAGATTACCAAGGCCAAGGACATTCCCATTAGTTTGGGGGCACAAGTTCAAACTTATGTGAATAAAAACAAAGTTTTTGGAAAACCAAAAAGAGAATGCAACTTGTATGAAATGAGTTGCATGTTTTTAAAAGAAAGTGAGATCTTTGCCCTAAACCTAAAACGAATTTTGTTTTAAAGTCCTTAAATGATTTTTTTCCTTTTGAAAATAATTTAAATTATTTTAAAAAAAAAATGATTTTAGGAGGAGCAAAAAAGGAACTAAGAAAATTAAGAAATTCCAAACAAAAGACCTAAAAGTTGGGATTTTTTATTCATAACTTAAAACAATTTGAAAAGAAAGGAAAAATCAACTTAGACCTTCTTTTTGGCTACCTTTTCATTCATGATGGAGAAAAGATCTTTTTTTGTAAAAGAAATTTTGACTCAAAAATCAATTAAGTTTTTTCTAAAGAATAACAAGCTCTCAAAGGTAAATAATCAAACATCATGAATTTTTAACTAAGATATCATTCAAAGAACTTTAGAAAATAACTTAAGATGATTTTTTAACTAAACTAGCATTCAAGGAACTTTAAAAAAGAATCTAACATCAATTTTTAATGAAACTAGCATACAAAGAACTTTAAAAAACTAATACAAAAATTCAAATTCCATTATTATCTTTCAAATTTATCTAGAAATTTAAACTCCAAAACTTATATATTGCCTAAGGGAAAATCTAACAAATTCATCACCACCATGAAAAGGAGATAGAGATTACTTGTCTTAAGGGGCAAAACAAGAGAAATGCCAATCTCACATAAGTACCAAATAGGTTGTTAAAAACAACAATGATTAAACCAATTGCTCTAACAACAAAAGCATAAGTTGATTTACATATTAAGGCAAAGAAGAAGAAAAACACACTTCTTGTCATTGTCGTAGCTCTGAACTTATTAAACCCCACATTCCACATTATATTATTTCTTAAGAAAACCACAAAAATAATAAGAAACAAACAACTTTTATAGTGGATTACAAAAATAGAGTTGGCTCTACCATTGTGATTTAGTGCTTCTTTTTCCTGTTCTTTTGTTAATAGCTGATTTAAATATTAATTAAAGCATGCAATTTACATAAAGGAAATCCTAGTTGGACCCTTGCTAGCCTTTTTCTATTCCTTATAGAGTAAGACACCAAGCTACAGTTGGAAATTGACCTAAATCGCCAATAACTAACATGGGTGAAGGTCAACAAACCAAAGCAAACTTAAAGCAAAATAAAAATGCAATCACAGTTTAAGACTTCCAACACCCTTATTGAACTCAACCACATAGTGTAACTCATTATTGTGTGAATCACAACAACTATCAACAAAAAAATATAAACACATCATTTCTTTCTTGTTGCACAGGGTATACAACAATGATTGCGTGGGGATGAAAAATTGTTGAAAATGACACAAATCTACCATCAAAGACAAGGCAATTCTACAACACAAACTGCTTAAAATACAATGGCATAAGCGAAGAGTTTTTTACCATATCAATGATTCAATAAGATGACTTTCAATGATTTCTTAACCACAAACTGCCACATACATGATTTTCATAACTCAAACCTAGGTACAAAGTCAAGTACAAGAAAACATGAAATCCATAGTCATGCCCACAAAGCAGTAAAAATGTATAGACATCACTATATAACAATGAAATCAAGCCAATCTATGAGAAAAAAAAAAGGAAAAATAAATAAATAAAATAAAATCCCGAACAATCCAAATACATTATCTAGTAAGATAAGAATGCAATTGAGCGAAATAACGTAAAAGAGGAAAAATAAGACAAAAAAGAACATTATGAAAAGAGGATGACTCCTAGAACATTTGACCCACAACCCTATCATTGGTCTAGTTTGGATTGACGGGGCTTGAACCCGTAGCTTCCACCTTGCAAAGGCATTGCACTGACCAATTGAACTACAATCCCACATAAATAAGGTCACAACTGTCAATATAGGTAACCAAACAAGTTGTACAAATAACTTTGGTGGCACATGTCCCAATTATATGACATAGAAAATCTTTTGTCCCTGAATTCTTAAATAGTACCGCATTCTCAAACTAAGAGAATACATTCCTACAAAATCCAATTAACAAATATAAACATGAAAAATCAAATTAAAAAATATCAAACTAATTATACAATATACTTTACAATGAAAGATAAGTAATTTTTAACTAGGTCTCATGACCCAAAGAGCATCAAAAAGGGTTGATCTCTAGTGAATTAGCTATTATGTTGAGTAGTTGAACCCTTTGTGGATCCCAATTCCATGAGTGTATAAGCTATTTCTTCCAACAACTCAATATTGCTTAAATCTATAATGAGAACACTTTACTAAATTAGAAGCAAAGACCAACAAGACACACTCAAACACATAGAAAGAAAGAGTGCCTTGGAGTTGTTATTGACACCAATATTAGACACCCAAATGAGGACAATGTTGAGGGGGGAAAAAGAATAGATTTTTATTGAATTTTGATGACTTCACCATCTAGATGTTTATAAACATAGAGATTTGAAAAATAATTCAATACCTTTGAAATTCAAGAAAAGATTTGCACATAAGATGGCCATAACTTCAACTATCATTGATGTTCAACGCTTCAGCTTATCATGCAGTAGAACATTTCAAAAATTGTGTGCTTAGATGTCAATTAAATTTTCTTACTAACTTTCAGAAGCATTGATAGATACAGATCTATCAGCATCAATCCACAAATGTCTAAACCAACTCAACAACGATATGGATTATTTTGGTCTTGTTATATCTCTACATGCATGTGCCTCAAACATGTCAGGACCAACACCGTTCAACAATTCATGTTTCTAGGTGTTCCTTTCGCATATAAAAGTTGACAATCAGATATGCAAGCTTCAACTAAAGTTCTAATAAAAAGCTAAGAAAAGATAACTTGCTAAAAATTTTCAAGAAGACACAAGGAACAGATCAAGCAACTATAGAATCAAAGTGGGCATTTCTTGCACATACCTTCAACAATATCAGTTTTTGAAAATTCTTCTGCACTGCTCTTAGCTACCATAAAACATTTCAAACTACCAACTTTCTGTTGATGTATGGGCATTTCTTGCAGTAACCTCTTCTTCCATTTGTTCCATATGGAATTTGTCAAGCTTCTCAAACTCCTCAATGCGAGACTTGAGTTCTAGTTGCAAACTCCTTACTATGGTTTTCGTTAGTGTGAAAAAAATACACCAATTATTAAAAAAAATAAACTGCAAATGAGGTAATGCAAGAACTTAATACCTTGCTAGGTTATTAATGAAGTATGTCTCCAATATGGTAAATAAGAGACTAGTCCAAGCGTAAGCTATATTCAACAAAAATGCAAGGTGCCATGACATTATATCTTATAATGAAGTCATGCATTAAAACTTGACATGATAATAAGTTGTCATATTAGTACATGATAGATGAAAATAGAATTAAAACAATAGTATAAACAATACATGTGACTCCACCAAACCTGTTGCAAACCTTTTCAACCACAACTTCCATATTTCTCCATAGGAGTTGGATGAGTAGCATAAATAGTAGCAATAACATTATCAGCAACAGCATACCATTATGTTTCCTAGCAGCCAAAACTATCAATTAAGATTTCTATTTGGATACATGACACCATATGCGTCAATTGGTTAATAGCAGCATGGAACATAATGAATAAATATCTACTAAGTTTTGTTACAAGAACAGTTGAAAGGACGCATGATACAACTTTCAATGTAATTTTGCAACTAAGAGACATTTTCCTCAAGTCAACAACTAAGGTTTCAGTAGTTGGATGAATTGCATATATAAAATCAATAACATTATCAGTAACAGCATACCATAAGTTATCTAGCAGCCAAAAACTGGTGATTAAGCTTTTCAGAATGCCAAATATCAGGGTCTCCTTATTAGACAATAGTTTTTTCTTTCACTTTTTAGAAAACTTGTAAGAGTAATGTTTCCGATTCAAGCATGCAGTTCTAGCAACCTTGAAGTTCTTGAAAACAATATTAAACCCCAGAATGAGGACAATATTGAGAAGCAAAAAAGTATAGGTTTTAAAAGCAATCCAATGTGAGGCTACCCAATCAAGGATCAGTACACTATCAACAGATCGTAAGTAACTCGAGATGGAGAATCCACCTTTGGAAGAACGTTGAGATTGGGCCTAGGACTCTCCCTAAGATTTAATTTACAAGATAGTGTGAGACTAGAGAAACCTTTTATTAATGAACATACATGATCAAACACGTCTTACTCTTGGAGATGGAAAAGCTCTTTCCAAGAGAGATCAAATAATACATCTATTTGCATAAGAAGAAAAAAAGATTAAAATCTTAAAAAAAAAATGGTTAAAATATACAAAATAACTAATGTCAATATCTTTACTTAGAAAAATGACTAATGAGAATAAAATAGATATTTGAATCTAACTTGGAAAGTGAAAACTTAACTCAACTACACAGAACAGTTGAATTTGTTGATGCACAAGAGAGAACATTCACCAAGTATCAAATAAAAATTATTAGAAAAGAATATAAAAAAACAATGGATTACTCAAATGTTCAATTGATAGTTAATTTTAATTTTTTTTTTTTTCTTTTCTTCCCATTTCTCATAGTTGAGAATATTTGAGGGTTTTATCAATTGTTGATGGGAAAAAACACCATTGATAAGAAAACTGAATATAAATCATGAACCAAAAGATTTACCCCACTTGTTTAGATGCCATGAATATTTAGGATAATAAAAGAAAACAAACTTTTCTTGATATATATGGTAACAAACACATTCTCCACGGCTTCATAAGTGGACTAGTCCTAAGAAAATACAGGACAACCTGTGTTGGCTAAAATCAACTTTACAAATCTATCAACGAGCTCCACAAGAAAGCAACGTTTGATATTTATAGCCCCAACTTTGTCCTTCACATAGTCTTTTCGGTTTGTCCTTCCAACCTCTATGATAGGAGAACCAACCAAACTACCAACAACACATGATTGTACCGTATAGTGGTATTTGGTAGCACATGTCCCCATTAAATCACAGAGAGCATCTTTTGTCTTTGAATCTTTTAACAGTATTGTGTTCTTAACCAAGTGTACAAGAGATGTAAATTAAACCTACAAAGATAAACATGCAAAATAAAATAAAAATAAATCCAACTAATTACCCAACTTGATTTACAACGAAAAATAAGTAATTTCCATCTGGTCTCATGGAGTTGAGTATCTAACCCCTCTGTTGTTTCCAATTCCAAGAGTGTATAGGTTGTTTCTTCCTACAACTAGTACTGCCTAAATCCATGACAAGAACACTTTCATAAATTAGTAGCAACTTCCCAATAAGACACACATGCACATAAAATGGAAAAGTACCTTGGGATTAGTTCAAAACCGGCAAGAATTGATTGCAGTCCTTTAGATGTCACTGTTGCTGTAAGTTGCTTCTTATGAATTAGTTCAATTTTCTTGCAGCAAGAACAAGGGTGCAATGTTGGCATGTATGGCAATAGCACTACCTGGGTCATGACTGATGGCAGGATGTTGCAAGTATGGTCTAAGAATTGCAAAATCTAGCAGCCTTGCACCCATCAAATGGACGTCTAGAGGCTATCTTCATTGTTCCTTGTCAAGTTGGCCATAGGGACTGCTAGATGCTTCTCCCTCAGCTTCTTCGGCTACAGAGGTGAGTTCCTGAATGGATGCAGTTATAGGGTGCAGGGATACAGTACCTTTCACCCAAGTTGCGTAGGAGATTTGTGTAGTTCTGCCCCAAGAAAAAAGATTATTACAAGACTAGTATATGTATATAACAGAACAAATATACAAATGCATATCAGCACTTACACAACTTTTTCAATAGCATAAGTGCAACATCTTGGACCACACCATGTCACATTTTTACAAAAAAATTGATTATCTTTTTCTTTCTTCTGAGAAAATATCAAGGGACCAACCAAGGAAACTTATACTAAACCAAAAGTAGCCCTGGTGTTTAATTGTAATGAATAATAACTTCTTGCAAGCAGTAACACATGAAATCAAATTAACTATGCATAAAGGAAAAAAATAAAATAAAATGAACAATCAATTATTTCTGGTCTATTTGAAATTTTCAATTTCTAAAACATGGTAACATCCTTTTGCATCCCTAAGAAAAAAAAAAAAAAGAAAGAAATAATGCTGTGTAAAACAGATGTACTCAAGTTCTTTCTTCCACCCTCCCTTTTTGTCCTTTATTTTTCATTTTTGTGCAGGTAGAGCAGGGGCTTTCTCACAAAATGAAGTGACTAACTCTGGCAAATCGAATGATTACCCAAGGCCGCAGACAAAAGGACAGTGAGTAGCAGTTCCTAAAGGAATACCATTTCAAAAGATCAAAACTTCCCTATTTAGATATAAGGCTAGATCAAAATTTTTGAAAATAAGGTCACTTCACCTGGTTAAGTTGCAGTTACCAGAGTATAAAATCTCAATTCAAAAAATCTAGTTTAATGACAGAGAAAATAAGCAATGATAAATGAAAGATAACAGATGCCTACCCATAATTGTTCTATGTAAGAGACATAGTTGAAAGGTAAAATAGGATCATCAGCCAGGTGAAGAGCTAGAAGTCCCCAAACTCCAGCTACTGAGGCAGTAAAAAACAGAAAACTATGTAAGCTTGAAGAAGTGACAATGAAGCAGTGATTTTCCTAGTTCATCGATAAATCTTTTTCAAGAATGCATACTAGAAGGAAAAGAAGCTAACCAGCCACGTGACGTTGAAACAATGGATCCCCATGGTTTGTCATCCAGTTATAGGAGTCAAAAGCAGTGTGATAGACTGGAAAATCTCAAGGACAAAAGAAAAAGAAAGTTGAAGTTCTATTTTACCAAATTGATTAGCATGAAATCTTAATTGTGATGTAAATTTTACTACTAACATTATTGACGGTGCTTGGAGTATCATAATAAAAGCTTTCGATAATCCTTTTAGTGGAAATAATTTGCCTACAAATGAAAAAAACAAATTATTTTTTTTCTTTTATACTCCGTCTTATGCCTTGAAACTAGAATCTTTCCAGGTGTAATTTCTGGTGCATTTAGAAAAGGGAAAAAAGGAACAAGCAAAAAACCATCCTTTAAAATGGAAATACCAAAGAAAACAGAAATACCATCAGAGATGATGAGAAAATTAAGAAATTCAAAATATCACTTCATAAAGCCCTAAAAATGATCATTCTACACATGCAAGAAAATGTTCTCGAGAGCAATAATATAAAGGAACAAAACTAAATCATTCCACATCCAAGTAAACCCAGTGGAATGATTTTGGTTGCACTGGATTTGCAAACACACCACAGTTGAATGAAAAGGTTTTTAATATGTGGAGTCACTGCCAAATTGACCAAGATAATTGTAGGGAAAGAAAGAAAAGTACACCTTTTAAAAAAGCTCAACTGACCTCAATTTTAAGCGTTACAGAAAAGAAAAAAAAAAGGTGGAAGAAAACTGCAAAAGCACAAGCAACATGCTCTCTCTTTGTAAATCAGCATACCAATTAGAAAAGAACCTATTTGCCTACATATATTGGAATACTTATTTTGAAACTCTTCAAAATAGTTTTCTGCCATTTAGAATATAAAACAATTTTTTCACTTAAAAAACACATTTAGAATTTTTATTTTTTTTAAATAAACAGGTTATTTTTACAACTACTTCAAGGAGTTTTTGTAGAGTATTATAAGTAAACATTGAAATTATAGAGAATACTTTAGGAACTTTACAACATACATAAATGCATTTTACCTTCATGGAGAATAAACAGAAAAAACTGTCTTCCATTTTTGAGTTCCCATAAAGAATTTTTTACTTGAAAATAATTGGTAATTATTTTTAAAAATTGTTCTACAAAACCGTTTTTTGATAACCATATTTGAAAACGTTGCCAAACAAACCCTTAAACTCCTTCAATTAATTGAAAAAGTACAAATAGCTGAGATAATCTGATCACAGATTGATTTCACAAAGCAATGGCAAAAATACACCAAATTATGCATATCTATTCACTCACTTTAGGAGAAACAAAAAATTCATTAGGAGATTGAAGACAATTCAGCTTGTATATTCAAATTAAATGAAAAGGAATCCTTGCCTTGCATTTTGGATTATGAAATTGCAGAATTTGATTGCAAAAAAACATCCCAGGTTTTCTTTAAAACTAACACATTCACTTACAAAAGAGAACAAGCAAAAGCAATGACTGGGGCACTCTTGTTCAACACTAGGGATGGCAATAGGGCAGGTTCAGGATGGGTCACCCCCATGCCAACCCTGCCCTGTTTAATTTTTTCTTCATTTCTTAAAACTTTTCTATTTTTAAAATTTTAAATTATATTAAAAATAAATATAATTTAAATATAAATATATAGTATATTTTTTACAATTTATTTTTATGAAAAATAATTTTTTTTATACATATGTAAAGAAAAGGTAAAAGGAAAAAAAAGAATCAAAATATTTTTTATTTAATATTATATATAACCAGGGCAAGACATACCCAAACCCACCATGGATTTAAAAAAAAAAATCCCCAACTCGTCCTATTAGGGGTGGGATGGGGCAAACACTCGAAAAAACCCGCCCCATGTCATCTCTATTCAACACAAACATGTATATTCTTTGAGAACTTTGATATCCATGATGGAAGCCTAAGGCAATCTATCTGTCCCACAACCGAGAAGGATGGGAATGATGAATTACAAACAAAACTAACATTTGCTAACTTATAAAAATAACTACACTTTGTTCCACTTTTATGTCCTTTCATCGATTAAAAAAAAAACCAAGGACAAAGCTAATGTACCCCTTAAAGTGGAGATGCTTAGTTTCCTTTATGCATGCATGTCTGAGCACACAAGTTCCCTTCACAAGAACACATTTTCTCAATACTCATAGCTTTCCTAATTTCCATTTGTAATTTGGAAATGTTAGGGTATAAGTGATGTACCTCTTCCATAGTATAAATCAACAGAAGGAACCCCTGCATGTTGCAAAAGTGGAGAAAAATCAGAATCCACTCCACTTAGCCTCTGAATCTGCAATCTAGCCAAGACAATCCCAATAATTACTTCATACAATCCATATAGAAACAACAAATATAAATTTTGACATATCCAAAGCCAAAATTTATAAAGCAAGAAAAGTGGTATACTTGTCTCTCCTTTTTGCTTTTTGATGAAAAACAGAAGTAAAAAGCATGTTTACAAGTCTTCTGTGCAGACAGACTAATTTATTTAAGCAAAGTATTGATGAAACGGAACTGGTGGTTGTAGCAGACAACCAAGGTGGTGGTAGCAGTACTACTGTGGTGTGATGCTCATGGAAGTAGTGTGTTGATGTGATCATAGGTTATGGGAAAAGTAAATTTTGTTCTCTCCAAAACATTTTATTTTTTAATTGCAACTGAAGCTTTTTAGTTGTATTTTTGCAATTGAAAAAGTACTTCCAAAAATGGTGTAACTTGGAAAGGGGTCGTACTGAGGGGCAAAAGGAGATAATTAAGTGATAAACATCTATAGTGGAGGTGGTGGTAACAACAATACTGCTGTGGTCGTGGTGGTCATGGTATAAGCATGAATAAGTTAGTGTGATGATTGGTGGTATAATATGACGAAATACGCAAATTTTGTTTTCTCCAAGATGAAACCTTTTCTCTAACCTAAAACCCGACTTCTACAGCACATTTACCCAAGTAACAAAGAACTTGAATTAATTATCGTCCTGAAATTTCACAACTCAGTCCTCTTTTCATAATTTCAGAACTTTTTAAGCATACCCCATTCTACCAAAATTTCAAATTAACCCTATAAGAATTTATCTAATTTGACAAGCCTTAAAATCCATGCAATACCCTAAACATAATCGTCCAACTAAACAAGTGATTAAGACAACTTATTCTGAGTTTAAGGAGCTATCCTACTTCAAAGGGAGCATCAGCAAGAGAATAATAGAATTTTGAAACAAATTTCCTTAGAATCCTAGACAGTCATTTGTACATTCAACAAATAAATTTATTTGAATTGCCACCTACAAAGGAGGACAATCATTTCACATGTGAAGATCAACCTCCACAAACCAAAAAAAGGTCTGTAATGTTTCATAACTTCATTTACTTGGAACCTTGTGTTTTTCAAAGATGGTAAAAGCATGAGGACAACCATAATGCAACCATTCCAATGATTTGAAAAGCTAAAGATTAGGGTTAACTTACATTGATGACTTTATTTGTAATCATCCAGTTATCATATATGGTCATGCTCTCTGAGTCAGGATCCTGGACCTGGAATTCAGTTTAAATCACAATTTAGACAGTTTGAAATACCAGGTGTTGTCATTAATTCAGATCCAAATAGATTGAACATTAACAATCTTGTGAACTTATTTTGCCATCTTTTTCTACCTTCTTTGCAACCTCAATGAGAAGATTATCTAGCTGAGGCGTTGCAGCAGCAAAGAAGCCTGGTCCTTGAACTGCACAGTCTACATTAAGGTATGCTACAACTTCAGAACCCAGATTCAAAAGGTTTTGTTCGACCCACTCAGTAGATCCTATCTGAGGCCACACAACACAAGTAAATTACTTTTGAGTGTTAAATACACACAACCATTCAAATAGAACAAGCCTAGCTAATTGGATTACTTTTAGAACAAATAAATGAGCAAGTGCATATAGCAATTCAGGCAGCGACAGTAAAAACTGGTGATGGTGATATATACAACTTCAAGCAAGGAAAAAGGTTTATATCACAGATGGTAGCCTCTTGAGTTCATACACATTTGAAATAATCCACTATTGATTCATCTACAATGGTTGCAAATTGCCAGCTGATAATCAGTCTGAGGTTTCACATCAGGGATGAGCACATAATTCGCTAAAACCACATAAACTAACGACTTAAGCTCTCATTTTTTTTTTTCGTCACTGATATCATGGAAGTAGGAATATCTCTCCTAGTGATGTGCACCACTATGACTCAACTGGATGGCAATTCCAACAATAGAAGAGTGGCAGAGCCTACATGTCATGGCTATTCTTTGCCCATTAACATCCTAAACCAAATATAGGCATTAAGAGTGATCAAATGCCTTTCTTTGACACACTTTCAGGGTGCAGTATCTAGGACACAGTTGTATTTGTTCTCTATAGAATCCAAAATTCCTAGAAATAACAAAATGATCTAGAGATTGACAACCTGGTCCATTTTATATTAATGACCAACAAAGATGAAATATTAGCTACCATCCCAAACTCTTCTGCATCCCAACTGCATAGAACAATTGTCCTCCGAGGTTGCCACCCCTGACGCATCATAAGAGCATATCTACAAGCAATGTCAAGTAGCCCTGCAGTTCCACTATTGGGGTCAACAGCTCCATATGTCCATGCATCTCTGTGGTTGCCAAGCAGGACATAGCGATCAGGCTCTTCAGATCCCCTTATGACAGCAAAAACATTGTGAATGGTAGCTATCTTTTTCTCCGCTTGAAAAAGAGGGAAAAAATAAAATAAATGGAGAAACATTTCAATAAGCTTTCCACAAGTGGGCTTTAGTAGAAGTCTTCCACTCATTTTTCCTTTTTAACCCTCTCATGTTTAACAACTAGCTAACAAGATAATATGTAAAAGAGAATAAAAATAATTGGAGAATTAATTCAGGTGACTTCACAAGGTACTATTTTGTGGCAGATAATTGACAGGATTGAGTAATAGAACAAAGACAAACAAAAAGACACTCATAAGAAAGCTTCCAAGGTCTCATTCCCTGTAAAGGGCCGTAACCCAAACCTCCCCCCATGAAAATAATTAGGACTTGTAACATAGCCTTGATATCGATTGAACTGGATGCATACACTTTGCAAAGTCCCCATACTCTTAGGTTACATTTTTTTGAAGGAAAAAGTAACATGAACAGAGTTCAGCAATCCTACAAGAGGAAGCATGTGCCATAATCATAAGAGCCTCTGTAAGCTATTATCATGGTAATAATGCATAACAGAAGCTTAAAGAGGCAGTTATTGACATCCCATATTCCAAAAAGAATGAATTAATAACCAACATACTACATTTTTTTCATAGGCAAGTAAGAATAAATACATATATAAAAAACACCAATAAACAGGGGGCGACCACAATACACTAGAAGTATACATGAAAGTATTCAAAAAGAAGCAAGCTACAACCACCGCCCCAATCTAGTACTTAGATATCAACAAGTTAATAATAAAATCTATCGAGGATGGTGGATTAGTTTGACCATCAACTATAAGATACCCTCAAGACCACATATATAGATCAGATATAAGGTAGTCTTTAAGATATTGGTTAATGCATTGCTTTCCTTCCGGATTGTCTAGAAAAGGTATAGAGGAGTTGTTCTCCATGTTGTTCTCGTCTTCTTGCCCACAAGTCAAATTCCAACACATTAACATGCCCTTCACCAAATGTGGGAGAACCCATGAAATGCTAAACAAAGAGAATAGGAAGTGTCATAGCCCTCTAACTTTCCCACAATGGATAAGGAGATAGTCCACTAATTCTTCTACATCATTAAACATACAACAATAACCCGCTAAAAGCCATCCTTTTATTTTAAGTCCGTCCTCAGTAAGAATCCTTCCCCAAACCACTTCCTACCCAACAAAAAAAAAAAAACAAAAAATAAAAATACAAAATACAAAGCTCAAGAGCCGACACTATCTTTGAGGGGAATGACACTAGACCCTCCAATTCCAAGGTGGAGTAGAAAGATTTCACCAAGAATGGCTAGTCTTCCAAACCATCTAAAGCTTCCAAAGAAACTCCTCAACATTATCTATCCCCCAAACTTGAAAATGTCTTGAGAAGCACATGTTCTATAGGACCATCTCGTCTTCTATCTCCCAAACATCATCCACCCAAGCCTCCTTGGAAGTTGCAAAGGAGAATAGAAATGGAAAAGAGTCCTTTAAGGGAACATTACCACATCATACATCATGCCAAAACTTTATTCTTCTCCCATTGCCCACCTCAAATCTTGTTTTAGTTTTAATAATTTCTCACCCTTTCTTATTGACTTCCACAAGCTAACACCATAGCCTTCTCTCGCTACCCAAGAGCACCATTCACTTGGCTCTTCTCCAAAATTTCCTACTATAACCTTTCTCCAAAGCATATCTCTCTTCAAAGCGAATCTTTAACACCATTTCCAATGAAGACTTATTGAGAATGGACAACTTCTTAATGCCTAGACCCCTTTTCTTTTTTGCAAATTGTCAACCGTTTCACTAGATGGGACTTTTTCTTGACAGCCCCTCCTCTTAGTAGGAAATCCCATTGAATTTTTTTAGTCTCACAACCACTAACTATGTACTGCATAACAGCCCTAGCTCATAATTGTTTCTCCATCCATCTTCTTTGCACAAACTGATGCAACTGCAAGATTGTAACTGCATCTGTCTTCATCTCAAGCCATGGGTTTCCAAAAAATAAAATAACAATACTCCATTGAAACAATGGTACCCAAAACCTCATTTTAGTGTATTTTCAGATCCAACAAGAAATGGAAAATTTATTTTATAGCAAAGATGCAATAAAAAGCGGTGCACCTCATGTACACAAGAGGTACTCAAGATGCACCATCAAAGGAGCAAACAAAAGAAATAAATAAATAACAGAGAAAACAGCAGCACAAAACCACCTAGCCCCGATTTAAGCTGTCAATGGAATCCAGTAATGTGTAGTTCAGAACCAATAAGAACTAAGAATTTCATCATCACTATGTCTGTTAACTGCCACCATCTAGTACAGTTTTTCCAGCTTCATGACTGATTCTTCCAAATTCAAATTTCAAGCACATTATCATCAAACAACGTGCTAACAAGCTTCCCAACCATTGTACATGATATTCTAAATTCAACTACCATGAAACTTTACCAGTTAAAACACACTTCTCGAATCCCCAAATATTCCAACCTTCAGATCTAACACCAAAATGATATAGCATGTAACTAATCTATCTCAATCATTAGAGCTGCCATCTATAACAAGCGATTAAGATCAGCCTTAAACAATAGATAGACGGATCTACCATTCAATACCACAAAATAGGTGAAAAGAAGAGATGAACTCTTAAAATTTCAAAAAGCCAAGCCTTCCCATTATATTGTGAACATCTATGACTAAACCTGCTAAAACATAACAATTCTAAAGATGCTAAACTTATAATAATGGGAAGAAATAAAAATCAAACCCCATACTTACTAAACTAATTAGAACCAAACAAGCTTCTTTAACACTTATCTCTTTTGCTAAGAGGAATGACTGGGTATAGTGCAGTATTTGTTGATTTAAGGCAAGAAGGTTTTTTTTACCAGATTCAATCCACCTTCGAGATTCACCTTGTAAATCAAAGACTTAATGTACTTCTCCAAAGAACCAATCCATATTGAGCAAGAGAAGAAAGGAGAGTCCAAAATAACAATAAGATAAATGAATGATATGGAAATAATGCATCCCTCATCAAATAACTATAGAATGAATGTATTTAGTATCATGCTTCTTATTACCAGCAAGCAACTTTCAAATCTACAAGCATGATTCACAACAAGCCGGGAATTATGTATTGTAAAGTATTAAAAACTAATGTTGTTCATCGATTTACAATATTACTTTGTCACAAGGTTATTTTGAATTTCTTGTACAAAAATACGGTTTAAGCATCAAAATCCGAGTTCAAACTAATAACCACCAGAGTTCAAAGTTAGCATAAAAAGAATATGTAAAAAGATGAGTACATTTTGGAGTTTATGAGTTTCTTGAGGATTTTTTAGATTCAATCACCTAAAAGTACACCTAAAAGTAAATGCAATTGTGTTAAGAAGGCCAAAAAAATACACCTAAAAGTATACACGATGTATACTTTTAAAAAAACCTATCCCAACCAATCAATGAAATCAAGTAAAGACCATGAGTTAGAGCCAACATTAATTGGTAAAGACAACTTCTCACAGCTTATATATTAATTTCCTTTAAAACCTAATAAGTAATTCCATATTGCCATGTCAACATAACAAAAGATAACATCAGAAGAGGATTAGGACACACAATTTGTGGGATCCCATACAAAAAATTAAATGTTTCAAATTTGATTGAACTTTGATGAATTTAGTTCTTTGCTTTCAATCATCTTGAGAATCACATGTGAGAATATTCTTCTTTTTTCTTTACAGTATTAAAAAGAAACACATGCAAACCAAAGAAAAATTAAACAAAGCATACTCACACTCCTAAGAGAGACATGGTAAGATGAGACTTGTTAATTGGATAAAAAATACAATATGTAGATTTTGTCTACACACCCGAAATCCCATTCTGCAGCAACAAATGGACCAATACGGAGAATCAAATACATCCCAGCCTGCTGAACAATCTACAAAAACTTGAGAAGATCGTACCATCCCCCAAAGTAATACTAAAAGTTTTCAAATTACAAGGGAAAATAATACAAATCAATTTAATCATCAACTATTGAAACAGAGGAACATCAAGCTTAAGCATCACTAAATACATTTACTCTCACTCACAGTGCTTGGAGAAAGTTCATGGCCATTCTAGAACACATATATTTCAATCACATCGATCCCTCCTTCCTTAGCTGTTTTAACCAGTCCCGGCCACATCTACCCCATTTAATATGTATAAAAGAGAAAACAACAATTATGAACAAAAACCGCAAATGTTATTTACAAATGACAATCTCAGAGAGAACAATCAAACAATGATTCGGCCGTGTGGGAATCAAGTCATAAATACTTTTCTTGCTTTAAAAAGAAAATAATCCTAAAATTTTCCTCCAAAATACCAAACCCAACGGTACATTTCTCATCCAAAATGGGCACAACAGAAATTAAAACAAAAAATAATAAATAAAAAGAAACAGGAATGATTGGTTGCTGAGAAAACACAAAATGCAATATTCACCTTAAGACTTCCTCTAAAATGTAGGCAATACGATAATACTATATATGCATTTTAGAAAAATCAAATCAGCAAACACTTACTTACAACTGGTAGCTCTACAAAATTAACAGGAAACAAACAATTAGGCACTGTTATGACAACCATTTTGAAAATAATTTTCTCATATTAGGAAGCAAATATTGTTTTTCCAAAATGTATCACATAAATTAAGAGACAAACAAATGCCACCAGGTTTGGTTACCGAGAAAATGGATGAATTCCCATTGAAATATCCAAAATGAGCATTATTAAAAATCAAAGAAACAAAAAGAGCATTGTTATAAAATCAAAGAAACGGAGAAAAACAAACCATTAGGCATTGCTACCATTGCTGTCATTCCAAAATACGTCTGGCTAGGAAGCAAACATTACTATTCAGAAATGGGCATTCTTGAAATAAAGACACATGCATGATCATCAGAACAACTATAAACGAAGCAGAAAAAATAAAAGAACACGTCAAGAATCTCACATAGAGCGCCTCGGTGAGCTCGGACCCCCCGAATCCCCTGCGGCCGGGCCTTGCGTCGATGGCCGGAACGAAAGTGAGGGTTAGGTTTAGAGTTAGGGTTTCTCCTGACGGGCAGAGGGCCGCGGTTGGGTGGGATCCCTAGATCGGGAGGGTCGTCAGCCGGAGGAAACATCTCTTATCACAGCTTTTTCTTGGAAATGACGTGAGATTTTCTCGGTAAAATGCGAGAAACTGATACAAAACAAAGCAGTAAAAATAAAAGAACATGTCAAGAATCTCACATAGAGCGCCTCGGTGAGCTCGGGCCCCACGAATCCCCTGCGGCCGGTCATTGCGTTTATGGCCGGAACCAACGCGAGGGTTTTGGTTTAGAGTTAGGGTTTCTCCTGACTGGCACAGGGCCACGGTTGATGAGGAAACATCTCTTACAGGTTGGAAACGATACGGTGGTAGGGCTTTTTCTTGGAAATGACGTGAGGTTTTCTCGGTAAAATGCGAGAAACTGGTACGAAAGCATGGAGTGAGGCTGTCTCTCAAATCTCTTTTTGATGCGAACAGCTGGTAAACGACACCGTGGGGAGAACCATGTTAGTGATGCGGTGCGTTTCATGCAAACCAGAAAAGTGATGCGGTGCGTTTTATGCGAAAGGAATGGATAGGCACGCCAGCTAGCACTTATTTCATTTCTTTCTGTCATTTCCTTATCTTTTCCTTTCTTCATTTCTGTTATTCCTGTGAGAAACGGCTTAGCGATATTCTCGGGAGTTTGTTAGAGAAGTTGTTGCAATTTGTTATAGAGATAGTATATGAGTGTGAGAGAGATGAAGGGTCAGGGATGTTGTGGAAATTGTGTGAATTGCTCATCTCCTCTCTGCTCTGTTATCTTTCATATTGTCATCAATAAGATTGCCTATTCTCTCTCCATCCGCCTCTCTTCTTCTTCTTATGTCGCATTTCATTTAAGTTTGCACCAGTTGGTATCAGAGCCGACGTTTCTTCGCCTGTGGAAGGAACGATGGCAGAAGCAACTCGTTCACAGGAAGTCAGACGCGAAATGCTTGAGATGATGAAAGAGTTCGAAAGGAAACAGGAGTTGTGGCGTCGCGAATCAGAAGAAAAAGCTGTCAAATCTTTTGCTGATCTCAAAAGTTTGATCGGAGGCTTGAGCCTTCAGAACCAGGAGGTGATGACCAATAGGGGAGAAGAACGTCGGTGGGAGAATCAACTCGGTCATTCGACCAAGGTGGACTTTCCAAAGTTTAATGGAGGTGGATTAGATGGTTGGTTACTTCGGGTGGAGTATTTCTTCGAAGTCGATCGGACTCCTCCGGAAGCTAGAGTGCGCCTGGCAGCTCTTCACTTAGAGGGAAAAGCGATCCAGTGGCATCAAGGTTATATTAAGACTAGAGGTAATGAAGCCTACCTTGATTGGTCTGAATATGTCATTGCTTTGAATGCTAGATTTGGGCAACATGTTTTTGATGATCCGATTGCGGATCTGCGCAATTTAAGGCAAACAGGTTCATTGCAGAGCTATATGGATGAATTTGATGAATTGTATCCTATAGCTGATATCAAAGAATCCCATGCCTTCAGTTTTTTCTTGTCTGGTTTGATTGATGAACTCCAGATGCCCGTTCGAATGTTCAAACCACAAACACTTGCTGATGCTTACTCTCTGGCCAGATTACAAGAAATAGCAGTAGCCGCTTTGCAGAACAAACCAAAACCAGTCTCCAAAGGACCTAGCCTATACTCACCCACCACTAACCATTACACCAAAGCCACGCCAATCACCTCTATTTCCCAAAATGCTACCAACCTCAGTAACACCACTTTCCCGAAAACTACAAATGCCGGATTGCTACCCTTACCACCATCAACCAATATACCTAAAACCAATCCTAGAATCACCACTAGAAACCATCGAAATTTCTCTAACAGAGACCTAGACGAGCGTCGGGCTAAGGGTTTATGTTTCTGGTGTGATGAGAAATTTACTCCTGGCCATAAATGCAAAAGAAACAACTGTATGTTATGCAGATTCAGGTGGAGACAGATGGTGAGGGGCCTGAAGGGAATTTACAAATGGAAGGCTTGGGTGAGGAGGATGAACAGATTCAGCTGTCTCTTAATGCTCTTATGAGCAATGAAGACTCACAAACTATGACCTTGAATGGAAATTACAAGGGGCGCTCCTTATTTGTGCTAATAGACTCAGGAAGCTCTCATAATTTCCTGAGTTCTAAGGTGGCAAAAAGGGTTGACTGTTGTTGGCAGAAGGCTAGAGGGATAAGGGTGACCGTAGCAAATGGGCAAGAACTTCACTGTACAGCTCTATGTTCAGACTTCAGGTGGAGAATGCAAGGGCAAGAATTTATTGCGGAGGTTTATGTTCTGCCTCTGGAGACTTATGATCTTATCTTGGGAACTCAATGGCTTGCCACTCTGGGAGATATGTCGTGGAACTTTAATACATTGCAGATGGGTTTTGAATTAAATGGCAAACCATATCTCTTGCAGGGCAAAAATAAGCTTCAGGAGAGGATGTCACCTTGGGCAGATAAGCTAAAAGGCTTGGTAGAACAGCCTGGCTTGTTTGCAATACAGGACCTACTCTCTGGGCTATTCAAGTGGCTGAAAACACTCATTTAGAGGAAACTCTCACCCCGCAACAGCAGGAGGAGTTGCAAAAAATGTTGCAGGCTTTTGCGGACGTCTTTGAAGAGCCCACAGGATTGCCCCCGGTCCGGGTTTATGATCACCAGATTGATTTAAAGGATGAAGCGGGACCAATTAATTGCAGACCTTACAGGTATGCTGCAGTGCAGAAAGATGCTATTGAGAAACTGATTGGTGAAATGTTACATGCAGGAGTAATTAGACAAAGCAGGAGCCCTTACGCAAGTCCGGTGGTTCTAGTAAAAAAGAAGGATGGATCATGGAGATTATGTGTTGATTACAGAGCTTTGAACCAAGTTACTGTCAAGGACAAATTTCCAATACCTGTTATTGAAGAACTTCTTGAAGAATTGGGAGGTTCAACAATTTTCTCCAAAATTGACCTACGCTCTGGCTATTGGCAAATCAGAATGCATGAACCTGATGTGCCAAAAACTGCCTTCAAGACACATGAGGGCCACTACGAATTTTTGGTGATGCCTTTTGGCCTCACGAATGCTCCATCCACCTTCCAGAGCCTTATGAACAATATCTTCCAACCCTATCTTCGAAAGTTCATTCTAGTGTTTTTTGATGACATTTTAATATACAGCAGAAGCTTCTCTGACCACATACATCATTTGAGTATTGCCTTGCAGGTCTTACGGGAGAATTTGCTTTATGCCAAGAGCAACAAATGTTTCTTTGGCCACTCTAGTATTGAGTATCTGGGCCATGTGATTTCCAGCGGGGGAGTTTATATTGATCCTCAAAAAGTTGCTGCTGTTAGAGACTGGCCAACTCCCATTACACTTAAGCAACTTCGTGGCTTTCTCGGCCTCACGGGGTACTATAGGCGGTTTGTAAAGGATTATGGAAAAATTGCAAAGCCACTGACAGATCTGCTTAAAAAGGACGCTTTTCACTGGACAGAGGGAAGTAATCAAGCTTTCATGGCTTTGAAACAGGCGATGATAACCGCACCAGTGCTTGCCCTACCAAATTTTTCAAAGGAGTTCATAATAGAAACAGATGCTTCTGGTCAGGGTATTGGAGCAGTCCTAATGCAAGAAGGACATCCCATTGCATACATCAGCAAGGCCTTATCTGATAGGTTTCAAACCTTATCCACTTATGAAAAAGAGATGTTGGCTATTCTTATGGCCATCAAAAAGTGGGAGTCATATCTGGTAGATCGCCATTTTGTAATCAAAACAGACCACCAGAGTCTGAAATATCTTCTTGAACAGCGAGTAACTACACCTACTCAGCAAGCTTGGGTTGCCAAGCTTATGCAATACGATTACGAAATTCGCTATAAGCAAGGAAAAGAGAATGTTGCTGCGGATGCTTTGTCTAGAATCCAACCAGCAGAGTTGTTTGTTCTATCTACAACAATTTTAAACACTCAGTTGTATGACTTGATCAAAGAATCTTGGGGTGTAGATCCTGAATTACAGAAGATCATTAAGGCTAAGGAAGCAGACCCCTCTGCTTATCCTAAATATTCTTGGCGAGGAGAGGAACTTCGGAGAAAGGGGAAATTGGTAGTTGGAGTCAATGAACAACTGCGACGAGAGATCTTAAACAGCTTTCATGATTCGCCAACTGGAGGCCATTCTGGCGTGTATGTGACTACAAAGCGAATATCTGCAGTAGTTTATTGGAAGGGTTTGAGGAAGTTTGTCCGAGAATATG
This sequence comes from Vitis vinifera, assembly GCF_030704535.1. Taxonomy (NCBI): domain Eukaryota; kingdom Viridiplantae; phylum Streptophyta; class Magnoliopsida; order Vitales; family Vitaceae; genus Vitis; species Vitis vinifera. The sequence continues at coordinate 12,134,933 of NC_081817.1, forward strand.
TGAGAAATTGCTCTGTATGTCAGCGCTTCAAACCAGAAAATAAACCTTATTCTGGCTTACTGCAACCATTGCCTGTTCCAGAGGGAGTCTTCACAGACATCACAATGGACTTCATCGAAGGCCTCCCCAAATCTAATGGTAAAACGACAATTTTTGTTGTTGTGGACAGGCTTACCAAGTATGGTCACTTTATGCTGCTACCACACCCATATACAGCCAAGATGGTTGCCCAAGTGTTCCTTGACAGTGTATATAAACTTCATGGTCTTCCTCACTCCATCACATGTGACAGAGACCCTATTTTCACCAGTGTTTTTTGGCAGGAATTTTTCAAATTACAGGGCGTCTCATTGCAGCTATCTACTGCGTACCACCCTCAAACGGACGGTCAGACAGAAGTGGTGAATAGGTGTATTGAAACCTATCTTCGGTGCATGGCAGGCGATAACCCAGGCCAATGGGCAAACTGGATCTCATTACCAGAGTTTTGGTATAATACTTCATACCATTCATCTTTAAAGATGTCACCGTTTGAAGCTTTGTATGGTTATGCCCCTCCGCTACAAATTCCCTATTTTCCAAAGGACTCAAATGTTGAAGCTATTGATAGAGTGTTAAATGAAAGAGAGAGTTGGCTGCAACTGCTTAAACACCATCTCTCCAAGGCACAACAGAGGATGAAAATTCAAGCCGATAAGAACAGGTTTGACAGAGAATTCAACATTGGAGATATGGTGTTACTAAAACTCCAGGCTTATAAGCAAGTCAGTATGCATTCAGGAGGTCCCAAACTCCAACCCCGCTATTATGGCCCGTTTAAGGTGATAGACAGAATTGGAACAGTGGCTTATCAGCTCCAGTTGCCTCCTGATGCTCAAATACACAACGTATTCCACGTGTCCCTTCTCAAGCCAGCTCATGCATCAATTCAAGCTTGCTCATCTTTACCTATCTCTAATACCAGCACCACCTTGCTCCCACAAGCTATTCTGGACCGTCGTTTAGTCAAAAGACACAATGTCCCAGCTGTTCAATTACTGATACATTGGGTTGATAGATCACCAGCTGATGCGTCTTGGGAATTTGCAGATGATCTGAAGAGGAGGTTTCCTGCTTTCTTCCTTGAGGACAAGGAAGTTTCTTAGAAGGGAGTATTGATGCGAACAGCTGGTAAACGACACCGTGAGGAGAACCATGTTAGTGATGCGGTGTGTTTCATGCAAACCAGAAAAGTGATGCGGTGCGTTTTATGCGAAAGGAATGGATAGGCACGCCAGCTAGCACTTATTTCATTTCTTTCTGTCATTTCCTTATCTTTTCCTTTCTTCATTTCTGTTATTCCTGTGAGAAGCGGCTTAGCGATATTCTCGGGAGTTTGTTAGAGAAGTTGTTGCAATTTGTTATAGAGATAGTATATGAGTGTGAGAGAGATGAAGGGTCAGGGATGTTGTGGAAATTGTGTGAATTGCTCATCTCCTCTCTGCTCTGTTATCTTTCATATTGTCATCAATAAGATTGCCTATTCTCTCTCCATCCGCCTCTCTTCTTCTTCTTATGTCGCATTTCATTTAAGTTTGCACCACTTTTATAGGTCATTCGTTTTCCAGTTTTCTTGAGCGTTTCTTGGACGTTGTGCTGAATAGAGCCTACTACCGATCGTCCCCACGAGTGCTAAGCTAACTTCACCTCCGACAATCTATTTACATTTTTACCCTGGACAATTACCATAAAGGCACAGCGAGAGGTCATAATGGCCAAAAAGTTCTAAATTTGCATTAAAATCAAACACATTTGCGAGACAAAATTATCCAAGGTTGTAAAAAAATCATATATCATATACAGGTGAGAAGACTATCATTTTAATACACAGGTGATCAAATACATTTCTTTTATTTATTATTATTTATATTAAGAATATAATGGATTTGAACCGGTAGAAATTCAAATCTATTGTTTAATAAGATTTTATGATTTTATTTTTATTAAAAAAATCTAAAACATTATCCAAGGGATTTCTATCTTTGTCCAATGTATTTATGTGTTTTTTGGAAACTTTTCTATCTTTTTGCACTATTTTATGAAATTCACATAAATAGAAGTTATGTAAAAAATATTTTATAACATCAAGTTATGCAAATATTTCATTTTATTATAATAAAAAAAAATTATAGCTAATAACTATGACAAAATTGTTCTCTTTCATTTCTATTATTAGTTAGTACTATGAAATTTTAGTATAATTTTTATTTTTTTTATTTTTTTTATAGAAACGAAATTGACGTAGCAGTATTTTCTTAACCACCAATACATTGACTATGCATAGGACCATAACCCCTTACTCAACTCAACATGCACTCGTGCTACACAAACAAACACATCTACTGAATGATATAAAGCATCCACCCATAAGAAGAATAATTAACTCCCACGTGCAAGTGCGAACATACATAGCAAACTACAACGGCAAGCAAGCAAATACGTGGTTTCACAAATCATAGTGAATATTACCATGAAGCAACAAAATTATACTCAACACAAGCTTTTGGAACATGCTAAATGACAAAAAGGTCAAGCAATATAAAAGAAAAATGAATACAAATAGCAATTGACTACAATTGATTAGCAATTGTTTAGTTAGGTGGAGTACATAATAGACACCATACAAGATAGTGGCAAAATTGGGAACCCTAAGTACACATTAAGTAAGCATTCCTCCCCTAGGTTTTTTATTGAGTGCAAGATGCAATTGTACTGCAAATTGTGGAAATTGGACTGTGGAGGGGTGAGGGGTAAGGAGCAGCACAAGCTGATCATTTTCAGCTCTATTCTCTTGAATCAATAGTATATGTTCATAATGAGTATGTCTGGTGCACATACACAGGCAAAGCATGGTGATCCTCACATCCACATAATACACAATTTTTATTGGTTCAATGGCAATAAGGAAGGGAATAATTGGTCTCCCTTAAGTGTGCAGTTGTTTTCATGAGCAATTAAACAAGAGAGAAAGAAAGGGAAGTGTTGTTTGCCTTGTTAAGAAGTGACTTATGGCTAATATGGAGCAAAAGTGCAGTAACAAATTCTAATGTCATGTAGTTCACACTGGGAAGCTTCTTCAATATATTTCTCATCACATGTATGCTGGAATGAGCCCCTTTGATCTCATTATAGAGTTCAAAGGTGGTCAAAGGCTCAGAAAGGCTTGCAAGATAACATTTGGCTAAGGCTGCAGCATCAACTAGGTCTACACCCTCTGGAAATGATGTGTTTGAATTTGCAATTGCAAATAAGGTCAACAAACCAGCATGTAAGTCAACCAAATTACCAGCATCAAATATGAGCTCAGGATACCTTTATTGTATAATGAAACCAAATACTGAATAACTTTTATGTCTCATTCTGATTTAAATACGTGTGGTGAGTTTAATCCTAGAAATCAAAAAAGGACAAAAAAAAGATCAAATCATAAATGGATATTAAGTAACATAAATTGTAATTATCCATTTATTTTTGTCTTTTGTGAATTACCTAATAATATGAGATAATCTGCACATTTGACCAAAATATGAGGAATAGGCCGATTGGAGTGCTGCTATTGTACAGTTACCTCAATTGGAACTCCAAACACTGAGGATAAAAGTAAGGTGAGTGACTGTCCCCAAGAGGGTCCAGCAGAAAAATTTATTGATATTGGAGTCGAACTAATAATTAGAATAACACTTTCCATCATTATCAAGTAGCTGAAGTAAAAAATTGTTACACAACTTGGAAGATAATTAGTTTATTTAAATCATTGACATATTGCAAGGTTATGCTCCAATATCCTTTGTAATTCAATGATACAACTCTACCAAGGAAATTACAATAAACACATAGCATTATGAGATTGCAACAAAGTCATGTTCCACATTATGCTAGATCTTAGCTTCATTAGACTAAAACAATGTATAGCTCTAGTTTCTAATTCCTTTGTACTAAAGAAAGTCTTTTTTCAGGCCCTCAGAAAGTAGAGTTGATTAGTTTAATAATTTGATGCACTTGGAGTATAAACGAATAGTTCCATTTACACCAAGAAAGTTGGAAAGGAATCCCTCCTCAGTAATGCTAAGTTTTGAATAAAATCCATCTAAATTATGTTGTGGCAATAAAATTACATATAGCTCATAAATTTTCTATTGAAGACCTGTTCTACAATCACCTAGTGAAGATAATACTTCTAAGAAGGTGGTAGAATGAAATTAGACCAAACTCATACAAGTAAATGGGTTATTCATTTGAAGACTGCAATGCATGTTGCACCAAAGTAAAAACATAAACATACCATATATAAAATGATAATCAAGTTAGCCTAAAAAACAGCATGAAGGATAAGATATGAGGATCATAGAGGAATAAATAGGCTAAGTCAAAACTAAATTCCATGAGAAAATTAAGAAAATTGCAAACACCATACCACTAAGCTTGCATGATATACCTTACAAAATTTGTATATTGGACATCAATGATTACTCTAGCTAAATAGCGCATTTTGTCTAGATAAGTGTGCAAAATAAGATCACATTCAGTGGTGGTTGGCTTGTACCAGGAAGCAAGATTATATTTTGTACCAGAAATATTCATTCTAATCAATAAAATCCAAAGCCTCTATTTGCATATCAAAGAAATCCATGTCAAACTATGTTAAATGGTTTTTGATATGGAACAACGTTAAGTATTCCTAGTGTTAGTGAGCTTTTTGACAAGACAGAATGTATTAACAACAAATCTGCAATTGTAGAGTTGAATCATATGCTCTATGATTTTGTCCCTGTAATTCACCCATCAGTACTATAAGGTAAGAAATTCACAAAATTAACATATTGGTAGAAATGCCAGAACAATTATAAAAAATGCTTAAACCATAAAAACATGTGAGACAGTATAGAGAGAGAAAAAACTTAATGGTAATTGATATATATATATATATATATATATATATATATATATATATATATATATATATATATATATAAAAGGAAGGAGAAGAAAAAGGTTGTTGCATAGAAACATTCATTTGAGCTATAACATGGTCAAATTTATATGAAACTTACCATCAGTACTTGCAACTCCCTACAAATGAAAACAAATTGAGTAAGAAAATTACACAAGCATAATCAAACAAGAAGTTTGGTCAGAGATGCACCTTTTGCCATTGTTCAATATCAGTCAAAATAGTCTTACTTTTTTCAGTAGTCACTTTTGCTACCTGAACAAAAAAATAGCCATCTCAAATATGTAAGACAACAACTTAAACTATCTCCTAACAGGTGACATATCTAATACAACAGACAAGAATGGGATAAATTCAATCTTTTCCTCTTTTCTTCGTTCTTCTTTCTCATTTCTCCCCAACTTGTTACAAGGATTGCTATTACATCTGGGGATCAAATCAAATAGAGCACACAAAAATCTACAGGGCGGACATCCTAATTGGCAGCAACCGTACAAAAAAAACAACAGAAATAACCAGACGCCAAAAATAAAGTATGTATGGTTTAGTTTCACCCTTTAAATTTTAATATTGTCACAAATGTCATGGAATTTTTAATTGGATGTATGTGTATTAATTCTGGAGGGAGAAATAAAAGGCAGATTTTGAAGAATCGATTTCCTAGTAACTTATCTAGATTCCTGGAGTATGGGCTGTTGTGCATCTGTGCTACAATAAACAAAAATAATAATAATAGTTGTCTTCAACCAAAAGTTTTTCCAAGCATGATCATCCTCACTTAGATGAAAGCCTTTTTTGACTTCCCCGCTTCAAGTTCTTTTATGCATCAGTAGAACATATACATTAATTCTTCCTTAAGCGTCCCAACTTTATGGTGCAATAAAGATGATTATATGTATTCTTGTTATTAAAACATTTTTCACTAGGAAAACATTGGAAAAAAAATTCCTTTAAATTTGGAAAGGATTACAATCTCTATTGTCTTTTAGGGGAAAAGAAAAAGTGTATCTCCTGTGTCTTCCTCCACAAGAGTTGTCAATTGAGGAATTGAAGAAAACTAATCCCAAATTGAGAAGCCTTTGAATATTTATATTTGCATACTAGAGCCTCAAGCCTAACTTGACTTGAGTGTTGGAGATTTGAAGACTTGATTTGAGCCTTTTTTTTTTTTTCTATTACTTGATTTGGATTTTGATTTGAACAACTATAACCAAAGAAAGTGAAAACTCTTACTTGGATAGAGGCAACCTTTGGAGATTTGAGTCTTGAAGTTTCAATAAAACATTGATTAAGAATTTGAAGACTAGAACATTTGAAGTCTTGATTTCAATTTTTTTTTTTTTTTGACTTGAATTGGATCTTGATTTGAACAACTATAACCAAGGAAAGTGAAATCCTTGATTTGGCCTTTCGAGATTAGAGTCTTGAAGTTTCACAAAAACATTGATGGAGAACTTGAATAGGTTGATCTCAATCAAGGAAGCCTTTTAGAGATGTTAATCATGAAACTTTGAAGATCTTTTAAAGCCTTGAAGATTCATAAACTCTTTAGAGCCTTCTCTAAGGACTAGAAGACACTTGAGAGCCTCATTTAAAGATCCAAAGACATTTTGGAGCCTCCTTTGAAGAGTTATAGATCTTTTAGAGCTTTTTTTTTTAGATTCAAAGATACTTTGGAGCCTCCCATAAAAGATTCAAAGACACTTCACACCTCTTTTGAAAAAGTCTTGAACCTCCCTAGAAGAGGCTTGAGTCTCACTTGAAGAGAAAGTTCTCCTCAACTTCATGTCTTCTGAATATAGCCTTGAAGGTTAAGGGTTTCTCATTTCTAGGAGTTACAAAGACAATATTTTTGTAGTCTTCAATCACAAGAGAGTTATTCCTTAATCTTTGCAATGAACTAAAGTTACTTAAACACATAATTTTAATAATCTAAAATATGATGTGCAACTTTCAATTAGCCACAATTTCACGGGCTAGTTTATAGACTAATAAAAATACAACTTGTCCCTAAAATTGTTGGCTTCATGTGACACATTGAATTGGTATATTTTTTGAAAATTTATTCAATGCGGAAACCTTTAATTAGCCACAATTTTAGGGACAAGTTGTATTTTATTAGTACACACAATTAGAAAACAATTGACCTTCCTCAATTGAGGACCTCATGCAACCACATTGAGTTGTTTTATTTTTTGAAAATTTATTCAGTGTAGAAACTTTCAAATGAACATTTATTCATTGTGGAATGTTTCAATTGGCCATAATTTTATGGACAAGTATTTTTTTCATTAGTCCATATTACCCTAATGTAAATACATGGCTAATTGTGACTTGCTAATTATTACCCTTCTACACTTGCACTGGCAGGACGTTGAATTCATAATCATTGGAAATTTCTTCATGTAGCTACATGGTAATTTTCTCAACCCACTTCAATACACTGTTTACATTGCTTTCTTATCATTGTCATCAAGATAAGACCAGTTTAAAAAAAATGTAAGTTCTTAATGTTATTGATCCCAAATTAATATGCTTTAAAAAACCTTTGATAATAACTTTTTTATTTTATCATAGTTCATGTGTTCTTTAGAATTCTAATTATGAGTTCTTGCTTGATATCATGTTAGTTTGTTTGATTTAAAAATCATTAATTCGTTGTTTGGGTAGTCTTTTGTTAAGTTTAATTTTCAGAGGTCATAGGAAAATAATGAAGATTGGCCACTACTCTCACCATATGAGTTTTCTTGGATGTCGAAAATTTTATTTTGTGATTTTGTTTTTTTTTTTTTTGTTTTACTTGGTATTTTTTTTTTCTTATATTTTGTTATTTTTAAATTAGTTTCTTTCATTTGAAAAGAAAATACTTTTCTCCAAAGATCCCTTTGAAAATCTATTTTAAAAATTCATCTAGAATCCTTAGGATTAAAATCTTATTTTTTTTTTCAAAAATATGCAACTATATCTCATTCAGTTTGTGCCCTTTTATTTTCGATAAAAATTTGGTTTTGAGTAAAATGTGAATCCAAGCTTGAAGTCCCAAATAGATGGGAATCCATATGCTAGATTTATGTATATCAAATGGGGATTTGGTGGAACCCCTACATAAAATCAATTTTCAAAAGCCTTTTATCGTTAGCTTGTTCAATTTACTATGTCTCTAAAAAGATATTTTGATTTGATCTATTTATGATGTTTCTAAAATTTTCCTAATGATTGTATAATAGTGTAGACATCTTGAACATGACTTTAGAAATTTGTTTGAGGTTAAAAAGCAATATTGAAATGGAAGATATGAATGAGTCTTTCAGATGGTTCTGTTTTCACCCAGTTTTGGACACTCTAAATGTTTTTGCGAAAATAAATTATTAGATGACTTTGTAAATTTGTTTTGATATTTTTCCTAAATTTGTGACGTTCTGAAAATGAGTTTTGACACCTACAATATTGAAATAGATGTTTTCTAAAGGGAGATGTGTTTTTTTAAAGTTGCATCCACTGTACATGATTGATTTTGGACAACTAATGAGTTTTGAGTGTTTTAAAAATAGTGTTGAGTGCTCCTTGACCTTGGCTTTATTTTTTTTGTGTAATTTAGACACTTAAATGACATGTATGATTTTAAGAGACATATGCATGTTTTTTTAAATTCGGTATATGTATGTCATTGTTTTCTACCCAGTTCTAGACCTTTTGGAAATTTTAGGGCTTTTGTTTCAATTTTTTATTTGAATGATTGCTTGGCCATGTGGATGATAGACTACACATGCAACAGATGTTCTCTGGAATTTTTTTCAAAATTTTTTTTTTTTTTGTGAAAACTTATATTCTGACAACATGCTAGAAATTTTGTACCGTGTTTACCTTATATTTTAACCTAGTATTGTTTGGCATATCTTGACTTGATTTTGGCTTTTATTCTTTAATGTAGACATAATGAGGATGTTGTTTGATTTTTTTATAACAAAATAATGTTTTTAGATATTTGTTAGGATTTTTTAAGTGAATGCAACTATTGTATCCCTTTACTGCATGTTTTTGTCTTAGTTACTAACTTTGATACTTATAGGTATCTAGAGCATTAATTTAAATTTAACCATGAGCCCATATGCATGTCCTATGTGATAGTTGTTGTTTCTTTAAACTCATGCCATTTCATTTGAGTTGTATATTAGGGTTTATTGTTATAGTTATTGGTTATTACTTGTGAGCTAACCCTCTCTATCCACATGTAAGCGCATTGTAAGCTATGCATGCTATCTAGGTACGTCCCATACATCCTTTCTCTTTTTACTTTTGTAAATAAGCAAATTTTGTTTGTGAATACTCTCGTGTTTGATATTGTCTTGATTGCTTTGATTTATTGCTTGATTATTTGAATGGATTGAATGCATGAGGTATATTGTATTATATTGTCAAACTAACTTTAATGTCTTGTGATAGCACCTAAGAAGCAATCCAAGTACACACCCTAAGTTTTCTTTATGATTGTGATTGGTTTTCTTGTTCGGCACGTTAATTTTAAAATCGCCTTAGCTTTTCTAGGTATCCATAATTAATCAATTACTTGTTATATTTCCCTTGACTTAACCAATAGAGACTTCTTTAGGGCTAAGAGGGGTGTTATCTCTTTGAGGTACCTTCCTAATAGGTAACCTGATCTCCGAACTTAGACTCAAACTTTTCGAAGACATACTTTTACAAAACTATGGAGTCGCATTTTTTTAGGGTTTTTATTTCTTGTTTTATTTTTCCTTTAAAAATAAAATAAAATAAGTGGCGACTCCGATTTTACTAAAACTAATTTTTCACCATTAAAAAATGAGTCTCATCGACGAGTGGAGGCACACGTGAAAAATGTGAGTCCAATCTTATTTTCATTCTTTTGATAAGAAGAGGGTGTAGACCAATCTTGACTTTTCTGGTTGAGTTTTCGCATGCCTTTGGATGTTAGGTTCAATATCTTCTATGATGGTAGGGCTTGTTATATTGCTGATGTATTTGTGATGATGTTTTCATATTGACAATTGATATGTCGTGTTTTGTCCTACTTGTATTTTAGACTTAGAGTTTTGGTTAGCATTTGTTTTGTCTAGCATTTTGGTTCGGCTTTGTTAGCACAATTTTTGTGATATATGGTCCTATGTGGCCATTTAATGATTGAGGCTAATTATTTTCATTGCGTGATTGTTGAGCATATCCTAAAGTGTCTTGTGTGGCGACATTCTGTGTCTGATGTTGGTCACTATCTTACACTAAGGCATACCTCATTTTTGAGTTCATCATATCTCTTATTGATTTCATGATCGCTCGATTTGTGTACTAATACTAGCGAGTCATTATACTGGGCATACCTCATTTCTCATTGAGTTCATCATCCTAGTCACTCCTTCTTTCAGGGTTCTTCTGGGTGTCTCTGGTTGCAAACCGCATTTCTTGGTTCCTGTTTTGCTTTAAGTGTTCTTAATTACAGATCGCATTTCATTCCCATTTCTTTGAGTTTGATAAGGCATTCCCCTTCTGTCATTTTATTAAGGGCATCCTCATTCCTTTAGTTTGTTTAGGGCATTCCCTCTTCCTCTAGTTTGTTTAGGGCATTCCTTTTCTGTCAGTTTGTTTAAGCCATCTCCCTTCCCTCAGTCTGTTTAAGGCATTCCTCTTCTATCAATTTGTTTAAACCTTTTCCGTTAGTCTGTTTAGGGCATCCCCCTTCCTTCAGTTTGTTTAGGGCATCCACCTTTTGTCAGTTTGTTTAGGACATCCCCCTTTTGTCAGTTTGTTTATGGCATCCCCATTCCGTTAGTTTGTTTAGGCCATCCCCCTTCCGTCAATATTGTTTAAGACATCCTCCTTCCATCAATTTGTTTCGAGCATCCTCCTTCCATCAATTTGTTTAGGGCATCCTTTTTTTTTTTTAGTTTGTTTAGGGCACCCATCTTTCTTCAGTTTGCTTTAGGCATTCCCCTTATGTCAGTTTGTTTAGGGTGTTCCCCTTTTTTCAGTTGTTCTCACCACTATGGATTAGACATCCATGGGCACTTCAATTATTTCACGACCATAGATTAGACATTTATCAGCTTTTGAGATTGAGTTTATTCGCCATTGTGAAAAGAGAGAAAATGGAGAATCCCTAATTTTTGTTATTGAAAAACGGTTAATAATACACATTGGACTTGGGTATATATATATACATGTTAGTGGGACCCATAATACAATAAGGAAAGAAAAGGAAAAGTAAATAACTGAAATAACTCTATACTATCTAACACTCCCCCTCAAGCTGAAGCATATATGTTATATGCACCAAGCTTGTTACAAATGTATTTAATTCTAGGAACTTTGAGAGATTTAGTAGAAATATCTGCTAGTTGATCATTTGAATTGACAAAACTAGTTGCCACACATCTTGATGCGATCTTCTCTCTAATGAAGTGACAGTCAACTTCAATGTGTTTGGTCATTTGATGGAAGACTGGATTGGATGCAATATGCAAAGCGGCTTGGCTGTCATAGATGAGCTTCATCTGTTCATTCTTTCCAAATCTCAACTCCCGAAGAAGATGTTTCAGCCATATGAGTTCACATGTTGCCACAGCCATAGCTCGATACTCAGCTTCAATACTAGATCTGGCCACTACATCTTGTTTCTTACTCTTCCAGGATGTTAGGTTACCTCCAATAAAAACACAATACCCTGAAGTGGAACGTCTATCTATGGGTGAGCCAGCCCAATCTGTATCTCTGTAACCAACAACCTTGGTATGACCTCTGTTCTCGTACAACACACCTTTGTCTAGTGTGCTTTTGATATATCGAAGAATGCGGATTACAGCATCCCAATGGCTATCACATGGTGACTGTAGGAATTAATGAACAACACTTATAGGAAAAGAAATGTCTGGACGAGTAATGGTGAGGTAGTTCAGTTTACCTATAAATTGTCGATATCTCCTAGGATCTCCTAAAGGCTCCCCCTGTTCTGGTATAAGTTTGACATTTGGATCCATAGGAGTGTCTACTGGTTTACAGTCTAACATACCGGTTTCTTCCAAGATGTCTAAAGCATACTTTCTTTGGGAGAGAACCACACCAGAACTGAATTGAGCTATCTCAATCCCTAAGAAATACTTGAGTTTCCCCAAGTCTTTAGTTTGAAAGTGGGTGAAAAGGTGTTGCTTTAGTTTCTAAATACCATTTTGATCACTACCTGTAATGACGATGTTGTCCGCATAAACTACTAGATAAATACACTGCCCCGAGGAGTTATGATGATAGAAAACGAAATGGTCTACTGTATTGCGGAACATGCCAAACTCTTGAATGACATAATTAAAACGGCTAAACCATGCTCAAGGAGATTGTTTAAAGCCATATAAAGAACGGCGTAACCTGCACACTAAACCAGACTCCCCTTGAGCAACAAGACCAGGTGATTGCTCCATATAAACTTCCTCGGCAAGATCCCCATGAAGGAAAGCATTTTTAATATCTAACTGATAAAGAGGCCAAGAACGCATAGTAGCCATGGAGAGTAATAGACGAACATAAGTTATCTTGGCAACAGGAGAGAAAGTGTCACCATAATTAGAACCATAAAACTGAGTATAGCTTTTAGCAACTAAGCGGGCCTTAAGGCGATCAACCTGACCATCAGGGCCAACCTTAACTGTGTAGACCCAACGACAACCAACTGTAGATTTACCAGAGGGTAAAACAACAAGATCCCAAGTGTCATTGGAGTGTAAAGCAGTCATTTCATCTACCATTGCCTGTTGCCAGCCTGGATGGGAAAGAGCCTCAGGGGTGCTCTTGGGAAGAGAAACAGAAGATATAGCAGAAAAAAATGCAAAATAGGGTGAAGATAATCGATGGTAACTAAAAAAATTGTAAATGGGTTGAGAATTACGAGTAGATCGATTACCTTTCCGAAGAGCAATGGATAAGTCGGCAAAAGGAGGCAGAGCCAGGGCAAGAGAAGCCGAAGGGATAGGAAGTGAGTCAGCAGGTACCTCGGCCAAAGAAGGAGGAACAGCGACACGATGACGGCGATGATAAACCTGAAGTGGGCGAGAAGGCACTGCATTAGGTGGGGAGATAATGGGAAGGGGTAAGACTTCAGAAACAGGAAGAAACTCAGAGGTGGAGAAGAATGGTGAGTCCACAAAGAAAGTGACATTAGCGGAGAGAAAGTAGCGATGAGTCTCAGAGGAATGACAACGATAACCCTTTTGAAGTCTGGAATATCCCAAGAAGATACATTGCCCAATTATTCAAACGCTTTGGGAACGAGACACGAGTATGTTTCCCAAGCTGACAGGACTCACACGCAAGCGATGACAAAGATGAAAAACAAGGGACCATTTTCTGGAACTTGGACAGACTAGGGTGACCCAGGCGACTATGGATGAGGAGGGGAGCATCAGTGGAAATACAAACTGCAGGAGTTGAAGGCGAGGTGAGGTGATAGAGGCCTTGAGATTCACGTCCTATGCCAATCGTCTTCCCTATACTCCGGTCCTGTAAGGTCACAAATTTATCAGAGAAAGTGATAGAACGGTTAAGAGTGCGAGTTATTTTGTTGATGTAAATAAGATTAAAAGGACACTTAGGGGCATAAAGGAAAGAATGGAAAGGTAGGGAAGGGAGAGGATGAGCTAAACCAAAACCTTTAGCCATAGTTTGGGAACCATTAGCTAAAGTAACAGTAGGTAAGGCAGAGGTAGTAGTAATAGAAGAGAAAATATCCTTATTACCAGATATGTGATCAGAAGCGCCAGAATCTAGAATCCAAGGTCCAAGAGAAGATGTGTGGGTAAGACAAGCAGAAGCATTACCAGTTTGGGCAACAGAAGCAACAAAAGCTGACTTGGTGACCTGATAGCGAAGATAGTCATCATACTCACTATAAGTGAGGGAAATACCTTGAGATGTGGAGGATCTGGGAGGTTGAGGTGGCTGATGATGACTGGGCCACGTGGGCAGTGCGGGGAGGCTGCCCATGTAACTGATAACACCGATCACGAGTGTGGCCAAGCTTATTGCAATAGGTGCAATGAGGACGTTGGCCTCTACCTCGGTTACCACTGTGTCCTCCTCGAGAGTTAGTTTGAGAAACTAACACAGAAGAATCTGAAGTGTTATCAGATGTCAAAGTTTGAGTGGAGGAGATACGGAGAAGGCGAGCAAACACATCATCCAAGGATGGAATGGAGGAACTGCCAAGAATTTGATCGCGGATGATCTCAAGATCTGGACGAAGGCTAATAAGCGTAAGAACCATGAAGAACTTGTCAATCTGTGTTTGTTGATCTCCAACATCAGTAGTAAGAGGCATCACGGTCAAGAATTCCTCCTTAAGAGAGGCAATCTGGCCAATATAAGTAGATAAATCCATGTCTTGTTGTCTAACATTAACAATAGAAGAAGCCACCTTATAAAGACGTTGGATCTCATTCATGTATAGCCCTTTCGCCTGATTCCAAAATTTAAAGCATGTTTTATAAGCCTGAAGATGAAGCAGAATCTTAGGATTAACTAATTGCCATAACATACTACATAACTGTGCATCTATCTTCCTCCATTGTACTCTATCAACCTCAGGGATATCCGCCTCCTGCGTAACAAGGTGATCCTCATAACCTTGACCCATAAACCAAAGCTCTACAGAGGCAGACTAGGACAAATAATTTTCACTGCCAACCAATTTCTCCGAAGTAATCATAGGAGATCCAGATATGACAGAGGAAAAAATGGAACTTTTAGTAGTCATATCTACTTATCTGGAGAACGAAATATGTTTGGATCGAAGAGAGCCCTAGTACGGCTTTAGATTGCGGCTAAAAGAAGAAAAACCAAGGATCCACGACTGTGAGAGACCAAATAGTAAAGAAAAACAAATGTGGCATTACTGGAAGGGTAGAAGAACACTTCATAAGACATGTGCAGGGCTCGGGGTGGAGAGGAAGTCACTAGAGGTCGCTGGAAAGGCTATTTAGAGGACCGACAGAGACAAAAAAACCCAAAAAAATGCACTTGCAGGGCCTGGATGGCACAAGCACAGATGAAGGGTGGCTAGACGGCGTCAGGCGAGGCTGGAGGTGGAAGTGCGTGGCCGAAAAGTTCTCCATGCGTCCTCATGTGGGGGCGCATGAGGTTCAGGCCGCTGGAGAAGAAACGCGCGTGGCCGGCGCATGGCTGAGAATCTCCATTCGGTGCTTTGACAAAACTTGAAGATCTCCTCCTTGCGCACCTGATGGTATGGTCGGTGTTAGAAAAGGACTTCACCGGAAAAAGTCGCTGGCGGTGAGGGTTTTCTGACGGCGATACAGTTAATCGGAAAGCTTTAGGAGATGAGAAAGGTGACCGGAATGAAACACGGTCACTGAAAGGTTTCCCAGAATTGATTCATCAATAAACCGGAAATAATTAGGTTTTTTTTCTCCTTAAACTCTGATACCATGTGAAAAGAGAGAAAATGGAGAATCCTTAATTTTTGTTATTAAAAAACTGTTAAGAATACACATTGAACTTGGGTATATATATACATGTTAGTGGGACCCACAATTCAATGAGGAAAGAAAATGAAAAGTAAATAACTAAAATAACTATACACTATCTAACAACCATCATAGATTGGACATCTATGAGCTTTTGAAATTGAGTTTTTCACCACCATAAATTGAACATCTATGGGCTTTTGAGATTGAGATTTTCACCATCACAAATTTTTATTTGTGGGCTTTGAGATTTTCACCACCATAGATTTCCATCTATGGGCTTTTGAGGTGAAATTTATTTACCACCATAGATTGGACATTTATGGGCTTTTGAGATCAAGTTTTTCACCACCATGGATTTCTGTCTATAGGCTTTTGAGATTGAGATTTTCACCACCACAGATTTTTATTTGTGAGCCTTTGAGTTTATTCACCACCATAGATTTTCGTCTATTGACTTTTGAGATTGAGATTTTCACCACCATAGATATTCGTCTATGGGCTTTTGAGATTAAGATTTTCATCACCATAAATTGGATATCTATGGGCTTTTAAGATTGAGATATCATCACCATGGATTTTTATCTTTGGGCCATTGAATATATCACCACCACAGATTTTTTATCTATGGGGTTTTGAATATATCACCACCATGGATTTTTTATCTATGGTCCTTTGAGTATCACCACCATAGATTTTGTATCTATGGGCCTTTGATGAGTTTCACTATCGTAAATTTTCATCTATGGGCTTTCCAGTTTAACATTTAGAGCTATCTTTTTGGTCTAGCTTCCAAAGCCATTCTTTTCTTAGTTTAGCTTTTAAAGCCATTCTTATCATTCAGAGCCATAACTCTCGACATTCATGATCATTAGCATTGCATACCTTGTCCTCGAAGTGTCACACTCCACCCTACTTCTCATTTTGTTACATGTGCTTCTCACTTCATCATATTATTGTGGGGGTTTTTCCTCCTCCATTGCGCATGATATAGTCCTTTGAGCTCAGAGCATGTGTTTCGGTCATATTGTTGGGTTCCCTACACCTTGTGTTCTCATATAGTACATGTATGGTTTTTGCCTTTGTACGTATTAGTTCCTATGCTCCTTGATGATCCGACTGCTACTCAACTTTGACATTGATTTTCAAGTCATTTTTTAAGACATTTTAAAGGTAGTCTAGATCCATAGTGTAGCTTTAGGGGCACCTCAGGAGCTGCTTTTTCTTGCCCGATCTAGAGCCCCCTTTGTTGTTATTTTGGTTTGACTGAGATATATTCCACTAGGACACTTTTGGGGTCTCTCCTATTCTTTGGTAGAGTTCACTTCGTTCCACTCATTATTCGCACTTTTATTTCATTCCAATTTTCAAATTCCTTACACTTATGAGCTCTACCAAAGAAGGACATATTTGTAGACCCTTTCATTGCAAATTTTTAGGTCACACTTTAAAAATAAAAAAAAAAACTTGTTATGCAGATTTGTTAACTAGCAGAAGGGGAGTGGTTGTTTTTTTTAGCATAGGTTTCCTACAAAGTTGGTGTTTTTTTAGAGTGAGAGGTGAGTTGTAAAGGGCCAGTAGAGTTGGTGGGTTTTAGGGAGAGAAAGTGGTAGGAGAGTTGCTGGGTTTTTTAGAGAGAGAGTAGTAGAAAAGTTGATGGGTTTTAGAGAGAGAAGAGAAAGGAGAGTAGACTTTTTTGGAAAACTATGGGGTTGTTTCCCTGCAGGAGGTTTTCTGGGTAGGAGGTTTTGAGAGAGTTGTGAGCAGAGGAGATTGTTATTTTTTTTAGTTGATTCTTTGGAGTCATAGAGGAAGTTAAGTGGGTTTCTTTGTTAGGAAAGGGAAAACCAATAGAGAGGGAGCAATTTTTTTTTTTTTTTTAGTTGGTGAGGTTAGTTGAAAAAGGAGGAGATAAAAAAAACCAGCAAAAAAAGAGAAAGAGGGAAATAGAGGATACAAAGAAGAGACATTGAAGATGGTGGAGGATATCCTTCTTCTAGTGCTTTTTGGTTTTGGGCAGAGAAGAAGGAGATTAGGGGAGAAGGATAGCAGCAAGAGAAGAGAAGCAGAGGGGAGCTTTCCAAGTATGGACATTTTGAGGCCCTGTTCATCTTCATTTATGATACTGTTCTTCATTTTTGTTTTATTGCCATTTTATTGGATGTTGCCTTCTGATTTATGTATGGATATATGGTTTCGTCTATTGTTTATATGGTTTTGTGTGTGAATAACCATACATCTGGGTTCATTTGTTTCTTCCTTGCCTCTGTTATAACCCCATTCTTTGGGTTCTCCATGAGTTTCCTTTAAGCTTATTGAGAAAGCTTTAAGGACCTTTTGCTAATTTTTTTTATATTTTTTTGTGCTCTTGTTTGTGATTTTTACACCATCTGAGTGCTCTTCTCCATGAGCTAAAGAATACCAGAGCAGCTGTGGATGCTTTGGGAAAACCGACCAGTGAATCTAAGAAGTAGGTTGCAAAGCAGCAACAGGTTGTTATGAAACAGTTTAGTAAGACCAGTAGCAGGGTTATGTTCATACTATTGTCTTCATGGGTTTCTCATGGACCGACTTCTATGATTCATGACAAGAAATCTTCTATTAATAATAAGTAGCAGAAATGGCTATGGAGCATTCAACATTGGTGATGGCTAGCCCGAGTAGGTTTCATAATGGGTTTTGGGGTTTTGCCATTGCTGCTGCTGCTCGAAGGCTAGAGTTGTAGAACTATTAACTTGCTCAGAGATTATAGCATCTTCTGTGACTCAACATGCACTTGTTTCAGCAGGCTGTAGAGGATATGGTGATATGGCAGATATTTTAATCAAAATTGGAATGTAGAGGATATGTTGATATGGCAGATACTTTAATCAACATGCACTTGTTAGTAGAAACTATTTAACTGGACGTTCCCCATACATAAAGCTCTGAGACAGAGAAAGGGGATCCCATCAGGCTCCATTTCAGAACATGCTCTTCTACAGCCCTCTTGTAATGGCTGCTAGAGAGTTGGTTAGAAATTTGGGTTAGGTTATGCGCTGATGCTTGGTGGAGATGTTGCTAAGAATGTTAACCATGCCTATTGCTTCTTTCAGAAGCAGTTACAAATTGATGGTTGCTAGTTGGAACTTGGACATGAGGTTTGAAAGATGGAGAGACCTATGCTTGCCTGCTTATTGTTCTTGCACTAGAACACTGCAGTCCAATAATCTTGGATGTAAAGGATCCTATTCATGGGATAGGCTGGTAGGCTTTGACAAATCTCTTCATGAAACTTCACAAAGTCAAAA
Source organism: Vitis vinifera (assembly GCF_030704535.1). Taxonomy (NCBI): domain Eukaryota; kingdom Viridiplantae; phylum Streptophyta; class Magnoliopsida; order Vitales; family Vitaceae; genus Vitis; species Vitis vinifera. The sequence continues at coordinate 12,153,709 of NC_081817.1, forward strand.
TGTCTTAACTCAGATGTTTTAAAGCTCTTCCTGTAGAGTCCTTGGATGACACGAAAGAATTGGATTCCAAACATGTTATATGAGTAGGACAAACAATAATGGGGACTTCTTTAAGTCATTACAGAGTAGGGATATAGTAAAAACTAGATTGGAAAAGGCGGAGGTGATTTCTGAAGTTTTGGCTTCTAAGGGGAAGTATATCTACTGCAAGTCAGATAATTGGGAAGCTGCATGATAAATGTGGGTATTTATTGGAGACAAAAGTTTGTTTCTATGATTGGTGAGCAAGAGAGAATAGTAGTTAAGAGCAAGAAAGTACCATCCAAGAGTAGACATGTAAAATCCATGGCTTTGATGTCATAGCTAGTCAGAATCTTGAAATTAATTGAGCAATTGGGTCGTTCTACCAAAAACCTGAGGGAAACTGGCTCATCAACAACCCATGTTTGTGTTGCCAAATTGTTGGAAAAAGGTTCTCTATGCTTAGGAGTTAGTGAAGATGATGCATCTCCTTGGCCTTTTGGTTTTCACCTCATCCCTCATGATTCTGAGAAGAAAGCCATTGAAGAAATCCTTATTTTGAGCAACCACAAGACGATGAGAATATTTCTTACTTACTTACAATTGGAAATTCTACACAGAAGTTAAGATAGGGCAAATTGCAGTTACAGTGATCAGCAGTTCTACTTTTATAGAGGAGGTCATCCTAGGCAACCTTGGACAGTAAAGAAGTTCGTTAATAGAGAAATGTCTTGCTGGTTGTTGTCCATCTTGACGATGAGTCTATGTTCTTCTCTCCAACAATAACTTTCCTGAATTAAAGGAGGCATGATCTTCATTTTTTTAAAATTTTTTTTATGCATGTCAACTGGCAATGTAGATAGCATGGGAAATATTAGAAAAGGAATCTCAGTTCTCGAGCCTCCAGTTAGATCTGCATCACCAAATTTTTTTTTTAGCTTCAGAAAAAGAGAACCATTATCAACAATTGGTTTAGAAACACTGGGTACCATACTTTCAAATACACAGAATAGTAGCCCATCTCTAGTTTCATCTGCTGCTCCCATTAGATTCAAATTTGCACTGCTTTGCACTCACTACTGATTTGGTTGACACATGCGGATTCTTTTATTACAATGGGTTCGGCTTTCACATAATGATAAGTTCATGCGTATGCCAAGACCCCTACCCAAAAGCTAGAGATCCTTTTCAGTGTCATCTTTGCTCAGTTAGATGTTAATCGTAGTCTCAGTTGGAGGCCATAAGCTGTTGGATGGTACAGATATTGGAGGAGTATTTCCTTCCATGCAGATTGGAAATTGGAGTACTCTTATGCAGTCTGCCATAGTGGCAACTACTAATAATGATGTAGGGTTAAGAGAACAGTAGAGTGGGTCGATTTTTTGGAGCATTGATCCTCCAACCAGGAAACTAGCCAACAACTTCCATGGGTCCATCTTGATGAAGACAATATACCATGTGGCACACATTGTTATCAATTGGCTGTAAAGAAAGCAATTGAAATCATTCACTAGGGTGTTATTCATGAACCATGATGGGACACACCTAATAGAAGTTAATAGAGTTCTAAAATGGATATTGGATTTCATCTGGTCCTCCAATTAATTGGCAGACCTCATAACCCAAGCTAATTTCCTAGTGATAAACAAGACTAACCTTGCACCAACAGTTGGAGCTGACAGAAAAGAATTTCCCTCTATTGACCAAGTGCTAGAATCTCCTAAAGGAAACCATTGATGAAATCACTGGAACCCTAAGGGAACTGCCATTCTTCTGAATTCTCATCTGGAGAGATGAAAAACAATGTTAGGTTGCCTCGAAGTGAGCATGATGTCAAAACTGAAGTTCAAACAGTAACAAAAGGGAAGACCGAGGGGTTTTGTAGATAGAGAAGCGGTTAAAATACCTTCATAACGTGATGGTCTTGTAACCTGAATGATGCGGCCGATGAGTTCTTTGATGTTTTAGAACCATCAGATTATGACCTAGCTAAAAATGGTTGGCTCTCTGTTATTAGTTAAGAAATGCACTCTCAGAATAGTCAGTGTCCCAAGCTATCTACCGTTCCTGGTTTTGTACAAAAATTGCATGATCTCACAATTTAGAGGAGAGCTTAGGTGGACTTATAGAACCTGATAATCCAAATGATTTAGTGAAACTTGATCCTGAACTGGTACTTCATTGGGGTTCAGTTCTGTTCTCTAGTCGGCGTGGTAGAGGAAGGCTTTCATTGTGGAGGAGATTGGATTACCATGGATGTGTTAGCTAGAATTCTGAATATTTTGAAATCTCATCTAATGGGGAACCCCAAATTGAGCTGCTGATTTTGCTTTACATAATGTCATTGCCAGAAGAAGCATATAATAAACTGGATCTTAGCATATCTACTGTAGGAAATTTGAATGAGAGAGTGATCTCAATGGAAAGAGGCTTTAGGGCTTTTGAGTAAGATGGAAACTCTGTAAGTGGAGATATTCTCATAGGGACGAGCTTGATGGCATAGTGCTCAGATTTTTCTACTAGTGAAGTAGATGCAGGAATTAGAAAACCTTCTGATAGTTTGCAAGATCATGAAAATTCTGATTGCTTCAAATTCCTGCTGAGAAGGCCACTCTAAGCCATGGAATTTATAGTGGGAGCCAATCCCCATTCGTTCACTCTTGATGATGTTGCATTTGCAGATTCGCTTTCACCAATGAATTCCTTGAAGAAGACAAAATGACCAAATTTGATTGCCAAGCTCATGGGTGTGGAAGAGTATTCCTCTAAACCATTTCAGACCACTTCCAAAAAGCATTTGGAGGGTGGGAAAACAATGAATCAGAAGAGACCTTTATTCGGTATTGATATATTAAAGGTAAGGAAGTCTCAGTCTACTGTCCAGAAGGTGGACCTAGAGTGAAGGATGCTGAAGGCAACACTCAAGCCCATGCAATTTGAAGGGTTTCTAAAATGCAATCTTGCTAAAGGCCATGAGTCTCAGGCCCCATATTCCAGGACTTCCCATTCCAAAGAAAGGTTGATTGATATGCCACCTGTTGTACTTATAAAACCTCTTCCTTTTCCATGTCAATCAAAGGAGCTCCTTGCACCTTATTGTATCCAAGAAGAAGGAAGGTAAATTCCCTTGAGAGGCAGATGAGGGAATCTGATATTCAGCTACAACATGCATTAGCATCTGCTAGAGCAAGTCAAGAGAAGTTAATCATGTTGTATTCTACAATGGTTTGGTTACCCCAGTTGGTAGTAAAGATTCTAGAATAGATAGCCCAACTAAGAAATTACATGAGAAGAATACAGGGGGGTTATTCATGAACCATCTAGACATATACTCAAAGTTCCTTTCCGAAAAATACATTTGAGTGGGCATGAACCTTCAGAAACTTCAGTTAAAGAATCTTGTGGAATTGATGTGGGATGGAGTATAGAAGAAGTCTTTCTCTTAGCAATGGCAGCAGTGTAAGCAGTAGCAGTGGAGATACACTTTCCTTGGTTTATGACAGAAAACAAGTAAAAGATCATATTCCAAGAGCACCCCCTACTCACATTTGAAAAACCTGATGAGGATCGTTGAAAAGAAGATGCAAAACAAGGATTTTATGGGAGCTCGGAAGATTGCAATTAAGGACGAACAACTCTATCCTGATCTGGAAATTATTTCCAAGATGCTCACTGTGTGCAAGATACACTACTCTACAAAGCACAAATTGATTGGGAATGATATTGACTGGCATGGTATCCTTCAAATTGAGCAAATGATAGAAGGCATTAGCAAAACCACTACCCAACAGAATGGATTAGTGAGTCTCCCAAAAGCACTAGTAGTGAACCTGAATGCATTGCCAAGGAATTACCCTATGCTCGAGTCTATTCAAAAGTATCTCTGGCCAAGAATATCCAAGCTAATGAACTAGTAGGGCAATGGTACACAATACTGCCAGGCTTGCCAAGGAGCATGGGAATATAAGGTTGGCTCAAATATGTGGCATAATTGCCTCAAATGAGAAGTGCCACGAAACTGCCTACACCAAGATGATTGAAAAACTTTGTGAGATCGATCTTGGTGGAATTGTATTGGCTTTTGCTGACATGATGAGGAAACTACAGAAAACCTTTGGTTTGAAGACAGGGATGGGAAGATTCTGAGACTGGTGAATTACTTTACAGGCCACTATGGCTATGATATACAGCTTAGGAGCTTTCCATGTTTGCTGATTGGTAGGAGTGAACCATGTTATCTACCTATGGAGCTTTGTATGATCTGTGAAGGCCAAAACTTTCTTGGGAAGCTCTCCGACGATATAACTGCAAGAATACTTAAATGGGCTGCCAAAGATCAAGAAAAAGAAATGTTATTATTGATGAGGTTCTTAAATACATTGGCAAACATAGCAAGCTAAGTGGGATTTGCTAGAAGTTTTCATGGGAGTCACCAGATTCAATGCAGAAAAAGGATGGTGACAGGGAAGTAAATGAGGTATGTAATACATGCCTGGAAACCTTGGCAAAACATGCTATTCGCATCTAAAGGTCCCAATTATTTGAACTCCTTCACTGAATTTGCATTTGCTATTCTCGAGTCTACATAGATGGTAAGCTGTTCACATGACTAGTGCATGGAAATTAGTGGCATTATAGCATTTCAGAAAAAATTCAGCTGCGGACCGCATCTCTAGGACAATCCATGCACTTGTTACAGGTCAAAAGAAAAATTGGCAGGATAAGCTGTTACAACTATTTGAAGAATGTTAGCAGAAATTGATGCAAGAAGCAAGTTTCTATCATATGGAACACTGACAGTATGTAGCCAACCAGTTGCAGTCATCCATTTCTGAGCTGGGTATTGAGAAAATTCCACATGAGCTTGCAAAACCCAATGGATTAAAAGTCTCTACTGCATAATTTCTGATCACAAGGTGTAAGCTCCATGAAGACTAACCACTGGGGCCTGTGATAGCTGAAATAATTTGGGAATCTGCTTTAGTCAGATTGTGAGCTCTGTTTGGCATCTCATGAAGGTTAGTTGTGTGGAGCTCCCAGCACTACCAGAAACCCCATCCCACACCAACATTGCAGTCCCAGTTGTGCACCCCAAGCCCCTCTTCTACATGTGACTCTTGTTTGCATGCCCACCTTGGTGCACGTGCTCCCCTTCCTTTTAGGTGCTTGTTTTAAAACTTAATTTTCTTTTCTTCATCAGGAGTTTAATCTCTTTCAAAATCACTTCATTAGGTATCTATAGAGTAAAAAAATTCAGATTTTAATAAATCTTATGCTGCCATTTTTCTTTCGACAAGCATCTTTCTTTATTTTTCTTGATTTTTAATTTTTTTTCAATTTTCTTGATTTTAATAAACATGAATAAATTCTATAATTTCAAAAATAATGAAATTCATCTAGATTCCTATGATCCTTCCCTATGATCATTGGGAAAATAGAATTTTATAGAATTAATTCATGAAAATAAATTAGGTATTGTTGGGCCCAACATACATCATATTCTCCTTTGATTAGTTGATCCTAATTGCTCTACTAATTGAATGATAATTGATTTTGCCTCGCTGTCATGATTTATGAGATATTTCATACTTATGATCATGTGCTAACCTTGTTCCCATGATAGCGCATCATTGTTCGCTACTGAGGTACACTCTCCTCCCCACCTTGTTTATTTATTTGTTATGCATAATCTGATTTCATTATATGACTCATTTCTTTGTATCCATTGGTTCCCTGATCAATTGTCATACTTGCCTTAGTTTGATTAGTAGAAACCCGATTTTAGGGCTTAAAGAGGTGTTACGGTTTATTATTGTACCTTTCCAATAGGTAACCTGACTTTCGAACCCATACTCTGTTTTCATAGACCTGTTTATCCTTTCTAAGAGTCACACTTAGGATTCTTTTTTTTATTTTGTTTTTCCTTCAAAAAAAAAAAAAAAACAAAAATAAGTGGTAACTCCAAAACCAAATTTTCAAACATCAAATTTTTACAAATGAAAAAACGAGTCACGCCATCGAATGAGAACACATGTGAAAAAAAATGGGTGCATAATACTATATTTTTATTATGACTTTGTCATGAGTTCTTGAAATTTTTATTTTTAAAAACGTCAAATAATTAATCCTTCTAATTTGGATTCAAGAAGATATAAGTAGTTGACACTAAGGTTTTTTTTTATCAACTAAATAAGTGGTTTTTAGAGATAAAATCAAGTTGTTTATTGCTTTTCCTTTTATTTTCTCAAAAGAATCTAAATGAGATATTATTGTTTTGTTTGTTGATTCTTTTATCTTTGAATTCATTGAAATTATCATATGCTTTTTTGCTTTAAATTTCTTTTGGATCTCCATATTTTTTTCTTAGAGCGTAGGTATTGTATTTTTGTTAACATATCTTTTGTTATATAATTTTTCATTGTGAATTTCAATGAGCCATAGAGTATAATAAATGGCTCACTCAAAACTATCGAGGATTGGGTTGCAAGTACAAAAAAAAAAAAATTTTCTAAAAAGAACCTAACATAAGCTTTGTTTTGTTTGTACAATCTTCTTCTTATGGTTATTTTTTACTTGAATGGAGGTATTATAAGTTCTTTTTCTATAAATTTGGATTCTAATTTTTTTTAAATCAGTGCAAAATAATTTTTTCTACTAAACTTTATTTTTAGTTGTTGAACATTTTTTTGGCTCCAAAGCTTTTTTGGAGGTTGGTCTATGAAGGATTGGGTATGGATCAATCCAATTTCCAGAGTAACTAAATTGTTGGCACAAAAGTGTTTTGTTTATTGAAAGAATGTGGAGGTATTATATGTTTCTTATATTAAATCATTAAATTTCTTTTTGTACTCGAATTTTCTTTGAATTTTGTTAGTAGGTACAATATTTTTATTAACTTTTTGAAGAGTTCTTGAAATTTTCCTTCTAAAAAACATCAAACAATTAGTCTTCCTACTTTGAATTCAAGAAGATAAAATTGCCTAAGAGTGAATGTTTTTTTCTTAGCCAAATAATTGATTTCTGAAGAGAGAATCAAGTTGTTATTACAAAAAAAAATAAAAAATAAAAAATAAATTGTTATCTTGAAATAATCTAATGATGTATCGTTATTTTGTTTGTTGATTCTTTTATCTTGGAATTTGTTAGGGTTGTTATATGCTTTTTTTGCATAACATTTCTTTTGGATCTTTTTTATTTATTTTTATGAATAAGGATCTTAAATCATAGGTTTATTGCTTGAACTTTTAAATTTCTTGAACTTACTAAAGACATATTTTTGCTATTAGCTTCCTTGTTTTATACTGTAAATGTGAAGGCCAAGGCATATGTGATTTGACCATTTTAACTAGATTTTTCTCTTCAAGTTCCATCAATCTTGTCATAGGCATGAAAACTATGGCTAGATCACCTGTTTTCAACTTGGTCTCATCATTTCTGCATTGGGAAGAACCCTTAATCACATGACTTTAAGCTTGAAATAAATATTTTGATTTGATTTGTTTAAAGAGAATCTCTACATTGGGCTTGAGATCAATGATATGGTTTTTTTTTCTTCACATTTTTTTTCTTTTTTTCTTAGTTTTTTTTCTATTTACTTGCACATACTATTGAAGAAACTGAGAATCATTCAAATGTATATTCAATCGTATGTTTTTTAAATAATCGGGTCCCTATTTAAAAGGATATCAAAAGGATATTGATGCAATTTGTGGATTGAATATGATAGGAGGCATTTGAGGCAGAATGAAACTCTTTATATTGGGATTGAACTTGAAATCCTTAGCATGGGGATTCGGTGTTGACTTTTCTGAAGACAATGAGCCCATTGATGAGCTTGGTGGCAAACTAGAACCAATTGAAGTTGGAACAGCATGGGCAGAGGAACCAGCCATTAGACTTCTTAGTTTAATGACCTTCAATGTTTCTTCCATTTCAGCACCGGAAAGTGTGGATGCTTCAACTGATCGTGAATCCTTATAAAATTTGTTTAGCATAAAGGAGAAGCTAGCGGCCATTGTGTAAGCAGCGTCAACCTTTCTAGATTTCACATTTGAGGTCAGGTGACCTATGGTGCTAGGAGATGAACATAGTTCAGAAGCAATAGTTGGCTTGCCAGGTCTTAAACTTACAACTTTCAGCGCTCAAAGATGAAGAGTTCCTGGCACTAAGAACATCAATAGAAATTAAATCTCCTCCAGCCCTTTCCTAATGAGGCAACTCCCTTAATAGGCTTTCTGATCCTTAGAGCGGCTGGACAAGTATCATCTAACGCAATGGTTTTGGTCTTGGAAATAGCTCCGCTGGCATAGGATTGAGCAGTATCATCTTAGACATGATTTCTGGACTCATTCGAATCAAGAGTTTCCTCCTGAAATGCAGAATAGATGATAAATAGATGGACAATTGGACATTCATTGCAGTTCAAAATTGAAGAATTACTTGGTCTGCACTGTGTTTCAACACCATTGCTGCTGGATTTGATTTGATCTAATTTACAAGAAATAGTAAAATTGTTTATAGAATCAACCAAACTAGTGGACTCTTGAAGAGAATGGTTCAGTCTGATGAGCGTTGATAACACTAGAAGTCATCTCAAGCATAGCAAAATCATCAGACTCATGTCCAGCTGATTTTCCGGGATCATGTGAATTAACGCTTCCATTGACAGAAACATCATAAGATAATTCTGTACTGCTGGTAGGAATAGCAACCTTATCAGATGGTTTAGCTTTGCCCTTTTTATGGTATAAAACCCAAAGAATGCAGATTCATCTATCAATCACAAATACCAGAGGAACATCTTCATAGTTTAAATCTCCGAACATCAAACCCAGAATGCCACAAACTAAGAACCCTTAGGAACTATGGTAACCTCCACATCTGTCTAACCCCAAGTAACCCCGTTATACATAACCTTTATAAAGTTTCCACCTTTCTCGGAATATTCATCCTGTTATGGTCTCCGTAGCCCAGAACACCAAAGGAGGGAGAAGGAAGAAATATATAGATGCAGAAGCAAAGAAAAATAATCCAAGAAAAACAAAGGAAGGCAGACAAAGGATGGGTAAACAGACAAGCCACACTTCATTATTTTTTATGGGCTTGAAATATTGAATGCGCCAAGACGAATTTAGATAAGACTATACCAAGATTCTACAAGCATTCAAGCTAAAAAATAAATCTCTGTTTCAGCTATTTACGGGAAGAATAAAAAAAGCCAAGAACAGAACCATAACAGAGCAAGTTTATGAACAATTTAGACTCAGAAAAACATATAAGTGGCCCTTGATGTCCACTCCAATCAGCAAAATAAATGCTAAAAAAAAAAGCTGAGAATCATGAGGAATCGAATTCAAGTGAGTACAGAAAATAGCGGGAAACATACCTGGGCAGTCTCCACTCCGACTGCTTGGCTTCAATCTATCGTTCCTCTCCAAAATCCTTCAAAAACCAGTGATACAACCCATTCTCCTTCTTCCCACAAACGATAAAAATCCCCCTGCTCTCCTCCCGTGTGTCCTGCTTCTCTCCTCTCAAGGGTGCCTCCGTCCCCTTCTCTAGTGCCCCACTTTTTAATTATGCGCGAGATGGCCTCTTCTACCTTCATTGTTGATCACAACTGATGCATGTTCATTAGAAAGAGCACTTGGAGCAGAGGACAAAGTATTGGATGCTGAGCATTCCACAGAAACAACATCAGAGGCCACAGTAAATTGATTGTTTGCTTATGGGCGTTAGGGATTCAAGATCAGTTTTTTGGTTGTTGTAAAGAGGTTTCTGAATTGATCTTGGTATTATTTGGCAGATAAAATGAGCTAGTTCCTCTTTTCTGTGAGGAGGGACACTCGGAGTTGAATGCTAAACTGAAGGAGACTGTTTTACGTGATGAAACCATATGCTGCCTAGGCATCACGTTTGTGTTTGTACACAACTTGATATGCTGAAGAACTAAAAAATACACATGTGGCACAGTGATCAAGAGGCTCAAAACGCACAGATCTCGCTTTCATCTGTACAATAGGTGGTAGAGGTGTTCTAGGTGGGAATTTCATTAGCCTTCTTTCAGATTGGTATGATTATCACCTGAATTGGAGCAATTTTTGGAGGGAAGCATCAAACCAGCATCATCTCCATGGGTTATGATGATGCCACCAATAAAACAAATACTGATTGCCCAAGACGTCTGCTAAGCCATATGCATATTGCATGCAACATTAATCCGATCTAGACAGTCTATGCAATTGGTCCTGAGCACCCCCTTTTGGAGCATTGGTGGCTTCAAAATCCTGATCCTTCTTTGACATTATAAAGTCAGGTTTCATATTCAAGCGTGACGTTTCCTGGTGTCAACATAATGTCATGAAAGCCTTGGAATGGGTGCAAGTTTGATGCCCCATCCAAGGATAGAAAAATCTGACCTGCTTGAAAAATCCATATACCAATGCAGCTTTCCAAACCATATTCTAGAGGTGATTCCATATTCCTCAAGTTAAGAATTCATTCCAGACAAACATAGTTTCATAAAGGAACTGCCCTGCCTGCGTTTAAAATCCAAAAATTTAACATCCCAATTCTATGTATAGCAGCAATGGTGAAGCTAGAAGCGTCATGATCGTTGACATCAAAATTATGAGGGATGAACTGCTGTAACGATGCAATCTTGCTGACCTACTTCCCTTAATATTTGACCACCCTCTATAACAATCACCTTGGATAAATTAAATGCAGCTTTGGAAGTCAAGATCACAATTCTTAATTTCTCCTGATTGGTGTGTTTCATAGCAGAGAAAGGAGATATACTGATTTGAATTTCAACTGATCCAACCTCAGTCGGATGGATTATGAGGAATAGGAATCTGGTAGCTTTGGAACCTTATATGATCATCACCTTTTCACAATCAAATTTATGTTGCTGCTTCGTGTCTTCATCGATTTTGACAATTTGGCCTAGAAGTTCAACTGAGCTTTCAGCTGGTTGTGTTATGGAGTATGAGCATTCTGGAAAGAGGAACCTCATTCTCTGCAGAAATAGTATCCAACCTCTATTTTGATCTTTTTTATGTTTGCTTTAAGCTTTTCTATTAAACCATCAAGAAACTTTAGTTTTGCTATTTCTTGGTTTCAAGAACAACCAAAATAAATCCTGTAATTATCATAAGCAAAGCATCTTGAAAAGAGAGTAGGCCTTCAAAGGGCTCCATCCTTCCATTCTTCTGTCCATGTGGTCCTCATGGAGTACAAAGAATGGATATTATGCAAATTTAAGCATCAAAAGAATTTCCACTCTCAAAAGATCCAAATCAAATTCTTCCACTAAAAGCTAAGTGTTAATGTGATTATCTTCCGAGTATAGTATGGATAACTATCATCTCCCCCCAACCTAAGTCTTTCTTTAAGCTTAGCAAAATAAACCATCTCTTTATAGGCTAGGAACGCACCTATTATTCACAATTCTTTTCACTTACTAAACTTAACCAATTCACCCATGTAACAAGTAGAGGATCGGTGACTCCCAACCAATAAAGGCTTAGGGCACCAGGCTTTAAAGGCTTTCGCCACCCCTTCGGACCATGCTCAGGTTTCAAGGCAAGCAAAGAAGTTTATTCTATATATATATATATATATATATATATTTTTCTTTTTCTTTTTTTTTTCAAAGACTCATTGGTCTTTATGAGGTGTCCCAAAACTATTAAAGAGAGGTTAAAGGTGTCAAATTATGATTTCTCAAGCTTAGAGGGTGAGATAGTTTCACATCTTATAACCGGAATCTAATGTATGTGTGTGCGAATAGCTTAAGGTGGAAGAGATAAGTTTGCGTGCAATGGGAGTTTCAACAATTCATCAACTTTTAGAAGAGCATAATACAAACTCTAAGACTCATGTAATCAAGTTGAAACTCGACTTCTCTCATTTAATTTTGAGAGTTAATCCTCAATATCCATGGAGTTTAAAGCAAAAATTTTAAAATTTAAACAAAAAGTAGCTAATTTAACTAAGTATGATAAAAATTTAAACTAATACTTACTTCCTCATCTCTCCCCCCAACCGAGATGAACATTGTCCTCAATGTTTGAATCGAAAATAAGGAGGAAGGAAGTGGTACCTCATGTGATGTGGACTTGGAGTTGAGAAGGTAAACCACCTGTTTCAAAATTCAAAAATTGAATGAGAGAGGAATTTATACTAAATATTTACAAAAATGATGAGTGGGCCCCACTTTGAGCAACTGAGGACAAGGCTCAAAGGCTCCATGCCATGATGGTATACTGATATAAGTTGCAATGACATTTGAATGTAGCTTGCAGGGGTGTTAAAATTGGAGATTTTTGGCTAAAACAGGGGAAGCTTAAAAATTCGCACAAGGGAAGAGTGGTGCGAAAATTTCGCACAAGGGGGGGTGTTATGCGAAAATTTCGCACAAGCACTATTCACCCGCCCAAATGCAAAATTGGATTCTTTCAAATGGTGATAACTTCTTCGTTTCAAATCCAAATCACACACCGTTTGAAGCACTGGACTCCTGACTTCCTAAGCTTCAAAAAGAGATATGGTATGCATAATTTGAGCTCCAGAAAGTGCTCCAAAAACGTGTCCAACAGTAGCAAAATGAGGTGTGGCTGCAACATTCCCTTTCAGCTTTGCACAGTCGTCTTCAAACGGCTATAACTTCTTCGTTTTAACTCCAAATTGAGCACCGTTTGAAGCTATGGACTCCTGACTTCCCAAGCTTTGAAACAAGATATAGTATGCATGAAATAAACTTCGGGAAGTGATCGAAATGTTCCCAACAGTTGCCAAAATGGGGTGGTGCGAATTGCTCTGTTTTGGCTTTTCTCCCCTGTTTTCCCTTGTTTTCACCATAACTTCGATTTTTGCAAGCATCATACCTGCATGAACACTTCAAAACTCATCTTAAAAACATATTAAAACTAAATTAAATCTAAGAATTCAAACTAAAACATGCATAAATTTAAAGAAAGCATATAATTTAAATGAAGCTGATAGCATATACCCCAAAAAGAAGATGAACTATTTAGCTCACCCTCACTCACACACCCACTTCATGCTGAATTCCCCCTGGATCCCAAACAAAATTGGCATCTTTCCCATTTGGTCCAAGGGAATTCGTTTCTCTTCTCTTCCCCGGAGAAGTGGATGCTTTAAAGGGTTCAAGTAACCCTTTATCATCTTGAACCTTATGATTTTCAATGGAAGGTTGGTCCATAGAGTTGTCATAGCAATTCCCCACCAAAGTGTCGATCTTCAACACTTTCCTTGATCTTTTTGCATTGGTTCCTTGAAGGTTATGGTGGGGTTGAGGAGGAAGCTTCCTTTTCCCCCTTGCTATGTCGAGATTGGTGAGCTTCTCAATGGAGTCTTGAACTTTTTCTATCCTTAGTGATAGATCATTATAAACCCCCTCCATTATTACATTCATTGAACTCTCCATATTATCAATCTTTTCATTAAGATGAGAGTTGATCTTTTGTTGCTCACCTACAAAGTCCTCCATGACTTTGCTTATCTTCAAAATGGCTTGCTCCAATGAAGATGTACTCATTGATGGTTGAGGTTGAGGTTGGGTTGTAAGGTTGGGATGGTTTATATACTCAAATGAAGTTGCCATGGCTTGTGGTTGTGCTTCAGTATGCACATTCCTCAATTCAAACTCTTCTATCCTTCTAGCCATAGATGCTAGCTTTGCCTTCATGCTCATGTCTTCATTCAAAGCATACTTACTACCCCATTGGCTTTGTTGCACTTGCCTTTTTCCTAATTCAATCCGATCCCTCATGGATAGGTATGCGAATTTGTCCTTCTCATGATCATAATGAGAGCTTTGATCTTCATGTGGAATTTCCATTTCTAAAAAAAAATGATATTCAACTAAGGCTCTTTTCTTCAACTTGTACCAGGGTTCCCTCTTGGTCTCGAATCCAACAAGGAATGCACAAATTGAAATTAAAACAAAAATAAAAGAAAAGAGAATAAAAAATTTAACTAAATAAAAATTAAACTAAAAAAAATTATAAGAAAACTCACCAAACTTGTGATGAAGATCACAAGTTACCCTTAATGGTTGCTTCACTATGCTTGTGGCACCTTCCCCGGCAACGGCGCCATTTGATGCGACTCATGGTCGATCCCCGGCAACGGCGCCATTTGATGCGACTCATGGTAGCTTAGCTTTAAAGGCGTATCAACAAAATTTATACCTTAAATACTATTACTAAAGTAGCCAAGCTACTATAGCATAGTGGTTCTAGGATCGTTCACTGGGAAGGGTTTTCGCAAACACAAGTGATATTCAAATTAGGAAAATAGGTGATTTTCTTATGGATGTTAGCTTTAAAAGAAGATGTAAATGTTTTAGAAAGATTTAAACTAATCTAAGCTAACATTAAAGACTAAAATGAAAGGGTGTAAAAACAAGTTTCTCAAAGATAGGATAGCTATGCTCTGCCTCTTATGCAAATTGGAAATCTCAGGATAGGCTCCTCGCGTTGGGGTTGCAACTATGGTGATGCTTGCTTCCCGAACCGGTATGGATTTAGCAAATCAAGTTTTAATCCTTTAAAATGGCAAAACAGATGGTAGTGAATTCATCAATGGTTATTCACCTTAGACTTCCTTTGAATGGCTCGTAAGAGATAACTAATGGTCTAAAGCCAAAAGCTTACCAAATATTGGCAACTCAAAGTCATTCCAAGTGATAAACTCACCTTTCAATGGCCATTGAAATTGGTTCTAACGGATTAATGCAAAACTTGGAATTGAAAACCTCACTTTCCAATAGCTCGTAGGAGATAACTAATGGATAGAAATCCAAAAGCTTATCAAGTATTGGCCGTTGGAAGTTGTCCAAAGGAAATAAAAACCAAACTTTGCATTAATGAACCTTTAATGAAAAACGACTACCTTACCTTCCGGGTGCGAGAAATTTCCATGGGATTGCATCCAAGCCATCACATAGCATCCATACTTTGAGAAACTAAAAGTTTTAGCCAATCATCCTCTAAGGAAAAGCCCTCAGAGGCTGTTTGGCTTCCAAGAAAATAATATAGTAAAGAGAAAAGAGAAACGAGAGAGCTCTGTATCTATTCTCTAAGTGTTAAATGTAATATCTATTCTATATTCTATATATTCCAAGAGGTGATTTCCACCCCTTATATAGTCTTTACAAAAGCAAAAGCTTGTGATTGGTTAGTTACAAGGATAAGAAAGGAAATTACATCACAAAATACAAAGGAAAATATCTAAAGTGGAGTCGGCAAAAACAGAGCAAAATTCGCAACACGCATGGGTTATGCGAATGTTATGCGAATTTCGCATAACACCTTGTGGAATGCGAAATTTTCGCATAACCTGGAGCAGTTGGCTTCCGAAGGCCATATCTTCCTCATTTCAGCTCCAAATCGTGCACGGTTTGAAGCGTTGGATTCTTGACTTCCAGAGCTTTGAAATGGTATATAGCATGTAAAAAATGGACTTCGAGAAGTTCTCCAAAAGTGCAAAAGAAGACTACAGCTGCTGTCCTCTTTGCTTCTCTTCTCCATTGTTCTTTCCTTGCATACTTTGAACGACTTTGGCAAAGGGCTATGGAGCTCCAAAGCTTGGTTCTTCATGAATTTGAGCTTCCAAAAGCTTTGCCATAACTTGTCCAAGTAGCTCCTCCATCATTTGGCATGCTTGAATTGATTCATAAGCTGATAAAAACATGTAAACTTGCCACAAAATGGTTAAAACCAATTACTAAGGACCTTAATGAATTAATTGAGTTAAATGAATATGATTACTACTCAAAGGTGCTTAAAACCATTATAATTAGGTCTACAAAATAGCACTTTTTGGTAGTAATCAGGTCCCACTAAAACACTCTTATTTGATAAGATCACCAATCTAAGCTACAAGACTCTGGCTCGTGCCCCAGCACTTACGCCCAATATCTTCTCAGCATTGGTAAACACATCCTATCTAGAAGAATGTAATTCATCAAGAGTGAAAAGTGTGGCTGCTGCTAACTGAATAATTCCTCTATTTCAGGGGTCAACCTTGCCTCTTCAGGAATTTGAAGTGACTTTTCCAATGCACTAACTTTTTGCGTGTTGTTATTGGGCCGTCAGAATAGAATGGGGGATGTCTAACAAGCATCTCATATATAACTGCACCTAATGACCACCAATCATATCCCATGCCATATCCTTTCTTTAGTAATACTTCTGGAGCAATAGAACCTAGCGTGCCTACCATGTAGAATGCCAATGTCCTGTTTTTCTGCCAATGCTGACATTGTTCAAGGCAACTTTTCCAATGTTTTATATGCTCATTATGACAACCACTAATCTGAGCTTCATAATTTCCAGAAACCTGTGATGGATCAGATTTCCATGTTGCATTCCCAAATGTGCCAGAACCCAGCTGCTGCTCTCATTCCGATCAACCTCACCATTAGCAAAGCTGTTGCCACCATCAGCATTGACAGTAGAGTTCTTCAAAGCCCTCTATGAACCTTTGTCAAGCTGGTCCTGTGGTTTCACAGAAAAAGCATCACAAACTGAACCTGGCAAGTTGAAGACTGGGTTTCCCCCAAATTCAGAGCACACATTGCCAAGATCACTATTAATTAAATCAAAAGTAGAGACAGGTTTTGCCTCTAAATCACCAGCTTCAAACAGGTTATAGGTGAGAAATTCTTTTGGTTAACCCAATTCATCAATCTCAAAGCAGTTCCCAGCATAAGGCAAGTTATCTTCAAGAAGCTTTCTTCCCGTGTTTGTCCCATTCTCAGAATTATATTCAATGCCTTTTACATTTTTGCTTTTCTCAGTAAACTGCACCTTCCTTTTCAGATCTTGCATAGTTATTTGAAGGTTGATCAATTTCCGTGTGTTTTGCAAGATTATAGTCTTTCTCTGCAACCCATATCACTGAAGCAGCAAAACCAAAGTATACAGAAGCATGAACCATCGTACACCAGCTTGGTTTCACATTTGCAGACATGAATAACCAGTAACCAGAGGTTCCAAGTGAGCATTATTTGACCCCATCATCCTGTTCACGCTCTGAAAGAATTCCGAAGCATCTTCTGGAACTTCTCATAGTCAGATAACTTTTCTCATGCACAAAGACTCATGGTGGGATTTATTTCAGCATCAATGCCTTGTCCATCATATTTTCTCTCCTCACTCTCCTAAATGGTAGAAGGCTCACAGAAAATGCAACCCATTGTGCCTCAAATCAACCCCCATAAAAAAAATTACAAGAAACAAAAAGAAAAGCACAAAACAATTAACAGAAACAAACAATCCAACAAATGAATCCTTCAAATCAAACACCATTTCATAAGTTATCCATGTGCTAATAAATGGTGGGGAAAGAAACTAAAATTTGATTCAGAAAAATGAGAATAAGAATATAATCTCCCAAGGCACCCTATAAAACCAAAACAGATTTAGATTACTTCCTAGCCAAAACCAAGAAAACAAAGGTAACTAAACAATACACACATGAACAGTTCAGAAATCCAATATATTTAAACGTATAACTTAATATCCATGCTCAGTTAAAAAATCCAAAAAAAGGCAAGTAAAGAGGAAAAATCATATGGTAATGAGGCAGAACAAAGAATTCCCAACATTCATACTTGAAAAACTCCTCTCGATTGAAGCTCACTCAGCTTCCCAGCTTTCCTTTCCTTCTTAATAAAATCTCAGCTAGCACCCCTTCTTCTTCCTCCTCTCGATTCTTGTCCTCTGAAATCAGTAAAACCAATGTGTTCCCCTTCTTCCTCCTCCTAAGCCCAAATGAGAATCTCTCCCTTCTCTCATCTCTGAAACAGTTAGCAAACAATCATGCCTCCTAATGGTGCCTCCCAAAGGTCTCCTCTCTCTAAAACAAATTTTCTATCAAAAAATCCCCAAAAAAGGTCATACTCAGCATCCCACTCAAATGCCACCTGTTCTTTTTGTTGCCGAAAAACAAACCCATAGCTGGCCAAGAAAATGTCTCCAAAAAAGTGTGAAAAAGGAGAGTCCCCCCACAGCCGAAAATGGGGGTCTACAATACCATGGGCTTTCACTGCCCTCTATGCTTTTATGATTTTGTGCACAAACTCAATTAATGCAGAGAGGATTCATAATCAGTTTTTCAAAGAGAATGTATTCGTTAAGAAAACAGAGTAAATTTATAAGAAAAGTGAGTGAAATTAAACAAAACTAGGGGTTTTGAACTTGCCTCTAAGGAAGCTTTTAGAGAGAGGTTGAGAATGAGAGGTAAGAGTCGTGTTTTTGAATTGGTTTTACATTGATGTTGCTAGCTCAACATACTCTTACTTTTTAAGCTATTTAGCCCACATATTCCATAAGTTTTATTGAATTATTTGAATATATAAGACCCCCTTACAAAAAACCTTTTTAGAAGTTAAAAAAAAAAAAGAAAGGAAAAAGGAAAGATTAGTCCATATAGAAGCCTTACACAAATATTTAAGAGGATGATAAACCTGAAATATCACTCAATGATAGATGTGTACCAAGAATACTTATTGTGCATGCAATAATGCCCTCTTTGAAGGGGTTGAGTTAAGATAGACGAGAGTTGGAACCACTTTTTTTAACACTGGGCTACAACATTGTGTTAAAATATCCTATAAAATGCAAGTAAAAAAAAAAAAAAAAAAGAGCTAAGAAAAAGAGAAAAAAATGTGAAGAAAAAAAAACCATATCATTGATTTTAATCCCAATGTAGAGACTCTCTTCAAACAAATCAAATCAAAATATTGATTTCAAACTAAAAGTCATTTGATTAAGGGTTCTTCCCAACACAGAAATGAGGAGACTAAGCTACAAATGGATGATCCAACCATAGTTTTCATGCCTGTGACAAGATTGGTAGAACCTGAAGAGAAAAATCTAGTTAAAATGGTCAAATCATCATATGCCTTAGCCTTCACAGTTATAGTACAAAACAAGGGAGCTACTAGCAGAAATATGTCTTTAGTAAGCAGGAAATTTAAAAGTTCAAGACAATAAACCTAAAACTTAAGAATCAACACATAATAAGTCTAACAAATTCGAAGATAAAAGAATCAACAAACAAAATAATGCTACATCATTAGATTCTTTCAAGATAACAAAAAACTTTTTGTAATAACAACTTGATTCTCTCTTCAAAAATCAATTATTTGGTTCAGAAAAGAACATTCACTCTTAGCCAGTTTTATCTTCAATTCAAAGTACGAAGGTTAATTGTTTGATGTTTTTAAAAAGGAAAATTTCAAGAACTCTTCAAAGAGTAAATAAAAATATCGTACCTACTAAAAAAATTCAAATAAAATTCAAATACAAAAATAAATTTAATGATTAATAAAAAATTTAAGAAAACATATAATACCTCCACATTCTTTCAATAAAAAATTGCACCAACAATTTAGATGCTCTAGAAATTGGATTGATCCATACCCTATCCTTTATAGCCCAACTTCTAAGAAAACTTTATAATAAAAAAATGTTCAACAATTAAAAATAAAGTTTGTGAAAAGAAAATATTTTGAATTGATTAAAGAAATAGAACCCAAATTTATAGAAAAAGAACATATCATACCTCATTTCAAGTAAAAAGTAACCACAAGAAGAAGATTCTACAAACAAAACAAAGCTTATGTTAGGTTCTTTCATAAAATAATTTTTTTTTGGTATTGACAACCCTATCCTCAATAGTTTGAGTAACCCATTTATTATGCTCTATATGGCTCACTGAAATTCACAAGGAAAAATTATAAAACTAAATATACATTGACAAAAAAAAACAATACCTAAGCTCTAAGAAAAAAAAAATGAGATCCAAAAGAGATTTAAAGAAAAAAACATATAATAATTTGAATGAATTCAAAGATAAAAAAAAATCAAAAAAATGAAAGAAACAATAATATCTCATTTAGATTAGTTTGAGAAAACAAAAGCAAATGCAATAAACAACTTGATTTTATCTCTAGATATCACTTATTTGGTTAATAAAAAAACCTCTCACTATCAACTACTTCTATCTTATTGAATCCAAATTAGAAGGATTAATAGTTTAACATTTTTAAAAATAAAAATTTCAAGAACTCATGACAAAGTCATAACAAAAATATAGTACTATGCACCCACATTTTTCACATGTGTTCTTACTTGATGGTGTGACTTGCTTTTTTATTTGTGAAAAATTTATTTTGGAATCGCTACTTATTTTATTTTAGTTTTAAAGGAAAAACCAAATACGAAAAAAAAACCTCTAAATATGACTCCTACAAGAAAAAGTAGGTTTGTGCAAAATAGAGTCTAGGTGCAAGGGTCAAGTTACTTATCGAGAAAGTATGGTAATAAACCGTTGCACCCTCTAAGCCCTAAAATCATGTCTCTACCTAATCAAGTTAAGGCAAGTATAACAATCGATTAAGGAACCAATGGATACCAAGAAATGAGTCATACAATGAAAGCAAATTATGAACAACAAATAAATAAACAGCACGGGGATGAGAGCATACCTTAGTAGCGAACAATGATGCTACTCCTAAGCGTACAAAATCTTTTTCTAGCAATCTAGCAACACAAACATGGGTTGTTGATGAGCTAGTTTCCTTCAGGTTTTCGGCAGAACAACCCAATTGCTCAATTGATTTTAGATTCTGACTAGCTATAACATCAAAGCCATGGATTTTACATGTTTACTCCTGGATGGTCTTTTCTTGCTCTTAACTGTTATTCTCTTGCTCACTTGTCATAGAAACAACTTTAGTCTCCAATAAATACCCAGATCTATCATGCAGCTTCCCAATTATCTGACTTGTAATAGATATACTTCCCCTCAGAAGGCAAAACTTCATAATTCACCTTTGCCTTTTCCATTCTAGTTTGGACTGCATCCCCACTCTGTAATGAATTAGAGAATACACTTTTTGAGTCCCATTATTGCTTGTCCTGCTCATATAACATGTTTGGAATCTAATTCTTTCGTGTCCTCCAAGGACTCTATAGGGAGGGCTTTAGAAACATCTCAGTTGAGACAGTTTGACTTTGTGAAGTTTCATGAAGGGATTTGTCAAAGCTTACCAGCCTAAGCAGTCCCATGAATAGGATCCTTTGCATCCGAGATTACTGGACTGAAGTGTTCTAGTGCAAGAACAATAAGCAAGTAAGCATAAGCCTCTCCATCTTTCAAACCTCGTGTCTAAGTTCCAGCATAGCAGCCATCAATTGGTAACTGCTTCTCAAAGGAGCAATAGGCATAGTCAACCTTCTTAGCAACATCTCCACCAATCATCAATGTATAACCTAACCTAGACTTCTAGCCAGTTGTGGACCCGCATTCTTCACGTGTATCCCTACTCAGTGGTAAGACTCATTTTTATTGGTGAAGAATTAGTTTTGGAAAAGTTGGAGTCGCCACTTATTTTATTTTATTTTAAAATGAAAAATAAAACAAGAAAGAAAACCTTAAATAAGTGACTCCATAGTTTTGGAAAATCAAGTCTTGAAAAACCCGAGTCTTGGTTCGGGGATCAGGTTACCTAATGGGAAGGTACCTCTAAAAGGTAGCACCCCTCTAAGCCCTAAAGAGGTCTCTACTGACTAAGTCAAAGGAAAAGTGGCAATTAATCAATTAATTGAAGGTACCTAGGTAGGTTAAGGTGATTTCAAAACTAGCATGCCAAAAAAAAAAAAAAAAATCAAATCACAATCGCAAAGGAAGGTTAGGATGTGTACCTGGACTGCTTCTCAAGCGCTATCATAAGACATTAAAGTTAGCATAGAAATATAGCACACAACATGTATTTAATCAGAGCAAATTGAACATACATTTAAGCACCCAAGGATTACATAAAAAATAGATATGGCTCACAACAACATGCATGTTCATAAAATTCTAAAAAGTGAGTGATAGAGAGCGTATCTGGATAGCATGATTCCTCCAAAAATGTTAGAGTGGTTAGGACAAGTATAAATTATATAACATCTTTATTATGTCTAATATACAACACCAAAGCCAAAATTGAGCCAAGATAAGTCAAACGACTCTAAAAATAAATAACAAATTCAGGCAAAATCCAAGATCATCAGCATGCAATTAGTAAAGGGAGCATCACAAAACAATTTCTATAAAAATGACTTGGAGTGGAATTTAATCATAAAAAAATTTCAGGAAACAACTCCTACACATCTAGAACAAGATACCAAAATCCAAACACTTATTCGAATGACAAATTGCAGCAAAGACACCCAAAAGTTCCATAAGGTCCAGATTAGGTAAAAAAATAGTGGCATGCATAAACGAATTTTTAAAAAATAATAAGACATCACATAAATTTTACAAAAAATCACACACATCATTAAAAGTGTCTATATCACAGGAAAAATAAATCCAGGGTTAGGTAGTAATCAAAAATATTTTTAAAACACTCCAGCTAATCAGATGTCCAAATTCCATCATGTATAGTAGGTACAACTTTGAAAAATCATATCTCCCTCAAAAAGCATATTTTTTAATGTTTTATATGTCTAAGATCAAATTTAAGAAGTTTAGAATTAAGAAAAAATATCGAATTAAATTTAAAAAGTCATACATTATTTTATTTTTGCAAAAAGAATTCCTGTGTCCAGAACTGGGTGAAAACAGAGCCCTCCAAAAAACTCATTTATATCTTCCATTCCAGAATTGCTTTCTAACTCAAACAAAATTTTTAAATTCAAGTTAAAGAAGTGAGGAAAGTCATACAAGCTTTGAAAATTTTTTAAGGATATTCTAAAGTTGCTGAAATGAATTTTAAAGCTAGAGGGTCAGTGATTGAATGAAAACTGGCAGTAAGGAAGAGTTATGAAAAATGATTTTATGTAGGGGTTCCACCAATTCCCCAATTGATATACACAAATCTAGCCTAGAATTATCCCATTTATTTGGGACCACAAGCTTGGATTCGTGTCTTACTCAAAACCATAACTTTTATTGAAAACTGAGAAAGATGCGAACCGATCAAAACATGGTTGCATTTTATTTAAGAAAATGAGATTTTGATTCTAAGGACTCTAAATGAATTTTTAAAATAGATTTTCAAAGGGATCTTTTGAGAAATATATTTTATTTTAAACTAAAAGAAATTAATTTGAAAACAACAAAACATAAGAAAAAAAATATCAAAACAAAAAAACAAAAGAAAACAAAATCACAAAGTAAAATTTTTAACAACTGAGCAAACTAAAGTGGTGAGAATGGAGGTCAATCTTCACTATTTTCCGATGGCCTTCGAAGATTAAATTTGAAAAAGAGCTATCGAAATAATAAACTATTAATATTTAGATCAAATAAACTAACGAGATATCCATCAAGAATTAACAACTAGGATTCAAGAAACGCCTAAATTGAGAATAACAAATCAAGAACTAGCACATGATCAACTAAACACACAAACACATCTAGACTAAAAAAAAAGTTAAAATTGAACTAAATCATAATTAAAAACATAAACTTTATCTAACATGATTAACTAAACTATTGGATTAAAATCACTAACACACTTGAACTAAAAGATAGATTAAAACTAAACTAATTCGGAATTAAAAAAATACAAACTTTATCTAATAGGATTAATTAAACTAATGAATTAAAACCACAAACACACTTAAACTAAAAGATAGGTTAAAACTAAACTAATTCGGAATTAAAAAAAGGCATGAACTTTATCTTATAGGATTAATTAAACTAATCACCTAAAACCCTGAAAAACACACGAATTGAAATTGGATCAAACAAGAATCAAAGTTAACATACTAAAAAAAGCGAATAAACAACTTTGGGTTGACTAGACTAACTTATAAAATTTATAAATAAAAAAATTAAATACAAAATGAAAATTGCATCAATTTAGAATTGAAGTTAACAAATAACCTAACCTTCATTCCAATATTTATGAATCAAAACTAATAAGAAAAACCCTAACTTTCAATCTAATAAAAATTAAAACTAAAATCTAAAAATTCTAACTTACCTTCTCTGGAATTCCTCTATGGTGGTGCGGTTGCTGCTCTCTTCACTTACAGGCTTGTCCGTGTTGTGGATCCCTTGTCGATGGTGCAGGTTGTCCGTGGTTGAGAGAAAAGCCTTTCCGTGGTAGCCGCCTTGAAGCCTCTTCAAAATGGTGATGCCTTTTTTAAATATAATGGAGACTCCCACCTTTCCGTGTGTGTTGCTGAAAGAAGTTGCCTACGGAGGTGTCGTAAGTTTGTTGGCGGAGAAGCAGGTGCACTGATGAATCTGATAAAGGTGGAGCAATGAATAATGTGTCAATGGAATGGAGATAATGGCGCGCCAATGGTGAAAGCTGATTTTCTCTTTCTGTTGCAGAGGTATTCCAAAAATAATGGAGAGCATGCACAGATGGAGGTATCGGTCAATATAACCCCGAGTTGGTACAATGCATAGGTGATGCGCCTATGAAATTCCTTCAACTACTGGTATGTTCATGGAATGATAATGGTGGCGCGCGACGCTAGAGACATTAGTGGACCGATGCGGATGAACTGGTATGTGGCTACTGAGGATCGAGTCTGGCTTAGCGAAGAAGCTGGTACGTGCAAGTGACAGGTGATACACCAGTGTATCTAAAGATGCAGAAAATTACAATGACCTATGTGGAGCAAGTGTGGTGATGTGCACCTTGAACAAACATGGTGCTGGTGCAGTTCTGATAATGGAATTGGTGTACTGGTATTGATCTATATGCCATGTCTATTGATCTGGAAATGAGGATGAAAGGGCAATGGTCAGAGCAGAATAAGACTGATCAAGAAAAAAAATCACAAGCGATAATCCGGAATTGATGAGGCTTCCCCGCTGCAAGTGTCGTTCCTCCATGGAAATGGCGAGACTCCCTGAAGTTGCAGATGTTGATCCTTCTTCCTTTTTCCAAATCGATCTCCTCGAACTCTCCTTTTTCGAACCCTCTAGAATCCCCTTCAGAATGTGCATTCCTCCCAAAATCCGTGAGTCTCCCCACCTTAAAGTGAACTGTGCATCCCGTAGAGATCTTCTTCTTATGGGAAGTGGGGATCTTCTATGGCAGCCTCTCCCTCATTGAATATTCTGCTTCCTTTTTGAATGCATGTGGATATGGGAAGTGCATATCTGCGTGACTTACTTGGAGATTTCCTCAAGGATGCAGCCCGTGTCTTGTTTGGTAAGTGATTAAATCCTAATGCAAAAATAAAATTAGGAATAAAATTGGAAATTGCACAATCACATGCATATATAGGAGAATCAAAATATTAATTCACACAAAATAAAAATAAAGGAATCAACCTCATGTCAATTTAAATAAACAAATAAATAAGAAAACAAAAATATGAATACGAGTACCAAACGCATGCAATCAAAAGAAACGAAATGCCAATCTAATGCAATCGATAATAATGAAAATCGAAACATCAAACTCACATAATTAAGTATCAAAAGACCATCTCATGCAATCAAAAGTAAAAAACAGGCCATTACTTACTGTGGACCCGCATTTTTCACGTGCATCCCCACTCGATTGGCGAGACTCACTTTTATTTGTGAAAAATTAATTTTTGGAAAAGTCGGAGTCGCCACTTATTTTAATTTTATTTTAAAGGGAAAATAAAACAAGAAAGAAAACTCTAAAAAATGACTCCATAATTTTTGGAAAAAACATGTCTTTGAAAAACTCGAGTCTAGATCTGGGGATCAGGTTACTTATTGGGAAGGTACCTCTAAGAGGTAGCACCCTTCTAAGCCCTAAAGAGGTCTTTACTGATTGGGCAATTAATTGATTAATTAAGGGTATCTAGGTAGACTAAGGTGATTTCAAAAAATAGCATACGAAACAAGATCAAATCACAATAAAGGAGAATTAGGGTGCATACTTGAACAGCTTCTTAAGCACCATCAAAAGGGATTAAAGGTTAGTTTGAAAATATGACACGTAACATGCATTTTTATCAAAGATGATCAACAAGCATCATGGTGACCGAGTATGGCATCAAACATGGACATGGACATGGACATGGCTCTATGGGAAACAGGGGTATCTCAACAATAAATACAAAAAAAATTCATGTATATCATCAAGAGGAATCAAAAAAATCAATTAGATATCAAGCAAACAATATTGAAGAGAATATCATGAATGTCGGGCCCCCTCCAAAGCCCTAATTAATTTTGCATGAGTTGATTCTATGAATTCCATTGTTTGGAATTATGAATTTTGTCCATGCTTGTGGAAAATCAAGAAAATCATGAAAATAGTTAAAAATCAAAGAAAACAGTGAAAGTGCATGCCCGAAGGAAAGTGGCAGCAAATAGCATGTTAAAATCTGGATTTTATACCTAGAAACTCCTAAGGAACTTTAAAGAAAACCAAAGTTATTTTGATGGAAAAAGGTTTTGAAATCCAGATTTAAGATGTATAAGATCACAAAATAAAGAAAAAAGAAACATTTGGAGGAATATGATATGTGGCAAGGTGGCCACACTAGAGTGGGACTAGGGGGTATGACTAAGTTTGCATTGTTGGTGGTTGCAAGTGCTGCTGTTATTCTCTCTAAATTTTCCCTTTCTACTCTCTTGCATGCATTCAAATATCTTGCATCGCTGTATTCCTAAGCCCTCTCTGATTCTTTGAAATTCTCTGCATTCGGTACTCGCCTCGATTCTACCATTTTTCGGTACTCACACTGATTCTACCATTTTTCAGTACTCTCCCGGACAGTTTCTCGGTACTCGCACGGATTCTACCTTTTCCCGATACTCGCCCGCATTATACTATTTTTCGTACTCGCACAAATTCTACCATTTTTCGGTACTCGCCTGGACAGTTTTTCGATAGTCGTACGGATTCAACCTTTTTTCGGTACTCCCATTGATTCTACCATTTTTCGATACTCGTCGGTACAGTTTTTCGGTCCTCGCACATATCCTACCTTTTCCCGGTACTCACCCCGATTCTACCATTTTCCAGTACTTGCACGAATTCTACCATTTTTCGATACTCGCCCGGACAGTTTTTCGGTACTCGCACGGATTCTACATTTTCCCGGTTCTAGCCTGCATTCTACCATTTTTCAGTACTTGCATGAATTCTACCATTTTCTGGTACTCGCCCGGACAGTTTTATGGTAGTCGCACGGATTCTACCTTTTCCAAGTACTCGCCCCGATTCTACCATATTCCGGTACTTACACTGATTCTACCATTTTTCGATACTCGTCCGGACAATTTTTCGGTACTCGCACGAATTCTACCATTTTTCGGTACTCGCCCGGACAGTTTTTCGGTACTCGCACGAATTCTACATTTTCCCGGTACTAGCCCGCATTCTACCATTTTCCGGTACTTGCATGAATTCTACCATTTTCCGATACTCACCCAGACAATTTTACTGTAGTCGCACGAATTCTACCTTTTCCAGGTACTCGCCCCGATTCTACCATTTTCTAGTACTCACACGAATTCTACCATTTTTCGGTACTCGCCCGGACAGTTTTTCGATAGTCGTACGGATTCAACCTTTTTTCGGTACTCCCACTGATTCTACCATTTTTCGATACTCGTCGGTACAATTTTTCGGTCCTCGCACATATCCTACCTTTTCCCGGTACTCACCCCGATTCTACAATTTTCCGATACTCGCACAAATTCTACCATTTTCGTGTACTTGCCCGGACAATTTTTCGATACTCACACGGATTCTACCTTTTCCTGGTACTCGCTCGCATCTTACCATTTTTCAGTACTCGCATGAATTCTACCATTTTCCGGTACTCACCCGGACAGTTTTTTGGTAGTCGCACGGATTCTACCTTTTCCTGGTACTCGCCCTGATTCTACCATTTTCCGATACTCACACGGATTCTACCATTTTTCGGTACTCACACAGATTCTACCATTCTTCGGTACTCATCTAGATAGTTTTTCGGTACTCGCATGGATTCTACCTTTTCCCGGTACTCGCCCAGACAGTTTTTCGGTAGTCGCACAGATTCTACCTTTTCCTGGTACTCGCCCCGATTCTACCATTTTCTGGTACTCACACTGATTCTACCATTTTTTGGTACTTGTTCGGACAGTTTTTCGGTACTCGTACGGGTTCTACCTTTTCCCGGTACACGCCCACATTATACCATTTTTCGGTACTCACACTGATTCTACAATTTTTCGGTAGTCACACGGATTCTACATTTTCCCGGTACTCGCCCCGATTCTACCATTTTTTGGTACTCACACTGATTCTATCATTTTTCGGTACTCGTCGGGACAGTTTTTCGATCCTCGCACGTATTATACCTTTTCCCGGTACTCGCCCGGATTATACCATTTTCCGGTACTCACACTGATTCTACCATTTTTCGGTACTCATCTAGACAGTTTTTCAATATTCACACGAATTCTACCTTTTCCCGATACTTGCCCGCATTCTACCCTTTTCTGGTACTCACACTGATTCTACCATTTTTCGGTACTTGTCTGGACAGTTTTTCGGTATTCGCATGGATTCTACCTTTCCCCGATACTCGCCCGCATTCTACCCTTTTCCGGTACTTGCATGAATTCTACCATTTTTCGGTACTCGGCCGGACAGTTTTTCGGTAGTCGCACGGATTCTACCTTTTCCCAATAGTCGCCCCGATTCAACCATTTTTCGGTACTCGTCCGGACAGTTTTTCGGTACTCGCACGAATTTTACCTTTTCCCGGTACTCACCCGCATTCTACCATTTTTCGGTACTCGCTCGGATAGTTTTTCGGTACTCGCTCGGATAGTTTTTCGGTAGTCACACGAATTCTACCTTTTCCCGGTACTCGCCGCGATTCTACCATTTTCTGGTACTCACACTAATTCTATCATTTTTCGGTACTTGTCGGGACAGTTTTTCGGTCATCGCACGGATTCTACCTTTTCCCGATACTTGCCCGCATTCTACCCTTTTCCGGTTCTTTCATGAATTCTATCATTTTTCGGTACTCGACCGGACAGTTTTTCGGTAGTCGCACGGATTCCACCTTTTCCCAGTACTCGCCCTGATTCAACCATTTTCCGGTACTCACACTGATTCAATCATTTTTCGGTACACGTCCGGACAGTTTTCCGGTACTTGCACGAATTCTACCTTTTCCCGGTACTCACCCGCATTCTACCATTTTACGGTACTTGCACGGATTCTACCTTTTCCCGATACTCGCCACGATTCTACAATTTTTCGGTACTCACACTGATTCTACTATTTTTCGGTACTCGTCCGGACAGTTTTTTGGTACTTGCACGAATTCTACCTTTTCCCGGTACTCACCCGCATTCTACCATTTTCCGGTACTCGCATGAATTCAACCATTTTCCGGTACTCGCCCAGACAGTTTTTCGGTAGTCGAATGGATTATACCTTTTCCCGGTACTCGTCCGGACAGTTTTTCGATACTCGCACGGATTCTACCTTTTCCCGGTACTCGCTCGGATGCTACCATTTTTCGGTATTCACACTGATTCTACCATTTTTCAGTACTCGTCGGGACATTTTTTCGGTCCTTGCACGGAATCTACCTTTTATCAGTACTCGCCCGGATTCTAACATTTTCTAGTACTAACACTGATTCTATCATTTTTCGGAACTCGTCTAAACAGTTTTTCGGCAGTCGCATGGATCTTACCTTTTCCCGGTACTCGCCTGGATTCTACCATTTTTCAGTATTCGTCCGGACAGTTTTTCGTTACTCGCACGAATTCTACCTTTTCTCGGTACTCACCCGGATGCTACCATTTTCCGGTACTCACACTAATTCTACCATTTTTCAGTACTGGTCCGGACAATTTTTCAATACTCGCACGAATACTACCTTATCCTGGTACTCGCCCGTATTCTACCATTTTCCGGTACTCGAACGAATTCTACATTTTTTTGGTACTCGCCTGGATAGTTTTTCGGTAGTCGCACAGATTCCATATTTTCCCGATACTCGCTCGGATTCTACCATTTTTCGGTACTCACACTGATTCTACAATTTTTCGGTACTCTTCGGGACAATTTTTCGGTCCGTTCACGGATTCTACCTTTTCCCGGTACTCGCCCGCATTCTACAATTTTTCGGTGCTCGACTGGACATTGTTTCGGTACTCGCACGGATTCTACCTTTTCCCGGTACTCGCCTAGATGCTACCCTTTTTCGATACTCACACTAATTCTACTTTTTTTCGGTACTCATCAGGACAGTTTTTCGGTCCTCGCACGGATTCTACCTTTTCCCGATACTCGCCCGGATTCTACCATTTTCCGGCACTCACACTGATTCTTCCATTTTTCGGTACTCGTCCCGACAGTTTTTCAAAACTTGCACGAATTCTACCTTTTCTCGGTACTCGCCCGGATTCTACTATTTTTCGGTACTCACACTGATTCTACTATTTTTCGGTACTCGTCGGGATAGTTTTTCGGTCCTCACACGGATTCTACCTTTTTTCGGTACTTGCCCAGATGCTACCATTTTTCGGTACTAACACTGATTCAACCATTTTTGGGTACTCGTCGGGACAGTTTTTTAGTCCTCGCATGGATTCTACCTTTTCCCGGTACTCGCCCCGATTCTACCATTTTTCGGTACTCGTCCGGACAGTTTTTCGGTACTCGCACAGATTCCATCTTTTGCCAGTACTCGCCCGCATTCTACCATTTTCCGATACTCACATTGATTCTACCATTTTTCGGTACTCGTCCGGACAGTTTTTCGGTACTAGCACGGATTTTACCTTTTCCTGGTACTCGTTCGCATTCTACCATTTTCCTTTACTCACACTAATTCTACCAGTTTTTCGGGACAGTTTTTCGGTCCTCACACGGAATCTACTTTTTATCGGTACTCGCCCGGATTCTAACATTTTCTGGTACTAACACTGATTCTATCATTTTTCGGTACTCGTCTAGACAGTTTTTCGGCAGTCGCGTGGATCCTACCTTTTCCCGGTACTCGCCTGGATTCTACCATTTTTCGGTATTCGTCCGGACAATTTTTCGTTACTCGCGCGGATTCTACCTTTTCTCGGTACTCACCCGGATGCTACCATTTTCCGGTACTCACACTGATTCTACCATTTTTCAGTACTCTCACGAATACTACCTTATCCCCATACTCGCCCGTATTCTACCATTTCCCGGTACTCGCATGAATTCTACATTTTTTTGGTACTCGCCTGGATAGTTTTTCGGTAATCGCACGGATTCTACAATTTTCCCAATACTCGCTCGGATTCTACCATTTTTCGGTACTCACACTGATTCTACAATTTTTCAGTACTCTTCGGGACACACTACAAGAAAAATGGGAAACAATGACGTTTTTTAAGCGTCAAGAAAGGTAACAGATGGCGCTTCTCTAAAGCGTCCTCTTCGCCTCTGTCATTGTATGTCTTAGGCAACAATGACACTTTCAGGAAGCGCCATCTTTGATAAATACTTTCAATGACGTTTAAAGAAGCATCATATTTGGATAATGTTAACAACGACACTCATAAGAAGCGTCATCTTTAAACATTTTCTAGTGATATCATTTTTATGAAATAAGCAATCTTGACATTTATAGAAGTGTCATCTTTAATAGATTTTATCAATGACACATCAAACTATTAATGTAACTTCATACTTACATACAAATTTATTAATTATATCAAAATATTTCAATAACAATTTCTAATTCTACAAAAGAACAAATATTAGTGCAACAACTATTAAGATCTATATTCTATAAAAAATAAGATCATCCTCCAAATGACTTTGATGTAATCTTCATGATTTTCGGCATCACTACCTCCTTCAACATTATGACTTCTTGTCTTTTGGCCAATCAATTTCCTTTGAAACCTATAAACAAATACAAGGAGAATAAAAAATCTCTCAATTATAAATGCAAAAACCAAAAAGTGCAATTCAAACTAAAACTCTCACAAAAATCTTAAAGAAAAAAAAAACACAAGAACCAATATAAAATGAAAAGTAGAAAAATTTGAGAAAATTAAACAATAGAAAAAACACTAGTTTTTTCTTATTTTATTTTATTTTTTTATTTTAGTTTAGGTGATTCAAGAGCAATAGAAAAATAAATTTCTAAATGGGGTTTTGAGTTATTTACCAAGAACTAAACTGTAAAGAGCATTATTAGTTGATTTTCTCCAATAAAATATATTTTATTCATCATTCTTCTACCTAAAAAACAAAAAATCAAATATACAATCCAAAGAACAAAACATAAATAAAGTTTCAAAGGGAAATTTTATATATTATGGGAAAATGTAAGAAAAAAATGTTAAGGAAAAAGGTAGAAAAAATGTCTAAAGATTTTCCTCTTAATTTTCATTGAATAGAGGTAGGAAATATGCATTCATCTTAAATTTAATAATTTTCCCATGGACAACCAAGCAATCTTACATTTTCTTTCCTTCTCTTTTTCCTCTTTCTCCCATTTTCCTCAAGCTTTCCATGAACAACCAAACAATCTTATATTTTCTTTCCTTCTTTTTTTCCTCTTTCAACCCTTCCCTCAATCTTTCCATGAACAAATTAACATAGTCTTCATATGTCTTCCTCTCTATCTTTCTTTCTCTCACAACTCCTTCTCTCATTTTCTTCACTCTTTCTATCAAAGATATTTAACCGAACAACTCTCACTTCTTGCCTTTTGCCTAGCACCCAAAACAACTCTCCTACTCTCACAGCTCCTTCCCTCAATTTTCTTCCCTCCCTCTATCAAAAATCTTTAATCGAACAACCCTTGTTCTCTTCTTTCCTCTTACCTAGAAAATTCCCACCCTTTCTTCACACTTCTACTCTCCTAAAAGAAAAATCCCAGCCTCTCTTCTCTTCAACGAATCACCATTTTTCACTCCCAAAACTAGCTCCAAAATAACAAGGTATAACTTGAACCAAATGAAATCAAACCACAAAAACTCAAACCAACTTGTGAAGTCAATAAAACATGAGGTAATTCATGCATAGGTTATGCAAAATATTAAAATATAAAATATTAATGGAATTACTATTTTTACTTATCATATAATTGAGAATATATGATTAAAAAGTGTCAAAAGGAAGTTTTTTACCGTTCAAATCCGATCTTCACCGTTCAAATTTAAGTTTAATGACTTATGAACCTCTCCTCCAAATTTCAGCTCAATCAGACCATGAACAAAGCGGCATCGGACCTTTGATGAAATCTGGGCATGATGTAAAAAACCGTTGTTTTTCTCTCTTCTCCTCTTTCTCTCTAATGACTGTCCGAAACTCCAAATCCGATCTCCACCGTTAATATTGAAGATACATGAGCCACGAACCTCTCCTTCAAATTTCAACTCGATCGGACCACGGACGAATCAGGATCGGACATTTGATGAAATCTGGGCATGATGAGAAAAACCTGCGTTTTTCTCTCTTCTCCTCTCTCTTTCTAATGACTTTCTGAAACTCCAAATCCGATCTTCACCGTTCAGATTGAAGATAAATGAGTCACGAAACTCTCCTCCAAATTTCAGCTCAATCGGACCATGGACGAAGTGGGATCGAACCTTTGATGAAATCTGGGCATGATGAGAAAAACTTGCGTTTTTCTCTCTTCTCTTCTTTCTCACTAAAAACCGTGGCTCTCTCCCTTCTTTCTTGTCTTCCAAAAGTTAGGGTTTTCAATGGAGACTTTATAACAAATTCTAAAATACCATGCATGTCCTTTTTCAATAAATTAAAAATAGTATTATTTATTTCATCTTCTAATAATAATTTTTATAGATTGAACTCATAATGAATTTATATTGTTTAATTATTTGATATTTTAGGTTGATGTTGGTTTAATTTGAATATTGATATTTAAAAAAAAAAAACTAATTTAATAGAATGAGCTTAATTCCCATAAATATTAGAAAATTTTTATAAATATTCTTATTGCATTTAGTTTTATTGTGAGTCTAATCATCATTATTAAATTAATTTAAATATTAATTTATTTCATTTTAGTTAAATAATTTCAAATTTATATTCATTAACTATAAAACCTTCTCAAATAAAAGGGTTAAACCCAATAAATGTGGCCCAAGGCCCGAACAAGTGCTCAAAATAGGCCACTTTTTTGTGGTCCACAAATAAATTAACAAATTATTTTTAAATGAAATATAAGATAATTTCTAATTTAATAAAAATGAAAAATAGTTTATGAAAATAGATTGTATTGATACAAACTATAAAAAAATTAATATCAAATAATAAAAAAATAATTTATTAGGATTTTATTTTATTTATATCCAATTTTTTTTAAAAAAACCTTAATGTAGCAACTTTATGTCATTAATATTAATGTCAATTTACCATAATTAATTTATAGAATAAAATTCTAATATCAAAATTTGTATAAGTTAACTTAAAAACAAAAATTTTAAAAGTCAATACAACTATGACACTTATTAGGAACGTCATTACATACCCATCAAATAATGATGCTTATAATAAGTATCAAGGTAAATAATAAAACTATGATGCTTCTTATAAGCGTCATTATATACACAGTTATAAGGAAAAAGATGACATCAAATAATGACACTTATAATAAGTATCAAGATAAATAATACAACTATGACACTTCTTATAAGCGTCATTGTATACCCTCAATAATGACACTTTTAGAAAGCGTCATAAAACAAAGCGTCATTAATTTCAATTTTTGTAGTAGTGACAATTTTTCGGTCCTCGCACGGATTCTACCTTTTCCCAATACTCGCCCGCATTCTACCATTTTTCGGTACTCGTCTGGACAATGTTTCACTACTCGTATGGATTCTACCTTTTCCCAGTACTCGCCCGGATGCTACCCTTTTTCGGTACTCACACTGATTCTACTTTTTTTCAGTACTCGTCGGGACAGTTTTTCGGTCCTCGCACGGATTCTACCTTTTCCCGGTACTTGCCCAGATTCTACCATTTTTCGGTACTCGTCCCGACAGTTTTTTCGTACTCGCACGGATTCTACCTTTTCCCGTTACTCGCCTGGATTCTACTATTTTTTGGTACTCACACTGATTCTACCATTTTTCGGTACTCGTCGGGACAATTTTTCGGTCCTCGCACGGATTCTACCATTTTTCGATACTCGTTGGGACAGTTTTTTGTTCCTCGCACGGATTCCACATTTTTTCGGTACTCGTCCGGATGCTACCATTTTTTGATACTAACACTGATCCAACCATTTTTCGGTACTCGTCGGGACAGTTTTTCAGTCCTCGCATGGATTCTACCTTTTCCTAGTACTCGCCCCGATTCTACCATTTTCCGGTACTCACGCTGATTCTACCATTTTTCGGTACTCATCGGGACAGTTTTTCGATCCTCGCACGGATTCCACATTTTCTCGGTACTCGCCCGGATTCTACCAATTTCCAGTACACACACTGATTCTACCATTTTTCGGTACTTGTCCCGACAGTTTTTCGGTACTCGCACAGATTCTACATTTTCCTGGTACTCGCCCGGATTCTACTATTTTTCTGTACCCACACTGATTCTACCATTTTTCGGTACTCGTCGGGACAGTTTTTCGGTCTTCGCACGGATTCTACCTTTTTTCGGTACTCGCCCGGATGCTACCATTTTTCGATACTAACACTGATCCAACCATTTGTCGGTACTCGTCGGGACAGTTTTTCAGTGCTCGCATGGATTCTACCTTTTCCTGGTACTCGCCCTGATTCTACCATTTTTCGGTACTCACGCTGATTCTACCATTTTTCGGTACTCATCGGGACAGTTTTTCTGTCCTCGCACGGATTCTAACTTTTCTCGGTACTCGCCCAGATTCTACCATTTTCCGGTACACACATTGATTCTACTATTTTTCGGTACTCGTCCCGACAGTTTTTCGGTACTCGCACGGATTCTACATTTTCCCGGTACTCGCCCGGATTCTACTATTTTTCTGTACCCACACTGATTCTACCATTTTTCGATACTCGTCGGGACAGTTTTTCGGTCCTCGCACGGATTCTACCTTTTTTCGATACTCGTCCGGATGCTACCATTTTTCGGTACTCGTCAGAACAGTTTTTCAGTCCTCGCATGGATTCTACCTTTTCCCGGTAGTCGCCCTGATTCTACCATTTTCCAGTACTCACACTGATTCTACCATTTTTCGGTACTCGTCTGGACAGTTTTTCGGTACTCGCACGGATTCTACCTTTTCCCGATACTCGCCCGGATGCTACCATTTTTCGGTACTCACACTGATTCTACCATTTTCGGTACTCGTCGGGACAACTTTTCGGTCCTTGCACGGATTCTACCATTTTCTGGTACTAACACTGATTCTATCATTTTTTCGGTACTTATCGAGACAGTTTTTCAACAGTCGCATGGAACTTACCTTTTCCCGATACTCGTCTGGATTCTACCATTTTTCGGTATTCGTCTAGACAGTTTTTCGTTACTCGCACGAATTATACATTTTCTCGATACTCGCACGGATGCTATCATTTTTCTGTACTCACACTGATTCTACAATTTTTCGGTACTCGCACGCATACTACCTTATCCCGGTACTCGCCCGTATTCTACCATTTTCCGGTACTCTCACGAATTCTACATTTTTTGGTACTCGCCCAGATAGTTTTTCAGTAGTCGTACAGATTCTACATTTTCCCGATACTTGCTCGAATTCTACCATTTTTCGGTACTCTTCGGGACAATTTTTCGGTCCTTTCACGGATTCTACCTTTTCCCGGTACTCGCCCGCATTCTACCATTTTTCGGTACTCGTCTGGACAGTGTTTCGGTACTAGCACAGATTCTACCTTTTCCCGGTACTCGCCTGGATGCTACCCTTTTCCGATACTCACACTGATTCTACTTTTTTTCGGTACTCGTCGGGACAGTTTTTCGGTCCTCGCACGGATTCTACCTTTTCCCGATACTCGCCCGGATTATACCATTTTCCAGTGCTCACACTGATTTTTCCATTTTTCGATACTCGTCCCGACAGTTTTTCGAAACTCGCACGAATTCTACCTTTTCCCGGTACTCGCCCGGATTCTACTATTTTTCAGTACTCACGGATTCTACCATTTTTCGGTACTCGTCGGGACAGTTTTTCGGTCCTTGCACGGATTCTACCTTTTTTCGGTACTTGCCCGGATGCAACTTCTTTTCGGTACTAACACCGACTCAACCATTTTTGGGTACTCGTCGGGACAGTTTTTTAGTCCTCGCATGGATTCTACCTTTTCCCGGTACTCGCCCCGATTCTACCATTTTTCGGTACTCACACTGATTCTACCAGTTTTCGGTACTCGTCCGGACAGTTTTTCGGTACTCGTAGAGATTCTACCTTTTGCCAGTACTCGCCCGCATTCTACCATTTTCCGGTACTCACATTGATTCTACCATTTTTCGGTATTCATCCGGACAGTTTTTCGGTACTAGTAGAGATTTTACCTTTTCCTGGTACTCGGCCGCATTCTACCATTTTCCTTTACTCACACTGATTCTACCATTTTTCAGTACTCGTCGGGCTCACACCGATTCTCCAATTTTTCAGTACTCATTCCGACAGTTTTTCGTTACTGACATAGATTCTACCTTTTCCCGGTACTCGCCCGGATTCTACCATTTTTCAGTACTCACAGGGATTCTACCACTTTTCGGTACGCTTCCGGACAGTTTTTGGGAACTCACACGGATTCTACCTTTTCCTGGTACTCGCCCGGAATCTACCATTTTCCGGTACGCACACCGATTGTACCATTTTTCGGTACTCTTCCAGACAGTTTTTCAGTACTCGCATGGATTCTACCTTTTCCTGGGGCTCGCCCGGATGCTACCATTTTTCGGTACTCACACGGATTCTACCATTTTTCGGTATTCTTCCGGACTCTTTTTCGGTAGTCGCACGGATTCTACCTTTTCCTGGGGCTTGCCCGGATGCTACCATTTTTCGGTACTCACACGGATTCTACCATTTTTCGGTATTCTTCCGGGCTCTTTTTCGGTACTCTCACGGATTCTACGTTTTCCCGGTACTCGCCCGGATTTTTCCATTTTCTGGTACTCACACCGATTCTACCATTTTTCGATACTCGTTAAGACAGATTTTCGGTACTCGGACGAATTCTACCATTTTCCGATACTCACACCGATTCTACCATTTTCCGGTACTCACACCGATTCTACAATTTTTTTGTACTCTTTCGGACAGTTTTTCGGTACTCGTACGGATTCTACCTTTTCACGGTACTCGCCCGGATTCTACCATTTTTCGGTACTCTTCCGGATAGTTTTTCGGAACTCACACGGATTCTACCTTTTTTCGGTACTCTTCCGGACGGATTTTCGATATTCTCACGGATTCGACCTTTTCCCGGTACTCGCCTGGATTCTACCATTTTTCGGTACTCACAGGGATTCTACCACTTTTCGGTACGCTTTCGGACAGTTTTTCGGAACTCACACGGATTCTACCTTGTCCCGGTACTCGCCCGGAATCTACCATTTTCCGTTACTCACACCGATTCTACCATTTTTCGGTACTCTTCCAGACAGTTTTTCGGTACTCGCACGGATTCTACCTTTTCCCGGTCCTCGCCCGGATGCTACCATTTTCCGGTACTCACACGAATTCTACCATTTTTCGGTACTCTTCCGGATTATTTTTCGGTACTCGCACGGATTCTACCTTTTCTCGATACTCGCCCGGATTCTTCCATTTTTCGGTACTCACACCGATTCTACCATTTTTCGGTACTCGCACGGGTTCTACCTTTTCCCGGTACTCGCTCGGATTCTACCATTTTCCAGTGCTCACACCGATTCTACCATTTTTCGGTACTCGTTAAGACAATTTTTCGGTACTTGCATGGATTCTACCTTTTCCTGGTACTCGCTCGGATTCTACCATTTTCCAGTGCTCACACTGATTCTACAATTTTTCGGTACTGGCACGGATTCTACCTTTTCTCGGTACTCGCCCGGATTCTACCATATTTGGTACTCACAGGGATTCTACCACTTTTCGGTACGCTTTCGGACAGTTTTTCGGAACTCACACGGATTCTACCTTTTCCTTGTACTCGCCCGGAATCTACCATTTTCCGGTACTCACACCGATTCTACCATTTTTCGGTACTCGTTCAGACAGCTTTTCGGTACTTGCACGGATTCTACCTTTTCCCGGTACTCACTCGGATTCTACCATTTTCCAATACTCACACCTATTCTACCATTTTTCGGTACTCATTCCGACAGTTTTTCGTTACTGACATGGATTCTACCTTTTCTCGGTACTCGCCCAGATTCTACCATTTTTCGGGACTCATAGGGATTCTACCACTTTTCGGTACGCTTCCGGACAGCTTTTCGCAATGTTTTAAAAACCGGACCGGACCGGCCGGTCGGACCGGTTCAATCGTCGACCGGTCACAATTCCTGTCCGGCTTGCCCTATTAAACCGTTTAACAATCAAACCGGTCACGAACCGCCTAAACCGGCGGTCGGACCGGTGACCCGGTGGAACCGAACGGTTCTAATCGAACCGAACAGTTCCAATTGGCCACCCTTTTAGAGGCTTTCTTATATAAAAGGCTTGGGCCAAAGCCCATGCTGGGCCTTGTCTCATAATGACACAGCCCACACCCCACTCAATCATATTATGGGCTTAGTCTTGAGCCCAACAGATGAGATAATGCATTGCCCATTTGCCCCTTAATGTGGATGGCTTTTATAGGCATCCTTTGCATCCTCATTTCACTTGGAATCTGCTGTGGGATTGCTAACCAACCTAATCAATGAAAAAAAAAATAGCAAGTCCCACCCGTGAGGATTTGAACCTTGGACCCCAAGGTCTAAAGGCATCCCAAGACACCACTCAGCTACACAGCTTTTGTTATCCTATATGCAAACAAAATAATATATATTGGATTTTAAATTTTTTTATAATATTAAATAAAAATAAAATAATATTTTTAAAAATGATAAAATTAGTTTAAATTTTCATTTTTAATATATTCACATTTAAATATTTTACATATTCCATTTAATAAAATTAAAAATATTAATATGATTTAATTTGATAATATTATTGAATTTTAATTTATTTATATATATTTTAAAATTTTTATAATTATTTTTTATTTTAATAATATATAAATTATATATTTATGACGTCACCGGTTCGATAGCGGTTCGACCGCCGATCCGACCGGTGAACCGTGAACCGGTAATTTTTCCGGTTCGATCACCGGTCCGGTTCTGAAAACATTGGTTTTTCGGAACTCACACGGATTCTACCTTTTCCCGGTACTCACCCGGAATATACCATTTTATGGTACTCACACCGATTCTATCATTTTTCGGTACTCTTCTAGACAGTTTTTCGGTACTCGCACGGATTCTACCTTTTCCCAGTCCTCGCCCGGATGCTACCATTTTCCTGTACTCACACGGATTCTACCATTTTTCGATACTCTTCCGGACTGTTTTTCGGTACTCGCACGGATTCTACGTTTTCCCGGTACTCGCTCGGATGCTACCATTTTTCGGTACTCACAGGGATTTTACCACTTTTCGGTACGCTTCCGGATAGTTTTTCGGAACTCACACGAATTCTACCTTTTCCCGGTACTCGCCCGGAATCCACCATTTTCCGGTACTCACCCCGAATCTACCATTTTTCGGTACTCTTCCAGACAGTTTTTCGATACTCGCACGGATTCTACCTTTTCCCGATCCTCGCCCGGATGCTACCATTTTCCGGTACTCACACGAATTCTACCATTTTTCGGTACTCTTCCGGACTATTTTTCGGTACTCGCACGGATTCTACCTTTTCCCTATACTTGCCCGAATTCTTCCATTTTCCGGTACTCACACCGATTCTACCATTTTTCGGTACGCTTCCGGACAGTTTTTCGGAACTCGCACGGATTCTACCTTTTCCTGGTACTCGCCCGAAATATACCATTTTCCAGTGCTCACACCGATTCTACCATTTTTCGGTACTCTTCCAGACAGTTTTTCGGTACTCGCACGGATTCTACCTTCTCCCGGTCCTCGCCCAGATGCTACCATTTTCCGGTACTCATACAGATTCTACAATTTTTCGGTACTCTTCCAGACAATTTTTCGGTACTCGCACGGATTCTACCTTTTCCAGGTCCTCGCCCCGATTCTACCATTTTCTAGTACTCACATCGAATCTACCATTTTTCGATACTCTTCCGAACAGTTTTTCGGAACTCACACGGATTCAACCACTTCCCGGTATTCTCCCGGATTCTACC
Organism: Vitis vinifera; assembly: GCF_030704535.1. Lineage (NCBI taxonomy): Eukaryota > Viridiplantae > Streptophyta > Magnoliopsida > Vitales > Vitaceae > Vitis > Vitis vinifera. The sequence goes on from NC_081817.1 coordinate 12,195,061, forward strand.
ATTTTCCGGTACTCACACGGATTCTACCATTTTCCGTTACTCACACGGTTTCTACCATTTTTCGGTACTCTTACGGACAATTTTTGGCTACTGGCACGGATTCTACCTTTTCCCGGTACTCGCCCGGATTCTACCATTTTCCGGTACTCACACCGATTCTACCATATTTTTGTACTCTTCCGGACAGTTTTTCGGTAGTCGTACGGATTCAACCTTTCACTAGTACTCGCAGGGATTTTATCATTTTCCGGTACTCACCCTGATTCTACCTTTTCAGTGTACTCGCCCGGATTCTACCATATTTCGATACTTTTTCGGACAGTTTTTCGGAACTCACACGGATTCTACCTTTTCCCGGTACTCGCCCGGAATCTACCATTTTTCGGTACTCTTCCAGACAGTTTTTCGGTACTCGCACGGATTCTACCTTTTCCCGGTCTTCGCCCGGATGCTACCATTTTCCAGTACTCACACGGATGCTACCATTTGTCGGTACTCTTTCGAACTGTTTTTCTGTACTCGCATGGATTCTACCTTTTCCCAGTACTCGCACGGAATCTACCATTTTCCGGTACTCACACCGATTCTACCATTTTTCGGTACTCTTCCAGACAGTTTTTCGGTACTCGCACGGATTCTACCTTTTCCCGGTCCGGTACTCACACGGATTCTACCTTTTCCCGGTACTCGCCCGGATTCTACCATTTTCCGATACTCACATGGATTCTACCTTTTCCCGGTACTCAGCCGGATTATACCATTTTCCGGTACTCACACGGACTCTACCATTTTTCAGTACTCTTCCTGACAGTTTTTGGGAACTCACAAGGATTCTACCTTTTCCCGGTACTCACCCGGATTCTACCATTTTTCGGTACTCACACGGATTCTACCATTTTTTGGTACTCTTCCGGACAGTTTTTCGGTACTCGCACGGATTCTACCTTTTCTCGGTACTCGCCCGGATTCTACCATTTTCGGTATTCATTCAGATAATTTTTCGGTACTCGCACAGATTCTACCTTTTACCAGTACTCGCCCGGACTTTATCATTTTCCGGTACTCACCCTGATTCTACCATTTTTCGATACTCGTTCGGAGAATTTTTCGGTACACGAACAGATTCTGCCTTTTCCCGTTACTCGCCTGGATTCTACCATTTTTCAGTACTCACACCGATTCTACAATTTTTCGGTACTCTTCCGGACAGTTTTTTGATAATCGCACGGATTCTACCATTTTACGATACTCACACGGATTCTACCATTTTTCGGTACTCTTCCGAACAGTTTTTCGGTACTCGCACAGATTCTACCTTTTCCTGGTACTCGCTCGGATTCTACCATTTTTGGTACTCACACCGATTCTACCATTTTTCGGTACTCTTCCGGACAATTTTTCGGTACTCGCATGAATTCTACCTATTCTCGGTACTCGCACGGATTCTACCTTTTCTAGGTACTCGCCCGGATTCTACCATTTTCGGGTACTGACACCGATTCTACCATTTTCCAGTACTCTTCCGGACAGTCTTTCGGTACTCGCACGGATTCTAGCTTTTCCTGGTACTCGCCCGGATTCTACCATTTTCCGGTACTCACACGAATTCTACCATTTTTCGGTACTCGTCCGGACAGTTTTCGGTACTCGCACGGATTCTACCTTTTCCCGGTACTCGCCCGGATTCTACCATTTTTCGGTACTCTTCCGGACATTTTTTCGAAACTCACACGGATTCTACCTTTTCCCGCTACTCGCCCGGATTCTACCATTTTCCGGTACTCACACAGATTCTACGATTTTTCGATACTCTTCCGAACAATTTTTATCTACTCGCATGGATTCTACCTTTTCCCAGTAGTAATTCGTAGAATCAACGTCAGTACTGGAAAATGATAGATTCTAGGCGAGTACCGGGAAAAAGTAGAATTCGTGAGAGTACCGAAAAACTACTCGGAAGAGTACCAAAAAATGGTATAATAAAGGTGAGTACGGGCAAATGGTAGAATCCGGGCGAGTACCGAAAAATGGTAGAATCAGGGTCAGTACTGGAAAATGATAGAATCCGGGCGAGTATCGGGAAAAGGTGGAATCCGTGCGAGTACCGAAAAACTGTTCGGACGAGTACCGAAAAATGTTAGGATCGGTGTGAGTACCGGAAAATGGTAGAATCCGAGCGAGTACCGGGAAAAGGTAGAATCCGTGCGAATATCGAAATACCGTCCAGAAGAGTATCGAAAAATGGTAGAATCTGTGTGAGTACTGATGCGGCTCATGGTAGCTTAGCTTTAAAGGCGTATCAACAAAATTTATACCTTGAATACTATTACTAAAGTAGCCAAGCTACTATAGCATAGTGGTTCTAGGATCGTTCACTGGGAAGGGTTTTCGCAAACACAAGTGATATTCAAATTAGGAAAATAGGTGATTTTCTTATGGATGTTAGCTTTAAAAGAAGATGTAAATGTTTTAGAAAGATTTAAACTAATCTAAGCTAACATTAAAGACTAAAATGAAAGGGTGTAAAAACAAGTTTCTCAAAGATAGGATAGCTATGCTCTGCCTCTTATGCAAATTGGAAATCTCAGGATAGGCTCCTCGCATTGGGGTTGCAACTATGGTGATGCTTGCTTCCCGAACCGGTATGGATTTAGCAAATCAAGTTTTAATCCTTTAAAATGGCAAAACAGATGGTAGTGAATTTCATCAATGGTTATTCACCTTAGACTTCCTTTGAATGGCTCGCAAGAGATAACTAATGGTCTAAAGTCAAAAGCTTACCAAATATTGGCAACTCAAAGTCATTCCAGGTGATAAACTCACCTTTCAATGGCCATTGAAATTGGTTCTAACGGATTAATGCAAAACTTGGAATTGAAAACCTCACCTTCCAATAGCTCGTAGGAGATAACTAATGGATAGAAATCCAAAAGCTTATCAAGTATTGGCCGTTGGAAGTTGTCCAAAGGAAATAAAAACCAAACTTTGCATTAATGAACCTTTAATGAAAAACGACTACCTTACCTTCCAGGTGCGAGAAATTTCCATGGGATTGCATCCAAGCCATCACATAACATCCATACTTTGAGAAACTAAAAGTTTTAGCCAATCATCCTTTGAGAAAAAGCCCTCAGAGGCTGTTTGGCTACTAAGAAAATAGAAATGGGGAAGAACAGGAGAAAAGAGAAAAACATAGCTTTATATATTTCTAAGTTAATGTACAGAGGATCGATCCCATATTCATCCCATTCTTTTGGAGGCGTTGTGCACCTCTATATATAGCAAAATTACAAGATAAAGCCTTATGTCAACTGAATACAAGGTTACAAGAGGAATTTACACGATAAAATATCAAGCTAAAAATATCTGGGAAGTCGGTGGTGCGTGCGTGGAGAAACAGAGGAAAATTCGCACCACGCATGGGCTGTGCGAGTGTTGTGCGAGTTTCGCACAAGGTTCGCACAACCTGAAGGTGTTGTGCAAATTTCGCACAAGCCTGGAGCAGTTGTCTTCCGAAGGCCATATCTTCCTCATTTCAGCTCCAAATCGTACACGGTTTGAAGCGTTGAATTCTTGACGTCCTAATATTTGAAATGGTATATATCATGCAAAAAATGGACTTCAGGAAGTGCTCCAAAAGTGCAAAGGAAGACTGCAGCTGTTGTCCTCTGTTTTCTTCACTTTGCTTGATTTTCCTCTTTGCTTCTCTTTGCTTCTCTCCTTTGCTTAGCTTGTCTTAATGATCCAAAAAGCTGTCAAAACACTAAAAATAGCCACAAATATGATTAGAAGTCATTGCTAGGTCCTTAACATGCCAATTGGGATAAAGATGGAGAACTACTACACAAAAGTGCTTAAAACATAATGAATTAAAGGCGCAAAATGGCACTTTTTGGGTAGTAATCAAGTACCGAAAAATGGTAGAATCCTAGAGAGTACCGGGAAAAGGTAGAATCCGTGCAATTAACGAATAACTGCACGGAAGAGTACCGAATAAAGGTAGAATCAACGTCAGTACTGGAAAATGATAGATTCTGGGCGAGTACCGGGAAAAGGTAGAATCCGTGTGAGTACCGAAAAACTGTCCGGACGAGTATCGAAAAATGGCAGAATCAGGGTCAGTACCAGAAAATGATATAATCCGGGCGAGTATCGGGAAATGGTAGAATCTGTGCGAGTACCAAAAAACTGTTCGGACGAGTACTGAATAATGTTGGCATCGGTGTGAGTACCTGAAAATGGTAGAATCCGGGTGAGTACCGGGAAAAGGTAGAATCCGTGCAAGTTCCGAAAACCTGTCCGGAACAGTACCGACAAATGGTAGAATCCGTGTGAGTACCGGAAAATGGTAGAATCGGTGTGAGTACTGAAAAATGGTAGATTTCGGGTGAATACCGAGAAAAGGTAGAATCCGTGCGAGTACCAAAAAACTGTCCGGAAGAGTACCGACAAATGGTAACATCCGTGTGAGTACCGGAAAATGGTAGAATCCAGGCGAGTACCGGGAAAAGGTAGAATCCGTGCGAGTACCGAAAAACTGTCCGAATGAGTACCGAAAAATGGTAGAATCCGTGTGAGTATCAGAAAATGATAGAACCCGGGAGAGTACCGGGAAAAGGTAGAATCCGTGCGAGTACCAAAAAATTGTCCGAATGAGTACTGAAAAATGGTAGAATCGGTGTGAGTACCGGAAAATGGTAGAATCCGTGTGAGTACTGGAAAATGGTAGATTCCGGGCGAATATTGGGAAAAGGTAGAATCCGTGTGAGTTCCGAAAAACTGTCCGGAAAAGTACTGAAAAATGGTAGAATCCGTGTGAGTATCGGAAAAAAGGTAGAATCCGGGACAGTACCGGGAAAAGGTAGAATCCGTGCGAGTACCAAAAAATTGTCCGAATGAGTACCGAAAAATAGTAGAATCTGTGTGAGTACCGGAAAATAGAAGAATCTGGGCGAGTACCGGGAAAAGGTAGAATCTGTGCGAGTACCGAAAAATTGTCCGACCGACTACCGAAAAATGGTAGAATCCGTGTGAGTACCAGAAAATGGTAGAATCCGGGCGAGTACCAGGAAAAGGTAGAATCCGTGTGAGTTCCAAAAAACTGTCTGAAAGAGTACCGAAAAATGGTAGCTTCCGTGTGAGTACCAAAAAATGGTAGAATCTGGGCGAGTACTGAGAAAAGGTAGAATCTGTGCGAGTACCGAAAAACTGTCGGAGCGATTACCAAAAAAAGGTAGAATCGGTGTGAGTACCGGAAAATGGTAGGATCCGGGCGAGTACCGGGAAAAGGTAGAATCCGTGCGAGTACCGAAAAGCTCTCTAAAAGAGTACCGAAAAATGGTAGAATCCGTGCGAGTACCGAAAAGCTGTCTAGAAGAGTACCGAAAAATGATAGAATCCGGGCGAGTACCGGGAAAAGGTAGAATCCGTGCGAATATCGAAAAACCGTCCAGAAGAGTACCGAAAAATGGTAGAATCCGTGTGAGTACCGGAAAATGGTAGAATCCTGGTGAGTACCGGGAAAAGGTAGAATCCATGTGAGTTCTGAGAAACTGTCAGGAAGAGTACCGAAAAATGGTAGAATCCGTGTGAGTATCGGAAAATGGTAAAATCCGGGAGAGTACGGAAAAATGGTAGAATCTGTGCGAGTACCAAAAAATCGTAGAATCAGGGTGAGTACCGGAAAATGATAGAATCCGTGTGAGTACCGAAAAACAGTTCGGAAGAGTACCGAAAAATGGTAGAATACGCGTGAGTACCGGAAAAAAGTAGAATCCAGCTAAGTATCGGGAAAAGGTAGAATCCGTTCGAGTACCGAAAAACTGTCCGGAAGAGTACCGAAAAATGGTAGAATCCATGTGAGTACCGGAAAATGGTAGAATCCGGGAGAGTACCAGGAAAGGGTAGAATCCGTGTGAGTTCCAAAAAAACTGTCCGGAAGAGTACCAAAAAATGGTAGAATCCGTGTGAGAATTGGAAAATAGTAGAATCCAGGAGAGTACCGGGAAAAGGTAGAATCCGTCCGAGTACCAAAAAATTGTCCGAATGAGTACCAAAAAATAGTAGAATCTGTTTGAGTACCGGAAAATAGAAGAATCCGGGCGAGTACCCGGAAAAGGTAGAATCGGTGTGAGTACCGAAAAACTGTCCGAACGAGTACCGAAAAATGGTAGAATCCGTGTGAGTACCAGAAAATGGTAGAATCCGGGCGAGTACCAGGAAATGGAAGAATCCGTGTGAGTTCCGAAAGAGTACCGAAAAATGGTAGATTCCGTGTGAGTACCGAAAAATGGTAGAATCCGGGCGAGTACCGGGAAAAAGTAGAATCCATGCGAGTACCGAAAAACTGTCGGAACGATTACCGAAAAATGGTAGAATCGGTGTGAGTACCGAGAAAAGGTAGAATCCGTCTGAATATCGAAAAACCGTCCAGAAGAGTACCGAAAAATGGTAGAATGTGGTGAGTACCGGGAAAAGGTAGATTCTGTGTGAGTTCCGAAAAACTGTCAGGAAGAGTACCAAAAAATGGTAGAATCCGGGAGAGTACGGGGAAAAGGTAGAATCCGTGCGAGTATCGAAAAATCGTAGAATCAGGGTGAGTACCGGAAAATGATAGAATCTGTGTGAGTACCGAAAAACTGTTCAGAAGAGTACCGAAAAATGGTACAATCCATGCGAGTACCGGAAAATGGGAGAATCCGGGAGAGTACCAGGAAAAGGCAGAATTCGTGTGAGTTCCCAAAAACTATCTGGAAGTGTACTGAAAAATGGAAGAATCCATGTGAGTACCAAAAAATGGTAGAATGTGGTGAGTACCGGGAAAAGGTAGATTCTGTGTGAGTTCCAAAAAACTGTTAGGAAGAGTACCGAAAAATGGTAGAATCCGTGTGAGTATCAGAAAATGGTAGAATCTAGGAGAGTACAGGGAAAAGGTAGAATCCGTGTGAGTACCGAAAAACTGTCCGGAAGAGTACCGAAAAATGGTAGAATCCGTGTGAGTATCGGAAAATGGTAGAATCCGGGAGAGTACGGGGAAAAGGTAGAATCCGTGCGAGTATCGAAAAATCGTAGAATTAGGCTGAGTACCGGAAAATGATAGAATCTGTGTGAGTACCGAAAAACTATCGGAAAGTGTACCGAAAAAGGTAGAATACGCATGAGCAGCGGAAAATGGTAGGATCCGGGCGAGTACCGGGAAAAGGTAGAATCCGTGCGAGTACCGAAAAACTGTACGAACGAGTACCGAAAAATGGTAGAATCGGTGTGAGTATCGAAAAATGGTAGAATCCGGGAGAGTACCGGGAAAAGGAAGAATCCGTGCGAGTACCGAAAAACTGTCTAGAAGAGTACCGAAAAATGGTTGAATCCGTGGGAGTATCGGAAAATGGTAGAATCCGGGCGAGTACCGGGAAAAGGTAGAATCCGTGCGAGTACCGAAAAATTGTAGAATTCGGGCGAGTACCGGGAAAAGATAGAATCCGTGCAAATATCGACAATCCTTCTGGAAGAGTACCGAAAAATGGTAGAATCCGTGTGAGTACCGAAAAATGGTAGAATCCGGGTGAGTGCCGAAAAATTGTAGAATCGGTGTGAGTATCGGAAAATGGTAGAATCCGGGAGAGTACCGAAAAACTGTCTGGAAGAATACCGAAGAAAGGTATAATCCGTGCGAGTACCGAAAAATGGTAGAATTTGGGCGACTACCGGGAAAAGGTAGAATCCGTGAGAGTACCGAAAAACAGTCCGGAAGAGTACCGAAAAATGGTAGACTCCGTGTGAGTATCAGAAAATGGTAGAATGCAGGAGAGTACGGGGAAAAGGTAGAATCCGTGTGAGTACCGAAAAACTGTCCGGAAGAGTACCGAAAAATGGTACAATCCGTGTGAGTATCGGAAAATGGTAGAATCCGGGAGAGTACGGGGAAAATGTAGAATCCGTGCGAGTATCGAAAAATCGTAGAATTAGGGTGAGTACTGGAAAATGATAGAATCTGTGTGAGTACCGAAAAACTGTTCGGAAGAGTACCGTAAAATGGTACAATCCATGCGAGTACCGGAAAATGGTAGAATCCGGGAGAGTACCGGGAAAGGGTAGAATCCGTACCCTTTCCCAAAAACTATCTAGAAGAGTACCGAAAAATGGAAGAATCCATGTGAGTACCGAAAAATGGTAGAATGTGGTGAGTACCGGGAAAAGGTAGATTCTGTGTGAGTTCCGGAAAACTGTCAGGAAGAGTACCGAAAAATGGTAGAATCCGTGTGAGTATCAGAAAATGGTAGAATCCGGGAGAGTACGGGGAAAAGGTTGAATCCATGCGAGTACCGAAAAATCGTAGAATCATGGTGAGTACCGGAAAATGATAGAATCCGTGTGAGTACCGAAAAACTGTCCGAAAGAGTACCGAAAAAAGGTAGACTCCGCATGAGTAGCGGAAAATGGTAGGATCCGGGCGAGTACTGGGAAAAGGTAGAATCCGTGCGAGTACCGAAAAACTGTACGAACAAGTACCGAAAAATGGTAGAATCGGTGTGAGTATCGAAAAATGGTAGAATCCGGGAGAGTACCGGGAAAAGGTAGAATCCGTGCGACTACCGAAAAACTGTCTAGAAGAGTACCGAAAAATGGTTGAATCCGTGTGAGTACCGGAAAATGGTAGAATCCGTGCGAGTACCGAAAAACTGTCTAGAAGAGTAGCGAAAAATGGTTGAATCGTGTGAGTACTGGAAAATGGTAGAATCTAGGCGAGTACTGGGAAAAGCTAGAATCCGTGCGAATATCGAAAAACCGTCTGGAAGAGTACCGAAAAAACGGTAGAATCCGTGTGAGTACCGAAAAATGGTAGAATCCGGGTGAGTACCGAAAAATTGTAGAATCGGTGTGAGTATCGAAAAATGGAAGAATCCGGAAGAGTACCGAAAAACTGTCTGGAAGAATACCGAAGAAAGGTATAATCCGTGAGAGTACCGAAAAATGGTAGAATCCAGGCGAGTACCGGGAAAAGGTAGAATCCGTGCAAGTACAGAAAAACTATCTGGAAGAGTACCGAAAAATGATAGAATCCGTGTGATTACCGGAAAATGGTAGAATCCGGGTAAGTACCAGGAAAAGGTAGAATCCGTATGAGTTCCGAAAAACTGTCAGGAAGATTACCGAAAAATGGTAGAATCCATGTCAGTACCGGAAAATGGTAGAATCCGGCAGAGTACCGGGAAAGGGTAGAATCCGTGTGAGTTCAGAAAAACTGTCCGGAAGAGTACCGAAAAATGGAAGAATCCATGTGAGTACCGAAAAATGGTAGAATGTGGTGAGTACCGGGAAAAGGTATATTCTGTGTGAGTTCCGGAAAACTGTCAGGAAGAGTACCGAAAAATGGTAGAATCCGTGTGAGTATCAGAAAATGGTAGAATCCGGGAGAGTACGGGGAAAAAGTAGGATCCATGCGAGTACCGAAAAATAGTAGAATCATGGTGAGTACCGGAAAATGATAGAATTCGTGTGAGAACCGAAAAACTGTTCGGAAGAGTACCGAAAAAGGTAGACTCCGCATGAGTAGCGGAAAATGGTAGGATCCGGGCGAGTACCGGGAAAAGGTAGAATCCGTGCGAGTACCGAAAAACTGTCTAGAAGAGTACCGAAAAATGGTTGAATCCGTGTGAGTACCGGAAAATGGTAGAATCCGTGCGAGTACCGAAAAACTGTCTAGAAGAGTACCGAAAAATGGTTGAATCGTGTGAGTACTGGAAAATGGTAGAATCTAGGCGAGTACTGGGAAAAGCTAGAATCCGTGCGAATATCGAAAAACCGTCTGGAAGAGTATCGAAAAAACGGTAGAATCCGTGTGAGTACCGAAAAATGGTAGAATCCGGGTGAGTACCGAAAAATTGTAGAATCGGTGTGAGTATCGAAAAATGGTAGAATCCGGAAGAGTACCGAAAAAATGTCTGGAAGAATACCGAAGAAAGGTATAATCCGTGAGAGTACCGAAAAATGGTAGAATCCAGGCGAGTACCGGGAAAAGGTAGAATCCGTGCGAGTACCGAAAAACTATCTGGAAGAGTACCGAAAAATGATAGAATCCGTGTGATTACCGGAAAATGGTAGAATCCGGGTGAGTACCAGGAAAAGGTAGAATCCGTATGAGTTCCGAAAAACTGTCAGGAAGATTACCGAAAAATGGTAGAATCCATGTCAGTACCGGAAAATGGTAGAATCCAGGAGAGTACCGGGAAAGGGTAGAATCCGTGTGAGTTCCGAAAAACTGTCAGAAAGATTACCGAAAAATGGTAGAATCCATGTCAATACCGGAAAATGGTAGAATCCGGGAGAGTACCGGGAAACGCTAGAATCCGTGTGAGTTCTGAAAAACTGTCCGGAAGAGTACCGAAAAATGGAGGAATCCATGTGAGTACCGAAAAATGGTAGAATGTGGTGAGTACCGAGAAAAGGTATATTCTGTGTGAGTTCCGGAAAACTGTCAGGAAGAGTACCGAAAAATGGTAGATTCCGTGTGAGTATCAGAAAATGGTAGAATCCGGGAGAGTACGGGGAAAAGGTAGAATCCATGCGAGTACCGAAAAATCGTAGAATCATGGTGAGTACTGGAAAATGATAGAATTCGTGTGAGTACCGAAAAACTGTCCGGAAGAGTACCGAAAAAGGTAGACTCCGCATGAGTAGCGGAAAATGGTAGGATCCGGGCAAGTACCGGGAAAAGGTAGAATCCGTGCGAGTACCGAAAAACTGTACGAACCAGTACCGAAAAATGGTAGAATCGGTGTGAGTATCGAAAAATGGTAGAATCCGGGAGAGTACCGGGAAAAGGTAGAATTGGTGCGAGTACCGAAAAATTATGTAGAAGAGTACCGAAAAATGGGTGAATCCGTGTGAGTACCGGAAAATGGTAGAATCCGAGCAACTATCGAGAAAAGGTAGAATCCGTGCGAGTACCAAAAAACTGTCTAGAAGAGTACCGAAAAATGGTTGAGTCGTGTGAGTACCGGAAAATGGTAGAATCTGGGCGAGTACTGGGAAAAGCTAGAATCCGTGCAAATATCGAAAAACCGTTTGGAAGAGTACCGAAAAACGGTAGAATCCGTGTGAGTACCGGAAAATGGTAGAATCCGGGTGAGTACCGAAAAATTGTAGAATCGGTGTGAGTATCGGAAAATGGTAGAATTCGGAAGAGTACCGAAAAACTGTCTTGAAGAATACCGAAGAAAGGTATAATCCGTGAGAGTACCGAAAAATGGTAGAATCCAGGCGAGTACCGGGAAAAGGTAGAATCCGTGCGAGTACCGAAAAACTATCTGGAAGAGTACCGAAAAATGATAGAATCCGTGTGATTACGGGAAAATGGTAGAATCAGGGTGAGTACCAGGAAAAGGTAGAATCCGTGTGAGTTCTGAAAAACTGTCCAGAAGAGTACCGAAAAATGATAGAATCTGTGTGAGTACCGGAAAATGGTAGAATCCGGGCGAGTACCGGGAAAAGGTAGAATCCGTGCGAGTACCGAAATATTGTCCGAATGAGTACCGAAAAATGGTAGAATCCATGTGAGTACCGGAAAATGGTAGAATTCGGGCGAGTACCAGGAAAAAGTAGAATCCCTGTGAGTTGTGAAAAACTGTCCAGAAGAGTACCAAAAAATGATAGAATCCATGTGAGTACCGGAAAATGGTAGAATCCAGGCGAGTACCGCGAAAAAGTAGAATCCGTGCGAGTATCGAAATATTGTCTGAATGAGTACCGAAAAACTGTAAAATCGGTGTGGGTATCGATAAATTGTATAATCCGGGCGAGTACCGAAAAAAGGTAGACTCTGTATGAGTAGCAGAAAATGGTAGAATCCGTGCGAGTACCGAAAAATGGTAGAATCGGTGTGAGTATCGAAAAATGGTAGAATCCGGGAGAGTACCGAGAAAAGGTAGAATCCGTGCGAGTATCGAAAAATTGTCTGGAAGAGTCCCGAAAAATGGTTGCATCCGTGTGAGTACCGGAAAATGGTAGAATCTGGGCGACTACCGAGAAAAGTTAGAATGGTTGCGAGTACCGAAAAAAAGTCCGGAAGAGTACCAAAAAATTGTAGAATCGGTGTGAGTTCTGAAAAACTGTCCAGAAGAGTACCGAAAAATGATAGAATCCGTGTGAGTACCGGAAAATGGTAGAATCCGGGCAAGTACCGGGAAAAAGTAGAATTCGTGCGAGTACCGAAATATTGTCCGAATGAGTACCGAAAAATGGTAGAATCCATGTGAGTACCGGAAAATGGTAGAATCCGGGAGAGTACCGGGAAAAGGTAGAATCCGTGTGAGTTCTGAAAAACTGTCCAGAAGAGTACCAAAAAATGATAGAATCCGTGTGAGTATCGGAAAATGGTAGAATCCGGGCGAGTACCGGGAAAAGGTAGAATCTGTGCGAGTACCAAAATATTGTCCGGATGAGTACCGAAAAATTGTAGAATCAGTGTGGGTATCGAAAAATTGTATAATTCGGGCGAGTACCGAAAAAAGGTAGACTCCGTATGAGTAGCAGAAAATGGTAGAATCCGTGCGAGTACCGAAAAATGGTAGAATCGGTGTGAGTATCGAAAAATGGTAGAATCCGGGAGAGTACCGGGAGAAGGTTGAATCCGTGTGAGTTCCGAAAAACTGTCTGGAAGAGTATCGAAAAATGGTAGAATCCGGGTGAGTACCGGGAAAAGGTAGAATTCGTGCGAGTACCGAAAAACAGTTCGGAAGAGTAACGAAAAATGGTAGAATCCGTGTGAGTACCGGAAAATGGTAGCATCCGGGCAAAGACCGGGAAAAGGTAGAATCCGTGCGAGTACCGAAAAACAGTCTGGAAGAGTACCGAAAAATGGTAGATTCCGGGCGAGTACCGGGAAAAGGTAGAATCCGTGTGAGTTCCGAAAAACTGTCCGGAAGCGTATCGAAAAGTGGTAGAATCCGTGTGAGTACCCGAAAATGGTAGCATCCGGGCGAGTACCGTGAAAAGGTAGAATCCGTGCAAGTACCGAAAAATATTCCTAACGAGTACCGATGAAAGGTAGAATAAGGGTGAGTGCCGGAAAATGATAAAATCCGAGCGAGAACTAGTGAAAGGTGGAATCCGTACCAATACCAAAAAGTTGTCCGGAAGTGTACAAAAAATGGTAGAATCGGTGTGAGTACCGAAAAATGCTATAACCCGGGCGAGTACCAAGCAAAGGTAGAATCTGTGCGAGTAGCCAAAAATTATCCGTAAGAGTACCGAAAAATGGCAGAATCTGTGTGAGTACTGGAAAATGGTAGAATCTGGGAGAGTACCGGGAAAAGGTTGAATCCGTTCGAATATCGAAAAACAGTCCGGAAGAGTACCGAAAAATGGTAGAATCCGTGTGAGTACCGAAAAATGGTAGCATCCAGGCGAACACCGGGAAAAGGTAGAATCCGTGCGAGTACCGAAAAACTGTCTGGAAGAGTACCGAAAAATGGTAGAATCGGTGTGAGTACCGAAAAATGGTAGATTCCGAGCGAGTACTGGGAAAAAGGTAGAATCCGTGTGAGTTCCGAAAAACTGTCCGAAAGAGTACCGAAAAATGGTAGAATCCCTGTGAGTATCGAAAAATTGTAGAATCCTGGCGAGTAAAGGGAAAAATAGAATCCGTGCGAGTACCGAAAAACTGTCTGGAAGAGTACCGAAAAATGGTGAATCCGTGTGAGTACTGGAAAATGGTAGTATCCGAGCGAGTACCGGGAAAAGGTAGAATCCGTGTGAGTTCCGAAAAACTGTCCGGAAGCGTACCGAAAAGTGGTAGAATCCCTTTGATTACCGAAAAATAGTAGAATCCGGGCGAGTACCGGGAATAGGTAGAATCCGTGCCAGTACCGAAAAACTGTTGGAACGAGTACCGAAAAATTGTAGAATCGGAGTGAGCACTGGAAAATAGTAGAATCCGGGCGAGTACCGGGAAAAGGTAGCATTCCAACTAGTATCAAAAAACTATCCCGGCGAGTATCGGAAAAGGGTCGAACTTGTGTGAGTATCGAAAAGTGATGGAATCCGGGCGAGTACCGAGAAAAAGCAGAATTCGTGCCAGCATCGTAAAACTTTCCTGGTGAGTACCGAAAAAGAATCGAATCTGTGTAAGTACCGAAAAATGGCAGGATCCGGGTGAATACCGGGAAAAATTAGAATCCGTGCGAGAATCGAAAGATTTTCCTAGCGAGTACCGAAAAAGGGTCGAATCTGTGTAAGTACTGAAAAATGAGAGAATCTAGGCGAGTACCGGGAAAAGGTAGAATCCGTGCGAGTATCGAAAAACTATCCCGACGAGTACCGAAAAAGGGTCGAATCTGTGTGAGTACCGAAAAATGTTAGAATATGGGCGAGTACCGGGAAAAGGTTGAATCCGTTCGAGTATCGAAAAACTGTCCCGGCGAGTATCGGAAAATGGTCGAATCAGTGTGAGTACAGAAAAATGATAGAATCCGGACGAGTACCAGGAAAAGGTAGAATCCCTGTGAGTATCGAAAAACTATCCCGGCGAATATTGGAAAAGGGTCGAATCTATGTGAGTACCAAAAAATGGTGGAATTCGGGTGAGTACCCGAAATAGGTTGAATCCCTACGAGTATTGAAAAACTGTCCCAGAGAGTACCGGAAAAGGTCGAATCTGTGTGAGTACTGAAAAATGGTGGAATCCGGGCGAGTACCGGGAAAGGGTAGAATCCCTACGAGTATCGAAAAATTGTCCTGGAGAGTAGCGGAAAAGTGTCTAATCAGTGTGAGTACCGAAAAATGGTGGAATCCGGGCGAGTATGGGGAAAAGCTAGAATCCCTACGAATATCGAAAAACTGTCCCGGCAAGTACCGAAAAAGGGTCGAATCTGCGTGACTACCTAAAAATGGTAGAATCCGGGCGAGTACCGGGAAAAGGTAGAATCCCTATGAGTATCGAAAAACTATCCCGGCGAGTATTGGGAAATGGTCGAATTTGTCTGAGTACCGAAAAATGGTGGAATTCGGGCATGTATCGGAAAATGGTCGATTCTATCTAAGTACCGAAAAATGGTGGAATCCGGGCGGGTACCCGAAATCGGTAGAATCCCTGCGAGTATCGAAAAACTGTCCTGGCGAGTACCGGTAAAGGGTCGAATCTGTGTGAGTACCAAAAAATGGTAGAATATGGCCGAGTACAGGGAAATGGTAGAATCCCTACGAGTATCGAAAAATTGTCCCGGCGATTACCGAAGAAGGGTAGAATCTGTGTGAGTACCGAAAAATGGTAAAATATGGGCGAGTACCGGGAAAAGGTAGAATCCGTGCGAGTATTGAAGAACTGTCCTGGCGATTACCGGAGAATGGTCGAATATGTGTGAGTACCAAAAAATGGTAAAATATGGGCGAGTACCAGGAAAAGGTAGAATCCGTGTGGGTATCGAAAAACTGTCCCGGCGTAAACTGGAAAATGGTCGAATCTGTGTGAGTACTGTAAAATGGTTGAATCCGGGCGAGTACCGGGAAAAGGTAGAATCCGTGCAAGTATCGAGAAACTGTCCCGGTGAGTACCGGAAAAGTGTCGAATCTGTGTGAGTACCGAAAAATGGTGGAATCCGGGCGAGTACCGGGAAAAGGTAGAATCCCTGCGAGTATCGAAAAACTGTCCCGGCGAGTAACGGAAAAAGGTCGAATGTGTGTGACTACCGAAAAATGGTAGAATCCGAGCGAGTACCGGGGAAAGGTAGAATCCCTCGGAGTATCGAAAAACTGTCCCGGCGTGTATCGGAAAAATGTCAAATTTGTGTGAGTACCGAAAAATGGTAGAATATGGGCGAGTATCGGGAAAAGGTAGAATCCGAGCGAGTATCGAAAAACTGTCTAGGCGAGTACTGGAAAAGGGTCGAATTTGTGTGAGTACAGAAAAATGGTACAATCCGGGCGAGTACCAGGAAAAGGTAGAATCCCTACTAGAATCGAAAAACTATCTCGGCGAGTATCGGAAAAAGGGTCGAACTTGTGTGAGTACCGAAAAATGGTGGAATTCGGGCGATTACCGGGAAAACGTAGAATCCCTGCCAGTATCCAAAAACTGTCCCGGCGAGTACCGAAAAAATGGCGAATCTGTGTGAGTACCGAAAAATGGTAGAATCCGGGCGAGTACCGGGAAAAGGTAGAATCCCTACGACTATCGAAAAACTGTCCCGGCGAGAACCGAAAAAGGGTCGAATCTGTGAGAGTACCGAAAAATGGTAGAATACGGGCGAGTACGGGGAAAAGGTAGAATCCCTGCGAGTATCGAAAAACTGTCCCGACGAGTACCGAATAAGGGTCGAATATGTGTGAGTACCGAAAAATGATAGAATCCAGGCGAGTACCGGGGAAAGGTAGAAGCCCTGGGTCTATCAAAAAACTGTACCGACGTGTACCTGAAAAATGTCAAATCTATGTGAGTCCCGAAAAATGGTAGAATATGGGCGAGTATCGGGAAAAGGTAGAATCCGCGAGTATCGAAAAACTTTCCCGGCGAGTACTGGAAAAGGGTCGAATCTGTGTGAGTACCGAAAAATGGTAAAATCCGGGCGAGTACCGGGAAAAGGTAGAATTCCTACTAGTATCAAAAAACTATCCCGGCGAGTATCGAAAAAGGGTCGAACTTGTGTGAGTATCGAAAAATGGTGGAAATCCGGGCGAGTACCGAGAAAAAGCAGAATCCGTGCCAGCATCATAAAACTTTCCCGGTGAGTACCGAAAAAAAATCGAATCTGTGTAAGTACCGAAAAATGGCAGGATCCGGGTGAATACCGGGAAAAATTAGCATCCGTGCGAGAATCGAAAAATTTTCCTAGCGAGTACCGGAAAAGGGTCGAATCTGTGTAAGTACTGAAAAATGAGAGAATCTGGGCTAGTACCGGGAAAAGGTAGAATCCGTGCGAGTATCCAAAAACTGTCCCGACGAGTACCGAAAAAGGGTCGAATCTGTGTGAGTACCGAAAAATGTTAGAATATGGGCGAGTACCGGGAAAAGGTTGAATCCGTTCGAGTATCGAAAATCTGTCCCGGCGAGTACCAGAAAAGGGTCGAATCAGTGTGAGTACAGAAAAATGATAGAATCCGGACGAGTACCGGGAAAAGGTAGAATCCCTGTGAGTATCGAAAAACTGTCCCAGCGAATATTGGAAAAGGGTCAAATCTATGTGATTACCAAAAAATGGTGGAATCCGGGTGAGTACCCGAAATAGGTTGAATCCCTGCGAGTATTGAAAAACTGTCCCGGAGAGTACCGAAAAAGGTCGAATCTGTGTGAGTACCGAAAAATGGTGGAATCCGGGCGAGTACCGGGAAAGGGTAGAATCCCTACGATTATCGAAAAATTGTCCCGGAGAGTACCGGAAAAGTGTCGAATCAGTGTGAGTACCGAAAAATGGTGGAATCCGGGCGAGTACCGGGAAACGGTAGAATCCCTACGAGTATCGAAAAACTGTCCCGGAGAGTACCGGAAAATGGTGGAATCCGTGCGAGTACCGAAAAATGGTATAATCCGGACGAGTACCGAGAAAAGGTAGAATATGTGCGAGTATCGAAAAATTGTCCCGGCGGCCACGAGAAAAGGGTCGAATCAGTTTAATTACCGAAAAATGGTAGAATGCGGGTGTGTACCAGGAAAAAATAGAAACCGTGCGAGTATCGAAAAACTGTCCTTGCGAGCACCGGAAAAGGGTCGAATCTGTGGGAGTACTGAAAAATGGTATAATCTGGACGAGTACCGGGAAAAGGTAGAATCCGTGCATGTATCGAAAAATTGTCCTGGCGGGCAACGGAAAAGGGTCAAATCTGTTTAAATACTTAAAAATGGTAGAATCCGGGTACGTCCTGGGAAAAAAAAGAATCTGTGCGAGTACCGAAAAACTGTCTCGGAGAGTACCGGAAAAGGGTCGAATCTGTGTGAGTACCTAAAAATCGTAGAATATGGCCGAGTACCGAGAAATGGTAGAATCCGTGCGAGTATCGAAAAATTGCCCTGGCGAGAACCAGAAAAGGGTCGAATCTGTTTAAATACAAAAAAATGGTTGAATCCGGGTGCGTCCCGTGAAAAAATAGAATCCTTGCGAGTATCGAAAAACTGTCCCGGAGAGTACCGGAAAATGGTCGAATCTGTGTGAGTATCGAAAAATGGTAGAATCCGGGCTAATACCGGGAAATGGTAGAATCCCTGCGAGTATCGAAAAACAGTCCCGACGAGTACCGGAAAAGGGTCGAATTTGTGTAAGTACCGAAAAATGGTAGAATCCAGGCGACTATCGGGAAAATGTAAAATCCCTGCGAGTATTAAAACACTGTCCTGGCGAGTACCGAAAAATGGTGGAGTCCAGGCGAGTATCGAAAAACTGTCCCGGCTAATACCGAAAAAGGGTCAAATCTGTTTGAATACTGAAAAATGGTAGAATCCGGGTGTGTACCGGGAAAAATAGAATTCGTGCTAGTATCGAAAAACTGTCCCAACGAGTACCAGAAAAGGGTCGAATCTCTGTGAGTACCGAAAAATGGTAGAATATGGGCGAGTACCGGGAAAAGGTAGAATCCCTACGAGTATCGAAAAATTGTCCCGGCGAGTACCGCAAAAGGGTCGAATCTGTGTGAGTACCGAAAAATGGTAGAATCAGGGCGAGTGCTGGGAAAAAGTAGAATCCATGCCAGTATCGAAAAACCGCCCGGCGACTACCGGAAAAGGGTCGAATCTGTGTGACTACCGAAAAAAGTTAGAATCCAGGCGAGTATCGAAAAACTGTCCCGGCGAGTACTGGAAAAGGGTCGAATTTGTGTGAGTACCGAAAAATGGTAAAATACGGGCGAGTATCGGGAAAAGGTAGAATCCCTACGAGTATCGAAAAACTACCCCGACGAGTACCGAAAAAAGGGCGAATCTGTGTGAGTACCGAAAAATGGTAGAATCCGGGCGAGTACCGGGAATAGGTAGAATCCCTACAACTATCGAAAAACTGTCCCGGCGAGAACCGGAAAAGGGTCGAATCTGTGAGAGTACCGAAAAATGGTAGAATACGGGCAAGTACCGGGAAAAGGTACAATCCCTGCGAGTATCGAAAAACTGTCCCGACGAGTACCGGAAAAGGATCGAATCTGTGTGAGTACCGAAAAATGGTGGAATATGCACGAGTACCGAGAAAAGGTAGAATCCATGAGAGTATCGAAAAACTGTCCCGGCGAGCATCGAAAAATGGTCGAATCTGTTTAAATACTGAAAAATGGTAGAATCCGGGTGCGTACCGGGAAGAAATATAATCCGTGCGAGTATCGAAAAACTGCCCCGGCAAGTACCGGAAAAGGGTCGAATCTGTGTGATTACCGAAAAATCATAGAATATGGGCGAGTACTAGGAAAAGGTAGAATCCGTGCGAGTATCAAAAAATTGTGCTGGTGAGCACCGGAAAATGGTCGAATCTGTTTAAATACTGAAAAATGGTAGAATCCGGGTGCGTGCCGGGAAAAAACAGAATCCATGCGAGTATCGAAAAACTGTCCTCACGAGTACTGAAAAAAGGTCGAATCTGTGTGAGTATCGAAAAATGGTAGAATATGAGCGAATTCCGGGAAAATGATGAATTTGTGCGAGCATCGAAAAACTGTGTCGGCGAGCACCGGATAAGAGTCGAATCTGTTTAAATACTGAAAAATGGTAGAATCCGGGTGCGTACCGGGAAGAAATATAATCCGTGCGAGTATCGAAAAACTGCCCCGGCAAGTACCGGAAAAGGGTCGAATCTGTGTGATTACCGAAAAATCATAGAATATGGGCGAGTACTAGGAAAAGGTAGAATCCGTGCGAGTATCAAAAAATTGTGCTGGTGAGCACCGGAAAATGGTCGAATCTGTTTAAATACTGAAAAATGGTAGAATCCGGGTGCGTGCCGGGAAAAAACAGAATCCATGCGAGTATCGAAAAACTGTCCTCACGAGTACTGAAAAAAGGTCGAATCTGTGTGAGTATCGAAAAATGGTAGAATATGAGCGAATTCCGGGAAAATGATGAATTTGTGCGAGCATCGAAAAACTGTGTCGGCGAGCACCGGATAAGAGTCGAATCTGTTTAAATACTGAAAAATGGTAGAATCCGTGTGTGTACCAGGAAAAAATAGAATCCATGCGAGGATCGAAAAACATTCACGACGCGTACAGGAAAAGGGTCGAATGTGTGTGAGTACCGAAAATTGGTAGCATCTGGGCGAGTACCGGGAAAAGGTAGAATCCCTGCAAGTATCCAAAAAACATTTCCGGCAATTACCGGAAAAGGGTTGAATCTGTGTGAGTATCGAAAAATGGTAGAATCCGGGCGAATACTGGGAAATGGTAGAATCCCTGCGAGTATCGAAAAACAGTCCCGGCGAGTACCGGAAAAGGGTTGAATCTGTGTGAGTACCGAAAAATGGTAGAATCCGGGCGAGTACCGGGAAAATGTAGATTCCCGATGAGTATTAAAACACTGTCCGGGCGACTACCGAAAAATGGTGGAATCCAGGCGAGTATCGTGAAAGCGTAGAATCCCTGCGTTTATCGAAAAACTGTCCCGGATAATACCGAAAAAGGGTCAAATCTGTTTGAATACTGAAAAATGGTAGAATCCGGGTGTGTACCGGGAAAAAATAGAATTCGTGCTAGTATCGAAAAACTGTCCCAGCGAGTACCGGAAAAGGGTCGAATCTCTATGAGTACCGAAAAATGGTGGAATCCGGGCGAGTATCGGGAAAAGGTAGAATCCCTACGAGTATCGAAAAACTGTCTCGGCGAGTACCGGAAAAGGGTCGAATCTGTGTGAGTACCGAAAAATGGTAGAATCGGGGCGAGTGCTGGGAAAAAGTAGAATCCATGCGAGTATCGAAAAACCGCCCGGCGACTACCTGAAAAGGGTCGAATCTGTGTGACTACCGAAAAAAGGTGGAATTCGGGCGAGTAGCGAAAAACTGTCCCGGCGAGTACTGAAAAAGGGTCGAATTTGTGTGAGTACCGAAAAATGGTAAAATACGGGCGAGTACCGGGAAAAGGTAGAATCCCTACGAGTATCGAAAAACTACCCCGACGAGTACCGAAAAAAGGGCGAATCTGTGTGAGTACCGAAAAATGGTAGAATCCGAGCGAGTACCGGGAAAAGGTAGAATCCCTGTGACTATTGAAAAACTGTCCTGGCGAGTACCGGAAAAGGGTCGAATCTGTGTGAGTACCGAAAAATGGTGGACTATGCGCGAGTACCGAGAAAAGGTAGAATCCGTGAGAGTAACGAAAAACTGTCCCGGCGAGCATCGGAAAAGGGTCGAATCTGTTTAAAGACTGAAAAATGGTA
Source organism: Vitis vinifera (assembly GCF_030704535.1). Classification (NCBI taxonomy): domain Eukaryota; kingdom Viridiplantae; phylum Streptophyta; class Magnoliopsida; order Vitales; family Vitaceae; genus Vitis; species Vitis vinifera. The sequence continues at coordinate 12,216,392 of NC_081817.1, forward strand.
GAATCTGGGTGCGTACCGGGAAGAAATATAATTCGTGCGAGTATCGAAAAACTACCCCGGCGAGTATCGAAAAAGGGTCGAATCTGTGTGAGTACCGAAAAATCGTAGAATATGGGCGAGTATTGGGAAAAGGTAGAATCCGTGCGAGTATCGAAAAACTGTGCTGGCGAGCACCGGAAAATGGTCGAATCTGTTTAAATACTGAAAAATGGTAGAATCCGGGTGCGTGCCCGGAAAAAACAGAATCCATGCGAGTATCGAAAAACTGTCATCACGAGTACCGAAAAAAGGTTGAATCTGTGTGAGTATCGAAAAATGGTCGAATATGGGCGAATTCAGGGAAAAGGGAGAATTTTTGCGAGCATCGAAAAACTGTCTCGGCGAGCACTGGATAAGAGTCGAATCTGTTTAAATATTGAAAAATGGTAGAAACCGGGTGCGTGCCGGGAAAAAACAGAATCTATGCGAGTATTGAAAAACTGTCCTCACGAGTACCGAAAAAAGGTCGAATCTGTGTGAGTATCGAAAAATGGTTGAATATGGGCGAATACCGGGAAAAGGGAGAATCTGTGCGAGCAGCGAAAAACTGTCCCGTCGAGCACCGGATAAGAGTCGAATCTGTTTAAGTACTTAAAAATGGTAGAATCCGGGTGTGTACCGGGAAAAAATAGAATCTGTGCGAGTATTGACAAATGATCTCGGCGTGTACCGGAAAAGGGTTGAATGTGCGTGAGTACCGAAAATTGGTAGCATCCGGGCGAGTACCGGGAAAAGGTAGAATCCTTGGGAGTATCCAAAAAACATTCCTGGCGATTACCGGAAAAGGGTCGAATCTGTGTGAGAATCGAAAAATGGTAGAATCCGGACGAGTACCGGGAAAAGGTAGAATCCCTACGAGTATCGAAAAACAATCCCGGCGAGAACCGGAAAAAGGTCGAATCTGTGTGAGTACCGAAAAATGGTAGAATATCGGCGAGTACCGGGAAAACGTAGAATCCCTGCGAGTATTAAAAAACTGTCCGGATGAGTACCGAAAAATGGTGGAATCCGGGCGAGTACCGAGAAAAGGTAGAATCCCTACAAGTATGGAAAAATTGCCTCGGCGAGTACCGGAAAAGGGTCGAATCTGTGTGAGTAGTGAAAAATGGTAGAATCCGGGTGAGTATCGACAAACTGTCCTAGCAAGTACTAGAAAAGGGTCGAATCTGTGTGAGTACCGAAAAATAGTAGAATATGGGCGAGTACCGGGAAAAGCTAGAATCCCTACAACTATCAAAAAACTGTCCCGGCGAGCACCGAAAAAGGGTCGAATCTGTGTGAGTACCGAAAAATGGTAGAATCCGGGTGAGTACCAGGAATAAGTAGAATCCCTGCGAGTATCGAAAAAGTGTCCCGGCGAGTACCGAAAAAGGGTCGAATCTGTTTGAGAATCGAAAAATGGTAGAATCCGGGCGAGTACCGGGAAAAGGTAGAATCCCTGCGAGTATCGAAAAACAGGCCCGACGAGAACCGGAAAAAGGTCGAATCTGTGGGAATACCGAAAAATGGTAGAATCTCGGCGAGTACCGGGAAAACGTAGAATCCCTGCGAGTATTAAAAAACTGTCCGGGCGAGTACTAAAAAATGGTGGAATTCGGGCGAATACCGAGAAAAGGTAGAATCCCTACAAGTATGGAAAAATTGTCCCGGCGAGTACCGGAAAAGGGTCAAATCTGTAAGAGTACCGAAAAATGGTAGAATCGGGGCGAGTATCGAAAAACCGCCCTGCGATTACCGGAAAATGGTCGAATCTGAGTGACTACCGAAAAAAGGTAGAATCCGGGTGAGTATCGACAAACTGTCCCGGCGAGTACCGAAAAAGGGTCGAATCTGTGATTGTACCGAAAAATGGTAGAATATGGGCGAGTACCGGGAAAAGGTAGAATCCCTACGAGTATCGAAAAACTGTCCCGGTAGTACCGGAAAAGGGTCGAATCTGTGTGAGTACCGAAAAATGGTAGAATCCGGGCGAGTACCGGGAAAACGTAGAATCCGTGTGAGTATCGAAAAATTGTCCCGGCGAGTACCGAAAAATGGTAGAATCCGGGCAAGTACCGGGAAAAAGTAGATCCCCTACGAGTATCGAAAAACTGTCTCGGCGAGTACCAAAAAATGGTCGAATCTGTGTGAGTACCGAAAAATGGTAGAATCCGGGCGAGTACCAGGAAAACGTAGAATCGCAACGAGTATCCAGAAAATAATTCCGGCGAGTACCGGAAAAGGGTCGAAACTGTGTGAGTACCGAAAAATGGTAGAATCGGGGCGAGTACCCGGAAAACGTAGAATCCCTGCGAGTATTAAAAAACTATCCGGACGAGTATCGAAAAATGGTGGAATCCAAGCGAGTACCGGGAAAAGGTAGAATCCCTACGAGTATGGAAAAATTGTCTAGACAAGTACCGGAAAAGGGTCGAATCTGTGTGAGTAGCGAAAAATGGTAGAATCCGGGTGAGTATCGAAAAACTGTCCCGGCGAGTACCAGAAAAGGGTCGAATCTGTGTGAGTACCGAAAAATAGTAGAATATGGGCGAGTACCAGGAAAAGGTAGAATTCCTACGAGTATCGAAAAACTGTCCCGGCGAGCACCGGAAAAGGGTCGAATCTGTGTGAGTACCGAAAAATGGTAGAATCCGGGCGAGTACCGGGAAAAAGTAGAATCCCTGCGAGTATCGAAAAAGTGTCTCGACGAGTACCGAAAAATTGTAGAATCCGGGCGAGTACTAGGAAAAAGTAGATGCCCTGCGAGTATCGAAAAACTATCCCGGCGAGTACCAAAAAATGGTCGAATCTGTGTGAGTACCGAAAAATGGAAGAATCCGGGCGAGTACCGGGAAAAAGAAGAATCCTTGCGAGTATCGAAAAACTATCCAAGCGAGTACCGGAAAAGGGTCGAATCTGAATGAGTACCAAAAAATGGTAGCATCCGGGCGAGTACCGGGAAAAGGTAGAATCCCTACGAGTATCGAAAAACTACCCCGGCGAGTACCGGAAAAGGGTTGAATCTGTGTGTGTACCGAAAAATCGTAGAATATGGGCGAGTACCGGGAAAAGGTAGAATCCGTGCGACTATCGAAAAACTATCCCGGCGAGCACCAGAAAAGGGTCGACTCTGTTTAAATACTAAAAAATAGTAGAATTCGGGTGCATGCCGGGAAAAAACAGAATCCGTGCGAGTATCGAAAAAATGTCCCGGCGAGCACCGGAAAAGGGTCGAATCTGTGGGAGTACCGAAAGATGGTATAATCTGGACGAGTACCGGGAAAAGTTAGAATCCATGCGAGTATCGAAAAATTGTCCTGGCGGGCACCGAACAAAGGTCGAATATGTTTAAATACGGAAAAATGGTTGAATCCGGGTGCGTCCCGTGAAAAAATAGAATCCATGCAAGTATCGAAAAACTGTCCCGGAGAGTACCGGAAAAGGGTCAAATCTATGTGAGTACCGAAAAATGGTGGAATCCGGGCGAGTATCGGGAAAAAGTAGAATCCCTACGAGTATCGAAAAACTGTCCCAGAGAGTACCGAAAAATGGTGGAATCTATGTGAGTACCGAAAAATGGTATAATCCGGACGAGTACCGGGAATAGGTAAAATCCGTGCGAGTATCGAAAAATTGTCCTGGCGAGCACCGGAAAAGGGTCGAATCTGTTTAAATACTTAAAAAAGGTAGAATCCGGTTACGTCCTGGGAAAAAAAAGAATCCGTGCGAGTACCGAAAAACTGTCTCGGAGAGTACCGGAAAAGGGTCGAATCTGTGTGAGTACCAAAAAATCGTAGAATATGGGCGAGTACCGGGAAAAGGTAGAATCCGTGCGAGTATCGAAAAATTGTCCCGGCGAGAACCAGAAAAGGTTCGAATCTGTTTAAATACGGAAAAATGGTTGAATCCGGGTGCGTCCCGTGAAAAAATAGAATCCGTGCGAGTATCGAAAAACTGTCCCGGAGAGTACCGAAAAAGGGTCGAATCTGTGTGAGTATCGAAAAATGGTGGAATCCGGGCGAGTACCGGGAAAAAGTAGAATCCCTACGAGTATCGAAAAACGGTCCCGAAGAGTACCGAAAAAGGGTCGAATCTGTGTGAGTACCGAAAAATGGTGGAATCCGGGCAAGTACCGGGAAAAAGTAGAATCCCTACGAGTATCGAAAAACGGTCCCGGAGAGTATCGGAAAAGGGTTGAATCTGTGTGAGTATCGAAAAATGGTGGAATCCGAGAGAGTACCGGGAAAAAATAGAATCCGTGCGAGTATCGAAAAACTGTCCCGGAGAGTACCGGAAAAGGGTCGAATCTGTGTGAGTATCGAAAAATGGTGGAATCCGGGCGAGTACCGGGAAAAAGTAGAATCCCTACGAGTATCGAAAAACGGTCCCGAAGAGTACCGAAAAAGGGTCGAATCTGTGTGACTACCGAAAAATGGTGGAATCCGGGCAAGTACCGGGAAAAAGTAGAATCCCTACGAGTATCGAAAAAGGTCCCGGAGAGTATCGGAAAAGGGTTGAATCTGTGTGAGTACCGAAAAATGGTGGAATCCGAGAGAGTACCGGGAAAAAATAGAATCCGTGCGAGTATCGAAAAACTGTCCCGGAGAGTACCGGAAAAGGGTCGAATCTGTGTGAGTATCGAAAAATGGTGGAATCCGGGCGAGTACCGGGAAAAAGTAAAATCCCTACGAGTATCGAAAAACGGTCCCGAAGAGTACCGAAAAAGGGTCGAATCTGTGTGAGTACCGAAAAATGGTGGAATCCGGGCCAGTACCGCGAAAAAGTAGAATCCCTACGAGTATCGAAAAACGGTCCCGGAGAGTATCGAAAAAGGGTTGAATCTGTGTGAGTACCGAAAAATGGTGGAATCCGGGAGAGTACCGGGAAAAAATAGAATCCGTGCGAGTATGGAAAAACTGTCCCGGAGAGTACCGAAAAAGGGTCGAATCTGTGTGAGTACCGAAAAATGGTGGAATCCGGGCGAGTACCGGGAAAAAGTAGAATCCCTACGAGTATCGAAAAATTGTCCCGGAGAGTATTGGAAAAGTGTCGAATCAGTGCGAGTACCGAAAAATGGTGGAATCCGGGCGAGTACCGGGAAAAGGTAGAATCCCTACGAGTATCGAAAAACTGTCCCGGAGAGTACCGGAAAATGGTGGAATCTGTGCGAGTACCGAAAAATGGTATAATCCGGATGAGCACCGGGAAAAGGTAGAATCCGTGCGAGTATCGAAAAATTGTCCCGACGGGCACCGGAAAAGGGTCGAATCTGTTTAAATACTGAAAAAAGGTAGAATCCGTGTGCGTCCTGAGAAAAAATGGAATCCATGCGAGTACCGGGAAAAGGTTGAATCCTACGAGTATCGAAAAATTGTCCCGGAGAGTACCAGAAAAGGGTTGAATCTGTGTGACTACCAAAAAATGGTGGAATCCGGGCGAGTACCTGGAAAAGGTAGAATCCCTATGAGTATCGAAAAACTGTCCCGGAGAGTACCGGGAAAAGGTAGAATCTGTGCGAGTATCGAAAAATTGTCCCGACGGCCACCGGAAAAGGGTCGAATCAGTTTAATTTCTGAAAAATGGTAGAATGCGGGTGTGTACCGGGAAAAAATAGAATCCGTGCGAGTATCAAAATACTGTCCCAGCGAGCACCGGAAAAGGGTTGAATCTGTGGGAGTACCGAAAAATGGTATAATCTGGACGAGTACCGGGAATAGGTAGAATCCGTGCGAGTATCTAAAAATTGTCCCGGCGGCCACCGGAAAAGGGTCGAATCAGTTTAATTACCGAAAAAGGGTAGAATGCGGGAGTGTACCGCGAAAAAATAGAATCCGTGCGAGTATCGAAAAACTGTCCTGGAAAGTACCGAAAAATGGTGGAATCTGTGCGAGTACCGAAAAATGGTATAATTCGGACGAATACCGGGAAAAGGTAGAATCTGTGCGAGTATCGAAAAACTGTCCCGACGAGCATCGAAAAAGGGCCGAATCTGTGGGAGTACCGAAAAATGGTATAATCTGGACGAGTACCGGGAAAAGGTAGAATCCGTGCGAGTATCGAAAAATTGTTCTGGCGGGCACCGAACAAAGGTCGAATATGTTTAAATACTTAAAAAAGGAAGAATCCGGGTACGTCCTGGGAAAAAAAAGAATCCGTGCGAGTACCGAAAAACTGTTTGGGAGAGTACCGGAAAAGGGTCGAATCTGTATGAGTACCAAAAAATCATAGAATATGGCCGAGTACCGGGGAAAAGTAGAATCCGTGCGAGTATCGAAAAATTGTCCCGGCGAGAACCAGAAAAGGGTCGAAACTGTTTAAATACTGAAAAATGGTTGAATCCGGGTGCGTCCCGTGAAAAAATAGAATCGGTGCGAGTATCGAAAAACTGTCCCGGAGAGTACCGGAAAAGGGTCGAATCTGTGTGAGTACCGAAAAATGGTGGAATCCGGGAGAGTACCGGGAAAAGGTAGCATCCCTACGAGTATCGAAAAACTGTCCCGACGAGCACCGAAAAAAGGTGGAATCTGTGCGAGTACCGAAAAATGGTATAATCCAGACGAGTACCGGGAAAAGGTAGAATCCGTGCGAGTATCGAAAAATTGTCCCGGCGGGCACCGAAAAAGGGTCGAATCTGTTTAATTACTGAAAAAAGGTAGAATCCGGGTGCGTCCTAGGAAAAAATGGAATCCATGCGAGTTCCGAAAAACAGTCCCTGAGAGTACCGGAAAAGGGTCGAATCAGTGTGAGTATCGAAAAATGGTGGAATCCGGGCGAGTACCGGGAAAATGTAGAATCCCTACGAGTATCGAAAAACTGTCCCGGAGAGTACCGGAAAAGGGTCGAATCTCTATGAGTACCGAAAAATGGTGGAATCCGGGCGAGTACCGAGAAAAGGTAGAATCCCTACGAGTATTGAAAAACTGTACCGGAGATTACCGGAAAATTGTGGAATCTGTGCGAGTACTGAAAAATTGTATAATCCAGACGAGTACCGGGAAAAGGTAGAATCCGTGCGAGTATCGAAAAATTGTCCCGACGGGCACCGGAAAAGGGTCGAATCTGTTTAAATACTGAAAAAAGGTAGAATCCGTGTGCGTCCTGAGAAAAAATGGAATCCATGCGAGTACCGGGAAAAGGTTGAATCCTACGAGTATCGAAAAATTGTCCCGGAGAGTACCAGAAAAGGGTTGAATCTGTGTGACTACCAAAAAATGGTGGAATCCGGGCGAGTACCTGGAAAAGGTAGAATCCCTATGAGTATCGAAAAACTGTCCCGGAGAGTACCGGGAAAAGGTAGAATCTGTGCGAGTATCGAAAAATTGTCCCGACGGCCACCGGAAAAGGGTCGAATCAGTTTAATTTCTGAAAAATGGTAGAATGCGGGTGTGTACCGGGAAAAAATAGAATCCGTGCGAGTATCAAAATATTGTCCCAGCGAGCACCGGAAAAGGGTTGAATCTGTGGGAGTACCGAAAAATGGTATAATCTGGACGAGTACCGGGAATAGGTAGAATCCGTGCGAGTATCTAAAAATTGTAACGGCGGCCACCGGAAAAGGGTCGAATCAGTTTAATTACCGAAAAAGGGTAGAATGCGGGAGTGTACCGCGAAAAAATAGAATCCGTGCGAGTATCGAAAAACTGTCCTAGAAAGTACCGAAAAATGGTGGAATCTGTGCGAGTACCGAAAAATGGTATAATCCGGACGAATACCGGGAAAAGGTAGAATCTGTGCGAGTATCGAAAAACTGTCCCGACGGCCACCTGAAAAGGGTCGAATCAGTTTAATTTCTGAAAAATGGTAGAATGCGGGTGTGTACCGGGAAAAAATAGAATCCGTGCGAGTATCGAAAAACTGTCCCGGCGAGCACCGAAAAGGGTCGAATCTGTGGGAGTACCGAAAAATGGTATAATCTGGACGAGTACCGGGAAAAGGTAGAATCCGTGCGAGTATCGAAAAATTGTTCTGGCGGGCACCGAACAAAGGTCGAATATGTTTAAATACTTAAAAAAGGAAGAATCAGGGTCGAATCTGTTTAAATACTGAAAAATGGTTGAATCCGGGTGCGTCCCGTGAAAAAATAGAATCGGTGCGAGTATCGAAAAACTGTCCCGGAGAGTACCGGAAAAGGGTCAAATCTGTGTGAGTACCGAAAAATGGTGGAATCCGGGCGAGTACCGGAAAAAGGTAGCATCCCTACGAGTATCGAAAAACTGTCCCGGCGAGCACCGGAAAAAGGTGGAATCTGTGCGAGTACCGAAAAATGGTATAATCCAGACGAGTACCGGGAAAAGGTAGAATCCGTGCGAGTATCGAAAAATTGTCCCAGCGGGCACCGGAAAAGGGTCGAATCTGTTTAATTACTGAAAAAAGGTAGAATCCGGGTGCGTCCTGGGAAAAAATGGAATCCATGCGAGTTCCGAAAAACAGTCCCTGAGAGTACCGGAAAAGGGTCGAATCAGTGTGAGTACCGAAAAATGGTGGAATCCGGGCGAGTACCGGGAAAAGGTAGAATCCCTACGAGTATCGAAAAACTGTCCCGGAGAGTACCGGAAAAGGGTCGAATCTCTATGAGTACCGAAAAATGGTGGAATCCGGGCGAGTACCGGGAAAAGGTAGAATCCCTACGAGTATTGAAAAAGTGTACGGGAGAGTACCGGAAAATTGTGGAATCTATGCGAGTTCTGAAAAATGGTATAATCCAGACGAGTACCGGGAAAAGGTAGAATCCGTGCGAGTATCGAAAAATTGTCTCGGCGGGCAAAGGAAAAGGGTCGAATCTGTTTAAATACTGAAAAAAGGTAGAATCCGGGTGCGTCCTGGGAAAAAATGGAATCCATGCGAGTACCGGGAAAAGGTAGAAGAATCCTACGAGTATCGAAAAATTGTCCCGGAGAGTACAAGAAAATGGTCGAATCTGTGTGACTACCAAAAAATGGTGGAATCCGAGCGAGTACCTGGAAAAGGTAGAATCCCTATGAGTATCGAAAAACTGTCCCGGAGAGTACCGGAAAAGGGTGAAATCAGTGTAAGTACCGAAAAGTGGTTGAATCCGGGCTAGTATCGTGAAAAGGTAGAATCCCTACAAGTATCGAAAAACTGTCCCGGAGAGTACCGAAAAATGGTGGAATCGGTGCGAGTACCGAAAAATTGTGGAATCTGTGCGAGTACCGGAAAATGGTGAAATCTGTGCGAGTACCAAAAAATTGTCCCGGCGGGCACCGGAAAAGGGTCGAATCTGTTTAATTACCGAAAAATGGTAGAATGCGGGTGTGTACCGGGAAAAAATAGAATCCGTGCGAGTTTCGGCAAAACTGTCCCGACGAGAACAGGAAAAGAGTCGAATTTATTTAAATACTGAAAAAAGGTAGAATCTGGGAGCGTCCTGGGAAAAAATAGAATCCGTGCGAGTACCGAAAAACTGTCCCCGAGAGTATGGGAAAAGGATCGAATCAGTGTGAGTAACGAAAAATTTTGGAATCCGGGCGAGTACCTGGAAAAGGTAGAATCCCTACGAGTATCGAAAAACTGTCCCGGAGAGTACCGGAAAAGGGTCGATTCTGTGTGAGTACCAAAAAATGGTGGAATCCTACCGGGAAAAGGTAGAATCCCTACGAGTATCGAAAAACTGTCCCGGAGAGTACCGAAAAAGGATCGAATCTGTGTGAGTACCAAAAAATGGTGGAATTCGGGCGAGTACCGGAAAAAGGTAGAATCCCTACGAGTATCGAAAAATAGTCCCGACGAGTACCGGAAAACGGTCGAATCTGTGTCAGTATCGAAAAATGATAGAATATGTGCGAGTACCGAGAAAAGTTAGAATTCGTGCGAGTATCGAAAAACTGTCCCGGCGAGCACCGACAAAAGGGTCGAATCTGTTTAATTACCGAAAAATGGTAGAATACGGGTGTGTACCGGGAAAAAATCGAATCCGTGCGAGTATCGAAAAACTGTCCCGTCGAGCACCGGAAAAGAGTCGAATTTATTTAAATACATAAAAAAGGTAGAATCCGGGTGCGTCCTGGGAAAAAATAAAATCCGTGCGAGTACCGAAAAACTGTCCTGGACTGTACCGGAAAAGGGTCGAATCTCTATGAGTACCGAAAAATGGTGGAATATGGGCGAGTACCGAGAAAAGTTAGAATTCGTGCGAGTATCGAAAAATTGTCCCGGCGAGCATCGGAAAAAGGGTCGAATCTGTTTAAATACTGAAAAAAGGTAGAATCCGGGTGCGTCCTGGGAAAAAATGGAACCCGTGCGAGTACCGAAAAACTGTCCCGGAGAGTACCAAAAAAGGGTCGAATCAGTGTAAGTACCCAAAAAAGGTGGAATCCGGGCGAGTACCGGGAAAAGGTAGAATCTCTACGAGTATCGAAAAACTGTCCCGGAGAATACCGGAAAAGGGTCGATTCTGTGTGAGTACCAAAAAATGGTGGAATCCGGGCGAGTACCGGGAAAAGGTAGAGTCCCTACGAGTATCGAAATAGTGTCCCGACGAGTACCGAAAAAATGGTAGAATGCGGGTGTGTACCGGAAAAAAAGAGAATCCGGGCGAGTATCGAAAAACTGTCCCGACGAGTACCGGAAAACGGTCGAATCTATGTGAGTACCGAAAAATGATAGAATATGCGCAAGTACCGGGAAAAGTTAGAATTCGTGCAAGTATCGAAAAACTGTCCCGACGAGCACCTAAAAAAGGGTCGAATCTATTTAATTACCGAAAAATGGTAGAATGCGGGTGAGTACCGGGAAAAAATAGAATCTGTGCGAGTACCGAAAAACTGTCCCGGAGAGTACCGGAAAAGGGTCGAATTTGTGTGAGTACCAAAAAATCGTAGAATATGGGCGACTACGAGGAAAAGGTAGAATCCGTGCCAGTATCGAAAAATTGTCCCCGCGAGCACTAGAAAAGGGTCGAATCAGTTTAAATATTGAAAAATGGTAGAATCTTGGTGCGTCCCGAGAAAAAAATAGAATCCGTGCGAGTATCGAAAAACTGTCCCGAGAGTATCGGAAAAGGGTCGAATCTGAGTGAGTACCAAAAAATCGTAGAATATGGGCGAGTACCGGGAAAAGGTAGAATCAGTGCGAGTATCGAAAAACTGTCCCGGCGAGCACCAGAAAAGGTTCGAATTTGTTTAAATACTGAAAAATGGTAGAATCCCAGTGCGTCCCGGGAACAAATAGAATCCGTGCGAGTATCGAAAAATTGTCCCGGAGAGTACCGAAAAAGAGTCGAATCTGTGTGAGTACCGAAAAATGGTGGAATCCGGGCGAGTACCGGGAAAAGGTAGAATCCCTACGAGTTTCGAAAACTTGTCCCGAAGAGTACGGGAAAAGGGTCGAATCTGTGTGAGTACCAAAAAATGGTGGAATCCGGGCAAGTACCGATGAAAACGTAGAATCCCTACGAGTATCGAAAAATTGTCCCGACGAGTACCGGAAAACGGTCGAATCTCTATGAGTACCAAAAAATGGTAGAATATGGGCGAGTACCGGGAAAAGTTAGAATTCGTGCGAGTATCGAAAAACTGTCCCGGCGAGAACCGAAAAAAGGGTCGAATCTGTTTAAATACTGAAAAAGTTAGAATCCGGGTGCGTCCTTGGAAAAAATAGAATCCGTGCGAGTACGGAAAAACTGTCCCGGACAGTACCGGAAAAGGGTCGAATCAGTGTCAGTACCGAAAAATGGTGGACTCCGGGTGAGTACCGGGAAAAGGTAGAATCCCTATGAGTATCGAAAAACGGTGTCGGAGAGTACCGAAAAATGGTAGAATCCTGGTGCGTACCGGGAAAAAATAGAATCCGTGCAAGTATCGAAAACTGTCCTGGAGGGTACCGGAAAAGGGTCGAATCTGTTTAAATACTGAAAAATGGTAGAGTCCAGCTGCGTACCGGGAAAAAATAGAATCCGTAAGAGTATCGAAAAACTGTCCCGGAGAGTACCGGAAAAGGGTCGAATGTGTCTGAGTACCGAAAAATCGTAGAATATGGGCGAGTACCGGGAAAAGGTAGAATTCGTGCGAGTATTGAAAAATTGTCCCGGCGAGCACCAGAAAAGGGTCGAATCTGTTTAAATACTGAAAAATGCTAGAATCCGGGTGCGTATCGGGAAAAAATAGAATCCGTGCGAGCATCGAAAAACTGTCCTGGAGAGTACTGGAAAAGGGTCGAATCTGTTTAAATACAGAAAAATGGTAGAATCCGGGTGCGTACCGGGAAAAAATAGAATCCGTGTGAGTATCAAAAAACTATCCCGGATAGTACTGGAAAAGGATCGAATTTGTGTGAGTACCGAAATATCGTAGAATATGGGCGAGTACAGGGAAAAGGTAGAATCCATGCGAGTATCGAAAAATTTTCACAGCGAGCACCAGAAAAGGGTCGAATCTGTTTAAATACTGAAAAATGGTAGAATCCGGGTGCGTACCAGGAAAAAATAGAATCTGTGCGAGTATCGAAAAACTGTCTTGGAGAGTACCGGAAAAGGGTCGAATCTGTTTAAATACTTAAAAATGGTAGAATCCGGGTGTGTACCAGGAAAACATAGAATCCGTGCGAGTATCGAAAAACTGTCCCGGAGAGTACCGGAAAATGGTCGAATCTGTGTGAGTACCGAAAAATGGTGGAATCCGGGCAAGTATCGGGAAAAGGTAGAATCCCTACGAGTATCGAAAAACTGTTCCGGAGAGTACCAGAAAAGGATCGAATCTGTTTGAATACCGAAAAATGGTGGAATCCGGGCGAGTACCGGGAAAAGGTAGAATCGCTACCAGTATCAAAAAACTCTCCCGGCCAGTAGGGGAAAAAATTCAAATTTATGTGAGTACCGAAAAATGGTAGAATATAGGCGAGTACCGGGAAAAGTTAGAATTCGTGCGAGTATCGAAAAAATGTCCCGACGAGCACCGAAAATGGGACAAATCTCTTTAAATACTGAAAAATTGTAGAATCCGGGTGCGTACCGCAAAAAAATAGAATCCGTGCGAGTATCGAAAAAATGTCCCGGAGACTATCGAAAAAGGGTCGAATCTGTGTGACTACCGAAAAATCGTAGAATATGAGCAACTACCGGGAAAAGGTAGAATCCGTGTGAGTATCGAAAAACTGTCTTGACGAGTAGCGGAAAAAGGTCGAATCTGTGTGAGTACCGAAAAATGGTAGAATCCGGGTGCGTACCGGGAAAAGGTAGAATCCGTGCGAGTATCGAAAAATTGTCCCTACGAGCATCGGAACAGGGTCGAATCAATGTCAGTACCGAAAAATGATGGAAATCCGAGCGAGTACCGGGAAAAGGTAGAATCCATGTAAGTATCGAAAAATTGTCCCGACGGGCAACGAAAAAGGGTGGAATCTATTTAATTACCGAAAAATGGTAGAATGCGGGTGTGTATCGGGAAAAAATAGAATCCGTGCGAGTATCGAAAAACTGTCCAGGCGAGCACCGGAAAAGGGTCAAATATGTTTAAATACTGAAAAAAGGTAGAATCCAGGTGCGTCCTGGGAAAAAATAGAATCCGTGCGAGTACCGAAAAACTGTCCCGGAGAGTACCGGAAAAGGGTCGAATCTGTGTGAGTACCAAAAAATCATAGAATATGGGCGACTACGGCGAAAAAGTAGAATCTGTGCCAGTATTGAAAAACTGTCCCGACAAGCACTAGAAAGGGTCGAATCTGTTTAAATACTGAAAAATGGTAGAATCTGGGTGCGTCCTAGGAAAAAATAGAATCCGTGTGAGTACCGAAAAACTGTCCCCAAGAGTAACGAATCAGTGTGAGTAACGAAAAATAGTGGAATCCGGGCGAGTACCGGGAAAAGGTAGAATCCCTACGAGTGTCGAAAAATTGTCCCGGAGAGTACCGGAAAAGGGTCGATTCTGTGTGAGTACCGAAAAATGGTGGAATCCTACCGGGAAAAGGTAGAATCCCTACGAGTATCGAAAAACTGTCCCGGAGAGTATCGGAAAAGGATCGAATCTGTGTGAGTACCAAAAAATGGTGGAATCCGGGCGAGTATCGGGAAAAGGTAGAATCCCTACGAGTATCGAAAAATAGTCCCGACGAGTACCGGAAAACGGTCGAATCTGTGTGAGTACCGAAAAATGATAGAATATGCGCGAGTACCGAGAAAAGTTAGAATTCGTGCGAGTATCGAAAAACTGTCCCGGCGAGCACCGAAAAAAGGGTCGAATCTGTTTAATTACCGAAAAATGGTAGAATGCGGGTGTGTACCGGGAAAAAATAGAATCCGTGCGAGTATCGAAAAACTGTCCCGTCGAGCGCCGGAAAAGGGTCTAATTTGTTTAAATACATAAAAAAAGGTAGAATCCGGGTGCGTCCTGAGAAAAAATAGAATCCGTGCGAGTACCGAAAAACTGTCCCGGAGAGTATCGGAAAAGGGTCGAATCTCTGTGAGTACCGAAAAATGGTGGAATATGGGCGAGTACCGGGAAAAGTTAGAATTCGTGCGAGTATCGAAAAATTGTCCCGGCGAGCATCAGAAAAAGGGTCGAATCTGTTTAAATACTGAAAAAAGGTAGAATCCGGGTGCGTCCTGGGAAAAAATGGAACCCGTGCGAGTACCGAAAAACTGTCCCGGAGAGTACCGGAAAAGGGTCGAATCTGTGTGAGTACCAAAGAATGGTGGAATCCGGGCGAGTACCGATGGAAAGGTAGAATCCCTACGAGTATTGAAAAATTGTCCCGACGAGTACCGGAAAACGGTCGAATCTGTGCGAGTACCGAAAAATGGTAGAATATGGGCGAGTACCGGGAGAAGTTAGAATTCGTGCTAGTATCGAAAAATTGTCCCGGCGAGCATCGGAAAAAGGGTCGAATCTGTTTAAATACTGAAAAAAGGTAGAATCCGGGTGCGTCTTGGGAAAAAATGGAACCCGTGCGAGTACCGAAAAACTGTCCCAGAGAGTACCGGAAAAGGGTCGAATCTGTGTGAGTACCAAAGAATGGTGGAATCCGGGCGAGTACCGATGAAAAGGTAGAATCCCTACGAGTATGAAAAATTGTCCCAACGAGTACCGGAAAACGGTCGAATCTGTGCGAGTACCGAAAAATGGTAGAATATAGGCGAGTACCGGGAGAAGTTAGAATTCGTACGAGTATCGAAAACTGTCCTGGCGAGCACCGAAAAAAGGGTCGAATCTGTTTAAATACTGAAAAAAGGTAGAATTCGGGTGCGTCCTTGGAAAAAATAGAATCCGTGCGAGTACGGAAAAACTGTCACGGAGAGTACCGGAAAAGGGTCGAATCAGTGTGAG
This sequence comes from Vitis vinifera, assembly GCF_030704535.1. NCBI lineage: Eukaryota > Viridiplantae > Streptophyta > Magnoliopsida > Vitales > Vitaceae > Vitis > Vitis vinifera. Next base: position 12,231,685 of record NC_081817.1, read on the forward strand.
TACCGAAAAATGGTGGAAAACAAGCGAATACTTGGAAAAGGTAGAATCCCCACGAGAATCGAAAAACTGTCCCGGAGAGTATCGAAAAATGGTGGAATCTGTGCGAGTATTGAAAAATGGTGGAATCCGGGCGAGTATCGAGAAAAGGTAGAATCTACGAGTATCGAAAAACCGTCCCGACGAGTACTGGAAAATGATCGAATCTATGTGAGTACCGAAAAATGGTAGAATCCTGGTGAGTACCGGGAAAAGGTAGAATCCGTGCGAGTATCGAAAAACTGTCCCGGTGAGTACCAGAAAAGGGTCGAATGTCTTTAAATACTGAAAAATGGTAGAATCCGGGTGTGTCCCGAGAAAAAATAGAATCCGTGCGAGTATCGAAAAACTGTCCCGGAGAGTACCGAAAAAGGGTCGAATCAGTGTGAGTACCGAAAAATGGTGGAATCCGGGCGAGTACCAGGAAAAGGTAGAATCCCTACGAGTATCGAAAAACTGTCCCGGTGAGTACCGGAAAAGGGTGGAATCTGTGTGAGTACCGAAAAATGGTGGAATCCGGGGGAGTACCGGGAAAAGGCAGAATCCGTGCGAGTATCGAAAAACTGTCCCGGCGAGTAGCGAAAAAGGATCGAATCTGTGTGAGTACCGAAATATGGTGGACTCCGGGCGAGTACCGGGAAAAGGTAGAATCCCAACGAGTATCGAAAAACTGTCCCGGCGAGTACCGGAAAAGGGTCGCATCTGTGTGAGTACCGAAAAATGGTGGAATCCGGGCGAGTACCTGGAAAAGGAAGAATCCGTGCGAGTATCGACAATATGTCCTGGAGAGTAGCGGAAAAGGGTCGAATCTGTGTGAGTACCGAAAAATGGTGGACTCCGGGCGAGTTCCGGGAAAAGGTAGAATCCTAACGAGTATCGAAAAAATGTCCCGGAGAGTACCGGAAAAGGATCGAATCTGTGTGAGTACCGAAAAATGGTGCAATCCGGGTGAGTACCGGGAAAAGGTAGAATCCGTGCGAGTATCGAAAAACTGTCCCGGCGAGTAGCGAAAAAGGGTCGAATCTGTGTGAGTACCGAAAAATGGTGGACTCTAGGCGATTGCCGGGAAAAGGTAGAATACCAACTAGTATCAAAAAACTGTTCCGGCGAGTAGCGGAAAAGGGTCGAATCTATGTGAGTACCGAAAAATGGTGGACTCCGGGCGAGTATCGGGAAAAGGTAGAATCCCAACGAGTATCGAAAAACTGTCCCGGCGACTACCGGAAAAAGGTCGAATCTGTCTGTGTATCGAAAAATGGTGGAATCCGGTCGAGTACCTGGAAAAGGAAGAATCTCGGCGAGTATCGAAAAACTGTCCCGACGAGTAGCGAAAAAGGATCAAATCTGTGTGCGTACCAAAAAATGGTGGACTCCGGGCGAGTACCGGGAAAAGGTAGAATCCCAACGAGTATCGAAAAACTGTCCTGGCGAGTACCGGAAAAGGGTCGAATTTGTGTGAGTACCGAAAAATGGTGGAATCTGGACGAGTACCTGGAAAAGGTAGAATCCGTGTGAGTATCGACAAACTGTCCTGGCGAGTAGCGGAAAATGGTCGAATCTATGTGAGTACCGAAAAATGGTGGACTCCGGGCGACTACCGGGAAAAGGTAGAATACCAACGAGTATCGAAAATCTGTCCCGGCGAGTACCGGAAAAAGGCCGAATCTGTGTGAGTACCGAAAAATGGTAGAATCCGGGCGAGTACCGGGAAAAGGTAGAATCCGTGCGAGTATCGAAAAACTGTACCGGCGAGTACCGGAAAAGGGTCGAATCTGTGTGAGTACCGAAAAATGGTGAAATCCGGGCGGGTACCGGGAAAAGGTAGAATTCCTACGTCTATCGTAAAACTGTCCCGCAAAGTACCGAAAAATGGTGGAAATTGTGCGAGTACCGAAAGATGGTAGAATCCGGGTGAGTACCTGGAAAAGTTAGAATCTGTGCGAGTATTGAAAAATTGTCCCGGCGAGCACCAAAAAAGGGTCGAATCTTTTTAAATACTAAAAAATGGTAGAATCAGGGTGCGTACCGGGAAAAAATAGAATCCGTGCGAGTACCGAAAAACTGTCCCGGAAAGTACCGAAAAAGGGTCGATTAAGTGTGAGTACCGAAAAATGGTGGAATCCGGGCGAGTACCGGGAAAAGGTAGAATCCCTACGAGTATCGAAAAACTGTCCCGGGGAGTATCGGAAAATGGTGGAATCTGTGCGAGTACCGAAAAATGGTTCAATCCGGGCGAGTATCGGGAAAAGGTAGAATCTGTGCGAGTATCGAAAAATTGTCCCTGCGGGCACCGGAAAAGGGTCAAATCTGTTTAATTACCGAAAAATGGTAGAATGCGGGTGTGTACCGTGAAAAAATAGAATCCGTGCGAGTATCGAAAAACTGTCCCGCGAGTAGCGGAAAAGGGTCGAATCTATGTGAGTACCGAAAAATGGTGGACTCCAAGCGAGTACCGGGAAAAGGTAGAATCCCAACGAGTATCGAAAAACTGTCCCGGCGAGTACCGAAAAACGGTCGAATCTGTGGGAGTACCGACAAATGGTAGAATGCGGGTGTCTACCGGGAAAAAATAGAATCCGTGCGAGTATCGCAAAATTGTCCCGGCAGGCACCGGAAAAAGGTCGAATCTGTGTCAGTACCGAATAATGGTCGAATCCGGGCGAGTACCTGGAAAAGGTAGATTCCCTGCTAGTATCGAAAAATTATCTAGTCGAGTACCGAAAAAGGGTCGAATCTGTGTGAGTACCGAAAAATGGTGGAATCCGGGCGAGTACCGGGAAAAGGTAGAATCCCTACGAGTATCGAAAAACTGTTCCGGAGAGTACCGAAAAAGGGTCGATCTGTTTGAATACCGAAAAATGGTGGAATCCGGGCGAGTACCGGGAAAAGGTAGAATCCCTACCAGTATTGAAAAACTGTCCCGGTGAATACCAGAAAAAGGTTGAATCTATGTGAGTGCCGAAAAATTGAAGAATCCGGGATAGTACCGGGAAAAACTGGAATCCCTCCGAGTATCGAAAAACTGTCCCGACGAGTACCGTAAAAGGGTCAAATCTGTGTGAGTACGTAAAAATGGTGGAATCCGGGCTAGTATCGGGAAAGGTGAAAATCCGTGCAAATATCGAAAAACTGTCCCGGCGAATACCAGAAAAGGGTCGAATCTATGTGAGTGCTGAAAAATGGTAGAATCCGGGATAGTACCGGGAAAAACTGGAATCCCTCCCAGTATCGAAAAACTGTCCCGGCGAGTACCGGAAAAGGGTCGAATATGTGTGAGTACCAAAAAATGGTGGAATCCGGGCGGGTACCGGGAAAAGGTAATATCCCTCCGAGTATCGAAAAACTGTCCCGACGATTACCGTAAAAAGGTCAAATCCGAGTGAGTACCGAAGAATGGTGGAATCCGGGCGAGTACCGGGAAAAGGTACAATCCCTGCGAGTATCGAAAAACTGTCCCGGCGGGTACCGAAAAAGTGTCAAATCTGTGTGAGTACTGAAAAATGGTGTAATCTAGACGAGTACCAGGAAAAGGTAGAATCCCTATGAGTATCGAAAAACTGTCCCTGCGAGTACCAAAAAACGATCGAATCTTTTTTAGTACCAAAAATTGGTGGAATATAGGCGAGTACCGGGAAAAGGTAGAACCCCTACGAGTATAGAAAAACTGTCCCGGCGAGTACAGGAAAATGGTCGAATCTGTGTGAGTACCGAAAAATGGTAGAATCCGGGAGAGTACCGGGAAAAATTAGAATCCCTGCGAGTATCGAAAAACTGTCCCGGCGAGTACCGGAAAAGGTTCGAATCTGTGTGAGTACCGAAAAATGGTGGAATTCGGGCGAGTATCGGGAAAAGGTAGAATCCTTACTAGTATAGAAAAACTGTCTCGGTGATTACCGAAAAAGGGTCGAATCTGTGTGAGTACCGAAAAATAGTAGAATAGGGGCGACTACCGAGAAAAGGAAGAATCCCTGCGAGTTTCGAAAAACTGTCCCGGCGAGTACCGGAAAAGGGTCGAATCTATGTGAGTACCGAAAAATGGTAGAATCCGGGCGAGTACCAGGAAAAGGTAGAATCCCTACTAGTATCGAAAAACTGTCTCGGCGAGTACCGACAAAGGATCGAATCTCTCTGAGTACCGAAAAATAGTAGAATCCAGGCGAGTACCGGGAAAAGGAGGAATCCCTATAAGTATCGAAAAAATGTCCCAGTGAGTACCGAAAAAGTGTCGAATCTATGTGAGTACCGAAAAATGGTGGAATCCGGACGAGTACCGGCAAAAGGTAGAATCGCTGCGAGTATCGAAAAATTGTCCTGGCGAGTACCAAAAAAGGGTCGAATATGTGTGAGTATCAAAAAATGGTAGAATATGGTCGAGTACCGGGAAATGGTAGAATTCGTGCGAATATAGAAAAACTGACCCGGCGAGAACAGGAAAATGGTCGAATCTGTGTGAGTACCTAAAAATGGTAGAATATGGTCGAGTACCGGGAAGTGGTAGAATTCGTGCGAGTATCGAAAAACTGACCCGGCGAATATCGGAGAGGGGTCGAATCTGTTTAAGTACTGAAAAATGGTAGTATTCGGGTGCGTCCCGGGAAAAAATAGAATCCGTTCGAGTATCAAAAAACTATCCCGGAGAGTACCGAAAAACTGTCGAATCTGTGTGAGTTCCAAAAAATGGTGCAATATAGGCGAGTACCGGGAAAAGGTAGAACCCCTACGAGTATCTAAAAACTATCCCAACGAATACCGGAAAAGGGTCGAATTTATGTGAGTACCGAAAAAAGGTAGAATCCGGGCGAGTACCGGGAAAAGGTAGAATCCTTACTAGTATGGAAAAATTGTCCCGGCGAGTACCGAAAAAGGGTCAAATCTGTGTGAGTACTGAAAAATGGTGTAATCTGAACGAGTTCCGAGAAAAGGTAGAATCCCTACGAGTATTGAAAAACTGTCCCGGCGAGTACCGAAAAACGGTCGAATCTGTGTGAGTACCAAAAAATGGTGGAATATAGGCGAGTACCGGGAAAAGGTAGAACCCCTACGAGAATCGAAAAACTGTCCCAACGAGTATCGGAAAAGGGTCGAATCTGTGTGAGTACCGAAAAATGGTGAAATATAGGCGAGAACCGGGAAAAGGTAGAATCTCGACGAGTGTCGAAAAACTGTCCCGGTGAGTACCGGAAAAGGGTCGAATCTTTGTCAGTACCAAAAAATGGTACAATCCGGGAGAATACTGGGAAAAATTAGAATCCCTGCGAGTATCGAAAAACTGTCCCAACGAGTACCGGAAAAGGATCGAATCTATGTGAGTACCGAAAAATGGTAGAATTCGGGCGAGTACCGAGAAAAGGTAGAATGCCTACTACTATCGAAAAACTGTACCGGCGAGTACTGAAAAACGGTCAAATCTGCGTGAGTATCGAAAAATAGTAGAATCCGGGCGAGTGCCGGGAAAAGGTAGAATCCATACGAGTGTCGAAAAACATTCCCGGTGAGTAGCGGAATAGAGTCGAATCTGTGTGAGTACCGAAAAATGGTAGAATATGGGCGAGTACCAGGAAAAGGTAGAATCCCTGCGAGTATCAAAAAACTGTCCCGCGAGTACCTGAAAATGGTCGAATTTATGTGAGTACCGAAAAATGGTGGAATCCGGGTGAGTACCGAGAAAAGGAAGAATCCCTGCAAGTATCGAAAAACTGTCCCCGCGAGTACCGGTAAAGGGTCGAATCTGTGTTAGTACCGAAAAATGGTAAAATTCCTACTAGTATCGAAAAACTGTATTGGCGAGTACCGGAAAAGGGCTGAATCTGTGTGAGTACTGAAAAGTGTAGTAATCTGGACGAGTACCGAGAAAAGGTAGAATCCCTGAGAGTATAGAAAATCTGTCCCGGCGAGTACCGAAAAAGGGTCGAATCTGTGTGAGTGTCGAAAAATGGTAGAATATGGGCGAGTACCGGGAAATGGTAGAACTTGTGCGAGCATCGAAAAACTATGCCTACGAGTACCGTGAAATGGTCGAATCTGTGTGAGTACCGAAAAATGGTAGGAGATGGGCGAGTACAGGGAAAAGGTAGAATCCGTGCGAGTTTTGAAAAACTGTCCCAACGAGTACCGAAAAATGGTCGAATCTGTGTGAGTACCGAAAAATAGTAGGATATGGGGCGAGTACTAGGAAAAGGTAGAATCCGTGCGAGTATCGAAAAATTGTCCCGGCGAGTACCGGAAAAGGGTCGAATTTGTTTGGATACTGAAAAATGGTAGAATGTGGGTTTGTAACGGGAAAAGGTAGAATTCGTCAGAGTATCAAAAAACTTTCTCGGCGAGTTCAAGAAAAGGGTCGAATCTCTCCAAGTACCGAAAAATGGTAGAATTCGGGCGAGTACCGGTAAAAGGTTGATTCCCTGTAAGTATCGAAAAACTGTCCCTGCGAGCATTGGAAAAGGGTCGTATCTATGTGAGTACCGAAAAATGGTGGAATCCGGGCGAGTACCGGAAAAGGGTCGAATCAGTGTGACTACTGAAAAATGGTGGAATCAGGGCGAGTACCCGGAAAAGCTAGAATCCCTGTGAGTATCGAAAAACTTTCTCGGCGAGTACCGAAAAATGGTCGAATCTGTGTGAGTACCGAAAAATGGTAGAATATAGGCGAGTACCGGGAAAAGGTAGAATCCCTACAAGTATCGAAAAACTATCCCGGCGAGTACCGGACAAGGGTCGAATTTGCGTGAGTATCGAAAAATGGTAGAATCCGGGCGACTATCGAAAAATGGTCGAATCTGTGTGAGTACCGAAAAATGGTGGAATCCAGGAGAGTACCCGGAAAAGGTAGAATCCCTGCGAGTATCGAAAAACTGTCTCGACGAGTACCGAAAAATGGTCGAATATGTGTGAGTACCTAAAAATGGTAAAATATGGGCGAGTACCGGGAAAAGGTAGAATCGCTGCGAGCATTGGAAAACTGCCCCGGCTAGTATCGGAAAAGGGTCGAATCTATGTGAGTACAAAAAAATGTTGGAATCCGGACGACCACCGGGAAAAGGTAGAATCCCTGTGAGTATGGAAAAACTGTCCCGACGACTATCGGAAAAGGGTCGAATCTGTGTGGGTACCGAAAATTGGTAGAATATGGGCGAGTACCGACAAATGGTAGAATTCGTGCGAGTATCGAAAAACTGTCCTGGCGAGTACCGGAAAAGGGTCGAATCTGTGTGAGTACCGAAAAATGGTGGAATCCGGGTGAGTACTAGGAAAAGGTAGAATACCTGCGAGTATCGAAAAACTGTCCCGACGAGTACCAGAAAAGGGTGGAATCTGTGTTTGTACCGAAAAATGGTAGAATATGGGCGAGTGTCGGGAAAAGGTAGATTTCGTGCGAGTATCGAAAAACTGTCCCGGCGAGTACAGGAAAAGGGTCGAATCTGTGTGAGTACCAAAAAATTGTAGAATATCGGCGAGTACCGGGAAAAGGTAGAATCCCTGCGAGTATGGAAAAATTGACCCTACGAGTATCGGAAAAGGGTCGAATCTGTGTGAGTACCGAAAAATGATGGAATCCAGGCGAGTACCAGGAAAATGTAGAATTCCTGCGAGTATCGAAATAGTGTCCCGGCGAATAACGGAAAAGGGTCGAATCTGTGTGCGTACCGAAAAATGGTAGAATCCGGGCGATTACCGTGAAAAGGTAGAATCCTTACTAGTATCCAAAAACTGTCCCGACGAGTACCGTAAAAGGGTCGAATCTATGTGAGTACTGAAAATGGTGGAATCCGGGCGAGTACTGGGAAAAGGTAGAATCCCGTGAGTATCGAAAAACTGTCCCGACGAGTACCAGAAAAGGGTGGAATCTGTGTTTGTACCGAAAAATGGTAGAATATGGGTGAGTGTCGGGAAAAGGTAGATTTCGTGCGAGTATCGAAAAACTGTCCCGGCGAGTACAGGAAAAGGGTCGAATCTGTGTGAGTACCTAAAAATGGTGGAATCCGGGCGAGTACGAGGAAAAGGTAGAATCCCTACGAGTATCGAAAAACTGTCCTGGCGAATACCGGAAAAGGGTCGAATCTGTGTGAGTACCAAAAAATGGTAGAATCCGGGCGATTACCGTGAAAAGGTAGAATCCCTACTAGTATCGAGAAACTGTCGCGACGAGTACCGTAAAAGGGTCGAATCTGTGTGAGTACCAAAAAATGGTAGAATCTGGCCGAGTACAGGGAAAAGGAAAAATCCTTGCGAGTATCGAAAAACTGTCCCGACGAGTGCCAGAAAAGGGTGGAATCCGTGTTTGTACCGAAAAATGGTAGAATATGGGTGAGTGTCGGGAAAAGGTAGATTTCGTGCGAGTATCCAAAAACTGTCCCAGCAAGTACAGGAAAAGGGTCGAATGTGTGTGAGTACCTAAAAATGATGGAATCCGAGCGAGTACCGGGAAAAGGTAGAATCCCTGCGAGTATCAAAAAAGTGCCCCGGCGAGTACTGGAAAAGGGTGGAATCTGTGTTTGTACCGAAAAATGGTAGAATATGGGCGAGTACCGAGAAAAGGTAGATTCCATGCGATTATCGAAAAACTGTCCAGGCGAGTACCGAAAAAGGGTCGAATCTGTGTGAGTAACGAAAAATGATAAAATCCGGGCGAGTACCGGGAAAAGGTAAAATCCCTACTAGTATCGAAAAGTTGCCCCCGCGAGTACCGAAAAATGGTCGAATCTGTGTGAGTACCGAAAAATGATGGAATCCGGATGAGTACCGGGAAAAGGTAGGATCCCTCCGAGTATTGAAAAACTGTCCTGGCGACTATCGGAAAATGGTCGAATCTGTGTGAGTACTGAAAAATGGTAGAATCTGGGCGAGTACCAGGAAATGGTAGAATTCATGCGAGTATCGAAAAACTGTCCCGGCGAGTATCGGAAAAGGGTCGAATCTGTGTAAGTAACGAAAAATGATAGAATCCGGGCGAGTACCGGCAAAAGGTAGAATCCCTACTAGTATCGAAAAACTGTCCCGGCGAGTACCAGAACAGGGTTGAATCTGTGTTGGTATCAACAAATGGATGAATATGGGCGAGTGCTGGGAAAAGGTAGATTCCGTACGAGTATCGAAAAACTGTACCGGCAAGTATCGGAAAAGGGTCGAATATGTGTGAGTAACGAAAAATGATAGAATCCGGGCGAGTACCGGCAAAAGGTAGAATCCCTATTAGTATCGAAAAATTGTCCCGACGAGTACCAGAGAATGGTCGAATTTGTGTGAGAAACGAAAAAAGATAGACTCCGGGTGAGTACGGGGAAAAGGTAGAATCTCTGCGAGTATCAAAAAACAGTCCCGGAAAGTACCGGAAAAGGTTCGAATCTGTGTGAGTACCCAAAAATTGTAGAATATGGGCGAGTACCGGGAAAAGGTAGAATCCCTGCGAGTATGGAAAAACTGCACCTGCAAGTATCAGAAAATGGTCGAATCTGTGTGAGTACCGAAAAATGGTGGAATCCGGGCGAGTACTGGGAAAACGTAGAATCCCGCGAGTATCGAAAAACTGTCCCGACGAGTACCAGAAAAGGGTGGAATCTGTGTTTGTACCGAAAAATGGTAGAATATGGGTGAGTGTCGGGAAAAGGTAGATTTCATGCGAGTATCGAAAAACTGTCCCGGCGAGTACAAGAAAAGGATCGAATCTGTGTGAGTACCTAAAAATGGTGGAATCCGGGCGAGTACTGGGAAAAGGAAAAATCCTTGCGAGTATCGAAAAACTGTTCCGACGAGTACCAGAAAAGGGTGGAATCTGTGTTTGTACCGAAAAATGGTAGAATATGGGTGAGTGTCGGGAAAAGGTAGATTTCGTGCGAGTATCGAAAAACTGTCCCGGCAAGTACCGAAAAAGGGTCGAATCTGTGTGAGTTCCGAAAAATTGTAGAATATGGGCGAGTACCAGGAAAAGGTAGAATCCCTGCGAGTATGGAAAAACTGCCCCTGCAAATATCGGAAAAGGGTCGAATCTGTGTGAGTACCGAAAAATGGTGGAATCCAGGCGAGTACGAGGAAAAGGTAGAACCCCTACGAGTATCGAAAAACTCTCCCGGCGAATACCGGAAAAGGGTCGAATCTGTGTGAGTACCCAAAAATGGTAGAATCCGGGCGATTACCGTGAAAGGTAGAATCGCTACTAGTATCCAAAAACTGTCCCGGCGAGTACCGTAAAAGGTTCGAATCTGTGTGAGTACTGAAAAATGGTGGGATCCGGGCGAGTAATGGGAAAAGGTAGAATCCCGCGAGTATCGAAAAACTGTCCCGACGAGTACCAGAAAAGGGTGGAATCTGTGTTTGTACCGAAAAATGGTCGAATCTGTGTTTGTAGAATATGGGCGAGTACCGGGAAAAGGTAGAATCCCTGCGAGTATGGAAAAACTGCCCCTGCAAGTATCACAAAATGGTCAAATCTGTGTGAGTACCGAAAAATGGTGGAATCCGGGCGAGTACCAGGAAAAGGTAGAATCCCTACGAGTATCGAAAAGCTGTCCTAGCGAATACCGAAAAAGGGTCAAATCTGTGAGAGTACCGAAAAATGGTAGAATCCGGGCGATTACCGTGAAAAGGTAGAATCCCTATTAGTATCCAAAAACTGTCCCGGCGAGTACCGTAAAAGGGTCGAATCTGTGTGAGTACGGAAAAATGGTGGAATCCGGGCGAGTACTGGGAAAAGGTAGAATCCCGCGAGTATCGAAAAACTGTCCCGACGAGTACCAGAAAAGGGTGGAATCTGTGTTTGTACCGAAAAATGGTAGAATATGGGTGAGTGTCGGGAAAAGGTAGATTTCATGCGAGTATGGAAAAACTGTCCCGGCGAGTACAGGAAAAGGGTCGAATCTGTGTGAGTACCTAAAAATGGTGGAATCCGGGCGAGTATTGGGAAAAGGAAAAATCCTTGCGAGTATCAAAAAACGGTTCCGACGAGTACCAGAAAAGGGTGGAATCTGTGTTTGTACCGAAAAATGGTAGAATATGGGTGAGTGTCGGGAAAAGGTAGATTTCGTGCGAGTATCGAAAAACTGTCCCGGTAAGTACCGGAAAAGGGTCGAATCTGTGTGAGTACCGAAAAATGGTAGAATATGGGTGAGTGTCGGGAAAAGGTAGATTTCATGCGAGTATGGAAAAACTGTCCCGGCGAGTACAGGAAAAGGGTCGAATCTGTGTGAGTACCTAAAAATGGTGGAATCCGGGCGAGTATTGGGAAAAGGAAAAATCCTTGCGAGTATCAAAAAACGGTTCCGACGAGTACCAGAAAAGGGTGGAATCTGTGTTTGTACCGAAAAATGGTAGAATATGGGTGAGTGTCGGGAAAAGGTAGATTTCGTGCGAGTATCGAAAAACTGTCCCGGTAAGTACCGGAAAAGGGTCGAATCTGTGTGAGTACCGAAAAATTGTAGAATATGGGCGAGTACCAGGAACAGGTAGAATCCCTGCGAGTATGGAAAAACTGCCCTGCAAATATCGGAAAATGGTCGAATCTGTGTGAGTACCGAAAAATGGTGGAATCCAGGCGAGTACGAGGAAAAGGTAGAACCCCTACGAGTATCGAAAAACTCTCCCGGCGAATACCGGAAAAGGGTCGAATCTGTATGAGTACCGAAAAATGGTAGAATCCGGGCGATTACCATGAAAAGGTAGAATCCCTACTAGTATCCAAAAACTGTCCCCGCGAGTACCGTAAAAGGTTCGAATCTGTGTGAGAACTGAAAAATGGTGGGATCCGGGCGAGTAATGGGAAAAGGTAGAATCCCGCGAGTATCGAAAAACTGTCCCGACGAGTACCAGAAAAGGGTGGAATCTGTGTTTGTACCGAAAAATGGTCGAATCTGTGTTTGTAGAATATGGGCGAGTACCGGGAAAAGGTAGAATCCCTGCGAGTATGGAAAAACTGCCCCTTCAAGTATCACAAAATGGTCGAATCTGTGTGAGTACCGAAAAATGGTGGAATCCGGGCGAGTACCAGGAAAAGGTAGAATCCCTACGAGTATCGAAAAACTGTCCTGGCGAATACCGGAAAAGGGTCAAATCTGTGTGAGTACCGAAAAATACCGGAAAAAGGGTGAAATCTGTGTGAGTACAGAAAAATGGTAGAATCCGGGCGATTACCGTGAAAAGGTAGAATCCCTACTAGTATCCAAAAACTGTCCCGGCGAGTACCGTAAAAGGGTCGAATCTGTGTGAGTACGGAAAAATGGTGGAATCCGGGCGAGTACTGGGAAAAGGTAGAATCCCGCGAGTATCGAAAAACTGTCCCGACGAGTACCAGAAAAGGGTGGAATCTGTGTTTGTACCGAAAAATGGTAGAATATGGGTGAGTGTCGAGAAAAGGTAGATTTCATGCGAGTATGGAAAAACTGTCCCGGCGAGTACAGGAAAAGGGTCGAATCTGTGTGAGTACCTAAAAATGGTGGAATCCGGGCGAGTACTGGGAAAAGGAAAAATCCTTGCGAGTATCGAAAAACTGTTCCGACGAGTACCAGAAAAGGGTGGAATCTGTGTTTGTACCGAAAAATGGTAGAATATGGGTGAGTGTCGGGAAAAGGTAGATTTCGAAAAACTGTCCCGGTAAGTACCGGAAAAGGGTCGAATCTGTGTGAGTACCGAAAAATTGTAGAATATGGGCGAGTACCAGGAACAGGTTGAATCCCTGCGAGTATGGAAAAACTGCCCTGCAAATATCGGAAAATGGTCGAATCTGTGTGAGTACCGAAAAATGGTGGAATCCAGGCGAGTACGAGGAAAAGGTAGAACCCCTACGAGTATCGAAAAACTCTCCCGGCGAATACCGGAAAAGGGTCGAATCTGTGTGAGTACCGAAAAATGGTAGAATCCGGGCGATTACCGTGAAAAGGTAGAATCCCTACTAGTATCCAAAAACTGTCCCCGCGAGTACCGTAAAAGGTTCGAATCTGTGTGAGAACTGAAAAATGGTGGGATCCGGGCGAGTAATGGGAAAAGGTAGAATCCCGCGAGTATCGAAAAACTGTCCCGACGAGTTCCAGAAAAGGGTGGAATCTGTGTTTATACCGAAAAATGGTCGAATCTGTGTTTGTAGAATATGGGCGAGTACCGGGAAAAGGTAGAATCCCTGCGAGTATGGAAAAACTGCCCCTGCAAGTATCACAAAATGGTCAAATCTGTGTGAGTACCGAAAAATGGTGGAATCCGGGCGAGTACCAGGAAAAGGTAGAATCCCTACGAGTATCGAAAAACTGTCCTGGCGAATACCGAAAAAGGGTCAAATCTGTGTGAGTACCGAAAAATGGTAGAATCCGGGCGATTACCGTGAAAAGGTAGAATCCCTACTAGTATCCAAAAACTGTCCCGGCGAGTACCGTAAAAGGGTCGAATCTGTGTGAGTACGGAAAAATGGTGGAATCCGGGCGAGTACTGGGAAAAGGTAGAATCCCGCGAGTATCGAAAAACTGTCCCGACGAGTACCAGAAAAGGGTGGAATCTGTGTTTGTACCGAAAAATGGTAGAATATGGGTGAGTGTCGAGAAAAGGTAGATTTCATGCGAGTATGGAAAAACTGTCCCGGCGAGTACAGGAAAAGGGTCGAATCTGTGTGAGTACCTAAAAATGGTGGAATCCGGGCGAGTACTGGGAAAAGGAAAAATCCTTGCGAGTATCGAAAAACTGTTCCGACGAGTACCAGAAAATGGTGGAATCTGTGTTTGTACCGAAAAATGGTAGAATATGGGTGAGTGTCGGGAAAAGGTAGATTTCGTGCGAGTATCGAAAAACTGTCCCGGTAAGTACCGGAAAAGGGTCGAATCTGTGTGAGTACCGAAAAATTGTAGAATATGGGCGAGTACCAGGAACAGGTAGAATCCCTGCGAGTATGGAAAAACTGCCCTGCAAATATCGGAAAATGGTCGAATCTGTGTGAGTACCGAAAAATGGTGGAATCCAGGCGAGTACGAGGAAAAGGTAGAACCCCTACGAGTATCGAAAAACTCTCCCGGCGAATACCGGAAAAAGGTCGAATCTGTGTGAGTACCGAAAAATGGTAGAATCCGGGCGATTACCGTGAAAAGGTAGAATCCCTACTAGTATCCAAAAACTGTCCCCGCGAGTACCGTAAAAGGTTCGAATCTGTGTGAGAACTGAAAAATGGTGGGATCCGGGCGAGTAATGGGAAAAGGTAGAATCCCGCGAGTATCGAAAAACTGTCCCGACGAGTACCAGAAAAGGGTGGAATCTGTGTTTATACCGAAAAATGGTCGAATCTGTGTTTGTAGAATATGGGCGAGTACCGGGAAAAGGTAGAATCCCTGCGAGTATGGAAAAACTGCCCCTGCAAGTATCACAAAATGGTCAAATCTGTGTGAGTACCGAAAAATGGTGGAATCCGGGCGAGTACCAGGAAAAGGTAGAATCCCTACGAGTATCGAAAAGCTGTCCTGGCGAATACCGAAAAAGGGTCAAATCTGTGTGAGTACCTAAACATGGTAGAATCCGGGCGATTACCGTGAAAAGGTAGAATCCCTATTAGTATCCAAAAACTGTCCCGGCGAGTACCGTAAAAGGGTCGAATCTGTGTGAGTACGGAAAAATGGTGGAATCCGGGCGAGTACTGGGAAAAGGTAGAATCCCGCGAGTATCGAAAAACTGTCCCGACGAGTACCAGAAAAGGGTGGAATCTGTGTTTGTACCGAAAAATGGTAGAATATGGGTGAGTGTCGAGAAAAGGTAGATTTCATGCGAGTATGGAAAAACTGTCCCGGCGAGTACAGGAAAAGGGTCGAATCTGTGTGAGTAGCTAAAAATGGTGGAATCCGGGCGAGTACTGGGAAAAGGAAAAATCCTTGCGAGTATCGAAAAACTGTTCCGACGAGTACCAGAAAAGGGTGGAATCTGTGTTTGTACCGAAAAATGGTAGAATATGGGTGAGTGTCGGGAAAAGGTAGATTTCGTGCGAGTATCGAAAAACTGTCCCGGTAAGTACCGGAAAAGGGTCGAATCTGTGTGAGTACCGAAAAATTGTAGAATATGGGCAAGTACCAGGAAAAGGTAGAATCCCTGCGAGTATGGAAAAACTGCCCCTGCAAATATCGGAAAATGGTCGAATCTGTGTGAGTACCAGGAAAAGGTAGAATCCCTACGAGTATCGAAAAACTGTCCTGGCGAATACCGGAAAAGGGTCAAATCTGTGTGAGTACCGAAAAATGGTAGAATCCGGGCGATTACCGTGAAAAGGTAGAATCCCTACTAGTATCCAAAAACTGTCCCGGCGAGTACCGTAAAAGGGTCGAATCTGTGTGAGTACTGAAAAATGGTGGAATCCCTACGAGTACTGGGAAAAGGTAGAATCCCGCGAGTATCGAGAAACTGTCCCGATGAGTACCAGAAAAGGGTGGAATCTGTGTTTGTACCGGAAAATGGTAGAATATGGGTGAGTGTCGGGAAAAGGTAGATTTCGTGCTAGTATCGAAAAACTGTCCCGACGAGTACAAGAAAAGGGTCGAATCTGTGTGAGTACCTAAAAATGGTGGAATCCGGGCGAGTACCGGGAAAAGGTAGAATCCCTACGAGTATCAAAAAAGTGTCCCGGCGAGTACTGGAAAAGGGTGGAATCTGTGTTTGTACCGAAAAATGGTAGAATATGGGTGAGTGTCGGGAAAAGGTAGATTTCGTGCGAGTATCGAAAAACTGTCCCGGTAAGTACTGGAAAAGGGTCGAATCTGTGTGAGTACCGAAAAATTGTAGAATATGGGCAAGTACCAGGAAAAGGTAGAATCCCTGCGAGTATGGAAAAACTGCCCCTGCAAATATCGGAAAATGGTCGAATCTGTGTGAGTACCAGGAAAAGGTAGAATCCCTACGAGTATCGAATCTGTGTGAGTATCGAAAAACTGTTCCGACGAGTACCAGAAAAGGGTGGAATCTGTGTTTGTACCGAAAAATGGTAGAATATGGGTGAGTGTCGGGAAAAGGTAGATTTCGTGCGAGTATCGAAAAACTGTCCCGGTAAGTACCGGAAAAGGGTCGAATCTGTGTGAGTACCGAAAAATTGTAGAATATGGGCGAGTACCAGGAAAAGGTAGAATCCCTGCGAGTATGGAAAAACTGCCCCTGCAAATATCGGAAAATGGTCGAATCTGTGTGAGTACCGAAAAATGGTGGAATCCAGGCGAGTACGAGGAAAAGGTAGAACCCCTACGAGTATCGAAAAACTCTCCCGGCGAATACCGGAAAAGGGTCGAATCTGTGTGAGTACCGAAAAATGGTAGAATCCGGGCGATTACCGTGAAAAGGTAGAATCCCTACTAGTATCCAAAAACTGTCCCCGCGAGTACCGTAAAAGGTTCGAATCTGTGTGAGAACTGAAAAATGGTGGGATCCGGGCGAGTAATGGGAAAAGGTAGAATCCCGCGAGTATCGAAAAACTGTCCCGACGAGTACCAGAAAAGGGTGGAATCTGTGTTTGTACCGAAAAATGGTCGAATCTGTGTTTGTAGAATATGGGCGAGTACCGGGAAAAGGTAGAATCCCTGCGAGTATGGAAAAACTGCCCCTGCAAGTATCACAAAATGGTCGAATCTGTGTGAGTACCGAAAAATGGTGGAATCCGAGCGAGTACCAGGAAAAGGTAGAATCCCTACGAGTATCGAAAAACTGTCCTGGCGAATACCGAAAAAGGGTCAAATCTGTGTGAGTACCGAAAAATGGTAGAATCCGGGCGATTACCGTGAAAAGGTAGAATCCCTACTAGTATCCAAAAACTGTCCCGGCGAGTACCGTAAAAGGGTCGAATCTGTGTGAGTACTGAAAAATGGTGGAATCCGGGCGAGTACTGGGAAAAGGTAGAATCCCGCGAGTATCGAAAAACTGTCCCGATGAGTACCAGAAAAGGGTGGAATCTGTGTTTGTACCGGAAAATGGTAGAATATGGGTGAGTGTCGGGAAAAGGTAGATTTCGTGCGAGTATCGAAAAACTGTCCCGACGAGTACAAGAAAAGGGTCGAATCTGTGTGAGTACCTAAAAATGGTGGAATCCGGGCGAGTACCGGGAAAAGGTAGAATCCCTACGAGTATCAAAAAAGTGTCCCGGCGAGTACTGGAAAAGGGTGGAATCTGTGTTTGTACCGAAAAATGGTAGAATATGGGCGAGTACCGAGAAAAGGTAGATTCCATGCGATTATCGAGAAACTGTCCAGGCGTGTACCGAAAAAGGGTCGAATCTGTGTGAGTAACGAAAAATGATAAAATCCGGGTGAGTACCGGGAAAATGTAGAATCCCTACTAGTATCGAAAAACTGTACCAGCGAGTACCGGAGAAGGGTCGAATTTTTGTGAATACTCAAAAATGACAGAATCCGGGCGAGTACCGGGAAAAGTTAGAATCCCTACGAGTATCGAAAAATTTTCCCAGCGAGTACCGGAAAAGGGTCGACTCTGTGTGAGTAATGAAAAATGATAGAATCCTGGCGAGTACCGGGAAAAGGTAGAATCCCTACTAGTATCGAAAAACTGCCCCCGCGAGTACCGAAAAATGGTCGAATCTGTGTGAGTACCCAAAAATGATGGAATCCGAATGACTACCAGGAAAGGGTAGAATCCTTGCGAGTATTGAAAAACTGTCCCGACGACTATCGGAAAAGGGTCGAATCTGTGTGAGTACTGAAAAATGGTAGAATATGGGCGAGTACTAGGAAATGGTAGAATTCGTGCGAGTATCGTAAAACTGTCCCGGCGAGTACCGTAAAAGAGTCGAATCTGTGTGAGTACCGAGAAATGGTGGAATCCGTGCGAGTACCGGGAAAAGGTAGAATCCCTGCGAGTATCGAAAAACTGTCCCGACGAGTACCAGAACAGGGTTGAATCTGTGTTGGTATCGACAAATGGAAGAATATGGGCGAGTGCTGGGAAAAGGTAGATTCCGTACGAGTATCGAAAAACTGTACCGGCGAGTATCGGAAAAGGGTCGAATCTGTGTGAGTAACGAAAAATGATAGAATCCGGGCGAGTACCGGCAAAAGGTAGAATCCCTACTAGTATCGAAAAACTCTCCCGGCGAGTACCAGAGAATGGTCGAATTTGTGTGAGTACCGAAAAATGATAGAATCCGGGCGAGTACCGGGAAAAGGTAGAATCCCTGCGAGTATAAAAAAATTGTCCCGTCAAGTACCGGAAAAGGTTCGAATCTGTGTGAGTACCCAAAAATTGTAGAATATGGGCGAGTACCGGGAAAAGGTAGAATCCCTGCGAGTATGGAAAAACTGCACTTGCAAGTATCAGAAAATGGTCGAATCTGTGTCAGTACCGAAAAATGGTGGAATCCGGGCGAGTACTGGGAAAAGGTAGAATCCCGCGAGTATCGAAAAACTGTCCCGACGAGTACCAGAAAAGGGTGGAATCTGTGTTTGTACCGAAAAATGGTAGAATATGGGTGAGTGTCGGGAAAAGGTAGATTTCATGCGAGTATGGAAAAACTGTCCCGGCGAGTACAGGAAAAGGGTCGAATCTGTGTGAGTACCTAAAAATGGTGGAATCCGGGCGAGTACTGGGAAAAGGAAAAATCCTTGCGAGTATCGAAAAACTGTTCCGACGAGTACCAGAAAAGGGTGGAATCTGTGTTTGTACTGAAAAATGGTAGAACATGGGTGAGTGTCGGGAAAAGGTAGATTTCGTGCGAGTATCGAAAAACTGTCCCGGCAAGTACCGGAAAAGGGTCGAATCTGTGTGAGTACCGAAAAATTGTAGAATATGGGCGAGTACCAGGAAAAGGTAGAATCCCTGCGAGTATGGAAAAACTGCCCCTGCAAATATCGGAAAAGGGTCGAATCTGTGTGAGTACCGAAAAATGGTGGAATCCAGGCGAGTACGAGGAAAAGGTAGAATCCCTACGAGTATCGAAAAACTCTCCCGACGAATACCGGAAAAAGGTCGAATCTGTGTGAGTACCGAAAAATGGTGGAATCCGGGCGAGTATTAGGAAAAGGTACAATCCCAACGAGTATCGAAAAACTGTCCTGGCGAATTCTGGAAAAGGGTCGAATCTGTGTGAGTATCGAAAAATGGTAGAATCCGGGCGAGTACTGTGAAAAAGTAGAATCCCTACTAGTATCGAAAAACTGTCTCGGCGAGTACCGTAAAAGGGACGAATCTGTGTGAGTACCGAAAAATGGTGGAATCCGGGCGAGTACTGGGAAAAGGAAAAATCCCTACGAGTATCGAAAAACTGTCCCGACGAGTACCAAAAAATATGTCTTGGCGAGTACCTGAAAAAGGGTCGAATCTGTGTGAGTATCGAAAAATTGTAGAAAATGGGCGAGTACCGGGAAAAGGTAGAATCCTTGCTAGTATCGAAACACTGTCCCGGCGAGTACCGGAAAATGGTCGAATTTGTGTATGTACTGAAAAATGGTAGAATATAGGCGAGTACCGGGAAAAGGTAGAATTCATGCGAGTATCGAAAAACTATCCCGACGAGTACTGGAAAATGGTGGAATCTGTGTGAGTACCGAAAAATTGTAGAATCTGGGCGAGTGCCGTGAAAAAGTAGAATCTATGCGACTATCGAAAAACTGTCCAGGCGGGTACCGGGAAATGGTCAAATCTGTGTGCATACCGAAAAATGTTAGAATCCGGGCGAGTAACGGGAAAACGCAGAATCCCTGCGAGTATCGAAACACTATCCCGGCCAGTACCGGAAAAGGGTCGAATCTGTGTGAGTACCGAAAAATTGTAGAATATGGGCGAGTACCAGGAAAAGGTAGAATCCCTGCGAGTATGGAAAAACTGCCCCTGCAAATATCGGAAAAGGGTCGAATCTGTGTGAGTACCGAAAAATGGTGGAATCCAGGCGAGTACGAGGAAAAGGTAGAATCCCTACGAGTATCGAAAAACTCTCCCGACGAATACCGGAAAAAGGTCGAATCTGTGTGAGTACCGAAAAATGGTGGAATCCGGGCGAGTATTAGGAAAAGGTACAATCCCAACGAGTATCGAAAAACTGTCCTGGCGAATTCTGGAAAAGGGTCGAATCTGTGTGAGTATCGAAAAATGGTAGAATCCGGGCGAGTACTGTGAAAAAGTAGAATCCCTACTAGTATCGAAAAACTGTCTCGGCGAGTACCGTAAAAGGGACGAATCTGTGTGAGTACCGAAAAATGGTGGAATCCGGGCGAGTACTGGGAAAAGGAAAAATCCCTACGAGTATCGAAAAACTGTCCCGACGAGTACCAGAAAATATGTCTTGGCGAGTACCTGAAAAAGGGTCGAATCTGTGTGAGTATCGAAAAATTGTAGAAAATGGGCGAGTACCGGGAAAAGGTAGAATCCTTGCTAGTATCGAAACACTGTCCCGGCGAGTACCGGAAAATGGTCGAATTTGTGTATGTACTGAAAAATGGTAGAATATAGGCGAGTACCGGGAAAAGGTAGAATTCATGCGAGTATCGAAAAACTATCCCGACGAGTACTGGAAAATGGTGGAATCTGTGTGAGTACCGAAAAATTGTAGAATCTGGGCGAGTGCCGTGAAAAAGTAGAATCTATGCGACTATCGAAAAACTGTCCAGGCGGGTACCGGGAAATGGTCAAATCTGTGTGCGTACAGAAAAATGTTAGAATCCGGGCGAGTAACGGGAAAACGCAGAATCCCTGCGAGTATCGAAACACTATCCCGGCCAGTACCGGAAAAGGGTCGAATCTGTGTGAGTACCGAAAAATGGTAGCATCCGTGCGAGTATTGGGAAAAGGTAGAGTCCCTGCAAGTATCGAAAAATGGTGGAATTTGTGTAAGTTCCGAAAGACGGTAGAATCCGGGCAAGTACCGGGAAAACGTAGAATCCCTGCAAGTATCGAAAAACTGTCCCGGCGAGTATCGGAAAATGGTCAAACCTGTGTGATTACCGAAAAATGGTAGCGTCCGGGCGAGTACCGGGAAAAGGTAGAATCCCTGCGAGTATCGAAAAACTGTCCCGACGAGTACCGAAAAATGGTCGAATCTGTGTGAGTACCGAAAAATGGTGGAATCCGGGCGAGTACCGGGAAAAGGTAGAATCCCTACGTTTAACGAAAAACTGTCCCGGCGAATACCGAAAAAGGTCGAATCGGTTTGAATACTGTAAAATTGTAGAATCCAGGTGTGTATCGGGAAAAAATAGAATCTGTGCGAGAATCGAAAAACTGTCCCTGCTAGTACTGGAAAAGGGTCGAATATGTGTGAGTACCGAAAAATGCTAGAATATGGGCGAGTAACGGGAAAAGGTAGAATCCCTGCGAGTATCGAAAATTGTCCCGGCGAGTACCGGAAAAGGGTCGAATCTATGTGAGTACTAAAAAATTGCAGAATCTGGGCAAGTACCGGGAAGAAGTAGAATCCTTGCGAGTATCCAAAAAACATTCCCGACGAGTACCGGAAAAGGGTCGAATCTATGTGAGTACCGAAAATTTGTAGAATACGGGCGATTGTCGGGAAAAGGTAGAATCCTTGCGAGTATCGAAAAATAGTCCTGGCGAGTACCGGAAAAGAGATGAATCTCTGTGAGTATCGAAAAATGGTAGAATCCGGGCGAGTACCGACAAAAGGTAGAATCCATGCGAGTTTCGAAAAACGGTCTCGACGAGTACCGGAAAGTGGTCGAATCTGTGTGAGTACCGAAAAATGGTGAAATCCCGGCGAGTACCGGAAAACGTTCGAATACGTGTGAGTTCCGAAAAAAGGTAGAATATGGGCGAGTATCGAGAAAAGTTAGAATCCGTGCGAGTATCGAAAAACTGTCCCAACGAGTACCGAAAAAGGGGCGAATCTGTGTCAGTACCGAAAAATGGTAGAATCCGGACGAGTACTAGGAAAAGGTAGAATCCGTCCGAGTATCAAAAAACTGTCCCGGCGAGCACCGGAAAAGGGTCGAATCTGTGAGAGTACCGAAAAATGGAAGCATCCGGACAAGTACCGGGAAAAGGTAGAATCCTTGCGAGTATCCAAAAAACATTCTCGGCGAGTACCGGAAAATGGTCGAATCTATGTGAGTACCGAAAAATTGTAGAATCCGGGCAATTGTTGGGAAAAGGTAGAATCCTTGCGAGTATCGAAAAACTGTCCTGGCGAGTACCGGGAAAAGGTAGAATCCATGCGAGTATCGAAAAACTGTCTTTGCGAGTACCGAAAAGTTGTCGAATCTGTGTGAGTACCGAAAAATGGTGAAATCCGGGTGAGTACCGGGAAAAGGCAGAATCCCTACAAGTATCGAAAAACTGTCCCGGCGAGTACCGAAAAATGGTCGAATATGTGTGAGTTCCGAAAAATTGTAGAATATGGGCGAGTACGGGGAAAAGTTAGAATCCGTGCGAGTATCGAAAAACTGTCCCGGCGAGTACCAAAAAATGGGCGAATCTGTGTGAGTACCGAAAAATGGTAGAATCCATGCGAGTACCGGGAAAAGGTAGAATCCATTCGAGTATCGAAAAACTATCCCGGCGAGCACTGGAAAAGGGTCGAATCTGTGAGAGTACCGAAAAATTGAAGCATCCGGGCGAGTACCGGGAAAAGGTAGAATCCTTGCGAGTATCCAAAAAACATTCCCGGCGAGTACCGGAAAAGGATCGAATCTATGTGAGTACCGAAAATTTGTAGAATCCGGGCAATTGCCGGGAAAAGGTAGAATCCTTCCGAGTATCGAAAAATAGTCCTGGTGAGTACCAAAAAAGAGACGAATCTGTCTGGGTATCGAAAAATGGTAGAATCCGAGCGGGTACCGGGAAAAGGTAGAATCCATGCGAGTATCGAAAAACTGTCCTGGCGAGTACCGAAAAGTGGTCGAATCTGTGTGAGTACCAAAAAATGGTGAAATCCGGGCGAGTACCGGGAAAAGGTAGAATCCCTACAAGTATCGAAAAACTGTCCCGGCGAGTACCAGAAAAGGGTCGAATATGTGTGAGTTTCGAAAAATGGTAGATTATGAGCGAGTAACGGGAAAAGTTAGAATCCGTGCAAGTATCGAAAAACTGTCCCGACGAGTACCGGAAAAGGGTCGAATTTGTTTAAATACTGAAAAATGGCAAAATCCGGGTGCGTTCCGGGAAAAGGTAGAGTCCCTACGAGTATCAAAAAACTGTCCTGGCGAGTACTGGAAAACAGTCGAATCTTTGTGAGTACCGAAAAATGGTAAAATCCGGGCGAGTACCGGGAAAAGGTAGAATCCGTGCGAGTATCAAAAAACTGTCCCGACGAGCACCGGAAAAGTCAATACTGAAAAATAGTAGAATCAGGGTCCGTACCGGCAAAAAATGGAATCCGTGCAAGTATCTAAAAACTGTTCCTGAGAATACCATAAAAGGGTCGAATCTGTGAGAGTATCGAAAAATGGTGGAATCCGGGCGAGTACCGGGAAAAGGTAGAATCCCTACGAGCATCGAAAAACTGTCTCGGAGAGTACCGGAAAAGGGTCGAATCTATGTGAGTACCAAAAAATGGTGGAATCCGGGCGAGTACCGGGAAAAGGTAGAATCCCTACGAGTATCGAAAAACTGTCCTGGCGAGTACTGGAAAACGGTCGAATCTGTGTGAGTACCGAAAAATGGTGGAGTCCTGGCGAGTACAGGGAAAAGGTAGAATCCCTACGAGCATCGAAAAACTTTCCCGGAGAGTACCGAAAAAGGGTCGAATCTGTGTGAGTACCGAAAAATGGTGGAATCCTGGCGAGTACCAGGAAAAGGTAGAATCCCTACGAGTATCGAAAAACTGTCCCGGCGAATACCGGAAAAAGGTCAAATCTGTGTGAGTACCGAAAAATGGTGGAATCCGGGCGATTACCGGGAACAGGTAGAATCCCTACGAGTATCGAAAAACTGTTCCGGCGAGTACCGAAAAAGGGTCGAATCTGTGTGAGTACCGCAAAATGGTGGAATCCGGGCGAGTATTGGGAAAAGGTAGAATCCCTACGAGTATCGAAAAACTGTCCTGGCGACAATCGGAAAAGGGTCGAATCTGTTTAAATACTGAAAAATGGTTGAATTCGGGTGCGTACCTGGAAAAGATAGAATCCCTGCGGGTATCAAAAAACTGTCCCGACGAGTACGGGAAAAGGTTCGAATCTGTTTAAATACTGAAAAATGGTAGAATCCGGGTGCGTATCGGGAAAATATAGAATCCCTGCGAGTATCGAAAAACTGTCCCGACGAGTACTCAAAACGGGACGAATCTGTGTGAGTACCGACAAATGGTGGAATCCGGGCGAGTATCGAGAAAACGTAGAATCCCTACGAGTATCGAAAAACTGTCCCGGAGAGTACCGGAAAAGGGTCGAATCTGTGTGAGTACCGGGAAAAGGAAGAATCCCTACGAGCATCGAAAAACTGTCGTAGAGAGTACCGGAAAAGGGTCGAATCTGTGTAATACCAAAAAATGGTGGAATCCGGGCGAGTACCGGGAAAAGGTATAATCCCTACGAGTATCGAAAAACTGTCTTGGTGATTATCGGAAAACGGTCGAATCTGCATGAGTACCAAAAAATGGTAAAATCCGGGCGAGTACCGTGAAAAGGTAGAATCCGTGCGAGTATCGAAAAACTGTCCCGACGTTTACCGGAAAATGGCAAAATCTGTTTAAATATTGAAAAATGGTAGAATCCGGGTGTCTACCGGGAAAAAATAGAATCCGTGCGAGTATCGAAAAACTGTCCCGGAGAGTATCGGAAAAGGGTTAAATCTGTGTGAGTACCGAAAAAAGATGGAATCCGGGCGGGTATTGGGAAAAGGTAGAATCCCTACGAGTATCGAAAAACTGTCCCGGCGAGTACCGGAAAACGGTCGAATCTGTGTGGGTACCGAAAAATGGTAGAATATGGGCGAGTACCAGGAAAAGGTAGAGTCCGTGCGGTTATCGAAAAAATATCTCGGCGAGTACCGGAAAAGGGTCAAATCTATTTCAATACCGAAAAATGGTAGAATCCGGGTGCGTCCCGAGAAAAAATAGAATCTGTGCGACTATCGAAAAACTGTCCCAGAGAGTACCGAAAAATGGTCGAATCTGTGTGAGTACCGAAAAATGATGGAATCCGTGCGAGTACCGAGAAAAGGTAGAATCCCAACGAGAATCGAAAAACTCTTTCGGCGAGTACCGAAAAACGGTCGAATTTGTGTGAGTACCAAAAAATGGTAGAATATGGGCGAGTTCCGAGAAAAGTTAGATTTCGTGCGAGTATCGAAAAATTGTCCCGGAGATTACCGGAAAACGGTCGAATCTGTGTGAGTACCAAAAAATGGTGGAATCCGGGCGAGTACCGGGAAAAGGTAGAATCCCTACGAGTATCGAAAAACTGTCTCGGCGAGTACCGAAAAACGGTCGAATCTGTGTGAGTACCAAAAAATGGTAGAATATGGGCGAGTACTGGGAAAAGGTAGAATCCCTACAAGTGTCGAAAAACTGTCCTGGCGAGTACCGAAAAATGATAAAATCCGGGTGAGTACTGGGAAAACGTAGAATCCCTCCGAGTATCAAAAACTATCCCGGCGATTACTGGAAAAGGGTCGAATCTGTTTAAATACTGAAAAATGGTAGAATCCGAGTGCGTCCCGGGAAAAAATAGAATCTGTTCGAGTATCGAAAAACTGTCCCGGAGAGTACTGGAAAAGGGTCGAATCTGTGTGAGTAACGAAAAATGGTGGAATCCGGGCGAGTATCGGGAAGAGGTAGAATCCTACGAGTATCGAAAAACTGTCCCGGGGAGTACCAGAAAAGGGTCGAATCTGTTTGAGTACCGAAAATGGTGGAATCCAGGGGCGTCCCGAGAAAAAATAGAATCCGTGCGAGTATCGAAAAACTGTCCCGGAGAGTACCGGAGAATGGTCGAATCTGTGTGAGTACCGAAAAATGATGGAATCCGGGCGACTACTGAGAAAAGGTAGAATCCCTATGAGTATCGAAAAACTGTCTCGGCGAGTACCGAAAAACGGTCGAATCTGTGTGAGTACCAAAAAACGGTAGAATATGGGCGAGTTCCAAGAAAAGTTAGATTTCGTGAGAGTATTGAAAAACTGTCCCTCCGAGCACCGGAAAAGGGTCGAATCTGTGTGAGCACCGAAAAATGGTAGCATCCGGGCGAGTACCGGGAAAATGTAGAATCCGTGTGAGTATCGGCAAACTGTCCCGGCGAGTATCGGAAAAGGGTCGAAATTGTTAGATACCGAAAAATGGTAGAATCCGGCTGCGTTCCGGGAAAAAATAGAATCCGTGTGAGTATCGAAAAACTGTCCCGGAGAGTACCGAAAAAGGGTCGAATCTGTGTGAGTACCGAAAAATGGTGGAATCCGGGCGAGTACCGGAAAATGGTTGAATCTGTGTGAGTACCGAAAAATGGAGGAATCCGGGCGAGTACCGGGAAAAGGTAGAATGCCTACGAGTATCGAAAAACTGTCCCGGAGAGTACTGGAAAATGGTGGAATCTGTTTGAGTACCAAAAAATGGTGAAATCCGGGCGAGTACCGGGAAAAGGTAGAATCCCTACGAGTGTCGAAAAACTGTCCTGGCGAGTAGCGGAAAATGGTCGAATCTGTGTGAGTACCAAAAAATGGTAGAATCCGGGCGAGTACGGGGAAAAGGTAGAATCCGTGCGAGTATCGAAAAACTGTCCCGGCGAGTACCGAAAAAGTGTCGAATCTATTTAAATACTGAAAAATGGTAGAATCTGGGCGAGTACGGGGAAAAGGTAGAATCCGTGCGAGTATCGAAAAACTGTCCCCGCGAGTACCGGAAAAGGGTTGAATATGCGTGACTACCAAAAAATGGTGAATACAGGCGAGTACCGGGAAAAGGTAGAATCCCTACGAGTGTCGAAAAACTGTCCTGACGAGTATCGTAAAACGGTCGAATCTGTGAGTACCCGAAAAATGGTAAAATCCGAGCAAGTACCAGGAAAATGTAGAATCCGTGCGAGTATCGAAAAACTGTCCCGGCGAGTACCGGAAAAGGGTCGAATTTGTTCAAATACTGAAAAATGGTAGAATCCGGGTGCGTCCTGGAAAAAAATAGAATCCGTGCGAGTATCGAAAAACTGTCCCGAAGAGTACCGCAATAGGGTCCAATCTGTGTGAGTACCGATAAATAGTGGAATCCGGGCGAGTACCGGGAAAACGTAGAATCCGTGCAAGTATCCAAAAATTGTCCCGACGACTACCGAAAAGAGGTCGAATCTGTTCAAATATTGAAAAATGGTAGAATCCGGGTGCGTCTTGGGAAAAAATAGAATCCATGCGAGTATCGAAAAACTGTCCTGGAGAGTACCGGAAAAGGGTCGAATCTTTGTGAGTACTGAAAAATTGTGGAATCCGGGCGAGTACCGGGAAAAGGTAGAATGCTTACGAGTATCGAAAAACTGTCCTGGAGGGTGCCGGAAAAGGGTCGAATCTGTTTCAGTACCGAAAAATGGTGGAATCTGGGCGAGTACCGGGAAAAGGTAGAATCCCGACGAGTACCGGAAAAGGGTCGAATCTATTTAAAAACTGAAAAATGCTAGAATCCGGGTGCATCCCGGAGTAAAATAGAATTCGTTCGAGTATCGAAAAACTGTCCCGGAAAGTACCGGAAAAGAGTCGAATCTGTGTGAGTATCGAAAAACTGAAAAGGGTCGAATCTGTTTAAATACTGAAAAATGGTAGAATCCGATTGTGTCCCGGGAAAAAAATAGAATATGTTCGATGATCGAAAAACTGTCCCGGCGAGTATCGGAAAATGGTCGAATCTGTTTAAATACAGAAAAATGGTAGAATCCGGGTGCGTCCCGGGAAAAAATAGAATTTGTTCGAGTATCGAAAAACTGTCCCGGAGAGTACCAGAAAGGGGTCGAATCTCTGTGAGTACCAAAAAATGGTGGAATCCGGGCGAGTACCGGGAAAATGTAGAATCCCTACGAGTATCGAAAAACTGTCCCGGCGAGCATCGGAAAACGGTCAAATATGTGTGAGTACCGAAAAATGATAGATTCCGTGCGAGTACATGGAAAAAGTGGAATCCGTGCGAGTATCGAAAAACTGTCCCGGAGAGTACCGGAAAAGGGTCGAATCTGTTTGAGTACCGAAAAATGGTGGAATCTGGGCGAGTACCGGGAAAAGGTATAATCCCTACGAGTATCGAACAACTGTCCTGGCGAGTACCGAAAAACGGTCGAATCTGAGTGAGTACCTAAAAATGGTGGAATCCGGGTGAGTACCGGGAAAAGGTAGAATCCCTACGAGTATCGCAAAACTGTCCTGGCGAGTACCGGAAAACGGTCAAATCTGAGTGAGTACCGAAAAATGGTGGAATCCGGGCGAGTACCGGGAAAAGGGAGAGTCCATACTAGTATCGCAAAACTGTCCCGGCGAGTACCGGAAAAGGGTCGAATCTGTTTAAATACAGAAAAATGGTAGAATCCGGGTGGGTCCTGGGAAAAAATAGAATCAGTTCGAGTATCGAAAAACTGTCCAGGAGAGTACCGGAAAAGGGACGAATCTGTGTGAGTACCGAAAAATGGTGGAATCCGGGCGAGTACCGGGAAAAGGTAGAATCCCTACGAGTATCGAAAAACTGTGCCGACGAGTACCGGAAAACGGTCGAATCTGAGTGAGTACCGAAAAGTGGTGGAATCCGGGCGACTACCGGGAAAAGGAAGAGTCCATACTAGTGTCGAAAAACTGTCCCGGCGAGTACAGGGAAAGGGCCGAATCTGTTTAAATACTGAAAAATGGAAGAATCCGGGTGCGTTCCGAGAAAAAATAAAATCAGTTCGACTATCGAAAAACTGTACCGGAGTGTACCGGAAAAGGGTCGAATCTGCGTGAGTACCGAAAATTGGTGGAATCCGGGCGAGTACCGAAAAAAGGTAGAATCCCTACGAGTATCGAAAAACTGTCCCGGCGAGTACCAGAAAATGGTCGAATCCGTTTAAATAAAGAAAAATGGTAGAATCCGGTTGCGTCCCGGGAAAAAATAGAATCTGTTCGAGTATCGAAAAGCTGTCCCGGAGAGTACCGGAAAAGGGTCGAATCTGTGTGAGTACCAAAAAATGGTGGAATCCGGGCGAGTACCGGGAAAAGGTAGAATCCCTACGAGTATCGAAAAACTGTCCCGGCGAGTACCGGAAAACGGTCGAATCTGAGTGACTACCGAAAAATTGTGGAATCCGGGCGAGTACCGAGAAAAGGTAGAGTCCATACTAGTATCGAAAAACTGTCCCGGCGAGTACCGGAAAAGGGTCGAATTTGTTTAAATATAAAAAAATGGTAGAATCCGGGTGCGTCCTGGTAAAAAATAGAATCTGTTCGAGTATCGAAAAACTGTCCCGGAGAGTACCGGAAAGGGGTTGAATCTCTGTGAGTACCAAAAAATGGTGGAATCCGGGCGAGTACCGGGAAAAGGTAGAATCCCTACGAGTATCGAAAAACTGTCCCGACGAGCACTGGAAAACGGTCAAATCTGTGTGAGTACCGAAAAATGGTAGATTCTGTAATAGTACCGGGAAAAAGTGGAATCCGTGCGAGTATCGAAAAACTGTTCCAGAGAGTACCAGAAAAGGGTCGAATCTGTTTGAGTACCGAAAAATGGTGGAATCCGGGCGAGTTGGGGGAAAAGGTAGAATCCCTACGAGTATCGAAAAACTGTCCCGGCGAGTACCGAAAAACGGTCGAATCTGAGTGACTACCGAAATATGGTGGAATCCGGGCGAGTACCGGGAAAAGGTAGAGT
Source organism: Vitis vinifera (assembly GCF_030704535.1). Classification (NCBI taxonomy): domain Eukaryota; kingdom Viridiplantae; phylum Streptophyta; class Magnoliopsida; order Vitales; family Vitaceae; genus Vitis; species Vitis vinifera. The sequence goes on from NC_081817.1 coordinate 12,261,410, forward strand.
CCATACTAGTATCGAAAAACTGTCCCCACGAGTACCGGAAAAGGGTCGAATTTGTTTAAATACTGAAAAATGGAAGAATCCGGGTGCGTCCTGAGAAAAAATAGAATCAGTTCGAGTATCGAAAAACTGTCCCCGAGAGTACAGGAAAAGGGTCGAATCTGCGTGAGTACCGAAAAATGGTGGAATCCGGGCGAGTACTGGAAAAAGGTAGAATCCCTACGAGTATCGAAAAACTGTCTCGGCGAGTACCGGAAAATGGTCGAATCTGTTTAAATACAGAAATATTGTAGAATCCGGGTGCGTCCCGGGAAAAAATAGAATATGTTCGAGTATCGAAAAACTGTCCCGGAGAGTACCTGAAAAGGGTCGAATCTGTGTGAGTACCGAAAAATGGTGGAATCCGGGCGAGTACCGGGAAAAAGTAGAGTCCATACTAGTATCGAAAACCTGTCCCGACGAGTACCGGAAAAGGGTTGAATCTGTTTAAATACTGAAAAATGGAAGAATTCGAGTGCGTCCTGGGAAAAAATAGAATCAGTTCGAGTATCGAAAGACTGTCCCGGAGTGTACCGGAAAAGGGTCTTATCTGCATGAGTACCGAAAAATGGTGGAATCCGGGCGAGTACCGGAAAAAGGTAGAATCCCTACGAGTATCGAAAAACTGTCTCGACGAGTACCAGAAAAGGGTCGAATCTGTTTAAATACAAAAAAATTGTAGAATCTGGGTGCGTCCCGAGAAAAAATAGAATCTGTTCGAGTATCGAAAAACTGTCACAGAGAGTACCGGAAAAAGGTCGAATCTCTGTGAGTACCGAAAAATGGTGGAATACGGGCGAGTACCGGGAAAAGGTAGAATCCCTACGAGTATCAAAAAACGGTCCCGACGAGTACCGGAAAAGGGTCGAATCTTTTTAAATACAGAAAAATGGTAGAATCCGGGCGCGTCCTCGAAAAAAATAGAATCTGTTCGAGTATCGAAAAACTGTCTCGGAGAGTACCGGAAAAGGGTCGAATCTGTGTGAGTACCGAAAAATGGTGGAATCCCGGCGAGTACCCGGAAAAGATAAAATCCCTACGAGTATCGAAAAACTGTCCCGGCGAGTACCGGAAAAGGGTCGAATCTGTTTAAATACTGAAAATTGGTAGAATCCGGGTGCGTCCAGGGAAAAAATAGAATCCGTGCGTGAATCGAAAAACTGTCCCGGAGAGTACCGGAAAAGGGTCGAATCTGTGTGAGTACCGAAAAATGGTGGAATCCGGGCGAGTATCGGGAAAATGTAGAATCCTTACGAGTATCGAAAAACTGTCCCGGAGAGTACCGGAAAAGTGTCGAATCTATGTGAGTACAGAAAAATGGTGGAATTCGGGCGAGTACCGGGAAAAGTTACAATTCTTACGAGTGTTGAAAAACTGTCCTGGCGAGTATAGAAAAACGGTCAAATCCGTGTGAGTACCGAAAAATGGTAAAATCCGGGTGAGTATCGGGAAAAGGTAGAATCCGTGCGTTTATCGAAAGACTGTCTCGACAAGTACCGAAAAAGTGTCGAAACTGTTCAAATACTGAAAAATGGTGGAATCCGGGCGAGTACCGGGAAAAGGTAGAATCGGTGCGTTTATCGAAAAACTGTCCCGACGAGTACCGAAAAAGTGTAGAATCTGTTCAAAATACTAAAAAATGGTAGAATCCGGGTGCGTCCCGGGAAAAAATAGAATCCCTGCGAGTATCGAAAAACTGTCCCGGAAGTACCGAAAAAGGGTCGAATCTGTGTGAGTACTGAAAAATGGTGGAACACGGGCGAGTACCGATAAAAGGTAGAATCCTTACGAGTATCGAAAAACTGTCCCGAAGAGTATCGGAAAAGTATCGAATCTGTTTGAATACCGAAAAATGGTGGAATCCGTGCGAGTACCGGGAAAATATTGAATCCTTACGAGTGTCGAAAAATTGTCCTCGCGTGTACCGGAAAAGGGTCGAATCTGTTTAAATACTGAAAAATGGTAGAATCCGGGTGCTTTCCGGGAAAAAATAGAATCCGTTCGAGTATCGAAAACTGTCCCGGTGAGTACCGAAAAAGGGCCGAATCTATGTGATTACCGAAAAATGGTGGAATCAGGGTGAGTATCGGAAAAGGTAGAATCCGTGCAAGTATCGAAAAACTGTCTAGGAGAGTACCCGAAAAGGGTCGAATCTGTGTGAGTACCGAAAAATGGTGCAATCCGGGAGAGTACCGGGAATAGGTAGAATTCCTACGAGTGTCGAAAAACTGTCTCGGCGAGTACCGAAAAACGGTCGAATCTGTGTGAGTACCGAAAAATGGAAGAATATGGGCGAGTACTGGGAAGAGTTAGAATCCGTGCGAGTATCGAAAAACTGTCCTGGCGAGCACTGGAAAATGGTCGAATCTGTTTAAATACTGAAAAAAGATAGAATCCGGGTGCGTCCTGGGAAAAAATATAATCCCTGCGAGTACCGAAAAACTGTCCCAGAGAGTACCAGAAAAGGGTCGAATCAGTGTGAGTACCGAAAAATGGTGGAATCCGGGCGAGTACCGGGAAAAGGCTCGAATCTGTTTAAATACTGAAAAATGGTACAATCCGGATGCGTCCCGGCAAAAAATAGAATCTGTTCGAGTATCGAAAAACTGTCCCGGAGAGTACCGAAAAATGGTCGAATCTGTGTGAGTTCCGAAAAATGGTGGAATCCGGGCGAGTACCGGGAAAAGTGAATCCGTTCGAGTATCGAAAAACTGTCCCTGAGAGTATTGGAAAAGGGTCGAATCTGTGTGAGTACCGAAAAATGGTGGAATCCGGGCGAGTACCGGGAAAAGGTAGAGTCCATACTAGTATCGAAAAACTGTCTCGGCGAGTACCGGAAAAGGCTCGAATCTGTTTAAATACTGAAAAATGGTAGAATCCGGGTGCGTCCTGGCAAAAAATAGAATCTGTTCGAGTATCGAAAAACTGTCCCGGAGAGTACCGGAAAAGGGTCGAAGCTGTGTGAGTTCCAAAAAATGGTGGAATCCGGGTGAGTATCGGGAAAAGGTAGAATCCCTACGAGTATCGAAAAACTGCCCCGGCGAGTACCGAAAGAGGATCGAATCTGTGTGAGTAACGAAAAATGATGGAATCCGGGCGAGTACCGGGAAAATGTAGAATTCCTACGAGTATCGAAAAACTGTCTCGGCGAGTACCCGAAAACGGTCGAATCTGTGTGAGTACCGGAAAAGTGTAGAATATGGGCGAATACCGGGAAAAGTTAGAATCCGTGCGAGTATCGAAAAACTGTCCCGACGAGCACCGGAAAATGGTCAAATATGTTCAAATACTTAAAAAAGGTAGAATCCGGGTGCGTCGTGGGAAAAAATAGAATCTGTGCATGTCCGAAAAACTGTACCGGGGAATACCGGAAAAGGGTCGAATCAGTGTGAGTACGAAAAAATGGTAGAATCCAGGCAAGTACCGGAAGGGGGTAGAGTCCATGCGAGTATCGAAAAACTGTCCCGACGAGTACCGAAAAAGAGTCGAATCTGTGTGAGTACCGAAAAATGGTGGAATCCGGGTGAGTACCGGGAAAAGGTAGAATCCATTCGAGTATCGAAAAACTGTCCCTAAGAGTATCGAAAAACGGTCGAATCTGTGTGAGTATCGAAAAATGGTAGAAGATTGGCGAGTACCGGAAAAAGTTAAAACTCGTGCGAGTATCGAAACACTGTCCCGACGAGCACTGGAAAATGGTCAAATCTGTTCAAATACTTAAAAAAGGTAGAATCCGGGTGCGTCGTGGGAAAAAATAGAATCTGTGCATGTACCGAAAAACTGTCCCGGGGAATACCGGAAAAGGGTCGAATCAGTGTGAGTACGAAAAAATGGTAGAATCCAGGCAAGTACCGGAAGGGGGTAGAGTCCGTGCGAGTATCGAAAAACTGTCTCCGCGAGTACTGAAAAAGGGTCGAATCTGTGTGAGTACCGAAAAATGGTGGAATCCGGGCGAGTACCGGGAAAAGGTAGAATCCGTTCGAGTATCGAAAAACTGTCCCTAAGAGTATCGGAAAAAGGTCGAAACTGTGTGAGTATCGAAAAATGGTAGAAGATTGGCGAGTACCGGAAAAAGTTAGAACTCGTCCGAGTATCGAAAAACTGTCCCGACGAGCACCGAAAAATGGTCAAATCTGTTCAAATACTTAAAAAAGGTAGAATCCGGGTGCGTCGTGGGAAAAAATAGAATCTGTGCATATACTGAAAAACTGTCCCGGGGAGTACCGGAAAAGGGTCGAATCAGTGTGAGTACGGAAAAATGGTAGAATCCGGGCAAGTACCGGAAGGGGGTAGAGTCCGTGCGAGTATCGCAAAACTGTCCCGGCGAGTACCGAAAAAGGGTCGAATCTGTGTGAGTACCGAAAAATGGTGGAATCCGGGCGAGTACCGGGAAAAGGTAGAATCCGTTCGAGTATCGAAAAACTGTCCCTGAGAGTATCGAAAAACGGTCGAATCTGTGTGAGTATCGAAAAATGGTAGAAGATTGGCGAGTACCGGAAAAAGTTAGAATCCGTGCGAGTATCGAAAAACTGTCCCGGCGAGTACCGAAAAATGGTGGAATCCGGGCTAGTACCGGGAAAGGGTAGAGTCCATACTAGTATCGAAAAACTGTCTCGGCGAGTACCGGAAAAGGCTCGAATCTGTTTAAATACTGAAAAATGGTAGAATCCGGGTGCGTCCCGGCAAAAAATAGAATCTGTTCGAGTATCGAAAAACTGTCCCGGAGAGTACCGGAAAAAGGTCGAATCTGTGTGAGTTCCGAAAAATGGTGGAATCCGAGCGAGTACCGGGAAAAGGTAGAGTCCATACTAGTATCGAAAAACTGTCTCGGCGAGTACCGGAAAAGGCTCGAATCTGTTTAAATACTGAAAAATGGTAGAATCCGGGTGCGTCCTGGCAAAAAATATAATCTGTTCGAGTATCGAAAAACTGTCCCGGAGAGTACCGGAAAAGGGTCGAATCTGTGTGAGTTCCAAAAAATGGTGGAATCCGGGTGAGTACCGGGAAAAGGTAGAATCCCTACGAGTATCGAAAAACTGCCCCGGCGAGTACCGAAAGAGGATCGAATCTGTGAGAGTAACGAAAAATGATGGAATCCGGGCGAGTACCGGGAAAAGGTAGAATTCCTACGAGTATCGAAAAACTATCTCGGCGAGTACCCGAAAACGGTCGAATCTGTGTGAGTACCGGAAAAGTGTAGAATATGGGCGAATACCGGGAAAAGTTAGAATCCGTGCGAGTATCGAAAAACTGTCCCGACGAGCACCGGAAAATGGTCAAATCTGTTCAAATACTTAAAAAAGGTAGAATCCGGGTGCGTCGTGGGAAAAAATAGAATCTGTGCATGTCCGAAAAACTGTACCGGGGAATACCGGAAAAGGGTCGAATCAGTGTGAGTACGAAAAAATGGTAGAATCCAGGCAAGTACAGGAAGGGGGTAGAGTCCATGCGAGTATCGAAAAACTGTCCCGGCGAGTACCGAAAAAGAGTCGAATCTGTGTGAGTACCGAAAAATGGTGGAATCCGGGCGAGTACCGGGAAAAGGTAGAATCCGTTCGAGTATCGAAAAACTGTCCCTGAGAGTATCGGAAAACGGTCGAATCTGTGTGAGTATCGAAAAATGGTAGAAGATTGGCGAGTACCGGAAAAAGTTAAAACTCGTGCGAGTATCGAAACACTGTCCCGACGAGCACTGGAAAATGGTCAAATCTGTTCAAATACTTAAAAAAAGGTAGAATCCGGGTGCGTCGTGGGAAAAAATATAATCTGTGCATGTACCGAAAAATTGTCCCGGGGAATACCGGAAAAGGGTCGAATCAGTGTGAGTACGAAAAATGGGTAGAATCCAGGCAAGTACCGGAAGGGGGTAGAGTCCGTGCGAGTATCGAAAAACTGTCTCGGCGAGTATTGAAAAAGAGTCGAATCTGTGTGAGTACCGAAAAATGGTGGAATCCGGGCGAGTACCGGGAAAAGGTAGAATCCGTTCGAGTATCGAAAAACTGTCCCTAAGAGTATCGGAAAACGGTCGAAACTGTGTGAGTATCGAAAAATGGTAGAAGATTGGCGAGTACCGGAAAAAGTTAGAACTCGTGCGAGTATCGAAAAACTGTCCCGACGAGCACCGAAAAATGGTCAAATCTGTTCAAATACTTAAAAAAGGTAGAATCCGGGTGCGTCGTGGGAAAAAATAGAATCTGTGCATATACTGAAAAACTGTCCCGGGGAGTACTGGAAAAGGGTCGAATCAGTGTGAGTACGGAAAAATGGTAGAATCCGGGCAAGTACCGGAAGGGGGTAGAGTCCGTGCGAGTATTGAAAAACTGTCCCGGCGAGTACCGAAAAAGGGTCGAATCTGTGTGAGTACCGAAAAATGGTGGAATCCGGGCGAGTACCGGGAAAAGGTAGAATCCGTTCGAGTATCGAAAAACTGTCCCTGAGAGTATCGAAAAACGGTCGAATCTGTGTGAGTATCGAAAAATGGTAGAAGATTGGCGAGTACCGGAAAAAGTTAGAATCCGTGCGAGTATCGAAAAACTGTCCCGGCGAGTACCGAAAAATGGTGGAATCCGGGCAAGTACCGGGAAAGGGTAGAGTCCATACTAGTATCGAAAAACTGTCCCGGCGAGTACCGGAAAAGGCTCGAATCTGTTTAAATACTGAAAAATGGTAGAATCCGGGTGCGTCCCGGCAAAAAATAGAATCTGTTCGAGTATCGAAAAACTGTCCCGGAGAGTACCGGAAAAAGGTCGAATCTGTGTGAGTTCCGAAAAATGGTGGAATCCGGGCGAGTACCGGGAAAAGGTGGAATCCCTACGAGTATCGAAAAACTGTCCCGGCGAGTACCAGAAGAGGGTCGAATCTGTGTGAGTAACGAAAAATGATGGAATCCGGGAGAGTACCGGGAAAAGGTAGAATTCCTACGAGTATCGAAAAACTGTCTCGGCGAGTACCCGAAAACGGTCGAATCTGTGTGAGTACCGGAAAAGTGTAGAATATGGGCGAATACCGGGAAAAGTTAGAATCCGTGCGAGTATCGAAAAACTGTTCCGACGAGCACCGGAAAATGGTCAAATCTGTTCAAATACTTAAAAAAGGTAGAATCCGGGTGCGTTGTGGGAAAAAATAGAATCTGTGCATGTACCGAAAAACTGTCCCGGGGAGTACCGGAAAAGGGTCGAATCAGTGTGAGTACGAAAAAATGGTAGAATCCGGGCAAGTACCGGAAGGGGGTAGAGTCCATGCGAGTATCGAAAAACTGTCACGGCGAGTACCGAAAAAGGGTCGAATCTGTGTGAGTACCGAAAAATGGTGGAATCTGGGCGAGTACCGGGAAAAGGAAGAATCCGTTCGAGTATCGAAAAACTGTCCCTGAGAGTATCGGAAAACGGTCGAATCTGTGTGAGTATCGAAAAATGGTAGAAGATTGGCGAGTACCGGAAAAAGTTAGAATCCGTGCGAGTATCGAAAAAACTATCCCGGCGAGCACATGAAAAGGGTCGAATCCGTTTAAATACTGAAAAATGGTAGAATCCGAGTGCGTACTCGGAAAAAATAGAATCTGTGTGAGTACCGAAAAATGGTGGAATCCGGGCGAGTACCGGGAAAAGGTAGAGTCCATACTAGTATCGAAAAACTGTCTCGGCGAGTACCAGAAAAGGCTCGAATCTATTCAAATACTGAAAAATGGTACAATCCGGGTGCGTCCCGGCAAAAAATAGAATCTGTTCGAGTATCGAAAAACTGTCCCGGAGAGTACCGGAAAATGGTCGAATCTGTGTGAGTTCCGAAAATTGGTGGAATCCGGGCGAGTACCGGTAAAAGTTGGAATCCCTACAAGTATCGTAAAACTGTCCCGGCGAGTACCGGAAGAGGGTCGAATATGTCTGAGTAACGAAAAATGATGAAATCCGGGCGAGTATCGGGAAAAGGTAGAATTCCTACGAGTATCGAAAAACTGTCTCGGCGAGTACCCGAAAACGGTCGAATCTGTGTGAGTACCGAAAAAGTGTAGAATATGGGCGAATACCGGGAAAAGTTAGAATCCGTGCGAGTATCAAAAACTGTCTCGACGAGCACCGGAAAATGGTCGAATGTATTTAAATACTTAAAAAAGGTAGAATCCGGGAGCGTCGTGGGAAAAAATAGAATCCGTGCAAGTACCGAAAAACTGTCCCGGAGAGTACTGGAAAAGGTTCGAATCAGTGTGAGTACGGAAAAATGGTAGAATCCGGGTGAGTACCGGGAAGGGGTAGAGTCCGTGCGAGTATCGAAAAACTGTCCTGGCGAGTACCGAAAAAGGGCAAATATGTGTGAGTACCGAAAAATGGTGGAATTCGTGCGAGTACCGGGAAAAGGTAGAATATCCACGAGTATCGAAAAACTGTCTCGGCGAGTACCCGAAAACGGACGAATCTGTGTGTGTACCGAAAAAGTGTAGAATATGGGCGAATACCGGGAAAAGTTAGAATCCGTGCGAGTATCGAAAAACTGTCCCGACGAGCACCGAAAAATGGTCGAATCTGTTTAAATACATAAAAAAAAAAGAATCCGGTTGCGTCGTGGGAAAAAATAGAATCCGTGCATGTACCGAAAAACTGTCCCGGGGAGTACCGGAAAGGGTCGAATCAGTGTGAGTACGGAAAAATGGTAGAATCCGGGCCAGTACCGGGAAGCGGTAGAGTCCGTGCGAGTATCGAAAAACTGTCCTGGCGAGTACCGAAAAAGGGCAAATCTGTGTGAGTACCGAAAAATGGTGGAATTCGGGCGAGTACCGGGAAAAGGTAGAATCCCCACGAGTATCGAAAAACTGTCTCGGCGAGTACCCGAAAACGGTCGAATCTGTGTGAGTACCAAAAAAGTGTAGAATATGGGCGAATACCGGGAAAAGTTAGAATCCGTGCGAGTATCGAAAAACTGTCCCGACGAGCACCGAAAAATGGTCGAATCTGTTTAAATACTTAAAAAAGATAGAATCCGGTTGCGTCGTGGGAAAAAATAGAATCCGTGCATGTACCGAAAAACTGTCCCGGGGAGTACCGAAAAAGGGTCGAATCAGTGTGAGTACGGAAAAATGGTAGAATCCGGGCCAGTACCGGGAAGGGGTAGAGTCCGTGCGAGTATCGAAAAACTGTCCTAGCGAGTACCGAAAAAGGGCAAATCTGTGTGAGTCCCGAAAAATGGTGGAATTCGGGCGAGTACCGGGAAAAGGTAGAATCCCCACGAGTATCGAAAAACTGTCTCGGCGAGTACCCGAAAACGGTCGAATCTGTGTGAGTACCAAAAAAGTGTAGAATATGGGCGAATACCGGGAAAAGTTAGAATCCGTGCGAGTATCGAAAAACTGTCCCGACGAGCACCGAAAAATGGTCGAATCTGTTTAAATACTTAAAAAAGATAGAATCCGGTTGCGTCGTGGGAAAAAATAGAATCTGTGCATGTACCGAAAAACTGTCCCGGGAAGTACCGGAAAAGGGTCGAATCAGTGTGAGTACGGAAAAATGGTAGAATCCGGGCCAGTACCGGGAAGGGGTAGAGTCCATGCGAGTATCGAAAAACTTTCCCGGCGAGTACCGAAAAAGGGTCGATTCTGTGTGAGTACCGAAAAATGATGGAATCTGGCGAGTACCGGGAAAAGGTAGAATCCCTACGAGTATCGAAAAACTTTCCCGGCGAGTACCGGAAAAAGTTAGAATCCGTGCGACTATCGAAAAACTGTCCCGGCGAGCACATGAAAAGGGTCGAATCTGTTTAAATACTGAAAAAGGATAGAATCCGAGTGCGTACTCGGAAAAAATAGAATCTGTGTGAGTACCGAAAAATGGTGGAATCCGGGCGAGTACCGGGAAAAGGTAGAATCCCTACGAGTATCGAAAAACTGTCTCAGCGAGTACGGGAAAAAGGTCGAATCTGTGTGAGTACCGAAAAATGGTGGAATCCGGGCGAGTAGCGGGAAAAGGTAGAATTCTTATGAGTATCGAAAAACTGTCTCGACGAGTACCGGAAAAGGGTCGAATCTGTGTGAGTACCGAAAAACGGTAGAATAGGGGCGACTATCGGGAAAAGTTAGAATCCGTGCGAGTATCAAAAAACTGTCTCGACGAGCACCGAAAAATGATCGAATCTGTTTAAATACTTAAAAAAGGTAGAATCCGGGTGCGTCGTGGGAAAAAATAGAATCCGTGTGAGTACCGAAAAACTGTCCCGGAGAGTACCGGAAAAGGGTCGAATCAGTGTGAGTACGGAAAAATGGTTGAATCCGGGCGAGTATCGGGAAGGGGTAGAATCCGTGTGAGTATCGAAAAACTGTCCCGGCGAGCACCGGAACAAGGTCGAATCTCTTTAAATACTGAAAAATGGTAGTATCCGGGTGCGTACAGGGAAAAAATAGAATCCTTCGAGTATTGAAAAACTGTCCCAGAGAGTACCGAAAAAAGGTCGAATCAGTGTGAGTACGGAAAAATGGTGGAATCCGGGTGAGTATGGGGAAGGGGTAGAATCCATGCGAGTATCGAAAAACTGTCCCGGCGAGCACCGGAAAAAGGTCGAATCTGTTTAAATACTGAAAAATGGTAGTATTCGGGTGCGTACAGGGAAAAAATAGAATCCTTCGAGTATCGAAAAACTGCCCCGGAGAGTACCGAAAAAGGTTCGAATCTGTGTGAGTACCGAAAAATGGTGGAATCCGGGCGAGTACCTGGAAAAGGTAGAATCCCTATGAGTATCGAAAAACTGTCCCGGAGAGTACCGGAAAAGGGTCGAATCTGTGTGAGTACCAAAAAATGGTAGAATATGGGCGTGTACCGGGAAAAGTTAGAATCCGTGCGAGTAACGAAAAACTGTCCCGACGAGCACCGGAAAAAGGTCGAATCTTTTTAAATACTGAAAAATGGTAGAATCCGGGTGCGTACAGGGAAAAAATAGAATCCGTGCGAGTATCGAAAAACTGTCCCGGCGAGTACCGAAAAAGCGTCGAATCTGTGTGAGTACAGAAAAATGGTGGAATCCGGGCGAGTAGCGGGAAAAGGTAGAATTCTTACTAGTATCGAAAAACTGTCTCGACGAGTACCCGAAAACAATCGAATCTCTGTGAGTACCGAAAAAGTTTAGAATATGGGCGAGTACTGGGAAAAGTAAGAATCCGTGCGAGTATCGAAAAATTGTCCCGACGAGCACCGAAAAATGGTCGAATTTGTTTAAATACTTAAAAAAGGTAGAATCCGGGTGCGTCGTGGGAAAAAATAGAATACGTGCGTGTACCGAAAAACTATCCCGGAGACTACCGGAAGAGGGTCGAATCAGTATGAGTACGGAAAAATGGTGGAATCCGGGCGAGTACCGGGAAGGGGTAGAATCCGTGCGAGTATCGAAAAACTGTCTTGGCGAGTACCGGAAACGGGCAAATCTGTGTGAGTATCGAAAAATGGTGGAATTCAGGCGAGTATGGGGAAAAGGTAGAATCCCTATGAGGATCGAAAAACTTTTCCCGTGAGTACCGAAAAACGGTTGAATCTGTGTGAGTACCGAAAAATGGTGGAATCCGGGCGAGTACCGGGAAAAGGTAGAATACCTACGAGTATCGAAAAACTGTCCCGGAGTGTACCGGAAAAGGGTCGAATCTGTGTGAGTACCGAAAAATGGTAGAATATGGGCGAGTACCGGGAAAAGTTAGAATCCGTCGAGTATTGAAAAACTATCCCGACGAGCACCGGAAAATAGTCGAATCTGTTTAAATACTTAAAAAAGGTAGAATCCTGGTGCGTCGTGGGAAAAAATAGAATTCGTGTGAGTACCGAAAAACTGTCCCGGAGAGTACCGGAAAAGGGTCGAATTAGTGTGAGTACGGAAAAATGGTGGAATTCGGGCGAGTACCGGGAAGTGGCAGAATCTGTGCGAGTATTGAAAAATTGTCCCGACGAGCATCGAAAAAAGGTCGAATCTGTTTAAATACTGAAAAATGGTAGAATCCGGGTGCGTACCGAGAAAAAATCGAATCTGTACGAGTATCGAAAAACTGTCCTGGCGAATACCGGAAAAGGGTCGAATCTGTGTGAGTATCGAAAAATGGTGGAATCCGGGCGAGTACAGGGAAGAGGTAGAATTCGTGCGAGTATCGAAAAACTGTCCCGGCGAGTACCGAAAACGGTCGAATCTATGTGAGTACCGAAAAATGGTAAAAGATGGGCGAGTACCGGGGAAAGTTAGAATCCGTGCGAGTATCGAAAAGCTGTCACGGCAAGTATCGAAAAAGGGTCGGATCTGTTTAAATACTGAAAAATGGTAGAATCAAGGTACGTCCCGAGAAAAAAAAGAATCCGTTCGAGTATCGAAAACTGTCTCGGAGAGTACCGGAAAAGGGTCGAATCTGTGTGAGTACCGAAAAATTGTGGAATCCAGGCGAGTACCGGGAAAAGGTAGAATCCCTACGAGTATCGAAAAACTGTCCCGGAGAGTACTGGAAAAGGGTCGAATCTGTGTGAATACCAAAAAATGGTAGAAGATGGGCGAGTACCGGGAAAAGTTAGAATCCGTGCAAGTATCGAAAAACTGTCCCGGCAAGCATTGGAAAAAGGTCGAATCTGTTTAAATACTGAAAAATGGTAGAATCCGGGTGTGTACCGGGAAAAAATAGAATCCGTGCGAGTATTGAAAAATTCTCTCGGCAAGTATTGGAAAAGGGTCGAATCTGTGTGAGTACCGAAAAATGGTGGAATCCGGGCGAGTACCGGGAAAAGATAGAATTCCTACGAGTATCGAAAAACTCTCTTGGCGAGTACCCGAAAACGGTCGAATCTGTGTGAGTACCGAAAAATGGTAGAATATGGGCGAGTAGTGGGAAAAGTTAGAATCCGTGCGAGTATCGAAAAACTGTCCCGGCGAGTACCGGTAAAGGGTCGAATCTGTTTAAATACTAAAAAAATGGTAGAATCCAGGTGCGTCCCGGGAAAAAATAGAATCCGTTCGAGTATCGAAAAACTGTCCCGGTGAGTACTGGATAAGGGTCGAATCTTTGTTAGTACCGAAAATTGGTGGAATCTGGGCGAGTATCGGGTAAGGGTAGAATCCCTACGAGTATCGAAAAACTGTCTCGGCGAGTACCCGAAAACGGTCGAATCTGTGTGAGTACCGAAAAATTGTAGAATATAGGCGAGTAACGGGAAACATTAGAATCCGTGTGAGTATCGAAAAACTGTCTCGGCGAGCAACGGAAAATGGTCGAATTTGTTTAAATACTGAAAAAAGGTAGAATCCGGGTGCGTCCTCGAAAAAAATAGAAGTCGTTCGGGTATCGAAAAACTGTCCCGGTGAGTATTGGATAAGGGTCGAATCTTTGTTAGTACCGAAAAATGGTGGAATCCAGGCGAGTACCGGGAAAAGGTAGAATCCCTATGAGTATCAAAAAACTGTCCCGGAGAGTACCGGAAAAGGGTCGAATCTGTGTAAGTACCAAAAAATGATAGAAGATGGGCGAGTACCAGGAAAAGTTAGAATCCGTGCGAGTATCGAAAAACTGTCATGGCTAGCACCGGAAAAAGGTCGAATCTATTGAAATACTGAAAAATGCTAGAATCCGGGTGTGTACCGGGAAAAAATAGAATCCGTGCGAGTATCGAAAAACTGTCCCGACGAGTATCGGAAAAGGGTCGAATCTGTGTGAGTACCGAAAAAATGGTGGAATCCGGGCGAGTACTGGGAAGAGGTTGATTCCGTGCGAGTATCGAAAAACTATCCCGGCGAGTACCGAAAAATGGCAAATCAGTGTGAGTACCGAAAAATTGTGGAATCCGAGCGAGTACCGGGAAAAGGCAGAATCCCTACGAGGATCGAAAAACTGTCCCGGCGAGTACCAAAAAACAGTCGAATCTGTGTGAGTACTGAAAAATGGTAGAATATGGGCGAGTACCGGGCAAAGTTAGAATCCGTGCGAGTATCGAAAAACTTTCCCGGCGAGCACCGGAAAAGGTCAAATCTGTTTAAATACTGAAAAATGGTAGAATCTCAGTGCGTCCTGGGAAAAAAATAGAATCCGTGCAAGTACCGACAAACTGTCCTGGAGAGTATCGGAAAAGGGTTGAATCAGTGTGTGTACCGAAAAATGGTGCAATCCGGGCGAGTACCGGGAAGAGGTAGAATCCGTGCGAGTATCGAAAAACTGTCCCGGAGAGAACCGGAAAATGGTCGAATCTCTGTGAGTACCGAAAAATGGTGGAATCCGGGCGAGTACCGGGAAAAGGTACAATACCTACGAGTATCGAAAAACTTTCCTGGCAAGTACCATAAAACGGTCGAATATGTGTGAGTACTGAAAAAAGGTAGAATCCGGGCGAGTACCGGAAAAAGGTAGAATCCGTGTAGTATCGAAAAATTGTCCCGGCGAGTACCGGAAAAGCGTCGAATCTGTGTGAGTATCGAAAAAAGGTGGAATCCGGGCGAGTACTGGGAAAAGGTAGAATCCCTACGAGTATCGAAAAACTGTCCCAACGAGTACCGGAAAAAGGTCGAATCTGTGTGAATACCGAAAAATGGTAGAATATGGGCGAGTTCCGAGAAAAGTTGGATTTTGTGCGAGTATCGAAAAACTGTCCCAGCGAGCACCGGAAAAGGTTCGTATCTGTTTAAATACTGAAAAATGGTAGAATTAGGGTGCGTAATGGGAAAAAATAGAATCCGTGCAAGTATCGAAAAACTGTCCCGGCGAGTACCGAATAAGGGTCGAATCTATGTGAGTACCGAAAAATGGTGGAATCCGGGCGAGTACCGGGAAAAGGTAGAATCCCTACGAGTATCGAAAAATTGTCTCGGCGAGTACCGGAAAACGGTTGAATCTGTGTGAATACCGAAAAATGGTAGAATATGGGGGAGTTTCGAGAAAAGTTAGATTTCGTGCGAGTATCGAAAAACTGTTCCTGCGAGCACCGAAAAAGGGTCGAATCTTTTTAAATACTGAAAAATGGTAGAATCGGGGTGTTTACCAGGAAAAAATAGAGTCCGTGCGAGTATCGAAAAACTTTCCCGATGAGTACCGGATAAAGGTCGAATCTTTGTTAGAACCGAAAAATGGTGGAATCCAAGCGAGTACCGAGAAAAAGGTAGAATCCCTACGAGTATCAAAAAACTGTCCCGACGAGTGCCGGAAAACGGTCGAATCTGTGTGAGTACCGAAAAATTGTAGAATCCAGGCAAGTACCGGGAAAAGGTAGAATCTGTGCGAGTATCGAAAAACTGTCTCGACGAGTACCGAAAATTAGTCGAATCTGTTTAAATACTGAAAAATCGTAGAATCCGGGTGCGTCATGGGAAAAAATAGAATCCGTGCGAGTATGGAAAAAGGGTCCCGGAGAGTACTGGAAAAGGGTCAAATCTATGTGAGTACCGAAAAATGGTGGAATCCCGGCGAGTACCGGGATAAGGTAGAATCCCTATGAGTATCGAAAAAGTGTCTCGACGAGTACCGGAAAACGGTCGAATCTGTGTGAGTACCGAAAAATGGTAGAATCCGGGCGAGTACCGGGAAAAGGTAGAATCCGTCCGAGTAACGAAAAATTGTCCCGGTGAGTACCGAAAAAGTGTCGAATCTGTTTAAATACTGAAAAATGGAAGAATCCGGGTGCGTCCTGGGAAAAAATAGAATAAGTTCGAGTATCGAAAAACTGTCCCGGAGAGTACCGGAAAAGGGTCGAATCTGTGTGAGTACCGAAAAATGGTGGAATCCGGGCGAGTATCGGGAAAATGTAGAATCCTTACGAGTATCGAAAAACTGTCCCGGAGAGTACCGGAAAAGTGTCGAATCTATGTGAGTACAGAAAAATGGTGGAATTCGGGCGAGTACCGGGAAAAGTTACAATTCTTACGAGTGTTGAAAAACTGTCCTGGCGAGTATAGAAAAACGGTCAAATCCGTGTGAGTACCGAAAAATGGTAAAATCCGGGTGAGTATCGGGAAAAGGTAGAATCCGTGCGTTTATCGAAAGACTGTCTCGACAAGTACCGAAAAAGTGTCGAATCTGTTCAAATACTGAAAAATGGTGGAATCCGGGCGAGTACCGGGAAAAGGTAGAATCGGTGCGTTTATCGAAAAACTGTCCCGACGAGTACCGAAAAAGTGTAGAATCTGTTCAAAATACTAAAAAATGGTAGAATCCGGGTGCGTCCCGGGAAAAAATAGAATCCCTGCGAGTATCGAAAAACTGTCCCGGAAGTACCGAAAAAGGGTCGAATCTGTGTGAGTACTGAAAAATGGTGGAACACGGGCGAGTACCGATAAAAGGTAGAATCCTTACGAGTATCGAAAAACTGTCCCGGAGAGTATCGGAAAAGTATCGAATCTGTTTGAATACCGAAAAATGGTGGAATCCGTGCGAGTACCGGGAAAATATTGAATCCTTACGAGTGTCGAAAAATTGTCCTCGCGTGTACCGGAAAAGGGTCGAATCTGTTTAAATACTGAAAAATGGTAGAATCCGGGTGCTTTCCGGGAAAAAATAGAATCCGTTCGAGTATCGAAAACTGTCCCGGTGAGTACCGAAAAAGGGCCGAATCTATGTGATTACCGAAAAATGGTGGAATCAGGGTGAGTATCGGAAAAGGTAGAATCCGTGCAAGTATCGAAAAACTGTCTAGGAGAGTACCCGAAAAGGGTCGAATCTGTGTGAGTACCGAAAAATGGTGCAATCCGTGAGAGTACCGGGAATAGGTAGAATTCCTACGAGTGTCGAAAAACTGTCTCGGCGAGTACCGAAAAACGGTCGAATCTGTGTGAGTACCGAAAAATGGAAGAATATGGGCGAGTACTGGGAAGAGTTAGAATCCGTGCGAGTATCGAAAAACTGTCCTGGCGAGCACTGGAAAATGGTCGAATCTGTTTAAATACTGAAAAAAGATAGAATCCGGGTGCGTCCTGGGAAAAAATATAATCCCTGCGAGTACCGAAAAACTGTCCCAGAGTGTACCGGAAAAGGGTCGAATCAGTGTGAGTACCGAAAAATGGTGGAATCCGGGCGAGTACCGGGAAAAGGCTCGAATCTGTTTAAATACTGAAAAATGGTACAATCCGGATGCGTCCCGGCAAAAAATAGAATCTGTTCGAGTATCGAAAAACTGTCCCGGAGAGTACCGAAAAATGGTCGAATCTGTGTGAGTTCCGAAAAATGGTGGAATCCGGGCGAGTACCGGGAAAAGTGAATCCGTTCGAGTATCGAAAAACTGTCCCTGAGAGTATTGGAAAAGGGTCGAATCTGTGTGAGTACCGAAAAATGGTGGAATCCGGGCGAGTACCGGGAAAAGGTAGAGTCCATTATCGAAAAACTGTCTCGGCGAGTACCGGAAAAGGCTCGAATCTGTTTAAATACTGAAAAATGGTAGAATCCGGGTGCGTCCTGGCAAAAAATAGAATCTGTTCGAGTATCGAAAAACTGTCCCGGAGAGTACCGGAAAAGGGTCGAATCTGTGTGAGTTCCAAAAAATGGTGGAATCCGGGTGAGTACCGGGAAAAGGTAGAATCCCTACGAGTATCGAAAAACTGCCCCGGCGAGTACCGAAAGAGGATCGAATCTGTGTGAGTAACGAAAAATGATGGAATCCGGGCGAGTACCGGGAAAAGGTAGAATCCGTCCGAGTAACGAAAAATTGTCCCGGTGAGTACCGAAAAAGTGTCGAATCTGTTTAAATACTGAAAAATGGAAGAATCCGGGTGCGTCCTGGGAAAAAATAGAATAAGTTCGAGTATCGAAAAACTGTCCCGGAGAGTACCGGAAAAGGGTCGAATCTGCGTGAGTACCGAAAAATGGTGGAATCCAGGCGAGTACCGGGAAAATGTAGAATCCCTACGAGTATCGAAAGACTGTCTCGGAGAGTACCGAAAAACGGTCGAATCTGTGTGAATACCGAAAAATGGTAGAATATGGGCGAGTTCCGAGAAAAGTTAGATTTCGTGCAAGTATCGAAAAATTGTCCCAACGAGCACCGGAAAAGGGTCGAATCTGTTTAAATACTGAAAAATGGTAGAATCGGGGTGCGTACCAGGAAAAAATAGGATCCGTGCGAGTATCGAAAAACTGTCCCGGTGAGTACTGGATAAGGGTCGAATCTTTGTTAGTACCAAAAATTGGTGGAATCCGGGCGAGTACCGAGTAAAGGTAGAATCCCTACGAGTATTAAAAAACTGTCCCGGCAAGTACCGGAAAACGGTCGAATTTGTGTGAGTACCGAAAAATGGTAGAATCCGGGCGATTATCGGGAAAAGGTTGAATCCCTACGAGTATCGAAAAACTGTCTCGACGAGTACCGGAAAACGGTCGAATCTGTGTGAATACCGAAAAATGGTAGAATATGGCCGAGTTCTGAGAAAAGTTAGATTTCGCGCGAGTATTGAAAAACTGTCCCAGCGAGCACCGGAAAAGGGTCGAATCTGTTTAAATGCTAAAAAATGGTAGAATCGGGGTGAGTACCAGAGAAGGGTCGAATCTTTGTTAGTATCGAAAAATGGTGGAATCCAGGCGAGTACCGGGAAAAAGGTAGAATCCCCACGAGAATAAAAAAACTGTCTCGGCGAGTACCGAAAAACGGTCGAATATGTGTGAGTACCGAAAAATGGTAGAATCCGAGCGAGTACCGGGAAAAGGTAGAATCATGCGAGTATCGAAAAACTGTCCCGGCGAGTACCGGAAATGGGTCGAATCTATTTAAATACTGAAAAATGGTAGAATCCGGGTGCATTATGGGAAAAAATAGAATCCGTGCGAGTATGGAAAAACTGTCCCGGAGAGTACCGAAAAAGGGTCAAATCTGTGTGAGTACTGAAAAATTGTGGAATCCGGGCTAGTACCGGGATAAGGTTGAATCCCAACGAGTATCGAAAAAGTGTCTTGGCGAGTACTGGGAAACGGTCGAATCTGTGTGAGTACCGAAAAATGGTAGAATCCAGGCGAGTACCGGGAAAAGGTAGAATCCGTGCGAGTATCAAAAAATTGTCCCGGCGAGTACCGAAAAAAGGTTGAATCTGTTAAAATACTGAAAAATGGTAGAATCCGGGTACGTCCCGGGAAAAAATAAAATCCGTGCGAGTATCGAAAAACTTTCCCGGAGAGTACCGAAAAAGAGTCGAATCAATGTGAATACCGAAAAATTGTGCAATCCGGGCGAGTACCGGGAAGAGGTAGAATCTGAGCGAGTATCGAAAAACTGTCCCAGCGAGTACCGGAAAAGGGTCAAATCTGTGTGAGTACCGAAAAATGGTGGAATCCGGGCGAGTACCGGAAAAAGGTAGAATCCCTACGAGTATCGAAAAACTGTCCCGGTGAGTACCGAAAAACGGTTGAATCTGTGTGAGTACCGAAAAATGGTAGAATCCTGGCGAGTACCGGGAAAAGGTAGAATCCGTGCGAGTATCGAAAAACTGTCCCGACGAGTACCGAAAATGGGCCGAATCTGTTTAAATATTGAAAAATGGTAGAATCCGGGTGCGTCATGGGAAAAAATAGAATCCATGCGAGTATGGAAAAACTGTCCCGGAGAGTACCGGAAAAGGGTCGAATCTATGTGAGTACCGAAAAATGGTGGAATCCGGGATAAGGTAGAATCCCTACGAGTATCGAAAAAGTGTCTCGACGAGTACCGGAAAACGGTCGAATCTATGTGAGTACCAAAAAAATGGGAGAATCCGGGCAAGTACCGGGAAAAGGTAGAATCCCTACGAGTATCGAAAAACTGTCCCGGCGAGTACCGGAAAACGGTCGAATCTGTGTGAGTACCGAAAAATGGTAGAATCCAGGCGAGTACCGGGAAAAGGTAGAATCCGTGCGAGTATCGAAAAACTGTCCCGGAGAGTACCGAAAAAGGGTCAAATCTGTGTGAGTACCGAAAAATTGTGGAATCCGGGCTAGTACCGGGATAAGGTTGAATCCCAACGAGTATCGAAAAAGTGTCTCGGCGAGTACTGGAAAACGATCGAATCTGTGTGAGTACCGAAAAATGGTAGAATCCAGGCGAGTACCGGGAAAAGGTAAAATCCGTGCGAGTATCGAAAAACTGTCCCGACGAGTATCGAAAATAGGTCGAATCTGTTTAAATATTGAAAAATGGTAGAATCCGGGTGCGTCCAGGGAAAAAATACAATCCGTGCGAGTATCGAAAAATTTTCCCGGAGAGTACCGGAAAAGAGTCGAATCAGTATGAGTACCGAAAAATTGTGCAATCCGGGAGAGTACCGGGAAGAGGTAGAATCCGAGCGAGTATCGAAAAAATGTCCCGGCGAGTACCGAAAAAGGGTCAGATCTGTGTGAGTACCGAAAAATGGTGGAATCCGGGCGAGTACCGGGAAAAGGTCGAATCCCTACGAGTATCGAAAAATTTTCCCGGAGAGTACCGGAAAAGAGTCGAATCAGTGTGAGTACCGAAAAATTGTGCAATCCGGGCGAGTACCGGGAAGAGGTAGAATCCGAGCGAGTATCGAAAAACTGTCCCGGCGAGCATCGCAAAAGGGTCAAATCTGTGTGAGTACCGAAAAATGGTGGAATCCGGCGAGTACCGGGAAAAGGTAGAATCCCTACGAGTATCGAAAAACTGTCCCGGTGAGTACCGGAAAATGGTCGAATCTGTGTGAGCACCAAAAAATGGTGGAATCCGGGGGAGTACCGGGAAAAGGTAGAATCCCTACGAGTATCGAAAAACTGTCTCGGTGAGTACCGAAAAACTATCCCGGCGACTACCGAAAAAGGCTCGAGTCTTTGTAAATACTGAAAAATGGTAGAATCCGGGTGCGTCCTTGGAAAAAATAGAATCCGTGCGAATATCGAAAAACTTTCCAGGAGAGTACCGGAAAAGGGTCGAATCTGTGTGAGTACCGAAAAATGGTAGAATCCGGGCGAGTACCGGGAAAAAGTAGAATCCGTGCGAGTATCGAAAAACTATCCTGGCGACTACCGAAAAAAGGTCGAGTCTTTGTAAATACTAAAAAATGGTAGAATGCGGGTGCGTCTTGGGAAAAAATAGAATCCGTGCGAATATCGATAAACTTTCCCGGAGAGTACCGGAAAAGGGTCGAATCAGTGTGAGTACCGAAAAATGGTATAATATGGGCGAGTTCCGAGAAAAGTTAGATTTCGTGCGAGTATCGAAAAACTGTCCCGGCGAGTACCGAATAAGGGTCAAATCTTTATTAGTACAGAAAAATTGTGGAATCCGGGCGATTACCGGGAAATGGTAGAATCCGTACGAGTATCAAAAAACTGCCCCGACGAGTACAAGAAAACGGTCAAATCTGTGTGAGTACCGAAAAAGGGTAGAATCCGGACGAGTACCGAGAAAAGGTAGAATCCGTGCAAGTATCGAAAAACTGTCCCGGCGAGTACTGGAAAAGCGACGAATCTATTTAAATACTGAAAAATGGTAGAATCTAGGTGCGCCCCGGGAAAAATTAGAATCCGTGCGAGTATGGAAAAACTGTCCCGGAGAGTACCGGAAAAGGGTCGAATCTGTGTGAGTACCGAAAAAGGGTGGAATCCGGGCGAGTACCGGGAAAAGGTAGAATCCGTACGAGTATCGAAAAACTGTCCCGGTGAGTCTCGGAAAAGGGTCGAATCTGTTTAAATACTGAAAAATGGTAAAATCCGGGTGCGTCTCGTGAAAAATTAGAATCTGTGTGAGTATGGAAAAACTTTCTCGGAGAGTACCGGAAAAGGGTCGAATCTGTGTGAGTACCGAAAAAGGGTGGAATCCGGGCTAGTACTAGGAAAAGGTAGAATCCGGGCGAGTATCGAAAAAATGTTCCGGCGAGTACCGGAAAATGGTCGAATTTGTTTAAATACTGAAAAATGGTAGAATCCGGGTGCGTCTTGGGAAAAAATAGAATCCGTGGGAGTATGGAAAAACTGTCCCAGAGAGTACTGGATAAGGGTCAAATCTTTGTTAGTACCGAAAAATGGTGGAATCCGGGCGAGTACCGCGAAAAGGTAGAATCCGTGCGAGTATCGAAAAGATGTCCGGGCGACTATCGAAAAGGGGTCGAATCTGTTTAAATACTGAAAAATGGTAGAATATGGGCGAGTACCGGGAAAATGTAGAATCCGTGCAACTATCGAAAAATTGTCCCAGCAAGCACTAGAAAATGGTCGAATCTGTTTAAAAACTGAAAAATGGTAGAATCCGGGTGCGTCCCGGGAACAAATAGAATCCGTGCGAGTATCGAAAAACTGTCCCGGAGAGTACCTTAAAATGGTCTAATCTGTGTGAGTACCGAAAAATGGTGGAATCCTGCGAGTACCGGGAAAAGGTAGAATCCCTACGAGTATCGAAAAACTGTCCCGGTGAGTACCGAAAAATGGTCGAATCTGTGTGAGCACCAAAAAATGGTGGAATCCGGGGGAGTACCGGGAAAAGGTAGAATCCGTACGAGTATCGAAAAGATGTCCGGGCGACTACCGAAAAGGGGTCGAATCTGTTTAAATACTGAAAAATGGTAGAATATGGGCGAGTACCGGGAAAATGTAGAATCCGTGCAACTATCGAAAAATTGTCCCGACAAGCACTAGAAAATGGTCGAATCTGTTTAAAAACTGAAAAATGGTAGAATCCGGGTGCGTCCCAGGAACAAATAGAATCCGTGCGAGTATCGAAAAACTGTCCCGGAGAGTACCTTAAAATGGTCGAATATGTGTGAGTACCGAAAAATGGTGGAATCCGGCGAGTATCGGGAAAAGGTAGAATCCCTACGAGTATCGAAAAACTGTCCCGGTGAGTACCGAAAAATGGTCGAATCTGTGTGAGCACCAAAAAATGGTGGAATCCGGGGGAGTACCGGGAAAAGGTAGAATCCGTACGAGTATCGAAAAGATGTCCGGGCGACTACCGAAAAGGGGTCGAATCTGTTTAAATACTGAAAAATGGTAGAATATGGGCGAGTACCGGGAAAGGGTAGAATCTGTGCGAGTATCAAAAAACTTTCCCGGTGAGTACCGGAAAAGGGTCGAATCTGTGTGAGTACGGAAAAATGGTAGAATCTGGGCGAGTATCGGGAAAAGGTAAAATCCGTGCGAGTATCGAAAAACTGTCCAGGTGAGAACCGAAAAAGATAGAATCCGTGCGAGTATCTGAAAATTGTGTCGGCGAGTACCGGAAAAGAGTCGAATCTGTGTGAGGACTGAAAAATGGTAGAATCCAAGTGAGTACCGGGAAAAGGTAGAATCCATGCGATTTTCGAAAAACTGTCCCGGCGAGTACTGTAAAAGGGTCGAATCTTTGTGAGTACCAAAAAATTTTATAATCCGAGCGAGTACCGGCAAAGGGTAGAATCTGTGCGAGTATCAAAAAACTTTCCCGGTGAGTACTGGAAATGGGTCGAATCTGTGTGAGTACGGAAAAATGGTATAATTTGGGCGAGTATCGAGAACAGGTAAAATCCGTGCGAGTATCGAAAAACTGTCCAGGCGAGAACCGGAAAAAGTAGAATCCGTGCGAGTATCTAAAAACTGTGTCGGCCAGTACCGGAAAAGGGTCGAATCTGTGTGAGTACTGAAAAATGGTAGAATCCGGGCGAGTACCGGGAAAAGGTAGAATCCATGTGAGTATCGAAAAATTGTCCCGGCGAGTACGGGAAAATGGTCGAATCTGTGTGAGTACCAAAAAATGGTAGAATCTGGGCGAGTATCGGGAAAAGGTAAAATCTGTGCGAGTATCGAAAAACTGTCCAGGCGAGAACCGGAAAAGGTAGAATCCGTGCGAGTATTTAAAAACTGTGTCGGCCAGTACCGGAAAAGGGTCGAATCTGTGTGAGTACTGAAAAATGGTAGAATCCGGGCGAGTACCGGGAAAAGGTAGAATCCATGTGAGTATCGAAAAATTGTCCCGGCGAGTACGGGAAAATGGTCGAATCTGTGTGAGTACCAAAAAATGGTAGAATCTGGGCGAGTATCGGGAAAAGGTAAAATCTGTGCGAGTATCGAAAAACTGTCCAGGCGAGAACCGGAAAAGGTAGAATCCGTGCGAGTATTTAAAAACTGTGTCGGCCAGTACCGAAAAAGAGTCGAATCTGTGTGAGTGCTGAAAAATGGTATAATCCCAGCGAGTACCTGGAAAAGGTAGAATCCATGCGAGTATCGAAAAACTGTCCCGGCGAGTATCGAAAAACTGTCCCGGCGAGTATCGAAAAAGGGTCGAATCTGTGTGAGTACCAAAAAATGGTAGAATCCGGGCGAGTATCGGGAAAACGTAAAATTCGTGCAAGTATCGAAAAACTGTCCAAGCGAGTTCCAGGAAAAGGTAGAATCCGTGCGAGTATCGAAAAACTGTCCCAGCGAGTACTGGAAAAGGGTAGAATCTGTGTGTGTATCGAACAATGGTGGAATTTGGGCGACTACTGGGAAAAGGTAGAATCCGTGCGAGTATCGAAAAATTGTCCCAGCAAGTACCGTAAAAGGGTCGAATATGTGTGAGTACCAAAAAATTGTAGTATCAGGGCAAGTAACGGGAAAAGGTAGAATCCGTGCCAGTATCGAAAAACTATCCAGGTGAGTTCTGGGAAAAAGTTGGATCCGTGCGAGTAACAAAAAACTTTCCCGGCAAGTATCGGAAAAGGGTCGAATCAGTGTGAGTGCCGAAAAATGATAGAATCCGGCGAGTATCGGGAAAAGGTAAAATCCGTGCGAGTATCGAAAAACTGTCCAAGAGAGAACCAGAAAAGATAGAATCCGTGCGAGTATCTAAAAACTGTGTCGGCAAGTACCCGAAAAGAGTCGAATCTGTGTGAGTACTGAAAAATGGTAGAATCCAGGTGAGTACCGGGATAAGGTAGAATCCATGCGATTATCGAAAAACTGTCCCGGCAAGTACTGTAAAAGGGTCAAATCTTTGTGAGTACCAAAAAATGGTAGAATCCGGGCGAGTACCGGGAAAGGGTAGAATCTGTGCGAGTATCAAAAAACTTTCCCGGTGAGTACCAGAAAAGGGTCGAATCTGTGTGAGTACGGAAAAATGGTAGAATCTGAGCGAGTATCGGGAAAAGGTAAAATCCGTGCGAGTATCGAAAAACTGTCCAGGTGAGAACCGAAAAAGATAGAATCCGTGCGAGTATCTGAAAATTGTGTCGGCGAGTACCGGAAAAGAGTCGAATCTGTGTGAGGACTGAAAAATGGTAGAATCCAAGTGAGTACCGGGAAAAGGTAGAATCCATGCGATTTTCGAAAAACTGTCCCGGCGAGTACTGTAAAAGGGTCGAATCTTTGTGAGTACCAAAAAATTTTATAATCCGGGCGAGTACCGGCAAAGGGTAGAATCTGTGCGAGTATCAAAAAACTTTCCCGGTGAGTACTGGAAATGGGTCGAATCTGTGTGAGTACGGAAAAATGGTATAATTTGGGCGAGTATCGAGAACAGGTAAAATCCGTGCGAGTATCGAAAAACTGTCCAGGCGAGAACCGGAAAAAGTAGAATCCGTGCGAGTATCTAAAAACTGTGTCGGCCAGTACCGGAAAAGGGTCGAATCTGTGTGAGTACTGAAAAATGGTAGAATCCGGGCGAGTACCGGGAAAAGGTAGAATCCATGTGAGTATCGAAAAAGTGTCCCGGCGAGTACGGGAAAATGGTCGAATCTATGTGAGTACCAAAAAATGGTAGAATCTGGGCGAGTATCGGGAAAAGGTAAAATCTGTGCGAGTATCGAAAAACTGTCCAGGCGAGAACCGGAAAAGGTAGAATCCGTGCGAGTATTTAAAAACTGTGTCGGCCAGTACCGAAAAAGAGTCGAATCTGTGTGAGTACCCAAAAATTTTAGAATCAGGGCGAGTACACGGAAAAGGTAGAATCCGTGCGAGTATCGAAAAACTATCGATGCGAGTTCCGGGAAAAAGTTGAATTCGTGTGATAACAAAAAACTTTCCCGGCGAGTACCGGAGAAGGGTCGCATCAGTGTGAGTGCCGAAAAATGATAGAATCCGAGCGAGTATCGAAAAACTGTCCAGGTGAGAATCGGAAAAGATAGAATCCGTGCGAGTATCTGAAAACTGTGTCGGCGAGTACTGGAAAAGAGTCGAATCTGTGTGAGGACTGAAAAACGGTAGAATCCAAGTGAGTACCGGGAAAAGGTAGAATCCATGCGATTTTCGAAAAACTGTCCCGGCGAGTACTGTAAAAGGGTCGAATCTTTGTGAGTACCAAAAAATTTTATAATCCGGGCGAGTACCGGCAAAGGGTAGAATCTGTGCGAGTATCAAAAAACTTTCCCGGTGAGTACCGGAAAAGGGTCGAATCTGTGTGAGTACGGAAAAATGGTAGAATCCGGGCGAGTATCGGGAAAAGGTAAAATTCGTGCTAGTATCGAAAAACTGTCCAGGCGAGAACCGGAAAAGGTAGAATCCGTGTGAGTATCTAAAAACTGTGTCGGCCAGTACCGGAAAAGAGTCGAATCAGTGTGAGTACTGAAAAATGGTAGAATCCGGGCGAGTACCGGGAAAAGGTAGAATCCATGTGAGTATCGAAAAACTTTCCCAGCGAGTACCGGAAAAGGGTCGAATATGTGTGAGTACCAAAAAATTTTAGAATCAGGGCGAGTATCGGGAAAAGGTAGAATCCGTGCGAGTATCGAAAAACTATCCAGGCGAGTTTCGGGAAAAAGTAGAATCTGTGCAATAACAAAAAACTTTCCCGGTGAGTACCGGAGAAGGGTCGCATCAGTGTGAGTGCCGAAAAATGATAGAATCCGGGCGAGTATCAGGAAAAGGTAAAATCCGTGCGAGTATCGAAAAATTGTCCAGGTGAGAACCGGAAAAGATAGAATCCGTGCGAGTATATGAAAACTGTGTCGGCGAGTACCGGAAAAGAGTCGAATCTGTGTGAGGACTGAAAAATGGTAGAATCCAAGTGAGTACCGGGAAAAGGTAGAATCCATGCGATTTTCGAAAAACTGTCCCGGCGAGTACTATAAAAGGGTCGAATCTTTGTGAGTACCAAAAAATTTTATAATCCGGGCGAGTACCGGCAAAGGGTAGAATCTGTGCGAGTATCAAAAAACTTTCCCGGTGAGTATCGAAAAAGGGTCGAATCTGTGTGAGTACGGAAAAATGGTAGAATCCGGGCGAGTATCGGGAAAAGGTAAAATCCGTGCGAGTATCGAAAAACTGTCCAGGCAAGAACTGGAAAAGGTAGAATCCGTGTGAGTATCTAAAAAATGTGTCGGCGAGTACCGGAGAAGAGTCGAATCTGTGTGCGTACTGAAAAATGGTAGAATCCAGGTGAGTACCGGGAAATGGTAGAATCCATGCGAGTATCGAAAAACTGTCCCGGCGAGTACCGTAAAAGTGTCGAATATGTGTGAGTACCAAAAAATTTTAGAATCTGGGCGAGTACCAGGAAAAGGTAGAATCTAGTGAGTATTGAAAAACTATCTAGGCGATTTCCGGGAAAATGTAGAATCCGTGTGAGTATCAAAAAACTTTTCCGGCGAGTACCGGAAAAGGGTCGAATCTATGTGAGTGCCGAAAAATGGTAGAATCATGGCGAGTATCGGGAAAAGGTAAAATCCGTGCGAGTATCGAAAAACTGTCCAGGTGAGTTCCGGGAAAAGGTAGAATCCGTGCGAGTATCGAAAAACTGTCCCAGCGAGTACCGGAAAAGGGTCGAATCTATGTGAGTGCCGAAAAATGGTAGAATCCGGGCGAGAATCGGGAAAAGGTAAAATCTGTGCGAGTATCGAAAAACTGTCTAGGCGAGAACCGAAAAAGGTAGAATCCGTGCGAGTATCTAAAAACTGTGTCGGTGAGTACTGGAAAAGAGTCGAATCTGTGTGAGTACTGAAAAATGGTAGAATCCGGGTGAGTACCGGGAAAAGGTAGAATCCATGCGAGTATCGAAAAACTGTCCCGGCGAGTACCGGAAAAGGGTCGAATCTATGTGAGTACCAAAAAATGTTAGAATCTGGGCGAGTATCGGGAAAACGTAAAATTCGTGGGAGTATCGAAAAACTGTCAAGGCGAGTTCCGGGAAAAGGTAGAATCCGTGCGAGTATCGAAAAACTGTCCCGGCGAGTACCTTAAAAGGGTCGAATATGTGTGAGTACCAAAAAATTTTAGAATCCGGGTGAGTACCGGGAAAAGGTAGAATCTAGCGAGTATTGAAAAACTGTCTAGGCGATTTCCGGGAAAAGGTAGAATCCGTGCGAGTATCAAAAAACTTTCCCGGCATGTACCGGAAAAGGTTCGAATCTGTGTGAGTGCCGAAAAATGGTAGAATCCGAGCGAGTATCGGGAAAAGGTAAAATCCGTGCGAATATCAAAAAACTGTCCAGGCGAGTTCCGGGAAAAGGTAGAATCCATGCGAGTATCGAAAAACTATCCTAGCGAGTATCGGAAAAGGGTCGAATCTGTGTGAGTGCCGAAAAATGGTAGAATCCGGGCGAGTATCGGGAAAAGGTAAAATCCGTGCGAGTATCGAAAAACTGTCCAGGCGAGAACTGGAAAAGATAGAATCCGTGCGAGTATCTGAAAACTGTGTCGACGAGTACCGGAAATGAGTCGAATCTCTATGAGTACTGAAAAATGGTAGAATCCAGGTGAGTACCGGGAAAAGGTAGAATCCATGCGATTATCGAAAAACTGTCCCGGCGAGTACTGTAAAAGGGTCGAATCTTTGTGAGTACCAAAAAATTTTATAATCCGGGCGAGTACCGGGAAAGGGTAGAATCTGTGCAAGTATCAAAAAACTTTCCCGGTGAGTACCGAAAAATGGTCGAATCTGTGTGAGTACGGAAAAATGGTAGAATCCGGGCGAGTATCGGGAAAAGGTAAAATCCGTGCGAGTATCGAAAAACTGTCCAGGCGAGAACCGGAAAGGATAGAATCCGTGCGAGTATCTAAAAACTGTGTTGACGAGTACCAGAAAAGAGTCGAATCTGTGTGAGTACTGAAAAATGGTAGAATCCAGGTGAGTACCGGGAAAAGGTAGAATCCATGCGATTATCGAAAAACTGTCTCGGCGAGTACTGTAAAAGGGTCAAATCTGTGTGAGTACCAAAAAATGGTAGAATCCGGGCGAGTACCGGGAAAGGGTAGAATCTGTGCGAGTATCAAAAAACTTTCCCGGTGAGCATCGGAAAAGGGTCGAATCTGTGTGAGTACGGAAAAATGGTAGAATCTGGGCGAGTATCGGGAAAAGGTAAAATCCGTGCGAGTATCTAAAAACTGTGTCGGCCAGTACCGGAAAAGAGTCGAATCTATGTGAGTATTGAAAAATGGTAGAATCCAGTTGAGTACCGGGAAAAGGTAGAATCCATGCGAGTATCGAAAAACTGTCCCGGCGAGTACCGGAAAAGGGTCGAATCTGTGTGAGTACCAAAAAATGGTAGAATCCGGGCGAGTATCGGGAAAACGTAAAATTCATGCGAGTATCGAAAAACTGTCCAGGCGAGTTCCGAGAAAAGGTAGAATCCGTGCGAGTATCGAAAAACTGTCCCGGCGAGTACCGGAAAATGGTCGAATCTGTGTGAGTACCAAAAAATGGTAGAATCCGGGCGAGTATCGGGAAAACGTAAAATTCATGCGAGTATCGAAAAACTGTCCAGGCGAGTTCCGGGAAAAGGTAGAACCGTGCGAGTATCGAAAAACTGTCCCGGCGAGTACCAGAAAAGGGTCGAATCTGTGTGAGTACCAAAAAATGGTAGAATCCAGGCGAGTATCGGGAAAATGTAAAATTCATGCTAGTATCGAAAAACTGTCCAGGCGAGTTCCGGGAAAAGGTAGAATCCGTGCGAGTATCAAAAAACTTTCCCGGCGAGTACCGGAAAAGGGTCGAATCTGTGTGAGTGCCGAAAAATGGTAGAATTTGGGCGAGTATCGGGAAAAGGTAAAATATGTGCGAGTATCGAAAAACTGTCTAGGCGAGAACCGGAAAAGGTAGAATCCGTGCGAGTATCTAAAAACTGTGTCGGCGAGTACTAGAAAAGAGTCGAATTTGTGTGAGTACTGAAAAATGGTAGAATCCGGGTGAGTACCGGGAAAAGGTAGAATCCATGCAAGTATTGAAAAACTGTCCCGACGAGTACTGGAAAAGGGTCGAATATGTGTGAGTACCAAAAAATTTTAGAATCCGGGCGAGTACCGGGAAAAGGTAGAATCTATGCCAGTATCAAAAAACTATCCAGGCGAGTTCCGGGAAAAGGTAGAATCTTTGCGAGTATCAAAAAACTTTCCCGGCGAGTACCGGAAAAGGGTCGAATCTATGTGAGTGCCGAAAAATGGTAGAATCTAGGCGAGTATCGGGAAAAGGTGAAATCCGTGAGAGTATCGAAAAACTGTCTAGGCGAGAACCGGAAAAGGTAGAATCCATGCGAGTATCTTAAAACTGTGTCGGCGAGTACCAGAAAAGAGTCGAATCTGTGTGAGTACTGAAAATTGGTAGAATCCGGGTGAGTACCGGGAAAAGGTAGAATGCATGCGAGTATCGAAAAAATGTCTCGGCGAGTAGCGTAAAAGGGTCGAATTTGTGTGAGTACCAAAAAATTTTATAATCCGGGCGAGTACCGGGAAAAGGTTGAATCTGTGCGAGTATCGAAAAACTGTCCAAACGAGTTTCGGGAAAAGGTAGAATCCGTGCGAGTATCAAAAAACTTTCCCGGCGAGTACCGGAAAAGGGTCGAATCTGTGTGAGTACTGAAAAATGGTAGAATTCAGGCGAGTATCGGGAAAAGGTAGAATCCGTGCGAGTATCGAAAAACTTTCTCGGCAAGTACCGGAAAATGGTCGAATCTTTGTGAGTACCGAAAAATGGTAGAATCCGGGCGAGTACCGGGAAAAGGTAGAATCCTTGCGAGTATCGAAAAACTGTCCCGGCGAGTACCGGAAAAGGATCGAATCTTCGTGAGCACTCGTTATTCATCCAGTATTTTCTTTATTTCTTTCATCTAGTTCTTCGCTTCAAGAAAATTAGGCCCTCCCCGAAAGATTGGAGGAGTTAGTGCTTTTGAATTCCCGAATTAAGCTCATATTCTGGCATTCTGAACCAGCAGCTGGATTTATTGCAGCTCTTTCCTCAATAACATTACGACGAGATATTAGAGATGATCTAGTTGTTCGTCTAGGCCTTGTGGTTAATCTGTTCCTTGATCTTGGCATTTTGTCTTAGAAAGGTATACAAGGATTAGATTATCAATACATCACCTTATAAGGGTTATTCATTAAATCAAGCATCCTTAAACAATACAATCAAACCACTTATGTCGCATACAAACATTTTCAAAACAAACCTGATAAAAACAATATCATAGTAATGGATTCTCAATGATCAGGAATTCAAACATGCAACATGATCACAATTATCAAAGCTAGGCATATTCAAACCAATACAACAAGGAATGTCATCAACACAACAAAAGCACAAACCTAACATTCATCCTTTAACCTTTCACTTAATATCAATATATCATACACAATAAAACAATGTCACAATAATAATGACTCCAGTGCACCTATTGGGCTCCCCACCTATTGTCCACAATAAGGATCTAATCCCTTATGCTCTGATACCAAGCTGTCACACCCTGGTTTTTGTTATTCTTTATACTAAACAATTGATACTCAAATACAGTACAAGTGCTCTAAAAAATTTAAATGTTGAGTTCCTGCTTGATTTTGTGCAAAAGAGGATATGCAAAACTTGTTATAAGGAGTACATCCTGTATTAAATTTTGTAACTTATAGTTAACAAAATATGGTTCGTTTCTTAAAAGAAACTTGTACTACATTAATTTACATTTACCAAAACCCCATTGTTCACTACGGGTAGCCCATACTACAAGTGTACTTGAAATATATATATATATATTACATCATTCCTACAAAAAGATTCAGTCTTTGATACAAAAGGCAAGGCCTCAAAAGACTTTCAATGCGAGCAAACAACATCCAATCACAGTAAAGCATTACTCAAGCATTATTTCGTGCATAGGTCTTCTGACCTGCATCTAAAGGTGGAAGGAATAGGGTGAGTTCACAACTCAATAGGAAAGTTTATAACCATCCTAAGCATACCCTTAAAAACCTAGAATTAAACGTTTAATATCATGCATGATAAACATTTTATAACCATTACAAATGTGTAATCATGTGAAACATGTATGCATGTGTTGGCTGGTTTCATCCTTGCTTTTCCCCATCCATCCTTTCACAACTGATAAACTGCTGACCCCCAACAATCTATACATCAGATATCAATGCTCCTTGATACACGATCAATATATGAATGACTATTTTGGGACATCACCCAAGGGCAAGTCATACCCTGTGTCTTTTGGGACTCATACCCAAGGGCAGGACCAACCCCATACACCCACATCGAAGTGTCTTCCTCGAGGTCTTTAAGGACTTTCACCCAAAGACCCACGGTCCCACATAAACAATATATCAAATGATAATGCCTGGAGCATCTCATGAAAACTTCCCACCAATCAATTCTCTAAATATCATCTATGATAATTCCATATCCTTCTTGCAATGCAACCACACCATGAACCATTTCAACAACACAAAACCACAAATCTTCATACTAATATACGCTCCAATATCATGGAAACATTTCAATGCAATAAACCGAGATGTAATGACACATTAAAACATTTTATGAAGTCATAGAAATAACGTGAAATTCCAACAAATGATTCAAGGAAAGAAATTAGAAACACCATAGAATAGCATAAAATTCCCTACCTTACACCAATTTCCTTTTTGTGTTTCTTCTACTTAGGCGATCTTTGCCTATTACAAGGAACTAAAATGAAACAACATAATTTAGGTTTCCTAACCATGAAAATTTATACAGTTTATTGTTGCTAATTTTTAATTCTCATATTCTCTAATCTATATACCTTTAGGTTTTCAAATCAAATTTGAATTGAATTAAACAATATTTACAATGCATATTAATTTCCCTAATTAATTACCAAACACTAACTGTTTTGATTTTCTTAAAGCCTAACCCATTAACAAATCCCAGGTGTCCAAATAACCTAATTAATCACATGTTTACTAATATATTTTCAATCAAACCAAATTAAACAAAGATTTATGCTTATCTTACCATTAATAAAATACTTAAGTTAAAATAATTTAATCCTTAATTAATTATGATTTTTAACTAAAACATGTTTATAGCTAATTAAACTAAACTTTTACACAAATTTTACTGTTAATTCTTTTCAGCATACCATTAGGAACCAAAATAAACGAAAAGTAAAAAAATTAAAAAACTTGCTTACCCCAAATCTACACTTTCTCTCTCTAGATTCTCTCTCTAACCCAAGTTGCTGTAGGTGAAATGGTAGAAAACGAGTTGCAGCCCCCTTATAAAGGAGTATCCATGCAGCCAAGCATGAGGTGGCAGCCCACATGGCTGCCACAATTCCACCCAAGTAGGAGGTGGCATTCCACTAACTCCAATTTCCATATTTTGCACTTTAGTCCTTCAAGTTATAAAAAATAAAACCCATAATTGCCCAATAGTCCTTTAGGTTTTCATAACCTTAATCAGCCCCTAAGACTCTAATAAGAATGCTTAAGTCATTAACTCCCACTTAACCTTAATTAAACAAGATTAGCACTAAACTAGTTTTAACATCTAATTAAACATGCTTAAAGTTAAGTACTAAGATAATCATTATTGCCTATTTAATTCATTAGTACTAGGTGTTACACCTAGAGTTTATTTAGGCCAACCAACTTCCTTCAATTATTTTAGGCCATACCCTTTCCTAGGGATTACTTAGCAGATTCCCACTTCCTTTAGTGTAGTAGGGCATCCCCATCCTGTAGTTTGTTTAGCGCAACTCCATTTCTTTAGGTTTTTTAGCACAATCGCTTTGGTTGGGATTGAGCATCCCCCTTGGTAGAGTTTGTTTGTGGCAACCCTTTCTATGAGTCTTATTAGTGAATCCCCCCTTCTTAATGTTCATTTACAACGTTCTTCATCCATTGCCTTTTTAAGGGCATCCTGCTTGCTCGAATTTGTTTAGAGAATCCCCCTTGCTTGACTTTGTTTAGAGAATTCCCTTCATTAAGTTTATTAAGGGCATTGTTGAGGGCATCCCACTTCCTTAAGTTTGTTTAGGGTATCCCTCATCCTTCACCCCATAATCAGGATGTCATCCTAGGTTCTATCTAAACATAATCATTTGTTCCCGAGATTGCTCATCATTGGAACGCCATTCATAGTTCTATTCATTTATTTTCATTCCTAGTTTGTTTAGTTTCACATCATTGAGATGCCATCCTAGGTTCTATCTAAGCTAATTCATTTGTTATTTTGATTCCTCATCATTGGACCATAATTCTTGGTTCTATCTTTGTTCATTCTTAGTTCCTTTAGTTACCCATCATTGGGCTACTATCCTAGTTTTAATATAAGTTTATTCGTTTGTTCCTCTTATTTCTCATCACTAGGACGTCATCCTAGGTTCTATCTATATCCAATTTGAGTTAATTTTGTGTTTGATCGTATGCATACCATCCTAGGCTCTACCTAAGCTTAGTTGGTTGTTTGTTATGTTTCTCATCATTGTGACGTCATCTTAGTTTCTATCCAAGTTTGTTCTTAGTTCCTTTGGGTTCCAAACATTTGGATGCAATCTTAGGTTTGGCCTATGTTCATTGTTCGTTCCTTTGGTTTCCCATCATTGTGACCTATCTAAGCTTATTCGTATGTTCCTTTGGTGTCACATAATTAGGACGCCATCCTATGCTCTATCATTGGTCATTCTGACTTCCTAAGGTTTTCCATTAATGGGATGCCATCCTAGGTTCCATTTAAGCTTATTTCTTTGTTGTTTTTGTTTCTCATCATTGAGATGCCATCCTAGGTTGTATCTGTGCTTAATTTTAGTTCCTTTGGTTATTTGGACACTTGGGATTTTTTAATAGGTTAGACTTTAAGAAAATCAAAACAATTAGTGTTTGGTAATTAATTAGGGAATATTAATATGCAATGTAAATATTTTTTAATTCAATTCAAATTTGATTTGAAAACCTGTAGGCACGTAGATTAGAGAATATTATAATTTTAAAAAATTAGCAATAGTAAATTGTATAAATTTTCATCGTTAGGAAGTCTAAATTATGTGTTTCATTCCAATTCCTTGTAATAGGTAAAAATCGCTTACATAGAAGAATCACAAAGGGATAGTCTTTGTAAGGTAGGGAATTTTATGCTATCCCATAGTGTATCTGATTTCTTTCCTTGAAACATTTGTTGGAAATTTCATGTCATTTCTATGATTTCATTAAATGTTTTAATGTGACATTGCATCTCGGGTTATTGTGTTGAAATGTTACATTGATATTGGAACGTATATTGGTACGAAGATTCATGGTTTTGTGTTGTGGAAATGGGTCATGGTGTGGTTGTCTTGCAAGAAGGATATGGAATAATCACTGATGATATTCAAAGAATTGATTGGTGGGAAGTGTTTATGTGATGCTACAGGCATTATCCTTTGATATATTGTTTATGTGGGACCGTGGGTCCTTAGGTGAAAGTCCCTAAAGCCCTCGAGGAAGACACTCCAATGTGGGGTGCATGGGGTTGGTCCTGCCCCTGGGTTTTAGTCCCTAAAGACACGGGGTTGGTCCTGCCCTTGGGTATGAGTCCTTGAAGACACGGAGTATGACTTGCCCTTGGGTGATTTCCTAGAATAGTCATTATTATATTGACCAAGTATCTTGTGGAGCATTGATATCTGTGTAGATTAGTGGGAGCTAGCATTTTATCAGTTGTGAAAGGATGGGTGAGGAAAAGCAAAGATGAAACCAGCAAACATGCATACATGTTGACATGATTACATATTTGTTAACGGTTATAAAATATTTATCATGCATGTTATTAAATGTTAGTTCAAGGTCTTTAAGGGTATGCTTAGGATGGTTATAAACTTTCCTATTGAGTTGTGAACTCACCCTATCCCTTCTACCTTTAGATGCAAGGTCTTCTGACCTATGCAGGAAATAATGCTTGAACAATGTTTTACTGTGATTGGATGTTGTTTCCTCATGTTGAAAGTGTTTGAGGCTTTGCCTTTGTATTAAAGACTGAATCTTTTTGTAGGAATGATGTAATATATATATATATTTGGTATGTGCAAATTAATGTAGTATAAGTGTCTTTTGTGAAAGGAAACATATCTTGTTAACTAATAGTACAAAGTTTAATACAAGATGTACGCTTTATAACAAGTTTTGCATATCCTCTTTTTGCAATAAATCAAACAGGAACTTAGCATTTAAATTTTAGTATTCCCATATTGTTGAGAGCACTTATAATGCATTTGAGTACCAATTGTTAAGTTTTTTTTTTTTAAAAAAAAAATCGGGGTGTGACACCCCTTCATTGAATCTTCTTAGCACATCCCCTTCTTTGAGTTTGTTTACAACATTCTCCTTCCATATCTTTGTTTAGGGCATCCCCCTTCCTTGAGTCTTGTTAAGACGTCCCACTGTCCCTTAGTTTCTTTATAGAATATCTATTCCTTGAGTTTGTTTAGTGTTTGTGCCCTCTTCCTTGAGAGTTTTTTTTAGTGCATCCCCCTTCCTAGAGTTTGTTTAGGACAACCTGATTCTTAGACTTACTTATGGCATCCCCCTCATTTGATTATGTTTATGGCAACTCCCATTCTTGAGTCTTACTAGCATGTGCTAGGGCATGGGTGTTTTGTATCCATTGAGCAAAGATGGGTTGTAATTGTATAGCAGTATCTGAAAACATATCTTGGGGACACCCTAAAGCGCATATCATATTGCCTAGGATAATGAGCATAAGAGCTAAAGGGCTATTATCGTATCAGCCCTCCAATAGGTTATGCTAGTTTTTTCCCCTTTCCTTTGTCTAAAGGACCCAAAGGGTCCCCTCAAAGAGAGACCGAAGGGTCCGAAGGACCTTAACAAAGGGCGTAGCCCAAGAAACCTTGAGGTCGAAGACCTAATATAGAGTGGAACTCCCAAGAAAGACTTAAGGTCGAAGATTGAGGCAGAAATGAAACACACCTTCCATGAGTTTCCTATTGGCAACGCCTTTTCGGAGTTTGTTTTGGGCATTCTCCATCATTGAGTTTATTTAGGGCAACCTCATCTTTTGTGTTTCTTTAATGCATGGAGCTTCCTTGAGTTCATTTAGGGAATGTGATTTCATTGAGTCTTATTAAGGCATCTTTTTACATTATTATGTTTAAAACATCCCCCTTCATTAAGTTAATTTATGGCATCCACCTTCCTTATCTATGTTTAGATCATCCCCTTTTCTTCAATGTTATTAAGGCATCTCCTCCTCCCCATCCCATAGTTTCTTTGTAGAATTCCTATTCCTTGCTTTTGTTTAGGTTATGCCCACATCCTTGAGTTCGTTTAAGGGCATGCCTTATTCCTTGAGTATGTTTAGGAGATCCTCTTGCTTGAGGTTTTTTCGAGCATCCCCTTCCTTAAGTTTGTTTAGGGTATTCCCCTTCATTGAGTTTATTTAGGGCATCCTCTTCCCTCGAGTTTTATTAGGGTATTCCCATTCTTCTATTTTTTTTTAGGACATTCATGTTCATTGTGCTATCAAACTACCTTGATTTACCTTAGTCCATCACCCTTCCTTTAGTTTCTTAGGTCGTCATTGAGATGTCATCCTAGGTTCTATCTAAGCTAATTCATTTGTTCTTTTGATTGCTCATCATTGGACCATAATTCTTGGTTCTATCTCTGTTCATTCTTAGTTCCTTTAGTTACCCATCATTGGGTTATTATCCTAGTTTTAATCTAAGTTTATTCGTTTGTTCCTCTTATTTCTCATCATTAGGACGTCATCCTAGGTTCTACCTAATTAGTTGGTTGTTTGTTATGTTTCTCATCTTTGTGATGCCATCCTAGTTTCTATTTTGGTTTGTTCTTTGTCCCTTTGGGTTCCAAAGATTTGGATTCAATCCTAGGAAGCCTATGTTCATTGTTCATTCCTTTGGTTTCCCATCATTGTGAACTATCTAAGCTTATTCGTATGTTCCTTTGGTTTCTCATAATTAGGATGCCATCCTAGGTTCTATCATTGGTCATTCTAACTTCCTATGGTTTTCCATCAATGGGATTCCATCCTAGTTTCCATTTAAGCTTATTTCTTTGTTGTTTTTGTTTCTCATCATTGAGGGTACAGTAAGTTCAAAATCTATTCAACTTCAAACCAAGCAAGCCATTTTGGAAATATTGCTAGCGCGATGTTGAGATGTTTCAGCATATTATACTAGAAGTAAGGTTCTTCAAGTTTTGAGGAACTATTTTGACAACATTTTGTTATTATTTGCATGAAAATGAGGTTTTTGTAGTTGCAGCAGGGAGGTTGGAAGATAAGAATGGTAAGAAAATTTGCATTGAATTTATTTTTCATGATGTTGCAGAACTCTTTTGTGCCACAATTTCATATAGCTTTTTTTCAAGCACCCTTAGAGTAGTAGACAAAGTTGAGTGACCTTCAACCAATTGATGTATATGGAGTCATGTGTCCGAAGGAAGCTATTTTTGGTGTTTCTACTTAGAAGAACTTGATTGGCTGCCATACACCTTTCCAATCAAAGCTTTGTAGAAATTAAATTGTATTCTAATGTTAAATGAATATTGTAAGTAATTTTCTTCCAGATATCTTCGGAAAATCGGTTTCCAATAGGTTTAGGTGGAGTCTCAGGTGTTCTTTATGCTATTATTTCAATTCTATTTTCATTCTATCATGTTCTATTATGCATCTGTTTATCATGTCAAGTTTTTACACGTATTCGTTATAAGATATAATGTGAGGTCTCCTTGCTTTTCTTTTAACATTGTGTATGCTTGAACTGGTTTTATTTCCTAATATACTTATATTGGAAACATACTTCATTGAGAATTTTAGGTTAGATGTAATTTTTCATTGTCCTTTACAAAGGTGAAAATATTATTATTATTTTTTTTGCCATAATGATATTTCAAATTTGAATTTCATTTTTTTAAAATTCTACTTAGGTACATATATTGTTTTGTGCATTGGTGTCTTGGACGTTCATGCACACATAGATGCAATATCATTTGGCTATATCCAAAAGGTTTTTGTTGTAATTCTTCATGTCAAAAAAATCATTCTCATTTGCTTTCTAGCCAATCGAAAACTGCATTCATTGTTTAAGCAAGATACTGTAAATCTCTACCATTTGATTTTATACACTTCCTTTGATTTGATCTCCCATAAGGGTATACTTCTTGTTGTATTAGCACGTTTTTAAAGAACAAGGAGATTGTCATTGTATTCTACCTAGTCATTATGGTACTAGTTGTTGCTGCAACAACATGTGGGATATCTGAAGGTGCTTTTCATTTTGATTTCTAAAATAGCTTTATTTCTTCGTTTGTCTTGTAATATTTTCAAGGGGATGTCACTTTGTTTGATGAAAAAGTTTCAAACCAATGTATGTACTTTGTGACATTGTTTTTGGCTACTATCGAGACTTGTCTTCGGGCTTAGACGTTAGATAATGGGAAAATATATTTCATATTGCTTTTCTCATCTAGCATTCACCCATAAGGGTGTTAAAATGCTCATGGAGTCAATCAAGAAACATATGAGCATGCCTTATCTAAAGATTCTGTGATGGACTATTTCCAAAACATGATTGGCAAGGTATTAATTTTTTGTTCTTGCTTAACCACATTGGCAACAAATCTTTAACAATGTGTGTTTTTTGCACTAACTAAAACTAGAGTCGGAGGTTCACAAAACTGGAGTTGAAATCTTGTATTTAGGAG
The DNA here is from genome assembly GCF_030704535.1 of Vitis vinifera. Taxonomy (NCBI): domain Eukaryota; kingdom Viridiplantae; phylum Streptophyta; class Magnoliopsida; order Vitales; family Vitaceae; genus Vitis; species Vitis vinifera. The sequence goes on from NC_081817.1 coordinate 12,301,200, forward strand.
TTTTAGAGGAGGCTTAATGAATTCCACATCAAACAAGAGGTTACTACAATAAATGCCTAAGTACATAAACAAAAGTTGGTAGCTTGGAAAGTTTTATGGTATCCAAGACTAGTGCAAAAGAATTTCAAGAAGTTGATATTGTTGAAGGTAGAAGCATTAATTGTTTGCTCAACTCCATATTCTCTATGATTCTTTGTAGTCGCTTGATCTGTTCCTTGTGCCTTATTGAAATTTTTTAGCAAGCTATCTCCCCATCTATCCAACCTCTTTTTTATTTTTTTTTTCCAAATTGAACAATTGATACTCAAATACAATATAGTTGCTTTCAAAGATATGGGGATACAAAAATTTAAATGATGAGTTCCTTCTTGATTTTGTGCAAAAGGAGAATATGCAAAACCTGTTATAAAAAGTGCATCTTGTATTAAACTTCGTAACTATTAATTAACAAAATATGTTTTGTTTCACAAAAGAAACTTGTACTACATTAATTTACATCTACCAAAACCCCTTGGTTCACTACGGGTTGCCCATACTACAAGTGTACAAATATATATATATATTACATCATTCCTACAAAAAGATTCAATCTTTAATGAAAAAGGCAAAGCCTTAAAACACTATCAACACAAGCAAAGAGCATCCAATCACAGTAAAGCAATGCTCAAGATTACTTCCTACATAGGCCTTGTGACCTGCATCTAAAGGTAGAAGGAATAGGGTGAGTTCACAACTCTGTAGAACAGTTTATAACCACCTAAGCATACCCTTAAAAGCCTTGAATTAAACGTGTAATAGCATGCATGATAAACATTTTATAACCATTAACAAATATGCAATCATGTCAAACATGTAAGCATGTGTTTGCTGGTTTCATCTTTGCTTTTCCTCGACCATTATTTCACAACTGATAAACTGCTCACCGCCACCAATCTATACATCAGATATCAATGCTCCACAAGATACTCGGTCAATATAATAATGACTGTTTTGGGATATCACCTAAGGGAAAGTCATACCCCGTGTCTTTTGGGACTCATACCCAAGGGCAGGACCAACCCTGTGTCTTTAGGGACTAAAACCCAGGGGCAAGACCAATCCCATACACCCACATCGGAGTGTCTTCCTCGAGGGCTTGAGAGACTATCACCCAAGGACCCACGATCCCACATAAACAATATATCAAAAGATAATGTCTGTAGCATCGCATAAATACTTCCCACCAATCAATTCTCTGAAAATCATCTGTGATTATTCCATATCCTTCTTACAATGCAACCACACCATGAACCATTTCCACAACACTGAACCATGAATCTTCATACCAATATGCGTTCCAATCTCAATGTAACATTTCAACACAATAAACCAAGATGCAATGACACATTAAAACATTTTACGAAATCATAGAAATGACATGAAATTTCCAATAAATGTTTCAAGAAAAGGAATCAGATACACTATGGGATAGGATAAAATTCCCTACCTTACACGGACTTTCCCTTTGTGATTCTTCTATGTAGGGCAATCTTTACCTATTACAAGGAACTAAAATGAAATACATAATTTAGACTACCTAACGATGAAAATTTATACAATTTACTGTTGCTAATTTTTAATTCTAATATTCTCTAATCTACATGCCTATGGGTTTTCAAATCAAAGTTGAATTGAATTAAACAATATTTACAATGCAAATTAATATTCCCTAATTAATTACCAAACACTAATTGTTTAATTTTTTTTTTAAAGCCTAACCCATTAACAAATCCCAAGTGTCCAAATAACCTAATTAATCACATGTTTACTAATCTATTTTTCAATTAAACAAAATTATACAAAGATTTATGCTGATCTTACCATTAATAAACTATTTAGGCTAAAATACTTTAATCCTTAATTAATTGTGATTTTTAACTAAAACATGTTTATCGCTAATTACACTCAACTTTTACACAAATTTCACAATTAATTTATTTCAACATACCATTAGGAACCAAAATAAACCAAAATTACTTAATTAAACAACTTGCTTACCTCAAATCTACACACTCTCTCTCTAGATTCTCTCTCAAACCCAAGTTGCTGCAGCTAAAATGGTGCAAAACGAGCTGCAGGCCCTTATGGCTCTCCATGCAGCCAAGTAGGAGGTCGCAAGCCACATGGTTGCCACCAATCCACCCAAGTAGGAGGTGGCATGCCACTTGGCTTCCTCTAACTCCAATTTCCCAATTTTGCACTTTAATCCTTCAAGTTATTAAAAATAAAACCCATAATTGCCCATTAGTCCTTTAGGTTTTCAAAACTATAATCAACCCCTAAAAACCTAACAAGCATCGTTAATTCATTAACTAATCACAATTAACCTTAATCAAACTTTAATTCATAATTAAACAAGATTAACACTAAACTAGTTTTAAAATCTAATTAAGCACGTTTAAAATTAAGTACTAACATAATCATTATTGCCTATTTAATTCATTAGTACTAGGTATTACACCATCCATTGTTATTAAAACTTTATTTGAAGTTTGCTTATCCAATTGTCTATTGTACCTAGAAACACAAAATGCTAAATAGTGCTTGTCCAAAGGCAGGTCTGGGGCACATGTATGTACAAATATAACAAGGAGAAAACAATCCATATCATCGTTGAGTTGGTCTAAACATTTGTGGTTCATTGTTTTCTATGATTTCAACGTAATATATTGTTGTTTGGAGCCCTTTCTAAGTTGTGCATATGGTAGTTTTCTATGATGTGAAAATTATTATCTTTTGAAATAATTTGAAGGTTGATGATATCCAATATCCAAAATGTCCATTAGGATTTTTTAAACCCTCCCTAGCTAAAGATTATATTGTTATTTATGAATTTGGTAAGCCTTTTCTTTCTACTAATAATAAGTAATTTCATATGGTAGACCACAGGCCATTATAAAGAGGGATTCACATTGATTTTTTATTTTTTTTTATGACAATGACATACTTTCTAATTAAATTTCCCTTTAACTAATTAAAAACAATTTTCTAAAAAAAATAAAAATTGGTTGTAATATTTATTTATTATAATATTGAAATTTCTATTTATAAAAGTTTATAATAAAATATAAACAATTTATTTAGGAGGTGTTGGGATACACTTCTCAATGAAAACCATTTATTTTTTCTTTTGGGTCCTTGGGCTGTTTAGGATGAGGTTAAAAAATATAATTGGAGGGCCACTCTAAAAATACAAGCTCATTGGTCCTTTCATTCCAACAAACAAGATTGAAAAGACCCAACTAAAATGCAAGCCCATTGGGTACTTTCATTCCCTTGGTTGGATATCTGTTATGAGGAATTTCATTCTTAACCCAACTTAGCCAAAATATTTGGTTCATGCCCAATCGGGTCTTTTAATCAAAAACATTTATAAAACCTATGACCTCATACTAGCGTAGCAAAGCTACTATAGCATGTGGCTCTAGGGTCGAACTTTGGGATGGGTTTTCATTCTACCAGTGATATACTCAAGATTAGAAATTGAATTTAATGATTTCCTTTATCAAAAACTTAAAGTTTAAAAGAAAATAAAATTTGTTTTGAAAGTGGTGTTTAAAACTAAACTAATATAAAACTAGGTAAAATAGAAGAAAGAAAGTTTCCTGGAGCTAAGGGTTGCTAGGATCAAGTTCAAAATGCAAAGTGGGAAATTTTGGATTTTTCTTCTCGCATTGGGGACAACAACATAAAGGATGGTTGTTTCCCGAACCGGTATAGGTTTAACAATGAAGATTTAATCCATAAAAAGTCAATAGAAATGGTAGTCAAGGTCCATTAATGGCTTTAGACACTGTGGGTCTTCACCTTGAGTCACTTTCCAATGGCTCGTACATGATAACTAATGGACTGATATGGATCTAGCAATAAGCATCCACAAAGACCTAAAGCTTACCATGTATTGGCCATTCAAAGTGATTCTAAGGGATTTAAAGCAAAACTTTAGATTTAAAAGCCATTTATGAACTCCAACTACCTGTATTTAATGCACGAGAGTTTTCTACTTTAGCATATGGAGTTTTCACCTAGCTTCCTTCACTCCAAGAAACCAAAGGTTTAGCCTCTCATCCTCTGGGAAAACATCCTCAGAGGTTGTTTGGCTTCCAAGAAAATGAAAATAGTAGAGAGAAAAGGAAAATGAGAGAGCTCTGTATTTCACTAAGTGTAAAACATAACATAATATCGAGAGATGATTTCCATCCCTCTTATAGTCTTTACAAAAGCAAAGCTTGTGATTGGCTAGTTACAGGGATAAGAAAGGAATTTACATCAAAAATACATAAGAAAAGATCTCATGTGGAGTCGGCAAAAACAGAGGAGATTTCGCACCACGCATGGGCTGGTGCGAAATTCGCACAAGGAAATGTGTTGTGCGAATTTCGCACAACTGAAGGTGTTGTGCGAATTTCACACAAGCTTGGAGCAGTTGTCTTTCGAAGGCCATATCTTCCTCATTTCAGCTCCAAATCATACACGGTTTAAAGCGTTGGATTCTTGACTTCCTGAGCTTTTAAATGGTATATAGCATGTAGAAAATGGACTTTGGGAAGTGCTTCAAAAGTGCGAAGGAAGACTGTAGCTGCTGTCCTCTATTTTCTTCATTCTGTTTGTTTTTCCTCTTTGCTTCTCTCCTTTGCTTGGCTTGTCTTAATGATCCAAAAAGCTGTCAAAATACTAAAACTAGCCACAAATATGATTAGAAGTCATTGCTAGGTCCTTAACATGCCAATTGGAATAAAGATGGAGAACTACTACACAAAAGTGCTTAAAACATAATGAATTAAAGGCGCAAAATAGCACTTTTTGGGTAGTAATCAATATTTTTAAGGGGTTTAGGTTCAAGCTTCACTTTTATTTGAGGTAAGGCCCAAAATTCAAGTTGGGCAAGCCACATTGGCCGAATTCAGGTTAAAAATAAATTTGGCACAACCCAATCTTTGGGTACATGGTGATTAAATTTTTAGCTTAAATATCAATTACAATACTTTAACTTAAACAAATTAAAGGGAAAAAAAAAACAATTTGTGTCCCATATTAAAGTTTTCAAAAAATTATTTATATTTTAAGTTATTATTTAATATAAAAAATCATTAAAAACACCTAAGATTTGTTCTAAAAATAATAATTTATATTTTAAAATAATTTTTCTTTTTTTAAACAATTTTTAAAATTAAAATGAAATAAAAAATAATTTTTAGAAACACAACTAGGAATTGTTTTCACCTAATTTTTTTAAAAAAAAATAAAAATTAAAACATGGGTTTGTTTGATTATGTTTTTCAAAACTTGTTTTTAAGTTAAAAATAAAAAATAGTTTTTAAAAGCAATTTCCAGAAAATATGCCAAACGGGTCCTAAGATTGCTTAATTAGGGTTCTTCTATAAAAGATGAAAAATATTAAAATTTGGTTTTTAAATAATATAATGATTTATTTAACTATAGGTTACATTTTCTTTCAAAGTAAAAAATTATTTAAAATTTTAATATATTCTAGTCAATATGTTACAATGATAAATACTTAGCTATTAAAAATAATAATATTTAGAAACACAAGTAGGAATTGTTTTCACCTATTTTTTTAAAAAAAAAATAAAAATAAAAATATGGGTTTGCTTGATTATGTTTTTTAAAACTTGTTTTTAAGTTAAAAAATAAAAAAATAGTTTTTAAAAGCAATTTCCAGAAAATATGCCAAACGTGTCCTAAGATTGCTTAATTAGGGTTCTTCTATAAAACATGAAAATTATTAAAATTTGGTTTTTAAATAATATAATGATTTATTTAACTATAGGTTAAATTTTCTTTCAAAATAAAAAATTGTTTAATTTTTTAATATTCTTATTCCGGTCAATATGTCACAATGATAAATACTTAGATATTATTTTTCAAACTTACGGTAATTTTAAATCATAATTATCCAAATTTCTTAAACTAATAGGAAATTAAAATAAATGAAGAAATATACAAAATAATAAATAAAATAAAATAAACAAAAATATAAAGGTAAAAAAAAGTCAATCAATGTGATTTTACAAAAACGAGTCTTGCAAGTCATACAAGCCATGCAACCATGCAAACCATGCCCATGCAAAAAATGATCTAAATGGACCTAAGGTGCCTAAATGGGCCTAGAATGCCTAAATTGGCCTAAGGTGCCTAAATGGGCCTAAGGTGCCTAAATGGGCCTAAGGTGCCTAAAAGGGCCTATGGTGCCTAAATTGACTTAAGGTGCCTAAGTGGACCTAAAGTGCCTAAATCGTCCTAGGGTGCCTAAGTGGGCTTAGGGCGGTGCTTAAGTAGGTCTAAGGTGCCTAGGGTGTATCTAAGTGAACCTAAAGTGCCTAAGTGGGCTTAGGGTGACGCCAAATGGACTAGGTGCGTCTAATGGGCTTAGGGTGTACTAAGTGGGCCTAGGGTTACCTAAATGGGCCTAGGGTGCCTAAATGGGCCTAGGGTGACTAAGTGGGCCTAAAGTGATGCCTAATGGGCCAAGTGTACCTAAATGGGCCTAGGGTACCTAAATGGGCCTAGGGTCACCTAAATGGGCCTAAAGTGATCTAAGTGGACCTAGGGTGATCTAAGTGGGCCTAAAGTGTCTAAATGGGCTTAAAGTGATGCCTAATGGGCCAAGTGTACCTAAATGGGCCTAGGGTTACCTAAATGGGCCTAGGGTGCCTAAATGGGCCTAAAGTGATCTAAGTGGGCCTAGGGTGACTAAGTGGGCCTAAAGTGTCTAAATGGGCCTAGGGTTACCTAAATGGGCCTAAAGGGATGCCTAATGGGCCAAGTATACCTAAATGGGCCGATGGTGCCTAAATGGACCTAAAGTGATCTAAGTGGGCCTAAAGTGTCTAAATGGGCCTAGGGTTACCTAAATGAGCCTAGGGTGCCTAAGTGGGCCTAGGGTGCCTAAAAGCTATCCTAAAAAAAGCAAGAAAAGCCTAAGTCTAAGTTAGGGCTGCCAAGGGTCACAATATAATCCCTTAACCAAAGTCTCCGAGGTGGCTTAGAAAAGATAGGCTACACAAGTATTAATGGGCCACTAGGGAATTGCTATAAACGACATGTGTGAGGAAGACAAAATAGAGGGTCTACAACTTTCTAATTAAATTTCCCTTTAACTAATTAAAAGCGATTTTCTCAAAAAAAAAAAAATGGTTGTAATATTTATTTATTATACTATTGAAATTTCTATTTATAAAAGTTTATAGTAAAATATAAACAATTTATTGGTGTTGGGATATACTTCTCAAAGAAAACAATTTAGTTTTTTTCTTTTGGGTCCTTAGACTATTTAGGATGAGGTTAAAAAAAATAATTGGAGGGCCCAACTAAAAATACAAGCCCATTGGGTCCTTTCATTCCAACAAACAAGACTGAAAAAGCCCAACTAAAATGCAAGCTCATTGGTTACTTTCATTCCCTTGGTTGGAAGCCTATCGTGAGGAATTTCATTCTTAGCCCAACCTCACCCAAATATTTTTAAGGGGTTCAGGTTCAAGCTTCACTTTTATTTGAGGTGAGACCAAAAGTTCAAGTTGGGCAAGCCACATTGGTTGAATTCACGTTAAAAATAAATTTGTTACAACACAATCTTTGGGTACATGATGATTAAATTTTTAGCTTAAATATCAATTACAATACTTTAACTCAAACAAATTGAAGGAAAAAAAAAAATCAAAACCAATTTGTGTCCCATATTAAAGTTTTCAAAAAATTATTTATATCTTAAATTATTATTTAATATAAAAAAAAATCATTAAAAACACCTAAAAAATTGTTCTAAAAATAATAATTTATTTTTCAAGCTAAATTTTGAAAATAATTATTAAAAAAAATTTTAAAACAATTTTTAAAATTAAAATGAAATAAAAAATAATTTTTAGAAATACAAGTAGGAATTTTTTTCACCTATTTTTTTTTTTTTAAATGAAAATATGGGTTTGCTTGATTATGTGTTTTAAAACTTGTTTTTAAGTTAAAAAATAAAAAATAGTTTTTAAATGCAATTTCCAAAAGTATGCCAAACGCGGGTCCTAAGATTGCTTAATTAGGGTTCTTCTATAAAAGATGAAAATGATTAAAATTTGGTTTTTAAATAATATAATGATTTATTTCAATATAGGTTAAATTTTCTATCAAAATAAAAAATTATTTAAATTTTTAATATTCTTAATTCGGTCAATATGTTACAATGATAAATACTTAGATATTATTTTTCAAACTTATGGTAATTTTAAATGATAATTATCATTATTCCTTAAACTAGTTTCTAATTAAATTTCCCTTTAACTAATTAAAAGCGATTTTTCTCGAATTATTTATTATAATATTGAAATTTCTATTTATAAAAGTTTATAGTAAAATATAAACAATTTATTTAGGAGGTGTTGGGATATACTTCTCAAAGAAAACAATTTTTTTTTTCTTTTGGGTCCTTGGGCTGTTTTGGATGAGGTAAAAAAAATAATTGGAGGGCCCAACTAAAAATACAAGCCCACTGGGTCCTTTCATTCCAACAAACAAAAGACTGAAAATGCCAACCTAAAATGCAAGCCCATTGGGTACTTTCATTCCCTTGGTTGGATGCCTATTCTGAGGAATTTTATTCTTTACCCAACCTCGTCCAAATATTTTTAAGGGGTTTAGGTTCGAGCTTCGCTTTTATTTGAGGTGAGACCCAAAATTCAAGTTGGGCAAACCACATTGGCCGAATTCAAGTTAAAAATAAATTTGGCGCAACCCAATCTTTGGGTACATGGTGATTAAATTTTTAACTTAAATATCAATTACAATACTTTAACTTAAACAAATTGAAGGAAAAAAAGAAAAAAGAAAAACCAATTTGTGTCCCATATTAAAGTTTTCAAAAAATTATTTATATTTTAAATTATTATTTAATATAAAAAATCATTAAAAACACCTAAGATTTGTTCTAAAAATAATAATTTATTTTTAAAAATAATAATTTTAAAAAAAAATTAAACAATTTTTAAAATCAAAATGAAATAAAAAATAATTTTTAGAAATACAAGTAGGAATTGTTTTCACCTATTTTTTTTTTTAAAATGAAAATATGGGTTTGCTTGATTATGTGTTTTAAAACTTGTTTTTAAGTTAAAAAATAAAAAATAGTTTTTAAATGCAATTTCTAGAAAGTATGCCAAACGCGGGTCCTAAGATTGCTTAATTAGGGTTCTTCTACAAAAGATGAAAATTATTAAAATTTGGTTTTTAAATAATATAATGATTTATTTAAATATAGGTTAATTTTTCTATCAAAATAAAAAATTATTTAAATTTTTAATATTCTTATTCTAGTCAATATGTTACAATGATAAATACTTAGATATTATTTTTCAAAATTATGGTAATTTTAAAGGATAATTATCATTATTCCTTAAACTAGTTTCTAATTAAATTTCCCTTTAACTAATTAAAAGCGATTTTTCTCGAATTATTTATTATAATATTGAAATTTCTATTTATAAAAGTTTATAGTAAAATATAAACAATTTATTTAGAAGGTGTTGGGATATACTTCTCAAAGAAAACAATTTTTTTTTCTTTTGGGTCCTTAGGCTGTTTAGGATGAGGTAAAAAAAATAATTGGAGGGCCCAACTAAAAATACAAGCCCACTGGGTCCTTTCATTCCAACAAACAAAAGACTGAAAATGCCAACCTAAAATGCAAGCCCATTTTAGGTTGGATGCCTATTATGAGGAATTTGATTCTTAACCCAACCTCTCCCAAATATTTTTAAGGGGTTTAGGTTCAAGCTTCGCTTTTATTTGAGGTGAGACCCAATATTCAAGTTGGACAAACCACATTGGCCGAATTCAAGTTAAAAATAAATTTGGTGCAACCCAATCTTTGGGTACATGGTGATTAAATTTTTAACTTAAATATCAATTACAATACTTTAACTTAAACAAATTGAAGGAAAAAAAGAAAAAAGAAAAACCAATTTGTGTCCCATATTAAAGTTTTCAAAAAATTATTTATATTTTAAATTATTATTTAATATAAAAAATCATTAAAAACACCTAAGATTTGTTCTAAAAATAATAATTTATTTTAAAAAATAATAATTAAAAACTTTTTTTAAACAATTTTTAAAATCAAAATGAAAGAAAAAATTATTTTTAGAAATACAAGTAGGAATTGTTTTCACCTATTTTTTTTTTTTTAAATGAAAATATGGGTTTGCTTGATTATGTGTTTTAAAACTTGTTTTTAAGTTAAAAAATAAAAAATAGTTTTTAAATGCAATTTCCAGAAAGTATGCCAAACGCGGGTCCTAAGATTGCTTAATTAGGGTTCTTCTATAAAAGATGAAAATTATTAAAATTTGGTTTTTAAATAATATAATGATTTATTTAAATATAGGTTAAATTTTCTATCAAAATAAAAAATTATTTAAATTTTTAATATTCTTATTCCGGTCAATATGTTACAATGATAAATACTTAGATATTATTTTTCAAACTTATGGTAATTTTAAATGATAATTATCATTATTCCTCAAACTAGTTTCTAATTAAATTTCCCTTTAACTAATTAAAAGCGATTTTTCTCGAATTATTTATTATAATATTGAAATTTCTATTTATAAAAGTTTATAGTAAAATATAAACAATTTATTTAGGAGGTGTTGGGATATACTTCTCAAAGAAAACAATTTTTTTTTTCTTTTGGGTCCTTGGGCTGTTTTGGATGAGGTAAAAAAAATAATTGGAGGGCCCAACTAAAAATACAAGCCCACTGGGTCCTTTCATTCCAACAAACAAAAGACTGAAAATGCCAACCTAAAATGCAAGCCCATTGGGTACTTTCATTCCCTTGGTTGGATGCCTATTCTGAGGAATTTGATTCTTAACCCAACCTCGCCCAAATATTTTTAAGGGGTTTAGATTCGAGCTTCGCTTTTATTTGAGGTGAGACCCAAAATTCAAGTTGGGCAAACCACATTGGCCGAATTCAAGTTAAAAATAAATTTGGCGCAACCCAATCTTTGGGTACATGGTGATTAAATTTTTAACTTAAATATCAATTACAATACTTTAACTTAAACAAATTGAAGGAAAAAAAGAAAAAAGAAAAACCAATTTGTGTCCCATATTAAAGGTTTCAAAAAATTATTTATATTTTAAATTATTATTTAATTTAAAAAATCATTAAAAACACCTAAGATTTGTTCTAAAAATAATAATTTATTTTTAAAAATAATAATTAAAAAAAAATTTAGACAATTTTTAAAATCAAAATGAAATAAAAAATAATTTTTAGAAATAGAAGTAGGAATTGTTTTCACCTATTTTTTTTTTTAAAATGAAAATATGGGTTTGCTTGATTATGTGTTTTAAAACTTGTTTTTAAGTTAAAAAATAAAAAATAGTTTTTAAATGCAATTTCTAGAAAGTATGCCAAACGCGGGTCCTAAGATTGCTTAATTAGGGTTCTTCTATAAAAGATGAAAATTATTAAAATTTGGTTTTTAAATAATATAATGATTTATTTAAATATAGGTTAAATTTTCTATCAAAATAAAAAATTATATAAATTTTTAATATTCTTATTCTAGTCAATATGTTACAATGATAAATACTTAGATATTATTTTTCAAAATTATGGTAATTTTAAAGGATAATTATCATTATTCCTTAAACTAGTTTCTAATTAAATTTCCCTTTAACTAATTAAAAGCGATTTTTGTCGAATTATTTATTATAATATTGAAATTTCTATTTATAAAAGTTTATAGTAAAATATAAACAATTTATTTAGGAGGTGTTGGGATATACTTCTCAAAGAAAACAATTTTTTTTTTCTTTTGGGTCTTGGGCTGTTTAGGATGAGGTTAAAAAAATAATTGGAGGGCCCAACTAAAAATACAAGCTCACTGGGTCCTTTCATTCCAACAAACAAAAGACTGAAAATGCCCAACTAAAATGCAAGCCCATTGGGTACTTTCATTCCCTTGGTTGGATGCCTATTCTGAGGAATTTTATTCTTAACCCAACCTCGCCCAAATATTTTTAAGGGGTTTAGGTTCAAGCTTCGCTTTTATTTGAGGTGAGACCCAAAATTCAAGTTGGGCAAACCACATTGGCCGAATTCAAGTTAAAAATAAATTTGGTGCAACCCAATCTTTGGGTACATGTTGATTAAATTTTTAACTTAAATATCAATTACAATACTTTAACTTAAACAAATTGAAGGAAAAAAAGAAAAAAGAAAAACCAATTTGTGTCCCATATTAAAGTTTTCAAAAAATTATTTATATTTTAAATTAGTATTTAATATAAAAAAATCATTAAAAACACCTAAGATTTGTTCTAAAAATAATAATTTATTTTTAAAAATAATAATTAAAAACTTTTTTTTAAACAATTTTTAAAATTAAAATGAAATAAAAAATAATTTTTCGAAACACAAGTAGGGATTGTTTTCACCTATTTTTTTTTTTAAAAATTAAAATTAAAATATGGGTATGTTTGATTATGTTTTTTAAAAACTTGTTTTTAAGTTAAAGAATAAAAAATAGTTTTCAAAAGCAATTTTCAGAAAATATGCCAAACGGGTCCTAAGATTGCTTAATCAGGGTTCTTCTATAAAAAATGAAAAATATTAAAATTTGGTTTTTAAATAATATAATTATTTATTTAACTATAGATTAAATTTCTTTCAAAATGAAAAATTATTTAAAATTTTAATATTCTTATTCTAGTCAATATGTTACAATGATAAATACTTGGATTTTCTTTTTCAAACTTACGATAATTTAAGATCATAGTTAACAAAATTCCTTCAACTACTTTCTAATTAAATTTCCCTTCAACTAATTAAAAACAATTTTCTCAAAAAAATAAAATAAAAATTGGCTATAATATTTATTTATTATAATGATTAAATTTCTATTTATAAAAGTTTATGGTAAAATATAAACAATTTATTTAGGAGGCGTTGGGATATACTTCTCAAAGAAAATAATTTTTTTTTTCTTTTGGGTCCTTGGGCTGTTTAAGATGAGGTTAAAAAAATAACTGGAGGGCCCAGCTAAAAATACAAGCCCAATGGGTCCTTTCATTCCAACAAACAAAAGACTGAAAAGACCCAACTAAAATGCAAGCCCATTGGGTACTTTCATTCCCTTGGTTGGATTTCTATTTTAAGGAATTTCATTCTTAACCCAACCCGGCCCAGATGCTTTTAAGGGGTTTAGGTTCAAGCTTCGCTTTTATTTGAGGTGAGACCCAAAATTCAAGTTGGGTAAGCCACATTAGCTGAATTCAAGTTAAAAATAAATTTGGCACAACACAATAAATTTGGCACAACACAATCTTTGGGTACATGGTGATTAAATTTTTAGCTTAAATATCAATTACAATACTTTAACTTAAACAAATTGAAGGAAAAAAAAAAAAAAAACCAATTTGTGTCCCATATTAAAGTTTTCAAAAAATTATTTATATTTGAAATTATTATTTAATATAAAAAATCATTAAAAACACCTAATATTTGTTCTAAAAATAATAATTTATTTTTAAAAATAGTAATTAAAAACTTTTTTTAAACAATTTTTTGAAATTAAAATGAAATAAAAAATAATTTTTTGAAACACAAGTAGGAATTGTTTTCACCTAATTTTTTTTTTAAAAAATAAAAATTAAAATATGGGTTTGTTTGATTATGTTTTTCTTAACTTGTTTTTAAGTTAAAAATAAAAAATAGTTTTTAAAAGCAATTTCCAAAAAATATGCCAAACGGGTCCTAAGATTGCTTAATTAGGGTTCTTCTATAAAAGATGAAAAATATTAAAATTTGGTTTTTAAATAATATAATGATTTATTTAACTATAGGTTAAATTTTTTTTCAAAGTAAAAAATTATTTAAAATTTTAATATTCTTATTTTGGTCAATATGTTTCAATGATAAATACTTAGCTATTATTTTTCAAACTTACGGTAATTTTAAATCATAATTAACCAAATTCCTTAAACTACTTTCTAATTAAATTTCCCTTTAACTATTTAAAAGCGATTTTCTAAAAAAAAAAAAATTGGTTGTAATATTTCTTTATTATAACATTGAAATTTCTATTTATAAAAGTTTATAGTAAAATATAAACAATTTATTTAGGAGGCGTTGGGATATACTTCTCAAAGAAAACAACTTTTTTTTTTCTTTTGGGTCCTTGGGTTGTTTAGGATGAGGTTAAAAAAATAATTGGGGGGCCCAAATCAAAATACAAGCCCATTGAGTCCTTTCATTCCAACAAACAAAATACTGAAAAGGCCCAACTAAAATGCAAGCCCATTGGGTACTTTCATTCCCTTGGTTGGATGCCTATTTTGAGGAATTTCATTCTTAACCCAACCCGGCCCAGATGTTTTTAAGGGGTTCAGGTTCAAGCTTCGCTTTTATTTGAGGTGAGACCCAAAATTCAAGTTGGGTAAGCCACATTAGCTAAATTCAAGTTAAAAATAAATTTGGCACAACACAATCTTTGGGTACATGGTGATTAAATTTTTAGCTTAAATATCAATTACAATACTTTAACTTAAACAAATTGAAGGAAAAAAAAAAAACCAATTTTTGTCCCATATTAAAGTTTTCAAAAAATTATTTATATTTGAAATTATTATTTAATATAAAAAATCATTAAAAACACCTAAGATTTGTTCTAAAAATAATAATTTATTTTTAAAAATAGTAATTAAAAACTTTTTTTAAACAATTTTTTGAAATTAAAATGAAATAAAAAATAATTTTTTGAAACACAAGTAGGAATTGTTTTCACCTAATTTTTTTTTTTAAAATAAAAATTAAAATATGGGTTTGTTTGATTATGTTTTTCAAAACTTGTTTTTAAGTTAAAAATAAAAAATAGTATTTAAAAGCAATTTCCAAAAAATATGCCAAACGGGTCCTAAGATTGCTTAATTAGGGTTCTATAAAAGATGAAAAATATTAAAATTTGGTTTTTAAATAATATAATGATTTATTTAACTATAGGTTAATTTTTTTTTCAAAGTAAAAAATTATTTAAAATTTTAATATTCTTATTCTGGTCAATATGTTACAATGATAAATACTTAGCTATTATTTTTCAAACTTACGGTAATTTTAAATCATAATTAACCAAATTCCTTAAACTACTTTCTAATTAAATTTCCCTTTAACTATTTAAAAGCGATTTTCTATAAAAAAAAAATTGGTTGTAATATTTCTTTATTATAATATTGAAATTTCTATTTATAAAAGTTTATAGTAAAATATAAACAATTTATTTAGGAGGCGTTGGGATATACTTCTCAAAGAAAACAACTTTTTTTTTTCTTTTGGGTCCTTGGGTTGTTTAGGATGAGGTTAAAAAAATAATTGGGGGGTCCAAATCAAAATACAAGCCCATTGAGTCCTTTCATTCCAACAAACAAAAGACTGAAAAGGCCCAACTAAAATGCAAGTGCATTGGGTACTTTCATTCCCTTGGTTGTGCTTATTATGAGGAATTTCATTCTTAACCCAACCTGGCCTAGATATTTTTAAGGGGTTCAGGTTCGAGCTTCACTTTTATTTGAGGTGAGGCCCAAAATTCAAGTTGGGCAAGCCAATGGGCCGAATTCATGTTAAAAATAAATTTGGTAGAACCTAATCTTTGGGTACATGGTGATTAAATTTTTAACTTAAATATCAATTACAATACTTTAACTTGAACAAATTGAAGGAAAAAAAAAGAAAAAAAAAAAGAAATCCAATTTGTGTCCCATATTAAAGTTTTCAAAAAATTATTTATATTTTAAATTATTATTTAATATTAAAAATAATTAAAAACACCTAAGATTTGTTCTTAAAATAACAATTTATTTTTAAAACAAATTTTCAAAAATTTATATTTGTCGAAAGTTTGTTAAACATGTTTTTCAAGTTAGATTTTTTTTTTAAAAAAATAATAATTGAAAAAAAATTTTGTTGTAAAGAACAAAAAAAAAACCGTTTTAAAAAATATTTTCAAGTTAGTTTCAAAATTTATATATTGTAATAGATTTTAGCACTTAATAATTTTTTTTTAAAAAAAAGGCTCGATAA
Source organism: Vitis vinifera (assembly GCF_030704535.1). Classification (NCBI taxonomy): domain Eukaryota; kingdom Viridiplantae; phylum Streptophyta; class Magnoliopsida; order Vitales; family Vitaceae; genus Vitis; species Vitis vinifera. The sequence goes on from NC_081817.1 coordinate 12,317,332, forward strand.
TAGTGCATTTGATAGTAATTTTAGAAATTATTTTTAACCTAAAAATATTTTAAAAAAATTAGATGTTTAAAAAAATTAAAAAATACTTTTAAAATTTTGAAAAATCATTATTATAATTTTTTTTTTTAAGAAACATTAGATTGGAAATTCTCCTAAAGACACTTTCAGAAATGCTTCCACTAAAAACACTTCGAGTAAAAACACAAGCCTAATAGTGACAATAGTGACAAAGAAATCATACATTTGTGATCATCCTCTTAAATTGCAATAGTGATAGACAAACGTATATCATGTTCACACCCCTGTCAAACATGTTCCTATACCCACCTTGGGTGTGAGAGACAAACTATAGTATTAGTGACAGATAAATCACACATTTTTATTACGCACCTATGGCCCTATACCCATGATTGACAAATCACACATTTGTTATTGCATGCATGTGGCCCTATACTTGCCATGAGAGGCATAAATCATGGTAGTAGCAGACAAATCTCAATCCTCCCAAATCATAGTAGTGGTAGATAAATCATGCATTTGTGATTACATATAATTAGACAAATAAATAAATGGGGGAGTGATTTCAACTCGAGACCTCTAAATAACCTACAATCTGATTCTATTAAGTAATCAATTTTCCTCAAAGTTTTAAGTTATCAATAATTGGACCCATATTTTGTATATCATTTTCTAACAAAAGCAATATTAGTCTAGGTTAGGCTAGTCTACATAGGTGGTCTAAAAATATTCTTGGCCTATGACCTCCAAACCAGTTTCTCCTACTGGCAAGAAATAAGTATAGTGACCAAAGAACTTGCTATAATCTTTGGTCTAATTGAAATGTAAGTTGGCATTCCATGAATTGTTTGGGGGGAATATAATTTGAATTTCACTGATTCTTGTATTTGGGAGTTTAAGCCAGGCAAAACACAATAAGTTTTTGTGAGCATGTTAGGTACATTAAAAATCAATACATGAGGAAGTTCAAATATGATCATTAAAAAACAGGAACTAGAAAAAAGGTATTAGAATGTGTAGTAAATTGCAAGAGACAATGCATATTAATAAATTGCAAGAGACAATCTTTTGTGTTTGACTTGTTCAAAGGAAGGGATGTAAGCATGGAATCCTATAAATATACCAGCTTTCTGGTTGTCTTACCTTCAAACCCCCTCTTATTATGGGATGTTAGTTCCTTTCCTTTCCTTAATAAAAATTTTCTATTTACTCTAAATTCCTGTTTCATGCAATATTGTTTTCTGGTTGGAAATTTATTTGACATGGTCAGTGCACAGCTAACATGATTTTCTATTTAAGATTTTTTTTTTTAAAACCAAGGATTGCATAAGAATAACCCATTACAATTTAACCTTTTTTTTTTTTTATGTCTAGCATGGACATGTTGAAGAGACATCTTCCTATTTCTGGACTAGAGGGACTGCATGAGCTAAGGAAAATTGCTGAAAGGTTTGAGGAAAAGATTTATTCTATTGCCAGAAGCCAGGTATATCCATCATGCTAGTATTTACTTAACCATTCCTCAAGACCTATGAGCATTTTTTGTATCTATCCTTAGTGTAAAATATTAAAGTGCAAAATTTGATATTATCTTATCTTACTTTGTCATTAATAATTTGATGAATTGATATATTTTTATTTTTACTTCTAATTCAGTCTGATTACCTACTCAAAATATCTTTGAAGATGCTGACAATGGAAACAAAATCTTTTAATGTTGCAACCAATTCTCTACCATCCAACTCTGTTGGTCACAGCAAAAAATCCCCTAATGACAAGAAATCCCCTGCTAGGAAAAAGGCCCTCAGATCCAAGTAACAACATGAAGAAGCAATGTGTTTTTTTTTTTTTTTTTTATAAAATGCACAATCAAAATTTTGCTTTTTATGAAATGCAATGGTGGAAATTTTGCTTTTATGAAATGCCACAATAGAAGTTTAGTTAACACATCAATATATTCTTCTTCCATTTTGTAGTTACACGTGACATGCATTACATTTATTGTGTGCACCCATGTATTATATGTGTACACACGTGTATAATTCTTTTTCTATTTCCATGGCTACACATTCCTCTTGTTAGGCAATAAAAAATTTGTAGTTGAACTTAATTTATGCAGGACGATTTATATTAAATTGGGTATGGAAGCAGTCAATGGCTGCATCTTTCCTCCCTTCCTCTGGGTTGGAAGGGTAGGGTTATGGAAAGGAGTATTGAATTAATTGGAGCAATGGTCTATGATCTGAGCTCCTGGAAACACAAAGGAGGGGTGCATATGGGAGTAGCTTGTTGTTTTTTCTTTTTCCCATTTCCTTTGGATTGGATTGGGGGGTAGGGATAGGGTTGTGTGTCAGCATCTTGACTTGGATGATGTGGTACCAAGGCCACATTGGATGACGCTTTGCACCCACGAGTGCCTATTAAACATGCATGCTGATGGACCAAGGTTTGATGAGAGATCATGTGAAGGCTTGGTTGCCACTCAAGCAGACAACAAACAACATGCAGACTAGCTTGTGGGGCAGCTTGACTTAGCCAAAATTCAAATGTTTGATTATAGGTCGCTAGTATTTCCCTTCAAAGAAGTGGTCCTGAGAATGGTTTCCATGAGGAATTATAATTTCTTTAGATTTATCATTTTTTAGGAAATTAATTATGCGTACTCAAGCACCTATGATGTGTCCCGGTATTTTTTCATTTGAATGATAAATCATTCCATATATTGTAATGGAGGTTGAGATCATGCCCTCATTTGAATGATAAATCTCACTCATTTTATAAATTGGATAATAAAGAACCATCTTCCATTTAGTCATCTTAAGTTCATGGCACAAGAGAGCTAATTCTATTGGTTAAAATGATAAGCCAAAAAAACAATGTACTTCATGAATTTGGTGCTACATCCTTTTTAACATCCACTTCTCATAATCCCATGAACCCTTGGAAGTTGTCATCACCTATCTCAGTATGTCCTTCAAAATGCCACACACTAAGCAATTAGCCTACAGAGATCCCTGTGGTGATTTTTTACTTAACAAGAAATCCATGGTCGATTCCCATGAATCTAGAACCTCAAACTACAGTCCTCTTTCATGTTACTCTACAAGCAGGAATGTTCACCAGACCTTCGAGATGTGTCAACATTAAAGGAATTTGTCATTTAATTATGGTAAGAGGCAAGTGGAGAAAAACAATATCTACAGAAGATTTAGCCATTGGTAAATTGTGTAACCACCAACATTTTTAGTTCCATTAACTAAAATGGAAAACCAAGATGGAGAGATGTTGTGATATCCTATATCAATTTGGAGAAGAGGCTCCTGACACTATATATGCATAAGGGCTATTTGTTTCATGCCAAGTCATGGAAGCATTTTGATGATTTTGGTTTGAGTTGTGAAAATCATGTATGAGAGGTTCTTAAATAAATAAATGAACAAAAGCTTGTTTATGTGGCAGTTTGTGGTTAAGAAATCATTGAAAGTCGTCTTATTGCATCATTTATATGGTAAAAAAAACTCTTCGCTTATGCCATTGTATTTTAAGTAGTTTGTGTTGTAGAATTGCTTTGTCTTTGATGGTAGATTTGTCACTTTCCACAATTTTTCATCCCTACGCAATCATTATTGACCCTGTGCAACAGGAAAGAAATGATGTGTTTATATTTTTTTGTTGATAGTTGTTGTGATTCACACAATAATGAGTTACACTATGTGGTTGGGTTCAATAAGGGTGTTGGAAGTCTTAAAATGTGATTGCATCTTTATTTTGCTTCAAGTTTGCTTTGGTTTGTTGACCTGAAACCCATGTTAGTTATTGGCGATTTAGGTCAATTTCCAACTGTAGCTTGGTGTCTTACTCAATAAGGAATAGAAAAGGGGAACAAGGGTCCCACTAGGATTTCCTTTATGTAAATTGCATGCTTTAATTAATATTTAAATCGGCTATTAACAAAAGAAGAGGAAAAAAGGAAGCACTAAATCATAATGGTAGAGCCAACTCTATTTTTGTAATCCACTACAAAAGTTGTTTGTTTCTTATTATTTTTGTAGTTTTCTTAAGAAATAATATAATGTGGAATGTGGGGTTTAGTAAGTTTGGAGCTACGACAATGACAAGAAGTGTGTTTTTTTCTTCTCTACCTTAATATCACTACAAGAAAAAAGCCTTTCGTTGATAATTTTTCACCATCAAGGTAGAGTATATCTGTCAAGGTATGTTACTATTTATATATGTCATCTATGCCAGTGTCAAGAAAAGTTTAAATCTACCTTGACATTTACATATGTCAAGGTTTTTTCTATTTCTACCAATGATCGAATCTTTGTTAGTATGACATATGTCAATGTTTCTTTCACTTTTGTCAAGGTTGGATTCAACAGATGTCAAGATTTTTTAATCATATGTCAATGTTAACTTGCTCTTCTATTAAGGTTGCTACAATAAATGTCAAGGATAAGTATAATATGTCAAGGTTTCTAGCTAGCAATGTCAATGTTGGGCATTGGCCATCTGTCAAGGTTACCTATGACAAATTTAATATTATTTTACTATAATTTTTAGTTTTAATGGAAAATAAACTTGTTACCATATGAAACTTGTTTCCAAATTAAATTTGATACATATTTAATTATGATAATAATAACTAAGTCCTAAAACAATGTAAATAAACTATTACTCAAGGGAAAAAATTATTATAGATACATTTGAATATTAAAAACACAATGGAATAAATCTTTTTCTACTTACTCTCTATTTTCTATATACAAAAAAAAAAAAAAAAAACTAATTAAAAATATTCAATTAAGATAATATACAAACTTAAATTGAAAAGTACAATACTATCTTCGTAAGAGGTGGTCATTAATTCTTCATCATCTTCTTCTTTTTTGCTATATTTCTTGAATACCTAGTAGGATAGACACATGTTAATAGAAAAGTAAGTAACAAGTATCAAAATAACAATTTTCAAGTATTATATTACTCAACATGCATTTTATCAAAGGAAATCAAATGTATATCAAGGCACCCAAAGTCAATATCAAACGAGGATACAATTCTTAATGACATACATATTCATGAAACTTTAAAATGGGAAGATAGAGAGCATACCTGTATAACAAGCATAAGTGATTCTACAAAAATAAGGTTAATTCACCAATAATAATGATAAGATTAAAGAATAATAAATAAAAAATAACTAAACCTATATTCTTAAAGTGCAGTCATCTTCTTTGCATGGTATGGTTGCCCTCCAAATTCATCAAAACGTGTGGATGCCTTTCACAAAATCTAGTGGTGCCATATTCTTAAAGTGGCAGCATTTTTTTTTATTTTTTATTACAAAAAATAAACTGATGTGTAGTGGAGGTTCAAAGTGGCAGCCTTATTCTCATCCTAGTAGCCCAAGAAGATTTAATTTGCATTCAATGAAAGCTGTTGTTTGACGAAGTTTTACAAATCTATCAGTCAATGAAGTGTTTGCATCTTCATACTTGCATTGCCACTCTAAAAGTTCCTCATCAGTAATATCCCTAGCAGCAACTACAAGTGTAAGTAAGCCTTGTGATGAATATTCAGTCAAATGGCTCTGAGTTGTAGGCCTTACATGACTATTCCTCCCACTGTCTTTTGCAAAAATGCTAAACATTAAGAATCAACAACTTTCACCAAGACTTTCACAGTATCGTTAGGGAATTTGATGACAATAGACATTCTTTTGCGCACGCTATCAAACTCATGTAGACCTAACAGATCCAGAGTGTGCAAAGGCAATTGAAATAGATTGCCCAATTAAAGCAACCCATGGCATTTCAGATGTACTTCTAAGACCCTGATTTAATAGGAGAGCCTGAACAGCAACAAGGATTTTTTGGTCTGATGCAGCTTGATAATTGCTTAAAAATCAAAACCCTGCAATAATATGCTGCTTAGGGAACCATCCTTTTGTACATCAATACATATTAGAGCCCGAGTAGCACCATATTCTCGCCGGGTTTTGATTTTTAAGCAAATATTGACATAACAAACTCCTAGCATTACTAATTACTAGCCTCCTAGCATTACTATGCTGTTACAATACTGAAATATAATGAAACAACATGCCCATTCTACACTGTAGGGTTAATTTTAGTATTGTAATTGATTAGAAAAAGCTACCATTGCACAAAACCAAGCCAAAATGTATGCAACATGTCCCTTGACAGTGTGATGCATCCTGGACAAGCATATGTCACTTTTCCTATATATACATGTTAGAGCACAACACATACGCTACATGACAATATTTCTTTAACAAGGATATACTACAGCACCACAGAGTTCACCAATTTCATGTCGCCAACCAGAAACGACCACAGAAGGTTGAACTGGTAAAATGACAAAACCATACATGTCGTACCATAGCTACAAGGCCTCATGTTTTACTCAATTAACATATGAAGAAGACATGAATAAGATGTACTCACCCCTCCATGATCCCTTGTAAGCCAGCAATCAGAAGGGACCCCATTCAACCAATAACCCCCCAACAAATAATCACAAAAGAAAGCAAGTCCAAGATAAATTGGGAATGATCCAGTACTTTTCTTGTGTGGATGAACAAAAGACCAACCTTGTGTATATGTTACTCATTCCCTAAGTTTAGAGAACCATCCTTCATCAGCTTAATGCTTAGACAATTGAATCTCCCTCTTGAATAATGCCTAAAAGCCTTTCTCCAATCTGTTCCAGTTTTCATCATAGCCACAAATTCATCATGACTAATTCGCCCATCCTACATTGTAAGACAAAAAAAAGTCATTTATAATCTGCTGGATGAAAATCGAGTTGATGGCAAACTACTAAATCTTTACCTTGTCCGTGTCCACTTCTTGGAAGATGTCATTTGCTACATCTGTACAATCATCTGCTCCATCTTCCATTAAGGCATCCCGAAGCTCATCTCGCTCAATGTAGCCATTACCATCCCTATCAAAGTAGGAGAAGGCCTTGCGAAGATGCTCATCATTGGCCATCCTTTGTAGATGGGGTTCACTAAACAGGATGTCCTATTAAACAGGATATCCGACATTTCCAAGAGCAACAACGTTAAGAAAAGTCGAACCCCTGCGAGAAGAACTAGAACTCAAATTCTTGTCCGCATCTTCATCTTCCAGCAGCGCCGTGACCTGGCGCATAGACCCTGACAACTGCACGAGCTTGTCGATCGCCTCCATGAGATCAACCAAACAATCCAACAATCAAACGATCAAACCCTGGGTAAATTCAGAACCGAGATCCAAGAGATCGAAGCAATAACTGGAATAGACAAAATCAAAACCCTAGGTTGAACATTCAACGAAGACAAAAAAAAAAAACCAATAGCAGAAATCGAAGATCTGCGTGGATCGAGGTTCGGGAGATTGGGAGACTTTGAGATTCAAAGAATCAAGAGGTTCTAGGAGAAAAAAAAAATTGAAATGTCAACGAAGAAGCCCCTTAACTAAAGGGAATTTCAAAGCATCCGACTCCCACAAACCTGAATGTTGAAAAGAATTTAAAGAAGATCCATTGGAGAGTCTTTTGGGCTCTTGGTGTTTTCCACTCCACAACCACTAAGAAAGATGGGTTAATAACACGGACATACTCTTACTCAGATATCGATTCGAATAAGAACAAAATGAAATTTGGGGCTAGAAATTTGCGAATAATTAAGATGTGGCTAAGACCAGATAATCGAAAACAAATGCGTTTCAATGAGTAGTTTATGCCTTAAATGTCAAAACCCAGAAGATTGCTTCTCAAAATCAAAAACCTAATTTCCCTTTCTACCACTCAGCAGGAACTATCAGTTTAGAGAGAGAGATTTTTCCCGAATGGAGCTGGATTGTTCTCCATTTTTCAAAGCCTTTTTTTTTTAAGGTAAATAAAATAAAATAAACATTTTAAAAAAGAAATGAAGATAAAATAAAAAATAAAAACATATAGTAAATAAACAAATAATAATAATAATAATAATAATAATAATAATAGTAATAAACTTATGAGAATCAATTTATGGAATATATTTATAAATTTTATAATGTCAATTTTCCATAATTAATTTTCTTCTTTCCTAATGTCTAAATTTGTATGAGTTAACTTAAAAAGTAAAATTTTGAAACCTGATATTTTGTCGAACAATTGATAAATCAAAATTCCAAATATCTTAATTTTCAAGCTTACACAAATTTATTAATTATTTTTAAATCAAATACAAGCTAATTACTAATTTAAAAATAATGAAAAATAATTTATGAAAAAAAGATTATATTAATACAAACTCAAAAAAAAATCATTAACATTAATGAATAAAAAAAATACTTTATTAGTATTGATTTTATTTATATTCAGTTATAAAAAAACCATGATGTAGCAAATTTTATTTCACTAAAATTAGTGAATAAAAAATTATGTACAAAAATTTATTTTAGTGCTATTGATATAGACTAAAAAAATGATTTAATCATTTTGATTGAAAAATTAAAAATTGATATTTACATTACTAAAAAAATTTATCAAATATTGACTTCCTTAATCAAAATTGATTGTTGTCACTTCAATTTATAATACTTAATTTGTAAGTAAATTAGATATATACATATCAAACAAATTATTATCATTATTGCTTTTATTTAAGTACCTTGAATACATTGACTTATAAATTATCTGTCAAGATTCTATTATATAAGTCATGAAAGAATTCAACAAATTTTATATATGTCATTATTGGTTTAAACAAGTTGTATATGTCATAGTTGTTCATTTAAATAGGCAATATTGACACATATCACCTTAAGTCAAGATAATATATGTCAACAATGACCTTTTTTCTTGTAGTGTATGTAAATCAACTTATGCTTTTGTTGTTAGAGCAATTGGTTTAATCAGTGTTGTTTTTAACAACCTATTTAGTACTTATGTGAGATTGGCATTTCTTTCTACCCCTTAAGACGAGTAATCTCTATCTCCCTTTCATGATGGTGATGAACTTGTTAGATTTTCCCTTAGGCAGTATATAAGTTTTGGAGTTTGAATTTTTGTATTAGTTTTTTAAAGTTCTTTGTATGCTAGTTTGGTTGAATATTCATGTTAGATTCTTTTTTAAAGTTCCTTGAATGCTAGTTTAGTTAAAAATTCATCTTAAGTTATTTTCTAAAGTTCTTTGAATGCTACCTTAGTTAAAAATTCATGATGTTTTATTATTTACCTTTGAGAGCTTGTTCTTCTTTAAAAAAAAAACTTAATTGATTTTTGAGTCAAAATTTCTTTTACAAAAAAAGATCTTTTCTCCATCATGAATAAAAAGGTAGCCAAAAAGAAGGTCTAAGTTGATTTTTCCTTTCTTTTCAAAATTTTTTAAGTTATGAATAAAAAATCCCAACTTTTAGGTCTTTTGTTCGGAATTTCTTAATTTTCTTTGTTCCTTTTTTGCTCCTCCTAAAATCATTTTTTTTTTAAAATAATTTAAATTATTCTCAACAAGATTTGAATCATTTAAGGACTTTAAAAGAAAATTCGTTTTAGGTTTAGGGCAAAGATCTCACTTTCTTTTAAAAACATGCAACTCATTTCGTACAAGTTGCATTCTCTTTTTGGTTTTCCAAAAACTTTGTTTTTATTCGCATAAAACTTTTGCCACCAAACTAATGGAATGTCCTTGGCCTTGGTAATCTTTTCACTTGAGGTTGAGGATGTATGGGTTATGGAATATTGAATGAAGATTTGACAAAACCCTACATAAAAGATATTTTAAAACTTATCCTTGCTACCAATTTCAACTTAGCTAATGACCATTTAGTTTTAAAATTTGTTTTAATTATTTTTGGAGTGTATTAAATTTTTTTCCACAATTGTGTGATGTTACTCACTTCTTGAAATTGATTCTAGAATGTTATTTGCATCAAAAAGCCTTTTCCCAAAGTTGATTTATTTAGTTGGTTATATAGCTTGTATGGCTGATGTCTTCGTAAGTTCATGCCATGCAGATATTATGCTCTCGTAATTATTTGTCATCATCTTTTATCCTAGCTTCTCCATTTGTATTGAAAGTGTGTTGCATTAAAGATATGCTCTTCAGGTACACTCTCCACCATTCACTTCTTTTTAGTGACATATGAAATGTTTTGTGTGAACCATACCATGTTTGATATTAGCCCTGATGGCATTGATGTTGGTTTTATTTTTGTTGATGACATGCATGTTATATATTTTGTTGTTTGAACTAACTTCAGTATCTTGTCATAGCACTTTAAATTGCAGTCCAGGTACACATCTTACTCTTCCTTTATGGTCTGACTTGAATTATTTGTTTAGCATGCTTAATATGTTATTGGAATTTAAGTAATCACCATTAGTCTTCCTTGATTCACTCTATTTATCACTTAATTGTCGTACTTCCCTCAATTTAGTCAATAGAGACTTTTTTAAGGGTTTAGAGTACCACTACCTTAAGGTACTGTCACACCCCAGTTTTTGTTATTCTTCAAACTAAAGAATTGATACTCAAATATAGTATAAGTGCTCTAAAAAATTTAAATATTGAGTTCCTGCTTGATTTTGTACAAAAAGAGGATATGTAGAACTTGTTATAAGGAGTACATCCTGTATTAAACTTTGTAACTTGTAGTTAACAAAATATGGTTCGTTTCTTAAAAGAAACTTATACTACGTTAATTTACATATACCAAAACCCCATTGTTCACTAAGGGTAACCCTTACTACAAGTGTACCTGACAATTATATATATTACATTATTCCTACAAAAGATTTAGTCTTTAATACAAAGGCAAAGCCTCAAAAGACTTTCAATTGAGCAAACAAATCCAATCACAGTAAAGCATTGCTCAAGTATTATTTACTGCATAGGTCTTCTGACCTGCATCTAAAGGTGAAAGGTGGAAGGGATAGGGTGAGTTCACAACTCAGTAGGAAAGTTTATAACAATCCAAAGCATACCCTTAAAAACCTTGAATTAAATGTTAAAAGCATGGATGATAAACATTTTATAACCATTAACAAATGTGTAATTGTCACACCCCGATTTTCTTGTTATTCTTCAAAGTAAACAATTAATACTCAAATATAGTATAAGTGCTCTCAAAAATTTAAATGTTGAGTTCCTACTTGATTTTGTGCAAAAGAGGATATGCAAAACTTGTTATAAGGAGTACATCCTGTATTAAACTTTGTAACTTGTAGTTAGCAAAATATGGTTCGTTTCTTAAAAGAAACTTGTACTACATTAATTTACATATACCAAAACCCCATTGTTCACTACGGCTACAAGTGTACTTGACAAATATATATATATATTACATCATTCCTACAAAAAGATTCGGTCTTTGATACAAAAGGCAAGGCCTCAAAAGACTTTCAATGTGAGCAAACAACATCCAATCACAATAAAGCATTGCTCAAGCATTATTTCCTACATAGGTCTTCTGACCTGCATCTAGAGGTGGAAGGGATAGAGTGAGTTCACAACTCAGTAGGAAAGTTTATAACCATCCTAAGCATACCCTTAAAACTTGGAATTAAACGTTTCATAGCATGCATGATAAACATTTTATAACCATTAACAAATGTGTAATCATCTCAAACATGTATGCATGTGCTTGCTGGTTTCATCTTTGCTTTTCCTCATCCATCCTTTCACAACTGATAAACTGCTAACACCCACCAATCTACACATTAGATATCAATGCTCCACAAGATACTTGATCAATATAATAATGACTATTTTAGGACAGCACCCAAGGGCAAGTCATATCCCGTGTCTTTTAGGACTCATACCCAAGGGCAAGACCAACCCTGTGTCTTTAAGGATTAAAACCAAGGGGCAGGACCAACCCTGTACACCCACATTGGAGTGTCTTCCTCGAGGGCTTTAGGGACTTTCACCCAAGGACCCACGATCCTACATAAACAATATATCAAAAGATAATGCTTGTAGCACCACAGACACTTCCCACCAACCAATTTTCTGAATATCATCTGTGATAATTTCATCTCCTTCTTGCAATGCAACCATATCATGAACCATTTCGACAACATAGAACCATGAATCTTCATACCAATATACATATCAATATCATGGTAACATTTTAATGCAATAAACCGAGATGCAATGACACATTAAAACATTTTATGAAATCATAAAAATAACATGAAATTCCAACAAATGATTCAAGGAAAGAAATCAGATACACCATAGATAGCATAAAATTCCCTACCTTACACTGACTTCCTTTTTGTGTTTCTTCTAAGTAGGCGATCTTTGCCTATTACGAGGAACTCAAATCTACACTTTCTCTCTCTAGATTCTCTCTCTAACCCAAGTTGCTGCAGGTGAAATGGTGGAAAACAAGCTGCACCCCCCTTATAAAGGGGTCTCCATGCAGCTAAGCATGAGGTGGCATTCCACTAACTCCAATTTCCATATTTTGCACTTTAGTCCTTCAAGTTATCAAAAATAAAATCCATAATTGCCCATTAGTCCTTTAGGTTTTCATAACCCTAATCAGCCCTTAAGAAACTAATAAGCATGCTTAAGTCATTAACTAATCCCACTTAACCTTAATCAAAGTTTAATTCATAATTAAACAAGATTAGCACTAAACTAGTTTCAACATCTAATTAAGCATGCTTAAAGTTAAGTATAAAGATAATCATTATTGCCTATTTTATTCATTAGTACTAGGTGTTACAATAATCATGTCAAACATATATGCATGTGTTTGCTAGTTTCATGCTTGCTTTTCCCATCCATCCTTTCATAACTAATAAATTGCTGACCCCCAACAATCTACACATTAGATATCAATGCTCCACAAGATACACGATCAATATAATAATGACTATTCTGGGACATCACCCAAGGGCAAGTCATACCCCGTGTCTTTTGGGACTCATACCCAAGGGTAGGACCAACCCCATGTCTTTAGGGACTAAAACCCAGGGGCAGGACCAACCCCATATACCCACATCAGAGTGTCTTCCTCGAGGGCTTTAGGGACTTTCACCCAAGGACCCACGATCCCACATAAACAATATATCAAAAGATAATGCTTGTAGCATCACATAAACACTTCCCACCAATCAATTCTCTGATTATCATCTGTGATAATTCGATATCCTTCTTGCAATGCAACCACACCATGAACCATTTCGATAACACAAAACCACGAATCTTCATACCAATATATGTTCCAATATCATGGTAACATTTCAATGCAATAAACCGAGATGCAATGACACATTAAAACATTTTATGAAATCATAGAAATAATGTGAAATTCCAACAAATGATTCAAGGAAAGAAATCAGATACATCATAGAATAGCATAAAATTCCCTACCTTACTCCAATTTCCTTTTTGTGTTTCTTCTATGTAGGCGATCTTTGCCTATTATGAGGAACTGAAATGAAACAACATAATTTAGGTTTCTTAACCATTAAAACTTGTGAAATTTTCCTTTCTTACTAATTTTTAACAATTCTCATATTTCCCAATTAATTACCAAACACTAATTCTTTTGATTTTCTTAAAGCCTAACGTATTAACAAATCCCAAGTGTCCAAATAATCTAATTAATCACATGTTTACTAATCTATATTTTTCAATCAAACCAAATTAAACAAAGATTTGTGATGATCTTACCATTAATAAAATACTATAGCTAAAATACTTTAATCTTAAATTAATTGTGATTTTTAACTAAAATAGGTTTATAACTAATTACACTCAACTTTTACACAAATTTTACTGTTAATTCTTTTCAGCATACCATTAGGAACCAAAATAAATGAAAATTAAAAAATTAAACAACTTGCTTACCTCAAATCTACACTTTCTCTCCCTAACCCTAGTTGTTGCAGGTGAAATGGTTGAAAACGAGCTGCAATCCCCTTATAAAGGGTCACCATGCAGCCAAGCATGGGTGGCAAGCCACATGGCTGCCACCAATCCACCCAAGTTGGAGGTGGCATTCCACTAACTTCAATTTCCCAACTTTGCACTTTAGTCCTTCAAGTTATCAAAAATAAAACCCATAATTGCCCATTAGTCCTTTAGGTTTTCATTTATCCCTAATCAGTCCCTAAGAACCTAATAAGCATGTTTAAGTCATTAACTAATCCCACTTAACCTTAATCAAAGTTTAATTCATAATTAAACATGATTAGCACTAAACTAGTTTTAACATCTAATTAAGCAAGCTTAAAGTTAAGTACTAAAATAATCATTATTGCCTATTTAATTCATTAGTACTAAGTGTTACTAATAAAGGTGACGGTGACGGTAACGGTAACAGTAACAGTAACGGTAACGATATCGATAATGGGGACAATAAAGATAATGGTGATGGTGACAATAATGGTCACGGTGATGGTAATGGTCACGATGATGGTGACGGTGACAGTGTTGGTAATGGTAACGGTTACAATAACGATAATGGTTATTATGATGGTAACAGTAACTAGCACTGTAAAAGTTATGGTGACGGTAACGATAATGGTAAAGGTAATGTTAATGGTAACGGTAACAATAACTAGCACTGTAACGGTAACAGTGATGGTAATAGTAAGATAATGGTAACGATAATGGTGATAGTAACAGTGATAATAACGATGACGGTAACGATAATGGTTACAATTACTATGATGGTAACAGTAACGGTAATAGTGACGGTAACAATAACGGAAACATTAACAATAACGGTAAAGGTGATGGTAACAATAACGGTAACGGTAATGGTAACGATGACGATAACGGTAACAGTGATGGTAACGATGACAATGATGGTAACAGTGACAGTAACGGTATCGCGAACGGTAATGGTAGCAGTTACGGTAACTGTAAGGATAACGGTGACGATAACGGTAACGATGACGATAACGGTTTCGGTAATAGTAACGATGATGGGAACGGTTACGATGATGATAACGCTGACAGTGATGGTAACAGTGAGGGTAACATTGATGGTAATGGTGACAGTAACGGTAAGAGTAATTGTGACGGTAATGATGTCGGTAATAGTGGTGATAATGGTGACGGTAACGGCGACGGTGATGGTAACAGTGATGATGATGTCCTAGTGAAGGGAAAGGAAAGGAACAAACGAATAAGTTTTCATAAAAACTAGGATGACATCTCCAACATGGGAAACTAAATGAACTAAGAATGAAAATAGATAGAACCAAGAATGGCGCTCGAATGATGAGCAATCAAAGGAACAAACTAATATGCTTTAAATGAACTAAGAATGAACATAGATAGAACATAGGATGGAATCTCAATGATGCGAAAAAAAAAGGAACAAAGAAATAAGCTTTAGATGGAATCTTAATGATGGGAAACCTTAGGAGGCAAGAATGAACATAGATAAAGCCTAGGATGGCATGAAATGTTTGAAACCAAAGGAATAAACGAATAAGTGTGGGTAAAACCTAGAATTGCTTCCCAATGATTGGAAACCGAAGGAACTTACAATGAGCAATAGATAGAACCTAGGATGGGGTCCCAATGATGAGAAACCAATGGAACAAATGAACAACCATAGATAGAGCTTAGGACGACTTCCCAATGATTGGAAATCGAAGGAACTAACAAAGAACTTATACAGAACATAGGATGGAATCCCAATGTTTGGATACAAAAGGAACTAAGAAGGAACATAGATAGAAACCACAATGGTGTCACAACGATGAGAAACAAAAGAAACAATCGACTAATCCTAGGTATAACATAGGATGACATTCCAATGATTGGAAACCAAATGAACAAACATGGATAGAACCTAGGATGGCGTCCCAGTGATGAAAAACAAAAGGAAAAAAAATAAATAAGCTTTAGATAGAAACTAGGCTAACATCACATTCATGGAAAACTAAAGAACCTAAGGACGACGATATATAGATCCAAGAATGGTGTCCCAATGATGATGAGTCAAAAAAACAAATGAATAAGCTTAGATAAAAACTAAGATGGCATCCCAATGATGGGAAACAGAGGGAACTAAGAATGAAAATAGATAGAACCAAGAATAGGGTTCCAATGATGTGCAATCAAATAAGCTTAGATAGAACCTATGACGGCATCCCAATGATGGGAAACCAATGAAACTAAGAATTAACATAGAAAGAACATAAGGCGGTGTCCTATAGATGAGAAACGAATAAGCTTAGATAGAATCTAGGATGACTTCCCAATGAATGAAAACCAAAGGAAATAACATTGAACATAGACAAAAGCCTCGGATAGCATCAAAATGTTTGGAAACCAAAGGAATGAAGAACGAACATAGATAGAAACAATTGACTAATCTTAGGTAGAACCTAGGATGGCATCCCAACTATCGGAGACCAAATTGAACATACATAGAACCTTGGATGACATCCCAGTGATGAGAAAGGAAGGGAACAAACGAATAAGCTTGGATAGAATGAAAATAGATAGAAAACATAATGGCATTCCAATGATGAGCAATCAACGGAACAAATGAATATGCTTTAGATGAACTAAGAATGAACATTAGATAGAACATACTCAATGATGAGAACCAAAAGGAGCAAAGAAACAAGCTTAAGATGGAAACTAGGATGGCATCCTAATGATGGGAAACCTTAGGAGGCATGAATGAACATAGATAAAGCCTAGGATGGCGTGCTAATTATGAGAATTGAAAGGAACAAACAAATAAGCATGGATAGAACCTAGGATAGCTTCTCAATGATTGGAAACCGAAGGAAGTTACAAAGAGCATAGATAGAGCCTAGGATGGGGTCTCAATGATGAGAAATCAAAGGAACAAATGAACAACCATAGATAGAGCTTAGGACGACTTCCTAATGATTGGAAATCAAAGGAACTAACAATGAACACAGACCGTATGATGGCATCCCAATGTTTGGAAACCAAAGGAACTAAGAACGAACATAGATTCAAGCTACGATGGTGTCACAATGATGAGAAACGAAAGAAACAATCGACTAATCCTAGGTAGAACATAGGATGACATTCCAATGATTGGAAACCAAATGAACGAAAATTCAACATAGATAGAACCTAGGATGGTGTCCTAGTGATGAAAAACAAAAGGAACAAATAAATAAGCTTTAGATAGAAACTAGAACCTAGGATTGCATCCCAATGATGGGAAACCAATGGAACTAAGAATGTACATAGAACATAAGGTGGTGTCCTAAAGATGAGAAATGGAAGGAAGAAACGAATAAGCTTAGATTGAACCTTGGATGGCTTAGATGAACAAAAGGAATTGATAATGTGCATAGATTGAACCTATGATTACGTCCCAATGTTGAGAAACCAAAAGAATAAACGAATAACAGTAGATAGAACCTACAATGACTTCCCAATGAATGGAAATAATAGGATATAACATTAAACATAGACAAAAACCAAGGATAGTATCCAAATGTTTGGAAATCAAAGGAACTAGGAACGAACATAGGTAGAAACTAGGATGCTGTCACAACGATGAGAAACCAAAGAAACAATCGACTAATCTTAGGTAGAACCTAGGATGCCATCCCAACTATCGAAAACCAAAGGAACTAAAATTGAACATACATAGAACCTAGGATGACGTCCTTGTGATGAGAAAGCAAAGGAATAAACTAATAACCTTAGATAAAACCTAGGATGAACTCAGAATGAACATAGGATGAGTCTCAATGATGAGAATCGAAAGGACCAGAGAAATAAGCTTTAGATGGAAATTAGGATGGCATCCTAATGATGAGAAACCTTAGGAGGCAAGAATGAACATAGATAAACCCTAGGATGGCATGCTAATGATGAGAAACGAAAGGAACATAGATAAAGCATGGATAGAACCTAGGAAAGCTTCTCAATGATTGGAAACCAAAGGAACTTACGATGAGCATAGATAGAGCCGAGGATAGGATCCCAATGATGAGAAATCAAGGGAACAAATGAACAACCCTATATAGAGCTTAGGATGACTTCCCAATGAATGAAAATCAGAGGAACCAATAATGAACCTATATAGAACGTAGGATGGCATCCAAATGTTTGGAAACCAAAGGAACTAAGAATGAACATAAACAGAAACTACGATGGTGTCACAATGATGAGAAATGAAATAAACACTCGACTAATCCTTGGTAGAACATAGGATCACATTCTAATGATTGGAAACCAAATGAACAAAAATTCAACATAGTTAGAACCTAGGATGGCATTCCGATGATGATAAAAAAAAAGGAACAAAGAAATAAGCTTTAGATTGAAACCAAAGGAAATAACATTGAACATAGAAACAAACCTTGGATAGAAACTAGGATGGCATCCCATTGATGGTGCCACAACGATGAGAAGCCAAAGAAACAACAGACTAATCTTAGGTATAACCTAGGATGGCATCCCAACTATCGGAAACCAAAGTAACTAAAATTGAACATACATAGAACCTAGGATGACGTCCCAGTGATGAGAACAAAAGGAACAAATGAATAAGCTTAAATAGAACCTATGATCACATCCTAGTGATAGGACACTAAAGGAACTAAGAATGAAAATAGATAGAACTAAGATTAACATTCTAATGAGGAGCAATCAAAGGATGACATCCTAATGGTGGGAAACCGAAGGAAGTAACAAAGAACATAGATAGAAACTAGGATGTTGCCTTAACAATTAGAAACCAAAGGAACTAAGAACAAACATAGATAGGAACTAGGATGGCATCGAAATGAGGAGAAAGCAAAGGAACATACACATAAGATTAGATAGAACCTAGGATGGCATCCCAGTGATGTGAAACCAAAGTAACTATGCATGAATAAATATAGATTGTAGGATGGCGTCACATTGATCAACAACCAAAGGAATGAAGAATGAACAAACATAGAACCTAGAATTGGCAATGCAACAAAATGAAACTAGGGAACAAATAATTTACCTTAGATAGAACCTATGATGACTTCACAATAATTGGAAACCAAAGGACTATCAATGAACATAGACAAAACCTAGGATGGCATCCAAATGTTTGGAACCCAAAGGAATTAAGCACAAACATACATAGAAACTAGGATGGTGTCACAATGATGAGAAACTAAACAAATAACCTTAGATAGATCCTTGGATGGCTTTCCAATGATTCGAAACTAAAGGAATTAACAATAAACATAGCTAGAACCTAGGACGAAATCCAAATGTTGGAAAATCAAAGGAACTAAGAACGAATATAGATAGAAGCTAGGGTGGTGTTTCAACAATGAGAACCCAAAGAAACAACCAGCTAAGCTGAGGTAGAAACCTAAGATTTCATCTCCACGATCAAAAACTAAAGGAACTAACTTTGAACATAGATAAAAGCTAGAAAGTCGTCCCCGTTATGGCAAACCAAAGGAAAAAACAATTACATCACAATGATGGAAAACTGAAGAAGTTAAGGACGAAGATAGATGGATCCATGAATGGTGTCCCAATGATGATGAGAAACCAAAGGAAATAAGAATGGGGTTCCAATGATGAGCAATCAAATAAGCTTAGATATAACCTAAGACGGCATCCTAACGGTGGGAAACCAATGGAACTAAGAATGAACATAGATAGAACATAAGGTGGTGTCCTAAAGATTAGAAACAAAAGAAAGAAATGAATAAGAATAGATCGAACTTTGGATGAATTCTGTAATACCTAGTACTAATGAATTAAATAGGCAATAATGATTATCTTAGTACTTAACTTTAAACGTGTTTAAGTAGATGTTAAAGCTGGTTTAGTGCTAATCTTGTTTAATTATGAATTTAACTTTGATTAAGGTTATATGGGATTAGTTAATGATTTAAGCATGCTTATTAGGTTCTTCGGGGTTGATTAGAGTTATGAAAACCTAAAAGACTAATGGGCAAGTAAGTTTAATATTGGTTAATTTAGAGGACTAAAGTGCAATTATGGAAAGTTGGGGTTGGTGGCAGCCATGTGACCTACCACCTCCTAGTTGGCTGCATGGAGACCTGCACCTTGTTTTGCATCATTTCACCTGTAGCAGCTTGGGTTAGAGAGAGGATATAGAGAGAGAAAGTGAAGATTTGAGGTAAGCAAGTTGTTTAATTTAGTAATTTTTGTTTTTTTTGGTTCCTAATGGTATGTTGAAACAAATTCATGGTAAAATTTGTGTAAAAGTTGAGTGTAATTAAGGATTAAAGTGTTTTAGCTTAAGTATTATAGATTAGTAAACATGCGATCAAAATTTAGACATTTGGGACTTGTTAATGAGTTAGGCTTTAAGGAAAAAATCAAAACAATTAGTCCTTGGTAATTAATTAGAGAATATGAGAATTAAAAATTAATAACAGTAAGTTGTGAAAATTATTAAGAAAGGAAAATTTCATAAATTTTAATGGTTATGAAACCTAAATTATGTTGTTTTCGGGCATCCCCTTCCTTAAGTTTGTTTATGGTATTCTCCTTCATTAAGTTTATTTAGGGCATCCACTTTCCTCAAGTCTTAGGGTATTCACATTCCACTATTTTTTTAGGACATTCCTCTTCATTGGGCTATCAAACTACCTAGATTTACTTAGTCCATCACCCTTCCTTCAGTTTCTTAGGTCATCCATCTTCATGGAGATTTTTAATTCCTTCCCTTTCCTAGAGTTTGTTTAGACCAGCCAACTTCCTTCAATTCTTTTAGGGCATACCCTTTTTCCTAGGGATTACTTAGCAGACTCCCACTTCCTTTAGAGTAGTTGGGAATCCCCATCCAATAGTTTGTTTAGCACAAACTCCTCCTTTGGTAGAGTTTGTTTGTGGCATGCCCTTTCTATGAGTCTTATTAGTGAATCCCCCTTCTTAATGTTCATTTACGATGTTCTTCTTCCATTGGCTTTTTAAGGGTATCCCGCTTACTTGAATTCACTTAGAGCATCCCCCTTCCTTGACTTTGTTTTGAGAATTCCCTTCATTAAGTTGATTAAGGGCATTGTTTAGCCCTTAAGTTTGTTTAGGGAATCCCTCGTACTTCACACCATAATAAGGATGTCATCCTAGGTTCTATCCAAACATAGTCATTTGTTCCCTAGATTGCTCATCATTGGAACGCCATTCACAATTCGTGTTATTTTCATTCTTAGTTTGTTTAGTTTCACATCATTGAGATGTCGTCCTAGGTTCTATCTAAGCTATTCATTTGTTCTTTTGATTGCTCATCATTGGACCATAATTGTTGGTTCTATCTCTGTTCATTCTTTGTTCCTTTAGTTACCTGTCATTATGTTACTATCCTAGTTTTAATCTAAGTTTATTTTTTTGTTCCTCTAATTTCTCATCACGAGGACGTCATCCTAGGTTCCATCTATATCGAATTTGAGTTAATTTTGTCCGATCGTCTGCATACAATCCTAGGCTCTACCTAAGCCTAGTTGGTTGTTTGTTATGTTTCTCGTCATTGTGATGTGTTTCTATCTAGGTTCATTCTTAGTTCCTTTGGGTTCCAAACATTTGGATGCAATCCTAGGTTCGACCTATGTCCATTGTTCGTTCCTTTGGTTTCCCATCATTGTGAACTATTATAAGCTTATTCGTATGTTTCTTTGGTTTCTTATAATTAGGACACCATCCTATGAGTTTGTTTAAGGGTATGCCCTATTCCTTAAGTATGTTCAGGACATCATCCTTCCTTGAGTTGTTTTTTAGCGTCCCCTTAAGTTTGTTTAGGGTATTCCCCTTCATTGAGTTTATTTAGGGCATCCTCTTTCCTTGAGTTTTTAGGGTACTACTATTTTTTTAAGACATTCCTCTTCATTGGCCTATCACGGTACCTTGATTTACTTTAGCCCATCACCCTTCCTTTAGTTTCTTAGTTCATCCATCTTCATGGTGATTTATAATTCATTCCCTTTCCTAGAGTTTGTTTAGACCAGCCAACTTCCTTCAATTCTTTTAGGGCATACCCTTTTTCCTAGGGATTACTTAGCAGACTCCCACTTCCTTTAGTGTAGTAGGGCATCCCCATCCAGCAGTTTGTTTAGCGCAACCTCCCCCTGTGGTAGAGTTTGTTTGTGGCATGCCCTTTCTATGAGTCTTATTAGTGAATCCCCCTTCTTATTGTTCATTTACTACGTTCTTCTTCCATTGGATTTTTAAGGGTATCCCGCTTACTCGAATTTGCTTAGAGCATCCCCTTTCCTTAAATTTGTTTTGAGAATTCCCTTCATTAAGTTTATTAAGGGCATTGTTTAGGGCATCCCATTTCCTTAAGTTTGGTTAGGGTATCCCTCGTACTTCACCCCATAATCAGGATGTCATCCTAGGTTCTATCCAAACATAATCATTTGTTCCCGAGATTGCTCATCATTGGAACGCCATTCACAGTTCATTTATTTTCATTCTTAGTTGGTTTAGTTTCACATCATCAAGATATCGTCCTAGGTTCTATCTAATCCATTCGTTTGTTCTTTTGATTGCTCATTGATTACTACCAAAAAGTGCTATTTTGTAGACCTAATTATAATGGTTTTAAGCACCTTTGAGTAGTAATCATATTCATTTAACCCAATTAATTCATTAAGGTCCTTAGTAATTGGTTTTAACCATTTTGTGGCAAGTTTACATGTTTTTATCAGCTTATGAATCAATTCAAGCATGCCAAATGATGGAGGAGCTACTTGGACAAGTTATGGCAAAGCTTTTGGAAGCTCAAATTCATAAAGAACCAAGCTTTGGAGCTCCATAGCCCTTTGCCAAAGTCGTTCAAAGTATGCAAGTAAAGAACAATGGAGAAGAGGAAAGCAAAGTGAAAAAATCAGAGGACAGCAGCAGCAGTCTTATTTCGCACTACCTGAAGTCCATTTTTTACATGCTATATACCATTTCAAAGCTCTGGAAGTCAAGAATCCAACGCTTCAAACCGTGTACGATTTGGAGCTGAAATGAGGAAGATATGGCCTTCGGAAGACAACTGCTCCAGGTTATGCAAAAATTTCGCACGACACATGGTGTTATGCGAAATTCGCATAACACCTTCAAAATTCGCATAACCCATGCGTGTTGCGAATTTTCCTCTGCTTTTGCCAACTCCACTTTAGATATTTTCCTTTGTATTTTGTGATGTAATTTCCTTTCTTATCCTTGTAACTAACCAATCACAAGCTTTTGCTTTTGTAAAGACTATATAAGGGGTGGAAATCACCTCTTGGAAGATATAGAACATGCGTGTTACGTTTTACACCTAGTGATATACAGAGCTCTCTCGTCTCTCTTTTCTCTTTACTATTCTATTTTCTTAGTAGCCAAACAGCCTCTGAGGGCTTTTCCTTAGAGGATGATTGGCTAAAACTTTTAGTTTCTCAAAGTATGGATGTTATGTGATGGCTTGGATGCATTCCCATGGAAATTTCTCGCACCTGGAAGGTAAGGTAGACGTTTTTCATTAAAGGTTCATTAATGCAAAGTTTGGTTTTTATTCCCTTTGGACAACTTCCAACGGCCAATACTGGATAAGCTTTTGGATTTCTATCCATTAGTTATCTCCTACGAGCTATTGGAAGGTGAGGTTTTCAATTCCAAGTTTTGCATTAATCCGTTAGAACCAATTTCAATGGCCATTGAAAGGTGAATTTATCACTTGGAATGACTTTGAGTTGCCAATATTTGGTAAGCTTTTGGCTTTAGACCATTAGTTATCTCTTACGAGCCATTCAAAGGAAGTCTAAGGTGAATAACCATTGATGAAATTCACTACCATCTGTTTTGCCATTTTAAAGGATTAAAACTTGATTTGCTAAATCCATACCGGTTCAGGAAGCAAGCATCACCATAGTTGCAACCCCAACGCGAGGAGCCTATCCTGAGATTTCCAATTTGCATAAGAGCCAGAGCATAGCTATCCTATCTTTGAGAAACTTGTTTTTACACCCTTTCATTTTAGTCTTTAATGTTAGCTTAGATTAGTTTAAATCTTTCTAAAACATTTACATCTTCTTTTAAAGCTAACATCCATAAGATTTTCCTAATTTGAATATCACTAGTGTTTGCGAAAACCCTTCCCAGTGAACGATCCTAGAACCACTATGTTATAGTAGCTTGGCTACTTTAGTAATAGTATCTAAGGTATAAATTTTGTTGATACGCCTTTAAAGCTAAGCTACCATGAGTCGCATCAAATGGCGCCGTTGCCGGGGATCGACCATGAGTCGAATCAAATGGTGCCGTTGCCGGGGAATCAATTGTCCCGTTGCTATGCTAGTATGAGGTCATAGGTTTTATAAATGCTTTTGATTAAATGACCCAACTGGAGTATGAGTCGCATCAAATGGCACCGTTGCCGGGGATCGACCATGAGTCGCAGCAAATGGCGCCGTTGCCAGGGAAGGTGCCACAAGCACAGTGAAGCAACCATTAAGGGTAACTTGTGATCTTCATCACAAGTTTGGTGAGTTTTCTTATAATTTTTTTTTAGTTTAGTTTTTATTTAGTTAAATTTTTTATTCTCTTTTCTTTTATTTTTGTTTTAATTTCAATTTGTGCATTCCTTGTTGGATTCGAGACCAAAAGGGAACCCTGGTACAAGTTGAAGAAAAGAGCCTTAGTTGAATATCATTTTTTGTAGAAATGGAAATTCCACATGAAGATCAAAGCTCTCATTATGATCATGAGAAGGACAAATTTGCATACCTATCCATGAGGGATCGGATTGAATTAGGGAAAAGGCAAGTTCAACAAAGCCAATGGGGTAGTAAGTATGCTTTGAATGAAGACATGAGCATGAAGGCAAAGCTAGCATCTATGGCTAGAAGGATAGAAGAGTTTGAATTGAGGAATGTGCATACTGAAGCACAACCACAAGTCATGCCAACTTCATTTGAGTATATAAACCATCCCAACCTTACAACCCAACCTCAACCTCAACCTCAACCATCAATGAGTACATCTTCATTAGAGCAAGCCATTTTGAAGATAAGCAAAGTCATGGAGGACTTTGTAGGTGAGCAACAAAAGATCAACTCTCATCTTAATGAAAAGATTGATAATTTGGAGAGTTCAATAAATGTAAGAATGGAGGGGGTTTATAATGATCTATCACTAAGGATAGAAAAAGTTCAAGACTCCATTGAGAAGCTCACCAATCTCGACATAGCAAGGGGGAAAAGGAAGCTTCCTCCTCAACCCCACCATAACCTTCAAGGAACCAATGCAAAAAGATAAAGGAAAGTGTTGAAGATCGACACTTTGGTGGGGGATCGCTATGATAACTCTATGGACCAACCTTCCATTGAAAATCATAAGGTTCAAGATGATAAAGGGTTATTTGAACCCTTTAAAGCATCCACTTCTCCAGGGAAGAGAAGAGAAACGAATTCCCTTGGACCAAATGGGAAGGATGCCAATTTTGTTTGGGATCCAGGGGGAATTCAGCATGAAGTGGGTGTGTGAGTGAGGATGAGCTAAATAGTTCATCTTCTTTTTGGGGTACATGCTATCAGCTTCATTTAAATTCTATGCTTTCTTTAAATTTATGCATGTTTTAGTTTGAATTCTTAGCTTTAATTTAGTTTTAATATGTTTTTAAGATGAGTTTTGAAGTGTTCATGCAGGTATGATGCTTGCAAAAATCGAAGTTGTGGTGAAAACAAGGGAAAATAAGGGAGAAAAACCAAGACTCAGCAATTTTCGCACAACACATCCCTTGTGCGAATTTGCTTTTGTGTCAATTTTCAAAAATGCATGCTCTCTGTCCATTCCCAAAATCTCAGTGCGAATTTCATAGGAATGCGAACCTTGTGTGAACCTTGTGCGAATTCATTTTTGGGACAAATTTTCAAAGCCATGCTCTTTGTCTTGGTATTCCATAGGAATGCGAAATTCACACTTCCTCTTTAAAGGTCGTGTTCTCATCTTCAAAAGCTAAGGATTCAAGCCACGTTTTCTTCAAAGGAAACCCATTGCCGTCGGGTAGAGGAGCTCCAAATTTCAAATTTTCTTCGTGAAAAAGCTCCAATTTCCAAGCCTAGCCACCATGAAAAATCCTTTTCCTACCTCAGCCAGCATTTCCCGCCCTCAAAAGCCAAAAATTTTCACCATTTGAACGAACTTCAAAAATTGCAAAAGGGGGGGTGAATAGTGCTTGTGCGAAATTTTCACATAACACCTTGTGTTGTGCGAAATTTTCGCATAACACCCCCCTTGTGCGAATTTTTAAACTTCCCCTGTTTTAGCCAAAAATCTCCAATTTTAACACCCCTGCAAGCTACATTCAAATGTCATTGCAACTTATATCAGTATACCATCATGCCATGGACCCTTTGAGCCTTGTCCTCAGCTGCTCAAAGTGGGGCCCACTCATCATTTTTGTAAATATTTAGTATAAATTCCTCTCTCATTCAATTTTTGAATTTTGAAATAGGTGGTTCAACCTTCTCAACTCCAAGTCCACATCACATGAGGTACCACTTCCTTCCTTCTTATTTTCGATTCAAACATTGAGGACAATGTTCATCTCGGTTGGGGGGAGAGATGAGGAAGTAAGTATTAGTTTAAATTTTTATCATACTTAGTTAAATTAGCTACTTTTTGTTTAAATTTTAAAATTTTTGCTTTAAACTCCATGGATATTAAGGATTAACTCTTAAAATTAAATGAGAGAAGTCGAGTTTCAACTTGATTACATGAGTCTTAGAGTTTGTATTATGCTCTTCTAAAAGTTGATGAATTGTTGAAACTCCCATTGCATGCAAACTTATCTCTTCCACCTTAAGCTATTCGCACACACATACATTACATTCCGGTTATAAGATGTGAAAGTATCTCACCCTCTAAGCTTGAGAAATCATAATTTGACACCTTTAACCTCTCTTTAATAGTGTTGGGACACCTCATAAAGACCAATGAGTCTTTGAAAAAAATAGAACAAAGAAAAAGAAGAAGAAAAAAAGAAAAAATATATATAGAATAAACTTCTTTGCTTGCCTTGAAACCTGAGCATGGTCCGAAGGGGTGGCGAAAGCCTTTAAAGCCTGGTGCCCTAAGCCTTTATTGGTTGGGAGTCACCGATCCTCTGCTTGTTACATGGGTGAATTGGTTAAGTTTAGTAAGTGAAAAGAATTGTGAATAAAAGGTGCGTTCCTAGCCTATCAAGAGATGGTTAATTTTGCTAAGCTTAAAGAAAGACTTAGGTTGGGGGGAGATGATAGTTATCCATACTATACTCGGAAGCTAATCACATTAACACTTAGCTTTTAGTGGAAGAATTTGATTTGGATCTTTTGAGAGTGGAAATTCTTTTGATGCTTAAACTTGCATAATATCCATTCTTTGTACTCTATGATCAAGTGAATGCTTTCACAACTCTTATTATAGGTTGAGTTTCACATCTTTATTGATCCATGGATATCCATCATGCCACTCATATCATTTTTTGGAGTGATTTGCATGATCCCTTTTATGTATATTATTATAGTTTACTTAGTTTTTATCTCCTCCATTGCTAAGGGACTAGCAATGAGTCGGTTGGGGGGTGTGATTACTACCAAAAAGTTCTATTTTGTAGACATAATTATAATGGTTTTAAGCACCTTTGAGTAGTAATCATATTCATTTAACCCAATTAATTCATTAAGGTCCTTAGTAATTGGTTTTAACCATTTTGTGGCAAGTTTACATGTTTTTATCAGCTTATGAATCAATTCAAGCATGCCAAATGATGGAGGAGCTACTTGGACAAGTTATGGCAAAGCTTTTGGAAGCTCAAATTCATAAAGAACCAAGCTTTGGAGCTCCATAGCCCTTTGCCAAAGTCGTTCAAAGTATGCAAGTAAAGAACAATGGAGAAGAGGAAAGCAAAGTGAAAAAATCAGAGGACAGCAGCAGCAGTCTTATTTCGCACTACCCGAAGTCCATTTTTTACATGCTATATACCATTTCAAAGCTCTGGAAGTCAAGAATCCAACGCTTCAAACCGTGTACAATTTGGAGCTGAAATGAGGAAGATATGGCCTTCGGAAGACAACTGCTCCAGGTTATGCAAAAATTTCGCACGACACAAGGTGTTATGCGAAATTCGCATAACACCTTCAAAATTCGCATAACCCATGCGTGTTGCGAATTTTCCTCTACTTTTGCCAACTCCACTTTAGATATTTTCCTTTGTATTTTGTGATGTAATTTCCTTTCTTATCCTTGTAACTAACCAATCACAAGCTTTTGCTTTTGTAAAGACTATATAAGGGGTGGAAATCACCTCTTGGAAGATATAAAACATGCGTGTTACGTTTTACACCTAGTGATATACAGAGCTCTCTCGTCTCTCTTTTCTCTTTACTATTCTATTTTCTTAGTAGCCAAACAGCCTCTGAGGGCTTTTCCTTAGAGGATGATTGGCTAAAACTTTTAGTTTCTCAAAGTATGGATGTTATGTGATGGCTTGGATGCATTCCCATGGAAATTTCTCGCACCTGGAAGGTAAGGTAGACGTTTTTCATTAAAGGTTCATTAATGCAAAGTTTGGTTTTTATTCCCTTTGGACAACTTCCAACGGCCAATACTGGATAAGCTTTTGGATTTCTATCCATTAGTTATCTCCTACGAGCTATTGGAAGGTGAGGTTTTCAATTCCAAGTTTTGCATTAATCCGTTAGAACCAATTTCAATGGCCATTAAAAGGTGAGTTTATCACTTGGAATGACTTTGAGTTGCCAATATTTGGTAAGCTTTTGGCTTTAGACCATTAGTTATCTCTTACGAGCCATTCAAAGGAAGTCTAAGGTGAATAACCATTGATGAAATTCACTACCATCTGTTTTGCCATTTTAAAGGATTAAAACTTGATTTTCTAAATCCATATCGATTCGGGAAGCAAGCATCACCATAGTTGCAACCCCAACGCGAGGAGCCTATCCTGAGATTTCCAATTTGCATAAGAGCCAGAGCATAGCTATCCTATCTTTGAGAAACTTGTTTTTACACCCTTTCATTTTAGTCTTTAATGTTAGCTTAGATTAGTTTAAATCTTTCTAAAATATTTACATCTTCTTTTAAATCTAACATCCATAAGAAAATCACTTATTTTCCTAATTTAAATATCACTAATGTTTGCGAAAACCCTTCCCAGTGAACGATCTTAGAACCACTATGCTATAGTAGCTTGGCTACTTTAGTAATAGTATCTAAGGTATAAATTTTGTTGATACGCCTTTAAAGCTAAGCTACCATGAGTTGCATCACTCATCATTGGACCATAATTGTTGGTTCTATCTCTGTTCATTCTTTGTTCCTTTAGTTACCCGTCATTATGTTACTATCCTAGTTATAATCTAAGTTTATTTTTTTGTTCCTCTGATTTCTCATCACGAGGACGTCATCCTAGGTTCCATCTATATCGAATTTGAGTTAATTTTGTCCGATCGTCTGCATACAATCCTAGGCTCTACCTAAGCCTAGTTGGTTGTTTGTTTTGTTTCTTGTCATTGTGATGTGTTTCTATCTAGGTTCATTCTTAGTTCCTTTGGGTTCCAAACATTTGGATGCAATCCTAGGTTCGACCTATGTCCATTGTTCATTCCTTTGGTTTCCCATCATTGTGAACTATTATAAGCTTATTCGTATGTTTCTTTGGTTTCTTATAATTAGGACACCATCCTATGAGTTTGTTTAAGGGTATGCCCTATTCCTTAACTATGTTCAGGACATCATCCTTCCTTGAGTTGTTTTTTAGCGTCCCCTTAAGTTTGTTTAGGGTATTCCCCTTCATTGAGTTTATTTAGGGCATCCTCTTTCCTTGAGTTTTTAGGGTACTACTATTTTTTTAGGACATTCCTCTTCATTGGCCTATCACAGTACCTTGATTTACTTTAGTCCATCACCCTTCCTTCAGTTTCTTAGTTCATCCATCTTCATGATGATTTATAATTCATTCCCTTTCCTAGAGTTTGTTTAGACCAGCCAACTTCCTTCAATTCTTTTAGGGCATACCCTTTTTCCTAAGGATTACTTAGCAGACTCCCACTTCCTTTAGTGTAGTAGGGCATCCCTATCTAGCAGTTTGTTTAGCGCAACCTCCCCCTGTGGTAGAGTTTGTTTGTGGCATGCCCTTTCTATGAGTCTTATTAGTGAATCCCCCTTCTTATTGTTCATTTACTACGTTCTTCTTCCATTGGATTTTTAAGGGTATCCCGCTTACTCGAATTTGCTTAGAGCATCCCCCTTCCTTGACTTTGTTTTGAGAATTCCCTTCATTAAGTTTATTAAGGGCATTGTTTAGGGCATCCCACTTCCTTAAGTTTGGTTAGGGTATCCCTCGTACTTCACCCCATAATCAGGATGTCATCCTAGGTTCTATCCAAACATAATCATTTGTTCCCGAGATTGCTCATCATTGGAATGCCATTCACAGTTCATTGATTTTCATTCTTAGTTGGTTTAGTTTCACATCATTGAGATCTCGTCCTAGGTTCTATCTAAGCTATTCGTTTGTTCTTTTGATTGCTCATCATTGGACCATAATTGTTGGTTCTATCTCTGTTAATTCTTTGTTCCTTTAGTTACCCGTCATTATGTTACTATCCTTGTTTTAATCAAAGTTTATTTTTTTTGTTCCTCTGATTTCTCATCATGAGCACGTCATCCTAGGTTCCATCTATATCCAATTTGAGTTAATTTTGTGTCCGATCATCTGCATACAGTCCTAGGTTCTGCCTAAGCTTAGTTGGTTGTTTGATATGTTTCTTATCATTGTGAAGTCATCCTAGTTTCTATCTAGGTTTGTTCTTAGTTCCTTTGGGTTCCAAACATTTGGATGCAATCCTAGGTTTGGCCTATGTTCATTGTTTGTTCTTTTGGTTTCCCATCATTGTGAACTATCTAAGCTTATTCATATGTTCGTTTGGTTTCTCATAATTAGGATGCTATCCTATGAGTTTGTTTAAGGGTATGCCCTATTCATTGAGGACATCCTCCTTCCTTGAGTTGTTTTCGGGTATATCCTATTTGAGTTAATTTTGTGTCCAGTCATCTGCATACCATCCTAGGTTCTACCTAAGTTTGGTTGGTAGGTTGTTATGTTTCTCATCATTGTGATGTCATCCTAGTTTCTATCTAGGTTTGTTCTTAGTCCCTTTGGGTTCCAAACATTTGGATGCAATCCGAGGTTCGGCCTATGTTCATTGTTCGTTCCATTGGTTTCTCATAATTAGGACGCCATCCTAGGTTTTATCATTGGGTAGTCTAACTTCCTAAGGTTTTCTATCAATGGGATGCCATCCTAGCTTCCATTAAGCTTATTTGTTTGTTTGTTTTTTTGTTTCTCATCATTGAGATGTCATCCTAGGTTCTATCTGTGCTTAATTTTAGTTCCTTTGGTATAAAATTTTTAGGAACCCCTGATAGGTTGATTCCAAGCTTATTGGTTCCTTCCTTTGCTTTCTCATCGTTGTGAGGCCATCCTAGCTTCAATTTAAGCTTATTTGTTTGTTCCTTTGCTTTCTGCTCATTGCGACACCATCCTAGTTTCTATCTATGTTCGCTCTTAGTTCCTTTGGTTTCTCATCATTGAGATGTCGTTCTAGGTCCCACCATCATTTGGACAACATTCTAGGTTCTATATGTGTCCATTTTTACTTCCTAAGGTTTCCCATCATTGGGATGTCATCCTAGGTTCTATATAGGCTCATGTTTGTTCTTTTCATTACTTATCATTGGAACACCTTTCTTGGCTTTATCTATGTTTATTCTAAGTTTCCTATCTTAGTTCCTTTGGTTTATCTCCACTAGGATGCTATTGTAGGTTCTATCTATGTTCAATTTTAGTTCCTTTCATTGGGATGCCATCCTAGTTTCTATCTAAGCTTAGTCATTTTTTCCTTTGGTTTGCCATCACCGGGACGCCTTTCTAGCTTCATCTATGTTCAAAGTTAGTTCCTTTAGTTTCTAATCGTGGAGATGCAATCTTAGGTGTCTACCTCAACTTAGCTGGTTGTTTCTTTGGTTTCTCATTGTTGAAATGCCACCCTAGTTTCTATCTATGTTTGTTCTCAGTTCCTTTGGTTTCCCGACATTTGGATTCCGTCCTAGGTTCGAGCTACGTTTATTGTTTTTCAAATCATTGGGAAGCTATCCAAGGATCTATCTAAGGTTATTTTTTTAGTTTCTCATCATTGTGATGCCATCCTAGTTTCTATTTATGTTTGTTCTGAATTCCTTTGGGTTCCAAACATTTGGATGCCATCTAGGTTTTGTCTATGATCTTTGATAGTTCCTTTGGTTTCCAATTATTGTGAAGTCGTCCTAGATTTTATCTAAGATAAATTATTTGTTCCCTAGTTTCCTATTATTGCAATGCCATTCTAGGTTCTATGTTTGTTCATTCTTACTTCCTAAGGTTCCCATTCATTAGGATGTGATCCGAGTTTTTATTTCTTCATTCCTTTGGTTGGTTATCAATGTGACGCCATCCTAATATCTTTATATATTCATTCATATTTACTTTGGTTTCACATCACTACGATGCCATCCTAGGTTCTATCTAATCTTTTGCTTATGTTCCTTTGCCTTCTCCTCGTTTTGATGCATCCTAGTTTCTATCTATGTTCGTTCTTAGTTCCTTTGGTTCTAATCATTGGGTCAACATCCTAGTTTCTATCTATGTTCATTGTTAGATCCTTCGGTTTCCCACCATTGGGATGTCATCCTTTGATTGCTCATCATTGGAACATCAATCTCAGTTCTACCTATTTTCATGCTTAGTTCTTTTAGTGTCCTATCATTAGGATGTGATCCTAGGTTCTATTTAAGCTTATTCATTTGTTCCTTTTGTTTCTCATCACCGGGACGTCATCCTAAGCTCTATCTATGGTTGTTCATTTGTTCCCTTGATTTGTCCTCATTGGGAACCCGTCCTAGGCTCTATCTATGCTCATTGTAAGTTCCTTCGGTTTCCAATCATTGAGAAGCTATCCTAGGTTTTATCCATGCTTTTTCGTTTGTTCCTTTCATTTCTCATCATTAGCTTGCTATCCTAGGCTTTATCTACGTTAATTCTTGCCTCCCAAGGTTTCCCATCATTAGGATGCAATCCTAGTTTCTATCTAAAACTTATTTCTCTGCTCCTTTAAGTTTTCATCATTAAAACTCATCATATGTTCATCTAAAGCATATTCGATTGTTCCTTCGATTGCTTTGTAGGATCTATCTATGGTTATTTGTTTATTCTTTTGGTTTCTCAACATTGGAACGTAATCATAGGTTCAATCTATGCTTATTAGTTTCTTTCTTTCGTTTCTCATCTTGAGGACACCACCTTATATTCTGTCTATGTTCATTCTTAGTTCCATTGGTTTCCCATCATTGGGATGCCATCCTAGGTTTTAGTTTCTATCTAAAGCTTATTTATTTGTTCCTTTGTTTTTTTTTTTCATCTCTGGGACGCCATCCTAGGTTTTAGTTTCTATCTAAAGCTTATTTATTTGTTCCTTTGTTTTTTTTTCATCTCTGGGACGCCA
The DNA here is from genome assembly GCF_030704535.1 of Vitis vinifera. Classification (NCBI taxonomy): domain Eukaryota; kingdom Viridiplantae; phylum Streptophyta; class Magnoliopsida; order Vitales; family Vitaceae; genus Vitis; species Vitis vinifera. The sequence continues at coordinate 12,350,854 of NC_081817.1, forward strand.
TTCTAGGTTCTATCTATGTTGAATTTTCATTCATTTGGTTTCCAATAATTGGAATGCCTATGTTCCACCTACGATTAGTCAATTGTTTCTTTTGTTTCTCATTGTTTTGACGCAATCATAGTTTGTATCTATGTTCGTTCTTAGTTTCTTTGGTTTCCAAGCATTGGGATGCCATCCTACTTTCCATCTAAAGCTTATTTCTTTGTTCCTTTTGTTTCTCATCATTGAGACTCCATCCTAAAGCATATTCATTTGTTCTTTCGATTGCTCATTATTAGAACGCCATTCTTGGTTCTATCTATTTCCATTGTCAGTTCCTTTAGTTTTCCATGATGGAGATGTCATCCTGGTTTTTATCTAAACTTATTCATTTGTTCCTTTCCTTTCCCATCACTAGGACATCATCCTAGGTTCTACTTATGTTCAATTTTGGATCCTTATTTGTTCTGATCGTTGGGATGCCATCCTTGTTCTAGCTAAGCTTAGTTGGGTGTTTCTTTGTTGTCTCATCATTGTGATGCCAGCCAAGTTTATGCCTGTGTTCGTTTTTAGTTCCTTTGGTTTCCAAACAATTGGATTCTATCCAATGTTTGTGTCTATGTTCAATGTCATTTTCTTTGGTTACCTATAAGTGAGTCATCCTATGTTCTCTCTAAGGTTATTTGTTTCTTCATTTGGTTTATCATCATTGAGACATCATCCTAGGTTAAATCTATGCTCATTGAAACTTCCTTTTGTTTCTAATCATTGCGAATATGTCTCACCCTTGTTTATTTTTTTTTCAAACTTTACAATTGATACTCAAATATAGTATAAGTGCTCTAAAAAAAAAAAAGGGGATTCAAAAATTTAAATGTCGAGTTTCTACAAACAGAGAATATGAAAAACCTATTATAAAGAGTACATCCTGTATTAATCTTTGAAACAATCAGTTAACAAAATGTGATTTGTTTTACAAAAGAAACTTGTACTACGTTAATTTACATATACCAAAACCCCATGGTTCACTATGGGTAGCTCATACTAAGAGTACCTGACACTTTCAATGTGACCAAACAACATCCAATCAACAATAAAGCAATGCTCAATCATTATTTCCAACATAGGTCTTCTGACTTGCATTTAAAGGTGGAAGGGATAGGGTGAGTTCACAACTCAATAGGAAAGTTTATAACCATCCTAGACATACCCATAAAAACCTTGAATTAAACCTATAATAACATGCATGATAAACATTTTATAATCATTAATGAATATTCAATCATGTCAAACATGTATGCATGTGTTTGCTAGTTTCATCTTTGCTTTCCCTCATCCATCCTTTCACAACTGATAAACTGCTAACCCCCACCAATCTACACATTAGATATCAATGCTCCACAAGATACTCGATCAATATAATAATGACTATTCTAGGACATCACCCAAACGTGTCTTTTGGGACTTATACTTAAGGGTAGGACCAACCTCGTGTCTTTAGGGACTAAAACCCAGGGGTAGGACCAACCCCGAGTCTTTAGGGACTAAAACCCAAGGGCAAGACCAACCTCATACACCCCACATCAGAGTGTCTTCTTCGAGGGCTTTAGGGACTTTCACCCACGATCCCACATAAACAATATATCAAAGGATAATGGTTGTAGCATCACATAAACACTTCCTACCAATCAATTCTCTGAATATCATCTGTGATCATTCCATATTCTTCGTGCAGTGCAACCACACCATGAACAATTTCCACAACACAGAACCATGAATCTTCATACTAATATATGTTCCAGTATCATTGTAACATTCAAATACAGTAAATCGAGATGCAATGACACATTAAAACATTTTATGAAATCATAGAAATAACATGAAATTCCAATAAATGTTTCAAGGGAAGAAATTAGATACACCATGAAACAACATAAAATTCCCTACCTTACATGGACTTTCCCTTTGTGATTCTTCTATGTAGGTGATCTTTACCTATTACAAGGAACTGAAATAAAACAACATAACTTAGGTTTCGTAACCATTAAATTTTATTCAATTAAAATTTATGAAATTTTCCTTTCTTACTAATTTTTAACAACTTACTGTTAATAATTTTTAATTGTCATATTCTCCAATTAATTACCAAGCACTAATTGTTTTTATTTTTTTCCTTAAAGACTTACCCATTAACAAGTCCTAAATGTCTAAATTTAAATCGCATGTTTAGCAATCTATAATACTTAAGCTGAAACACTTTAATCCTTAATTAATTGTGATTTTTAACTAAAACATGTTTATAGCTAATTACACTCAACTTTTACACAAATTTTACGGTGAATTTCTTTCAACATGCCATTAGGAACCAAAATAAACAAAAATTACTAAATTAAACAACTTGCTTACCTCAAATCTTCACTTTCTCTCTCCAAATCCTCTCTCTAACCCAAGCTGCTACAAGTGAAATGCTGCAAAACGAGCTGCAGGCCCCTATAAAGGGTCTCCATGCATCCAAGTAGGAGGTGGCAGGTCACAAGGCTGCCACCAACCCCAACTTTCCATAATTGCACTTTAGTCCTCCAAATTAACCAATATTAAACTTACTTGCCCATTAGTCCTTTAGGTTTTCATAACTCTAATTAGCCCCTAAGAACCTAATAAGCATGCTTAAGTCATTAACTAATCCCATATAACCTTAATCAAAGCTTAATTCATAATTAAACAAGATTAGCACTAAACTAGCTTTAACATCTAATTAAGCACGTTTAAAGGTAAGTGCTAAGATAATCATTATTGCCTATTTAATTCATTTGTACTAGGTATTACAGAATCCATCCAAAGTTCGATCTATTCTTATTCATATCTTCCTTTTGTTTCTCATCTTTAGGACACCACCTTATGTTCTATCTATATTCATTCTTATTTCCACTGGTTTCCCACCATTAGGATATCGTCTTAGGTTATATCTAAGCTTATTCGATTGTTCATCATTGGAACCCCATTCTTATTTCCTTTCGTTTCTCATCATCATTGGGACACCATTCATGGATCCATCTATCTTCGTCCTTAGCTTCTTCAGTTTTCCATCATTGTGATGTAATTGTTTTTTCCTTTGGTTTGCCATAACTGGGATGGCTTTCTAGCTTCTATCTATGTTCAAACCTAGTTCCTTTAGTTTATGACCGTGGAGATCCAATCTTAGGTTTCTATCTCAACTTAGTTGGTTGTTTCTTTGGGTTCTTATTGTTGAAATGCCACCCTAGTTTCTATCTATGTTCTGATTCGACTCATGGTAGCTTAGCTTTAAAGGTGTATCAACAAAATTTTTACCTTAAATACTATTACTAAAGTAGCCAAGCTACTATAGCATAGTGGTTCTAGGATCGTTCACTGGGAAGGGTTTTCGCAAACACTAGTGATATTCAAATTAGGAAAATAGGTGATTTTCTTATGGATGTTAGCTTTAAAAGAAAATGTAAATGTTTTAGAAAGATTTAAACTAATCTAAGCTAACATTAAAGACTAAAATGAAAGGGTGTAAAAACAAGTTTCTCAAAGATAGGATAGCTATGCTCTGGCTCTTATGCAAATTGGAAATCTCAGGATAGGCTCCTCGCGTTGAGGTTGCAACTATGGTGATGCTTGCTTCCCGAACCAGTATGGATTTAGCAAATCAAGTTTTAATCCTTTAAAATGGCAAAACAGATGGTAGTGAATTTCACCAATGGTTATTCACCTTAGACTTCCTTTGAATGGCTCGTAAGAGATAACTAATGGTCTAAAGCCAAAAGCTTACCAAATATTGGCAACTCAAAGTCATTCCAGGTGATAAACTCACCTTTCAATGGCCATTGAAATTGGTTCTAACGGATTAATGCAAAACTTGGAATTGAAAACCTCACCTTCCAATAGCTCGTAGGAGATAACTAATGGATAGAAATCCAAAAGCTTATCAAGTATTGGCCGTTGGAAGTTGTCCAAAGGAAATAAAAACCAAACTTTGCATTAATGAACCTTTAATGAAAAACGACTACCTTACCTTCCAGGTGCGAGAAATTTCCATGGGATTGCATCCAAGTCATCACATAACATCCATACTTTGAGAAACTAAAAGTTTTAGCCAATCATCCTCTGAGGAAAAGCCCTCAAAGGCTGTTTGGCTACTAAGAAAATAGAAATGGGGAAGAACAGGAGAAGAGAGAAAAATAGAGCAAAGCTCTGTATAGTCTATATATTTATATATTTTACATCTCCATCCATCTCTGTATATCCGTCTATGTATTTTTTACAATGGATGCATGGGAATATATATAGAGAAGTTTTTCCAACCTTCCTAGCTAAGAAATCTTATGATTGGTGGATTACAAGGAGAATAATGGAAATTTATACAAAAATATCTAAAAGAAAAGATCTAAAGTGGAGTCGACGGAACAGAGGAAAATTCGCACCACGCATGGGCTGTGCGAATGTTGTGCGAGTTTCGCACAAGCTTCGCACAAGCTAAAGGTGTTGTGCGAATTTCGCACAAGCCTGGAGCAGTTGTCTTCCGAAGGCCATATCTTCCTCATTTCAGTTCCAAATTGTACATGGTTTGAAGTGTTGGATTCTTGACTTCCTGAGCTTTGAAATAGTATATAGCATGTAGAAAATGGACTTCGGGAAGTGCTCCAAAAGTGCGAAGGAAGACTGCAGCTGCTGTCCTCTGTTTTCTTCATTTTCTCTTTGCTTCTCTCCTTTGCTTGGCTTGTCTTAATGATCCAAAAAGCTGTCAAAACACTAAAACTAGCCACAAATATGATTAGAAGTCATTGCTAGGTCCTTAACATGCCAATTGGAATAAAGATGGAGAATTACTACACAAAAGTGCTTAAAAGATATTGAATTGAAGGTATAAAATAGCACTTTTTGGGTAGTAATCACTCCCCCCAACTAACACATTGCTAGTCCCTGAGCAATGAAGGAGAGAAAAATAAAGAAAAATAGATAATATAATAATTTACAAAATCATGCTGATCACTCCAAAAAATAATCAAGTGGCATGATTGACATCCATGGATCAATAAAGATGTGAAACTCAACCTATAATAAGAGTTGTCAAAACATTCACTTGATCATAGAGTACAAAGAATGGATATTATGCAAGTTTAAGCATCAAAAGAATTTCCACTCTCAAAAGATCCAAATCAAATTCTTCCACTAAAATCTAAGTGTTATTTATTAGTTTCCGGATATAGTATGTCAAACTAATCTCTCCCCTCAACCTAGTTCTTTTCAAAGCTTAGCAAACTAATCAACCTCCAATAGGCTAAGAACGCACCTCTTTTCTTTCACAATTTTTTCTTGTAGGAGTGCAAAGCTTAAAGGCATTCTTTTCTAAATTGTCCATGTAACGGGGGTCCATCGATGACTCCCAACCAATTAAGGTTTAGGGCATCAAGCTTTAAAGACCTTTCAACCACTAACTCCTCGGATTTTACCCCGGACTTTTGAGAATGATTTTTAATACCCAAGCACCTACAACATGTTAAACTCCACCTATTCACCCTTGTAACGAGCATTGAGGTTGGTGACTCCCAACCAATTAAGGCTTAGGGCACCAGGTTTTAAAGATTTTCACCACATACCCCTTAGACCTTGCTCGGGTTTCAAGGCAAGCAAACATTTTTCTTTCTTTCTTTATTTTCTTCAAAGCCTCATTGGCCTTTTACAAGGTTTCCCAACACTATTAAATGAGGTCAAAGGTACCAAGTCTAAAATTTTCCTAAGTCAAGAGGGAAATAGTTTTTCATCTTATAATCAGAACCTATTGTATGTGTGTGCGAATAGCTTAAGGTGGAAAAGATAAGTTTGCATGCAATGGGAGTTTCAACAATTCATCAATTTTTAGAAGAGCATAATACAAACTCTAAGACTCATGTAATCAAGTTGAAACTCGACTTCTCTCATTTAATTTTGAGAGTTAATCCTTAATATCCATGGAGTTTAAAGCAAAAATTTTAAAATTTAAACAAAAAGTAGCTAATTTAACTAAGTATGATAAAAATTTAAACTAATACTTACTTCCTTGATTCGTGCCCACTTGGTGTCTCAGCTGATTCGTGTCCAACTGGTGCTCCTTGATTGAGGGAGTAATCAACAAAATTTATAACCTATTACACCATGTACTAGGGTAGCAAAGAAAAAGCTACTATAGCATAGTGGCTCTAGGATCGTTCACTGGGATGGGTTTTCACTTCACAAATGATATTAATTCAAAGTTGAATTGGTGCCTTTTCATTTCAAGGTTAGCTTTAAAAGAAAACATAAACTTGAGTTGGAAAAGGTTTGGTTTTAAACTAACCACAAATAGTAACTGATTTTACTTACAAAGAAAAGTGTTTCTTGGAGTTTCAGATCACTAGGCTCAGATTCCTCATACAAAAAGGGAGTTCCGGTCACTTGTTTCTTTTCCTCGCATTAGAGAATTAACATATAGTTAATTCTCTAACCGATGTTGTACAGATGCTTCCCATTAATGGGTTCAAACACTAAATTCCTCTCACTGATGCATCTTGCAATGGCTCGTGCCTCTCACTTAGCATTTGCCATTCAAGGTGATCTTTAACCTTGGATTACCCGTCAAAAGCTCGCAAGAGATAACTAATGGATGTCTCCTTGGAGTCCAAAAGCTTACCAAGTGTTGGCTATTCTAGAAAATCCTACCTTCAAGTCACCTCCCAAAGGCTTGCAAGAGATAAACTAGTGAATCTCCATGGACAGAGATCACTTGCCTTACCAAGTGTTGGCCCAAGTGACTTCAAGGCGTTTTAAGTTAACTAAAAAGATAAAAACCATTAACAGGTCACACTTTCTCTTCATTAAAAACTAAAACAACAAAACTTCCAAATTATGCATGTGGAAACTTACCCGGCTTTCCTCACTCTAAGTGACGAAAAGCCTAGCCTCTCATCTTCTGAGGAAAAATCCTCAGAGTTTGATTGGCTAGAAATAAAAAGAACGAGAAAACAAAAATATATATGAAAAGCAGAGCAAGTGCTCTGTAGATATATTTCTTACTTATACAAAAGGGTGTCCTCCTCCTCCTCTGGGAACAGGCTCCCGAGAGCTATATATATAGAAAATTACAAAACAAAAATATATGAGGTTATTCACCCCTTTTCCAAACTTAATAACTAAGGAATCCTATAATTGGTGGGTTACAAGGAGAAAATGGGGATTTAGACATAAAAAATCTGAAGCAAAATATCCAAAAGTGTCGGTCGCAAATATCGGGAAACTTTAGGAGAAATTCCACAGCACTGTGCATAATGGCTGCGGAATCATTTCGCAGCAAAAGGGTGATTTCGCAGCCGTGCAAAATTCTTCCTTCAGCTTGGAGTGATTGGATTCCAATGGCTGTAACTCATTTATTTCAACTCTGAATCATGTACCGTTTGAATAATTTGATTGTTGACTTCCTGAGCTTTGAAACGACATATAGCATGCATAAATTGGACTCCAGGAAGTGCACCAAAAGTGGCTAACATGATTGTCATCAAGAATGCTTCTTGGCAGATTTCTCTTTGCTTCCCCTCCTTGCATTCCGGATTTGCTTATGGCAAAGGACTTCAAAGCTTTGATTCTTCATGTTTCTGAGCTTTCCATTGCTTTGCCATGGATTCCAAAGAACTCTCCTCAATCTCGGATTGCTTTGGTGATAAAAAAGCTATCAAAACACCAAAACTTAACACAATTTGATTAGAATTGATTGCAAGGGTCCTTAACATGTTAATTGGGTTAAAAGGCAATAACTACTACTCAAAAGTGTTTAAAAGAGTTAATTACAAGCTATCAAATAACACTTTTTGAGTAGTAATCATTCCTCATCTCTCCCCCCAACCGAGATGAACATTGTCCTCAATGTTTGAATCAAAAATAAGGAGGAAGGCAGTGGTACCTCATGTGATGTGGACTTGGAGTTGAGAAGGTTGAACCATCTGTTTTAAAATTCAAAAATTGAATGAGAGAGGAATTTATACTAAATATTTACAAAAATTATGAGTGGGCCCCACTTTGAGCAGCTGAGGACAAGGCTCAAAGGCTTGGGATTGGGGAGGGTAGGGATGAAGAAGCTCAAAACTTCGTACAAAGGGGGTGTTGTGCGAGTTTCACACAACACAATATGTTGTGCGAGTGTTGTGCGAAAATTTCGCATTCTTGTGGTTCTCCAAGACAGAGAGCATGGTTTTGAAATTTTGTCACAAAAACGAATTCGCACAAGGTTCGCATTCTTGTGAAATTCGCACTGAGATTTTGGGAAGGGACAGAGAGCATGCATTTTTGAAAATTGGCACAAAAGCAAATTCGCACAAGGGATGTGTTGTGCGAAAATTTCGCACAACAGGAAGTGTTGTGCGAAAATTGCCGAGTCTTGGTTTTTCTCCCCTGTTTTCCCTTTTTTTCACCATAACTTCATTCTTCAAGCTTTCCTACCTACATGAACACTTCAAAACTCATCTTATAAACATATTAAAACTATATTAAAGCTAAGAATTCAAACTAAAACATGCATAAATTTAAAGAAAGCATAGAATTTAAATGAAGCTGATAGCATGTACCCCAAAAAGAAGATGAACTATTTAGCTCATCCTCACTCACACACCCACTTCATGCTGAATTCCCCTTGGATCCCAAACAAAATTGGCATCCTGCCCATTTGGTCCAAGGGAATTCGTTTCTCTTCTCTTCCCTGGAGAAGTGGATGCTTTAAAGGGTTCAGGTAACCCTTTATCATCTTGAACTTTATGATTTTCAATGGAAGGTTGGTCCATAGAGTTGTCATAGCAATCCCCCACCAAAGTGTCGATCTTCAACACTTTCCTTGATCTTTTTGCATTGGTTCCTTGAAGGTTATGGTGGGGTTGAGGAGGAAGCTTCCTTTTCCCCCTTGCTATGTCGAGATTGGTGAGCTTCTTAATGGAGTCTTGAACTTTTTCTATCCTTAGTGATAGATCATTATAAACCCCCTCCATTCTTACATTTATTGAACTCTCCATATTATCAATCTTTTCATTAAGATGAGAGTTGATCTTTTGTTGCTCACCTACAAAGTCCTCCATGACTTTGCTGATCTTCAAAATGGCTTGCTCCAATGAAGATGTACTCATTGATGGTTGAGGTTGAGGTTGGGTTGTAAGGTTGGGATGGTTATTCCAACTTGAGGTGTAGGAGCTTTGGTAACAGTACATGTCTCTCACAGTTGGAATGGTAGGGCACTCCCCTACCGTATGCTCATATGAATCATCTCCATTCAAAGCATACTTACTACCCCATTGGCTTTGTTGAACTTGCCTTTTTCCTAATTCAATCCGATCCCTCATGGATAGGTATGCGAATTTTTCCTTCTCATGATCATAATGAGAGCTTTGATCTTCATGTGGAATTTCCATTTCTAAAAAAAAATGATATTCAACTAAGGCTCTTTTCTTCAACTTGTACCAGGGTTCCCTCTTGGTCTCGAATCCAACAAGGAATGCACAAATTGAAATTAAAACAAAAATAAAAGAAAAGAGAATAAAAAAATTTAATTAAATAAAAACTAAACTAAAAAAAAAATTATAAGAAAACTCACCAAACTTGTGATGAAGATCACAAGTTACCCTTAATGGTTGCTTCACTGTGCTTGTGGCACCTTCCCCGGCAACGGCGCCATTTGATTCGACTCATTGTAGCTTAGCTTTAAAGGCGTATCAACAAAATTTATACCTTAAATACTATTACTAAAGTAGCCAAGCTACTATAGCATAGTGGTTCTAGGACCGTTCACTGGGAAGGGTTTTCGCAAACACTAGTGATATTCAAATTAGGAAAATAGGTGATTTTCTTATGGATGTTAGCTTTAAAAGAAAATGTAAATGTTTTAGAAAGATTTAAACTAATCTAAGCTAACATTAAAGACTAAAATGAAAGGGTGTAAAAACAAGTTTCTCAAAGATAGGATAGCTATGCTCTGGCTCTTATGCAAATTGGAAATCTCAGGATAGGCTCCTCACGTTGGGGTTGCAACTATGGTGATGCTTGCTTCCCGAACCGGTATGGATTTAGCAAATCAAGTTTTAATCCTTTAAAATGGCAAAACAGATGGTAGTGAATTTCACCAATGGTTATTCACCTTAGACTTCCTTTGAATGGCTCGTAAGAGATAACTAATGGTCTAAAGCCAAAAGCTTACCAAATATTGGCAACTCAAAGTCATTCCAGGTGATAAACTCACCTTTCAATGGCCATTGAAATTGGTTCTAACGGATTAATGCAAAACTTGGAATTGAAAACCTCACCTTCCAATAGCTCGTAGGAGATAACTAATGGATAGAAATCCAAAAGCTTATCAAGTATTGGCCGTTGGAAGTTGTCCAAAGGAAATAAAAACCAAACTTTGCATTAATGAACCTTTAATGAAAAACGACTACCTTACCTTCCAGGTGCGAGAAATTTCCATGGGATTGCATCCAAGTCATCACATAACATCCATACTTTGAGAAACTAAAATTTTTAGCCAATCATCCTCTGAGGAAAAGCCCTCAGAGGCTGTTTGGCTACTAAGAAAATAGAAATGGGGAAGAACAGGAGAAGAGAGAAAAACAGAGCAAGGCTTTGTATAGTCTATATATTTATATATTTTACATCTCCATCCATCTCTGTATATCCGTCTATGTATTTTTTTACAATGGATGCACAGGAATATATATAGAGAAGTTTTTCCAACCTTCCTAGCTAAGAAATCTTATGATTGGTGGATTACAAGGAGAAGAATGGAAATTTATACAAAAATATCTAAAAGAAAAGATCTAAAGTGGAGTCGGCGGAACAGAGGAAAATTCGCACCACGCATGGGCTATGCGAATGTTGTGTGAGTGTTGTGCGAGTTTCGCACAAGCTGAAGGTGTTGTGCGAATTTCGCACAAGCCTGGAGCAGTTGTTTTCTGAAGGCCATATCTTCCTCATTTCAGCTCCAAATCGTACACGTTTTGAAGCGTTGGATTCTTGACTTCCTGAACTTTGAAATGGTATATATCATGTAGAAAATGGACTTTGGAAAGTGCTCCAAAAGTGCGAAGGAAGAATGCAGCTGCTGTCCTCTATTTTTTTCATTTTCTCTTTCCTTCTCTCCTTTGCTTGGCTTGTCTTAATGATCCAAAAAGCTGTCAAAACACTAAAACTAGCCACAAATATGATTAGAAGTCATTGCTAGGTCCTTAACATGCCAATTGGAATAAAGATGGAGAATTACTACACAAAAGTGCTTAAAAGATATTGAATTAAAGGTATAAAATAGCACTTTTTGGGTAGTAATCATGTTCGTTCTTAGTTCCTTTGGTTTCCCAACATTTGGATTCCGTCCTAGGTTTTGGCTATGTTTATTGTTAGTTCCTTTAGTTTCTCATCATTGTGACACCATCCTAGTTTCTATGTATGTTTGTGCTTAATTTCTTTGGGTTGCAAACATTTGGATGCCATCCTAGGTTTTGTCTATGTTTATTGATAATCCTTTGGTTTCCAATTATTGCGAAGTCATCATTTTGTTTGTTGCATTGCCATTCTAGGTTCTATGTTTGTTCATTCTTACTTCCTAATGTTCCCATTCATTAGGATGTGATCCGAGTTTTTATGTCTTCTTATTTCTTCATTCCGTTGGTTGTTGCTCAATGTGACGCCATCCTACAATCTATATATATTCATTCGTAGTTACTTTGGTTTCACATCACTGGGATGCCATCCTAGGTTCTATCTAATCTTATGCGTATGTTCTTTGCTTTCTCCTCGTTTCGATGCCATCCTAGTTCCTATCTATGTTCATTCTTAGTTCCTTTGGTTTCTAATTGTTAAGGCAACATCCTAGTTTCTATCTATGTTCATTGTTACTTCCTTTGGTTTCCTACCATTGGGATGTCATCATTGGAATGTCAATCTTAGTTCTATCTATTTTCATTCTTAGTTCCTTTAGTGTCCTATCATTACGATGTGATCCTAGGTTCTATTTAAGCTTATTCATTTATTCCTTTTGTTCTCATCACTGGGACGTCATCCTAGGCTCTATGTATGTTCAATTTTAGTTACTTTGGTTTCCGATAGTTGGGATGCCATCCTAGTTTCTATCCAAGGTTTTTTTCTATGTTCAATGTTATTTCCTTTGGTTTCGATCTAAAGCTTATTTCTTTGTTCCTTTTTTTTTTTCATCACTGGAAAGCCATCCTAGGTTCTAACTATGTTGAATTTTTGTTCATTTGGTTTCCAATCATTAGAATGTGATGTTATGTTCTACCAAGGATTAGTTGATTGTTTCTTTGGTTTCTCATCATTGTGACGCCATTGTAGTTTCTGTTTATGTTCATTCTTAGTTCCTTTGGTTTCCAAACATTTGGATGCCATCCTACGTTCTATATAGGTTCATTGTTGGTTCTTTTGATTTTCAATCATTGGGAAGTCATCCTAAGCTATATCTATGGTTGTTCATTTGTTCCCTTGATTTCTCATCATTGGGATCCCGTCCTCAGCTTTGTCTATGCTCATTGTAAGGTCCTTCGGTTTCCAATCATTGAGAAGCTATCCTAGGTTCTATCAATGCTTTATATATGTTCCTTTCATTTCTCATCATTAGCACGCCATCCTAGGGTTTATCTATGTTTATTCTTGCCTCATAAGGTTTCCCATCATTAGGATGCCATCCTAATTTCCATCTAAAGCTTATTTCTCTGGTCCTTTCGGTTCTCATCATTGAGACTCATCCTATGTTCATTCTAAGTTCATCCTAGGTTTTATCTAAGCTTATTCGTTTATTCCTTTGGTTTCTCATCACAAGGACGTCATCCTAGGTTCTATGTATGTTCAATTTTAGTTCCTTTGGTTTTCGATAGTTGGGATGGCATCCTAGGTTCTACCTAAGATTAGTCGGTTGTTTCTTTGGTTTCTCATCGTTGTGATAGCATCCTAGTTTCTACCTATGTTCGTTCCTAGTTCCTTTGATTTCCAAACATTTAGATACTATCCATGGTTTTTGTCTATGTTCAATGTTATTTCCTATGATTTCCATTCATTGGGAAGTCATTGTAGGTTCTATCTACGGTTATTCATTTATTCTTTTGGTTTCTCAACATTGGGACGTAATCATAGGTTCAATCTATGCACATTATAAGTTCCTTTTGTTCATCTAAGCCATCCAAGGTTCAATCTAAGCTTATTCGTTTCTCATCTTTGGGACACCACCTTATGTTCATTCTTAGTTCCATTGGTTTCCCATCTTTGGGATGCCATCCTAGGTTCTAGTTTGTATCTAAAGCTTATTTATTTGTTCCTTTTTTTTTTTCATCATTGGGACACCATCCTAGTTTCTATCTATGTTGAATTTTCGTTCATTTGGTTTCCAATCATTGGAAAGTCATCCTATGTGCTACCTAGGATTAGTCAATTGTTTCTTTTGTTTCTTATCATTGTGACGCCATCGTAGTTTGTATCTATGTTCGTTCTTAGTTCCTTTGCTTTCCAAACATTGGGATGCCATCATACGCTATGTATAGGTTCATTGTTAGTTCCTTTGATTTCCAATCATTGGGAAGTCATTCTAAGCTCTATATATGGTTGTTCATTTGTTCCTTTGATTTCTCATCATTGAGACCCCATCCTAGGCTCTATCTATGCTCTTTGTAACATCTTTCGGTTTCCAATCATTGAGAAGCTATCCTAGGTTCTATCCATGCTTAGTTGTTTGTTCCTTTTGTTTCTAATAATTAGCACGCCATTCTAGGCTTTATCTATGCTCATTCTTGCCTCCTAAGGTTTCCCATCATTAGGATGCCATCCTAGTTTCCATCTTAAGCTTGTTTCTTTGCTCCTTTTGGTTCTCATCATTGAGACTCCATCCTATGTTCTATCTACATTCATTCTTTGTTCATCTAATGCATATTCATTTGTTCCTTTGATTGCTCATCATTGGAATGCCATTATGTTTTCTATCTATTTTCATTCTATCCAAGCTTATTTGTTTGTTCCCTTCTAGAACGTCATCCAAGGTTCTATGTATGTTCAATCTTAGTTCTTTTGGTCTCCGATAGTTGGGATGCCATCCTAGGTTCTACCTAAGATTAGTCAGTTGTTTCTTTGGTTTCTCATTGTTGTGACTCCATCTTAGTTTCTATCTATGTTCGTTCTTCGTTCCTTTGGTTTCCAAACATTTTGATGGTCTCCGAGGCTTTTGTGTATGTTCATTGTTATTTCCTTTGGTTTTCATTCATTGGGAAGTCATCCTAGATTCTATCTAAGCTTAGTCGTTTCTCATCTTTAGGACACTGCCTTATGTTCTATCTATGTTAATTCTTAGTTCCATTGGTTTCCCATCATTGGGATGTCGTCGTAGGTTTTATCTAAGCTTATTCGATTGCTTAACATTGGAACCCTATCTTGGTTCTATCTATTTTCATTCTTAGTTCCCTTCGTTTCCCATCATTGGGATGCCATCTTAGGTTTTATCTAAGCTTATTCATTTGTTCTTTTGACTCATCATCTTTGGGACACCATTCTTGGATCTATATATCGTTGTCCTTTGGTTCTTTAGTTTTCCATGATTGTGATGTCAGCCTAGTTTCTATCTAAAGCTTTTTTTTTCCTTTTGTTTTTCATCACTAGGACGCCATCCTAGGTTCTATCTATGTTTGTTCATTTGGTTTCTAATCATTGGAATGTCATCCTATGTTATACCTAGGATTAGTCGATTATTTCTTTTGTTTCTCATCGTTGTGACGCCATCGTAGTTTCTATCTATGTTCCTTCTTAGTTCCTTTCATATCCAAACATTGGGATTCCATCCTATGTTCTGTATAGGTTCTTTGTTAGTTCCTTCGATTTCCAATCATTGGGAAGTCATCGTAAGCTCTATCTATGGTTGTTCATTTGTTCCATTGGTTTCTCATCATTGGGACCCCATCCTAGGTTCTATCTATTGCTCATTGTAAGTTCCTTCGGTTTCTAATCATTGGGAAGCAATCCTAGGTTTTATCCACACTTATTCATTTATTCCTTTGGTTTCTAATCATTTCACGCCATCTTAGGCTTTATCTATGTTCATTCTTGCCTCCTAAGGTTTCCCATCATTACGATGCCATCCTACATTCCATCTAAAGCTTATTTCTTTGTTCCTATTTTTTTTTTTTCGCATCATTGAGATTCCATCCTATGTTCATTTAAAGCATATTAGTTTGTTCCTTTGATTGCTCATGATTAGAGCGCCATTTTTGGTTCTATCTATTTTCATTCTTAGTTCATTTTGTTTCCCATGCTGGAGATGTCATCCTAGTTTTTATCAAAACTTATTCATTTGTTCCTTTCCTTTCCCTTCACTATGAGGTCATCGTCACTGTTACCATCATCGTTGCCGTTAGTGTCACCATCACTGTTACCATCACCGTCACCGTTACTCTTACTGTTTCCATCACCGTTACCGTTATCGTAACCGTTAGTGTCACCATTATCGTCACTGTCACCATCACTGTTACCATCATCAGTACTGTTACCATCATCATTACTGTTGTAACACCTAATACTAATGAATTAAATAGGCAATAATGATTATTTTAGTACTTAAGTTTAAGCATGCTTAATTAGATATTAAAAGTAGTTTAGTGCTAATCTTGTTTAATTATGAATTAAACTTTGATTAAGCATGCTTATTAGGTTCTTAGGGGCTAATTAAGGTTATGAAAACCTAAAGGACTAATGTACAATTATGGGTTTTATTTTTGATAACTTGAAGGACTAAAGTGCAAAATATGGAAATTGGAGTTAGTGGAATGCCACCTCATGCTTGGCTGCATGGAGACTCCTTTATAAGGGGACTGCAGCTCATTTTCCTCCTATAGATGTAGGTCAGAAGACCTATGCACGAAATAATGCTTCAGCAATGCTTTACAGTGATTTGATGTTGTTTGCTCGCATTGAAAGTCTTTTGAGGCCTTGCCTTTTGTATCAAAGATTGAATCTTTTTGTAGGAATGATGTAATATATATATATATATATATATATATATATATATATTTCTCAGGTACACTTGTAGTATAGGCTACCCATAGTGAAAAATGGAGTTTTGGTATATGTAAATTAATGTAGTACAAGTTTCTTTTAAGAAAAAACCATATTTTGTTAACTACGAGTTACAAAGTTTAATACAGGTGTACTCCTTATAACATGTTTTGCATATCCTCTTTTTGCACAAAATCAAGCAGGAACTCAACATTTAAATTTTTGAGAGCATTTATACTATATTTGAGTATCAATTGTTTAGTTTGAAGAATAACAAAAACCGGGGTGTGACAGCTTGCTATCAGAGCATAAGGGATTAGATCCCTATTGTGGACAATAGGTGGGGAGCCCAATAGGTGCATTGGAGTCATTATTATTGTGACACTGTTTTATTGTGTATGATATATTGATATTAAGTGAAAGGTTAAAGGATGAATGTTAGGTTTGTGTTGATGACATTCCTTGTTGTATTGGTTTGAATATGCCTAGCTTTGATAATTGTGATCATGTTGCCTGTTTGAATTCCTGATCATTGAGAATCCATTACTATGATATTGTTGTTTACAGGTTTATTTTTAAAATGTTTGTATGTGACATAAGTGGTTTGATTGTATTGTTTAAGGATGCTTGATTTAATGAATAACCCTTATAAGGTGATGTATTGATAATCTAATCCTTGTATACCTTTATAAGACAAAATGCCTAGAGCAAAGAACAGATTAACCACAAGGCCTAGACGAACAACTAGATCATCTCCAATATCTCATGGTAATGGAACTGAGGAAAGAGCTGCAATAAATCCAGCTACTGGTTAAGAATGCTCTGTGAGCTTAATTTGGGAATTTAAAGCACTAACTCCTCCAATCTTTCAGGGTGGTCCTAATTTTCTTGAAGCTGAGAATTGGATGAAAGAAATAAAGAAAATACTAGATGTAATGGCAGTGCCTGAGGAAAGGAGAGTTTCTTTAGCTTCCTTCATGTTGTGGGATATGATCAAGACTACTCAGGATGTAACTAAGATTGTTTGGATGCAATTTGAGGAGCTGCTTTTATCTAATTACTTTCCAAAGGCTGTTAGAAGACAAAAAAGAATTGAATTTATACACTTGGTTTAAAGGAACATGACAGTGACTGAATATGCAGCAAAGTTTACACAACTATCTAGATATGCTCCGAATATGGTTGCAGACGAACAAAAGCGAGCTGAATAATTCCAAGAGGGGTTGAGATTGAACATTAGAGCACAAGTCGCTCCCTTCATGCTTCGTACTTACAGTGAGGTTGTGGCAAGGGCTCTTGTTATAGAGAGGGCAATGGAGGAACCTCAAAGGTTGAGAAGCAGAAATTCTAGGTTTGGTGGTTCAGAAAAAAGGGAATGAGATTTCAAGCGCTCGAAAGTGACTCATCCCCAACAACAACCCAGAAAACAAGTGCGGTATAGTAGGACTACAGATTAGGGCAAGGGACCAAAGAGATGTTATGAATGTGGTGAGGTGGGACATCTTAGGAAGGAGTGCCCAAAATTTCAATGACTTGCATACCAGCCATCTCAATGACAGTTTTAGCAGATGAACCCACGATGCCAAGGAAGGCAACCTCAAGGGGAAGGTGACTTTAGACAAGGGAAGCCAGAGCAAGGAAAACAAGGGGAGATTTTGCAATAGGATCACAAAATGAAGAGTTAAATGCCTTGGCTGCATGGAAACCCCTTTATAAGGGGGTTGCAGCTCCTTTTCCACTATTTCACCTGCAGCAACTTGGGTTAGAGAGAGAATCTAGAGAGAGAAAGTGTAGATTTGAGGTAAGCAAGTTGTTTAATTTTTTAATTTTTGTTTATTTTTGTTCCTAATGGTATGCTAAAAAGAATTAACGGTAAAATTTGTGTAAAAGTTGATTGTAATTAATTATAAACCTATTTTAGTTAAAAATCACAATTAATTTAAGATTAAAGTATTTTAGTTGAAGTATTTTATTAATGGTAAGATCAGCACGAATCTTTGTTTAATTTGGTTTGATTGAAAAAATGGATTAGTAAATATGTGATTAATTAGGTTATTTGGGCACTTGGAATTTGTTAATAGGTTAGGCTTTAAGAAAATCAAAAGAATTAGTGTTTGGTAATTAATTGGGGAATATGAGAATTGAAAAAAAAATATAATAATAGAAAGTGGTTAAATATTAGTAAGAAAGGAAAATTTCACAAGTTTTAATTGAATAAATTTTAATGGTTAGGAAACCTAAATTATGTTGTTTCATTTCAATTCCTTGTAATAGGCAAAGATCACCTACATAGAAGAAACGCAAAAAGGAAACTGGTGTAAGGTAGGGAATTTTATGCTATTCTATGATGTATTTGATTTCTTTCCTTGAATCATTTGTTGGAATTTCACGTTATTTCTATGATTTCATAAAATGTTTTAATGTGTCATTGCATCTCAGTTTATTGCATTGAAATGTTATCATGATATTGGAAAGTATATTGGTATGAAGATTCATAGTTTTGTGTTGTCGAAATGGTTCGTGATGTGGTTGCATTGCAAGAAGGATATGGAATTATCACAGATGATATTTAGAGAATTGATTGGTGGGAAGTGTTTATTTGATGCTACAGGCATTATCATTTGATATATTGTTTATGTGGGATCATGGGTCTTTGGGTGAAAGTCCCTAAAGCCCTCGAGGAAGACACTTCAATGTGGGTGTATGGGGTTGGTCCTACCCCTAGGTTTTAGTCCCTAAAGACACGGGGTTGGTCCTACCCTTGGGTATGAGTCCCAAAAGATACGGGTATGACTTGCCCTTGGGTGATGTCCTAGAATAGTCATTATTATATTGATCGTGTATCTTGTGGAGCATTGATATCTGATTTGTAGATTGTTGAGGGTCAGCAGTTTATCAATTGTGAAAGGATGGATGGGGAAAAGTAAGGATGAATCTAGCAAACACATGCATACATGTTTGACATGATTACACATTTGTTAATGGTTATAAAATGTTTATCATCCATGCTTTTAAACGTTTAATTCTAGGTTTTTAAGGGTATGCTTTGGATTGTTATAAACTTTCTTACTAAGTTGTGAACTCACCCTATCCCTTCCACCTTTAGATGCAGGTTAGAAGACCTATGCAGGAAATAATGCTTGAGCAATGCTTTACTGTGATTGGATGTTGTTTACTCAATTGAAAGTCTTTTGAGGCTTTGCCTTTGTATTAAAGACTGAATCTTTTTGTAGGAATAATGTAATATATATAATTTTCAGGTACACTTGTAGTAAGGGCTACCTTTAGTGAACAATGGGGTTTTGGTATATAAGGGGACTGCAACTCATTTTCCTCCTATAGATGTAGGTCAGAAGACCTATGCACGAAATAATGCTTCAGCAATGCTTTACAGTGATTTGATGTTGTTTGCTCGCATCGAAAGTCTTTTGAGGCCTTGCCTTTTGTATCAAAGATTGAATCTTTTTGTAGGAATGATGTAATATATATATATATATATATTTGTCAGGTACACTTGTAGTATAGGCTACCCATAGTGAAAAATGGAGTTTTGGTATATGTAAATTAATGTAGTATAAGTTTCTTTTAAGAAAAAACCATATTTTGTTAACTACGAGTTACAAAGTTTAATACAGGATGTACTCCTTATAACAGGTTTTGCATATCCTCTTTTTGCACAAAATCAAGCAGGAACTCAACATTTAAATTTTTGAGAGCACTTATACTGTATTTGAGTATCACTTCTTTAGTTTGAAGAATAAAAAAAACCCGGGTGTGACAACTTGGTATTAGAGCATAAGAGATTAGATCCCTATTGTGGACAATAGGTGGGGAGCCTAATAGGTGCACTGGAGTCATTATTATTGACACTGTTTTATTGTGTATGATATATTGATATGAAGTGAAAGGTTAAAGGATGAATGTTAGGTTTGTGTTGATGACATTCCTTGTTGTATTGGTTTGAATATGCCTAGCTATGATAATTGTGAGCATGTTGCCTGTTTGAGTTCTTAATCATTGAGAATGCATTACTATGATATTGTTGTTATTAGGTTTGTTTTGAAAATGTGTGTTTGTGACATAAGTGGTTTGATTGTATTGTTTAAGGATGCTTGATTTAATGAATAACTCTTATAAAGTGATGTATTGATAATCTAATCCTTGTATACCTTTCTAAGACAAAATGCTTAGAGCAATGAAAAGATTAACCACAAGGCCTAGACAAACAACTAGATCATCTTCAATATCTCATAGTAATGTAACTGAGGGAAGAACTGCAATATATCCAACTACTGGTTCAGAATTCCAGAATGTGAGATTAATTCTTGAATTTAAAGCACTAACTCCTCCAATCTTTCGTGGTGGGCCTAATTTTCTTGAAGCTGAGAATTGGATGAAAGAAATAAAGAAAATACTGGATGTAATGGCAGTGCTTGAGGAAAGGAGAGTTTCTTTAGCTTCATGTTGAGAGATGAAGCAGACAATTGGTGGGACATGATCAAGACTACTCAAGATGTGACTAAGATGGTTTGGATGCAATATGAGGAGCTTCTTTTATCTAATTACTTTCCAGAGGCCATTAGAAGACAAAAAAAAGTTGAATTTATACACTTGGTTCAAAGGAATATGACAGTGACTGAATATGCAACAAAGTTTACACAAATATCTAGATATGATCCGAATGTGGTTGCAGATGAACAAATGTGAGCTAAATAATTCCAAGAGGGGTTGATATTGAACATTAGAGCACAGGTTGCTCCCTTCATGCTTCGTACTTACAGTGAGGTTGTGGCAACGACTCTTGTTATGAAAGGGAAATGGAGGAAGCTCAAAGGTTGAGAAGTAGAAATTCTAGGTTTGGTGGTTCAGAAAAACGAGAATGAGACTTCAACCGCCAGAAAGTGATTCATCCCCAACAACAACCCAAAAAACAAGAGCAGTATAGTGGGATTACAGATTCGCCCAAGGGACCAAGGAGATGTTATGAATGTGGTGAGGTGGGACATCTTAGGAGGGAGTGCCCAAAATTTCTACGACTTGCATACCAACCATCTCAACGACAGTTTCAGTAGATGAATCCACGAATCCAAGGAAGGCAACCTCAAGGGGAAGGAGACTTTAGATAAGGGAAGCCTGGAGGGAAGCCAGAGCAAGGACAACAAGGGAGATTTTATGCAATAGGGTCACAAAATGAAGAGTTAAATGCCTTGGTGGAAGGTATGATCTTATGTTTTAGCACTTGGGCACATGTTTTATTTGATCTAGGAGCCACCCACTCTTTTATTTTTGCATCATTTGCCTCTATGCTAGACATATAATTTGTTCCCCTTCATTGTTCATTATGTGTTGAGACTCCTATGGGTGGTAAGGTGGAAACCAAGTGGGTGTGTCATGCTTGTGTACTTTATATTGGGGGTCTTGAAGTTACAATGGATCTGGTTCATATTTGAGTTTCTATGGTGATAGAAGTCTTACATTTATTCCACTAATTTGAAACCTGGATGACAAGTGGTCAAGAAAGGATGGTGGACACTATTTTCTTTTTAATATGAAGGGAGAAGGCAAAAAGATGACAACTATAGATTGTATTCCAATGGTTTGTGAATTTGCTGATGTTTTTCCTAAAGAATTGCCATGTTTACCTCCTCATAGAGAGATGGATTTTTCTATTGAATTGTATCCAGGTATAGATCCAATATCAATAGCTCCATATAGGATGGCTCCAGTTGAACATAAGGAATTGAACATTCAGTTGCAGGAGTTGCAAACTAAAGGGTTTATTCGGCCTAGTACCTCACATTGGGGTGCTCCAGTATTGTTTGTAAAGAAGAAGGATGGATCCTTGCGGTTATGTGTGGATTACAGAAAATTGAATAGAGTAACAGTGAAAAAAAAATATTCGATACCTCGGAATGATGACTTATTTGACCAGTTATGTGGGGCTTGCTATTTTTTAAAGATTGATTTAAGATCTGGTTATCATCAATTGAGGATACGAGAATAAAATATTCCAAAGATTGCATTTCGTACAAGGAATGGGCATTATGAATTTGTGGTCATGCCGTTTGGGTAAACCAATGCTCCAGCTGCATTCATGGATATGATGAATCATATTTATCAGCCTTATTTGGATCATTTTGTGGTGGTATTTGAAGAGCATGGTCATCATTTGCATATGGCACTTCAAACACTTAGAGAACACCAGTCATATGCCAAATTGGAGAAATGTGACTTTTGGTTGCAGGAAATTCAATTTTTGGGGCACATGGTTTCTCAAGAGGGTATCTTAGTGGATCTAACAAAAGTGGAAGCTATGAAAAAGTGAGAAAGACCCAAGAATGTTTTTGAAGTACGTAGTTTTCTTGGACTAGCTGGGTACTATAGAAGGTTTGTTGAAAACTTTTCTCGAATTGCTTGCCCAATGACTAGACTGACATGCAAGGGAGTAAACTTTGATTGGAATGATAAGTGTGAAGAATCCTTTCAAGAGCTAAAAAGGAGACTAACAACAGCGCGAGTGCTAATTACTCCTATTAGTGGCGAAAGATATACAGTTTATTGTGATGCTTCAAGAAATGGCTTGGGATGTGTTTAGATGCAAAGAGGAAGAGTGGTTGCTTATGCTTCTAGGCAATTGAAGAACCATGAGCAAAACTATCCTACACATGATCTCGAACTCGCAACCATAGTCTTTGCTTTAAAGTTATAGAGACATTACTTATATGGTGAAAATTTTGAAGAGTGTTTTCAGATCACAAAAGTTTGAAGTACATTTTCTCTCAAAAAGATATGAATGCAAGGCAAAGGAGATGGATGAAAACCCTTGAAGATTTTAACTTTACTTTGCGGTATCATCTAGGAAAAGCTAATACGGTTGCTGATGCCCTAAGTAGAAAGGCTCAATGTGTGTTATCTGGCTTGGTGGTTTATGAGTGGAAAATGTATGATTACATCAATGAGTTCAATCCTTGCTTTGATGTACATGATTCTGGTGCATGTTTTTGTACTTTGGTAGCTCAGCCAACAATATTGCAGAAGGTTATTGAAGCTCAAAGGAAAGATACAAAGTTAGAGGGCATGCGCTCTCGAATCATGGTTGATTCGTGCCCAGTTGGTGTACCTTGATTTTTGGTCCCCTGATGGGAGTAATCAACAAAATTTATAACCTATTACACCATGTACTAGGATAGCCTCAGCTAGCATAGCATAGTAGCTCTAGGATCGTTCACTGAAAAGGGTTTTCAATTTACAACTAATACCAATTCAAAGTTGAATGGGTGTCTTTTCATTTCAAGGTTAGCTTAAAAAAAAAACATAAACTTTGGTTGAAAAAGGTTTGATTTCAAGTTAACGAAAAAGAAAGTAATGGGAATTACTTATAAAGAAAATCGTTTCTTGGAGTTTTAGGAGCACTGGGGTCAGGCTCCTCATGCAAAAATAGAGTTCCGGTCACTTTGGTTCTTTTCCTCGCATTGGAGAATTAACATATAGTTCATTCTCCAACCGGTATTATACAGATGTATCCCTTCCATGGATTTCAGCACTAATTCCCTCTCACTGATTCATCTTGCAATGGCTCGTGCCTCTCACCTAGCATTTGCCATTCAAGATGATCATTAACCTTGGACTTCCCTTCTCAAGCTCGCAAGAGATAACTAATGGATGTCTCCTTCGAGTCCAAAAGCTTACCAAGTGTTGGCAATTCTAGAAAATCCTACCTTCAAGTCACCTCCCAAAGGCTCGCAAGAGGTAAACTAGTGCATCTCAATGGACAGAGATCACTTGCCTTACCAAGTGTTGGCCCAAGTGAATTGAAGGCGTTTTAAGTTAATTAAAAACATAGAAACCATAAACGGGTTACACTTTCTCTTCATTAATAGCTGAAACAACAAAACTACCAATTCTTGCATTCGGCACCTTACCCAGCTACCTTAGCTCCAAGAGACAAAAAGTCTAGCCACCCATTCTCTGAGGAAACATCCACATAGCTTGTTTGGCTAGTAAGAAAAATACAATCAAATTGAGTAGGTAAGGCAGAGCAAAGCTCTGTATTTTACTTCCTTTCAAAACTATACAAAAAGTTGTCTTTGAGAACAAGCTCCCAAGATATCTCTGTAATGAAAATTACAAAACAATATATATGAGGCTATTCACCCTTTGTTCTTACTTAATAACTAAGGAATCCTATAATTGGTGGATTACAAGGAGAAAATGGGGATTTAGACATCAAATATCTGAAGCAAAAAATCTAAAAATGTC
Organism: Vitis vinifera; assembly: GCF_030704535.1. Classification (NCBI taxonomy): domain Eukaryota; kingdom Viridiplantae; phylum Streptophyta; class Magnoliopsida; order Vitales; family Vitaceae; genus Vitis; species Vitis vinifera. The sequence continues at coordinate 12,375,139 of NC_081817.1, forward strand.
GGTCGCAAATATCTGGAAGCACTCAAGAGAATTTCGTAGGCGTGCAAGATGGCTGCAAAATTTCGCAGCCAAAGGCTAATTTCGCAGCCTGCAAAATTGGCCTTCAGCTTGGTGTGATCGGCTTCCAATGGCTTTAACTTCTTCATTTCAACTCTAATTCATGCACCATTTGAAGCGTTGGATTGCTGACTTCCTGAGCTTGGAAATGACATATAGTATGCATCAAATAGACTTCAGGAAGTGCTCCAAAAGTGTCAAACAGTTGATGTCCTCTTGAATTCTTCATGTTAGATTTCTCTCTTTGCTTTCATCCTTGCATTCATGATTTGTTTATGGAAAAGGACTATAAAGCTCCAAAGCTTAGGTTGTTCATGTAAATTAGCTTCCAATTGCTTTGCCATGGATTCCATATAGCCATTACCTTGGATGCAAGGGAATATATATAGAGAAGTTTTTCCAATGGATGCATCCTTACCGTTACCGCCATCGTTACCATAACCATTACCTTTACCATCATCATAATTGTTATTGTCACCCTTACCGTCACCATCACCGTTATCGTCACCGTTACCATTACCATTGCCCTTATCGTTATCGACAACGTTACCGCCATCATTATTGTGATTGTTACCGATACTATTACCGTCACCGTCACCGTTACAATTATTATTATCATTACCGTTATCCTAGCCATTAGTGTCATAATTACCATCGTCGTTACCGTTACTGTCATCGTAACTGTTACCATCACTGTTACCATGACCTTCTACGTAATCGTCACCGTTATCATCACCGTCACCGTTACCATCATCATGACCATTATCGTCACCCTTTCCATTACAGTTACAGTCATCGTCACCGTCATTGTTATCATTACCGTTACCATCACTGTTACCGTTACTATCACCATTATTGTCATTGTTGCTATTACCGTCACCATTACTGTTACCGTCACTGCTGCCATTACCTTCACCGTTATTGTTACCGTCATTGTTACTGTCACTGTTATTGTTACTGTTACGATTACTATTACTGTTACCATTGCCGTCACCGTTACCGTTACCATCACCATTACCATTACCATCCATGATATCGTTACCGTTACCGTTACCATCCCCATCCTCATCACCGTCACCCTTACTGTTATCGTTACAATCACCTTCACCATCAACGTAACCATTACCGTCAACTTTACCGTTATAGTCACTATTACCACCACCGTTATTATTACTGTCATGGTCACCATTACCGTTACCATCACTATTACCGTTACTATCACCGTTATTTTCATTGTTGTTATTACCGTCACTGTTACTGTTACCGTCACTGCTGCCATTACCTTCACCGTTATTATTACAGTCACTGTTATTGTCACTATTACTGTTACTGTTACGATTACTATTACTGTTACCATTGCCGTCACCGTTACCGTTACCGTCACCGTTACCATTACCATTACCATCCATGATATCGTTACCGTTACCATCCTCATCACCGTCACCCTTACTGTTACCGTTACAATCACCTTCACCATCATCGTCACCATTACCCTTATCGTTACCCTTACCGTCAACATAACCGTTACCGTCAACTTTACCGTTATAGTCACTATTACCACCACCGTTATTATTACTGTCATGGTCACCATTACCGTTACCGTCATTGTCACATTTATTGTCGCCATTTCTGTCATCATTACCATCTCCGTTACAGTTACAATTACCGTTACTATTATCGTCACCTTTATTGTGACCGTTAGCATTACTTTTACCATTACTGATATTGTTACCGTCACCATTACTATGATCGTTACAATCACCATTACTGATATTGTTACCGTTACCATCACCGTTACTGTGACCTTCTACATAATCGTCACCATTACCATCACCATCACTATTACCATCATCATGACCCTTATCGTCACCCTTTCCGTTACAGTTACCGTCATCGTCACCGTCACCCTTACCGTCATCGTTAACGTCATTGTGACCGTCACCATCACCATTAGCATCATCATTATTGTCACCGTCACCATTACTATCACCATTACCATCACTATTACCGTGACTGTGACCGTGATGGTTACTATCATCGTTACCATAACCATTACCTTTACCATCATCATAACAATTATTGTCACCCTTACCGTCACCATTATCGTCACCATCACCGTTACCATTACCGTTATCATTACCGACAACGTTACCATCACCATTATTGTGACTATTACCGATACTATAACCGTCACTATCACCGTCACCATTACCGTTATTGTTATCATTACCATTATCCTAGCCATTAGTCTCACTATTACCATCATCATTACTGTCACTATCACCATCACCGTAACTGTTAAAGTCACCGTTACGATCACTGTTACTGTTATTGTCACCGTTATCGTCATTGTTGCTGTTACCGTCACCGTTACTATTACTGTCACTGCTACCATTACTTTCATCGTTACTGTTACCATTGTCATCATCGTTACCGTTACCGTCACCGTTACCACTACCATCCCCATTACTGTCACCCTTACCGTTACCGTTACAATCACCGTCACCGTTACCCTTATCGTTACCATTACCGTCACCGTAACTGTTGTCGTCACCTTTACCATTGTAGTCACTATTACCACCACCGTCACCACCACCATTATTATTACTGTCACGGTCACCATTACCGTTACCGTCACCGTAACCGTTACCGTCCTCGTTACCTTTATCATCATCGTTACTGTCTCCATTACCATTACAATAACCATTATTGTTATCATCACCTTTACCGTGACCGTTACCATTAGCGTTACTGATATTGTTACCGTCACCGTTACTGTGACCGTTACCATCACCATTACCGTAACCGTAACCATTATCGTCACTGTTACTATAACTATTATAATAATCATAATGTCATCGTTATCGTCACCATTACCATTACTGTTACCGTCACCGTCACCATTACCATCACCGATCATCACCGTTATCGTTATTGTTACTGTTACGGTTACCGTCACCATTATCGTTACTCTTACGATTACTGTCATCATCACTGTCACCATCACCATCACCCTTATTATTATTATTACGATCACCATCACCGTTATTGTTACCATTAAAGTTACAGTCACCCTAACCATTAACGTAACCGTTACTGTTACCGTCATCGTTATCATCACTTTCAACGTTACCGTTATTGTTACCGTTATTTTTACCACCACCATTATCGTTACCATTACTATTTCCGTTATTGTTACCATCACTGATACCATTACAGTTATTGTTACCGTCACAGTAACTATAACTGTCACTGTTACCATCATCATTACCATGACCATGGTCGTTATCATTACTGTCATCGTCACCGTTACCATTACCGTCACCATAACCATTATCGTTACCGTCACTGTAACCGTTACCGTCACCATCACCATTACCGTCATTGTCACTATTACAGTCATCGTTTTCATCATCGTTACCGTCATTGTTATTGTTACCATTATTGTTACTATTACCATCATATAGTTACCATTACCATTACCGTTATTGTTACTACAACTTTCACTGTTACCATTACCGTTACTGTTACCGTTACCATCACCGTAATAGATTTCATAACTGTTACTGTTACCAATACCGTTACCGTCATAGTTATCGTCACTGTTACCATATCCGTGACCGTTACCCTTACCTTTACCACTACCGTTACTGTCACCGTCACCATTACCATTACCATTACCGTCACTGAAACCATTACCGTAACTGTTAGCATCACCATTATCGTCACCGTCACTGTCACCGCTACCGTGACCGTTACCTTGAGCATGAGCGTGACCGTTACCGTCACCGTTATAGTCACCATTACCATCACCGTTTCCATCACCATTTCCGTCACCGTTACCTTCACCATTTCCGTTACTGTCACCGTTACCATTATTGTTACCATCACCGTTACCATTATAGTTACCATCACCGTTACAAGTACCATCACCGTAACTGTTACCATTATTGTTACAGTAACCATAATCGTTACTGTTACAATAACAGTTACTGTTACCATTACAATAATCGTTACCGTTACCGTTACAGTAACCATTACAGTCACCATTACCGTCATCATTACCGTCACAATTATCGTCACCGTTACAGTTACCATTATTGTTACTATTATCATCACCATTACCATGATCGTTACCATTACCATTACAGTCACCGTCATCGTAACCTTGATCGTGACCATTACCGGCATTGTCACCGTGACCGTGACCGTTACTGTTACCCTTACCGTTATCGCTACCGTTACTGTCATCGTCACCATTACCATTACCGTCACCGAAACCATTATTGTAACCGTTACCATCACCATTACTGTCATCGTTACCATTACCATCACCCTCACCGTTACCATCATCGTTACCGTCACTATTACCTTAAGCATGAGCGTGACCGTTACTGTTACTGTCACCGTTACAATCGCCATTTCCATCACCATTTTTGTCACAGTTTTCATCATCGTTACCGTCACTGTCACTGTCACCATTACCATGACCGTAACCATTATCGTCACCGTCAATTTTACTGTGACCTTTATCGTCACCGTTACTATCACCGTAATTATTACCATTACTGTTACTATTACTGTCACCGTTATCGTGAAAGTTATCATTACGATTACGGTGACCGTTACAGTGACCGTCACCGTCACCATAACCGATATCCTCACTGTTACCGTTTAGTGACTGTCACCATTACCATTACCGTTACTGTTTCCATCACCGTTACTATTACCATCACCATAACTCTTATCGTCACTGTTACTATCACCGCTACCGTCACCCTTACCGTCATTGTTACCACCACTCTTACCGTCACCATTACTATCACCATCACTGTTACAATTACCATTACTATCTCTGTCACTGTTACAATTACCGTTACCGTAACTATAACCGTTAAAGTGACTGTTACCATGACAGTTACAATTATCATCATCGTTAAAGTGACCGTTACCATTACCGTTATTGTTACCGTCACCGTTACCGTGATTGTTACCATGTCTGTTATCGTCACCATAACCATCATCGTTATCGTCACCGTTATCGATACTGTTCCCATCACCATCACAGTCACAGTTATCGTCAACATTACCGTCATTGTTATCGTCACTGTCATTGTTACCATTACCGTGATCGTGACCATTACAGTTACCTTCATTGCCATCATTACTATTACCGTCCGCGATACCGTTATCTTCAACATTTTCATGATCGTTATCGTCACCACCACCGTAACTGTTACCATAACCGTTAATATATATATATATTTATATTTTACTTTGTGTTCTCAAAAAGCATTAATGAGTGCAATGAATCAGACAAAAATTTTACCAACATCCCGGGCATTTACTCATGCACTTGCCCAACTGGTTACCATGGAGATGGCAAGAAACATGGAATTGCGTGCAATGTGCATGAGATTACATTGGCCCGGCATGTGCTTCCTTACGATTGATGAATTTGACTCAATGCATAAAGGGCTTGAGCATTTCTCATATCCATTATAAGTTGGTTATTTTTGCATGTTTGGCATTCTATGTACTTAATTGATGCAACACACAATCATTATTAGTTTCTATTTTTAGCTTCCTACATCATTAGTTTCTATTTTAGATTAGTTTCTATTTTTAGCTTCCTACATCATTAGTTTCTATTTTAGATTAGTTTCTATTTTCTACATTATTAGTTTCTATTTTCTACATCATCGTTACCGTCACTGTCACTGTCACCATTACCATGACCGTAACCATTATCGTCACCGTCAATTTTACTGTGACCTTTATCGTCACCGTTACTATCACCGTAATTATTACCATTACTGTTACTATTACTGTCACCGTTATCGTGAAAGTTATCATTACGATTACGGTGACCGTTACAGTGACCGTCACCGTCACCATAACCGATATCCTCACTGTTACCGTTTAGTGACTGTCACCATTACCATTACCGTTACTGTTTCCATCACCGTTACTATTACCATCACCATAACTCTTATCGTCACTGTTACTATCACCGCTACCGTCACCCTTACCGTCATTGTTACCACCACTCTTACCGTCACCATTACTATCACCATCACTGTTACAATTACCATTACTATCTCTGTCACTGTTACAATTACCGTTACCGTAACTATAACCGTTAAAGTGACTGTTACCATGACAGTTACAATTATCATCATCGTTAAAGTGACCGTTACCATTACCGTTATTGTTACCGTCACCGTTACCGTGATTGTTACCATGTCTGTTATCGTCACCATAACCATCATCGTTATCGTCACCGTTATCGATACTGTTCCCATCACCATCACAGTCACAGTTATCGTCAACATTACCGTCATTGTTATCGTCACTGTCATTGTTACCATTACCGTGATCGTGACCATTACAGTTACCTTCATTGCCATCATTACTATTACCGTCCGCGATACCGTTATCTTCAACATTTTCATGATCGTTATCGTCACCACCACCGTAACTGTTACCATAACCGTTAATATATATATATATTTATATTTTACTTTGTGTTCTCAAAAAGCATTAATGAGTGCAATGAATCAGACAAAAATTTTACCAACATCCCGGGCATTTACTCATGCACTTGCCCAACTGGTTACCATGGAGATGGCAAGAAACATGGAATTGCGTGCAATGTGCATGAGATTACATTGGCCCGGCATGTGCTTCCTTACGATTGATGAATTTGACTCAATGCATAAAGGGCTTGAGCATTTCTCATATCCATTATAAGTTGGTTATTTTTGCATGTTTGGCATTCTATGTACTTAATTGATGCAACACACAATCATTATTAGTTTCTATTTTTAGCTTCCTACATCATTAGTTTCTATTTTAGATTAGTTTCTATTTTTAGCTTCCTACATCATTAGTTTCTATTTTAGATTAGTTTCTATTTTCTACATTATTAGTTTCTATTGGCGATTCATCATTAGTTTCCTATTTCTTTCCTAGTTTTTCTAGTTTCCAATTATCTTGGTTTCCTATTTCTAGTTTCCTATTTTAGTTATTTCCTTTATTTTTGCATTACAAACGTTATTTAAAGGCTCATTGTAATTGTTAGAGAGGAGTTCAATATATTTTTTCAAAATTATTTCCTAATTTTCAGATCCTATTGTGATATTTGTGTTTGTTCTTGAGTGTTTTTTTGTTTTGTTTTGAAACAAACCTTCCGCTACACCAAAATTGATATCAGAGCAAGGATTTTTACCTCGCTATGATGGCTGATGACGATTCTGGTGGAAAATGAACTATCGACGATGAACAACGATTCAAAAAAATTGAGCAACGACTTGATGGGATCAACGAGACTCTTCGCAGCCTCACGCAGATGGAGGTTTTTTTTACTATCGAAGGAAAACGCGAACCCATGAAGCAACGACCAGACCAACATGGCGACTAGCAACAAGATGACTACAACGACCAACGTTGGCCACAGATTGGTTCAAAAATCAATGGTGAAGGCGCGATTCACACGAATCCAACCACAAATCGCAATTTTCGTGAGCCCTATCCATTATGAGTGTATGAGCGTTGAAATCGAGGAGCTCTTAGACACCATGATGACAACAAACTCCAACGAGGGGTTTTTGATGAACAAAATGAGTTTTGTCCACCTTTTCGAGATGGTGATAATTTTCGACATCCATAGCGGAGGAATATTCAACAAAGGTAGCAACGAAGGTTGGATTATTCATTTGGAAAAGAAGATTATTTTCATTTCAATTATTGAGCTAACAATCGGAGTCAAAATAACCAAGAATTTAAGATGAAGATGGATTTACCAAGTTTTGACACATTGAAGACTTTCTCGATTGGGTCCATACTGTCGAAAACTTTTTCAACTATTTGAAGATTTCAGAAGAAAATCAAGTAAAGTTCATGGCATATAAGTTGAAAGGCGGAGCTTCTACATGGTAGGAACAACTTCAATATAATCGTCAACGACAAGGAAAACAACGTGTTTGTACTTGGCCTAAGATGAAATGCTTATTACAAGGATGATTTCTCCCTTCGGATTATGAATAATTTTTATACCAACAATATCAAAATAGTCGACAAGCCAATCGGACTATGAACGAATACATGAAGGAATTTTATCGATTAAACACCCGAGTTAATTTGTTTGAGACGGAGGATCAATTAATTGCTCATTATATTGGGGACCTGAAGCTGGTTATTCAAGATTGAATGGCTCTTCAAGGGGTTTGGGCCATGATAGATGTAGTTAATTTGGCAATGAAAGTGAAAAGTCAAATCAATAGGTCCATGGTGCACACTCAGGGTAACTTTCGCCGACCAACCTAAGAAGTTTTTTCTACTCCAAGGGGGTCAAAAACTTCAAGCAACAATGGTAATAGCAATAAAGATGGCCCTTTAACTCAAAATTCGACACAGAATCGAAGTGTAACTTCAACACCTATTCGATCTAATACTCAAGGCCGAAACCAGCAACAACAACGAATCAATAATGATCCTTATGCTCGTCAAAATCTAGGGAGGTGTTTTCGGTGCAACCAGCCAAGCCATCTTTCAAATAATTGCCCAAATAGACAATCTGTTAACTTTGTAGAAGAAGGTGGCAGCGAAGAAGAACATGTTCTTGAAGAAGATATCTATGAGGATGCTGAGTTTGCAGAAGGAGATGTGAGAGAAGAAGTGGTGTGCATTGTCCAACAACTTTTGCTTACCCCAAAAAAGTTGGATGACTTTCAACGACATAAAATATTCTGGACTCAATGCACGATTCGTAATAAAGTGTACAACATGATCATTGATAGTGGAAATAGCAAGAATGTTGTTTCCAAGGCTTTGGTGAAAGCAATAAATTTGAAGACTGAGAAACACCCTTCTCCGTACAAGATTGCATGGATTAAGAAGGGCTCGAAAGTTCAAGTGCTAGAAGTTTGCAAAGTTCCTTTGTCAACCAGAAAGTATTACAAATATGAGATCGTATGTGACGTGGTGGATATGGATGCTTGCCATATTTTATTGGGGAGGTCGTGACACTATGATGTTGATGCCACTTATAAGGGTCGAGATAATACTTTTGTTTTTTAGTGGTTTGATAAGAAGATTATTTTGATGCCATAGTCTCAATCGTTATAAAACAATTTGGTTACTAAGAAAGATAAGTCGTTATTCACCAACAAAACAGGCCTAGATTTCTTTAAGAAAATTAAGGAGTCAAATTGTGTTCTAGCATTGGTGGTTAAGGGCCAATTTGAAGCAACTATTGATATCCCCACCAAGGTTCAAGAGATATTTTCTAATTCCCAATTTTATCTCCTAATGAAGTACCTAATGAGTTACCTCTTATGTGAAATATTCAACACCATATAGACTTAGTATTTGGAGCTAGTTTGCCTAACTTGCCACATTATTGTATGAGCCCTATTGATCATGAAGAGTTGCAGTGACAACTTAACGAGTTGCTTGATAAAGGCTTGATTCGTGAGAGCATGAGTCTTTGTGCAGTCCTAGTTTTACTCACCTCAGAGAAAGATGGTAGTTAGCATATGTGTGTGGACAACCGTGTTATCAACAAAATAGCAATCAAGTATCGCTTTCCTATCCCATATCTTAATGATATGCTTGACAAGTTAGAAGGTGTTGTGGTGTTTACCAAACTTGATTTACGAAGTGGTTATCACCAAATTCGTATTCGACCAAGAGATGAGTGGAAGACAACTTTCAAGACTAAAGCTGGCCTTTATGAATGGCTAGTGATGCCATTTGGGCTATCAAATGTGCTATGCACTTTCATGTAGTTGATGAACCAGGTTCTTTGTTCATTTATTAGAAAATTTGTGGTGGTTTATTTTGATGTTATTCTCATATATAGTAAGGACGAGGAAGAGAAATTATCACATCTCAGGAAAGTTCTCTTAGCCTTACAAGCTACTAAATTGTATATCAATCTTAAGAAGTGTAGCTTTATGACTAGCCATCGTTATTTCCTTGGATTTATAGTGGGAAATGATGGTATTCAAGTTGATGAGACGAAGGTGAAGGCAATTCGGGAATGGCTAACTCCTAAAACTGTATGTGAAGTGCAAAGTTTTCATGGTTTAGCTACTTTTGATAGGCTTTTTATTCGAGGATTTATTATAATCATGGCACCCCTTACTGATTGTTTGAAAAAATCCAATTCCAATGGGGCAAAGCACAAGAAGACAACTTTGAATCAATAAAAGCAAAGTTGTGCACTGCACCAGTGTTATCACTCCCCAATTTTGATAAAGTGTTTGAGGTTGAATGTGATGCATCAGTTCTAGGAATTGGGGTTATCTTATCTCGAGAGGGTCGCCCAGTGGAACTTTTTAGTGAAAAGGTTAGTGAACCTCGACAAAAGTGATTCACTTATGAGCTTGAATTTTATGCAATTGTTTGAGCTTTAAAGCATCGGGAGCATTATTTGTTTCATCGAGAGTTTGTGCTATTTATGGATCATCAAGCTTTAAAGTTCATAAATTCTTATAAGATGATGAATCAAATGCATGCTTGATGGATTGCCTTTTTACAGAAGTTCACTTTTGTTATCAAACATAAGTCTAGCCAACAAAATAAACTAGTTGATGCATTGGGTCGACGAGCCTCTTTTTTAACTACAATCAATACTGAGGTGGTGGGGTTTGATTATTTGAAGGATACTTATGTTGTTGATGAGGATTTTGGTGGCATATGGGCGCGATGTAACAATAAGGAGTTTGTTACTAACTTCCTTGTTCATGATGGATTTTTATATCGAGGTACACAATTATGTATCCCTCGTTCTTCTTTGCGTGAACAATTGATTAGAGAATTGTATGCCGACGGACTAGGAGGACATGTTGGCCGAGATAAAACAATCAGCTTGGTAGATGAGAGATATTATTGGCCCCAACTCAAACAGGATGTTGGGCATTTCGTTCAGCGTTGCCCAATGTGTTAGAAAGCCAAGGGACAAGTTCAAAATACTTGTCTTTATACTCTTTTACCTATTCTAGAGGCGATTTGGCAAGATTTAACTATGGATTTTATTCTTGGCCTCCCAAGAACTCAACGTGGAGTTGATTCTATTTTGGTTGTAGTTGACATATTTTCTAAGATGGTTCACTTCCTTCATTGCAAAAAGACTTCGAATGCTTCTTATGTGGCCAATTTATTTTTCAGTGAAATTGTCTGCCTGTATGGCGTTCCTCATTCAATAACTTCAGATAGGGATGTGAAATTCCTTAGTCATTTTTTGAGAACTCTATGGAAATTGTTTAACACTTCTTTGAAGTATAGTAGCATGAGCCATCCCTAAACTAATGGGCAAACTAAAGTGGCTAATCGCACTTTTCGCAATATGATGTGATTCATTAGTGGAGATAAGTCGAAGCAATGGGATATTGCCCTTCCACAAATTGAGTTTGCTTTTAATAGTATGCTTAACTGTTCTACGAAGAAGACTTCTTTTAAAGTTGTCTACACTAGTGTTCCAAGGCATACAGTGGATTTGATTCGTCCTTTCCTTTCTCATGATGTAAATCCTAACGCTTAGGAGTTGCAGAGCATATTCAACAAATTCACCAAGAAGTGAAAAAGAATTTAGAAGAGGCTAATCTTTGTTACAAAACTACTGCAAACCGACATTAACACCTTAAGTTTTTCAATGAAGGTGATCTAGTAATGGTCCATCTCCGTAAAAATCGTTTTCCTACTAGCACGTACAATAAACTTAAAGACAAGAAAATTGGTCATTTCAACGTTCTTCAAAAGATTGGAGATAATGCTTACAAGATTGATTTTCCAGCTAATATGAACATTTCCAATACTTTCAACGTTGTTCATATCTTTGAATACTTTCCCCCGGATGAGTTTTCTTTACAGCCACAAAACTCGATGACAAGTTTTCTTCAAGTAAAGGGGATTGATGCAGCACACAATCATCATTAGTCTCTATTTTTAGCTTCTTATATCATTAGTTTCTATTTTAAATTAGTTTCTATTCCCATTAGTTTCTATTTTCTACATTATTAGTTTCTATTGGCAGTCCATCATTAGTTTCCTATTTCTTTCCTAGTTTTCCTAATTTCCAATTACCTTGGTTTCCTATTTCTAGTTTTCTATTTCAGTTATTTCCTTTATTTTTGCATTACAAACATTATTTAAAGGCTCATTGTAATTGTTAAAGAGGAGTTCAATACATTTTTTCAGAAATATCTCCTAATTTTCACATCCAATTATGATCTTTGTGTTTGTTATTGAGTGTTTCTTTGTTTCATTTCAAAACAACCTTCCATTGCACCATTAATGTTATTAATTGTTGGTGTTTTTTTATCATTCGTAGTGCTTCTACACTTTTCTTTATCATTTTCTACTATTGCCTTAGGAATTATGTGCTTTTGATCTAACTGTCACCTAGTTTCCAAAAGTTACCATTTTAAAATGGTGTATCGTGTTTTTAAAAGAAAAATGGCATGTCATGTCCTTCTTATGATAACAATCCAATTGAACAACCACCTTGCAATTGGAACATACTAAAATTGGATTCAAAATCATCTTAGAGTGTCTACAAATGTCACATGATCCACCATGCTCTTTAGAAAAATCTAAAATAAATTGGACAAAGAATTTTTATTTTATTTTTTTATGAAACCCTTGGGGCATCAACCCTTGAAAGTGTCTCCTTGCTCGTGGCATTGGCTGAGAGGAAAGTCTAACTCCTCCACTAGAAGTGTTCATCTTCAATAGATTCTCCTAGTGAGCAGGTTCATCAATGACATCTTTCCTAAACGATGAAATCCTAGAAGAATCAACAACAATAATAGTTGCAACAGCAAGTACAGCCTGTGCTTCTTTGTGCCTCCTTTCTTTCATTTCATGTTTCTTTGCTTCTTTAATCTCACAAAGATACTGGTTAACCAGCATAAAGTCTCGTTTTTTCTTCCACACCACTTCAATCTCTTGAGGTAGACTTTTCACAACTTTACAAATTAAATCATCGCTAAGGTTCTTTCTTGTAATGACATTCCCAAGAAGCTTATTCTGAAAATAAATTAGTTTCCTACAACTTCGTCTTCTGACGAAAGTTCTAAAAACCCTGTATTCCTAGCCTTAACCAACTGCTCTAAATTTTCTATCAGATTTACAAATCATTTTAGTGCATGTTGAATGTTGACTTTGGTGATTGCAAGGAACTCTGACATAAGAAGATGTTTCCATAGGAGAAATTTCTAGCCCCCTTTTAACTTTCAACCTTACAAATTGTGTTCTTTAAAAGCAACCCACTCTCTGTTTGCCTCAGTTTCTGGTAGATAAGTGGGTGCATGTAAGAATCGGATATTGTTTCTTTGTTTATGAGATCAGGAGCAATTGGATCCACAACTAAACTTACAGGATTTTCCTTGTTAAAATTCACCAAGTATTATCCTTAGCACCATCTTCCTCAATTTGTCCACTTTCAGAAAGACTACAGTTTGAAGGTTCACTACTTTCAAATATAGGTCAATTCCTTTCCAAAGAATCTTGAAATCCAGTAGGCTTGGTAAAAGGCTTTTCAGTGGCATTAGGAAAAGATCCTTTACTTGAATCTTCAAGTCCTTCACCAGAAAGTTGATTTGTCTTTACCTGATCCATTGTTGTTCCATTGTCACTAAATGTTACTTCAGATGAGCATATTCTTCTATTATCCTTCAAAATCCTAATGTTGTTTTTTGTTCTTCTCCATGGAGGAACTAACTTCACAGGAACTAGTTCTGGAATATCAGTCTCAGAGACAAGCACAACATTAGAGCCATCAACTTCTTCAATTTCATCATTTGATGAAATTGCATATTCTATTTTGACTTTCAAATTTTTTTGCAAGGTACCCATGTAAGCATTATCCTTAATTCATTTCACTATTTTGCATTGCAAGTCAGGGACAAAGTGATCATCAGCAAGTGTTGAAGCCAATGAATCAGGTAAAACTCCAATATCCAATGCTACATCTTTCACACTGACTTTTCCTCAGTCAATTAACTTCTTTAAGATCAATGCAAGATTTATGGAGTCAGATGGGTTAACACCTTCACTGTTAATTAGCTCTAGCATACGCATAGATTAGTACATCCTGACATAAACTCGACCTTTGATCTGGTATTTACCAATCTTGTTCCTTGAAATTCACCATCACTCAATTTATTAGAATTGTTATAAGGTGTTTCCAAATGAACAACAATTTTATCTCCATTTCTGAGACGAATCTTTAACTTGTGTGGTTTGTTAATTGATGCCACTAGTGGGTGACTTGAAATGTTGCTGCCAACAGCTGCAGAAAAATCTCCTAACTGTCGAGTTTTGCTAACATCCATGACTTCTAAGTGCTTTAAACAAAAGGCCCGTAGCTTAAGATTATCACTACCAAATTTTCCCTAAATCTCCACTTTGTGTCTTGCTTCCCTCGCACACATGGGATGGAAAGAAGTTTTGCCAGCTCCATTACTGCATTGAACACAAGCACCGTATTTTGCCTTACACACATTGCATACCAACTTTTTCCAAGTTTCCTTTATTCCATTAACATTCATAATAGACTCCATCTTCCATATCCCCTCGACAAAAACCTCAATCATCCACTGGCTACAAAACAGATGAGAACTTTTCATAGACTCCTCATCTTCACTTTTATTCTCTTCATGATATGCCAGCATTAAAATATTAAAATGAATATTAAAATAAACACAAATACATGGATAATACCTTTTTAAATGACTAATGCAAATGATAAGTATGGAAAGACATGAATGCTCATATAATTAAAACAAAATGATATATTTTTTGTCAAAAAAGAATAAGAATATTTAAGTAGATATTATAAAATATGGATATTAATATTTTAATACAACCATAAATAGTATTTATAGTTGAAATAAATAATAATATTTAAAAAATGATAATGGTTGATAATATTTTTAATTAAAAGGAATTATAAAAATAAACATAATTTACCTTTTTAAAAATACATAAAGATATTTTCATTACATAGTAGATATTTTATATTTAATTCTATAGGGTATTCTAAACCTCTTTGGTTGCAGGAATTTTAGTATGAATTGCATTGATATTTAAGAATTGAATTGTTTTCAAAAATTAATATACTTGTTAATGAATCTAATGCTAAATTTCAATTGATCTAATTTATAAAGTTAAAACATTTATTAACGAGTTTATAATTTTTTTATAAATAATTTGAAATTGAAAAAATATGTCAATTAATACACTACAAAAAAAATTAAGTATTATCAAGAATTTAAAAGTATATTTTATAGAAATTTATCTAATTTGAATGTATCATAAAAGAAATGATGATATATGTATAAGTATTTTTTATTTTAAAATGTTGATAATTTTATTTGTAAATTTATATTTATTTTAATTTAATTATTATATAAAATACACAAGAATTAATATATATATATATATATATATATATATATATATATATATATATATATATATATTGTAAATAACAAAGTTAGCCTAGTGGCATAGCTACTTCCTTTTAAACTTGAGGTCATGAGTATCAAGAAATAACAAAAGTCTCAATCCATTGGATAGTTTGTTGCTAAACTTTTTTTATTGACGACGAAAAGTTCTCATCAACAAACTTTTGCCAACACATCTTTTCCCAACTATCATGCATCGAGATTATCCATTGAAAAATGTTTATTTCGATAGTGTATAGCAATTGTGAAAAATATAATTTCTTGTAATGATATCAAGTATTCCTAGACCAAAATTGATATAGAATGACTATTAATTTGTCTTTGTACACAATTATGTTTTTAAAAATTTTCTCACTAGGAAAATAAGTTCTCAATCAAGCAAGACTTAATGTTTTAGATTCAATATTGAGTCTAATAATTTTTAAAAATAATTTTAAATACAAACACAATTATAGTATTGATTCTATTAATACTATAATTCTCATATTAAAATTGTTAGGATTCTAAATATACCAACCTAAGGAAAACATCCAAGAAAGGGGATGGATTGAGTGTTAGTCTCTTTTTCAAATTTCAACAAATATGAACTATGATGAATGTAATAGACAAATAAGCAATGATATAATAAAAAACAATAACGAGAACTTACATATAAATAAAAAGAAAAATATAAACTCAAAATTTTAGTGGTTCAACACAACTCTACTTACATCCATTCTCTTCAATCTATAAACCAAAATGAGGGTTCTACTAAGTATTAGGATAGAGCCCTTAAAAGTAGGACATGATGTAACAAATTTGGAATTTATTATTTATTTAATTATATTCCAATTTCACTTTTATTTATTCTTATTCCATGCATTATATTTCATAAACATTCTAACCTACATCTTTTGTATTATACCTGACTTAGTTGCATTAGGAGTTGCACAGAAGATCGAAGTTATAGTCTCTTGCAAATTAATAATTTATTAACATTCGATACGTGAACTTAGACAATCCATTTAAGGTTATAGTGCACTACCTTCTAATTGAAGGGATGATTGGCAATGACCATCAAGATGACTTTCCCATGGTAAGTGTAACTAATAACATTGGATATGACCTACGATGATTCATGATATAAGGTTATCGAGTAGTCATAACTTTACCAAACTGTTATATTGTATTGTGTCTTAAACTTGAGAGAATATTGAGTCTATGGCAAAGTTAGTAGTCATTTTAACCTACAAGTTAGATCCTATGGTAATCATATATTCCCTATAAATTGGGTCATTGTTAGTGAAAGCTTATAACAACAGGTATTCTCAATAGAAGCACCATGATATCTCATGGGTTTTAGACAGTGTATCCCCTTGGGTGATTCTAAGAGCATGTGTTCAAGTAAAATATGGTCATAACAGTTCCTTAAGTGGAACTTGACATAAGCTCTTTATGAGGTAAGATATATCAATTGATCACACTATAGGAGTATCTATTACTTAAGGATGGTAAACGCAATCTCGTAATCTTGAAAGGTTGATAGGTTTTACCTTATTAGATTATAAACACCAGTTCATGAGGAGTATATATAGTGGATAGCAAGTCACGGACCCAAGCACTTAGTGTCATGTTATTATATACATAAAGTATTGGAATGTAGTTAACTCTATGTAGCGGGATGTTAAGTCAACTTCAAAATTAGATTCTAAGGGAGCTAGTACTATCATATAAATACCAATGGTCCCCGTTCAAGCTAATATACCATGAGGACATGATTTATAAAGGTTGAATTAGCTCTTGGTTCACTTATGTGCAAAAGGGTATTGTGGTAATTATGCAAAGTTGCATAAGGGTTAGAGAATGGTATTTCTAAACTGGGCTAATTGATTAATTAGATAACCTTATAGGGTTAGGTAATATATGAAGACCTTTTTTTAGGTTAGATCAAGTGACCCAAGCCTATAGTGGGTTCAAGTCACTTAAGCCTAATAGGAATCTTATAAATATCCCCTAACGAGATTGAAGGTTAGGGAACGAAGTATTCTAGAGTTTTCTATACTATGATCAAGGCTTCCAACAAAATTCTTCAAGAATACAATTAGATTATGTTCCAATCAACTCTCTTGGGCTTGTAGCTCCAAGCACCCTGTTGGATTATGGTTCTAAGGACCCCTCTACATACACCTCAAGAAAACAACTCTTGAATCCCCTTAGTGTTTCACCACACTTCCCATCTCACAAGGTATACCAGAATAGATTTGACTATAATATAACTCTTAGTTTACAATTTGACTCAATGGATACAAAGAAACTAGGGTTAAATGGTTCACTAAGATGAAATACAATTTTAAGAACAAATTGTACTCAAGCACACTCTCTTAAGCTTTAAATAATATTCAAGAATGATTTTGAACTATTCTACATATGAGAAATTTTGAAACTTTAAATAGGAGTTAGAGACCCAAACTAGTCATTATTAGGCATAGTTTGTGTTGAACTAACTACTAATTGTTAGGCATTTAATGTCCTAACAGGTGACCGTTACATCCTAGAAGCTCATTTGATCGAGTAATTGATCAACTAGGTAAAACGAGCTTTTGTGAACCTCAATTAATTCAATCAACTAACAATAACCGTTTCAACCAATTGGTTGAAATAACCAATTAAGCCACTTCGATCAAATTTGGTAAAACATTCATAAAATATGAAAAATTAAAACACAATTGACCTTTAACGAATCCAATTGTTTCAAAATGAAAACTTACAATAAAAAAACATTTTGTAATGATGAACTACATGTTAAGACATGAGTTTTTATCCTTGAAATAAATAATCTCACTTTTATAGGAGTCATTAAAAAAATATCGAAATGAGCTAGTTTTTAAAATTTCTGCAACTTTAGTGCAAAATCTTTGGGAAACCAAATTAGATTAACTCTTAAACATTTTGAAAACTATTTTAACCATGAATAGAACTAATGAAAAATGGTTTGTATTTGGAAAGATTCCTTATCTAATTTATAAAATCATAAAACCAATTTAGGCGTTTTGATGAATTATAGTGCTTTAAAAAAGATGCAATTTAACATAAACTTAGTAGACCAATAACCTTACAAAGAGATTCTAAGATTTTATGGGCATGATCTTAAGATATCATCTCTTTGAGATCTCTTCTCCCTTTCTTCTTAATTTTCTTTTGACTTGATGTTTTCTTGATTCTCTCTTTGTAAATCTTATTTAATTTAATTACAATTGAAACATAATCATTTGTTTTATATTTTGTTTTATAATTATTAAATCAAAATCAATCAAACCTTGGTGTAACAAAAAATAGTCCAAAATTGCTAAAATTAATATATGTTTGGTCTAAGAAATTCAAATATTAATTGATTTGATTTTTTATTTTCAATTTATTTTTAAAATCATTAAACTATCAACAAATCTAAGCATTAAGCTTTGGTTGATTTGGAGTTTGTTTACCTAATGAGAAATCTGGGAAAAACATAAAAGAAAAAAAAGAATACTTATGTGGAAAAAAAGAAAATACTAATATAGTCAATTTGGTTTTGAAGGGTATGAAATGAGTAAACTTTATTTTTGAGTTCCAAATTATCCTTAAAAATTATTAGACTTGTTATGCATCTAACCTACCAAGTCTTGCTTGATTTGGAATTCACTTATCTAGTGAAAAAATTTGGAGAAATTAGTGAAAAAATTAATAAGGGACTTACCATTAGTGTTTACAATGAGTGTTTATAGGCCAAAAGTATTACATACTTGATCATGAGGAAATACATGTATGGATACAGTATGGTACATGCATGAACAATAGTTGATGCATGTACTAGTTATTGTTTTCTTATTTTTCCCATGTGTTGTTCATACTGCTTTCGCATACAAGTTAATATACTTCTTTTGTGCATTACCATCAATAGATATATGCTACCTTGAGATCTTTTTTGTAACACTACAAGTTCATTTACATTCTATTGGAAGTGAGAAGAGAAACTTTTCAAATTTTCAAAGATTGAAATGGTGATGGCTTCGTATGGGTTGTAGATGAACCAGACTTTGAATAAAGAGTGGGCATTTTCTCAAAATAGTGATCACAAGTTTGTTTTTTCTTGTTTTATTTTTAAAAAAATAATTCCATAAAATTAATATAAATCAAAGCCCTAAAAGTTAGTTAAATTTTAAGTTGGAATTGCAAAGAATTATAACAAAAATCTCAAAAAATAAAAAAAAAATAAAAGAACTCGTGAATTATAAGGATGTCAACAAGACATTTGCAAGATAGGTCACCTTCATCATAACTCCACCCTAATTATTTAAATGTATTCCTATTCTCATCTGAAACCTATATTGGAGGGGATGGATTAGAGAATTTTCTATACTCACTTGTATCCATATAAAAAATTTTATTACAATTATTTTTAAAAAAAAAGTATTGTATAAAAATAAATATAATTTACAAACATTCGCAATTTATAAATAAATTAATTGATTTTCATAAATTTTATTTTTATAATAAATAAACTTATATTTTAATTTTTTTCAAAAAAATAAGAAAAATGAAAAACAATAAATTATTTATATTTAATTTTATATGTAAATAAAGTATAACATTACAAGGTGGGGTGGGGCAACACCACATCCACCCTATGCTAAAATATAAAAATAAAATAAGATCTTAAACTCACCCTTAATTGATTTAAACCCCTCACAAACTCATATTATTGGAAGCAAGGTAGAGTAGGGTTCCAAATATACTTAGCTTCATTGTCATCCCTAAAAGAAACAAGTTTTTTAAAAATAAAAAAATAAAAAATCAATAGTTATTTCATTTAAAAAAAAAAAATCAACCAACCAAATGCAACATAGATAAAACCATGTGTAATTATTACATCAGTATAAAAATATAGGATTCCTTATCAAATAGCATCCCACCTATTAAGATTTTTTTTATTAAAGGAATTTACGATTCTTTTTTAATTTGAAAAATAAATTGAGAAAAAAAATTATCAAGTACTCAATTTTACTCAATATATAAGGATCTTTCCCAATAATAATTTCCACATGTGTGAATGGTCAATAGGTCAAAGTGTTGGTAGCCATTTTGGTCAATGTTTCCAGAATAAGACTACTTATTGAACCAAAAAAATTGTCAATTCACAATTCAATAGTTAGACCACGGTGAAATGGTGATCAAACAAGTGACATCATAAATATATAATTATATATGTGTAGACCACTCTTGTGGATCAAGAGGTATTGCTGGCCACCCGGGAGAGTTGGGCATTTTATTTATTGGAGGGGGGGGGGGGGGGGGGGCACGGTTTCCAAAGGAGCCAAGCTACTGAGACATGTGGCAAAGGACGCTACCACCTTGCCATGGTGGTGGTTGAGGATGGAGACCTTTTTTTTGAACGATGAGTAGTGCAACGGGTAGAAGCTTATAGGAGAAGAAAGAAACAGAACAAGAAAAGGGATTGGGAGAAAAAAAAAATAGAGCAAGAAGGAGGTTGAGGAAAAAAAACGAACAGAAGGGGGTAGCTGGAGCTGGATGGATTTCGAGGAACGAACGAGACTTTTTGGGGAGAGGTTGAGAAAAGGAGCTAGAAGCTGGGCTCGAGGGGAAACCTATCAGGTTGGTAATGGGTTTTCTATTTCAGGGTGTTGTTTGGTATGTTTTTCGGAGAAATATGGGCCTTTTGAGCACTGAGAAGGTGAAGCTTTTGTGACCTTATAGAGGTTTCTGGGAGGTTTTCATCACCATAGGTGTTGTTTATGAGTTCAGCAAAGATGATTTGACCTATTCGGGTTTGTGAGGGGGTGGTGTTTGGTGTGATGTTGCTGAGAAATGTGGATTGTTGAGCACTGAGATGGTTAAACTTTTGTAAGCTTGAGAGAGGTTTTTTAGGTTTTAATCAGTGTATGTTGGTATCCGTGCAACGATTAATGGCGAAAAATAGAAAAAAAACGAAAAAGAAGAACATGGAGATTTAACATGGTTCGGCTAATTGCCTACATCCACGGGAACAGGGAAAGAGGATGTTCACTATGTTAAAATCAGGTTTACATAAAAATAAAAATAAAAAAAAAAAATAAAATTTATACTAACCCTTAGGAATGAAATTCCAAAAAATACCCCTGAACCGTATCACGGGGGGCAACACCCCCCCAACCTACCGTTTGCCCCCACAACAAAAGAAGTACAAGCTGAATGGAAAATACCGTTGTTAGGCTCCCGTTCCACTCCGCTTCACTCCAGCAATTTGTCTATTTTTCTCCATATGTCTTTTCACTCAAATATGAGTCACATAGTACAACAATCTCCACCTTGGCGAATATTCACTCACCTCTTAGGAGACAAGAAACATAGCTTATAACTCCACCTAAGACAATAGGTTGGGGTATCTCCTATCTAGCAATTGGAGACATTAATCAAGTTCAAGCAATGCTTGAACTTTTCTATGGGAACAAGCTTTGTCAACATGTCTGCTGCTTTCTCAGAGGTATGGACCTTCCCAAGTAACAGTTCACCAGAAGAAACCAATTCCTTGATCTTATGGAACCTCACATCTATATGTTTGGTCCTTGCATGATACACCTAGTTCTTTGCCAAATAAATGGCACTCTGACTATCACAATATAATTGAACTCCACCTTGCTGAATACCCAACTCCTTAACCAAACCTATAAGCCATAATGATTCCTTTACAGCCTTAGCAATTGCCATATATTCTGACTCAGCAGTAAATAGTGCAACTAAAGACTGTATTATAGACTTCCAACAAATAGGTCCCCCACCAAGGGTGAATACATAACCTGTGGTAGACCTCCTATCATCCAAGTCACTTGCATAGTCTGCATCAACATATCCTCTAACTGAAGGATCACCCTGTTGTTTGTTGAACATGATGTCATAGTCTGTAGTACCACTTAAGTATCTAAAAATCCACTTGACTACATCCCAATGTATTCTTCCCAGATTTGATAAAAACTTGCTCACCACAATAACAACATGCGCCAAATCTGGTCTTGTACAAACCATAGCATACATCAAGCATCCCATTGCACTTGCATATGGAACCTTTGACATATCTTTCACTTCATCATCTGTCTTTGGACATTGATTAGTAGACAACCTAAAATGATTTGCCAAAGGTGTACTTACTGGTTTTGCATCATCCATGTTGAACCTCTCCAACACTTTCTTAACATAGCTATACTGAGATAACCATAATCTCCCTGAAGCTCTATCCCTATGAATCTCCATTCCAAGAATCTTCTTGGCTGCACCTAAGTCCTTCATGTCAAACTCCTTACGCAACAAGGACTTCAACTTATTGACCTCAACCATACTCTTTACAACAATTAACATGTCATCCACATAGAGTAATAGAAAAAAAAAATGATGAATCATCATCTAGGCTCTTTACATAAACATAGCAATCATACTCACATCTCTTATAGCCAATCCTGATCATGTAGGACTCAAAACACTTGTACCACTGCCTTGGAGACTGTTTCAACCCATAAAGTGATTTCCTCAATTTACAGACCAAGTGTTCTTGTCCATGTTAAATAAACCCTTCTGGTTGTACCATATAGACCAACTCCTCCAAATCACCATGAAGAAAAGTTGTCTTTACATCCATTTGTTCCAACTGCATGTCAAAATGTGCTACCAAACCCAACATTGTCCTGATGGAAGTGTGTCTGACCACGGGGAAGAAGATCTCATCATAGTCAAGCCCTTTCCTCTATGAGTAACCCTTTGCTATTAAACGAGATTTGAACTTTTCACCCTCTTTTTCTGAAACTGCTTCTTTCTTCTTGTACACCCATTTACATCCTATTGCTCTCTTCCCCTCTAAAAGCTCCACCAAATCCCATGTCTGGTTCTTATGCAAAGACTGAATCTTCTCCATCATAACACCTATCCATCTACTTTTCTCTTGGTTGTGCATAGCCTCTTGAAAGGTAGTAGGATCTCCGCTACTAGTAATCAATGCATCAGAAACCAAATCTTCAAAACCATACCTGGTAGGTGGCTTAATAGTGCGTCTAGATCTGTCTATGGCTATACTGTGATGTTGTTGATCTTCTGAATTAGACTTCCCTGCATTCCGAGCATGATCCGCTATATCATGGGTCTCTAATTCCACCTGTATCAGTCGTTCATTACTACTACAACTTTCTAGTTCCTATTTCTCTCCTTTCTGAGTACACTGTAACATGGGTTTCTCATCAAAAACCACATCTCTACTGATCACCACCTTATTTGCCTTTGGATCCTAGAGCTTGAAGCCTTTCACCCCTTTCTGATACCCTAGAAATATACACTATCTAGACTTCACATCAAGCTTTGATCTCTCCTCATTAGGAATGTGCACATAGGCTAGACACCCAAATACTCTCAAACCAGAGTAATCTACCGGATTGCCTGTCCATACCTCCTTTGCTACTTTCCCATCTAATGTTGCTCTGGGTGACCTATTGATCAAGTAACATGCCATGTTCATTGCTTCTGCCCAAAATTTATTTTCAAGGCCTGCATTCAATTTGAGACATCGAGCTCTTTCAGCTATTGTTTTGTTCATCTTTTCTACTACACCATTCTGCTATGGTGTCTTGCGTACTGTGAAGTGTCTCTTAATCCCATGTTGCTCACACAATTCTGTGAACATTGAATCTGTATACTCAGTACCATTATCTAATCTGAGGCATTTTACCTTTCTCCCTGTATGGTTTTCTACTTCAGTTTTCCACAACTTGAACTTGGCAAACATTTCTAACTTGTGTCGCATGAAGTACACCCAAACCTTTCATGAGTAATCATCAATAAAACTCACAAAATACATACTTCCTCCAATGATGCTACCCTTACTGGTCCCCAAAATTCTGTATGAACAAAGTCAAGAACCCCCTCTGTCTTGTGTGTGGATGTCTTGAACTGCACTTTATTCTGTTTCCCAAAAACACAATACTTGCAAAAATCAAGTTTACATGTTTTGATACCCTTCAACAGATTTCTCTTGTGAAGCTCCATCACCCCACACTCACCCATATGCCCTAACCGCATATGCCACAAAACTATATTTTCTGACTCAGACTCTACGGTTGCAACTCCACCTATAATTGTGGTACCCAACAGTTTATAAATATTTCTTATTAATTTTTGCCCTTTCATCACTATCATAGCACCTTTGCTTACCTTCATTACTGCACTTGTAGACTTGTAACTAAACCCATTACAGTCTAAAGTCCCCAAAGAAATTAGATTTTTCCTTAAATCAGGTACATGTCTAACATCACACAACGTTCTAACAACATCATCAAACATTTTAATTATGATATTCTCTATTCTAGCAACTTTACATGAAGCATCATTACCCATAAGAATAGAACCAGAATTTACCAACATGTATGTGTTAAACCAATCTTTATTGGGTGTCATATGATAAGAGCATGTTGAATCCAAGATCCAAGAATCTGTAAGATGATCTGAACTGGATGAAACTGACAACATATCACCATCACCACTCTTTGAGTCTTCTTATGCCACTACATTCGCAGACTTTGATGAACCTTCTTTATTTTCCGATACTAAGCCCCCTTTCTTTTTCTCTGGAAAATCTCGTTTCATGTGCTTCTTTTTCCAGCACTTATAACATTGTATGTCCTTTCTCTTCCTAGATTTAGATCGGGATTTATTGTTACTCGATTCACTCCGGAACTTGTTTCTCCCACGTTCCTGATTACTCTTTGCCACAAACCTTCACCTTGAGAACTCTCATCATTGGCGTTCTTCCTCTGATTGAATCCTAAAAGAATGCTCATGATCTCCTCCAAATCAAGAGTTTCTTTCCCCCACATCAGAGTTGTAACCAGATTTTCATACATAGAAGAAGTAGAAAGGGAATTCAGTAACATCAACGCCTTGTCTTCGTCTTCGAACTTCACATCAATTCACTTCAAATCACTAATGATCTTATTAAACACATTGATATGTTGGCTTAAATCTGAGCCCTATACCATCTTAAGACCATACAATTTCTGCTTAAGATACAACTTGTTCGTCAACTACTTAGACATATACCGACTTTCCAATTTCAACCAAATTGTCGTCAGGGATTCCTCATCCATGACATGGTACATCACGTCATCAACCAAACAAAGCTTGATCATGGCTGCAGTCTTCGCTTTCAGATCCTTCCAATCCATATTGTTCATTCCATCTAGTTGCTTTCCATATAACACCTTCACCATACCTTGCTGCACTAACAGATCCTTAATCCTCCTCTGCCATAGGCCGAAATTCCCAGATCCATCAAACTTGACCATGTCGAACTTCGTAGAAGAAATCCCAAACATTGAACCTGGTGCTCTGATACCAATTTTTGGAATCCGTGCAATAATTAATGGTGAAAAATAGAAAAAAAAATGAGAAAGAAGAACACGGAGATTTAACATGGTTCCGCTAATTGCCTACGTCCACGGGAACAGGGAAAGAGGATTTCCACGGCTAATTGCCTCCGCTCCGTTCCACTTTGCTACGCTCTCGTTCACTTCTGCTTCACTCCAACATTTTGCCCTTTTTTCTCCATATGTCTTTTCGCTCAAATATGAGCCACATAATACAACAGTGTAAGTGTTGTTTCAGGGTTAAGTAAGACTGATCTGATCTCTGGTTCTTTTTTGGAGTAATGTTGGTGGAAAATGTACTTTTTTGAGACTGAAATGTTAAAATTTTTATTAACTCGTGAGAGGTTTCTGGGTTTTTGATCATCGTAAGTGTTGTTTCAAAGTTCATCTGACTGCATTTACGTTGTGATCTGACTACATTTACTTTTCTACTAAAAAAATGGGGTTTTAGTTTAGGGTTTTGTGTTTCAAAGAAAAATAGATTTCTTTGTTGTTTTTAGCTTGCTTGAACCTCTAGATAGTCTTTTTTTTTTAAAAAAGAGTTTTGTTGTCTAATAAGTTTGAATTTGAGGCTATTTTTGGGCCTCATAGGGTTAAGATAGGTGGTTTTGTTCTTAGTGGGGCTTGGATTTTGTAGCTTTTTATGTTTTGGTTATAAGAAAAAGTTGCTTTGCCTCAAAAGACATATTTTATAATGGATTTCTTCAAAGTTAAGAAGTTTAGAAAAACCCACAAACCAAACCTAGAAAAGGATTCAAAGGATAAGCCAGTGCCACAACACCAAAGTACCCCAAGGGCTAAGTGTCATCCTCTTAATCCTTCATTTCTTGGTGTCAAAAATGTTTTTTTAAAAAAAAATAATAAAATCCATTTTCAAATAATTTTTCAAATTTTCGAATTACAAATTAAAAATTCCATTTTCAAAATTATAATTTTCAATTTTTAATTTTTTTTTAAATTCCATTTTCAATTTTTATTTTTTTTTTCAAAATTTCAATTTTCAAATAATTTTCAAAACTTCAATTTCCAGATTTAATTTTCTAAACTTCCATTTTCAAATAATTTTCCAAAATTCCAATTTTCAAATTTACCTGTAAAAACTTCCATTTTCAAATAACTTTCCAAATTTTCAATTTTCAAATCTAATTTTCAAAACTTTCATTTTCAAATAATTTTCCAAAATTCCAATTTTCAAATTTAATTATTAAGAAATTTCATTCTCAAATAATTCTCCAAAATTCCAATTTTTAAAATTTTCATTTTCAAATAATTTTTCAAAATTCCAATTTTCAAATTTAATTGTCAAAACTTCCGTTTTCTAATAATTTTTCAAAATTCCAATTTTCAAATTTAATTTTTAAAAATTCCATTCTCAAACAATTATTCAAAATTCCTATTTTCAAATTTAATTTTCAAAACTTCCATTTTCAAATACTTTTTCAAAATTCCAATTTTCAAATATATTTTTTAAAATTTAATTTTTAAGATTTCAGATTTCAAATAATTTTCAAAACTTTAATTTTATTTCAAATAATTTTAATTTCACTCCAGTTTTCAAATATTTTTTAATTCTACCACTTTTCATCCTTCATTAGGGTTTTAAGTCATTAAAAATATCGTTTTTAAATAAACTTGCTACCTTTCATTTCAGTTAAACACTTTCACAAATTTTCTTTGATTTTAAAATAATTTACTGCTTTCCTTGATTTTTGATAAGCATGAAGGCAATTTTCATAATTCCAAAATAATGAAATTTGTGGGATTAATTCATGCAAAATAAATTGGACTTTGGTGGGGGCCCAACATTCATAACATTTCTTTCAAAAATAATTCAAGTGAATTGCATGATTGATATTGTGCGATTTTGACCAGTTTTGTGTGAGATATTTTACATTTTTCATTATGGGCTAACCTTTTTTCCATGACAGCACATTCTTATTTGCTACTAAGGTACGCTCCCACTCCTACTTCATTTATTTATTCATTCTCATGCTCGATTTGTTTTATTATTTGATTATTTCATTGGTATCCATTGATTTTATCATCAATTGTCACACTTGTTTCACCTTATTTAGTAGAGACCCGTTCTTAAGGGGCTTAGAGGGGTGCTATGTTCTTTCACCGTACCTTCCCGATAAGTAATCTGACCCTTGGACTTATCTCTGTTTTCACAGACCGTCTTTTCCAAATAAGGAATCACACTTAGGGGGTGTTTGGTACACGGGAATAGGAAGTGGGAATAGACATCTCATTCTTTTTCTCTCTTATTCCTATGTTTGGATAAATGTTAAGATGATGGAAATGGAATAAAAAATTATTCCGGCAGAAATCAAATTCAACTTATAAGTCGGATTTGCATTCATAAAAAATAGGTGGTATTCTGATTCATTAAATCAATTTGATAATATAAAATAACCTAAATTACTATTTTACCCTCTTATCTCGTTCTTCAAACCCGATGTTTATCTTCTTTGTAAAGGTAGAAATCCATTTATCATCCACTTCTTATCTTCTTTGCAAAGCTAGAAACCCACTCATCATCCAATTCTCTACAACAAGTGATTCTTCCAAATTGAATTAATTAAACCTTCCAGATGTTTATCTTCTTTGTAAAGGTAGAAATCCATTTATCGTCCACTTCTTATCTTCTTTGCAAAGCTAGAAACCCATTCATCATCCAATTCTCTACAACAAGTGATTCTTCCAAATTGAATTAATTAAACCTTCCACTATATTTAAAAAAAAAAATCAATTTCTAATTTATAGGGTTTTGGATGTTCATTTTGATTGTTGGGTCTAGGATTCGTCATTGTTTGCTGCAACTAAGTTCTGAAAACTCCCTTCTACATCTCCGATCAGGTTTACCTTATTTTTTCTTTCTTCTTCTACTTCTTTATATGTGTTTCTTCCTCTTTATAAATCGATTATTATTTATTTATTTTTATTAATTTGTGTTTGGAATCTTGTATTTGATGTTTCTTTATATTGTATTAATGAAAACTGGAGAGAAAAATTGAAATGGTTGGAAAAAGATTTTTCGATTTCACGTCTTTGCAATATTTAAAATTTTTAATGGTTAGGATAATGTCATTCTAAAATTAAACGGATGTTTCAATTTGATAATAGTTTTAAGTATAATCTGGTACTGCTGTTGAGAAGTCGGAGTAGATAACTTTCTTTTCCACAGAGGACCACCCCCCATATTCACAAAACCCCAACCTTGACCCTGGTGGGATTTGACTCAAGCCTCTGGTATAGCTACTAATTGTAGCATAATTCCTTTATCAACTTAGACTGTCTTCCTGCTATGTTTAAATTGAGTAAATCATGGGGTTGTCATTCCGGTAATACGAAGTCTTCTTACCACACCCACCCCACCACCCAATTCTGCTCTCCGTGACTGTGATAATTAGAATTCTTTATTTTATTTAAGAACCTATGGGAATTCTTTTATCTCTCGTGTCACACAAATCGCCTCGTAGATCATTAATATGAAAGTTGCAATTCAAGAACTATAATATTAGACAGGTAGAAAGAATGCATAGATTATGGTGAAAAATGTTTGAAATGAAATTAACCTGCTGTCAAGCACCCACTAGCCAACCTTGGTTTAAAGTTTATATGGTAATTTTTGCAGAGCTAATTTAAGTCCATATCGTTTTAATGACAATGGGTTTCTTTCACTTTCCCCGGGTTGCAATTTATCATTACACAACAGGATGATTGTCCATACCATCGGCTCTGCCGTAGTTTCTTATTTGTATTGCCCATACCACTTTTTTCCCTTTTTATTGGCTTAAAGTGTAAGGGGAAATGATTATGTACTCAAACAGTCACATCCACAAGCAATGGCAGTTGTTGAAAATTTTGAGGCAAAACATCTTAGAAAGAAGGAAAAAAATAGAAAGAAAAATGAAAGGAAAAGAGAAGTTTCTTTTAAAGCTTATTTTTCATTTCTCAGGTAAAGTGTAAATAATTTGAAAATATATAATTTTATTTTTTTTTCTTTTATACAAAAAAATAAAAATAAAAATTTGAAATTGGCATTTAAAGTTAGGTGGTGTTTATTTTTTTACATAATTCTAAATAGAACATTAATATTTAATAATATTAAATATTATGGTGTTTTTCTTCCTTTATGATTAGGACTCTTGCACAGCCATGGACCTCATTGAGATGGAAAGAAAAGAACAACTTATCCTGATTCTATATATTATAGTAAACATACTTAATATGCTTACTGCACTTTGTACGACTACAAGGAAACATTATCAGAGGCGAACATTGATGGAAAGACCTGCAAATAGAGAATTTTTGCGAGTTGAAAATCTTAATCGATTGATTTATGGGAGTGATGTAGCATGTATGGAGCAACTTAGGATGGATAGACATACTTTCACCACGTTATGTTCTATGCTTCGTACTATTGGTAAACTAAAGGATTCAAAATATATTGATGTAGAAGAAATGGTTGCATTATTCTTACATATTCTTGCACATCATGTAAAGAATCGAGTTATAAAATTTCGATTCTTAAGGTCTGGAGAAACTATTAGTAGACATTTCAATGCAGTATTGAATGCAGTCATTCGCCTACAAGGAGTATTACTCAAAAAACCGGAACCAGTCTCTGAGAACTCCACAGATGAGAGATGGAAATGGTTTAAGGTATATAAATTATAAATTAAGTTTATATAGGTTTAATTATTTCATATTATAGTAATACTAATGTTTTTATTTAAATAGAATTGTCTAGGAGCTTTAGATGGAACTTACATTAAAGTGAATGTACGTGAGGGAGACAAACCTAGATATCGAACAAGGAAGAATGAAATTGCAACAAATGTCTTAGGAGTTTGTTCTCAAGACATGCAATTTATTTATGTATTGCCAGGTTGGGAGGGATCAACCTCTGATTCTCGAGTGCTTCGAGATGCAGTTAGTAGGAGAAATGGACTGACAGTTCCACATGGTAAAATATGGTTTTTATAAACAATTGATTTCTTTTTAATATATGATATATTTTTTAAAATATGTTTTGGAATATTCATTTTAGGTTATTACTATCTTGTTGATGTTGGCTATACAAATGGAAAAGGGTTTCTTGCCCCATATAGAGGGCAAAGATATCATCTCAATGATTGGAGAGAGGGACACATGCCAACAACCCATGAAGAGTTTTTCAACATGAAGCATTCTGCAGCAAGAAATGTTATCGAGAGATGTTTTGGTTTGCTTAAACTACGTTGGGCTATACTTAGGAGCCCTTGTTTCTATCCAATAAAGACACAATGCAAAATCATTCTTGCTTGTTGTCTTATTCATAATCTCATTAAAAGAGAGATGCCTGTGGATCCATTGGAACAAGAGTTGGATGTGCAAGACCACCAAGTTGTAGGTGAACCAATAACTATAATTGAACCATCGGATCAATGGAGCGCTTGGCGAAGAAATTTAGCAATTCAAATGTTTAATGAATGGAGGACATTATAGTATGTTGTTTATTTTAGGAGAAAAATTATGTTTGATGTTTTAGACTTATCATTTGCAAATTTTGAATGGTTTGTATGGATTATTATGTGATGAACTAGTTTGAATTGAATTTGATAATGTTTTTCTATTGTTGAATTTGAGATATAATTAGACATGTGTTTATTATAATTGTCTTCATATTATATTTTTTCTTAAAATATAGTTATATAATTTGATATTTTTGAAACATAGGATGGATTCTACATCAAGTGGTCAAATAAGAGGGCGTGGAAGAAACAAACGAGTGTGGACTCCTGGTGAGGATGAAAAATTGGTTGAGTGTCTTGTTGAGTTGTGTGTTTCAGGGAAGGTAAAATGTGACAATGGGTTTAAACCAGGAGCATTTTTACAAGTGGAGAAGATGTTAGAGGAAAAGCTTCCAAATAGTGGACTTAAAGCAAGTCCACATATTGAATCGCGTGTGAAGACTTTAAAAAAACAATTCAATGCCATAATGGATATGTTAACCCATGGTAGCGGGTTTTCTTGGGACAATGAAAAGAAAATGGTTTTATGTGATCAAGATGTATTTGAAGGTTGGGTAAAGGTAAATATATTTACAATACTTCCTATCTTGTATTTTTATTCCACAACATCTTGTTAATGTAATTTGATACATTGGTATATTCTTTTGCTTTCAATATATTATGTATTTTATATGAATTACATTTTAATGCATGATATATTCTTTCTTTTTTAGTATCTACCATTGCTGCTTTTAGGAAAATAATTAGGAGTTATAGTTGGAAGTGATCATAAAAATTCAAATAGACCCTATTCTATAATTCATTTCATCAAGGAAAGACATGATATATATTCTTAATCATTTATCTTGTCTTCAAACCAATGTGGCATGAGATTAATATTTCTTTAAGTTAGTAACTTTTATTTTAAAGGTGCTAATTATTTTTTGTTTATTTTACAGGGGCATAAAGATGCTAATGGTTTGAGACTCAAGCCATTTCCACATTTTGATGATCTAAGTCTTGTTTTTGGTAAAGATCGTGCTAATGGAAAAGGAGCAATGTCAGCTGCTGATATTTTGGAAGAGTTAGATCAAGTTGAAGCAAGCAATGGCATTGGAGTTGATGACTTAGAAGCTGAAGTTGATGCCTCTCATACTAATACAGTTGCATCCACTCCAAGTAGAATGGAATGTTCATCACAATCTCGTAGGAAAAGAGCAAGGAATGATGACACAACTTTAATTAATGTGATGACAAGAACATGCAATGCATTAGAGAGCCTTGTTGGTAACTTCAACCAACAGACGGAAAAGGAAAATAGAGTGGTTGGTGAGTTGGAGAAACTTCCTAATCTTAATAGGTTGGACATATTGAAGTTAAGTCAAATTATTATGAGTGACCCAATGAAAGTCAAACTTTTGTTCAATTTAGATGAAGATCTCAAGGTTGAATGGGCGAAACAACTTCTTCAAACCCCATAAATCTCCATGTTGCATCCTTGTTGATTTATTGTCTTTAGGTTGGATTGATAGAAATTTTAGGTTGGATTTTGTTTCATCACTTTCCTAGGAACTTTTTTATTGATTTGATGGCTTAATTTTGGAGGATATACTAGTTATAGATTTTAGTAGATATGGTACTTATATTGAGAACTAGAATGAAGTTTGTGTTTTTTTATTTCATTTTTTGCAAATAAGAAATAAGTATTTGGTAGCTTTGACAATTTATATGTTCTTATATTTTTTTTCTCCTTTTTTTTCTTAGTAAAATATAATTCTATAGTTTTTTTTGCATGACAAATTATTTAAAATTTTGAGGAAAAAAAAAACAAATATTTAACTACTTAAGCATGACAAATTATTCAAATTTTTAATAAAAATAATAATTGAATATTTGTGCATTAGGGTTATACGATTTTTTATGGTTAATTTTTTATTTATCGAGTATATATATTTTTTAGTCTTATTATTTAATAACAAAAAACCTCTCAAATTTTTTTTTAAAATAAAAGTAAAAATAAAAAATATTTTAAATTATATGAAAGGATATTATTGTAAATTTATTTATTTTTATTTCCATTCATATTATTATCAAACATTGGAATGGAAACAAATAATCATTCTAATCTTGCATTCCTAAGTTCATCCAAATGCTAGAAATGGAATCATCAAATTCATTCCATTCCACTAAGAAATAGGAAAGAAAACAAAATATTCATTTCCATTCCCTATTCCAACGTACCAAACACCCCCTTAGGGTTTTCTTTTTTATTTTGTTTTCCCTTTAAAAATAAAATAAAAATAAATGGTGACTCCAAGCTTTTTATAAAAATCATTTTTTCACCAAATAAATAACAAGCGAGTTTCGTCATCGAGTGGGGACACACGTGAAAATTGCGAGTTCACAATATGATCAAAATTAAAAATAATTATACGAAAAGAATAAAATATATAAATAATTAAAAGTTTTAAACACATTTCCTTCTTTTATCATCATTAATATTGATAGCTTAACTTGCAATAAGGATAACATAAAAAATTATTAATTTTATTAAATATTTAACCATTAATTGTTAAGATAAAATAAAATTTTATTATTTAAATTTATTTGGATTTTAATAGTTATAAATATCTACAAAATTATTTGTTTTCCTATTTATATTATTTTGATATTTATTATAATTAATTCATAAAATTTGTTTTTATTTTTATATTATTTTGATATTTGTTATATAATTAATTCATAAATATTTATATTATATATATACTTTTTAAATGCTTTCTTAAACAAAGGTGCAAACAGAACTGGGGGGCCCATTACCTCATTTTGTATACTTAAAGGCCCAGTTCAAATCCCCAGAGAGTTTGCCTAGTTAAGGTGTGGGCATGTACTTGGGCCCACTTGTTTTCAATGTACCGCCCTAGTTTGAGAGAAAAGGGGAAAGTGGGTTGGGCTTGGGCTAATTGCCACAATCTTTCATGAGCCGGCCACTGGTTCAGCGGTTGGACCATTGGGTGGACCGGTTCAGTGGCGGTTCAACACAAGTCTGGCCTAATGAGTGAACCAAACCGAACCGTTCGGGTCCAATTTTTAAAATATTAATTTTAATAACCATGCTGTTATTATAAATTGTATCTTACATATTGTATTTATCATATTTGTTTCTAAATTATATATGAATTTATTAAAAAATAAAAATGTTAAAATGAAATTTTAATTATCTTATTTTCAAATCCTATTTAATTTATTATTGAAAATACAAAAATAACGAATTGAATAAAAAAATTATATTATGATAGTTTAAAACAAAAAAATGATTATTCATATATCATAGAGTAATAAATATCATTTTAATATCAAATATATTTTTAGATTTTACATATTGTTATTGAATAATGCAAATTATACTTATTATTATTATTTCTTTTATCATACTTTGATACTAATATAATATTTCCATCAAAATGATATTCTTTCATTCAATAGTGTCATGAAATAGATGGGAACTAAATGATGTATATAAGTTATTAATATGAAATTAAATACTTAATGTAGATTAATATTAAGTGCAACCTAAAAAAAATTATATTTTTTATTAAAGTATTAAATATTATTATCAAATATTTCAAATTATATCATGTAATATGTATTATTGTACCTTTTATTAGTTTTTCTCGTTGTTTTTATTAGTTTTGATTATTCTACTAAAACTTTTTTGTCAAAATTTTCACTAATCTAACTATCAATATATTTATAAATTTATTCATGTATTCTGGTCAAAAACTTATATGTATTAAAAATAAAGTTGAGATTTTGTTTAACAATTAAAAATAAAATGACATTTTATTGAAAATTTTAAAATTTTATTTCATAATTGAGAAAAAAATAATATTTTATTAAACAAAAAATAAAATAAATCAAGATTTGTGTTGAAATAAATGCAGGAGCTGAAAGCAAAACATAATAATTAGGATCAGTTTATGCAAAATAAGTAATTAGGGTAAATTTAGAAACTTTTTAGAAAATAAGACGATTTTGGCATTTTCTATGACTTACTATTTGAATGTAAGCAACAGGATCATCTCTTCAATGGCGAAGGTTATAGTTTTATTATTATTATTTTTAAATAATAAAGCTTTGCATTATTTTCTCTCTTTTTATCATACAATTGGGTGGGTAGAAATAGTGCAACAAGTTAATTTCTTTTTCACATGATAATATATCTTAAAAATTGGGAATTGGGGACATCAAGAGACGGAGACCCCACTGGAACCAGATATAGACGCCACTTCAGTGGTGGACCCTCCAACTGAGTTTAATGGATAGTACCGTTTCGAAATGTGTCTAGTGCATAGTGCATGAAGATAAATCTTATTTTTTTAGGAAAATAAGAATTGATGACCTGTCTTGATGACGGGGCTAATTCCAACAAACCACACCACACAAGACAACGGACACGTCACGCCAAGGAGCGTACCAGGAACCGAGCAACGGGCCATCATTTCTTCAAAAGCGAGCAGGGGAAATCTTCAAGACGACTCACTCCAATCAACACTCCCTTCCACTCACCCCCTGTTTGTTTCCCGAGATATTTCTCTATTTCTCAGATCTTGATCTCTCTGCACAATGGGAAACAGTTGCGTGAAGCTCAAGAAATCCACGGCGGAGATCGCGCCCTGCGAATTCGTTAAAGACTCACCACCTGTCGTCATACTCTACGGATCTCCAGCGGTTCCTCTCACCTCCTACATCCGGTTCGCCCTGCACCACAAATGCGTGTCCGTCCGAATGGTGTCGGCCGAGACGCCGATTCTCGGGCCCGATACGCTGGTTCTGCAGTGCGGCTCCGACACCGTTTCGGGATCGAGGGAGACGCTGATGCGGTACATAGAATCGAGGTTCCCTCGGCCCCCGCTGGTGATGAGCCGCGGCGGTGACTGCGATGAAACGACGCCGTTGATAGTGACGGCGACGAGGCTGCAGCACCGGAGCATGACGTGGCACATTGAGAGGATGGTGAGGTGGGCGGAGGATCTGGCGGCGCGTGGTGGGAGAGGAGCAGTTGACCCGACAGTGGGGAGTCCGCGGATGGAGGTGAAGAAGTTTGGGAGGAGTTATGGTCATCTACTGGAGCTGATGCTGGAGCACGCTCAGATGGAGGAGAGGATCGTCTTCCCCATCTTAGAGAGGGCTGATCGAGGTAACGAAATGCTTCTTCTTCCACCGTATTGTAATTTAGAAAATAGCAGAAAAAATCCGAAATTTCCAGTTTATTACTATTTTAAAATTATGGTTATATATAAACTTATAATATATATTTTGCTTTATTTTTAATAACGTTTAAAATTATAATTGGAATGATATTATAGAGAAGCATAATGTCTACTTAAATTTCATGTAATAATTCCAAAAACACTTTATAAAACAGGAACAGCAGCTACTATCTTGTCACCGCAAAAAGTAAGGTCGGCGATGGACTCTTGTTAGAGAAAGAGTAGTTAACAAGTTATCATAATTAGTTAATTAAAAAATATTGTTTTTATTACAAAATATTGTGTAGGAGCGTTTCTAGTATTACAATTTTTGTAGACAGCATGGCTTTTGAAAAGTAGGGTGTAAGTTATCTGCCGTGAAGATGGAAAATGATCTCAAATGTTCAATTAATTGAAAAAGTCTAGTTTTCTCTCCAACAAAATACTTGAAAGAGCATTTTTTGCTTTAAAAATCTGATTAAGAGAATGTTGAGGATGTGAAACATGAAACAGGATTATCCAAAGCTGCAAATGATGATCATGCAAGGGACCTACCCATCATGAATGGCATCAAAGAAGACATCAAATCCATTGTGGTTTTGGACTCGGGCACCCCTGCATACCAAGAGGCCCTCTCCAACCTTTTCACTCGCCTCAAATCATTACAGGTTAGACCCACCACAAGTGATTTTGGATAAGAATATTCTTACTCGCCTTTCATGACTTGTGAAGTGTGAATGTAAAGTTAAATATGCACACAACTTGGAAGCTTAGAATGCACAAGTAAGACAACATTTAGGAAATGAATTTTTGTATTGCACAAGACACATGATTATTTGATGATTTTTGTAAGGGATTCTAATCTTGTGTGGGCAGGAGCACTGCAAGGAGCACTTCGATGGGGAGGAGAGGGATCTACTGCCGCTGATGGAGGCGGCAGAGCTG
Organism: Vitis vinifera; assembly: GCF_030704535.1. Lineage (NCBI taxonomy): Eukaryota > Viridiplantae > Streptophyta > Magnoliopsida > Vitales > Vitaceae > Vitis > Vitis vinifera. The sequence goes on from NC_081817.1 coordinate 12,412,779, forward strand.
AGCAAGCAACAACACGAGAGGCTGTTGGAGCAGTGCTGGGATGCAATGCAGGGGACACACTCCCACCTATTTCGCTTCTTCATTGAGGGCCTCCCCCCTCATGATGCAATGAGCTACTTGGGCTTGATCATCAAGTGCAATGACAAAGATCGGGCGGCTACCATGCTCTGCCCCATCATGGAGTGAGATCTGGCCTTAGCTTCTAATGACCACTTGGCTTGTAAGTTTTTGCTGAGAATGAAGTACAAATGATATCATGTGGCTAATGTCTTCATGTGAAGGAATATTTTGAAGTGCGAGGACTTGGGGTGGCCTAAATCGTGGGACTCCAAGTCAGGTTACATGGTGGCATGGTTGAAAGAAGGATTCTGGTAAGAATATGTAAAAATGTGAAATGTCATGTAGTATAATGTCAATGTCCTTTATATTTCATCTGCCTTTAATTTTGAAATCAAATCTATGGTAATCAAGAAGTATTGTCACCAACACAAATCTCAAGAATTTGTAAAGAAAGTTCATAATCATTAATCCTATGAAAAATTGTCAGTATGTTAATGTAAATTCTTCTAGAAGTTTTATGCCACTTTTCTCCCTTCAAAACTCACCCAAAGATCCTTCTCTTAATCTTCAAACAAGGTTAATTCATATAGGTCTCAGACAAGCCTAACCACAAAAGGAAAAGAATAGAATGAAAATCACTTTATTTTTTTACTTTATTTATATTACATTTAAATCTTATTTCAATTTTATTTTTGACTTTATTTATATTTTCATTTAAATGGCAATATAACAATAATAATTAAATTAAAAAAATGGCAAATCAAAGGAAATTTAATGCAAATGCAATGAAATGGATTTTGGAATTAAAATCAAAACCAAATGAAAATAAAATCATAATGAAATCGAAAATGCAAGAAATGAAATAAAATATGGGATAGCAAGTGAAATGAGTGGGCATGACAGATGTCAAATGGTAGCAGGTGTGGCAGAGTACTTGATGGGTTAATAGGAAAGAAAAAGAAAAGAAATGATAACAAAGGAAGCAGCTTGTTGAAGAGAATAAGAATATTGTTTGGTGAGAGGAAGGAAGCAAAAGGGGAGGAGGGGGGAGGATTTCTTTTAGAGTGGGTTGAAATTCTTTCTTACAAGGGAAGCGTCATGTGAGAGAGTCCTTTTAGGGTGAAAGGAAAAAAAAAGGGTCGGAAAGGTTCCTTAGTTTTATGACTTCTTTTTCAGTACAAAAGATGAAAGGGGCTGGCAAGAGGTTGAGAAAGGGCGAAGGAAAAAGGAAAGAAATGATAAGGTAGAGATAATAAAGGAGGAGAGAAGAACTGTCAGGTTGTTTTCACGGAGTCGTCCGATGGCCAACCCATAACCCACTTTTAATCCTACAAACGCCACCTTCCTTCAGCCCATAAATAAAGGATTTGATAATTGTACCGTGAATTTAAAATTAATTTTTAAAAATACAGTACATTAAAAAATATTTTCAAATTTATAATATTTTTTTACCACTTTGAAAAGTATCTCTTGAAAATACATCTTTCATAATTTTTATATCAATAATACATGTTTAAAAAAATTGAATTCACATTGAAAATGTCTCTTTCCATAATTTTTATATTAATAACACATGTTAACAAAATTTGAATTTACATTAAAAGTATTTCTTCAAAAGACACCGTTTACAATTCTACAAAATCTAATTTATATTAAAAATGTCTTTTAAAGAGACACTTTTCACAATTTTTATATCAGTTGTATAGTAAAAAAATTGAATTTATATTAAAGATATCTCCTTAAGAGGCACTTTTTACAATTTCACAAAATTAAAATTATATTAAAGGTGTCTCTTTTCAACAAGTCTTGTATCAATCATCCATTGAAATAACTGAATTTATATTAAAAGTATTTTTTCAAAAGACATCTTCCACAATTCAATAAAATTAAATTTATATTGAAAGGTTTTCCTTTAAGAGACACTTTTAGTATAAATTTAATTTTTTCAATAGGTGACTAATATAAAAATTGTGAAAAATGTTCTTCAAAAGACACATTTAGTATAAATTCAATTTTGTGGAATTGTAAAGACGCTTTCAATGTAAATTAATTTTTTTTTTACTGTGTGACTGATATGAAAATTGTGGAAGATGTTTCTTTAAGAGACACCTTTAGTATAAATTTGATTTTATGGTATTGTGGAAATGATATTTCTTTAGTATAAATTCAATTTTTTTAACGTGTATGACTAATAAAAAAAATTATGAAAAAGTGTCTCTTGAAGAGACACCTTTAGTGTAAATTCAATTTTTTTTAACATGTATCGTTGATATGAAAAATATGCAATGTGTCTCTTCAAGAAACACATTTTAAAGTGACAAAAAATACCGCAATTTATCAATAGTTTTATAACTATCATACTTTAAGAGTTTTTTTTAAAATACCATTTTTTAAGAATTATTTTTTAAAATAGTTATACAAGTTTTAAAAAAAAGCCCTATAAATAAACATCGTCAACCCCACCACCACAACCTTCTACTTCACTTCACCATACACCGCCTTCATAATAAACATTCCTCAAACCCCAACCACTATCTCCACCTCCCTTCAATTCCATCATCATCTCTAAACACCATCCTCACAAATACCATCACCAACTTCCATAATCACCACCATCATTTTGCCACCACCATCAACTTTACTTCAGTATACCGAGTTTAAGTCCAAAATAATCCACTGATAGAAAAAAAAATGGTAAAAATAGTATTCATCTCAAAATATTTGTCAAAGTAATATTTTGTATCCATGTAAGCATCCACATGAATTTTTTTTTTTAGTGTAAAAACCACTGTTGGTGACTGTAGTTTTAAAAGTTTCAGAAATATTCTTAAAACCACAGTCACAGACTGGTTTTACAATTTTCCTTAGAACCACAGTTAGTAACTGTGGTTTCAAAATTATTTTTAATCCATCCCCGTTTTAATGGTATTGTGATTTTAATATTATTTTTAAAATATTTTTTATCATAATAACCATAAAACCACAGTTAATAATTGTGGTTTTAAAATATCCTAAAAAACACAATCACAGACTGTGGTTTTACAATTTTCTTTAAAACCACTATCTGTCTTTAAAACCACAGTTACTAACTGTGGTTTCACAAATATCTTTAAGGAGAACTCATGTAACCATACATCAACTAAAAAAAAAATTAGATTTCAGAACTTTGCTTTTTTATTTTTAATTTTAGTGTAAATTATGGATGTACCAAAATTTCTTAACGATGTATCAAATTTCTTTAAAGTTTGTTTCAGAGTGGGGAAAATTTCTTACAATTTTCCATTGTCAGTTTAAAATTGTTTTTTTTTTACAAATTATCCTTAATAAATTTTTTCTTTACGACTGTTTTAAAATTACACACACACACACACACACATATATATATATATTATCTTTATTTTTTCATATTTTCCATCAAATTCTGAGAAAATAATTTTGCCTACATGCATTCCCATAAAAATTTATATATTTATGGTAAATAAAATATTTATTTGTTTTATGAATTTTATCACATATGAATTAAAAAAAATTATTTTTTCAAATTATTTTAAAATAACTAAACATATTGTTTATATTATTTTAAAATTTTATATTTTCATATGAAAATTAATGCCAATGATTATGATTTTAGGTTATTCCTTATTAAGTATGATTTGAACTTATGTCTTGGTTAAAATGTATAATTTTTAAATTATATGAAAGAAAAATAGGTTATGATTGTAACAATTTGTTTAGTTAGAATTTATTTCATTTAGACTTTAGGGTGCATTTGAGTCTTATTTGTTTAAATTATCAAGGAAACATGTGAATAACATAACATCACTAATTTGAATTAACATTTTATATAACCTTAAATGTATGAACCAAAGTATTATAGTTCTACAAACATGAAAAAAGCTCTCAATGTGTCCCACATGATGGAATCTTTCTCTTTCATTGTGAACATCTATGGTAGATGGCCATATTTGTGGTATCCATCTGTGCTATCTGAAAAGTCTCCATCTCTATAGACTATGACACGCCATCTACATGAGTTGTTGAGTTAGATGGGACTGATGGAGGTAGAACTCGACGTACGCGTGGTGCTCGATGTCCTCTAGGTACCCGTACATGTATTCGTGCAGCATGAGTTGTCCCTTCAAGAAAAGGTAGAGGTGCAATGGACTCTGTAATAGGTGGAGGTACAATAGACTCTGTAATAGGTGGGGGTGCAATAAACTCTGTAACAGGTGGGGGTGCATCCAATGATATAGATGGCTGGGGTGGAGATGGAGGTGAAGAAGTCTGTATAGATGTAACATGAGGAAAGAAAGGTAAGTCTAATGATATAGATGGCTCAATAGGGGTAAGGGTAGATGGTATGGTAGTCTCAAGTTGAGATGAATGGGCTGGTATGGATACATCAGGCAGAGAGATCAGTGGTGACTCTAATGAAGTATATGGCTGAAATAGAGGAAGGTATATGTGACTGGTGGTTGTGAGGGTTGTACTAAAGTAGATGCCAAAGGTACATGTCGTTGACCAGCTCGACCACCACCTCTCCCCCAACCTCTAATGGGTGGTACCCTAATAAGCATAATCAATGATGGTGATCTCATAGATGGTCCTAAAGATGTGGATGGCTCTTGTGTCAAGTGTATGCGATGGTCCTCTCCTACAGCACGTAAAACATCAATAGCAATTTGGTGAGTTTCCTCTAAATCATTTGAAATAGCCATCTGCAATATGACAGTGATCTATATAAGAAAATGAAACATAAGGCATTTGCACATAATTTAAGTTTAACATTCATTAAAAAATGGTTTTGTATCTCAAATGGTCTCACCAATAACTCAATGGCAAAAGTTGTACTATGGAACCTCATATGATTTCTATGCAAAACAAGTGCGATCAAGCGTCGCATGATACGTCGATACCATTGCATATATGGATCATAAAAATCCATGCTAGTAATAGCAAGTGGTGTTGTCGCAATACACTCAGAACGAGTAGCCCAAAGAGAAATATACTGAGCATGGAATGTCACCCAATCATTGTGATGTCGTCCTCACCTATCCACTAAATGTAGCTCCATATCTATCAAACAAGGTGGAGGTATCCCTTATTGCATACGAAACTGGTGTAAAACTCGCTCTGGTCTATGCCACTCGATAATATCAAAGCAAATTAGAGGTGACATAGTTCACCAAATTTCTTCATCAGTCTGACATATAACTGAAAGATGTGCAATCAACTCTGTTGTATATGGTTCCCATAATACCTGTAATTTTAAAAAAATTAATTAGTCACATTGGTGGACGCATCAACACTTTACCTGATCATGTATTTGGGCATCTAATTGATCTCGATACAATGTCAACACATGTGGTGATGGGTTATGAGACCAAGACATAGGTACTCTCCACCTATGGCCCAATGGATCGATTGGGAGTGCCTCATCTAGCAATAGATGATCGTGTAAACCATCAACTACATCATCATGTACATGTGGGACTACTATAGGCACCGAAGAACAACTAAAATCAGGTTGACCCACATGAAGTCTCTCCCATGACCACAACTACAAAATCAAATAGAATTATCAAAATTAAACAACTTACAACAATAATGTGAGTCAATTAATTAGAATAGATAGTTATGTCGAAATACCTGTAATAGTGTGATAGGTCCAGAAATCTCTATGACACTATCCAAACTCGCACGACATAGCTCTCTATATAGGTATGCCAACATTGCATTGCCCCAACTATAGTGAAAAATCTCAATGAAGTCTCTTAACAGTGCAAGGTAACATAACTGTACATGTGTGCCAATCTTGTCTACGAACAATGCTCCATCCAATAGTGCTAATATGAAAGCACGAGCATAACGCTGTAAAATAACATCATCGACCCTTGCTGGTGGATATGAGAACTGCTCACTCAACCATCCTGCTGATATAGTTGACTCTTTAATATGAGATGGAGGTGGGACCATACCTAAAAGCTTTGAACATAGTAGTGACCAATCTATGTTACATGTGCCAGTGATGAGAGGCCCATGAATACGTAATCCTGGAATCATGGCTACATCATGTAAAGTAACAATCATCTCTCCAATAGGTAAATGACATTTGTGTGTCTCAGGTCACCATCGCTCAACAAGACTTGTGATCAATGGCCAATCTAGTGAAATGTGTCCGACACAATATACACCATAAAAACTAGACTGCATCACTTATCGCCGAATACGAGGGTCCATCTCCCACTTTCGCATGAATGTCCATAAACGTTGTCGACATGTCAATACTCGATTAAGCTACAGAAGATACCATTTCGATTAAATAAGAACTTAATTAAGGTTTATGATTATGTTTTTATATACATTTATATTTATATATACATATATACCTGACCAAAATCCACTAATTGAGACCTATGTCTGTCTTGTAGCACTAAAATAGAGTGATCTAATGGATCTAGATCAGATCTACCCTCTCTATGCTTCATTACTATATTGTCATAATAAACTAATGTTAATATTATAATTTAAACAATTTCAACAAAGTCTCCCCTATAAATAGGGTATTCTCCAAAATACAAAGAACCTAATTAATCAAAATATCTATTTGCAACCAATATCAATATTCAAGTACAATAATGAAAAAAAATGTCATAAACTAATTATGAAACCAAGGTTTGGTTAATCACAATTTTGATGATAACAAAACAAGTTTTAAAACTAATTATCATATTTCAAGTGTGATTAGGCTAGACGATTTCCAAAGTGGCAATCACAACGACAAATCAAGTCAAGGAGAAATCATGAAGAAGAAGACCACCTCAAAGAGATGTGTTTTACAAGACCCAAGCTTCATAAGATCTCTTTGTAAGGTTGTTGGTGCACTAGGATTTTCATGCATTACATTCTTTACTTATGCACCAAAACCATCCAAGAGTTATTTTGTTTTAAATATTTTAAAAATTGGATGATTTCATGTTTTCAACTAAAACCTTGTGTCAAATGTTTTTCAAACTTGTTTAAAAAGTTTTAAGTTAAAAAAGTTGGTTGTTGAACCAAAAACAACTCAACCGGTTGAACCGGATGAGGAACTGGTCGACTCCTAGCTCAACCGATGTAGGTTTGGGTCAACCCACAACTCAACTGGTCGAGGTCCGAGTCGACCCCCAACTCAATCGGTCAAGGTCCGGGTTGACCCCTAACTCAACCGGTCGAGGTCCGAGTCGACCCCCAGTTCAACCGGTCGATGGTGCAAAAAACTCTCTTTCTTCCAGAACGGTTGTTCAACCAGTCAAGGTTGAACCTCAACCGATTGGGGTTCAGTCGAGGTCCGGTCGAGGTCCAACGGTCACCAGCCAAACATTAAATGCTAATGGCTAGTCAACCGATCGACCCCCAGCTTGACCGATCGAACTCCAGCTCGACCGATCGAACCCCCAACGGCTAGTTTGGCTTTTTTCTTCTATAAAAAGGCTCCAATCTTTATTATTTCATGAGCTTAACCTTCCCAAACCTTTCTTGAATATATATGAGCCTTGGAAGAGTGTTTTTGAGTGCACCATTATTCTAAAACTTGCATATCTTTAATGCACCTTGCAATCCTAGTTTTCTTGTATCATTTGAGCTTAAAGTTTTTGTACTAGGATTTTGTGAGATCAATTATTTGTATATCTTCGAGAGGAAGATTCTCAAGTGTGGGGTATCACTTGAGTGGTTGTTCAAGAGTGGGGTATCTCTTGAGAAGTGTAAAGGGTGCTTAGAATCAAAAGTCCAAGAGGGTGGATCGGAACCATAATCCAATTGTATTGCTTGAAGGCTTGGTTTGGAAGCCTTGAATTAGTGGAACCTCAAGCTTGGGATTGAAGTTAGAGGAGAGTGGATGTAAGTCGGGTTACGCCGAACTACTATAAAATCTTGTGTTTGCATTCTATTTTCCATACTCTTTTAATTTATATGCAATTGTCTTTATATTGTTTATTATATACTTGCATATAATTGTCTCTTACATTCACATAGTTTTAATTTACAAAAAGAAACCATCGCCCTATTCCCTCCCCCCCCCCCCCCTCTAGGGTGATTACTATAGGTTGGATTAGCCTAATTTTTCTAACAATTGGTATCAGAGTAAGGCCTCTTGTTTAAGACTTAACTGTCTAAGAGGTAATTGCTAATCCATCAAGCTCATCTCACATTGAAAGTTTTTCAACCACCTGACCTCCATTCTTTACGGGAACCGATTATCCCTATTGGAAAACTAAAATGACTTGGTTTTTACAATCTACTAATCTTGATTTATGGGATGTCATTGAAGATGGTCCCCACATTCCTTCAAAATTAGAAAATGGAGTGATGGTTCCAAAACCTAAGCAAGAATGGGATAAACTTGATAGAAAGAAAGTTTAATTAAATGTCAAAGCCATTTTTATCTTACATTGTGCTATTCATAGAAATGAATTTAATCGTGTTTGGCAATGTAAGTCGGCTAAATAAATTTGGAGACTATTAGAAATCACTCATGAGGGAACCAACCAAGTTAAAGAGTCTAGAATCAACATCCTTGTGCATGATTATGAATTATTTTCTATAAAGGATTTTGAATTTATTGTAGAAATTTTTTCTAGGTTCATGGTGATGGTGAATGAACTTGAAAGCTTGGGAAAAACCTATACCAAAGTAGAGAAAGTCATGAAGATCTTAAGGTCTCTACCAAAGAAATGGGAAACAAAAGTGACGGCTATTCAAGAAGCAAAGGATCTCACCAAACTCTCACTTGAAGAACTCATTGGGTCACTCATGACTTATGAGATAAATTTGAACAATCATCAAAGAGTCGAAGAAAATAAGAAATGTATAGCTTTTATGGCTTTAACAAATGATGATGAAGAGGAAGAGAGTGAAAGTGAAAGTGATGAAGACTCCATGGAAGAAGAATGCACAAATGAGGATGCCAACATGTGCTTCATGGCTTTGGAGGAACATAAAGATGAGGTAAATTCCAACTCTAATTATAATGAGTTTCAAGATGTACTTCAAGAATTATATTTTGATCTTGAAAAACTTGGGTTCAAAAATGTCTCTCTCAAGAAAAAGATTTCTTGTCTTCAAAATGAGCTCAATAAGCGTAAGGAAAAATTTGAAAATATTGAGAAGGCAAAAATCTCTTTTGAAAAGGAAAATAAGGAGTTAAAAATTCTGAAATGGTCAAAAGAGTTTTGATATGATTTTGGCAAATCAAAAGTGCATTTTTGACAACAAAAAAAAAGGGCTAGGCTACAAGCCTTTCAAAAAATCAATTTTTTTTTTAAAAAAATGAAGCCTCTAGTTTTTTTTTTTTTTTTTCTCCTTCAACTATTTGCAATCTTTGTGGAAGAAGAGGTCACATTAGTGATATTTTTCCCTTAAGAAAATCCCCTCTTGTTCTTCAAAACTCTAAATTATTTTGGATTCCAAATGGAAGAAAGAAAGATTAACCTTCTAGGACCCAAAAAGATATGGGTACCAAAGGTTACTTAATTTGTTTTGTAGGGATCCATACAAGAAGGAGGATATGCTTACCTTAGAAAAAATGCGTTGACGATATTGGTAATGGTATCCCTTCTAAAGCTTAATTTGCAATATCATTTTATCATTTTGCTAACACTTGGTATATTTTTTGTCAATAATATAACATTTGGTATCACTTTGATAAAATTGGTATATCTTTAAACCAAGGTTTGAATTAAAAAGAAATTTTTTTTTAAATAAACCTAGGTAAAATTGAATGATCATATGCTTGTATGCTCTAATAGTGTTATTCAATACATGTTATATATTTTTCTAAATGCATATGTTCTCCCATATATTTTTTCCAAATCATGCTTTAAATTGGGAATGCTCTAAGGATGAGCAATCTTTTATTCGAAAAATGTTCTTAAATGAAAAAGAGGGAGATTCATTTCTATGAGAAATCATATCATGCTTATTGTTTATTTTTTAAACTTTTGATAACATGTGATTCCTCTTATATACTTTATTGAGACTTTTTGTTGATGACAAAAAGGGAGAGAAGTAATGTAGGTTGCTAACTTGGGAAGAAATGTCAATATTGTTTTAGCAATCCTATTCATATTGATGCAATGTGCTTTATTGGTTATAATTGCATGCATCATATTTATTAATAATTGCTAAAATGCTCTTTATGCTATTTATGTTTGATTATATCATTTTGAGCATCCTTAATATACCCCTTGAAGTTTCTAAATTTGAATATTTTCTAAATTCAAATGAGCATATATTGAGGGGGAGCTTTTTAGCAACCTTGGTTTTGTCATCATCAAAAAGGGGGAGATTGTGAAACCAAGGTTTGGTTAATCTCGGTTTTGATGATAACAAAACAAGTTTTAGAACTAATGATTATATTTCAAGTGTGATTAGGCAAGACGATTTCCAAAGTGGCAATCACAAAGACAAATCAACCCAATGAGAAATCATGAAGAAAAAGACCACCTCAAAGAGAAGTGTTTTTCAAGACCCAAGCTTCATAAGATCTCTTTGTAAAGTTGTTGGTGCACTAGGATTTTCATGCATTACATTCTTTACTTATGCACCAAAATCATCCAAGAGTTATTTTGTTTTAAATATTTTAAAAATTGGATGATTTCATGTTTTCAACTAAAACCTTGTGTCAAATGTTTTTCAAACTTGTTTAAAGGGTTTTAAGTTGAAAAAGTTGGTTGTTAAGCCAAAAATGACTCAACCGGTTGAACCGGGTGAGGAATCAATTGACTCTTAGCTCAACCGGTCTAGGTCTGGGTCGACCCCTAGCTCAACTAGTCGAGGTCCAGGTCGATCCCCAGCTCAATCGGTCGAGGTCAGGGTTGACCCCCAGCTCAACTAGTTGAGGTCCGGGTCGACCCCCAACTCAACCGATTGAGGTCAGGGTCGACCCCCAACTCAACCGGTCGAGGGTGAAAAAAACTTTCTCTTTCTTTCAAAATGATTGTTCAACCGGTCAAGGTCTGGTTAAGGTCCAGTCGAGGTCCAACGGTCACCTACCAAGCATTAAATGCTAACGGCTAGTCAACCGGTCGACCCTCAGCTCGACCGGTTGAACCCTTAACGGCTAGTTTGGCTTTTTTCTTCTATAAAAAGGCTCCAATCTTTATTGTTTCATGAGCTTAACCTCCCCAAACCTTTTTTGAATATATTTAAGCCTTGGAAGAGTGTTTTTTAGTGCACCATTGTTCTAAAACTTGCATATCTTTAGTGCACCTTTCAATCCTAGTTTTCTTGTATCATTTGAGCTTAAAGTTTTTGTACTAGGATTTTGTGAGATCAATTATTTGTATATCTTTGAGAAGAAGATTCTCAAGTGTGGGGTATCACTTAAGTGGTTGTTCAAGAGTGGAGTATCTCTTGAGAAGTGTAAAGGGTGCTTGGAGCCAAAAGTCCAAGAGGGTGGATTGGAACCATAATCCAATTGTATTACTTGAAGGCTTGGTTTGGAAGCCTTGAATTAGTGGAACCTCAAGCTTGGGATTGAAGCTAGAGGAGAGTGGATGTAGGTCGGGTTGCGCCGAACCACTATAAAATCTTGTATTTGCATTCTCTTTTCCCTACTCTTTTAATTTATATGCAATTGCCTTTATATTGTTTATTATATACTTGCATATAATTGTATCTTACATTTATATAGTTTAAATTTGCAAAAAGAGACCATCACCCTATTCACCCCCCCTCTAGGGTGATTACCATAGGTTGGATTAACCTAATTTTTCTAACACTGATGTTTACATCCAAAGTTTAAAAATTTTGATAGAATCTCCCTTAAATATAGGGTATTCTTCAAAATACGTACAACTTGATTAATCAAAATATTCATCTACAACTAATATCAATATGCAAGTACAATAATGAAAAAAAATGTAATAAACTAATGTTCACATCCAAATATTAATAAATTGTCAGAGTTTCCCCTATAAATAGGGTATTCTCCAAAATATAAACAACCTGATTAATCAAAATATTCATCTGAAAATGATATACTATTGTAAGACTAATAATTGTTAATATTACAATTTTGAAATTAACAACAAAGTCTCTCTTATAACATAGGTATTGTCCTAAATACAAATAACGTAATGTCAACATCCAAAGCTAACCAAGGCCAATGAAAAATTAAACACAACTAAATCATTCATGAACTTGTGTCTATGTTAAAGAAGAAATACAATGTCAATGACACATCATGAAGGCCCAGCACTCATGTTCTTATTTGGACAAGAACGACGATTGTGACCACTTTGTTTGCACAAATCACATGTAATCGATGTTTTACCTTCTCTAACATCCATTTCATTGTGCAAACAAGTAGATTTAGGTTGTCCACCTGACACATGTTTCATTGAATCTGCAGGCACAATAACTAGACCAACATATGACGGTCACTCATACTCATTGTGTATGGGGTTTAATAGTTGTGCCCAAGTGCTAAAGTACGATTGCATAGTATGATAATGTTGAACAAATATTTTGGTCCGATATTTTCAATATTTTCCAATTTTCCATAAAATCCAATCACCAATATTTTACTAATTTTTTTATATTTTGATCCTTGTATAAATCAACTTAATAACTTAGAGTGCATTTGACAATATTTTTATTCAAGCATTTTTAGGGAAAGTGTTTTTTCTAAAAGTATTTTTAGAAAAATTATTTATCACTTCTCCATAAAGCAATAGAAATAATCTTTTAATTTTTTAAAAGTGTTTTTGTGGACCCCGCATTTCGGCTCAATGCGTTTCCCACTCGATGGCGAAACTCGATTTTTATTTGAAAAATTGATTTTATTGATTATTTGAAAATGACTTGGAGTCGCCACTTATTTTTGTTTTATTTTTAAAGGGTAAACAAAATAAGAAAGAAAAACCCTAAGTGTGACTCCTTATTTTGGAAAAGGCGGTCTATGAAAAACTGGATCGGGTTCGGGGGTCAGGTTACTTATCAGGAAGGTACGGTAAAGACCGTAGCACCCCTCTAAATCCCTAAAGTCGGGTCTCTACTAATGAGATGAAGCTGACATGGCAAATCAATGAGAAAATCAATGAATACTCGAATCAATCATGCACATATGAGTATCAGAATATGCATAGAGAATAACCAAAGTGGAAGTGGATGCGTACCTGATCAGCAAACGGCAATGCGCTATCACAAAAGGGGGTTAGTGCACAATAATGAATATAAAGCATGTCACTTATATCACCAAATAGGAAGAAACACCAATAGCACGCATGTCGACACTTCATTCGAATTCATTTTTATTTTGAAGAAAATTGATTTGATGTCGGGCCCCCACCAAAGCCCATTTATTTTTGCATGAATTAATTCCATTATTCGGAATTACGGAATTTAATTCATACTTATTTTAAAACATTTTAAAACAAAAGAGATGTTGAAATTGTTTGCCAGAAGGAAAGATGGCAACCAAGTTTTATTAAAAATGGGATTCTTGGGTGATCCTAAAAAATCCTAAGGATGAAAGATGAGAAAATTGGAATTACTTGAAAATCAGAATTTTGAGAAAGATATTTACAAAATGGGGTTTGAGAAAACCTTTTCAAAATCAAATAAAAAGAAATCCAAGAATGTCACGTGGCCCAAAGGTGACCCATACTAAAGATGGCCAATGCATGGCCTGGTAGGGATAGGGCCCAGTTGACTTGTGCCTGCCAGGGCTGCTGATAGACACTGCCTGCAGGTCCCACTATATCAACAATACCGACCATTGTCTGGGATGGTTGCAGAAGGGGATGAATAGTTGCTGTCACCGCTTAAGATTACAGCCCGTACAGTAGCACCATAGTCCACAACTTTTGACGCTTGGAAATTGGCATGCTGGACCTTGATTCCCGGTTCGCGAGTAAAAGAATCCTTGAGAAACAGGACAGACACTTGCAAGCTTGGAGATTCTGGAGAACCAGCACTAGCACTTGCAAGCCTGGAGATGGTGGAAAACCTTAATGGTGTTGAGAAGATGCTTCACAGCTTCTGCATGAAAGGGTCCTCGGAATAATCTGGGAGGGAAAATGGAGAGAAGTATGGAGCCTCTGTTGTACTGAAGTTCGTCTGAGCTCTAGGATTATGGGTCATGGTGCACTAGTGGCTCTGGTTTAGTTGACTTTGAGTACACTCAGGAGCTGATTCTCTCCAGAAATTTCCAATGCAAGCAGGTCTTCAATCCAAGCCTCCTTATAATGTGATCAAAAGAATGAAGTTGGGGTCACTGAATTCACCTTCCACTGAAGAGTAGAAAGCACCAGAAGCTCTATCCTCTGAAACGTCTTCACTTCAAACACATATTTTATCTCCTCCACCTGCAGGTCCAAGAGAAGAGGAGCATCGGTTTTACTGGAGCTTGACTTTCTCTTCTCACGGGCATTTTCCTCATGGGGACTCTCTATCTGATCTGTTGATGCAGCTGCACTTTCTCCCTCATTCTCATGGCATTCTAATCTGCTTCCACGGATGCTGCAACTGACACCACGGCCTCTTGAACGCGAGTGGAATCCAGCTGGCAATGGACCCAATGGAGGCCTCTCAATGGGTTTACTTTAAGAGCTTCTGGAGGGCCCAAAGGATATTGCAGAACCTGGACTTAGGACGCCATCTGAAAGGATCATCATGATAAAAAGAAGAACACGTGGCAGTTATGCTGGATGAGTTGAAAATTTCATGGCTTGAGGCTCTCTTTTCTGCTCCCTCAAGCTCTCTCCCGTTACTCCTGTTTGGTGTCCTCACTTAGCCAGAAAACTTGCCCTTCAAGCTCTCTCTATCCCTCTCAAGTCACTCTCTCTTCTGGTAATCTTTGAAGGTCGTTAGGGCAAATCAGGGCTTTAGAGAGTCTAAGTGAGCTCTCATTCAAGAATATGATGAATCAGTCAAAACGGCATTATTGAAATACTTTGGTACGTCCAACTCTACCCCTCAAATCTTCAACATTGGCAACATAGAGATGGTTACCAACAAGCACTGCTGTGGGAGCGGTAAAACCATCATCTCGATAAGTAACTCTTTCAGTATCCAGACAAAATCATGTCAGCTTGTTGATATGTTTCACTTATAGCCAATTTAGTATTTGTCATGGACTCTGGATGCTTTAACAAATTCTCAAAGAGGTGCTTCTTCAAAAACCTGCTGCTACAGTTGTCTTCTTCTCCTATCATCATGATCTCTTTGACTTGCTGTTGTGGCAAGGAATAAAACAGGCTTAAAGCAACACCTGAAAATTGCGAGGAGCATAATATAAGCATGCAAGGACATCCGCACATGGTATGTCCTAATGGAAACAGGACCCACCGAAACCAACACAAGCATGCAAGAACTTGGACCCAATCTGGGTATCCATGCCGACCATATATAGAATCTAAGTGACATCAGTAGCCTCACAGGGAGCCGTCATGACGTTAATAAAGGAAATCCTCTAGGTCAAGAAAGCATTAATAACGAGCTTAGAGAACTCTTCTGGAGTTTCTTTGCTTCCAGAGAAGACTCAATCCAGTTTCAAAGAATCTTGAATGGCAGCATTCTCGGCAGGGAAAACTGAGTATAGAGGCATTCGGGACTTGACTCCTCAACTGTTATGGGTCCGGAACTTAGCTGGCGGACCTTGCTTATATTTCAGGTTGCGAATCCCGTCCAACAGCAAGAATGCATTTTGCTAGGTGAGTGGTGTATATGCAGGGCTTTGGCTCGTTATTGAAGGAACAAAAGGCGAAAGGAAATGGGATGAGTTTAGTAGTATCATGGATAGCTGAGGTGGAAGACTGGGGACAGCCACGGCAGGGTATAGTAAATGGGTATGATGGTATTTAAAAGAGGGAAAAAAAAATGGAGGTGGCTAGACATAGGAATCTAAGCAAATGGGAAATGGGGCTAAATGTATAGGGAAAGAATGAGGGAGGTGGGTACGAGTGGACTGGCAAAAGGCATTGGGTTCAGCACCATTGGATTGGGATCTGAACATAGAAAATAGGTGCCTGCTCATAGTATTAGGGATTGGATTATTCCTTGGACTCCTCAAAGAAGTAGATCCAGCAGTTGGTGAAGTGACAGCAAGGGGGGTTATTTGCTACTCTGCTGTCCATTGTAGGGCTCAAGCTATCCTTAGCAGCTGGTGAGATACCATTCCTCTCTCGTCCCTCTGTATCTCTGCTCTTATTATTGTGACAATTCCCAAAATCACCCGCATCTCCAACCACTTCTCTGTCATCTCTATTCCATGAGAATTAAAAGTTATTACTGTTTGATCTAACGAAGGCACAGTTCAGAGGAAATTAAACTTCCAGAGGTCCCAGACCTCAGAATTTATAACACCTCATTTCCAGCAGGATGGGAGCTCCAATGCACTTTTCAATTTCTGCAAATTCATCAAGCTTTTCATTAAAGTCCACTTGTGGATCCTTATTTCCCTTTGAGACCATTTCCATCAAAGACCATTCTGCTGTAACATAAACAACACAAAGTTCGCATGCACAGAGCAGGGCTACTTCTCAATGAAGCTGTTCCCCTTAACATGATGTGGCGATAACTCCTGCTGCCCATTCAATATACAGCCACTTCTAGCAGAGAACCTCGATGTTTCAATGCCATTATGCAAGGATGAACCAGCCAAATGGAGACCCCCCGGTGCCTGAGATTCATCTTCTCAAGCTCTGATTCAACCCTGTTGCATCTATTTAATACCTATATACCCCACACATCCTTCCAGATTCATGGACATCTAAAAGTCATTTTCATCCATCAAATGTTCTTCAAATCAATTCATTCTCCACCAGCGCACCGGCACAGATTTACAGTCTTGAAGCCTTGAGCGTGCATTCAAGAGAATACAGAGGAGCAAGATAACAAAACAACCAGGAAGCAAGGACCAAAACAGAGTATAAAATGAATCCCCAGAAAACAATGACCCGAGCCCGTCTTATATTGGAGTCAATAGGCTCATGTATAGGTGGGAAAATCAGTGGAAATAGGACCCA
Organism: Vitis vinifera; assembly: GCF_030704535.1. Lineage (NCBI taxonomy): Eukaryota > Viridiplantae > Streptophyta > Magnoliopsida > Vitales > Vitaceae > Vitis > Vitis vinifera. The sequence goes on from NC_081817.1 coordinate 12,429,851, forward strand.
AATACATGACTCAGACACCCAATGGAGAGATAAAAAGGAATCAGATCACTCTTAAATCAGTTTTTCATGAAGAACAAGGCACAAATTATTTATAACACAATCACATCAATATCAAGGAAATCTACTGCAACAAGTATATGGTCTAGAAAACGCACCTGAAAGGCTTCTCTCCAGCTGAAATGAGCAAGGAGACTGCTGTGTTTCTCCTCTCCTCACAGTTTGCTGCCCCTCCTCCAGCTCCAGAAAATCCCCCTGAAGCTCCCTCAAAAAAAATCTCTCAGACCAGCATCAAAAGCTTCTCTCAAAAATATCTCTCCAAAAAGCACCCACACCACCTGCAGGAGACGCCCCCTCTCTCTGGAAGCACCACCACCTGCAGGAGACGCTCCCCCATAACAGAAACGTACCTCTTCTGCAGCTCCCCTCTAGGTGTCAATCTCTGATTGGTCCATCAATTCCACTATTTTGATCCCATATTGACTAATCCGGGAGTGACACGTGGCCATGCAAGATGGTGACACTTGTCAAGCATCAGCTGCAAGAATGACTCCCAAAATGGGGGTCTACAGTTTTCTAAATTTTACCAAATGTCTGATATTTTTCTAATACAATATAAAAGACTTTTCAATAGTTATAAAAGAAATATCCTATAACAATTAAGATTTTCTTTTAGGAATAGAAATCTTTGAGAATTACATGTGTAATTAATTACCTATATGGAATATTCTCATTTAATTAGAAAAAATATAGGAAGAAGATAGCACAAAATATTTTCTCCTAGGAATAGTATCTTTGATAATTTATATACATAATTAGTTTCCAATATTAAATATTCTCCATAATTAGGAAAAATATGTTCAAGAAAGTTTGAACAAATGAGAGTCTAATTTTTTTTTATGTAATTAAAACTTTATATTTGTTAACTCTAAAATTATTGTATCCATAAAAAATAGTAGAAGTTTTTCTTTGTCTTTACACATGGATGTAAACTTTAAGTTGAACCACATAGATCATTACTTGCTTTGTGTGTGTTATATTTTTTCTCTCTTATTTTATTCTATTTATTATTAGTTTTTTTTTTCTATTTTGTTTTCTTGATAACCAAACATAGGTTGTTGAGAGGTAGGCATCCTACACCATGCATGTTTTGTTGATTTGATGTGATTTGGAAAAGGTATCATGAAAGTAAAGAATCCAAATGAGAAATAGCAATAACACAATAAGGTAGCAAATGGTTTCTTTATGTTTTTCTATTTGAATATGTAGGAAGAGATCTTTTATGTTAGTTTGATGTGAAGAATGTAGGGACCCCTCCCCTTGGGAAACACGTGGCACGCAGCTCATAGTGACGCGTGGCACGTGTTATCAGCCGGACCTTCATCATACGGATCCCCCTGAGGATATGCATGGTGCAGTTATCCTATCCGGACCGCCTCAAGGAAAGGCGAACGACGTTTCAGCTTCTCCTATCCAAGGAAGAGCAAACGACGCTGGCAGAGCGTAGACATCCGGATAGTCTCCACAACACATCCGGATAATCAGCATGAGCCATCCGGATATAAATCGTCCGGATGGTCAATTAAAGTAAAACGAGTCTTACACGCAATCACAACAAGCAGCCATGGCCCACATCTTGTCACCTGCAGAGTGAGAAGACAAGAGGAAGTGACAGCAAGTCACTTCCCACGATCATTCTACATAATCACTTCCCACGATCTCTGACAGCCGCATCACCTACCATGGTCTCTGACAGCCATTCGTAGGGTGATAATGCTCCTACTGACACCTGTTATCATCATTACAACATAAAATATCTCCTCACCATTAATGAAAGGAGCAGTACCCCTGAAGCTGTATATATATGCCTTCACACGCAGAAGAAGGGGATCCCTGGAAACCTCCTAATACCTAGTAAAAGGCCAACTGCCTCATATATCTTCCTCTCTTACCATGGCTAACAAAATCATCGGAGGGTGCGTCCGGACACCCTGTCCGGATGCCTTTTGCAGGTACAACCGCTGAATCAAGAACCCTTTGTGTGTTGAGAATCGTGTGTCCATCCATCTCGCAGCAACGTGGACCACCGGATACGCGAGGTGACAACAAAGAAGGTATAGAGGATACTTAATACTAGTAATACTTGGGAATATCTTGATCACTACTTAACTTGATTTGATCTTTGGTTAATGAATCTAACAATCAAATCTATAAGATAAATATGGGTTGTAAGTGCATAAAGTGAAAAACTAAACTAACAAATGTATTCCATTCTTCAAAGTAAAAGAAATTAAAGATTTTGATGTGAATTAGTATTAATTAAATTAAAGTTCTCAAAAATTTATTTTAAATTAAAGTTCTCAAAAAAATTATTTTAAATTAAAGTTCTCTAAGTTTGTGTTTGATAAAATGTTCCAAAAGTTTGCTTAATAAAATTTCTAAGATTTTATTTTAATAAAAAAGAAAATTCAAAATAGTTTTAATAAAGTTCCAAAATTTGATTTTAAAAAAATGTTGAAAATTATTTTAATAAAAATATAAAGGAAATAAAAGTTGTAAAAATTTGTTTTCTTAGTAAATTGAAATTTGGTTCCTATAATTAAATTAAGAGAGTGTTTGGTAGTGATTTTAGGAAGCGTTTTTAGTATTTTTTATGTTTGAAAGATAAAAAAAAAATTTAAGTGTTAAAAAAATTAGAAACATTTTCTAAAATCATTGTTAAACACACTCTAAGTAAACCTCATTTCCATGATAAAAATCATTTTTCCAAAAATGAAATTGATGTTTGAAATCTTTAATAAAGTGTAAACCAAAATCATTTCTTTGTGAATAGAAGATCAAATTGAAACTTTTCTATTTAATAAATTCAAATTCAGTCAAGATTCTTTTAATAAAATCAAGAAAAGCCTTTTCTTTTTAATTAATTTTGGATGTGAATAAATATCGAATCTTTAATAAATAAATTGAAACGTTGTGAGTAAATAAGTTTGAAATCTTTAATTCGGAATTGTTCCCAATATAAATAAATTTGTTTGAACTTCCTTTGAAATGTTGCAACTTTAACAAATAATTAAATTTTATTTTGTGCATTTCACATTCGTTAATTGTGTACAGCCTTGTATACTCTTTTGCTTACCTCATGACTCATATGTATCTTGTTGTCCTATTATTGGTATCCTCGATTAATTAATCAATTGTCATGATTCCATCCGTTTGCTTAGTAAAGACCATAGGTATACGAGTTTAGAGGGGTGCTACAGTTTAATCACATACCTTTCTAATAGGTAACCTGATTTTCGGACTTAGATTCGAGTTTTTGAAAGACAAGCTTTTCCAAAGCTTAAAGAGTCATTTTTCTTTGGGTTTTAGTTTCTTATTTTATTTTCTCTTTAAAAAAATGATGACTCCGATTTTTACAAAAATATAGTTTTTCATTAAAAGAAAGCGAGTCTCACCAATCAGGTGGGGGATGCACGTGAAAAATGTAAGTCTACAATACCAAATTTTCTTAAAGAAACACAAAATTTTCTAAAGGATGTATTTAGGGTTCCAAAGTCTATTTCGGGGTGGGGAATGACCTCCAATCACTTCTCAAGGGATCAAATGAACTATTGGAAGGGATATAGGGATCTTGTAGCTCGATGATCGGATGTATCAAATTTTCTTAATGATATAATTAAGGTTCCAATGTTAGTTACGAGGTGGGGAAACGACCTCTAATCACTTCCCAAGGGTTCCTAAAAGAACAAATAGACGATGGGAAGGGATATAAGGGTCTTAGTAGCCTGATGATTGGATATATCAAAATTTTTATGGATGTAACTAGGGTTCCAATGTTAGTTTGAGGGTGGGGAATGATCTCTAATCACTTTCCGAGGGTCCCCAAAGAAGAAAATGAACTATTGGAAGAGATATAAAGGTTCTAGTATCCCAAGGATTGGATGTACCAAATTTTCTTAAAGATGTACTTAGGGTTCCAATGTCCGTTCTAGGCTAGGGAACCACCTCTAATCACTTCTCGAGGGACCCCAAAGGATTACATGGACTATGGGAAGGGATTTAAGGGTCTTGGTAGCCCGAGGATTGAATGTACCAAATTTTCTTAAGTATGTACCTAGGATTCTAAAGTCTATTTCGGGGTGTGGAACAACCTCCAATCACTTCCCGAGGGTCCCTAATGGAACAAATGGACCATGAAAAGGGAAATAAAAGTCCCAGTAGCCCTAGGATTGAATGTACCAAATTTTCTTAAGGATGTACCTAGGGTTCCAAAGTCCGTTCCAAGGTGATGAACAACCTCCAATTCATTCCCGAGGGTCCCCCAAAGAAATATATGGACCATGATAATGGATATAAGGGTTTTGGTTTCCTTAGAAATGGATGTACTTAGGGTTCCAAGGTTCGTTCCGATGTGAGGGATGACCTCCAATCACTTACCGAGAGTCCCCAAAAGAATATATAGACCATGATAAGGGAGATAAGGGGTATCAATTTCCCTAGGAATGAATGTACCTATTTTTTTTATGAAATTAATATAAAAGGTTAAATACAATTTTTTTTTATGAAAAAAATATATATTTTCTTTTATATTTTATTTTAATTAAAAAATTAAAGATTAAAACCAAACAAAAAGTTAGATCCACAATCAAGTTAAAATCATAAGAAAAAAAGATAAAAACACCATCACTTACTATGATTTTGATATGATAAATTTAAAAAAAAAATTATTACAAAGATATTTTTACTTTTATATGTGATAGTATTTACAAAATAAATAAATCCTTTGTTTAGCATTTATATAAAAAATCTTATATCATAAACCTCTAAATAATAAAATAAAATTTTAAAATTTAAACCTTAATATTTATCTATTTGATATATATATATATATAAAGTGATAGATATCAATGTTTTTAGAACCGGACCGGTCATTGAACTGGAAAAGTTACCGGTTCACTGGTTGAATCGGTGATCAAACCGGTGATGTCATAAATATATAATTTATATTTTATTAAAATTAAAAATAATTTTAAGAAATTTATATAATATTAAAATTATAGCATTTCATTTTTTTGTATTTGATATGATAAACACAAATATAAATGAATTAATATATCAAATTTTGTTAAATAAAATATGTATAATATTTACATATGAGAAGAAAATTATAACATTTAATTTTATCTATATATCTATGCATTTTATTATTTTAAAATTTTTAAAATATTATATTAATTAATTTATATTATTTTCATATTTATTGTTAATAATTGTTATAAAAATAAACATGAATATAAATATTTATATTTGCTTAAATGTTTTATATTATAAAAATTTTCAAAGAGCATTAATATAAAATATTGTTACCTATATCTATCAAAGGAGTTGTGTGGCATAATGGTTGGCCCTTTTTTTTTCTAAACCTTAGATGTTCAAATCCTCACAATGCAACACAGTTGCATCTATATTCTTTATAACCAAATCCCACATTGAAAACTCACAAATTTAATGAGTTTAATGAGTTCTATAAATAACCAAGAAACAGGTAAGTTGCTCAATGGGTTGCCTGGTGGTCAATGGGCTGCCTGGTGGGTGGGAATATTGTAGGCCCAATGTGGCAAGCAAGGCCCAAGAGTGTTTTGGTTAACCCACATGTTGACCGACTCACAAAAAATCGAACGGTTTGTTCGGTTCGACGATTCAACCATCGGTCCGTCTAGTTCAATGCCGGTCTAAAGCCCCTTTCAACTCAAAAGCTGAATCGGACCAGATCAAGGTCCAATTGACGGTTCAACCGGCTGATCCGGTTTGGTTTTTAAATCATTGATAAATATACTTATCAAGAGCTTTTTTTAAGTGGTAGGTGTACTTGTCATTTTAACTTTTGAGGGTAATTTTGGAACAAATGTGAAAACACTATGAGAATGCATGAATGAGTATTATTTTTTCCCACTTCACATTAAAATTGAAAAGGCAAAACCAAAGTTCTAAAAAAACTTTTTTTTTTTTTTTTTTGTGATATATGGTTGCATGATTTCCCCTAATATTTATCAATTTGTTCATTTGTTTTTATTAACTTAATTTGTTTCTATTTTATTTTATTCCATTTTCCTTCCATTTATGTTTTGTTATATTAGGATTAGTTTTCTGTTAAAAGCATTCATTGATGTTAAATATAGTGAAAAAAAAAAAATGAGACACCCATGAATGAATTTGGTTTTAAGAGTTAGCATAGTTTATCAATTTGGTTTTAAATTTATGAACTGTTTATCAAACTCTACCATCCCATTTTCATCTCTAATGCTTCATGGACTCCATTCTTTGGATATTTTATGTATTTATAAGTATTGGTTTCTCCATTTATTTTCTTACTTTAAAAAAGTTTATTTTTATTTATTTATTTTATGTTTCTTTTTCAATAAATATATATCCTCAATTGAAACAATATAATTTTTGGTGGAAGTGCATTTCAATTTTTTTTTTTAAAAGTTTTTTAATTAATTGTATGAGATGAGTTTTTTTAATAAAATAATGATTCATTTGCAATAATTTAAAACACAATTTTTGTGAAATTTTATTTTTAGTTAATTATAATTTTTTATAAAAGATAATGTTAATTTCATTTTAATAGAAAAAATAATATGAAAAAGGAATGATGCTACCTAAATTTATTTTAATTTTTAAAACTAAATTAATTGATTTTTTTTAATTAAGTTTTCACTAGATAATTCTTAGGGTCAATTGGACCTCATAATTGAAGCAACGATCATAAAACTTGCAAAACTAATCACAAAGGCCAGCATATGGTATATAATTAGGTTAAGGGGTCTATGGTTTTTATAATACCCAAATTATCCTTAATTAATGGGTTGACATGTACACCAACAAACCTTAAGAATTCCAAAATCCCAAACATCAATACTACACCAATAGATACAGCTCACCTAAAACTCAGCATTCTCAAGACCCTAGGCTTCTCATTATAGAGCCCTAATTCTCAAAACTTAAAACAAAATCCAAAATTTTACATTCGCTAGTCCTAAATTGCTACAGTGCCTTCTAATCCTCTACAATTTCTCTACTCTTAAGTTCTTTAAGAAAACAATAAAATTTTATTATGCTAAATGTATAAATTATGTATGTTTTGTAGTGTAATGGAATCCTATGATGTTGTCTAGTTTATTCATATTTCTTTCTGTCATTTTAATGGTTGGCAAATAAAACCTTTTATTTATTTTTTGTAAAATAAAAATTATTTTTGGTATCCTCTATGGAGAGAGCCAAATGAATGATATGATGGATAAATGATATAAACATTACAACATTATTTGTTTGATAAAATGGTTTGTCAAACTATATGATCCATTTGTAATAAAAATAAAAATAAAAAGAATGATCCCCATCTCTGCATCCAAAGTTACCTCCTTTTAAAAGATTAGTAAAACCACCCAACCTAATAGCTTAATTGCACCTAACTTAATAACTTGGTTAGAAAGAAATGTAAATGTCTTAGCTAGAAAAAAAAAAATAAAAAGCTACAAATATTAGAGAAAGAGAAAGCCTATGAGACTCCACATACTAGTGTCAAACAACTCATAAGAAAAAATTATAAGAAGGTTAGGCTTGTTTCATTATATGCAACAAAAATTTTCCTTATCTTTAATATAAAAAAAAAACAAAAGTTTTACAACTCATTGGCACGGTCTATGGGAACTTTTCTTAAAGCTTAACCTCCACAACTTGAGTCCAAACAAAAGAACATGGAACTTGAAGGAATTCAAACTGCTAAAAGAATAAGTGAAGAAAGGGTGGAGCAATTCACAATTTAAAATTAGTTATCAACCAATGTTTTCAGAATCGAATTGGTCATTGAACTGGTGACATTATTAATATATATATATTATTAAAAAAAATTATAATACATAAAATCAAATATAATTATAAGAAATTTTAAAAATATATAAATAATTAAAATCTTTAAATACATATCATAATTTTATAATTAATATTACTGGCTTAAATTATGATAAGGATAACATGAAGATTTATTAAATTATTAATATTTCTAATTTTATTAAATATATTTAAATTTTAATTTTAACTATTAAGATAAAATAAGATTTTACTATTTAAAGTTGTTTAAATTTTAATAACTATATATTTTATTATTTTCAAAATTATTAGTTATTTTATTTATATTTTTTTATATTTAAAATCCTATAATACATAGGTAAATCATAAATATTTTTATTTATCTTTAAGTTTTTAAATAATGTAAATAATTTTTAATGAAATAATGTTTGGTGGTGCACCCTTTACTTTTTTTTACTAGAGAGTTAAAGAACCAGGCTCCACAATCCATCCTTCCACTCCCTTGTAGCTGGCTTTTTACCTTTAAAAATAGCCTATGAATCCCACATCGGAAGTTTAGTAAACAGAAGTAAAAATGTTTATGAGATCATTAGATATCTCAATTAAAAAGTGTAATTAGGTTTGTGAATAATACACCCATTGTGTGAATTTAAGAAAACCAATAGATTTTTGCAATTAGGCTTATGAATGTTGGCTCATGACATGAGAAATAAAAAGTTAAACCATTGAAATTGTTTTAATTGATAACCGATCAAGTAGATCCATTGGTTTAATGATTGGACCGTAAGACAGATTGGTTCAATGTCGATTTAACCTTATGCCAACTTAATTAAGTGAATCAAATTGAATTTAGGTCTAATAGACGATCAAACCAATCAGTCTAGTCCAATTTTAAAGTATTGGTCACAACTATAACACCAAATGAAAAGACAGTGATAGGGATATCAACATCATATGAAGCATATTGTCCACCAATAAACAAATCTCTTTAAAAAAAAAACAATGTATTAAGAGTTTGAGGTACCATATATCTCAACAAAATAAAATAAAATAAATTCTAGAAAACAGTGTTACAAACTACTACAATCTCACTATTGGTGGGCAACGAACTGACAATTGTTCAAATGAATAGAGTTAGGTGCAAGTGGCCAACCAATAATGAGATTGCGACAATTTGTAACACACTTTAAAGAACTACCCGCCACTATATTTGCATCCCTTGGATCCATAAAGCACAAGTTATCAATAGAAAAATATAAAACTCTGCTCAAAACTCCTTGATAGAACCAAAAGACCTCATCGTCTTCCATGACTTCATCATTTATGGAAAAAAATTTAGAAGTATGCAAAATGAAAAAAAAAACAAATCCAAGCATAAAGCCCAATATGAAAAGCAACTCACCTAATAAGACCATTAAGAAAAATTTCAAAAATGCCAAACAAAGAAGGAAGCATCATTAAGTGGCCTAAATAAGAAATCAACTCTCATTGGGGAGCTAACCCCCCAACTACATGTGGTGGCACCCAAACAAAGAGACGTGCAAGCCTATGTTTGGAAATTGCCATTTAAAAAAATAAATATTGATGTTGCATAAATCTCCCTCTTCATCATTATTATCTCAACCAAAGAGAGAAAGAGAGAAAGAAAAAGTCTAAACTCCAATCCTTTGTCAAAAGAGGTGCTCGTCAAATTATTAGGGGCTAAAAGGCATTTAAGGTATTAAAAACAATATCCTAAAATATCTAAGCCCCCACCTTTTATCAAAAGAAGAGCTTGCCAAAGCATTGGGGGTTAGGGGTATTGTAAAGGTGCAAAAAACCAAATGACCCCCATCTCGAGCATCCAAGGGTACCCCTCCTAAAATACCAATAAAACCACCTAACCTAATAACTTGTTGCATTCAACTTAAAAACTTAGTTGGAAAGAAATTCAAACACCTTAGAAAAACTAAAAAATTGTAAATATTGGAGGAAAAGAAAGCTTACAAGACCCAACCCATCAGTGTTAGACAACGTGTAACAAAAAAATTATAAGCAGGGCAAGCTTGTTTCATTGTAAGTTAGAGATAATTTTTTATCTCCAATGAAAAATAAAAGTTTTGCAACTTTACTAAAAGAAGATAACTAATGACACTAAGCTTAGAAACCTCATGGTGTCAGTCATTCTGCTATTCCATTGTTTGTTAACATCAAAGCAGAAATTTTTTTTCTAGATTGTTTTGATGGAAGTCGTTATTTAAGAAATTATGTTTTTCTATTTTTCTATTTCTTTCTAATTATGTAAGTTATACCACTATTGTGCTTAAGAAACTCACAATATTGATGGGCCTAGGATTAACATAGTGCATACCTATATCATATTGTCTTTTAGTCAGTTTGAAATAAGGGAATACAAGTTGTCAAAATATATATATACAAATATATATATTTTGACAACTTGTATTCCCTTATTTCAAACTGACTAAAAGACAATATGATATAGGTATGCACTATGTTAATCCTAGGCCCATCAATATTGTGAGTTTCTTAAGCACAATAGTGGTTACATTGCAAATGGGCTACTGAGCCCCTTTGGATTTGGATACCAATATGTCAAGGGAAAAAGGGAATTATTCCATATAAGTTGATATTTAAAAAAAAATTAAATTGAAATACCAACAATGAAAGTTTTTTTCATTGCTTGATTGCTATAATTGTTCTATTTGGTTTATGATCTTAAAAAAATCCAATAAACGATATGAAAACTTGTTGAACAATTGTGAATGACTGATTGGATATGGCTTAGATGAAAATTAAAAAATAGGTTTTAAATTATTGTATGAGAAAATGGAGAATAATACCAATATGACAAATAGTTTTTAAATAATTTTGATTATTACTCTCTCCTTGAAATTGTGCATATTTTCACAATTTTTTTACCAATAAAATTGTAATCCTCTATGACTGTCATTCTCTATCGTCGACTTGGCAAGGTTTGGAAATATTTTTTCCTTTATCTATTTGATGTTGGAATGAATTATACTTTTACTCATTAAAAATAAATAAATAAATAAAACAAAACTAACAATTTTGGCCTTAACTTGCTTGGACTTTAATAAGTGTTTTCTATTGAATCTTTTTTTTTTTTTTCATTTTTTATGCTTGAACATAGTCTTTTTGTTTTATAAACCTTTATATTATTATTATTTTTGTATTGAATTGTATAGATGGTTACAAATTAGGACTATGATTATAAAGAAAAATAATTTAACATATTCTCTTTAAGTAGCCAATGGAACGTAGGAACAAAATTTATTGCTACCTTCAAGAAAGAGGTCAAATTGAATTCAATGACGATGAGCGAGTGAAATGCAATGGTGAACAAACTAAAAGAAGTTTTATTTACCATGGAATGTCATTTTATGAATTACTTGATGGAGAATGTGAGAGGTTGAATATTAATAAAAAAAAGGGAAAAAATTGTAATACACCTTGAAATATGATCCAAATTCCCTTCAAGATTTAGAGTATGATGGAGATGTCAATAATTTGAAGTTGCATACCAATAAATTTGCATGTGGAAATATAGTGCATTCATAGAGAGAATAAAGGGCTGAAATAGATATAATAGATATAGATAAGGATGAAAATATTGGTTTCGATTGATATATCGATAATTTGGGAAAATATGGGTGAATATTTTGATACAAAATATTGGTGGAGTGAAAATTAATTAATATACATCGAAATATTGGGGAAAACTCTAAAAATGATAATAAGAAATAATATAAATATTCAAGTTTATTTTTTTTAAAAAATATATGTATAATATATTTTATGAGATTCTATTTATAATATATAAAATTTAAAAATATATTAAATTTAAAATTATAATATATTTAGTTTAAAATAAGTTTTTTATTTAAAAATATTGAGAATTCTATTTTAAATTTATATTTGTTTTGCATTTAATTATTTTATAAAATATATAGTAAAATAATTAAAATTGATTTATTTGTTATAATTTTAGTTTAATTAGTTTATATAATATATATAAATTTTGATGTGCAAGTATGGCATAATTAGAGTTGTGGTCTAATGGTTGCAGCTAACCCATGTAACACTTGAGCTCTTAGGTTTGACCACTAGCCTAGTGGTTATGCACTTTGATTTTGGTTATATTGGGCTACAACTCTTTCTAGGTCGGGTGGGCTTGCTCTAATTGGGTTGGATAGGTTTTTCCTAACATATGATCTTATTTAAGGAAAATGTATAGTTGATAAATTGGTATAATATCGATATGTCACTGAAAAATCAATGATAAATGTGGAAAATTTTGAAAATTTCAATGGAAAGAGATATCGTTGCACTTATTGTGTTGGACTCACTCAATATTTGATATGTTAACAAAAATTCAGTAATACATCCTAATATTTTTTCATCCTTGGATATAAAGAATGCAATTTGGTAATGTTTTTTTAAACCTAAATACACCATACACATTGTCTATCTAGTAAAGTAGTTGTGCTAACTATATATGCACTTCTATTAGTTTAATCTACAATTTTATTGGTGGAAATATTGTTACATTTGCCACATTTTGTGAATCACTGCACAATACCAGTAGAATAAAATGAAGAAGCTTTGCAACCAGATGTGTAAAATCAAAAGTGATGTCATTAGAGTCTAACTAATATCATGAAGCTATTTTAGGGTCAAGTCACACATTTAGAAACACAAAAAAGTTTCACAATTCAATATACTTGATATCGTTAGGGAGGAGGTTTCAATGTAAGCAAATGATAAACTCTCCTAAGCATATATGAGTTAAATGTTTAGTTGATGGATTGCCATGAAAAATAACAACTCATGTTATTACTAGAAAAGAGATTCTTAGAGTTAACAAATACAATGTCAATCATAATCATTTAGCTTAGATTAAGTGTTTATCTCAATTAGGTATTCATTCTAAGAGAGTTGCCCATATTTCTTGAACAAGTGTTAAGGTCAAGTCTTAATTATCTCTCCTGTCAAATATGCAAATATTTTGTCAAATAATATGGAATTAAATTTTCCTATAACCAAGCAAGGCATTTTAAGGAGGAAGTTAAGCAACTATTATGGTTCTTCAAAATATTCATGCAAGTTCTTGCCCTAATTATGTCAAAGGTTATAGAAAAATAACCCTTAGACTATTGTAAAGTGTTTTTCTTTAGATGGTAACTTTATGCAATTGTTTGTTACCTATTCAAGGGATTCGTAATGGGGTATCACTTATTTTGGCCATTGATTCTTGCCACTTGAGTGTTATCCTTATATGGTTATGTTAAAGGTTATATGAAAATAACCCAAAACTATTATAGAGTGTTTTTCTTTAGATGCTAACTTTATGCAATTGTTTGTTACCTATTCAAAAGATTCATGATAAAGTGTTAACTTATTTTGGCCATTCATTCTTGCCACTTATATGATCCATATAAGGTGTGGGACCCCCTTTGCAAGGTCGTCCTAAAGTCCTCCACTCTCTCATGGTTTTTTGGTTGGTCAAGCTGTCTGGGAGACCTCCCTCAATTGTATGGCCCAACGGCCCTAAGGCCGAGTGACTGGTCTATCGCAAAGTAAGTCAAATGGACAAATCCTACATGGATACAACATGACTAAGGCTTGACCATCCACCATGCATTTACACACCCATTAATGCGCAAATTGTGTGCTAGGCACGCTCCATATTAACTACAACTGTTATTGGAAAACATTCCATTCTCAACAGCTCATCATGGCAAGATAGTTATGCATCAGTAGTCAATGCCATAATATCGCATAATCAAGTGCAGTTAAGGTGCTATTAAGACACTTGAAAAGTCATTACACCGTAAAAAGTATAGATAACCATGCAAACTTTACAAATGGTATGCACTTTTTTTCTACAAAATTCCCTTACTTGCTTAAGCCACTTATTAACTTTAACATCAGAGGGGCGTACCTAGACAAACCATCCGGATAACCTTTTGTGTAGATACAGTAGTCATCTTCATTTTAAGCGATTTAGATGGAATCAATGGTTGTGCTATTCATCCAGCTCCTGGTAGCTAGACAAAACCACCCGTTCGAATTGTGTAACAACATTGGTGCCATTTATGGGAATGAACAAAAAGCATACTAGCACGATGACCAATACGTCTAATGCATCTCAATCAACCACTATGGCCAACCAATTCTAAGCTTAGCAAGCCATAATGGAAAGAAAGCAAAAAGAAAATGAGTGTCGTAGCACTCACTGCTCCAGCAAGCCGAGTAGTTGAGACAAGAAAATCAAGAGTTACGAGCTCAAATGGTTGATGGATGTTGCTCGTAGAGCCATTGCACCTCTCCTCAGTCTACCAACCCTAACCGAATTCGCAAATAGACAACACGGTCAGTCCCATGACACTTAGAATCGTCTCAGCATATGCATGAGGAAGACTTTTCCTCTAGCTGCTCTCCTACTTGGCTCAAATAGACTTATGCCTCAACATGACTAGTCCCACCATATGCATGATAGGGCTCCCACCTGTGTGATGCCATGAGGGCCCGCCCAGGGCCCTAAGACCAACGGGTCTAGGCACTCTTGCACATATCCGATGCCTTGAAGGCTCAGTTGGGCCAACCGAAACAGGAAGCATCACCAAGCTTCCAACCTCTACAGGCAGAGCTACCAACAATGCTCGAGTCCAAAGGAAAGGCACATTAGGTTCTACCAACTAACGATTGGATGATATGCTCTCCATACCATTTGACCCTCATATCATAAGCTACGAGCCTCCTAAAGGGCTCCTGGTGCCTAAGTTCACTATGTACGATGGTACAAGTGACCTATTTGATCATCGGCTGCACTACTGACAATTGATGACATTGGACATTAGGAACGATGTACCGTTCGACAAGGTTTTTCCTACCAGCCTCCATGGTTCGACCTTACCGTGGTTTCACCACCTCCCTCAGAACTCCATCAATTCATTTCTTGACGTTTCTGAGGTATTTATCAGTGACTACTTATATTCTGCATGCCAAAAACATAATATAAGCACATTGTAGAACATTAAAATGCAAGAAAACGAATCGTTGAGGGACTTCATGAAGCAGTTCAGTCAAGTGGTACTTTAGATTGAGTCCTACAACATGAACACCATCCTCCAGATCTTTAAACGAAGCACAAGACTTGACTCTCCGTTCTTTGAGTCCCTTGCCAAAAAGTCGCCCGCCTCGATAGACGATTTCTTCAGGCAAACGAATCAGTATGCTATGCTCAAAGATGGTGTTCAAGCAGCTTTTCAACAGGTTCTAGTCATGAACTGACCAGTAAAAAATAATAAGATTAGAAGCTCAATTCCCTCGAATAATTAGTTTAGACAAAGGGGACGAAAATAAGACGGACGACAGCAACAACCCCTCAAGCTCACCTTGTTGACCATCTTTTATGAGCAGTTCCTTCCACTAATTCAAGAGCTGCCCAATTTCAGATGGCCAAAGCTGATCAAAACTGATCCGACCAGACGAGACCGGAAGCAACGATGCTCCTACCATAAGGAGAATGGACATACCATGGAGCAGTGCAAGAATCTACACTACCTGCTAGAATAACTCATTAAGGTCAGACACCTAAAGTAATACGTTTGTGCCCCAGTGGACAAGAAGAAGTAAAGGCAATCGAACGGACCCCTTTGTCTCCTGCAACACCTAGAGCGATCATCAACTATATACATGAAGGGCTTGTATATAAAAAATACCACTCCAAAAGGCCAATACAAAGTCTAGTTCGTGCAACTTCTGTAAGAGAGAAAGTACGTACCATTCAGTGCATGTTCATTGATGAAAATGTCGACCGATAAACAGACCCATTACCTTCTCTCCCATTAACTCCAACCAGGTAATCCTGCCGCACAAGGATGCCTTGGTCTTAACACTTGGAGTCGGCGGTTTCGATGTGCATAGAATTCTAATTGATCCAAGAAGCTTGATTACTACCCAAAAAGTGCTATTTTGCGCTTTTAATTCATTATGTTTTAAGCACTTTTGTGTAGTAGTTCTCCATCTTTATTCCAATTGGCATGTTAAGGACCTAGCAATGACTTTTAATCATATTTGTGGCTAGTTTTAGTGTTTTGACAGCTTTTTGGACCATTAAGACAAGCCAAGTAAAGGAGAGAAGCAAAGAGGAAAATAGAGTGAAGAAAACAGAGGACAGCAGCTGCAGTCTTCCTTTGCACTTTTGGAGCACTTCCTAAAGTTCATTTTCTACATGCTATATACCATTTCAAAGCTCAGGAAGTCAACAATCCAACGCTTCAAACCGTGTACGATTCGGAGCTGAAATGAGGAAGATATGGCCTTTCGAAAGACATCTGCACCATGCATGTGCGAATTTCGCACAACCAACCATGCTTGTGCGAATTTCGCACAACCAACCAAGCATGTGCGAATTTCACACCAGCCTATGTGTCTTTGGTGCGAAATCTCCTCTGTTCTGCCGACTCCACATGAGATCTTTTCTTTTGTATTTTTTGATGTAAATTCCTTTCTTATCCCTGTAATTAGCCAATCACAGGCTTTGCTTTTGTAAAGACTATAAGAGGGGTGGAAATCATCTCTCGAAAGGGGACTAACATATGTTATGTTTTACACTTAGTAAAATACAGGGCTCTCTTTGCTTTCCTTTTCTCTCTACTATTTTCTTTTTCTTGGAAGTCAAACAACCTCTTAGGATGTTTTCCCAGAGGATGAGAGGCTAAACTTTTGGTTTCTTGGAGTGAAGGAAGCTAGGTGAAAAGTCCAGATGTTAAAGTGGAAAACTCTCGTGCATTAAATACAGGTAGTTAGAGTTCATAAATGGCTTTTAAATCTAAATTTTTGCTTTAAATCCCTTAGAATCACTTTGAATGGCCAATACATGTTAAGCTTTAGGTCTCTGTGGATACTTATTGCTAGATCCATATCAGACCATTAGTTATCATGTACGAGCCATTGGAAAGTGGCTCAAGGTGAAGACCCATAGTGTCTAAAGCCATTAATGGAACCTGACTACCATTTCTATTGACTTTTTATGGATTAAATCTTCATTGTTAAACCTATACCGGTTCAGGAAACAACCATTCTTTATGTTGCTGTCCCTAATACGAGAAAAAGAATCTGGAATTTGCACTTTGCATTCTGAACTTTATCCTAGCAACCCTTAGCTCCGGGAGACTTTCTTTCTTCCATTTTACCTAGTTCTATATTAGTTTAGTTTCAAACACCACTTTCAAAAAAAAATTTATTTTCTTTTAAACTTTAAGTTTTTGACAAAGGAAATCATCAGATTCAATTTTTAATCTTGAGTATATCACTAGTAGAATGAAAACCCATCCCAGAGTTCGACCCTAGAACTGTTATACTATAGTAGCTTTGCTACGCTAGTATGATGTCATAGGATTTATAAATATTTTTTATTAAAACACCCGACTGGGCACGAATCAAAAATGGCGTCGTTGTCGGGGATGGTGCCACGATACAGTGATACAAATTTTTAGAGGCTACTTGTGATTTCCATCACAAGTTTGGTGAATTCTTTTTTCACTAACTTCATTTCCTTTCTTTTAATTGTAGAATTCCTTTTGTTAAGTTTATTTTCATTTTCTTTCTAACCTTAACTTTCTTCTAGCTTTCTTTTGTTTTTGTTGTCTTTGTTTTGTTTCAAGTAAGTAGTAACTTGTGCATGCCCTATTGGATTCGGGACCAAGAGGGAAGACTAGTAAGGATAGAGAATCCTCAAGACACAGAGTTGGACATCTGTGTAAACATCATGGACCCTCCACCAGAGGATCAGAATTCTCAACACGGTCAAGGGGGTAATCCAAATGCATATCTATCCATGAGGGATAGGATGCACCCACCAAGGATGAGTGCACCCTCATGCATCGTACCTCCTCTTGAGCAGCTGATTATAAGGCCCCATATTGTGCCCCTCCTACCAAATTTCCATGGAATGGAGAGTGAGAACCCATATGCCCATTTCAAGGAGTTTGAGGAGGTGTGCAATACTTTTAGAAAGGGAGGAGCTTCAATAGACTTGATGAGACTCAAGTTATTCCCTTTTACTTTGAAGGACAAGGCAAGATATGGCTTAATTCTTTAAGGCCAAGGAGCATAAGGAATTGGGTTGATCTTCAAGCCAAATTTTTGAAGAAATTTTTCCCCACCCATAGGACCAATGGGTTGAAGAGACAAATCTCAAACTTTTCTACCAAAGAAAATGAGAAGTTCTATGAATGTTGGGAAAGGTATATGGAGGCCAACAATGCTTGTCCTCATCATGGCTTTGATACATGGCTCTTGGTGAGCTATTTTTATGATGAGATGTCTTCCTCCATGAAGCAAATTCTTGAAACCATGTGTGGGGGAGATTTTATGAGTAAGAATCCGGAAGAAGCCATGGATTTTTTAAGTTATGTGTCTGAGGTATCAAGAGGATGGGATGAGCCCAACTCAAGATAAATGGGAAGGATGAAAGCTCCTATAAATCCAAAGGGTGGAATGTACATGTTAAGTGAAAACATGGACATGAAAGCTAAGGTGGCAACAATGGCAAGGAGGTTGGAAGAACTTGAGTTGAAAAAGATGCATGAAGTCCAAGCCATTTCCGAGACACAAGCCCATGTCATGCCATGCACCATTTGCCAATCATGTGATCATGTGGTAGATGAGTGCCCAACCATGCCAGTTGTGAGGGAGATGTTAGGTGATCAAGCCAATGTTGTGGGGACCTTTAGGTCCAACAACAATGCACCTTATGGAAACACCTACAATTCAAGCTGGAGAAACCATCCAATTTTTTCTTGGAAAGCGAGGCCACCTCCATACCAACCACAAGCCCAAACCCAAGCACCTCAACAAACCTTTTCAGTGGAGCAAGCCATTGTGAACCTAAGTAAAGTCATGGGTGACTTTGTGGGTGAACAAAAGGTAATCAACTCCCAATTGCACCAAAAGATTGAAAATGTTGAGAGTTCTCAAATTAAGAGAATGGATGGGATGCAAAATGATCTATCTCAGAAGATAGATAATATTCAATACTCCATCTCTAGGCTTACCAACCTCAACACAGTGAATGAGAAAGGAAAATTTCCCTCTCAACCAAGCCAAAATCCTAAGGGTGTTCATGAAGTTGAAACCCAAGATGGGGAGTCTTCAAAGTTGAGGGAGTTCAAAGTTGTGATCACCTTGAGGAGTGGGAAGGAGGTTGATCAACCCTTGCCTAAGGTGAGGCAAGATGAAGAACTCATGTCAAAGAGAACCTTGGTTAAAGAGAGCAATAACCAAGAAGAGAAGAGTGGGAAGAAAAGTGCATCCAAATCAAGCATTGAAGAAGAGCCAAGGATAGTGATTAAAGAGGATATGATGAAGAAACATATGCCTCCCCCTTTTCCTCAAGCTTTACATGGAAAGAAGGGAATCAATAATTCATCAGAAATTCTTGAAGTTTTGAGACAAGTGAAGGTGAATATACCCTTACTTGATATGATCAAGCAAGTCCCCACATATGCAAAATTTTTAAAGGACTTGTGCACGGTCAAGAGAGGGATACATGTGACAAAGAAGGCATTCCTCACTGAGCAAGTAAGTGCCATCATTCAAAGTAAGTCTCCAGTTAAGTACAAAGATCCGGGATGTCCCACCATTTCAGTCAACATTGGAGGGACACATGTGGAGAAGGCTTTACTAGACTTGGGGGCAAGTGTGAATTTGCTCCCATACTCTGTGTATAAGCAGCTGGGACTTGGAGGATTGAAGCCCACAACCATCAATCTCTCCTTAGCTGATAGGTCGGTAAAAATCCCAAGGGGGGTGATAGAGGATGTTCTAGTTCAAGTGGACAAATTCTACTATCCTGTGGATTTTGTTGTGCTTGATACTGATCCCACTGTTAAGGAAGCAAATTATGTGCCAATCATCCTTGAGAGACCTTTCCTAGATACCTCCAATGCCATCATCAATTGTAGGAATGGGGTGATGCAGCTCACATTTGGAAACATGACCTTGGAATTAAACATATTCCACCTATGCAAGAGACATCTTCACCCAGAAGAGGAGGAAGGATTGGAGGATGGGTGCTTGATCAACACCTTGGTTGAAGAGCATTGTGACAAGAATTTAGAAGAGAGCTTGAATGAAAGCCTTGAAGTGCTTGAAGAAGGGTTACCTGAACCCTCTGATGTGCTAGCCATCATGTCTCCTTGGAGGAGACGGGAAGAGATCTTACCACTGTTCAATAAGGAGGACTCACAAGGAGCAGCTACGGAGGACCCTCCAAAGCTTGTTTTGAAGCCGCTTCCTGTTAATTTGAAGTATGCATATTTGGAGGAAGATGAGAAATGTCCAGTGGTGGTTTCTTCAACTCTCACAAGTGATCAAGAGGATAGTCTTTTGGGAGTCCTCATAAAATGCAAGAAAGCCATTGGATGGCAAATTTCTGATCTGAAAGGGATTAGCCCTTTGGTGTGCACCCACCATATCTACAAGGAGGAAGATGCAAAACCAGTGAGGCAGCCCCAGAGGAGGTTGAATCCTCACATGCAAGAGGTGGTAAGGGGTGAAGTTCTGAAGCTACTTCAAGCAGGGATCATATATCTCATTTCAAATAGTTTGTGGGTGAGCCCAACCCAAGTAGTCCCAAAGAAATCTGGAATTACTGTGATCCAGAATGAGAAAGGGGAGAAAGTCTCTACACGTCCTACCTCAGGATGGAGGGTGTGTATAGACTATAGGAGGTTGAATTCAGTGACTAGGAAGGACCATTTCCCATTGCCTTTCATGGACCAAGTCCTTGAGAGAGTCTTAGGGCATCCTTTTTACTGTTTTTTGGATGGTTACTCGGGGTACTTCCAAATAGAGATTGATTTGGAAGATCAAGAAAAGACAACCTTCACTTGCCCCTTTGGTACTTTTGCCTATAGGAGGATGCCCTTTGGTCTATGTAATGCACTTGCAACTTTCCAAAGATGTATGCTAAGCATCTTCAGTGATATGGTGGAGCGCATCATGGAAGTCTTCATGGGTGACATTACTGTATATGGAGGTTCTTATCAGGAGTGTTTGTTGCATTTAGAAACTGTTCTCCAAAGATGTATTGAGAAAGACCTAGTGCTAAATTGGGAAAAGTGTCATTTTATGGTACAACAAGGAATTGTCTTAGGACATATAATCTCCA
Source organism: Vitis vinifera (assembly GCF_030704535.1). NCBI lineage: Eukaryota > Viridiplantae > Streptophyta > Magnoliopsida > Vitales > Vitaceae > Vitis > Vitis vinifera. The sequence goes on from NC_081817.1 coordinate 12,450,921, forward strand.
AGAATGGCATTGAGGTAGATAAGGCAAAGGTGGAGCTAATTGTTAAGTTGCCACCTCCCACAAATGTTAAAGGAATTAGGCAATTCCTAGGACATGTCGGGTTCTATAGGAGGTTCATTAAGGATTTCTCAAAAATCTCAAAACCTCTTTGTGAACTCTTGGTAAAGGATGCCAAGTTTGTATGGGATGAGAAATGTCAGAAGAGTTTTGAGGAACTGAAGCAATTCCTCACAACTGCACTAATAGTGAGAGCCCCAAATTGGAAATTACCTTTTGAGGTAATGTGTGATGCAAGTGATCTTACTATGGGGGTTGTTTTAGGGCAAAGAGAAGATGGAAAGCCCTATGTGATTTATTATGCAAGAAAAACTTTGAATGAGGCTCAAAGGAACTACACAACTACTGAGAAGGAGTTGTTGGCACTAGTTTTTGCCTTGGATAAGTTTCGTGCCTATTTGGTAGGGTCCTCTATAGTGGTGTTCACTGACCATTCCGCTTTGAAGTACTTGCTAACCAAGCAAGATGCCAATGCAAGATTGATAAGATGGATCCTTTTGCTCCAAGAATTCAATCTCCAAATCCAGGATAAAAAAGGAGTAGAAAATGTGGTAGCTGACCACTTGTCAAGACTTGTGATAGCACATGACTCACATGGTCTACCTATCAATGATGACTTCCTTGAGGAGTCTCTCATGTCAATAGAGGTAGCTCCATGGTATTCTCACATTGCAAATTACTTGGTTACTGGAGAAGTTCCAAGTGAGTGGAGTGCCCAAGACAAGAGGCATTTCTTTGCTAAGATCCATGCCTATTATTGGGAGGAGCCTTTTCTCTTCAAATATTGTGCGGATCAAATCATAAGGAAATGTGTTCCTGAACAAGAGCAATCAGGAATTCTATCCCATTGTCATGATAGTGCATGTGGAGGTCATTTTGCTTCCCAGAAAACAGCTATGAAAGTGATCCAATCAGGTTTTTGGTGACCCTCTCTTTTCAAGGACGCCCACACTATGTGCAAGGGATGTGATCGGTGTCAAAGGCTTGGGAAGCTAACACGTCGAAATATGATGCCCTTGAACCCCATCTTGATAGTAGATGTCTTTGATGTTTGGGGGATAGACTTCATGGGACCATTTCCAATGTCGTTTGGACACTCCTACATTTTGGTGGGAGTGGATTATGTCTCTAAGTGGGTAGAAGCAATCCCATGTAGAAGCAATGATCATAAGGTGGTTCTTAAATTCCTCAAGGAGAACATCTTTTCAAGATTTGGAGTGCCTAAGGCCATTATCAGTGATGGAGGAACCCACTTTTTCAATAAGCCTTTTGAGACTCTTCTAGCCAAATATGGGGTCAAGCACAAGGTAGCTACACCTTATCACCCTCAAACAAGTGGCCAAGTTGAGTTAGCCAACCGGGAAATCAAGAATATACTGATGAAGGTGGTGAATGTGAATAGGAAGGATTGGTCTATTAAGCTCCTGGATTCATTATGGGCTTATAGGACCACTTACAAGACCATTCTTGTAATGTCTCCTTATCACCTTGTTTATGGCAAAGCGTGCCATCTTCCAGTAGAGGTTGAATATAAAGCATGGTGGGCAATCAAGAAACTCAACATGGATTTGACAAGAGCCGGGTTGAAGAGATGTTTGGATTTGAACGAATTGGAGGAAATGAGGAATGATGCTTACCTCAATTCAAAAATTGCAAAAGAGAGGTTGAAGAAATGGCATGATCAGTTGGTAAATCAGAGGAATTTTGCCAAGGGGCAAAGAGTCTTGCTTTATGACTCTAAGCTTCATCTTTTTCCGGGAAAATTGAAATCAAGGTGGACGGGTCCTTTCATAATTCATGACGTGCAATCAAATGGAGTAGTGGAACTACTCAACTTCAACAGCACTCAAACTTTCAAAGTGAATGGGCATCGTCTCAAGCCCTATATGGAATCATTTTCCCGAGACAAGGAGGAATTCATCCTCCTTGATCCACCTCTAACGTGAAAACACTCAGTTCATGGTTGAACTTAGTCTCTTCAAAGACTAAAAAGTTCATCCTCTTTTTGTTCCATTTTGCATTAATTTTAGTTTAATCTAGTTTTTTTCTTGTGTATATGCATGTTTTGATTTTTATTTTTGCCCTTAAGTTCATTCTAATGTGGTTTGAATTGGTTTTTGTGTTAACATGTAGGTAGGAAAGCTTAAAGAATGAAAACAAGGGAAAACAGAGGAGAAAAGCCAAGACACAGCAAAATTCGCACCACCCAATCCTCTGGTGCGAAATTCGCACAACGCATCCCCCTTATGCGAATTTGCTTTTGTGACCAATTTTCAAAAGCATGCTCTCGGTCTCTACCCAAAATCTCAGTGCGAAAAGGCACAGGAATGCTAACCTTGTGCGAAATTGCCTTTTTGACTATTTTAAAAAAAAAAAAAACATGCTCTCTATCTTGGAGAACCACAGGAATGCGAAAATTTCGCACTTCACTATTCCTTTTGCGAAATTCACATTTCTCTTTAAAAGCCATTTTCTCTTCTTCAATTCTAAGCTTGTTCTTCTTCAATTCTCTCAACACCTCTCTTCCGATCACCCCTTTCCATCCACAAGGTCCTCTCCTTCATCATCCCCCATCCTCAACCCCACCATGGCAGCCCATCTCAAGAGTTTCATTCCATAGCCGTGGCCAACACTATTCACAACAGTCCGCACCTTCCATTTTCAGCTTTTTCTCCTCCTTCCACCATAAAAAACCCTCCATTTCTTCACTCAACACTCCAAATTCATCCCTAAACCCAATCCAACCTTGATTTTTCAAAATCAAAACCTCAAGCATAGATTTCAAAGCCACGGTTTCTTCATAAGAAACCCATTGCCGCCGGCTATGAGAGCTTCAAAATCTCTCATTCTCTTCTTGTAAAGCTCTCATTTCCAAGCTTAGCCACCATGAAAAACTCCTTTCCTACCTCAGCCAGCATTTCCCACCCTCAAAAACCAAGAATTGTTGCCATTTGAAACCACCACAATTTCGCATTTGCACGGGTGAATATTGCATTGTGCGAAATTTGCACAACACACTTCCCTTGTGCAAAATTCACACCACCCTTCCCTTGTGCGAATTTTTGAGCTTCTTCATCCCTACCCTTCCCAATCCCAAGCCTCTGAACCTCATTTCTTTGCTCCATTATGCCTAAGACCCGAGGAGGTTATGCCTCAGCTCCCCAGAGCAGTCAAAGAGCTGCCCCTGTGCGGGCCTCACTAGATGCACCCCCACATTTACATGATTCTCCCCCTCAACGCAGATACCATGCGAAGAGAGCAGTTGCCACGCCTGTGGCCCCTACTCAGATTCCACCTAGGAGTCCTCCTACAAAGAAGGCCAAGACTTCAGAGCCAAGAGAGTCCTCCAGAGCACCTCGAGATTCACAGTCTCAGCCTCCTCCCACCAGGTGCCTTATCCTCGCCAGCTCGCCCATTGAGGGCAACTTCGATTGCCGATCGAGAGCATTCCATGCCGAGGCATATTTTGATCACTCTATTTTGCGACAGCAGCCTGAGTTGGGGGATTCATACCGCCTACTTGAGAGGTACCATCTTGTACCCTTTATGACTCCGCCACAGTTCTTTTATCCTCGAGTAGCTTTAGACTTTTACCAGTCTATGACTACTCGTGGCGTTCCGGTACCAGCCTCGATCCTTTTTACCATTGATGGACGCCAGGGTATTTTGGGGGCTACAGATTGTCGAGGCTTTCCATATCCCTTATGCACCAGCAGATCCCGCTGCATTTAGACGTTGGGCCCCACTTTCTGAGTGAGACATGGTTCGTATACTATCTCGAGGGACATCTTCCCAGAGGATCATTATGAGGAAGGAGCTTCCCCCTGGGATGCTCCTAGTTGATGTGGTGCTTCGCAACAATCTTTTTCCTCCTCAGCATAGAGTGCAGAGGCGAGGGGCCATTCTAGAGGCGTTATTCCATATCTCTGAGGGCTACTACTTTGGCTCCCATCATTTGATTATGGCCGTCCTCCTCCATTTTGAGGAAAAGGTGCATAAGCGGCGTCTTACGAGGGCAAACACCATTCTTTTACTTTTCCCTCGGCTACTATGCCATGTTATGGCGCATATGGGTTTCCCTGCAGACCCTCATTCTAAGCCCCGCCGCCATTGTCGAGAGAGCTTTTCTCTTGACCAATGGAATCAGGTATCGCTCCATCGGCATTCCTCAGAACTTCCCGAGCCAAGGGAAGTCCCTCCACAGCCTTTACCATCTATATCTGCTCCGTCCACTTCAGCTCCCTCGGAGCCCGTACCAGCGGCAGCATCGTCTCACGCCCCACCTGTTGTTCCTCCTACCTCAGAGCCGCCCATTACTATCCCTGGTGCAGAGTATCGTGACTTGCTCGCTTCTTTCCAGACTCTGACCACTACTCAGACGGCTATTATGGAGCGGATGGACCACTTCCAGCTTCGGCAGGACCAGCAGACTCTCATTCTCCGTGAGATTCAGCAGCACCTCGGTCTTTTGCCACCAGCTCCACCTGTTGCTCCTGTGCCCTCAGAGCCTTTTGCTCCAGCTGATGATTCTGCTCTAGCTGATGATGCTACACTTGTAGCGATACCTTCCATAGTTGCAGCGGAGGACCCCTCCTATCCACCAGAGGAGCCTACTACTTGATCATACGATCACTCCTCTTCCTTTTTTGTTTTTATTTTGTATCTATATTCTATGTTTTTGGATGTCATATATATTTTGGATGTGATATACTGACATTGGATGTATTCCATGTTTATCTTGTATACTGTACTCTCTCATTTTATATAGACATCTTCCTTTTTTGTGTATATTATCTATTCCTTTTTATTTCCTTTACTCATCACTCTTATCATTTCTTTTTCTTTTGCAACATGTGGTTTCTCATGTTCATTCAGAGTCCCTTACTATCAGGAGGTATCACTTCCTCCCTTTTATTATCACTTGCTTTTGGAACATTGGGGACAATGTTCATCCTAGTTGGAGGGAGAGTCGAGGAAGTAATTTGTTGAATTTTTGGTTAAGTTATTTTGCTAACAAATTTTTTGCAAACTCTCTTTGTTTTCTCAAAGATAAATTCTCAAAAATAAATGGGAGAAATTAAATTCTTATCTTATTGCCATAGTCTCAGAGTTTGTATTATGCTTATTAAAGTTGATAAATTGTTGAAGCTCCTTTTGATTTCAATCTTAAGTCTTCCACTCTAATCTTTTCACACACTGAACACATTAGATTCCAGTTATAAGATGGAAAACTTTCTCACCCCCTAAACTTAGGAAATTTTCAACTTGGTGCCTTTGACCTCATTCTATTAGTGTTGGGACACCTTATAAAAGGCCAATGTGTCTTATGAAAAAATTTGCTTCACTTGCTTTGAAACCCGAGTAAGGTCCGAGGGGTATATGGTAAAAATCTTTGAAGCCTGGTGGCCTAAGCCTTTATTGGTTGGGAGTCACCGACCTCACTGCTCGTTACATGGGTGGATGGGTTTAAAAAAAAAAAAAAAAAAAAAGGTGCATTCTTAGCCTTTTATATGGGGGTTAGGGTTGCTAAAGTTAGAGAAAAACCTTAGTTGGGGGGAGAATGTAGTTTGACATACTATAACTGGAAACTAAGCACCTTAACACTTAGATTTTTGTGGAAGATTAAGAGTTGGTCCTTTGGAAGTGGAAATTATTTTGATACTCAAATTTTCATAATGCCCACTCTTTGTATGTTGTGATAGGTAAGTTATTTGATGACTCTTGTTGATGATTGAGTTTTATATCCTTGACTTGCCATGTGAGAGTTTGATCCAATCATGCCATTTGATTATTTTTTGGAGTGATCAGCATGATTGTGTAAATTATTATATTATCTATTTTTCTTTCTTTCTTTTTCTCTCCTTCATTGCTCAAGGACTAGCAATGTGTCAGTTGGGGGGAGTGATTACTACCAAAAAAGTGTTATTTTGCGCTTTTAATTCATTATGTTTTAAGCACTTTTGTGTAGTAGTTCTCCATCTTTATTCCAATTGGCATGTTAAGGACCTAGCAATGACTTCTAATCATATTTGTGGCTAGTTTTAGTGTTTTGACAGCTTTTTGGATCATTAAGACAAGCCAAGTAAAGGAGAGAAGCAAAGAGGAAAATAGAGTGAAGAAAACAGAGGACAACAGTTACAGTCTTCCTTCGCACTTTTGGAGCACTTCCCGAAGTCCATTTTCTACATGCTATATACCATTTCAAAGCTCAGGAAGTCAACAATCCAACGCTTCAAACCGTGTATGATTTGAAGCTGAAATGAGGAAGATATGGCCTTCGAAAGACAACTGCACCATGCATGTGCGAATTTCGCACAACCAACCATGCTTGTGCGAATTTCGCACAACCAACCAAGCATGTGCGAATTTCGCACCAGCCCATGCATCTTTGGTGCGAAATCTCCTTTGTTCTGCCGACTCCACATGAGATTTTTTCTTTTGTATTTTTTGATGTAAATTCCTTTCTTATCCCTGTAATTAGCCAATCACAGGCTTTGCTTTTGTAAAGACTATAAGAGGGGTGGAAATCATCTCTCAAAAGGGGACTAACATATGTTATGTTTTACACTTAGTAAAATACAGAGCTCTCTTTTCTTTCCTTTTCTCTCTACTATTTTCTTTTTCTTGGAAGCCAAACAACCTCTGAGAATGTTTTCCCAGAGGATGAGAGGCTAAACTTTTGGTTTCTTGGAGTGAAGCTTCTAAGTGAAAAGTCCAGATGTTAAAGTGGAAAACTCTCGTGCATTAAATACAGGTAGTTGGAGTTCATAAATGGCTTTTAAATCTAAAGTTTTGCTTTAAATCCCTTAGAATCACTTTGAATGGTCAATACATGTTAAGTTTTAGGTCTCGTGGATACTTATTGCTAGATCCATATCAGACCATTAGTTATCATGTACGAGCCATTGGAAAGTGGCTCAAGGTGAAGACCCATAGTGTCTAAAGCCATTAATGGAACCTGACTACCATTTCTATTGACTTTTTATGGATTAAATCTTTATTATTAAACCTATACCGGTTCGGGAAACAACCATCCTTTATGTTGTTGTCCCCAATACAAGAAGAAGGGATTTCCACTTTGCATTCTGAACTTGATCCTAGCAACCCTTAGCTCCGGGAGACTTTCTTTCTTCCATTTTACCTAGTTCTATATTAGTTTAGTTTCAAACACCACTTTCAAAAAAAATTTTATTTTCTTTTAAACTTTAAGTTTTTGACAAAGGAAATCATCATATTCAATTTCTAATCTTGAGTATATCACTGGTAGAATGAAAACCCATCCCAGAGTTTGACCCTAGAACTGCTATACTATAGTAGCTTTGCTACGCTAGTATGAGGTCATAGGATTTATAAATATTTTTTATTAAAACACCCGACTGGGCACGAATCAAAGCTCTATCGATTTCCCGTAAATTTCCACCTATAGGCAAATAGGGTACTCCCCTTCTACTTTAGAAAATCTCGATTGCATCTTGATTAGCTTCAATGGAGCATCAACAGTCTCCCTAGGCGGTGTCATCTTTCTCGTCCAGGCCAACCCAGTCACCTAAAATGTCCGATTTTTAGTAGTTGAGGATTTATCACCATACAACGCCATTATAGGATGGGTATGGCTGCACAAAATGAAAGTCATCTCATCTACATATCATCAAATGGTGAGTTAGCTTACTGAGGCTGGGCAAGTGGACTTACTTGGCAGTCAAGTGGCTGCCCGACAATGCTACCAGGTGATTGTAGAAGCCAGGCAAATAGACCCAGCTGGAGAAGAACCTGAATCGTTAAGTGCGAAGAGCCAATAACAATTACAGTAGCAGGCAGAAAGAGATCCATCGACTGCGGATCCTCTACTACTTTTGACCTTATCAGACAAAAAAGGTCATATGACAAGTGCTAACTTTTTGCTAACAACGGAGGAGCGTAGCCATGAGAAGCCTTGCTCCGTCAGAATGCAAATGTCTTTGCCTGGACCCATTCGGATATGCTAGGAATTGACCCTTCTATGGTTGCTCATAAATTGAATATTCTCCCAAACATGCATCCTGTGAGACAAAAAGTCTGACGCTTCCACCCAAATCGCCAAAAGGTAATCTAGATGAAAATCGATAAACTATTGGTAATTGGCTTTATCAAGGAAGCCACCTATCTAGATTGGTTGGCCAACGTCGTCATGGTCCCAAAGAAAAGAGGAACCTGACGAGTGTGTGTGGACTATACGAACTTAAACGATGCTTGCCCGAAAGATAGCTTCCTTTTGCCCCAAATTGATCAAATCGTTGATTCTATGTCTGGGAATGGAATGCTTTCTTTCCTATATGCTTTCATCGGTTACCACCAAATCCCCATGTTTTGTCTTGATAAAGAAAAAATGGCCTTCATCACACCTCATAGATTATACTACTATAACATCATGCCTTTTGGGCTAAAAAATGTGGGTGCAACGTATCAGAGGTTGATGACAAAAATCTTCAAACCATTGATGGGACGGACAGTGGAGGTGTACATTGATGACATAATTGTCAAAAGTAAAACCTACACAAAACACGTTCAACAATTGGAAAAAGCGTTCAGCCTAATGCGAAAGTATAATAGGCGTCAGCGCGAGCAAGTTTCTTGGCTTTTTGGTTACTCAACGAGGAATCAAAATAAACCCGAACCAAGTGAAAGTCGTGCTTAAGACACCCATTCCATCCACTAAGAGGGAAATGTAGCGACTAATGAGTCGTCTCGCAGCCTTGGGTTGATTTATAGCCCGGTTCATTGATAAGCTTCGCCATTTCTTCACTACTCTGCATGGAGCCCAAACATTTAGTTGGACGAAGGAGTGCAAAAGTGTCTTTGATGCTATTAATCAATACCTCATAGAACCTCCTACCTTAAGCAATTTAGAGGAGGGGAAGGAATTATACATGTATCTTGTTGTGCCAGATTATGCAGTCAGCGTTGTCTTGTTCCGACAAACCTCAAAAGACGGGCAAAAACCCGTCTACTACGTGAGTAAAGCTTTGATGGACGTTGAGACCCGTTATTCCCAAATAGAGCAGACGACGCTAGCATTGCACATTGTTGCTAAAAAGCTCCGTCCATACTTTTAGGCACATTAAGTGACAATTTTGACAAATCAACCATTAAGGGTCACCTTGCACAAGCCGGATCTATTTAGACGAATGATGAAGTGAGCTATTGAGTTAAGCGAGTATGACATACAATATAAGCCTCGCTTGTCACTGAAAGACCAGGTCCTCGCAGATTTTATAGTTTAGCTACCCCAAAAATGGGTACAAATTGACACCACCAACCATTGATGGATCTTGTATGTAGATGGAGCCTTAAGAACATCAGGGGCTGGGGTAGGACTCGTACTACTCTCCCCTATCGGGTAGCTAATTAAGCAGTTTGTCCACCTCGATTTTCTTGCATCTTGTATGTGATCAATGTCAAAGGCATGCACTTATCCCCTGATTGCCTGCCGACTACTTAACGCAGTAACCAATCATTGGTCGTTTGCTCAGTGGGGAAATGATATAGTTGGCCCTTTACCAACGGACGTGGCTAAAAAAAAACTCTTGATCGTAGCCATAGACTACTCTAGCAAGTGGGTGGAAGTTGGGGCCTATGCTAACATCAAAGACAAAGACGTGACAAAGTTCGTCTAGAGAAATATTTTATGTCGATTCGGAATTCCTCACACCATTATCAGAGACAATGGGCCGCAATTTGATAATAGTACCTTCCGAGAGTTTTGTTTGGAACTAAAGATCAAAAACATTTATTCGATGTCTCGATATTCACAAAGCAATGGGCAGGCAGAAGCGACGAATAAAACGTTGTTAAATTCTTTGAAAAAACAGCTGGAATGGGCAAGAGGTAAATGAGTAAATGAATTGTCTGGTATATTATGGGCTTACAGAACCACCAGTAGACGATCTACTAGGGTCACCCTATTTGCCTTGGCATACGAAATAAAAGTTGTCATTCCTATTGAAATAGGGTCACCTACAGTTAGAACAACAGTGCAAGAATCAGAAACCAATGAAGGAAAACTTGAAGTACACCAAGACTGGGCAAATGAGGAGCATGAGGTCATAGCTATCCGATTAGCCCCTTACCAGTAAAAAACAATGGCTTAGTACAACAAAATAGCGTTCTCGCAATTGTTCTATAATCCAATTGGGAAGAACCTTATGTTGTACTCAAGACGGGAGGAGCAAAGGTGTACCATCTGCAGACACTAGACGAAACGCCACTACTCCATCCTTGGATTGTAGCAAATTTGAAGAAATATTATCAATAAACAAGTTGTGCATAAATCAAATTGTATTTCATTTTTAAACGACTAACAAGTCGGATTGTAAACGGCTAATAAGCCAGATTGTAAATGACATGACCAATATGGCGCAAACCATAAGTCTAAAGAACATCAAGGCATAGCCTAAGCAGCACAAGCCTTAAAGTTCCTATGGGAGAAAGGCTAAAAGACCCAAGATAGTTAATGTTACTCAAGGCCAAGGGAATAACTTGCGCTAAGCAGTGAGTATGATGGTGCAAACCAAATACATAGACTAATTTCACAAACATGCAAATTCATTGAAAACTGTGTTCATTTGTAGCATCCAAAAAAGGGCCAAAAGGCCAATGTCTATACAATCAAAAGGCCTAAACGACCAAAAAAAAGGAAAATGAAAGCAACAGCCTCAGGCTGTATCTTAATCTTCACAACTTATTGTTGCAAATCTGTTTCTCACTTCCAAGTCGTCTACTTGCCCGACACCATCTTCCAACTCAGCTTCATCCTCTTTGTCTAATGGAATGATGGGTATATCATCAATTACCATGTTTCTTCATACAACATTGATAGTCGTAAAAGAACATGTAATCCATCTCCTATTGATAAGCCGCCTCTAACTCCTTTTTTTCTTTAGCGAAGCCGAACACAGTCCGCTCTAGCTCCTGCATTAGCCAAGCACTTTCTTCCTTAGCTTTGGCCTTGGATGATTCTATGGTGGCCATATCCAATTTCAATTGACGAATCTTGGCCTAAAGCATATGATTCTTCATCTCTGCCTTTGTTAGCAGACCTATGCCCTCAACTACCGCCTTCCACGCGACACCTTTGGCTATTTTGGCCATCGCTATCTTTGCCAACAACTCCTTTTGGTAGTGCAGGCCATGGGTCATGTATGCCCTGATTTTTTCGACTACTTTCAGTCATTCAAAAAGATGAGAACGATGTCTCATCAGATTTCGGACCGCGACTACAATCTGTCTCAAAGAACCGATGGGAGTAAGTAAGGAAAAATGATATGTAAACCACATGCATTATGTGTAAAAGGTATCATACCACTTCCGCCGTCTGCATGACTGAAAAACCTTTCAAGCGCATGATCACTTCAATTGTCTCGTCTGAGGTCCCATGTGGGACACGAGCCATGAAGTTCTGTTGAGGGTCGACAGTCACGTCCACTATAATCCTCTCCAGTATTGGGAAAAGCTCGTTCATATGGTACATTGGAGGGTCCATGTTGGTGAATGTTGGAAAGCGCTCCAAAAGAACGTCTAGCTCTTCTCGACTGAACACATCAACAAAAGCAACCTGCGGAGTTTGTACACTAGGCGTGGAGTCATCACCTAATATGGTGACCGTCTCCTTTAGCCCATGAAAATGAATGCTTTCCACGTCCTATGCCTTAGGAGCAAGCGGAGACAGATGAATCGACATCAGCGAAAGAGTGGCAACAAGCTTAGAGGACGAGCCCTTGTCGCCTGTCTTTTGTCTATTTGATGAGGGCCCAACTTCAATGGCCTTATTCAGCCTTTTCTGTTGTCGCTCGTGAAATCTGACTCGTAGATTGGTAGCCATTTCTTCTTCTTTTGTTTCTTCAATTATATGTGGCACAACCAGCTCGATGGTCTCATACCACTCAGTTTGCTTTGCTCCAAACGTCTCGTTCGACTTGATTGAGGTCTCTTGAGCTTGAGGTCGGACGATAGTCTTTTTCTTTGTTGGCCAGGAGGCAAGACTTGAAGTTACTCGGGAAGTGGAACTAGGGGCTTGGTGCAAAGTCCATTTTTTACGTTTTTTTCTCCCGAGCGTTTAAATAAGCTTGTCTTGCCTTTGCGTTAGCAAGATGAGCGACCTTTCTACAATCAAGCACAATTAAGGTGTTATTAAGACACTTAGAAATTCGTTATACTATAAAAAGTATAAATAACTGTGCAGACTTTACAAATTATATGTGTTTTCTTTCTGCAAAATTCTCTTACTTGCTTAAGCCACTTACTGACTTTAACATCAGAGAGGTGTGCCTAAACAAACCATCTGAACAACCTTTTGTGTGATACAATAGTCATCTACATCTTAAGCTACTTAGATGGAATCAATGGTTGTGCTATTGATCCAGTTCTTAGTAGCTAGACGAAACTGCCAGTTCGGATTGTGTAACAACATAAGAATGTTCTTTTATTAAATATAGTTTATGATTTAGATGAGAAAATGTTTTAATTTATAATGTCTTGTTGATATATTTCAACAAGATAGAGATTTTATTAAACATGATGGAATGTCTTAACTTTTAACATCTTATTGATATATTTCCACAAGATAGACAAGTTATCATCAAAATAGTCACATTTTCTCGATATTTTAGGTGAAATGTTGATTTATTGGCGCCACATCAACTATTTTATATTTTGAATTTCACAACCTTTTAGTGGGCTCAAGTGGCGCATTAATAGCCTGACCCAACACACTAAACTTGATAAATGTCAGCCCTACTTGATGTTTAAATACTAATTACTCATTTTGGGTAGCATGTGTAGTCGATGGGGGATTGCAATTCATGCTTGAAAATAAGAAATTGAAATGAAGTGGAGGGGTGGGAATTGAACCCATGACCTCAAGCATATAAAAGGATACCCATAAAACCAAGTTAGATTTATTTTGAATATTAATGTGTACATAATTTATATATATCCAGACTATAAACATTATAAAAATTGGTTTCAAACCTAAATTTGAACATATTAAAGGAAAAAAAATAATATATTAGCAGATTGGTCAAGTAGATAAATAATTAATAATGTTGATAATGTTAATGACTGATTTTATGTTATAAGAATATGGCTCAAAGAAAACCCACAAAAGTTAGAACCTTTCAATATGGAACCATATGTTTGAACTAAGTGTTGAATCCAAATTTAAGGTTTAACTCTTTATTTTCTTAAAAATGTTTTGAAGAACATAAGGTTATTGTAGATAACTTTTGGTCCCTAAAACCACAAAGTTTTCCAAACCAAAATTTAGAATACGCTTATGGAAAAACAGTGTCAACTTTAGCCTAACATTTACAAAACCTTCAAAACCAACTGATTGATTTAGAAACCCAAAAATTTCAAAACCTCAAAATCCAAGAAAATCAAGAAAGATTGATAAAGGATTTAAAAACCAGTATAGTGTTAACTAGTTAAACCAGTTGTTCGAATAGTCAACCTGAAATGCTTAGTTTAATTAAGAAATCATCTCTTCTGTCTAAACAATATGAAAAACTTGTTATTAAAAATCTAATTGGAGCCGATAACTACCCTTTAGTCGAAACATTCCTTCTGTAAACCCAATATAACAAAGTGTTTAAAAATTAAGAACTTTTGTTTAAACATTTTAGAACCAAAAATGTCGAGATAAAAACAAGGTATATGGCATATCATGACCCTGAATTTTTCTTTGTTATATATTTAGCTTATGTAAATATGTCTATTGTAAATAAAGAAATTTTTTTATTTAGTACCCTAGTTCATGGATCAAGGAATTTTAAAAAATGTTTTTATGAACCATGTATCTCAAATCCCTGAAAATTTCATAGAAAAATTAAAAGATATTTTAACTTATCTTTTTAAAATAAAAAAACAAATAGACATTTCTTTTGAAACCATTCCACCTTTGTTTCAAACCGATGGATCAGTAGTACTAGCCTATCACCATGTTTGTATAAAACATAATAAAAAACCACTGATTCCTCAACAAAAACCAAAATGGGAAATGACCCGTCCAAATAAATCTCAAGAATTTTTTACTCATTTTAGAGCCCTTCAAATTTATGATCTTGGACCAACCCGGAATAAATTATTTCATCTCATTGGAAAAACAAAAACCATGTCCATATGGAGAAACAAACCTTTAGAACACATTATTATTCCAAAACCTCTTATTACTCCTTAAGAACAAGATTTTATAACCGAACTCAATGTAGAAATACCAAAACCATCTTCTTACCTCAGCGATGACGCATCATTTTGGGAAAACATTGATGATAAAAGTTATTATAATTTACAAAATGTAATGGAAGGTTGATGTCAGCAATGATGACATTGAAGTAGTAAATGCGTTTCCAACTATAAGAATTTAATGTAGCAGTAGAAGTCAGAACCAGTAAAGCCATGTATTTTGCATGTGATAGAAAAGAGAATAAAAAGACAAAGAGGAAGTGACCAGACAAATTGTAAAAGAAGAAACAAAAGTCAAATCTCATAAGACTTTACCATCTTTGTATTTATTGTTAACCAAACCTCTGAACACCTTGTAAATATTTGTCCTGCCATCATCAACTACCCTAACAACTTGAATAAAATTTCACTTGTCATTTGTAAATGTTCTATCTATAATTAAGTCATAGAGGGAAAAAGAAAAGCAAGTGAGAAAGAAGTGAGAAAAAAGTAAGTAGCAAGTTAAAAGTAAGAGATTAGAGTTTCGGTTGTATCTTCAGCCTTGTAGATTTTTACGATGAGCAATAAGAAAGTAAGAAATTTCTGTTAAATTTCTGCTCTCATTTTATTTTAAATTTATTTTATTTTGTGTCTTTTTTCTTACCTTTAAGGGGTAAAAAGGGTCACAAGATAAAGTAGGGAAATGAAAATTATTTGATTCATATTTCAGTTTTCTTCACTAGTTAATATATGCAATATACATAGATCCTATATAATGTTTCCATCAAATTGAAAAAAAAATGATCAGGTTATTTAGAAAGTTTTTGGTGTAAAATCAAGTTTTTAAACTAGAGTCTTTAGTCTTGACCCTTGACCTGAAACTCGTTTTTGTCAGAAAAGTGGCGTGTTAAGGAGACTTTGTTTGGTTGGAAGAGGAGTATTACCTTAACATGAAGTGATGCTTTAAATCTTGAGTTTATTGCCTGAATATTTGAAATAACCGATCTTCAAAAACATAACTTTCATGTAATAAATGTTTTCACACTATAAACTAAAAGTTTTTATTTAAATAAATATTATAATAATATGTAATAAATGGTTTCACATTGTATTTGAAAATTTTTATTTTAAAATAATAAGTATAATAAATGCATTCACACTGGTTTTGGTTTTAAACTTTGATTTTGAACGAGAAATTTCAAGGTTCCTATTATCAGCCCCTTAGCCTCTTGACTTGACCATGGAGGAGTAGGCCTCTTGGGTAGGCCTTGCACCCATGAGAGCCTAGGATGAAAGCAAGGAAAGCTTGGAGGTTTGGTGGTTTAAACTCCAGGGGCTAAGTGAGGAGGCTGCGGGCGAGCCAGACACGCATCGCGCCCGCACCGTGGGCGAGCCGGACGCTCACCGCGCTCGCACCACGGGCGAGCCAGACGCGCACCCTGAGTGAGCCAGATGTGCACCACGAGCGAGCCAAACGTGCACCGTGGGCGAGCCAGATGCGCACTGCGAGCGAGCCAGACATGCATCGCATGATACCAGATGGGCATCGCGCGCGCATTTGACTTAGATGGTGCATATGAAGGTTGAGGGATTTTTGGAATTTTAATTTATAATTATTTATTATTTCATTATGTCTCCTCAAGCATATTGATGTCTCCTCCAGAAACAATGAAAACGGCCCGTATTGCTCTTTAAGGAAGGGGGGGTAGGTGACTCAAAGGAGGGAGCACCAAGGGAAGCCTTGACCGCACCAAGGGGGAACCATGGCACGACCTTGGGCGTACCTAGGACACACGGACGTGACTCGAGCATGCACACATGGGCTCCACGACATGTGTGGTGTGCACCCCGTGGCCGCAACGGCACGGGGCCTAATGCGGCCTACCCCCTCCCCGCGCAGACATGAGGGCGCCTAAGCCTTATGCGGTGAGCCAACTGATGAAATCATGGGCACATTGCAATGGTCTGATGGCACCAAACAACAGCTGACTCGCACCATGATGCCTACGCACAACACAGGGCGCAATGCCCTATGCACCAAGAGGGATCAACCAAGGGCGCAATGTCATGGCTCGTTGCTATGAGGCTAGACCGGACAGGGGAAGCAAGCAACAAGCCCAAGCCATGGGCACCTAGACATGGCACGGGCTCACACATCAGTGTGGGGAAGACACATTGATGCACCAGACGCTTGGTTAGATGGTTGGTGCACACTACCTAGCTTAGAGGGCCTTGATCAAAGACATGCTGATGGGCACCCGGTCACAAGAGGCACCTTGTGAGAAAAGAGGTAGCTTGTTAAGGGGACTCTTCAGCAGCTTGGCAAGCAAGGCTTGAGGAGATGGCAGTGCAGCTAGCTCAGACAGCAAGTGACCAAGTCAAGCCGTCATTTGATTTGCAGTTGGCTGAGGGATGATGGCTGGTGCAAGTGGGTGGCATGTACATGCCACTACTTGGGTGATGGGTGGTTATGCAAGGCAGTTATGGGCGGTTCAGGCCAGTTGCATAACCACCATATTAGCTCCAACATTTGAATTTGGAAATTCAAATTTGTAACTACAGCTTGAGTCTTTTAAAAGGGCTCCTACAGCCTTGGAACAGAGAGAAAGAGTTTGGGGAAAGGGTTCATTCTCGTAATGCTTGGGTGTGAGCATTGTACTCTGGTTCAGGAAAATGATTTTGTCTTATAGAGTGAAATAATACAAATTGGGAAAGGGTTCCCGTAACCTCGTGTGTGTCCCTGTTGCTTTGTTCTTACTATGCTTTTACTTTGATTTTGCTCGGTTTCTATAAACGCTGGGAAGGAAGGTTGGCTAAGGAAGGGTCCTTAGCACCGCGCACTCGTGAAAAATTCAGTGTGATCTTCAAGGGTGTGACACCTACCATTGCCTTAACTGTGAATAGCTAATTATGAATATTAATGGGAAAAGCTGGTATAAGAGCGCCATGTATATTGTTAGTATATTAATTAGGAAAGGAAACTATTGATTCAAATTAATTTTCAAAGTACCGAACTTTATCTTACCCCATTAAAAGTTTGATTATATTTGTTTTATCTGTTCATTCAGTTTGCTTGTTTATTTAGTCTGTTGATTTGATATGAATTAATGTCCTTTATTCCTTATCCCCTAGTACATATAATTTAGATTATGATCGTGTAAAAGAACTTAATAATAGGTTGTATGCTCAACGGAAATAATTTAGAGAAACTTGTGATAAATTACATAATTTAAGGACTATTGTAAAAGATTTAACCACATATATAAAAAATCTAATCTATCTTATATATTTGAACTAATATGAAATAGGTATACACAAGAAGCCTTTGACGAACTTTTGCTATAGAAACCTTAATTAAAAGAGAAATTATAAAATATGATATTGATAATTTATATGCTAGTTCATTTAATTAAAAAAAATATATATTAAAAACTAATGAACCCTCATCTACAAACCCAAGAGGTAAAACAGTTAAAATTTCTAGTAGAAACAAAATTAAAAATAACAAACGTAGTCTTGCAAGAACATAAAAAAATAAATTCAGGAAGAAAACCAAAATAATATCAATCAAAATACATAAATAAATACTTTATATTGTATTAAAATTAAAAATATTTTTTAAAAATTATTATGTATATATACATAATTAAAATCACTTGTATTTTTTTCGTCTTTTATATAAATGTATTAATAATTTAAAATTTATTAAATAAAATATGTATAACATATAAATATGAAAACGTAGGTTGAATATTGAAGAAAAATTATATATATTATTTTATAAGTTTCAAATATATTAGATTATTTTACTTATATTTAATTTCTCAAATAATACACATGGATTATTTTTTTAGTTACATGGATTTTAATTTCATTAGATAAGTAGCAACTAGCAAGGTAGTCGTTCCATGCTACACTTTGAATTTTTTTTAAATAAGCTACCGCTCATCTCCCATAGCAAATTGATGGGGATGAAAAGAGATTTATAAACCTCATTCAAGTCATAAGGGCTTTGGACTATGAGAGGCAATACGTTGAGTGGGTCATGTATAACAAATAAAGACCCTTTTTTTAACAACAGAAGATCAGAACCAAATCAAGTGTGAACTGGACCAGATCAAGATCTAGTCCAATTTTTAAAAATTATAAAAATATTGATAGTGTAAAAAAATTCGGTTTTAGGGAAAACTTAATGAAAATATTCGGTTAATTAATTAAAATGAATGAAATGGTTCTAAATTTATAAATTTAATATTTTCGTCTGAACTTGAAAATTAAACTATTTTAATATAAATATCTTTTAATATTTTGATCATTTAAGATTTAAATTTTAAAAGAAAAGGTTATTTTTTTTAATAAAAAAGGGAGTATTTTTATTTTTTATTTTTTAGTGAGAGATGCTAAGAAAAGCGGAGGATTAGAGTGTTACGAAATAGGGATTATTTCGTTCCCTTCGATCAAATGACTCGTAAACACGGTAAACCCTACTGTAAAATTGGATATTTTTGAGTGGGCTGGGGAGGGGAGAGGAAGATCCAAAAGTTTGAAAAACACAGAGAGACAGAGACCATTATCACCCCAGCCGTCAACACTGCCGGCGTCTGCAGCGGCCATCTCACTCTCACAGCCGGTCGCCGCTGCAGCCTCTAGCTCCACCATTCCCGACATCTACACCTCACTGCAATCACCTCCACAGCAGCTCCTAGCTGCTCTTTTCTCCACCGTTGTCATTTAGCTTCCGGCCAGGCGCCGACGAGATCCATTCCGCCATAAATCACCACCACAGATCACCTCCATTTCTGGTGCCTTTGGATATACCTAAGCCCATCAATTTCGCCGGACTGCCATCTCACCGACGGCCACCGCTTCACTGCCATCACCACTCTTTCGGTTCTGTATTTCTTGTACCAGCACCATTGCAGTCACCGAGTACCAGCTGTAAGCAACCTTATTTCAGGTTTATATAATTCCCTGCTCCATTTAGTTTCATGGTTTCATTTTTTTTTTGATAATTTTTATACTGCTTTTAACTTTGGCTGGAATTCAAGCTTATGTTTGTGATAAATTGGTGGGAAATACATGTGAATGAAGATGTTTTGGATTGACTTGACCTTATTTTTTTCTTGTCTTAATATCAAAGTTGTATAGAAGATCATGTGCCATGGAAAAATAATAAATTGCAAATTCAGTTGCTTTGATCTTGTTTATAATGTAACCACTAATTAATTGAATAAATGAGAAAGTTGCTCCATTACTTGGTAAAATTTTTGAAAGGATTGACTCTCACCAAAGATGAACTTAGGAAGGTAATACAAATTCCCAAAGAAATGAATTTTTACCAGATAAAACAATGAGTTTAACTATCGACTTCATCAAGTTGTTGACAGCTCTTTATCATAGATCCCTGGAAAAGTCCCAAAATTTGAAGCAAAAAATTTTCTTTATTATAAAAAGATCAGGATAATCATACAAATAAAATGATCTATGAACCTCATATAGTAGAAAAATTAATACTCTTAGGGTGAAAATCCAGTCTTGCATTTCCCTTTCTCTCTATCTGCTTGCTAGAAAATCTTGATAGAGATTTGGAAGAATACCTCTATTTGGAAAAATTTACCTATCAAAAGAAAAAAGAAAAAAAGAAGGAATCTTTTGGTTGTTTGTAGCCACACTTCTTGCAGGTTCAATAATTTGCAAATATAAATAATACAGTATTTATATGAAGTAAAGTAAAAGGAAAAATATTTATTTGCTAATGTGATGAAAAAAAATAAAAAATAAAATCTTGATAATGTAGGTGTGTTACGAATAATTATGTGAAACTTTGTTGTCTAAACATTTTTCATAACATTAGAAGCCAAATGAAACTAAAGAAAATAATTTTTTTTTTCCCTTTCAAAGGAAGCATATTAAGACAAAACAAATAGTAAACCTATCTCATTAGCAAGGTGAACAAGTGAAGAGGCAAACATAAACACTAACACTAGCATGTTTATCATACACACTGGCTTTTAAGAAGCAAGTTATGTAGCCAATGGGCAATTGGAGGCTAATCATCTTAGATTGGGAGACGGATTTGGAGGCCTTAGATGTGCCTCTACCTCCTTTAGTTGAATATTATGCAATTAGAACAAATTCTTGTTGGTGTTAAGGTTTTAGGAGAAAGGGGTATGTATTGTATGAGGAGGTTGATTTTTATTGGTTGATGAAAGAGAATATAGATTGCCGGCATGGATGTTACCATGTTAATAGTGGGAGGTTGATTTTGACTAGTTCAGGAGAAATGACATGAAATTGGTGCATCATGTAAAATTGAAAAGTAGCTGGTCTCCAAACCTAACCTCCACACTTAAGTAACTTTGCACCACATGCTTAATCCTATGATTGTTCAAATTTAAGGATTATAGAAGGAATTAAAGGGTGTTTCTGAATAATGATTGAATATAATAGTTGATATTTTGTTTTTATAATCGATTTCATGCTAATAATAATATGATGAGATTCATTACTTAGTTAATTCATTTATATGTAGTTAAATGTTTTAAATAGGTTCACAAATTCCAATACTTATAATTATGCATGATGTCTTTATAATAAATTAATTAGGTTACACATTGTGGTTTCTCTATATCTATTGTCATCATATTATAATTTTGGTTTCTACCTGTTATTTGTATAGTTATCTTAATTGTTTCCATAATTTTAAATTTGAATAGCAATGAAAGGAAGTATAGTGGTGTGAGGTCATTTAAGTGTAAAGGCTCCATGGAAAAGACCAAATAGTTTTCAATTTTATTCCATGTGCCAATTCCATGCTGCCAGTCTTGACCCTCATTTGTCAACCAATTAGTAGTAATGTCAACCAATGAGGTAGAGGCAAACTTAAGACATGTGAATTTGTCTCTGAACCTTAAAGGGCAGCAATTTTTCTATCGACAAAATTTAAGTTGTTGTTTGAATACACTTATTGTTTTATGTTTTTTATTTTTTATTTATTTATTTATTTATTTATTTTTTCAAATAGGAAATGATAATAACTTCTATATAGAATGCAAGAACTCTTTGAGAGTTACCTTAAATTTTAATGGCTCAAATTTTAAAAATAATTTTGAAATATTTAAGGTAAGTTCATAGCTTTTATATAAGAGTTACAATATTTTATATTGATGTTACTTTTATTTTCTATTTTTTTTTTAAAATAGAAACTGTATCTAGATGAGTACTAAAATATTATATTTCATATTTTGCTTTTATTTGATAAAATTAGATGAGATTTTTTTACCTAATTGATCTGACTAGAATTATATCATTTGGTGTTATAAACATACACTGAAGTTTAAGTTCTTATAATATCTAATTATATACTTATATTTGGATCACCTAATTATATACTTGTATTTGGACGAACTCGCTTTGTCTTTATTGACATTAAAATAAATTTATCAATCATATTATGAATTATTAAACCTTTAAATTTATATCATATTCATTATTATTATGTTTTTGGTATGGATGTATCCTTAGGATATGTATTGGAATTGACCTCAATAAATACAATTAGCGATTTTAAAGTAGACCAACTTGCTACTTTATATATCTATTTTGATTATTTCTAATGTTATTAAATTTGAATTACTGTATAATGAATCATGGTGGTGTGAGGTCACTTAAATGAGGAGCTTTCATTACAAGGTACTTATTTTTTTAATTTCTTATTGTGTTAGTTCCAGGCCAGGAACCCATATTTTCTGCCTCCTCTTCCAATTAAAGTCTTTCTTGTTTCTTGTTTCTTGTTTTGCTTGATCTAATTGTCTTAGTTAGCATTGCATGTTCAACTAAATGAAGCAGGCAAGTTTAAGATTCTAAATCCTTCTCTATGTCAGAGGGTCAGGCTTCATTTTACGTCGATCACATTATTGTTTCTTAAAAGTTGGAGAGCATTTGAAACCTGTGGGCTTGGTGCTCTTATGTAGGTCTATTGTGGTTCATGTATTATTAGTTCATTCTTATGGCTAATTATGTTGAAAAATATGAAAGAAATGAATGAAAATTAAAATCTGTGGATTTAAAGTTTCACCTAATTGTGCTAATGCAATCATTTTTCTTAAGAGTTTCTCATTTTTTTCATTGCATTTTGTTAATAAGCACATGTTCTTGTTCTTGTTTTATTATGATTTGATGTACAACTGATGAAATTTTAGATCTGCAACTTTTACCTCCATGCACTAATTTTTTGCTAACAATTTATGCCTCTCATCATTTAATTAGTAGTGTGAGTGTGTGTGTGTGTATACATATTTGTATAGATGTATGTATGTATGTATGTATGTATGTATGTATGTATGTATGTATATGATCTTTGTGAAATTTAGATCTCCTCTTTTAAAATGCTTGACACACACACAAATATTGCTTTAACTTTTATGATGTAGTATTCTAATGAGATCTTCTTTGAGTTCAATGAAAGGAGGTAGAGGCAAGACCAAGGCCTCTAAATCTATTTCTTGATCGAAGAAGATTGTCTTCTAGTTCTCAGTTGGTTGTATGGCTTGTTTCTTTAAAGCCAACAAATATTTAGAATGTGTTGGCATCAGTGCTTCGTTACCTCTTCGACATTCTTGAATATTTGACTGCTTAGATTAGTGTGCTATTGTGAAAGGAAGAGGGAAAAGATATTATTATTATTTTATTAAGCCAATTAAACATTTGTTTATTTTGTTAAGCCAGTAATTGTTTATTTTATTAAGCCAATGTAATGTTTATTTTATTAAGCCAATGCAATGTTTATTTTATTAAGCCAATTAAGCCAATGCTCCAATGCTTATTTTATTAAGCCAATGTTTCTTTGTTTGGTGTTGCTATGTCCATTTTAATGTGTGAAATGAGGCTATATATTTGCATAGATGTATGTATCTATATGATCTTCTTTGTGAAATTTAGATCTCCTCTTTTAAAATGCTTGTCACACACACAAATATTGCTTTAACTTTTATGATCTAGTATTCTAATGAGATCTTCTTTGAATTCAATGAAAGGAGGTAGAGGCAAGACCAAGGCCTCTAAATCTATTTCTTGATCAAAGAAGATTGTCTTCTAGTTCTTAGTTGGTTGTATGGCTCATTTCTTTAAAGCCAGGAACATTTAAAATGTGTTGCCATCAGTGCTCCTGTTACCTCTTTGACATTCTTGAATATTTTACCGCTTAGTTTATGTGCTGTTGTGAAAGGAAGAGGCAAAGGATGTTTTTTTTTTTTTTGATAGATAAAGAGAATTATAATAAACAGAAAGAGGAAACACCAAACTAGTGCCCTTTAGGTATATAGAGAGTATACAAAAGCAGCCCACAGACTCGAAACCAAAGAAGGGGAAAAAAATAACAACCCCTACCCTTACTTAGAGCCCAGTCACAACTCAAAAAAGCTAACAAGAGAAAAAGGGCTCAAAACTATAAACACCCTAACCCAAGACCAAAGATTACATACAAAAGAATGTTTCAGCCTTTGGAGTGAAAGCACCTCATTCCCAAAAGCCAACAAATTTCTTTCCTTCCAGACTGACCAAAATATACACAAGGGGGGCCATTTGCCACGTCTTTTTACGGGTTTTCCCCACAAACGCTCCATGCCATCCAAGAAGAGGCAAAGGATGTTGTTATTATTATTATTATTATTATTATATTAAGCCAATGTTTCTTTGTTTGGTGTCCCCATGTCCATTTTAACATGTGAAATGAGGCAAATAACAATTCTTTAATTCTTACAGAAAAAATAAAAGAAAGTCTACTAGAAGTTACAGAATAATGAGATTATAGAATTATAAACTACATAGATAAAATAAGTTAATAATAAGCGATGCTGCAGAAAATGAATAGCCTTGTTAGTTTGCTTAACGAAACACAATACAAAGGCTTTTAATTTTTAAACATAATGTGTCATTGGTTTTTTGGCAAAAAAAACTGAGAAAGCAAAAAAAAAAAAAAAAAAAAAAAAAATTGAAATATTTTTATTGGTAATTACACAATATTAAGTCCATTAAGAATATCCACTTACCTTTTTAAACTTTCTTTCATGAATAATCTCATTTTTCCTAAATTTTTCCTCCCCTATAATTTCACATCATCCACCGAGCACATGAATTGTTCATGTTAAAAAATTTATTACTGAATTCAAATTTTGAGGACAAAATAGGAAGAGATTAGCTATCTGCTATAAAGAAATTATCTTTATGGTTAACAAATTGTTGTGTGATAAAAATTTATCTAGTGTGGGGTTCTAGATTTATCACTACCTTGTACAATCAACATAAAATAGATAGTTTTTTGAGGATAAAATTCAAATAGGGAAGAAATGTAGTTCTGGTTGAATGGCTATCTCATACAACCAGAAAAACATAAATAGTTTTTGAAGGAGAAAATTACTTAGTTGATAAACACTCTTATTTATAAAGTAGAAATTATCTTTTGAAGGATGAATTGTTATTCCAGTGGACCTAGAATGAGGCAAATATCTATTTGTTGCAAAGATGGAAATAATGTGGAAAATGATTAACCAGATCTATGATATGAATTTGATAGACCTGTGTTGGGTAAGAGAGGATATTTTAATGTGATCTAAACTTTATAAAAAAATAATCTAATTTTGGCACTTCTTGGAATATTTATATACCCATCTTGTATATCGAAAAGAAAATTAAGACAACAAAGGCTGAGTGGCTGAGTTTTTGGTGGGAAGGTGCAGGTGGCAAAAATGGGATCTGAAACAGCACTTCCCAAATGGGCATCAGAGCCTTGCATGATGGGCATTGATGAAGCTGGACGTGGCCCTGTCTTAGGTTTTTGCTTTCCCCTATTTTTTAGTCATTCCATTACTTCTTGTGCAACTCTGTTTTATCTGTTTTTTTCTTTTTCAGGCCCAATGGTTTATGGATGCTTGTACTGTGCCCGCTCATACCACAACACCCTTTCTACATTGAACTTTGCAGGTTTTGGCTTCAGACACCATTTTCTGTACTCTTTCTTCAGTTTCAAAGCATGTGTTATTTATATTAGCCATTAATTTATTTTGCTGGAAATTAATTTTCAAAGCTTAAAACATCATTTGGAAGCAATTACAGAGCCTGTTCAAATGTGGATGCTTGAATTGCATGTGATAGGATCATGATAATGTTAAATCAACTTGGCGTGTGTTGTGAATGAGGGAATGTGGGACATATCTATGATGAAATGTTGAGTAGAAAAGTTGTTTCTTGGAACTAATGATTTGGAGTTGTCCTATGATTGGAAATTGTAGAACCATGTGGAGATTGTTTGAGGAGATGTCTAGATACATGTTGCGTCTTGGAATGTGGTGATTGGTTGTTTTGTCAACAGTTAGAAGTCCGCATGATGTAGGACAACCCTAGGATGGTTGCCTACACTCAAAAGTAGGTGGGTTAGGGTTTTGTTTTAGGTTGTAAGGAGAGGAATAAAGAATAAAGTTTATGGTAGAGAAAAATAAGATAAAAAAGAAATAGAGAGAAAGAAGAAACGATGAAGAAAAGATGGAAGATCTTAGAGTCTCACTAAGGCCTTCTAGGAGTCTCACCTAGAAGAAAATCAATAGAGTCTCACCATTGAGGATTGCAACAGTTGCAATGAAAAAAATAATATTTTTAATATTAATCAATTCATCTATTTGATTTACAGTGATTAACTTATTTATAGGTTTCTCTAAGAAATCCAAAGTCTACTAAGACTCTAATAACCTATCATGACTCAAATTCTAATTATATTATAACTTAATTAGCTAATCCTAATTTAATTCCAACTAATACTAATTTGACTCTAATTCCCTCTCTTGATATATATCTTAGGGATTCATCCTCATCAATTCCCCCCAACTTGAAAAAAACTTGACCTCGAGTTTTAGATGATTTTCCACGGTCAATTGAAATTCCAAGCAATGCCTTCCACCATTTCTTTCTTTGTCGTCTCTTTATCGTGCTAAGACAGGATCTCAATATCTCTTGAACTTGTTCAATTTCATGCAAGACATACTAGACTTCGAAAAACTTTTTGATGTTGTAAAACAAGTTGATAATTCTCGAAATAATTATGTGTCTTCAACAAGCTTGTGGAGAGTTGCTTCCCATACTCTTTTTGTAAATTGTCTTGTAGAGGAATAAGAGTTTTGAATTCCCTATATTCAAAATAAATTTCAGCAAATTCATCATGTTTGCTCAACCATGATAATGTCTTGCCTTGTGAAGTCAAACATTGGTACTTCTGAAGCTTCTACAACTTCTTTGAGCTTTTTTATTGGTTGACCTAGGATTAGTTCCATCACCTCTTGCATTCTAGATTCATCATTGATGATTTCTTCCTCCTTACTAGTAACTTCGACTTGCTTCTTAATAAGAGTATGATGGCTCTTCTAGTTTCAAGGATGCTAATTTTTCCTTTGGCTGCCTAAGTGGTGGAATTTCCTTCATTGGATGGAGGATCTTCTTACTCCCGTTGCACACAAGTGTCTTAAGTGTTTTCATATCCATCATGTTGGACCTTTTCATAAAACAAGCCATGGTCTTCCAAGCAAAATAGGACTTGCTTTTATGGGTAAAACCTCACACCATACAAACTCTTCAAAGTCCTTACTAAAAGGGAATGTTACAAAGTAGTGAAAACTTACTGGGATAGAGGTGTCATTAACCCATGCTACTCGGAATGGATTAGGGGATGTCTTTCTGTTTTAAGGTTTAACTTCTCAACAAGTTCTTACGAAGCTATGTTCAAACTGCTACCTCCATCAATGATCATGGTGCATAATCTCCCTTGGCAAGAAATACGTGTTTGGAAAATGCTAGTACGTCGTCAATCTTCTTCTCCTTTTACCTTTGGGACAACTAATAAAGGTTGCACTACAAGACTATGTCCTTCCTGTCAAAGGACAGCTTTGCTGTCCACACTTCTTTCCTTATTTTAACCCACACTTCTTTCCTTATTTTAGCCTACAATTGTTTCCTTATTTCTCCATTTATTATTCTATATAGTTAGCATATATTATTTGACAGATTATAGTTTACATGTATAGGACTAGAATCATGAGGGAATTTATTTGCTTTTATTTGCTTTCCATGTATAGCATCCTTGTAAAGTCTATATATAATATACAAAACTCAAGGCCAAGGTATTCGGCCATTCACACAATATTTTGACATGGTATCAGAGCTTGTATTTTGAACCTAGAGTTTACACGCTTTCTAGGTTTTTCTTTGGGTTTTCTCGGATTTAGCCCTAAGGGCTCTCGGATTTAGCCCTAGGGGCTCTCGGATTTAGCCCTAGGGGCTCTCGGATTTAGCCCTAGGGGCTCTTTGATTTAGCCCTAGGGGCTCTCGGGTTTAGCCCTAAGGGCTCTCGGATTTAGCCCTAGGGGCTCTTTGATTTAGCCCTAGGGGCTCTCTGATTTAGCCCTAAGGGCTCTCGGATTTAGCCCTAGGGGCTCTCTGATTTAGCCCTAGGGGCTCTCTGATTTAGCCCTAGGGGCTCTCTGATTTAGCCCTAGGGGCTCTCGGATTTAGCCCTAGGGGCTCTCGGACTCTAGCCCAGCTTTAGTTTAAGATGTTTGTGAAAAGTAAGAAGCAAGACAGAGTCTCTAAGTCATCTACGGAATCTGAGTACTGGGCGATGTCTCTTGCTTGTTCTGAAATCATTTGGCTTCGAGGTTTGCTTGCGGAGTTAGATTTTTTTGAGACCGATCCTACACCTCTACATGCCGATAATACAAGTGCTATTCAGATCACGACCAATCCTGTCTATCATGAGCGCACAAAGCATATTGAAGTGGATTGTCACTCTATCTGTGAAGCCTTTGAAGCTCGTGTTATCACTCTTCCACATATTTCTACTGACTTACAAATTGCTGATATCTTCACCAAAGCTCTCCCTCGTCATCGACATTGCTTGCTAAGTGGCAAATTGATGCTTGTTGATCAACCTGCATCAATTTGAGGGGGGCTGTCAAAGGACAGCTTTGCTGTCCACACTTCTTTCCTTATTTTAACCCACACTTCTTTCCTTATTTTAGCCTACAATTGTTTCCTTATTTCTCCATTTATTATTCTGTACAGTTAGCATATATTATTTAATAGATTATAGTTTACATGTATAGGACTAGAATCATGAGGGAAATTATTTGCTTTTATTTGCTTTCCATGTATAGCATCCTTGTAAAGTCTATATATAATATACAAAACTCAAGGCCAAGGTATTCGGCCATTCACACAATATTTTGACACTTTCGTCATACCATCATAGTAGTCACATTCTTCATTAATTTCATCTTCATTGTGGGTCTCTCCTTCCTTTGGGTAACTCTCCAATTCAAATTCTGGTTCTTCAACACAAAAGTGTAAACCTTTGGTTGGGCACACAACAACATAATGATCATGCCCACCATACTTAAAGCATAAAGGAGTTATGTCTACTTTTCTATCTTCAATACTCATTAAAGTTTTACCCTTATTACCCATCTTTATGAGCCATATTCGAAGTCTGTTGAGTGTTGCCTGCACCATTCGCATGATTAGAAGTTTTGAAGCTTGATGTGCTTAAAGGTTTGTTTGCTGTTCGGTTGGAGAAAGTGCTCCCTATTTGTGAACTTGGATGTTTTGGAAACCCGAAATTTAAGGCCTTCTTCTATTTTGAGGGCTAGTTGATAAACATCGTCTACGGTATAAGTGTGTGCAACTATCATCTCAAGTTGAATCTCCATTTGAAGTCCAACTTTATAATGGGCTGCAAGCTAAGCATCACTTTCCCACACTTTCCCACACTTGTTACCTTGCTTAATACAAAATTGTTACCTTGTTTAAGGGAAAACAATTTTGTATACATAAGTTGTTCATAATCAGTTGGGAGAAAGTGCTCCTTCATCTTCAACTTCATCTCGTCCCATGTGTCTATAGGTGGTTGGCCAGTTCTATGAAGTTCATTCTCAATATTATGTCACCATAGATATGCTGCTCCTTTCAACTTTGCCTTCACAAAACGAACTTTCTATTTTCGAACATTGCATACCAATCAAAGTAATCTTCCATTGACATAATCCAATCAAGAAAAGCTGTTGGATTTAGTTTTCCATAAAATTCAGCGACTTCAAGGCGTACCCTTTTTGTCACATCATCATCTTGCTCAAAGAGTTTGCCCCTTCTTTGATTCCCCATCATAAAATTGTCTTGTTCTTTGCGTGATTGACTTGGCGATTGTCTAAATTGATGACTTGCAATCTCATCTTCAATTGGTCGTTTTTCTTGACTCTTTTCTAATAAATTCATGATCTCATCAAGTTTCCTATTTAGTTGTATTAGAGCATCTTGATAGAATTGTTGTGTGGCTGAAATTTCCTCCAAGCGTATTGTAGCGACATCTTGATTGTTAGAAGTTTTTTTGGAACTTATAATTCCATAAGTTGCTCTGCTCAATTGCATATGCCTTCAAGCTAAGAACTTTCGCTTCGATACCAAGATTGATGTAGGACAACCCTAGATGGTTGCCTACACTCAAGGGTAGGTGGGCTAGGGTTTTGTTTTAGGGTGTAAGGAGAGGAATAAAGAATAAAGTTTATGGTAGAGAAAAATAAGATAACAAAAGAAATAGAGAGAAAGAAGAAACGATGAAAAAAAGATGGAAAACCTTAGAGTTTCATTAAGGCCTTCTAGGAGTCTCACCTAGAAGAAAATCAATGGAGTCTCATCATTGAGGATTACAACATTTGCAATGAAAAAAATAGTATATTATTAATATCAATCAGTTTGTCCATTTGATTTACGTTGATTAGCCTATTTATAGGCTTTTCTAAGAAATCCAAAGTCTACTAGAACTCTAATAACATTTTTTTTTTTTGATAAGTAAACAAGATATGCATTAAAAAGAGGCTAAGAGCCACAAAGCATACAGGGAATATACAAGGCGGCTAAGACCTCAAAAAGAATGAATGTTTGGAGGAGGAGACTATTTGGTTGCAGATTGGAGAAGGAGCTGTGCAAGGCAGAGAAGAGAAGCTTAGGAGGTGCTTGGTTGGGAAGTTTGGGGAGGGTCCTTTCTTAGTCTCAGAGGTTCAGGTGTTGGAATTGTGGGCTAGGAGCACTTGGCAGTTGAGATTTGGCATGCAGGTGCATATTTTTGGGGGGTCTTTAATCCTTTTTGAGTTTGAGGATGTTTTGGAGGCAAAAAGGGTGTTGATGAGAGGATCTAGGAGATTCAGGGAGAGACTCATCAGTTTGGAAAGATGGCATTACGAGACTGGGTGTTTGGTAAAGGAGGAGGCTTATAAGGAGATGTGGGTGAGAGTGTTGGGTCTCCCTTTGCATTTGTGGAGCTGTGAAGTCCTCATTAAAATCGGGGACTGTTGTGGGGGCTTCGTAGCAGTGGATGAAGGTTCGGAGAATTCGGTCCAAATGCAGTGGGCTAGGATCCTAGTGAGATTGAGTGGGAGAAGACTACCCGGCTCCTTGCAGCTAGTGATCGGGCCTATGTGCTACTCCATCCAGTTGTGGTGGGAAGTCCTCCCGAAATTTTCCATGGTTGTTCCGAGAAGTTGCAGTGAAGGGTCGCCTGAGTCGAAGGTTAGAGGTGACAACGGTGGTGATCCACGCACGAGCAAGGGAGTGGAGAAAGACCTTGGCCAGGAGCAGACTGGTAGAGAAGACGTGTCAAGCTCTGGAGGGAAGAGTGGTTGTCTAGGTGAAGGATTGGATTGCTATCTCTAAAAAGCAGTTGCAGGTGGGGACATTTTTGGAGGCGGTGGCAGGAGGGCCTGTTTGGAGATGACAGGGGACTTTAAGGGGGAAAGTGGGCCGGTGGGGGAAGGCCCAGAAGAGAGGCAAAAGGATAAGAGGGGAACTGGGCCCGTGTTTGAAGAGAGGGGAGGATTGGGCCGGGCCCATTTCAGGGGCCCTTCTCTTTTAAGTGTGGGGGGCAGCATGGGGGTGGAGAATCCGTTAGGGCTTCTCGCGGGGGACGATCATGCAGCAGCGACTGTCCCGGTGGAGTGGTTCAAGCCGCCGATAGCTTGGAACACAGGCACCGATGAAGTTCTCCAGGCTGAAGCGACAAGGTATTCCTCTTCTCCCTCTCCTTTGGT
Organism: Vitis vinifera; assembly: GCF_030704535.1. Lineage (NCBI taxonomy): Eukaryota > Viridiplantae > Streptophyta > Magnoliopsida > Vitales > Vitaceae > Vitis > Vitis vinifera. The sequence goes on from NC_081817.1 coordinate 12,482,291, forward strand.
GTCTCAGGGGGTGCGGGCCTTCTCTTCTTCTTCTTCTATTTCTTGTTGGAAAAAAGCGGTGAATGGGTCTTGGGGGGTGCAGGCCTTCTCTTTTTCTTCTATTTCCTGTCGGAAAAGAGCGGCGAATGGGTCTCGAAGACGCGGTTGTGTATCGGCGACGGAGATGGTTGGAGTGGATGGGGACATTAGCTCCCTGAATATGGTTTTGGTTGACGGAAGGGATGAGGCGGCCTGTTCCGGGGAGGAAATGGCCATGGTTTTGGTCAGCGAGGCGAGTCTTGATGAAAACAACCCTTTGAGGCAGCCTGTGGGTGGAGTGGAGTCAGTTGAGGAATGGAAGTCCTCTTGTCTGGCTCAGTTTAGTGATTTTCTGGGCATGCCAACCACGGGATGTGAAGAGGAAATTTTAACTATGCTCAAGAAATGGATCATGAGGAAAGACCAGAAGAACCGGAAGTCTGGGGCTAAAAGGGTCAAGGTTGAAACCTCAAAGTTTGTAAGGGAACTTAAAAGGTTGGAGTGTTCCATTAATTTTAAAAGTTCAGGGCATGGAAGAGCTCTATTTAGAGAGAGTGGGGGGTCAGTCTCTAAGGCTAAATGAAGTTAAGAATTCTCTCCTGGAATGTGAGAGGGGCAAATGATAGAGATAAACGAAGACTCATCAAATCTCTAATCAAGACTCAGAAAGCGGATTTGGTTTGTTTGCAGGAGACCAAAATCCAAAGAATGTCGTCTAGTTTGGTTCGGTCCTTGGGGGTGGGCAGATCCTTAGAGTGGGGAGCTCTTAATTCTTGGGGTATGGCAGGGGGGGTGTTAGTTTTTTGGGATACTAGAGTTCTAGAGCTGATGGAAATGGAAATTGAGAATTTTTCGGTTTCCCATCGATTTAAAAATGTGGAGGATGGTTTCTGTTAGGTCTTTACAGGGGTGTATGGCCCTGCTATTGGGAGGCTGAGGGAAGATTTCTGGGAGGAATTGGGGACAATCAGGGGATTGTGGCAGGACCCGTGGTGTTTAGGGGGTGATTTTAATGTTATTAGATTTTTGGGAGAAAGGAACAGTATTTCAAGACTGTCGTCAGCAATGAGAAGATTTTCGGAGATCATTGAGGATTTGGAATTAAGGGATTTCCCTTTGCAAGGGGGGTCTTTCACGTGGAGGGGTGGGTTGAACAATCAGACTCAGTCAAGGCTGGACAAATTTATAGTTTCAGAGGATTGGGAATGTTATTTCAGTGGGGCAGTTCAAAGTCTTTTACCTAGAATTGTTTCTGATCACTGCCCAATTTTGTTGGACTGTGGAGGAATGAGGAAGGGGCCTTCCCCCTTTAGGTTTGAGAATATGTGGCTGAAGGAAGAAGGTTTTAAGGATTTACTTAGGAATTGGTGGGTGGGCTTCCAATTCAGAAGTTCCTTTAGTTTCACGCTGTCTGAAAAGCTGAAAGCGCTTAAGGCCTATTTGAAGGTGTGGAATAGAGAAGTGTTTGGTAACGTGAATGCCATAAAAGAATCAGCTTTAAAACAGATGATGTTTTGGGATTCAATAGAAGGGGATAGGGTGTTGACCACTGAAGAGCAAAATTTCAGAAAGCAGGCTTTGGAGGAGTATGAGAAGTGGGTGATAATGGAAGAGACATCTTGGAGGCAAAAGTCGAGAGAGCTATGGCTGAGGGAGGGAGACCAAAACATTGGATACTTTCATAAAATGGCCAATGCTCACAAGAGGGTCAACTCTATGGTGAAGATCAAGATAAATGGGGCGTGGGTTTCCGAAGATCATGACATCAAGGAGGGTGTGGTTCAGGCTTTCCACTCTCTGTTGTCGGAAACAGATGAGTGGAGGCCTAGATGCAATGGGCTGCAGGTTGGGGTTCTGGAAGGGGAAGCTGCAGCTTTGTTAGAAGCTCCTTTTTATGAGGAAGAGGTATTTGGTGCTCTCTTCTTGGATCTCAATGGGGATAAAGCTCCTGGTCCTGATGGTTTCACAATGGCGTTTTGGCAATTCAGTTGGAGCTTTTTGAAGGAGGAAGTTATGGGGTTTTTCAAGGACTTTCATGATCAGGGCAAGTTCGTCAAGAGCATTAATGCCTCTTTTCTGGTTTTAATTCCTAAGAAAGGAGGAGCTGAAGACCTCAAGGACTTTAGACCTATAAGCTTGATGGAAAGTCTTTATAAGTTGTTAGCAAAGGTGTTAGCTAATAGGCTTAAAAAGGTGATGGGTAAGTTAGTGTCCAAGTCCCAAAATGCTTTTGTGGAGGGTAGGCAAATCCTGGATGCCTCGTTGATTGTGAATGGGGCGATTCATTCGATGCAGAAAAGTGGGGGAGGGGGCATCCTGTGCAAGCTAGATATTGAAAAAGCATATGACCATGTGAATTGGAGTTTTCTCCTTTGGTTGATGGAAATGATGGGCTTTGGAGCTAAGTGGATCAGCTGGATTCAGTGGTGCATTGGGACTGTTAGTTTCTCTGTCCTTATTAATGGAACTTCCTCAGGTTTTTTCAAAAGTTCTAGGGGATTGAGACAGGGGGATCCCCTTTCCTCCTACTTGTTCGTGATTGTCATGGAGGCCCTTAGTTGCTTGTTGAAGAGAGCAAAGGAAGGAGGGGGGGGGGGGGGGGGGGATCTCTCATTTGCTGTTTGCGGATGACACCTTAGTTTTTTGTGAGCCTTCCATTGATCAGGTGTCCTATTTGAGTTGGCTTCTTATGTGGTTCGAAGCAATGTCAGGGTTGAAGGTGAATATGGACAAAAGTGAGATCATCGCGGTGGGAAGAGGGGAGAATGTAGAGGAGGTGGCCTTTGAGTTTGGATACAAGGTTAGCAAGCTTCCTTCTTCTTATTTGGGTCTTCCTTTGGGGGCTCACTTCAAGGAGGTGGCAACTTGGGACGGAGTTGAGGAAGAGGCTTTCTACTTGGAAAAGGCAGTATATCTCCAAGGGGGGCAGAATGACCTTGATCCGGAGCACTCTGTCTAGCATGCCTATCTATTGTATGTCCCTGTTTCAGATGCCAAGAAGCGTGAGTTTGAGATTGGAGAGAATCCAAAGGGATTTTCTTTGGGGTGGTGGGGCCCTGGAAAGGAAGCCTCATTTAGTGGAATGGTTTATTATTTGCTCAGATAAACGAAAGGGAGGTTTGGGTGTGAGGAGCTTGGCGTTGGTAAATAAGGCTCTCCTATGTAAGTGGAGCTGGCGTTTTGCGGTGGAAAGGGAAGCTTTATGGAGGCAAGTTATAAGTGCAAAGTATGGGGAAGAAGAGGGTGGTCGGAGGTCCTGTGTTGTGAGAGGAAGTTATGGGGTTGGGTTGTGGAAAGTGATTAGGAGAGGTTGGGAAGCATTAGGTAACAATTTGGTTTATTCTGTGGGAAATGGTAGGAGGGTTAGATTTTGGAAGGATAACTGGTGTGAAGATGATCAGTTGTGTACTTCTTTTCGTTCTTTATTTGCTATATCCTTGGATAAGGAGGCTTGGGTGGCGGATGTGTGGAGTCATTCTGGAGGGGGAGTGTGGGCTCCTAGGTTCTCTAGGCGGATTAATGATTGGGAGGTGATCGAGGTGGAGCGCCTTCTTTTGAGGTTGCAAGGGAGGAGGGTTTATAGTGATGTGGAAGATGAAGTAATTTGGACTAAGGCAAAGGATGGAAGATTCTCAGTTAAGTCTCTTTACAAAGCGTTGGATTCGGAAAGACGTGAAGAATTTCCTGCAAGCATCATTTGGAATTCTTTGGTGCCTCTGAGGGTAAGTTTTTTTGCTTGGGAGGCCACGTGGAAAAAGTCCTTAACCTTGGATCGTCTTCAGAAAAGAGGGTTCTCCTTGGCTAATAGATGCTATTTGTGTTTGGTAGAGGAAGAATCTATTGATCACATTCTCTTGCATTGTGGGTTGGCCAGAAGTTTATGAAGCTTACTTTTCTCCCTCTTTGGAGTTTTGTGGGTGCTCCCCTCTTCAATAAGAGAGGCGTTATTGGGGTGGTTAGGGCCTTGTGTGGGAAAGGAAAGGAAAGGAAGAAAGTGTGGCTTTCAGCTCCCTTGTGCCTTTTTTGGATTGTTTGGAAGGAAAGAAATAGTAGGGCTTTTGAAAATATAGAGCATTCGATTCAGGGGTGTAAATCGGTTTTACTTTGTAATCTGTGGGCGTGGACCAGGGGGTTTTTTGTTTCTGGTCCCACTTCTGTTGTAGATTTTATTGATTGGTTAGGCCATGGGTAAAGGTTTTTTCCTTCTATTTTGTATACCTCCTGTATACGTTGGGGTGCTTCCTTGAAGTGCCTCTTTTTATTAATATATTTCTCTTTATTCATAAAAAAAAAAGGCCTCAAAAAAGAGCAATAAGACCAGAAAAGATTCACCTCCCCTTAAGTGGATGCTACCCACTCCAAAAAGCCTATAAGGGAGAGAGACTCTTCGCCCAAATACAATTTGGCCCAGCTCCATAAGTTACAAACAAAAAAATTCTGTAATTTCTGGATATTCAACACACCCCCGCTAAAAGTTAGTCTATTCCTTTCCTTCCAAACTGTTTAAAAAATACACAATGGTATGGATTTCCAAACCTTTTTCCTTTTCTTCCCCACAAAGGGGAGTTAAGACCTCCTTTACAGTTTCTGGAAAGACCCATTTAACATCTACTAACCCAAGAATAGTATCTCACAAAGCTCTAACCACTATACAATGTATAAGAATATGATTTACATTTTCTTCTTCACAACCACACAAAAAACAACAATTAGGAAGTTGCACCCCTCTTATTTGGAGCCTGTCCAGAGTGAGCACCTTCCCCCACGTCGCCTCCCAAGCGAAAAAAGCAACTTTAGTTAGCACCCTATCCACCCAAATGCACCTTGAAGGAAAAACTGTGTCATTAGGATTGGCCAGCAAACTATAAGCTTCCTTGACCTTGAACTGACCATTTCTTCCTCGCCTCCACATAACTGAATCTTCCTCCAAAGAAGGCCTATGACCCCTCAAGATATATAGCAAATCCTTGACCATATCCAACTCCCAATCATTAAAGTCTTGAAAAGTTTAGGTTCCAGCCTCCTTGACCAGAATTTTGATCCCACATCTCCTTAATTGTTGCATCCCTATGCGCAAGCATAACAAAGAGGTGAGTGAAGCAATGGGACAGCGGTGTATCAGTGCACCAAATATCTTTCCAAAATCTGATTTTGGTGCCCTTCCCAGCTAGAAACACCAGGTTATCCCAGCACCAATCAGATTCTTTCAAGATCTCCTTCCAAACCCCTACTCCAACCGCCCCATTAGCCTTCTTTGACCTCCAATCACGATCCTCTTACCCATACTTCGTTGTGATCACTTGCTTCCAAAGATTATCTTTTTCGTAAGCATACTTCCAAATCCACTTACCAAGCAAGGCTCTGTTCAGCATGACTATTTTCCTTAGGCCTAGCCCACCCTTGTTCTTGTCTGTGCAAACCACATCCCATTTAACTACATGAATTTTCCCCTCTAAGTTTCCTCCTCCCCATAGAAAGTCTCTTTGAACTTTCTCTATTCTTTTAGCAACAATCTTGGGTATTCGGAAAATAGACATTTGGTATATTGGCATGCTAGCCAAAGTGCTTTTTATGAGGGTGATCCTCCCCCCTTCGGAAATGTATTGGCTTTTCCAAAGCGCAAGTCTCCTCCTTACTCTCTCTTCCACCCCATCTCACATAGAAGGAGCCCTATTGGGAGCCCCTAGTGGGAGTCCCAAATATTGAGAGGGCAAGGATCCCACCTTGTAACCTAACTCAACTGCCTACTCTTGAATCTCCTCCACTTCTCCAACTGGGATGATTTCACTTTTGGCTAAATTAATCCTTAGGCCTGAAGCCACTTCAAACCAGAGTAGAATCCAACTTAAGTGAGTTAATTGCTCCTTGCTTGCCTCACAGAACACTATTGTGTCATCAGCAAAAAATAAGTGGGAGATGTTCAAAGTGGGTCTACTACCACCCCGAATGGTACACCCTGATAAGTATCCCCCCTCCACAGCTCTCCTAACGAGGACATCCAACACTTCCATTCCCATAACAAAGAGATAGGGAGATAGAGGATCTCCTTGCCTAAGCCCCTTAGTACTAGGGAAAAAACCAGCTGGCACTCCATTAACCAGAATTGAGAATTTGGCTGAGGACAAACAACTCCACAGCCACCCCAACCACTTGGCCCCAAAGCCCATTTTTTGTAAGACCTTCAACAAAAATTTCCAATTGATGCTGTCATAAGCTTTTTCTATGTCCAATTTGCATATAAGACCCTTCTCTTTTTTTTTTTTGCCACGAATCTATCATCTCATTAGCAATTAAGGACGTATAAAGAATTTGTCTTCCCGTTACAAAAGCATTCTGGGCAGTGGAGACCACCTTACCAATCACTTTTTTGAGTCTGTTAGCTAGAACTTTAGCCAAAAGTTTATAGAGCCCCCCCAAAAGGCTGATAGGTCTAAAATCTCCAAGATCCTCAGCCCTACTTTTCTTAGGAATCAAGATCAGAAAAGTATTATTGAGACTCTTAAGGAAAGAGCTATGCTCATGAAACTCTTTAAACATATCTACAATCTCCTCTTTAGTAAAATCCCAAGCGTTTTGCCAAAATGCTACAGTAAAGCCATTCGGACCAGGGGCTTTATCCCCATTCATCTCCATCAACGCTGTATGAATCTTAGCCTCTGTGAAGGGGACCTCCAAATTCTCCGCTTCTTGCTAGCTGATGTGATCAAGCTGAAGTCTTCCAATATTCGCCTTCCATCCCATATCTTCAGAAAGCATCTGCTGAAATGTGTTAACAATTCCTTCCCTCACCTCCTGCTCCTCTGACAGCCACTCCCCATTAACCTTAACTCTGTCCAATATGTTGTTTCTACGATGTGCACTTGCCATTCGATGAAAGAAACCCATGTTTCTGTCCCCCTCCCTTAGCCAAATCTTCCTTGAGAGTTGTCTCCAATGGACTTCCTCCAAAAGCACCCACTTTTTATAACTTTCTTTTACTTCTTTTTTTAATTCTGTTTTCTCCACAGTCAAGCTTCTCTCGCTTTCCACCTGATCCCAGAAATCTATTTGCTGCAGGGCTGAAGATTTGTTGCATTCCAGCCTCCCAAAAACCTCTCTATTCCATACTTTCAACTTCTTTTTGATTTCCTTCATTTTAGCAGCCAATCTATAACTAGCACTGCCCTTGACTTTGATCCCCTGCCACCAGGTTCGAACAAAGTCTTTGAATCCCTCAACCTTAAGCCACATGTTTTCGAACCTAAACGGAGTAGGGCCTCTTCTTACCCCACCCCCCACTAGTACAATTGGGAAAGGATCAGAAATTGGTCGAGACAGTCTGCTCTGGGTAACCCCACTAAATTGATCTAACCAACTAGGGGACACAAGAAACCTGTCCAATCTCGCCCATGCCGGGTTATTGAGACCCCCATTCCAGGTGAACTCTCCCCCCTGTAGTGGAAGATCCACCAGCCCTAGATCATCAACAATCTCAGCAAATCTCCTCATTGTTGAATTTATTATCCTTTGACTGCTCCTTTCCCTTTGGAATAGGGTGATGTTGAAATCCCCCCCTAGGAACCAGGGATCTTCCCAAAGGCCTCTAATCGCCCCAAATTCTTCCCACATGCCATCCCTTTCCACTTTGGTAAACGGACCATAAACTCCTGTGAACACCCAAACGACCCCATTTTCTACAATCTTGAATCTGCAAGACAGAGTGAATTGGCCCTCCTCCCAATCCAGGATATCCAGAGACCTCTTGTCCCAGCAAATCAGAATACCTCCCGCAGCCCCCTCCGCATTCAAAGCTCTCCAATCTAAAAATCTCCCAGAGCCTAAACTTCTCACAAGACCCTTCGACATAGCCTGAATTTTTGTCTCCTGTATACATATTAAATCCACCCTTTGATTCCTTATAAAAGACTTAATAATTTTCCTTTTAGAGCTATCGTTTGCTCCCCTCACATTCCAACTCAAAACTTTTAGCTTCATTGGACAACTACAATTTGATTCCCTTTGCCCTATCAAGGGCCTTTCTGCTTATTCCCCCCCCCTCATAGTTTACAGAGCATTCCAACCTCTTTAATCCCTTTTCGAACTTTGACTTCTCCAGAAGCTCTTTGCTATGAATCTTCTCCCGTCTCTTTCTGATTTTAATTGGAAAGCTCAGGATTTCCTTTTCCAAACCCTCCGTTGAAAATCCCAAAAATTAGCTGAATTTTGCCAAACTGCTTTCCTACCATTTTTCCTCTTTCTCCTTTCCCGCAGCTTGGTTCTCAGGCGTGCCAGAATCCCCCTCCGTACCCCTAACTTTATCTCTGTTTCTATTGGCTTCTCCCAAGTCCTAGCAACCATTATCATTCTTAGTAGGCCCCTCATACACTATTAACCATGTTGTTTTATCACCCCATGATTCCTCCTCTATGCCTCCTGAACGATCGAAAGACTCCCCTTCTGGAGCCCGATCAAAATGAAGACAAAGAAGATGAGATATCCCCAATACCCTTTTTCCCCTAGAATGGAAAGACGAATCATACCTCAAAGCTTCCTCTTCAAGCGCCTGGTCCGTCACTGAGAAGCAAGCATTCATTTGCTACTTCCTGAGATCCTCTGATTCCCAGACCACAAGAGGCTCCTTCTCCGAATTGGGCCCACTTTTGGAAATGAAACAGTCCAGAAGGCCGGCCTTCTCTTGAGGGCCCTTACTTGGGGCTTGGGGATTAAGCGCGACTGGGCCGGCCCTTTCCATACCTTCAAAACCACTCAGCTTTTGGCAGCCCATTTCTGTAGCCTATCTCCTTGACGATGGGCCTGCTTCTGATCCATCATCCTCCTTTGCCGCTTCTTTTGATTTTGAGCCCAAGTATCCATTAGCCACAACAGGCCCATTAGCCCTCATCGCCTCTTTAAGGCCCATGATTGGGCCTAATGGGGACGACCCGGACGCTTGCCCATCTGTGAGGGCTCATTCCCTGATCATCGGGCCATGAATCTGGTTTCCTAATTCCCGGTCTGACCCATTCTCCTGCGCACCCCTCAAATCATCTGGCAGGTTCAGCGTCTCGAGCCTCGCACTTACCAGCTCCTTCTCCATGTGCTTCTCCGTGCATGAAATCACATCACCCCTAACCTCGTCACTCTTTCGACCAGACGCTTCATTGTGTTTCATCCTCACCACCGGTCTGATCTCCCACCATAGCGACAGGACATAGACATCTCCCTCTACTTCAATTTCCAGCACACTCGGCCTAAAGTCTCCTCTCGTTTTGACCAAAAGCCTAGCCCATTGAATCTCCTCCATCGTCTTTGTCTGATCATCGACTGCTACAAAACCCCCACATTCTTCCCCTACCCTTTTTAAAATCATCGAACTCCACAGCGAGATTGGAAGCCCAAAGATTTTGACCCAGACTTTGTTTTCTACCTCCTCCTCTGCCTAACAACCCGTCCTAGGGTTCCATTGTTCCAACCCTAATTGGAGCCCTCCCAACACTCTGCTCCCTGAGGATATGACGTGTCTTGCTTCTTACAGGTCTTCAAATTCCAGCAAGACCCTACCCTTCTCCAATTTAGCCAGCCCAAATTTTCCTTTTAGGCCCCAAGAATTTGCCCATAATCTTCCCAATCTCTCCAGGTCCTCTTCTCCCTCTGTTCTGGATTTCCAGCTCGCAACAATGCAGTGCTCCAACTTCTGCAAATTTCCTAGAGTTTCCTTCCTTTTAACCTTCACATTGATTGAGTTTGAATCTTTCCAACTTGTTCTCTTAACTACTGCCGCATACGAGCTCTCCAGGGCAGATTTTCCCGCGACCCTTGTTTCCTGCATGTTTGCTTTTCTGCCAATAGATCCTTCCATTTGATGGATTTTCTCCGCCATAGTCACCCATCCCCTTTTGTTCCCTCTGCCTCTCGGTATGAAGATACAAAATCTCTTTCTTTCCAAATTAACAACCCCCAACCTTAGAAACCATCCCGCTCTGTTAAACAGACGTGTTAGGGAATACGATTTCCCCTTGTCCTTCCATTCCTTTCCCCATTTCCCTTCTTTCTCGTCCTTTATGCAGTGGATTAGGCCCTCCATGAAAAGCCCTAGACTTTCCGGTCCTAATCGGACCCATGACAAGACCCCTCTCTTCTTCTCCACGATGAGAAACTGGGGTTTCCCTCTTCTTTCATCGAAGACGATCTCGAACATCTTGGACTCCACCGTGAAGCTACTCTCCTTCCTTCTTTTTCGAGTCGCCTCGCTATTCTCTCCTTCTTCTCCATCGCATGCTCTCTCACTCTCTCTCTCACCCTCTCTCTCACTCTCTCCCATGTTCTCGTTATTCATAGACTTTAATTATGAAGATTGCCAACTTACTAGAACTCTAATAACATATCATGACTTAAATTTTAATTATATTATAACTTAACTAGCTAATCCTAATTTTATCCCAACTAATACTAATTCGACTCTAATTCCCTCTTATGATGTATATTTTAGAGATTCATCCTCATCACCGCAGAGGTGTTGGAGTTGTTTAAAATAATGCAAGTTTTAGGTGAGAAGCTAAATAAGGTGGCTGTTGTCGTTTTTTTATTGATAAGTAAATAAGGTGGCTGTAGTTGTTGTGCTTCTAAATTGTGCTCATTTGAGTTATTGGAAGTAAGTTGATGGATCTACAACTACATTTGTAGGAAATAATTTAAATTGTAGTAATGTCTCATGTAGAGGGTCTACCATGGATCCATAGTGGTTGGTGTCAGGTTCAATACCATGGTCCCTTCTCTTTGCATAGGATCCCTTGCTTTTCTCCGCCAGCCCTAAATGGCTGCAAGCAGGCAACATGCCATCTCTATGAAATTATTAGTATTATTATTATTATTTATTATTATTTTTTTTCACTTATCCTTAGAAGAGATGCAACATTATGAGCTATTCGTAGAACTGAAAATGAGATTTTCATCTCATACGACTCCTCGTTCAATTCTTTTGAAGTCATTGAATCTCAGTTATTTCTCAAAAAGAAGAAAATAGAGGATCTGTTGAATTTCAAGTATTGAGTTTCACCAATAAGATATGAAGACTTAAATAAACGATCTTATCATAAATCCATTGTGGTCTTCTCATTTGTTAAAACCTCTCAAGTACTCCTCATAACCATGCATTGCAAATGAGAGCATTCTACACACACACACACACACTTTACCAAGACATTCTCTACAAAACTTGTGAAGCTACTTTGATCACTTGGGTTTTACATACATGTCTACAAGCTACTAGCAAGGGCCAATTTGCATATTCATACACATATAAATAATCACATTCATACTTTTGTATCCATATCCATGTAACTATCCAATACCATATCCATACAATATCACATTTGTGAAAATATCTAGTACCACATATATCTTTCCTAATTCTTAGTCCTCTACTGAAGCCATATGTGATACCATATATAAAATGCCAAATATCCAATCCATTTTTTTCAATTTTAATCCTCTACTCATTAGGGGAATGACAATCACTCACTTTAGTCCTTCTTTCAATCACCATTGGAGATGCTGCCACTAATAAGAAAAATCTAAGCTACCAACGACAAAGAAGAAGAGGATTATTAGTGCCTTGGTGACGGTTGAAAATTGAAAGGTGGTAGGCTGTGTGCTAGTGTGATTGTTCCTCCCTCTAATCCTCTTCTTTGTTGTTGATGGATTGAATTTTCTTATCAGCAGTGACATCTCTATTAGTGATTGAGAGCAAGGATCAAAGTTAGTGACTACATTCTATTAAGGATGTAGCAAAGGATTAAGAATTCAGAAAAAAAAAAAAAGGATCGGATATTTGCTATTGTATATATGATATTGTATGTAAGACTTGAGTTGATTATGAATTGGGAAAGAAATATGGGTATTGGATATTTATATGAATATGGTGTTGAGTATTGATATGGATATGAGTATGTGGAAACCATTCCATTTAGTTAATTTTATTACCAACATTGTTTCTAGGTAAATTGATGAGTTTGTGCAAGTTTTGCTAGAAAATGAGATGAAAATCATGTTGGAAGAAGAAGCAAGTCAGTGGGCAGCCAACTTTGCAACCCCCCATTCCTCATTAACTTTGCCATCCCCTTCGTGAAGTCTCCAAGACACCCCCTAAAGTGCCCTGTGTCACCCACTTTGCTATCCCTTGCTTGCACCAATTCCCTATTCCTCCTTCCTTCATAAAGTTCGCAACCCAGGCGTTGTGCAACCTAGCTTTGTAACCCACTTTGCTACCTCCTTGCTTTCATTTACTTTGCAACCTTGGGAGCTTATATCGCAAGGGTTGCAAGACTTCCCCAAACAATCTCTCTTTTGTCACTCTCAATGAGTGGCTAAATTCAGGAGTTAAGGTGAGGGAAGAGGTGAGGGAAGAGGAGGTTTGAAGCATTTCATTCTTTCCACTCTTAGCATAAAGGGAACCTCGATACCTCATAAACCTGATTTGACTCATTCACCTTAGCACTAGGTTTTAATCTTGCTGAGATAACATCCCATTCTTGTTGCTATCATTGTTCACTGGTTGCTTGGAAAGACCTTAAATCGAGAGTTGATATTGGAGTAGCAATTAGGGTGTAAAGTCTCTTCATAGCATGACTTAGGTTGGTATATAGGTAATTAGTTGAAGGTGGTCAATAGAGAAAGGATGTAAAAAAATGAGTGTTTGGTGTCTATGAAAGATATGGGTTGCATATCACCATGTTGTGAGTAGGTAGGAAGGAACTTCGACTAACTCGAACCTTGACATTTTTCATTTATTTGTGTATCCATTTTAAGCTGCCCATACCCTTTTTTTATTCAGGAACCTTATCCTAGACACATTGCATTGCTTTGCCATGACTTTATAACCGTTTAACCCTTAAGGAAAAACAACACCAAACTCTTGTTGAGTTCTACAATACATAGTCCTTGTGCTTCAGGACTTGATTGCTTCGTAACACATAGAATAACATGTGCTACTAGGACAAAATGGAGGGTCTACACCTAGGCATATCGAACCCTCAATAAGGTCTTGAAAATAGCTCTCTAGGGTATGCAATCCATCTTATATTAGTTTAAAACCAAGTCATCTTTTCATATTACCTTCAATTTTGATGATTGACTAGAACTTCTCTTGAACTTGACCCATCTTAAACAATATTGGTCTTCGTGGTTGATCATGTGAACTCAAGTTGGCATTAAACTTATTCTAAAACCATACAATGAACTTGTCATGGAATTGCTGACAATTATAATGAGCATAAGTAAGTCTGTGCAATTTTAATGTGAAATTAATCTTTAGCCCATATGATGTGACAATCGCCTAAGTAATCGTGATGCTTTAAGGTTGCTTCTTTAGAGAAGCCTCAAGTATTTGAAGGGCTAAATGCTAGTCTTAACCAATGGAAGATGCTAATCTATCTAAATTCTCTTGACATGGTAAAAGCTAGTAGAACAAGTGTCTTCTCAGCGAACAACCTTGTTTGCAACCTAGCTCTTTTCTTGGTTTAGTACGGTTCAAGAATCCTCAATTGACATTATCATGGGCTTTGTTGAAATATAGCTTAAGAACAATCCTTCTTAGACAACTTTGTCATTACGAATTTCCTTATCCTAAGCAAAGTCACCTTAAGAGGGGCTATGGCCGCCTCATGATGCCTTTTGGAAGAATCTTTGCAATGATCTTATTTATAGCCAATGTGCTGATGGATTTAAAATCCTTGATTTTAACAACCTTCCCTTCAAGGATGAGAGGGATGAAAGTTAGAGCTATAATTGATATTTGATTTTGGATAAAATGTTGAAGAAGGGAAATTTGTCTTCTTGGTTCTTATTTTGGTCTTTCAGATGTCTTCATCAACACCAAATTAAAGAGTAAAATGGCCATTATACCTGCTCTGTATGAACTAGTTGGTCTACACTGTGGATTTTGTTTATAATGGTTATTATGAGCTGCTTGACCTTGCTAATTAATATCCATAAAAGTGATTGTTTACCTCCAGTCGCTTAAATCTTTTTTTTTCTTTTTCCATTTTCAGATTCAAAGACTCTAAAAGAAGAGAAGAGGGAGGAATTGTTTGAAAATTTAAAGGCTGATGAATCCATTGGATGGGCTGTTGATGTCATAGATCCATGGGAGCTCTCAGCTAAAATGCTAAAGAAGTTAGTAAAGTATAATAACTTGTAACCTTGTGCTAGATTGCAGCTTTGTAACATGATTATTTTTTTCTTTTGTTGGCAGAAACAAGATAAATCTAAATGAAATATCTCATGACTCTGCAATTGGCCTCATCACTAGGGTCCTAAACATGGGAGTTCTTTTAACTGAGGTAACATTTTCAACTTGTATGAGATTATTCCTCTCAAATATGTTTCTAGAGTTTAGGCTATAAAAAAAAATGTGTTTCCAAAGTTCAGGTGTGATTCTAAATAGTTAAACATTCCAAGTATTGAGCATAGGGTGAACAAATGGGATGTAGCAATAAAGCTATCAGATTTTGACTATATTCCTTAGGGTTTTGCAGTTGGACGCAATCTTATAAAGAAGTTGTGCTTACATCAACTAGAAGTAATTAATCAACTACAATTTCAAAATTATATGTAGAGAAAAGCTCACTCCGTAGAATTAAAATCTGCAGTGGATTAGCTGTAAAATTTAGAGAGTGCTAACTGAATGAAAATATGATTTCTCAAAATAGTAACTGGGTTACATTTTCTTTTGCTTCTCAAGATAGCAAAAGGGATATATGTGTCTTTGCTCTTTAAGTTGGATTATTTGGCAATGACTTATCAAGAATATGCCTATCAACATAGCATATGTGTGGTTGTGATATGGTTGAGCAACCCAATTTTCATGCTATACTTGCTTTTTTTTTTTTTTGATAAAAAAAATTCATTTTAATAAAAGAGAATAAAAATATAAAGCAAGAAAAGGAAGGAGGGAAGGAATCTCTGAGATGCCCTATGACTAAATTTTGTACTGCACAACCATAGGTAGTTCTGCATGTGCCCGTTGATCCGGTTGGTTTCAGACTAGAGTCACTTCGTCGGATAAGCTGGAATGGTGTTGGGACATTCTCTCGACTTAATCTTTTAATTCATTATTGAATTCTCTCCTAGAGCTGCAGAACTCACGAGGAAACGTTGGTCAGAACCACACGGGCATGTTTCTCAAAGGATGAGAGGTCCTTCAAGTACACTGATTATATTCTCACTTCTTTTCACCCTCTTTTAGGGGTACACATTGTACTTTTACTTCTCTCCTCTCTTTTTCTATCCCTCTTCCTTTACTTCTACTCTCTTTCAAGAGTCCTCACCAAACTGAGGTTGTTTGTTACTGTTTTTTCATTCATTGTTTTGTAAATCTCTTTTTCTAGCTTTCAGTTACTTCTGACAGCAATTTTTGCTTTTTTAGATGTTGGTTAATTTTTTGAAAATTTTGTTCTTATGCTGTGTGGCGCATGCTTTTTAACTTGACTCTTGACATTGTTCTTGAGGTGTGGTTTGTTCTCGCTTATCTGTAAAGTTGTTCTGCATTTATGTTATAATACTTACAAATGTACTTAGCAAGTCCAACACAACTAGCAACATGTGTTGAGTTGAGACTGTTCAAGCTAAAATTCTTTCCCTGAAAACCACAATTGTGAAATTGAATGGAGCTAATTACCTCAAGTTTGCTTAATTTCTTATCTATGTTGGTCTAATGAAGAAATTACCTCAGTTACGGAAAGAATACCTTGTTTGGTGTTGTGAATCCTTGTCTTTAGTTCATATGTTTGGGCTGCATCCCTTACCTTAGAATAGGTATGACACACGGACTCCCAAATTTCCTTGGCCGTTGAGAGAAACATGCATGTATGGCTCATCTCTGGTTGTATAGAGTTCCAAAGCCATGACATGATTTGAGAGTCTTCTTCATCCCACACGACAAACCTTGGATCATCCTTACTCACAACAGGTCCAATGAGATGGCTTAACTTTCCTTTGCCCTTAATATAAGTCTTTATCAATTGTGACCACTCTAAATAATTTCCCCCATTGAGTTTGAAGGATCCTACTATATTCTGGAATTCAGCAAGTGGTGTTGATTATTGGATTGTGGTTTGGCTCAATATTGAAGAATCAACCTCTGAAGTGTTTGACATTATGAGGGGAAGAAGGGATATGAAGGTCAAAAAAATAGGGGCCTAATCTGAAGCAATGTTTCTAATAGAGGGTCAAAAACAAATGGGATATGATCTGAAAAAAATTCCTGGCAATCAAGGCACGAGTGATTAGGCAAAGAAAATTCTAGCTTTGATACCATGTTCTCATTCAGATCTAGAACCCTTTTGTGAAATGATTTCTGCTACCTTTTTTTGTGTAGGATTACATATGAATATATTCAAAATAATTGTATAAAAATAGCCTAGGAAATAATGCCTAGGATCATGCTATCAAAGATAAATAAGATAAGTGAAGAATGCTAAGAAAGGAAAAAATCCTAGGAGATTCTATGTACAATTATGCAATTATTATAGCTTATATGGGCTGGAAAAATATTCAATAATTTGCCACACAATCTGCCATAATTTCCAACTCGCAAATTTTCCAACAGGGATCAAAACCCTTGCTAAATTGATATTCCATATTATTTTTTCACCCACTAAAAACTTAATGCAAAGTAATAAAGTAATATGCATTTCACCAAGCCTAACATCCCAAAGCCTAGCAAAACCTCGTAACCACATAAAGTAAGACACACATTTGGCTGATCCGAGCAATTTTCACAGTTCTTTGAGTTTACGTGGATCAACTCTTCACGAGGCTAGAACCATTCAATATTTGCATGCTTTCAGGTTTACGTGGACACAGTGGGAGATGCAGAGAAGTATAGGATTAAACTGTCTGAAAGATTTCCTGCTGTCAAATTTGTTGTTGCAAAGAAAGCTGATAGTCTTTATCCTGTTGTAAGTGGAGCAAGCATAGTTGCAAAGGTGATCAACTTCCCTTTTAAACTTCCCCGTCAAGGTCTTCATATTCTCATTGTTATCTTTTTTTTTTATTGTTCAGGTGACAAGAGACCGAGCCCTACGAGATTGGGTGCTGGTTGAAACTGCTGAAAATATGCATAGGAACTTTGGATCTGGATATCCTGGAGGTGAAAAGTTTCTCTTAGGTTTATGTGGAGCTTTGGAATGGTTATTGAGTTGAAAATGGATGTCCTATGAAAGCATAAGACGAAAACTTGTTTTGTTTTCATGTTTTTAGATCCTGTAACTAAGTCCTGGTTGCAACATCACAAACACTCGGTATTTGGATTTCCGACTCTGGTTCGTTTCAGTTGGGGTACGTGCACTGCCTACTCCAAAGACATTGTTGAAGTACTATGGTGAGTCCTCAATTTACATTTACTTGTCAAGTTCCGTCTCCACATGATTTGGTTTAATTGTTAGTATGGTGGTCTATGCTTTCATGTACTAAATGTAGAATTGTGATTTTAGCAATCACCATCATTACTCCTGATATATTGGCAAACACCTCATGAATGAATTGAAGGCAATTTAAAACTGGTAAATCCATTAGTTGCTGGAATTAGAAGTTATGATGTCTGGTGTTGTTACTTGTTATTGTCAATAATGTCCGAAATCAGACACAGTTTTGAGGTAGGGGTAATAATGGAAAATTACTACTTTTCCTTTGTGTTAGATCTATAGGCTATGAGAAGTGTTTTTAAGCAGAGAGACTTGATCAAATGCATCAAAACAATCACTCAAACCTCTCCAAGGGGAAATATGAAGCCCCTTGTAGCAAAAAAATCTGCATCTGGGTTGGTTGTGTATTTGGAAACCAACTTCCATGTGGCATCCCCAGATTTATGGAAATATCCATAATCTCCCTTGTGAGATGAGCATAGTGCCAAGGCGTCTGATTCCCAAAAGGTAGCCAATAAATCACAACCAGAGAATCACTCTTAATAAGCATACGTCTCAACCTTCAAGCTTGAAGGTTCGTTCAAGCTCTCTATCAAGGCTAAAGGCAGCCTCTCCATCATCACTTGGTTTGGTGATGACCATAATCTCACCCCCTCTGCGTCTGAACAGTCATCCCAAGGAAGTAGAGGTCAATGCAATGATGACAACTTCACGTCTAGGACCACCTGCTCAAGTAGGGTGCATATCCACCAAAATGGAGTTTAGGTTTAAAACAGAAATTTCAGAGAGAAGAGATGAAGAAAGAACCAGCTCATAAAACAGAGTCTAGACAACACTTTATTTATAAGAGAGTTTGAGGTAACAAACTGTACAGGCGGCAGTAGCAAGGAAACTGAAGAAATAAAAAAAGGAAGGCCCTAACTAATTACACGTATTAGTGCTTTATCATCCCCCCACAAGCTGATCGGGCTGGGAAGGGCTGTCAGCTTGGTCCTGAGACTTTGGAAGCGTTGTGTAGGGGTTTGGTAAATATGTCAGCCAGTTGTTCCTTTGATGGAGTGAAATGAACTTGAAGAGACTTGTTGACAACACGCTCTCGAATAAAATGAAAATCAATTTCAATGTGTTTGGTCCGAGCATGGAGAATAGGATTAGCAGCGAGCTGAGTGGCACTGAGATTATCACAGAGCAAATCAGGGGACAAAGGGAAGGGAAAGATGAAGTTCAGTAAGAAGTGCTTCAATCCAAATTAACTCAGCAGTTGCATTAGCAAGACTGCGATATTCTGACTCTGCACTAGACCGTGAAACAACACGTTGCTTTGAAGATGGAGTGGAGATAAGCTTACAAGCGAACATGGAGGCACGATGAAGGAGGTCAGAAATATACTTCTGTTGAGATAAATGAAGCGTAGAAGCAGTAGAAATCACCTGGATTCCCAAAAAATAAGATAAAGCACCTAAATCCTTCAAGGGAAAGTGTTGATTAAGCCGGCAAATAAGGGAACCCAGAAACTAAGAATCGCTACCCTTGACAATGATGTCATCAACATAGATCAAGAGAATAGTAATGGAGGAGCCAAAATAAAGAACAAACAGAGAGGTGTCAGATTTGGAGCTAGAGAATCCCCATTGAAGTAAGCAATTGCTAAGCTTCTTGTACCAAGCACGAGGACTCTGTTTTAGACCATAGAGTGACTTGTTGAGCTTACAAACATGAGTTGGAGCGGTAGAGGAAATAAAACCGATAGGTTGCTTCATAAAAACATCTTCAGCCAAGTCGCCATTTAAGAAAGCATTGTGAACATCCAAATGCTTTAAAGACCAATAGAAGGTAAGAGCCAAGCTGAGCACAATCCGAATAGTCGTGGGCTTAACAATGGGGCTAAATGTTTCAAAATAATCCAACCCATGAGTTTGATGAAAGCCTTTAGCCACAAGGCGAGCTTTGTAGCATTCCACTGACCCATCAGGTTTTAATTTAATCTTGAAAACCCATTTACAACCAATAACCTTTTGTCCAAGTGTTGGGGGAACCAAAGTCCAGGTATTATTGTTCAAAAGTGCGTAAAATTCAGTGTCCATAGCCTGTCGCCAATGAGCATGCCTTGCAGCCTGGTGATAAGTAGTTGGTTCAAAGAGATCCAACTCAGATGAAGCACCATAGTCAGCAAGTAGGAGTTTAGGCTTATAAATTCTAGCCTTGGAGCGAGTAACCATTGGGTGTGTATTGACAGGGCCCTGTAAGTCAACAATAGGAGTAATTGGTGATATCTCTATGGAGTTCATGATCTAAGAGTCCTATGAGGAAGAGGGGAGAGAAGAAGAGGATGGAGAGAGGGAGGATACAGGATTATGAGGAAGAGAAGGCGAAGGAGAAGGAGAAAAAGAAGCTGAAGGTAGAGAAAAAGGAAGAGAAGGAGGTCGGTGAGTTGGAGATGAGAAAGAAGGAGAAGAGGAGGAATGAAAAGGAAAAGACAGCTCATTGAACACAACATGGCAAGAGATGTAAACATGACCGGTGTCCTTTTGAAGGCAAAGGTAACCCTTATGATGGGAGCTAAACCCAAGGAAGGCACATTCAGTAGAGTGAAATTGGAGCTTATTTTGATTATAGGGACGGAGAAAGGGAAAACAAGCACAACCAAAAACACGAATTGAGTCATAGGAAGGGCGAGAGTGATAGAGCAACTCAAATGGTGTTTTGTTGGAAAGAACTGGTGTAGGCAGCCTGTTAATAAGATAAACAGCAGATTGAAAGGCATAAAGCAAAAAGGATAAAGGTACAAAGACATGAGCAAGTAAGGATAGGCCTTTTTCAACAACATCATGATTCTTTCATTCGACCTGCCCATTTTGTTCAGGAGTAATAGGACATGGATGGCAATGAATGATACCTAGGTTGGTAAGAAACGGTTTAAGGGGTCAAAATTCCCCACCTCAATCTGTTTGCAAGTTCTTAATGGTTGTGCTGAATTGTGTCTGAATGAGTTGTTTAAATTTAAGGAAGTAGGAGAAGGTGTCACTTTTATTATTTAACAAGTAAAATCAAGTGAAGCGTGTATGATTATCGATAAACAAGAGAAAATATTTAACACCAGTGACAGAAGCAATAGGAGATGGTCCCCATAAATCAGAATATACTAAATCAAAAGGTTTCATTGCTCGAGATTCTGAAAGTACAAAGGGAAAACGATGGCTCTTGGCCAATTGACAGGAAGAACAAAAATGTTCAGAATTCGAAAATTTCAAATTGCAGGACTGTAGAACTTGATGAACTACTTTAGGAGCAGGATGGCCAAGACGATTATGCCACAACACAACTTGATTTTGTTGAGACAGAAAGGCTTGAGCAGGAGGAGCTGGGAAGAATTGAGTTGAGGGAGATGAAGACACGGAACTGGAAGTGAGAGTGGTAGGCTGAGCAAGTTTGTAAAGACCACGCTCAAGATGGCCCTGGAGGAGGAGTTGTTTCGTTTGCTGGTCCTTCACAAGAAAGAAAGTGGGGTAAAACTCAACAAATGCTTTATTGTCAGCACAAAGTCTAGTGACACTAATAAGCTGTTTAGAGATCTCAGGAGTATGAAGCACATGATTTAAATGTATGGGTTTCACAGAACTATGTAACAAAGCATGACCAATATGAGATATACCAATTTGCTTATCATTGCCTACCAGAGCATGGTCACCACTTGAGTACTGCATTGCATCAGTCATGTGCCCAAATTCAGGGGTAAAATGGTGTGTGGCCCCCGAATCCATATACCAAGAATTGTCAGATGATTGAGAGGAAAGACCTGTTGGTGCAGCAGAAGTAGTGAGCATTGCTGAGATTGGAGAACTCGTTTGGCCAGGACCATTTGGATTGAAGGCTGCTGCATTTGGGAAAACTGGTGGGTGATAAGTTAGGTTTGTCCTGTGATAGCCATTAAGGGCAATATGACCTGATTTGCCACAAATTTGACATTGAGGTATGGAGTTATTGTAACCTGGTTGACGAGGCTGAAAAAAAGAAGTGGTATTGGGGTGTTTGCCCAATAAACCTGGGAAGCTATTTGGGCGAGGGTGCAGAGAGTGATTATAGGGTGGTTTGATGTATGAAAAGGAGTTAGGCATTTGTGGTTGTTTGGGATAATGCTGGTAATGATTTTTCTGGTTTTTCTTGTTTCCTAGATAGGTAGTGACATTAGCTTGGGGAAAATTCAAGTTCTGGTCCACAGATTGCTGAGAAAGCCTATACTCATAAGTGTGCAGTAAGCTGTGAACCTCTTGAAGAGAAGGTCTATCAGATCTATTGTGAATAGAACTGACAAAATTTTCATACTCTTCAGGTAATCCCTCTAGAATACGAGTGAGCTTATCTTTGTAGGATAGAGGTTCTCCAATAGTAGCAAATTTATCAAACACAAATTTAAGTCGAGACAAATACTCAGATAGAGGAATATCAATCTTCTTAATTCGCTGTAGCTGAGAGTTTAAACTCATTACCGTGGCTATGGAGGGTGATTCATACTCATCATTAAGTGATGCCCAAATGTCACGAGCAGTAGAACATTCGACGATCTGCCCAACCATCCCTGGAGTTAGAGATGAATAGATCCAACTCATTACCAACCGGTTCAGACGGTCCCACTGCACAAATTCAGGATTTACTTGTGGGCAAGCTGCATCGAGATATTTGGGTGGACTGGACTGATCTGGATCTATGAAATCTTCCAGCCCATTTGCTATAATCTCGTTGAGAAGTTGACTCTTCCATAACAGCAGATTTGTCTCGTCCAATTTGATAGAGAGGGATTGAGAAAGGGAAGGTGAAGGTAAGGTCATTTGGGTTATTTGTGGAGCTGGGTTTTGGTTATTATTTGTGGTGGTGTTGGAATTGCTTGCAGGAGTAGGAGGAAAGGTCGACATGGTTGGATATCACTTTCTCTGATACCAAAATGGAGTTTAGGTTTAAAACAGAAATTTTAGAGAGAAGAGATGAAGAAAGAACCAGCTCAAAAAACAGAGTCTGGACAACATTTTATTTATAAGAGAGTTTGTGGTAACAAACTGTACAGGTGGCAGCAGCAAGGAAACTTAAGAAATAAAAAGAGGAAGGCCCTAACTAATTACAAGTATTAGTGCTTTATCACACCATGACAAGGGAACTACATCCACAAACACTTTGATAAAAAGCAAGTCAGCAAAGCATAACTATTGTATCTAGTCTGATAAATTTCTTCTTGAAAATCCTTGTATTCCTCTTGGTCCAGATCTCCCATAAAGTAGCTAGGATAGCACAAACCCTCAGCACTTTGGTCCTTTTCTTATCAAGCCCCCTAAAGAAATCACCATCATCTCCAAGATGTTCTAGGGTTCAAGCCAATAATACCAGTGGAAGAAAATAACTAGCCAAAGAGCTTAAGAATTAAGGTCATGCATAGATAACCATCAAAAGCATTGCAATTGAGTGTAGAATAAAATTTTGAGAAGTGGGAGTTGATTGCATGAGGCCAGATCCACCACATCTGAAAAGTCCATATTGGGGTAAATTGTCTTAATTTTCTGTCATCTCTTGGTAAGAAGCTTTTTTATATTGAGCTAGGGTGTTCTTTTACATGGAGAGAAGATAAATCATATGAGAGAGTAATGTTATTCTTAAGTTGTTTTTTCTTTAGATTATTCATTTTATGTATAGGATAGTGATAGAAGACTGCAAGTATTCTTTTGCTTCCACTTTCCATTGGCTTTGAAATTTGATTTCTTGTTTTTCATCTATCACAACTACATAAGTTTTGTCTTGTGTACCAGGATGCAACTTGGGCATACTGGGTCAACCAAAGCAACCTTAACATGAAGCTCATTTACCTAAAAACCAATCCAACTCGATGTTCAACCCAAGTCACCTAACCCAAGCTTTTTTTTTTTCTAAACATATTTTCAGGTTGGTTGGTTGAGTTGAGTGGATTTGTGGACTGATTATAATATCAGATTTTGTTGGATTGGGTTGAGCTAAAAAACAAGCTATTAAATTTTACATCTATTTATTAAGGAATTGACTATTAATCAAATCTATATTAAATTATCTTACTATCAATCTGCATTAGACTATATTTAACTCTGTGTTGATTATCAGATTTCTGTACCCAATATAAGAATGGATGACCAAAATGCATTAATGGAAAATCAACGTATAAAACTAGTAACTATGATATGAACTTAAATCTCTGTTTCAGTAAATCTTTTGTTGATCAACCCTAAATTTATCAAATCAAAAACTACAGATGACATCCATTTCACTAGAAGTCTAAAACCTTTCCAAATTAATGACATGTATATTTATAATATCTACGCATATAAATATTTTATGTGCTAAATTCAAATACTTTCAATGCTGTGGTTCTTTATTAGGGAGGCTGATAAAGTTGAGGAAGACGGTTCCACTAATAGGAATGGTAAGCGGCAGTTAAAATTGAGCAGTGTTGGTTTCATTGAAAGCAAGAGGAAGAGCGAAGAAATTGAATCAAGTGGTAAAGGTCGTTGCAAGTTTTTTCAGGCTCGTAAACTTGAGCAACTTACTCAGTTCTGAGGACAAGGTTTAATTTTCAATGTTGTAATTCTTTCTATTAGTTTTTATACTCTATTATAACATTTTATACACTTGTTAGCCTCATTCTGTTATTGGTTCCCAAGATTAAGATCAATGGTTCATTAGATTAGGTCTTAGTTAAATATTCTTGTTGCAGAGTCCACATGTAGTTTTACCTATCAAAAAAAAAAAAAGTCCACATGTAGTTTTGCATAACTGTTTTATGAATCAGCTCAGAGTGTTGCAAAGATTGTCCCAAGATTGTCCCCTTGTATTCAAGCCTTCTATAGGAGTAGGCCTAAAGTCAAATACTTTAGCCAACAAACAGGCATAAAGCTTGTCAGAAAATTAAGGGTTTGTTCAAAAATTTCAGTAGGGTGTTCAAGTTATGTTGGAATTTTGACGGAATATGAAGGAATACAGACCCACCCATGTTTCCATTCTCTCCTGTCAGCGTCTACACTTTGGTCACCACCCTGTACCCTGTATTGAGTGGAGTATGTCAAATCAAATCCACTGTAATTTCATCTGTTTCTTTTTCTGGAGGTGTACTGTAAATATATGGTATTGTTATGAGTTCCTTGACAGACAAACCATCTGCTTCTTTGAAGGTTGTTCTTCGATGAATTGGCTTTACGTTTTGAGATGGGGAACAATCGGGGATAGGACCCCCGTATAAGAATAAAAGAAGCTTGAATACAAGGGGACCGATCTTACCAGCGGGACATGTAAGATGCTTCCCTATGGCATTAACTTTGGCAGGTCACTGGGGACTAAAAACATCATGCCTGAAAGGATATAAGGTTGGAAAGAGAATCTTGTGTGATTATAAACAATAAGACTAGTCCTCAAATCAAGAACGGGTACTAGGCCAAATTACTTATAAGGAAGGTACGACAAATTGTCAGACATCCTCCCTTTAAGCTTATAAGTGGAGGGCATTATGACATTTTACTAATTAATAAATGAGTATGGTCAATTAATTAATAAGAAATATAACGTGAAATATATATGATGGTTAAAGCATTTAGGATAAAAGAATGAGAAAATACATGAGTGTTAAGTATATTTTTATTTGCATGCCTAAATTATTACTTTTAGGTTCCTCAAAATAGTCATTTTATCCTTACATAATTTTTGGAACAAATGCCAATTATTAACTGAAAATATCAAAAGAATCCATTTTTATGCTAATTTCTTTTTTTCTTTTTCTTTTTTTTTAAAAAAAATCCTATTGAAATTTACAAATTATAATTTTATGTCTACATTATTTAAGAAAACTTCAACCAATGACAATTTTACCCCTAAATTTATTTTAAAACAAATCTCAATTATTTATTTTAACAATGCGAAAAAAAATTGTCCTAATTTATTTTAAGAAAATTTTCAGTAGATATGAAACTCTATTTTCTCTGCATTAACCATTTCCTCTATTTTCTCTACATTAACCATTTCCTAAGGAGATGCAATTTTGTAGGAGTTATGATGCCAACTCATCTTGGTAGTTGTTAGCAACTTGTAACTTCAACTATAAACGAGATTTTCTCTCTTTTGAGTTTTATTGCAATTTTCATTTTCCTTTTCTAACTTACAAAACATATAGTGTTGGATGATTCTTCTCTCCATGAGTGGCTAGGCATTCCTTTAGATTCAATAGTGTTGTGTGGATAGTGTTGTGTGGATTCATTATATAAACTACAAGATAATTTGAGTTAAAATTATGACTTAATTGAGTAAATTGACAATTAGAATGATGAATTATATCTTAAGGGTATGTATGATGCTCTCTACCGTCCAACATGACTCACGTTGAGACAGTAGCCGTGTAACACTATCCGTCCACCCCAAGGTGCATATAGACGCAAACTATTCGGGCACTATACATTCCCGCCTGTCAAGCATTTAGTATGTCTGATATTAAGTGCATTGATTGTTGCAACCGTTACTAAGCATAAAACATTAGACTTCAAGGCTCATCAAGGTGCAACAATCGTTACGAGCCGACAATCATTGGCATTAATGACAATAAAAGCGCAATCAAAGGCATAATTAAGGCAGGTCTATTGCCACTTTTCTAAAAAATCTTTTGCTCAAGTCTTCCACATTTGACTTAAGCTTTAGAGGGGTGTATTTGGAAAACCCATCCGAACATTCCTTTGTGTAGGTGCAATCATCGCCTATGTCACGTGGAGGCTAGTTGGATACCTCATTGTTGGTTCTACACCAATCGGGTAGATGACAACCTAGACTTAAACTAAATCTAACATTGGTTTAGGGAGATTTTTAGCTCTTTCCCTATTTTGATGAACAATATATTGAATTTAAGATTTATCTCCACCAATAAGAACCAATTGTTTTATTGAATTCAAATCCAATATAATTTTGAATTGATTATTTCTTCTTAAAATTTCAGTTATTGTTTGACTCAAATTCACTCTTAATTTTTTAAAAATGGTTATTTTTCATTATTCACTCAATTGCAACTTTATCAGCTTTATTCTATCCACTTTTCAGCTTAAATTATAAAATACACTATCATTGGGGACAATACTTGATCCACTCATTGGAGTGTAGCTTACTTGCTATATTTGATTAGGCCAAGTGCTATACTCTTTGAGTAAGGTTCATTTCTCTTGTTAGAAGAAGTACAAGACTAATCCAATTAGCTGGTGATAATTAAATAGTAGCAAACTTTTGTTTTTAGGAAATGGTGATCACTTTGTTGGGGTGCAACATTACTCTTAAGTTTGGGGATGGATTACCCAAATGATGGCTCTTAGAAGAGGCTCACAAGGTGTGATGTCAAATGCTATAAAAAATTTGACCTACCTTTATTGAACACCAATTGATTTTCAAATAAGATGGTCAAAGCCAATACTACACACTTTTATTATATTCAATCATAATCATATGGTAAAAATAGTAGTAAAAAAGGTGATTTGTGTGTCACTATCTTTTTTTTTTTTTTTTTCTAGTGAGGACAACCTTATTATTTGTTTATTATTTTTAAATTTTTGAAAACCCCTTACAAGGAATTTTGTTTTTTAATTTTATTGCCCATAGTCAACCAACATTTGCTCTAGGAGTGTACCCAACAATATGGGGTTAAGAGGCAAAATGAATTATTTTGGACCTTGTAAAAGGAATCTACCCTTTGATATTCATCTCATGTTGAGGTACACAAAAGGAAAAATTACCAAATCTCATGGGAGGAGGATGTTATCTGCGTAGTTGTAAAAAATAAACAACAATAAGAGGAATAAATCAAGAATAAAATATCTTGAATAAGAAACAGATTTCAAAGTATATTTTGCATAACTTTGAATTAAAATGAGGTATCCCCTACTTAGGTATTATTGTCTAACAATTGTGACTATTGCACATCACTTATGAGTCATACTAACTTGGCAAATAAGGATCAACCTAGCATAACATAAAAACCAAAATCCAACCTATCATTTCTCAAGTTAGGCCCCTATATTACATCCAAATAGGAATGTTTGGTGTGCAACTATAGAATAAGGATGATATTATTGACCCACATTTTTCACTTTTTTCCCCACTTAACGACAAGACTCACGTTTTAGTAAAAACTATTTTTTATAAAAGTTGGAGTTGCTACTTATTTATGTTTATCTTTAAAAGAAAAAAAACCCTAAAAATAACTCCTTGTTTGGAAAAACATGTCTTTAAAAATCAAGTTCAAGTCTAAGGGTTAGGTTTTCAGGAAGGTACCTTAAGGTAACACCCCTCTAAGCCCTAAAACAGGTTTCTACTAATCAAGTTAAGGTGATTATGACAATTGATTTGTAAATTAATTGATACCTAATAGAGGGATATACAACAAGTCAATGATATGAGCATAATTAAGAGTCATTCCAACAAGCCATATGCATTCAAAGAATCAATAATCAAGGAAAGGAAAGAGTGTACCTTAATATCATGTTAAGTGCTTTCATAAAACAATAGTATTAGTTCACAAGCAATATAACATGACAAATGTCCTATAATACACAACATGCATTTCACCCACATTAAGAAACAAAGAAATAATAATATATAAACAAAATCAAAGCAAGATGTAACAATCATGCGAACAAAACATGCATATTAATAGAAACAAGTAGATAAGAAAAAGAGGAAGCATACCTTGATAGCATATAGAACGCTTTCATAAAACAATAACTTACAAATAATAATGATGGATATAAAATTATAGGTCAAACTCCATAACATATATAACATATCTCAAATGATGAATTAAAAAGATGACAAAGGATGAACAAAAGGAAACAAGATACAATAAATATGTTTGAAAATTTAGAATTAGCTAATATGTATTCACTCACAAAAATTAGCCTAAATAAAATACTAAATGAAATTTTTTTTATCCAAAGAAAGGTTCAATTAACATCTACAATGTGAATCAACAATCAAAACAGCTCATAAGCATGCACAAGGGGGATCAAATCATAAATAAAAAAAAAACAAAAAAAACAAAAAACAAAAAAAAAACATACAAAATGTCATCAACAAGGCAAAACAGGGGTATTTGCAAAATAAATCCTAAATAAATACCTAGAGGTGTATTTCATCAAAATAAAAAAATGGTGAACATCTTCAATATATCTAGATCACAATAGAAAAGTCCAAATTATCAAATTAAGAGTTAATTAGTACCAGATTAAATCACAATAAGGACACCATACAAAACAATCCGCATATGATTAGACAAAGATATTTACAAAATAAATCCTAAAAAATATCTAAAAATGGAATTTCTTCATCAAAAAATTGGAATACATTTTCAATGTGTCTAGATTATAATCTAAAAGGTGAAATTATTTAATTATGTCTCATTTAATACTAGATTTAATCACAATCACATTGGTAAAAAATAAAACAAATATAAAAAAATACTAAAATGAATTTATTTGACTAACCTAAAAGCAAGGTAAAATCAATTAAAAATACATTCAATGTCTATTTTACAAGAAAAATAACATGATTAAATTGCATAAGAAACATATTTAAATTAAGCCAATCAATCCCTACCTACTTAATGGGGTTGATGTAATAGGTGTAAGAAAAAGAATTTTTTTCTCCTTGTTGAGGAATTGGTTTTCAATGAAACAAGATCCTAAAATTGGCTTTAAGAAGTAAGATTAAGAGAAAAATATCAACAAGAATTAAGAAAGTCAAGAAATAATTTAATTTGAAAAAATCTATTTGGGTGTCCAGAATAGGGTTAAAATTAGACTTGTGTAAAAAACCGATTTATATCTATCTCTCAATTGAACAATGATTTTGAGCCCAAATTAAATTTTTTTTTGACAAGCTTGGAAAGTTGGGAACATCATACAATCATCAAAATAATTTTAAAAGAACTCTAAGTCCCTTGATTCTAATTTTCCACTTGAAAGGTCAATGAGTCGAGCAAAGTGATAGTAGGCTTTTATTTAGAAGAACTGAATGTATGTTGGGCTTCACCAAGGTCCAAATTAATGTCCACAAATTTAATCTACGTTTCTCAATCATCCATAATCATGATGGAGCTTATGAAGACCAAGAATTACTCCATTATTTGGAGCCATGAATTTTATTCATGTAAGAACAACGAAAAATCAACAAAAATCAATGAGAAAAGTACATAGCGATTGAAACATAATTGCATGTTTTTAAAATAATTTTTTATAATCTAGAGATCTAAGGTGAATTTGGAAAATAGAGAATCAAGTTTTTATAGAAAAACATTTGAGAAATATTTTAAAATAATTGATTCAGATAAAAGCTCAAGTTGAGGACAAGATAACAAAACTCATGGGAAGAAAAGGTGTGTGAACTAAGTGTGACCATTCTATGGTAATCTTAATGGTGTGTGTGTGTGTGTGTGTATGTGTATGTGTATGTGTGAATATAAGAATGGTAGTAGCTAAACCTAATCTTAAACATCTTAAAAAAACAATCCAACAAAATAGAATTAGAAGCTAAGATATCAAATGGTATAAGGCCTCATCTCATGTGATATCAAAGAGACTCAATTTAAGTGAAAAAAAATTAAGAAAAATAATGAGTGAAATAAATCATATGCATAAACAATCAACCATCCTCAACAATTATCCACTAATGTGATATTAACCATTAACATCATAGTTGCACATTGATTCGTGCCCAATTAGTGTGCCAGCTGATTCGTGTCCAGCTGATGCTCCTTGAATGAGGGAGTAATCAACAAAATTTATAACCTATAACACCATATACTAAGGTAGCAAAGAAAAAGCTACTATAGCATAGTGGCTCTAGGATCGTTCACTGGGAAGGATTAACAAGCTATCAATGATACCAATTCCAAGTGAATTGGTCTTGTTTCATTTCAAGGTTAGCTTAAGAAATAAAACACAAACTTTGATTGGTGAAGATTTAGACTTAAACTAACTAACACAATAAGTAATGGGAATAACTTAGGAAGAAAAACATTCCTTGGAGAGTTAGGTTCACTGGGGTGGTTCCTCATGCAAAAGACATAGCTCCAGTTAGATGGTTCTTTTCCTCGTGTTAGAGATTCAACATATAGTCAATTCTCTAACCGGTGTTGTACAGATACATCCTTCAATTAGATTTCACTTTAATTCTCTCACTGATGCAACTTGCAATGGTTTAAGCCTCTCACTAAGCCTTAATCGTTCAAGGTGATCTTTAACCTTGGATTACCCGTCAAAAGCTCGCAAGAGATAACTAATGGATGTCTCCTTGGAGTCCAAAAGCTTACCAAGTGTTGGCTATTCTAGAAAATCCTACCCTAAAGTCACCTCCCAGAGGCTCGCAAGGGGTAAACTAGTGCATTTCCATGGTTGGAAATCACTTGCCTTACCAAGTGTTGGCCCAGGTGACTCTAAGGTGTTTTAAGTTAACTAAAAACATAAAAATCACTAAAGGATTTCACTTCCTCTTCATTACTTGCTAAAACCACAAAGCTTTGCATTCTTGCACTTGGAACCTTCCCCGGCAACCTTAGCTCCAAGGAATTAGAGGTTTAGTTACTCATTCTCTGGGGAAAACTCCTCAGAGAGTTCATAACTTAGTAAGAAAATAAAAATACAAAGTGAGAAGGTAAGGCAATACAAAGAACTGAACTTTACTTGCTTACCCAAAACTTTTCAAAAAGATCTCCTCTCTGAGAACAGGCTCTCGAGAGGTATTTATATGAACATAATATAAAACTAATTATTACATAGATATTTTCTCTTTTTTACTAACTTAAAAGCTAAGGAATCTTGTAATTGGTGGCTTATAAGGAGTATTTTGGGATTTAGACAACAAAAATCTGATGTAAAATATCTCCCAATGTCGGTAGCAAATATCGGGGTGCTTCAGGAACCATTTCACAAGAGAAAATGGTGTCTGCGAGATTTCGCAAACACTCAAGAGGGCTGCGAAATCACTTCGCAACAACATGCTATCTTCGCAGGGCTGCGAAGTTGGCTTCCACCTTGAGGTTCTCAGCTTCCAGCTTGCGGCATATATCGGGCAACTTCAGAAGGAAATACACCCTACTGTACAAAAAGGCTGTGGAATCACTTCGCAACAAAATGGTGATTTTGCAGCACCTTGCAAAATGCTTCCTTCAGCTCGGAGTGATTGGCTTGCAATGGCTGCAACTTCTTCGTTTCAACTCCAAATTGCGCACCGTTTGAAGCATTGGATTGTTGACTTCCTAAGATTTGAAATGGTATATAGCATGCATCAATTGGACCTCAGAAAGTGCTCCAAAAGTGGCTGCTACGACTG
Source organism: Vitis vinifera (assembly GCF_030704535.1). NCBI lineage: Eukaryota > Viridiplantae > Streptophyta > Magnoliopsida > Vitales > Vitaceae > Vitis > Vitis vinifera. Next base: position 12,514,069 of record NC_081817.1, read on the forward strand.
TCATCAAGAATATGCTTCATGGCAGATTCTCTTTACTTTTTCTCCTTGCATTCCGGATTTACTCTTGGCAAATGACTTCTAAGCTTTGCCCAAGATTCCTCATAATTCTCCTCATTCTTGACTTGCTTTGGTGATCAAAATACTAACAAAAACACCAAAACTTACACAAAGTGATTAAAATTGCTTTCAAGGGTCCTTAACATGCCAATTGAGTTAAAAGGCCAAAACTACTACTCAAAAGTGTTTAAAAGGATTAATTATAAGCTATCAAATAGCACTTTTTGAGTAGTAATCACTCCCCCCAACCGACATATTGCTAGTCCCTTAGCAATATAGGAGAGAAAAAAAGAAAAAAAATGAAAATAAATAGCAAACTAACCTATATTGTACAACATCATGCTGAAAGAAAAAAATAATTCTCAAGTGGCATGATGATCTAATTCTCCCATGAAGCATTAAAGAAATAAAAATCCAAATTTCAACAAGAGTTATAACAAACTATGCTAAACACTGTCAAACAAGGGAGTGCATTATGCAAACTGAAGTTTTAAAATCATTTCTACTTTCAAAGAACCAAACTTTATTCTTCCACAAAAATCTATGTGTATTGGTTCCTTAGCTTCCGAGAATAATATGCTAAACTAATCTTTCCCCCCAACCTATCTCTTTTCAACACCTAGCAAATTGACCAAAATCAATAAAGAAAGAACACACCTTTTTTTTTTTTTTTTTTAAGGAGGCTTTATGGGGTACTCTTTCTGACTTGTCCATGTAATGGGGGTCCATCGATGACTCCCAACCAATTAAGGTTTAGGGCACCAAGCTTTAAGGATCTTCCAACCACTAACTCCTCGGATTTTTCCCCAGACTTTTGAGAATGAATTTCTAATACCCATGCACCTACCATATGCTAACTCTACCTATCCACCCTTATAACGAGCATTGAGGTCGGTGACTCCCAACCAATTAAGGCTTAGGGCACCAGGCTTTAAAGATTTTCACCATATACCTCTCAAACCTTGCTCGGATTTCAAGGCAAACAAACAACTTTCTTTATTTCAAAGGCTCATTGGCCTTTTGCAGGGTGTTTCAATTTTATCAAATGAGGTCAAATATACCAAGTCCCAAAATTATCCTAAGTCAAGAGGGAAATAACTTTTCATCTTATAATCGGAATCTAATGTGCACAGTGTGTGAATAGCTTAAAGTGGAAGAACTAAATTCAATTTCAATAGAAGCTTCAACAATTGAACCACTTTAGTGAGCATAATCCATACTCTAAGTCAAGTGAAAAACAACAGTTCAATTTCTCTTGGTTTAATTTGAAAATTTTTCCTCAAAATTCATGGAGAATAGAGTAAAAAGTGTAAAAAGCAAAAATTACAACTAATTTACCAAAATAATTACATTACCAAAAAGATTTAGCATACTTCCTTCCTCATTCCCCCCAACCGAACTGAGCATTGTCCTCAATGTGATATGAGTGACTGTAATTAAAGGGAGGAAGTGGTACCTCCTGGCTGATATCAAATTCGAATATTGATTGGGGAAACCACATGTTTCAAAAAGAATAGAATATTTGAGAAAAGGAAATAAGGATAACTTAATGCTAACTGTTAACAAGAAATATTAAACTTGTATTACTTTAAATGCAGTTGAGTACAATGCAAAAGAAAAGTAATACAAGCAATCCCAATTATAGTACCAAAATAATGGGATTTCTTTCCAACTAAAAAAAACGAAATACATAAAACAAAAATAGTAGATATATGATAGTCTGATGAGTGGGTGGTGCTGGGGCTAGGCAGATGGGTCTGCCTCTTCAGTAGGTGCTTCAATTGGGGCTTGGGGCTCTGGAGGATGAGAGTGTGGCTCTGCTGGAGTAGAAGTGGAGGGCTCAACAGCTGGTGGCAGATCGAAATGAAGCTGGAGCTGCCTTAAGATGACAGCTTGTTGAGCCTGAGTGGCCAACATCTGCTCTTGGCATGCTCTAATGGCTGCCATATCTTGAGCAAGATTGCTCTGAGAAGTTGTGAGAGTCTCCAATGCACGACACAACTCTCGATATTCAGATATAGGAATGACCATCCTCGGTTCAGCTGAAGTGGATGGCTGAGATGAAGCTGGTGCAGCTGGTGGAGCTCTAGGAATGGCAGGAGCAGCAACTGTTATACCCTCAGGTATGTGTCGTGGGGATGCTCTCCTTGCAGCAGGCTGAGGCTGCTCAGGCTGATCAACTTTGTAAGCTGTCATGTTGTTCCATTTGTCAAGAGTAAAAAGCTCACGGCAAATGCGCTTTCTCTCCAGCTGAGGCTTAGAAGGATATCCCAAGCGCTCTAGAATTTGGCATAACAGCCTTGGAAAGAGGAGGGGAATGCAATCAGCTCTCTGAAGCTTCTTTTTGTGAACCTTCTCTTCGAAATAGAGAAGGGCTGCCAGAATCAGATGATGAGACCCAAAGAAAAATCCTTCAGACATCTTGTACAGGGCTTCTAAGAGGACTCCCCTTCTTTGAGTCCAATGCTGCAATGGGTAGAGGTTATGACGCAAAAATGCATCAATCAAAAACATAATTGGAGGAAGCTCCCCCCTCAATAGATGTGATCGATTGGCAGCTTCTCTGGATAGGGTGCGCACCATCTCCAGCTCAGTAGGATTGGTCCAAGCTCTAAAATTATCGAATTGGGTTGGCTCATAGGGAATTTGCAAGGCTTCAGCTATATGGCGTGCTCCCAATATGCCATGCCTCCCATCAATAGTGAAATGAATTAAAGTTGGATCTCTGACCTGTTTGGTTGTCGTGGATTGATAGAAATCCATGACAACCCGGGGGTATAAAAAGTCTCTCGGAGCTAGCAGATGCTCCATATGGTACCTTCTCAGCAGGTTGAATGTCTGTGTAAGCTCCGGCCTCACTCTGAATGCCGCTATGTTAAAGCATAGCTCGGAATGGAATGGCCGAGTTCTACAGTCCAAATTTCCCTCAATTGGGGGCTGAGGTAGCATTGGCCGCCTGATTACTTCTTCCAGAGCTGTTTCGGATGGAATTTGGGGCTTGGGAAGTGGCGCTTGAGGCTCCTGAGATTTTTCTTGCGGCGCCGGAGATGGCACCGGCGACAGAATTGGCATGGGAATCGACGAGGGAACTGGAGTTGGAACCAGTGATGGAATTGGTGAAGGCTCTGGAGATTGCTCCGTCAAATCGATGGGTTCTGAGCTCTACACCCTGGGTCTCTTTTGCAGTGGCCGACCCCCTAACCTGGTAAGGTAACGTTTCGCCGGAGGTTTTGGCAGCGCTGGCTTCACTGGAGGAGGAATTGCTTTCGGCTGCGGAGGGTCATGAATAGGATCTGGAACTGACTCCTTTCGCAAGCTTCTCTTGCGGTTTGAAGGGGAGGAAGACTTGGCCCCTTTGGTTCGTGCCATTTCGGGTTGCCGAAAGTTGGCCGGAACGGATGGTCGGAGAAAATGACTGGAGGCTTGCGTAGTGAGGCTCGAGGAAGGAGATGGACGGTTTGCGAGAATGGGGTGCTCTGATTTTGAAACCCTTTTCGCAGCTCAAATGACCGGTATAAATAGGAATAACGGAAGACTAAGGGTCAGTTTGAGTTTCGCAGCAAAATGCCAATTTCGCAGCAAAATGCTATTTTCACAGCAACTTCGCAATGCATTTCACAGCTGCGAAATTAATGTCACTGTGCTGCGAAGTGGCACACGTGTGCCAAAATCGCTTTTGCAATTTCGAAATACCCTGCGGAATGAGACTTTTGTTGCGAAATCTGGGCTTTACCACTTCGCAATGCGTTTCGCAGCTGCCAAATGAGGGCTCCTGTGCTGCGAAGTGGCACTCGTGTGCCAAAATCGCCTTCGCAGCTGCAAAAATTCTCGCAGAGAACACCAAAGTGTTGCGGAATGGTTTGGCAACAAAATGCTCATTTCGCAGAAGTTTTCTTCAGCCTGCGAAATTTCGCGGAGCTTTGTTTTTCCTCTGTTTTTGCTCCGATTTCTTCCCGATTTTTTTCTTTCAATTTCCTTGAAATTTATTCCACCTGAGATCATTCAAAAAGATTAAAACACACCTAAAAACATGATTTAAGATCAAAAACTAAGATCAAATGTATGGAAAAAAAACTTGAAAATTTACAAAATTTACAAAAATTTTGGACTGTGGTAAAACCACGTCTAGCAAACCCTTCTTTGCTTAGACTTTTTGAGGCTCAAGGAGGTTGATTGCCTCCTTTTCTGGTTTGAATGGCTCCATGAATGGCTTGAGACGATATCCATTGACTTTGAAGGTGTCCTTGCCATTTGAATTCAATAATTCCACCACTCCATTGGAACATACTCGGTGAATAATGAACGGGCCTATCCACCTTGACTTGAGCTTCCCAGGAAAGATATGGAGTCTTGTGTCATACAGTAAAACTCTTTGCCCTTCCTGAAATTCCTTGTTGGAGATGAGTTGGTCATGCCACTTCTTCATCCTCTGTTTTGCAACTTTGGAATTGATATAAGCATTATTTCTTAATTCCTCCATCTCATTAAGGTCTAGATATCTCTTTTCTCCGGCCCTGATCAAGTCCATGTTCAGCTTCTTTATTGCCCACCAAGCTTTGTATTCAATTTCCACAGGGAGATGGCATGCTTTGCCATAGACAAGACGATAAGGAGACATCCCAAGAATAGTCTTATAAGCTGTTCTATATGCCCACAATGAATCATGAAGCCTAATAGACCAATCCTTTCTGCTGGAATTCACCACTTTCATCAATATGTTCTTTATTTCCCTGTTAGCTAGCTCAACTTGCCCGGAAGTTTGAGGATGATAAGGTGTAGCCACCTTATGCTTCACTCCATACTTGGATAACAGAGCTTCAAAAGGTTTGTTGCAAAAATGAGCACCTCATCACTGATTATGGCTTTGGGCACCCCAAATCTTGAGAAAATGTTCTCTTTAAGAAACTTGAGAACCACCCTGTGATCATTTTGTTTACAGGGGATTGCCTCAACCCATTTAGAAACATAATCCACCCCCACCAGGATGTAAGAATTACCAAAAGACATTGGGAAAGGTCCCATGAAGTCAATGCCCCATACATCAAATAGCTCAACTATTAGAATGGGGTTCATAGGCATTTGATTTCTTTTTGTCAGCTTTCCAAGCCTTTGGCATCTGTCACAACTTCTACACATGATGTGGGCATCTTTGAAAAGAGATGGCCAGGTAAACCCTGATTGCAACACCTTCATAGCTGTTTTCTGAGAGGCAAAGTGGCCTCCACATGCATTCTCATGACAATGATATAAAATCCCTTGCTGCTCATCTTCAGGGACACATTTCCTTATGATCCGATCTGCACAATACTTAAAAAGAAAGGGTTCTTCCCAATAATAAGCATGAATTTTTGCAAAAAAGTGCTTCCTGTCCTGTGCATTCCACTCACTTGGAATTTCACCAGTTACTAAATAATTAGCAATATGAGCATACCAAGGAGTTTTCACTAGGAACATGAGTGATTCTTCAGGAAAATCATCATTAATAGGCAAGGGATGGGAATTATGTGCTATAACTAACCTCGAAAGGTGGTCAGCTACTACATTCTCCACTCATTTCTTATCTTTGATTTGAAGATCGAATTCTTGTAACAAAAGAATCCATCTAATTAACCTTGCTTTTGCATCTTGCTTTGTCAATAAATACTTCAAGGCTGAATGGTCAGTGAAGACAATGATGAAAGACCCCACTAAATAAGCACGAAATTTGTCCAAAGCAAATACCACAACTAACAATTCTTTCTTTGTAGTTGTGTAGTTCCTTTGAGCTTCATTCAGTGTTTTGCTTGCATAGTAAATCACATAGGGCTTCCCATTTTCTCTTTGGCCAAGCACAACTCCTATAGCAAAGTCACTGGCATCACACATCAGTTCAAAAGGTAATTGCCAATTAGGGGCTCTCACTATTGGAGTTGTTGTTAAAAATTTCTTCAGTAGATCAAAGCTATTTTGACACCTTTCATCCCATATAAACTTAGCATCCTTAGCTAACAGCTCACAAAGAGGTTTTGAAAGACTTGAAAAACCTTTTATAAACCGCCTATAGAACCTTGCATGGCCAAGGAACTGCCTTACTCCTTTTACAGTTGTTGGGGATGGTAATTTGACAATAAGCTCCACCTTTGCTTTATCAACTTCAATGCCTTTTTCAGAGATGATATGGCCAAGGACAATTCCTTGACGTACCATAAAATGGCATTTCTCCCAGTTGAGCACCAGGTCTTTTTCAATGCATCTGTGAAGAACTGCTTCCAAATTAACTAAGCATTCCTCAAATGTACCTCCATATACGGTGATGTCATCCATGAAAACCTCCATAATTCGCTCCACCATATCACCGAAAATACTCAACATACATCTTTGAAATGTAGCAGGTGCATTGCATAAACCAAAAGGCATTCTCCTATAAGCATATGTTCCAAATGGACATGTAAAAGTGGTCTTTTCTTGATCTGCCAAATCAATTTCAATCTGAAAATACCCTGAATACCCATCCAAGAAACAATAGAATGGATGTCCAGAGACTCTCTCCAGCACTTGGTCAATAAATGGCAATGGAAAATGATATTTCCTGGTTACAGCATTCAGCATTCTATAATCAATACACACCCTCCAACTTGAAGTGAGGCGTGTAGTAACTTCTTCTCCTTTTTCATTCTGAACCACTGTGATCCCTGACTTCTTTGGTACCACTTGAGTAGGACTCACCCAAGGGCTATCAGATATAGGGTAAATGATTCCTGCTTGAAGTAGCTTCAGCACCTCAGCTCGCACCACCTCTTGTAAATGAGGATTCAATCTTCTTTGAAGTCGACGAATTGGCTTTGCTTCCTCCTCCATATATATATGATGAGTACAAACTAAAGGACTAATGCCTTTCAAGTCGGATATTTGCCATCCTATTGCCTTCTTACACCTCTTGAGAACTTCCATTAAACAATTCTCTTGATGACTGGTCAGAGATGAAGATATCACAACAGGACATTGATTATTTTCTTCAAGATATGTATATTTCATCTCCACAGGTAGAGGCTTCAGATTGAGTTTTGGAGTTTCTTTTTTAGTAGTTGCCTCTTCTTCTTCATTGAACAAAGGTAGAATCTCTTCTATTTTTCTCCAACTTTGTAGAGTAGCAAGCATAGTAGGAGATTCAGACAAGCCTTCCTCAAAATCCACAAGACTTTCATTCAACTTGTCTTGCATATTTTGATTACAGTGCTCCTCCACCAAAGTATCAATAATGCACAGCTCTTCTGGACCTTCTTCTTCTTCCGGAGTGATTTGCTTTTTATACATATAGAAAATATTTAGATCCAGTGTCATGTTGCCAAAAGTGAGTTGCATCAGCCCATTCCTGCAGTTGATGATTGCATTTGAAGTAGCAAGAAATGGCCTTCCATGGATGATAGGAACTAAATTAGCTTCCTTTACAGTAGGATCTGTATCAAAAACAATAAAATCTACTGGATAGTAGAAATTATCCACTTGAACCAATACATCCTCAATTACCCCTCTTGGAATTTTCACTGATCTATCTGCTAGAGATAGAGTGATTGCTGTTGGCTTCAACTTTCCAAGCCCCAATTGCTTGTAGACGGAATATGGAAGAAAATTCACACTTGCTCCCAAGTCTAACAAAGCTTTCTCCACTACCTTTCCTCCAATCATGACTGAAATGGTAGGACTTCCCGGGTCTTTGTACTTCAAAGGAGACTTACATTGTAAGATTGCACTTACTTGCTTAGTCAAGAAGGCTTTCTTATTTACAGTCAACCCTCTTTTGATAGTACATAAGTCCTTAAGGAATTTTGCATACGTTGGAACTTGTTTAATCATATCCAGCAATGGAATATTGACTTTCACTTGTCTCAATACTTCAAGGATTTCAGCTGCATTTCTAATCCCCTTTTTCCCATGTAATGCTTGAGGAAAAGGAGGAGAAGTTGATTTCTTCAGCATTTCTTCCTTCATAAGTTCCTTCTCTGGAATTGCATTCATTGTTGAATCAGAGTCCTTCTTTTCTTCACTGATCTCACTCTCTTTATCTTCCATTTCCTTCCCTTTCTTTATCTCTTCTTCTTTCTCAACATGTGGCTTGGGTGTTGGCTGCTCAATTTTTTTACCACTCCTTAGAGTGATCAAGGCTTTGACCTCTTTTGTCTGCGATGATTCTCCCTCTTGGCTTTCCACTTCATGGACACCTTTGGGATTTTGGTGAGGTTGAGAAGGAAATCTTCCCTTTTCTTGCAGTGTATTCAAATTTGTAAGCCTTGAAATTGAATATTGGATGTTATCAAACTTTTAGTTCATATCATTTTGCATTCCATCCATCCTTTTATTCAACATACTCTCCACTCTATTGATTCTTTAATAGATTTGAGCATTTGTTGCTTCTTGCTTTCCAACAAAATCTCCCACTACCTTGCTGAGATTAGCCATTGCTTGTTCAAGACTTGAAGATTGTTGAGATGGTGGATCCGGCTGTTGGTATTGAGTTGCTCTGGCCTTCCATGAGAAATTTGGATGATTCCTCCAACTTGAGTTGTAGGTATTTCCATAAGGCGCATTGTTATTGGGCCTGAATTGTCCAACAACATTTGCTTGATCTCTAAACATCTCCCTTTCAGCTGAAATTGCAGGGCATTCCTCCACCAAATGTTCATATGATTGACAATTGGGACACAGCTTCACTTGCACTGGTGCTTCAGCAACAACTTGCACATCATGAATTCTTTTCAGCTCCAGCTCCTCCAATCTTCTTGTCATAGCTGCCAACTTTACTTTCATATCATCATCTTCTTTCAAGGTATACATCCCAGCCTTTGCATTGTAAGCATTCAACTGAGACTTCATCTTTCCCACTTCTCCTTTGGTTGGTTCATCCCATCCCCTTGAAACATCAGCTACATAGCTCAAGAAATCCATAGCTTCCTCTGGATTTTTGCTCATGAAATCTCCTCCACACATTGTCTCGAGGAGTTGCTTCATTGAGGAGGACATACCATCATTAAAATAGCTCACCAATAGCCAAGTATCAAAGCCATGGTGAGGGCAAGCATTTATAGCTTCCATGTATCTTTCCCAACACTCATAGAATTTTTCATTCTCTTTAGCTGAGAAGTTTGAAATTTGCCTTTTCAAGCCATTTGTTCTATGAGTGGGAAAAAATTTCTTGAGGAATTCAGCTTGTAAGTCAATCCAAGAACGGATACTCCTTGGCCTTAAAGAATTAAGCCAAATTTTGAAGCTCATCAAATCAATTGAAGCTCCACCCTCTTGGAATGTATTACAAACATCTTCAAATTCCTTGATGTGTGCATACGGATTCTCACTTTCCATCCCATGGAAAGTTGGTAGAAGTGGAACAAGATACGGTCTGATCACTAGCTGCTCTGTAGGGGGCACTATGCATGATGGTGCACTCATACGAGGTGGATGCATGCGGTCCCTCATTGATCTGAATTCATTGAGATTGTCTTGACGACCTTGGTGACTATGCTGATCTTCAGGTGTAGCTTCCATGATATTCAAGCTCAATTCGAATTCTCTTCTCTGAGGTGTATCACACTTAACAAGCCTTCCTCCACTGTCTCGTATCCACTTTGACATACACAACTAGTATCTCTCTGCAACTTAAATGAAAATAAAGGACAACAAAAGGAAAACAGGGCTACAACAACAAAATTAAACTAGGCTAAATTTTAAAATATAAACTTAGATTATGAATAAATAAAGAAAGAATGAGAATTAGTAAAGTGAAAGAAACGTTACCAACTTGTGATGAAAATCACAAGTGCTCAAAAATGGTATCACTATAAATTTGACACCTTCCCCGGCAACGGCGCCATTTGATTCGTGCCCAATTGGTGTGCCAGCTGATTCGTGTCCAGCTGGTGCTCCTTGAATGAGGGAGTAATCAACAAAATTTATAACCTATAACACCATATACTAGGGTAGCAAAGAAAAAGCTACTATAGCATAGTGGCTCTAGGATCGTTCACTGGGAAGGATTAACAAGCTATCAATGATACCAATTCCAAGTGAATTGGTCTTGTTTCATTTCAAGGTTAGCTTAAGAAATAAAACACAAACTTTGATTGGTGAAGATTTAGACTTAAACTAACTAACACAATAAGTAATGGGAATAACTTAGGAAGAAAAACATTCCTTGGAGAGTTAGGTTCACTGGGGTGGTTCCTCATGCAAAAGACATAGCTCCGGTTAGATGGTTCTTTTCCTCGTGTTAGAGATTCAACATATAGTCAATTCTCTAACCGGTGTTGTACAGATACATCCTTCAATTAGATTTCACTTTAATTCTCTCACTGATGCAGCTTGCAATGGTTTAAGCCTCTCACTAAGCCTTAACCGTTCAAGGTGATCTTTAACCTTGGATTACCCGTCAAAAGCTCGCAAGAGATAACTAATGGATGTCTCCTTGGAGTTCAAAAGCTTACCAAGTGTTGGCTATTCTAGAAAATCCTACCCTAAAGTCACCTCCCAGAGGCTCGCAAGGGGTAAACTAGTGCATTTCCATGGTTGGAAATCACTTGCCTTACCAAGTGTTGGCCCAGGTGACTCTAAGGTGTTTTAAGTTAACTAAAAACATAGAAATCACTAAAGGATTTCATTTCCTCTTCATTACTTGCTAAAACCACAAAGCTTTGCATTCTTGCACTTGGAACCTTCCCCGACAACCTTAGCTCCAAGGAATTAGAGGTTTAGTTACTCATTCTCTGGGGAAAACTCCTCAGAGAGTTCATAACTTAGTAAGAAAATAAAAATACAAAGTGAGAAGGTAAGGCAATACAAAGAACTGAACTTTATTTGCTTACCCAAAACTTTTCAAAAAGATCTCCTCTCTGAGAACAGGCTCCCGAGAGGTATTTATATGAACATAATATAAAACTAATTATTACATAGATATTTTCTCTTTTTTACTAACTTAAAAGCTAAGGAATCTTGTAATTGGTGGCTTACAAGGAGTATTTTGGGATTTTGACAACAAAAATCTGATGTAAAATATCTCCCAATGTCGGTAGCAAATATCGGGGTGCTTCAGGAACCATTTCGCAAGAGAAAATGGTGTCTACGAGATTTCGCAGACACTTAAGAGGGCTGCGAAATCACTTCGCAACAACATGCTATCTTCGCAGGGCTGTGAAGTTGGCTTCCACCTTAAGGTTCTCAGCTTCCAGCTTGAGGCATATATCGGGCAACTTCAGAAGGAAATACACCCTACTGTACAAAAAGGCTGCGGAATCACTTCGCAACAAAATGGTGATTTTGCAGCACCTTGCAAAATGCTTCCTTCAACTCGGAGTGATTGGCTTGCAATGGCTGCAACTTCTTCGTTTCAACTCCAAATTGCGCACCGTTTGAAGCATTGGATTTTTGACTTCCTGAGATTTGAAATGGTATATAGCATGCATCAATTGGACCTCAGCAAGTGCTCCAAAAGTGGCTGCTACGACTATCATCAAGAATATGCTTCATGGCAGATTCTCTTTACTTTTTCTCCTTGCATTCCGGATTTACTCTTGGCAAATGACTTCTAAGCTTTGCCCAAGATTCCTCATAATTCTCCTTATTCTTGACTTGCTTTGGTGATCAAAATACTAACAAAAACACCAAAACTTACACAAAGTGATTAAAATTGCTTTCAAGGGTCCTTAACATGCCAATTGAGTTAAAAGGCCAAAACTACTACTCAAAAGTGTTTAAAAGGATTAATTATAAGCTATCAAATAGCACTTTTTGAGTAGTAATCACACATTATTCTACATTCTCATATTATTGATTTTAAAAATTCAAATACAAAACACTAACACTCATTCAAAAATCGACTGCATTATTGTTCTTTATTATTTTTTATTTTAAAATTCAAACCTCAAGCCATTAACATGATTCCATTCACATGGCTGCAACATTCATTTAAAAAAATTAAACATCAAGGCCACCAATATACATAAATTGCCCATACATTTTTCTTATTTGATTTTTTTTTATTTGAAGAAAAAACCATTAACACACACATAGATTGACCATACATGAATCTCATTTTATTTTTTTATTCAAGCAACAAACCATTAAAACATACATAAATGACCACATGATTCTCATATACTTATTTCGTTGATTTTAATTCAAACAAGAGCCTTTAACATCAACACTCAATAATCAGTGATATATCATCCCACATTCCACTTTATTTTTCATTCAAACAAAAGTCATTAACATCAACATGGTCAATTGCATATTCATGTTCACTATCTCATTTTTTATTCTTAAACCTCAAGCCACTAACATTTCAAATAGTTGACTACATATTCATATTTACTATCTCATTTTTTTTTATTCAAACCCAAGCATTGACATCCATAAACACAACAATATGATTTCATTCTTCATATTTTAAAATTCAAACTCAAGTAGTAACATTCTCTCATAGTCGGCAACATGATTTCATTCTTTATATTTTAAAATTCAACAACATTAATACATTCTCTCATAATCGACAACATTCAATCCACATTCATTTGATTTTAAATTTCAAACAAACACAAGCCATTAACATTCTCACACAATTGGACATAATTTCCATAATACATTGACATTTTTAAATTCAACAAACAAAAGTCATTAACACTTCTCACAATCAACCATATTATTATAATCCATTTGATTTTTAAGTTCAACAAACACAAGCTATTAGCACTAACATGGTTGGCCATAATCTTTATAATATATTGATCTTTTTAATTCAAATAATATTAAAGACCACTTATCTTTTCTCACAACTACACCTCTTATTTATGGATTCAAGTGGTTGTCTCTATCTTCTCATAACTTCAAGCACTAATTCCTTCTTTGAATTCATCACAGCTGCAACCATGAAGAATTGAACACTCTCCCCTCCCTCAAAATTCTCTCAAAGTTTCTCTACTCTCAAAGCTCTCTCTCAAATTTTTCTCTCCAAACTTTTCCTAAAAAAATCCAAAAGCCCTAGAGAAATCCTTAAGTTTCCCTTTTATAGTTATCCCCTTAAGTCTTCAAAATTTTGAAGATTTCTAAATTTTCCAATTCACTCAAAATTCCCTCCAAAAAATATTCTCATCCTAGAGACTTCTAAGTTCTCCAATTCACTCTCCCTCTAAAAAAAAATCATATTATGTCATGCACTCAAAAGACAAAATAAGAATTAAAAAAAACACATGCATCCAGTCCCTCAAAATTAATCATGTACTAAAATATTAAAAAATTAATCATGCAATCACAAATCAAAAATCAATTATGAACTCAAAATTAAAGCCATATGCAATCACAATCAATAATCAAACATGAACTCAAAATTAAAATCAAGTATACATTTCAAATCAAGATTCAAAAATTAAAATCACTCTTGCACTAAAAATATCAAAAATCAATCTCATGCACTCATAGTATCAAAAGTCAATCTCATGCACTCAAAATATCAAAAATCAATCACATACTCAACATCAAAATCAATCACATACTAAAAATCAAACATGCACTAAAAATATAAAAAATCACTCATGCACTCAGAATAAAAATCAATCACACACAAAATCAAATAACAAGTTAAAGTTCATCTAACCTAAAACCATGCAATAAGAATCAAAATCAAACCTAATGCACTAAAAGGACAAAAACTGAACAAAAAAAAAAAAAAAAAAGACTTATAGAAAACAGACTCCTAAATAAAAACTTGAGCCACTAAAAAATCATACTAGGGATCCATGTAATCCCTCCAAGATATATCTCTAAAAGAGGTCCAAAATTAGTGATAATATGAATAACAGTGAACCACTAATGGAGTCACAATAAAAGTTTAGAAATGGATTGTAAGTGTGCACTAAGGGAATATAAGATGAAGGAAGGCAAACACTAGATAATATATGCCAAGAGGACAAAATGAAGGGTTTATAGACATGTACATCATAGATAAAATATTTAGGAACAAACCTCCATGTTCTAGTAGTGACTTGTATTATAGACTATATAAAGGAAATTCAAAAGGTGAAAGAATATAAAACAACATTTTTTGTACTCTTGGAATTTTTGTCTCTTAAATTAACTTAATGTATGTTGTTTATAGGAAAATAATGAGAAATTATGTCACAGTAAGGAGATTTGGCAAAGGTTAGGAGTACCAAGCTAACTAGAGAGAAAAGTATATTAAAAGGCTATCAAGCATAATCAGAGTGGCAACAAAACCAATTTAATTAGAAACTTCAGGCCTTGATCTAGCAAAATGAAATTTTGACTATAAACAATAAGGTACTACCAGAATAAGTTCATTTTCAATAATATCCATTTCTTACCTTATTAACTATGATGACTCATCATCTAGCATCGTGTTCTCAATGTGGAGACTCTTTTCCTTCCTTAGAGAAGGAGAAGTTGTTTAGAAATGGGATAACTTGGTTACTTAATTAAAGAGGTATCTTACAAATGCAACTTAATCAGTTGAAGACTAGAGTGGACTATAAGAGAAGAAAGACTTCTTTTCACCTGGTTGATATAATAGTCTAATGATTGTTGAACTCTCTACTTTCTTTCAAAATCCTAGATGTTGAGCTACCCAAGGGATTTGTCTTCCCTAAATTTCAAAACTATGATGGCTTAGGGCACTTGGTGAATCATCTCATGCATTATCATCAACTAATGAGACTTGTGTAAGGAAATGACCCTTTGATGTGCAATTTCCCTTCCAATCTTTAGTTTACATTAGATTGGTTTCACAATCTATTGAGAGGATCCATTTCAATTTTTTTAGAACTTCACACTATATTTGTCTCTTGGTGCATGTGCTCTTCGCAATATGGACCTACTTTTCAATATTAGAATGAATATGAGGGAGAAACTTTAAAAGAATATGTATGACATTTTTTAGCATACTAGTGAAAGTAGAAGCTTATGATGATGTCATAACTTGAATTGACTTCAAGCATAGTCTACCTCCTAACTATGATTTGTATGAATTATTGAACAAGAAGAAGCTTGCAAGTATGGAAGAGTTCTTCTCTAAGTTTTACAAACATGACAACTTAGATGAATTTCCTACTATGTAATTATGATAAGAATGACCTAATTGCTTGTTGGGTCACTAATGTGCCATATTGATTATTTGTCTTAGCTTTTTTTTAGGTTGTCTTGATTCAATGACTTGACAATCTATATTTTAAGCTTAGCAATACCGAATTAATCGAGTAAAAATTTGTTAAGCTTGTAGAAAGATGAGTCCAGTATCATTCTAAAAGGTTGATGAAATAAAATTTCATCAACAAGCATCTATGGCCTTTTCATTGTAAAAATGCACTAAAAAGTGTCAATGCATAAATAGTTATCAAAAAAGTTAAAAGAGAAAAAAATCATCATGAGAAAGGAACCAACTATAGTTGGTTATATACAGTTGACAAGACAGGATTATTATAAGGTGAACAAAAAAGAATGTGTGATAAGTATCCAAAGGGAATTTACACACCCTGTTTCAATCAACTTAAGAAAAACAAAAGACTAATGGATCGTGTTAACTTGTGACATAGAAAGTTATCCTACATAAGGGATGTACAAAGAAGGTAGTTTCATGATTGATGCAAAGTGAAGTCAATATCATACTTCAGTTGACATCTTGATTTCCTCCATGGTCTCACTACTTGCTAGTGCCCTTAGTAGTAGCCTCATCCGATTCTTCTCCTTCCACCACTTTCTTAGAAACTACCAACTTGTTCTCGACCTAATGCCTCTTGAAGCAACGATGACATAATTATGAAAAATTGCCTTTGAGTGAAAGCTTTACATGTGTAATGCAAGAGTATGAAAGTATCAAAATTACCATTACAATCTATACATATGTCATTCTATTGAAAAAAGAGGGGTAGTTTTGTATCTTTTACTTTGTAGTGATTAGTCTTCAACAATTCTAACTATTGTCCAACAACTATGACCAATACTAACTTAGGGAATAAGAATTGACCTGGCACAACCAAGGAGCCAACAACATGACTGGCTATTTCTTAAGGTGACTCCCTTTGGTGTGTCCAAATAGGGAATATTAGGTGTGCAACTATAAGATAGGAAAAACATGTGACTCATACATAGAATATTTAGGGAAAAAAAAACCTCCATGTTCTAATCATGGATTTTATTATAGTCAATATAAAGAAAATTCAAAAGTAGAAAGCACATATGATATTAACAATATTTTTGTATCATTAAAATTATATGGTGTGTTTGGGAACATTTTCAAAAAATGTTTTAAAAAAATAATTTTTGAGAATAGTTTTCAAAAACAATTTTCTATTTTTTTTTTTAGAGGAAAAGTTGTCTCAATTTATTTTATGTTTTTATTCAAATATTTTATAAAAAATAAATTTTATCTATTATGTTTTATTTTCAATTATCCTCCATGAATCTACAATTGTTTTTTAAAAACCATTCCAAAAAAAGGTGAAAACAATATAAAACAACTAAATTATATTATAAAAATATGTTTATTTTTAATAATTCTCAAAAATCTATTCTTGAAAACCATTAATAACTAAACATTTTTATTTTTCATTTAAAAAAAAAAAAAAAACAACTCCTGAGGACAATTGCCAAACATAGCCATAGTGTAGACCCCAAAATTTGTCCTAAATTTATTTTTACATTAGTTTTGAGCATAATTTTATCCTTAAATTTAAATCCTGATTATAACTGAATTTTTTGGCCTACTAACACCCTTTAATTTTTCAGTTGTTATTATTTTGTTTTATTTATTTTTGTATATTTTATTATTATTATTATTATTATTATTTTCTTTTCTTCTCTTTTCTTACTTATTTTCTTTTCTTTTTTCTTTTTCCTCTCTCCTCTCTTCTCCCACTTACCCCACCTACCCACATTCTCTCTCCTACCAATTTCTCCCTCCCTCCCCTCCTACTCTCTCTCTCTAACTTCTTTCCTCTTCTACCATTTCTTTTCCCACTCACCGACACGACCCTTTCCCCCTCTCCATCTTCCCTTTCCTTTTTCATTTTTTTTCTCTTTTTTCCCCTCATATCCATTTATTCCCTTGCCCAAAGAAACCGTCCATCCTCTTCGCCACCTATAGCACCATCAACTAGTCGACAGCGCCACTGCCAACTGGTGACCCCCCTTTCCACCCATCTCACTTCTCACCATTTTCTTTAATTTGGGTAAGTTTATTTCCTTTTATTTTTATTATTTCGGTTTAATTTTTACAGTAATTTGTTATTGTTTGTATGAGCTAATTTATGCCATTTTTGAGTTTGCATTTGCTTGATTGGGATATTGTTTGTAAGCTTTGGGTTAAGTTTGAATAATTTGGGTATTATTTTAAACCTTGTATTTTGATTCGCGTCTCTAATTCGGGCTTGTTAATTTATGTTTTATTTGGATTTAGTGATAATTGGGTTGTGAATTTGGGTTTGTTTATTAAATTAGGTGTGGATTATGAGATATTTAAATTTAGGCCTAATTGTATTTATTTTGATTTGTTATATTTGAGTTTGACTAATTGTACTTGAATTTTGGTTATTAATTTGGAGATTTTAGATTAGGGCTATAATATATGGGATATTTTTGTTGGGTTATATTTATTAATTTAGGTCCATTTTTATTGGCAAAAATCTATTGAACCAATTTAAAGTTTGAATTTGGGTTTGAATAATTATTTTGGACTCTACATATTTTTGGATATTTACCTTTGACCTCATTTTTGTTTTGCATAGGCCAATTCCACTACTGGTATTATGTTGGGTGGGCATGGATTTGTGACGCGTGGAGAACCAAATTTAATGGAAGAAAAAGAGGCTCAAGAAAGCTGTAAATGAGACATTGAGTTTGTTGTAAGCTTGTTTGGGTACATTTTATTTTCCTAATTTCTATTTAGTCTCATTTATATTGGATCCTTTAAATATTCTCTTTTATATATTTATTAGTTGTATGCAGAATTGAATAGTTGATAACTCCAAAATTTTGTTTTAATAAAAGAAATAGTTCAATAGTTTTATTTTAATAAAAAATATTGTTTATAAAATATTTTTGTTAATAAATGAAAGTTTTTTTAATAAAAATCTAGGAAAAAGTTTGTAGGAAAATCCATTTTTTTAAAACAAATTTTTAAAAAAAAATGTTTTTGGCAACCATTGTTCATAAATTTATTTGTTTAATAAAAATAGTCCCAAAACAATGATTTTGTAAATAAAATTGACCAAAAGGTTATTATTTTTTTAATAAAATTGTCCAAAAAAAGTTTTTTTTTTTTTAAAAAAAAAAATCTATTTCTCCAATTATAATAAGATTAAAAGTATCTTCTTTATAGATAAAGGTCTTAAATAATTTTTTAATAAGAATGGAATTTTCAAATTGAAGTTGTAGAAATATATATATATTTTTAATAAAATTGGGTTGAAAATATTTTCGTAAACAAAATTTGTAAAGAAATTAATTCTTTTGTAAATAAAGTTGTAAAATTTCTTTTCTTTTTTTTTGGTAAAAGTAAGTGAAAATATTTTTATTGTCAAATTGAGATTTTGTAATAAATTCTTTTGATAAAATGAGTGTAAATAACTTTTTTTGAAAAATGAACACAAATAAAATTGAATCAAATCACTTATGGACCCCGAATTTTGCACGATGCGTTCCTACTCGATGGTGCAACTCACTTTTTATTTATTTGTGAAAATTTTGATTTTTTTTAAAAAAGACTTGGAGTCACCACTTATTTTTGTTTTATTTTTAAAGGGGGAAACAAAATAAGAAAGAAAAACCATAAATGTGACTCCTAAAAGAAAAACAGGTCTGTAAAAAATCAAGTTTGGCTCTGAGGGTCAGGTTACCTATTGGAAAGGTACGGTGGTGAGCCGTAGCACCCTTCTAAGCCTGTAAAAATTGGTCAATAAGGTGAAGCAAGTGTGACAATTGATAAGGAAATCAATGGATACCAATGAAATGATCAAAATAATAAAACGAATCATGCATAAGAATAAGCAAAGTGGGAGGGAGATCATACCTTAGCAACAAGTAATAGTGCGTTATCAATGAAAACAAGGTTAGTTCAAGTATAAAATTATTACATGCATATCAAAGAGCAAGCCAAAGATCAAGCAATATTCATTAAGCAAAACAATTGACAATCAGAAGAGAAAACTTATATGTAAGGCCCCCACCAAAGCCCAAATGATTTTGCATAAATTAATCCCACAAATTCCATTGTTTTGGAATTATGAAAATCATATTCATGCTTATTTAAAACCAAGAGAAATAAAAAATTATTTGAAAATCGAAGAAAATTTGTACAAGTGCATACCAAAATGAGAATGACAGCAGATTTATTAAAATCAGGATTTTTTGCGACCTAAAACCCTAATAAAGGATGAAAAATTGTACAGTTAAAAAATATTTGAAAACTGAAGTGAAATTAAAACTATTCGAAAGAAAACTAGAGTTTTGAACTCTCGAAAATTATTTGAAAATTGGAGTCTTGAAAATTAAATTTAAAAATTGGAAATTTTGAAATTAAATTTTAAAGAAATTAAAATTTTGAAAATTATTTGAGAATTGGAGTTTTGAAAATTAAATTTAAGAATTGAAGTTTTGAAAATTAAATTTGAAAGAAATTGGAATTTTGAAAATTATTTGGGAATTGGATTTTTGAAAATTAAATTTAAAAATTGGAGTTTTGGAAATTAAATTTAAGAATTGGAATTTTGGAAATTAAATTTGAAAGAAATTGGAATTTTGAAAATTATTTGAGAATTGGAGTTTTGGAAAATTATTTGAGAATGGGAGTTTTGAAAATTAAATTTGAAAATTGAAGTTTTGAAAATTAGTTTTAAGAATTGGAGTTTTGAAAATTAATTTTGAAGGAATCATAGTTTTGAAAATTAGAGTTTTAAAAAAATTAAATTTAAGAATTGGAGTTTTAAAAATTAATTTTGAAAGAAATTGGAGTTTTGAAAATTATTTGAGAATTGGTGTTTTGAAAATTAAATTGAAAATTTGAATTTTGGAAAATTAAATTTGAAAGAAATTGAAGTTTTGAAAATCAAATTTGAAAATTAAAGTTTGGAAAATTAAACTTAAAGAATGGAGTTTTGAAAATTAAATTGGAATTTGGAATTTTGGAAAATTATTGAAAATTGGAGTTTTGGAAATTATTTGAAAATTAAAATCTTGAAAATTAAATTTAAAAATTGGAAATTATTTAAAATTTAAGGTTTTGAAAATTATTTGAAAATTGAGAGTTTTGAAAATTATTTGAAAATTGAGAGTTTTAAAAATTAAATTTCAAAAATTGGAGTTTTGGAAACTATTTGAAAATTGAAGTTTTTTAAAATTAATATTTGAAAGCATGAATGGGGAATTAGGAAATAAATGAGGGCATTGAGTAAAAGGCTCACCAAAAGGTGGCCATGCATGGTTGTAATGGCTGCACCAATGAAGGGCCCAACCCAAAAGATCCACTAGTCATCCTAGGCCTTTTCATTGTTGTAGATGACAACAACTTCCAAATTCGTGGCATTGCCTTCAGCACATCGCACCAGAAAATTCCCCTCAAAGCAAGAGCATTTTTTTTCTCAGACCTAGAAACTCTTTCCGGATCAATGCCCAACCCCATGCATCTATGCTCCACCTTGAGCATGTTTTCATCTTGACAAACATCCAAATGGAACCTACAGACTACTTTTGTAAATGATAATCCAGATTTCCAAATTTTATACCAAGCCATGCATGGGGGCTGCCGGGATGGAGAGCCATTTCTGTGTCTGATAATGAGACAGCTGGACTTCCTCAGATTCTTGTGGGTCTAGCTGAAATGGCCTCCAAATGGGTATAGGATGGGCATGGTGTTGGAGAGAGGTTGAAGATGGTGGTGAGTTTGTCATGGAGTGACAAGCTGGAGGTGGTGTGGTGATCGGTGTTTATGGTGAGCTTGTCGAGTTGTTCATTTCCTGAAGTTGTGTAACATTGATACAGTTTACCATCAGCCAAGGGGTTTTCATTTCATGGGGTGATGGAAGCCACTAGAATCCTCACTAAACTCACTCATATCAATTCTGATCAGCATGAGTGAAATTGTACACATTAGCCACATCCATCTAAAAATTGTGGTGAACTCATTTCATGTTTTTCTTCTTGTCCAAAATTGAGTTTCATTCTCTTAAATCCCCTTTCTAATTTCTTATGCCTTAGAATGAACTCACAGATAGACATGCTAAGAAAACCTTTCTCTGGAACACCCTTACGATAAAAAACTGGAAGCATGCACCAACCCCCAAGTCGCTAGTTTGCAAATATAATTTCCACCAAAGGACACCTTGGTGGGTTTCCAATTTTCATGGATGATCGACGGCTTGTTGGAGTGAAGATAGATAAGGGCAGAACATATCTCTATAGCTAAGTATCATTCAACACCAAAGGAGTTTGTATGGAGCTTTAAAGAAGTTGAATCCATAATGGGCATAATGTTCTCTTTCTAGTCATCACGAACAAGTGCCTTATTTTCTTTCACCACCTTGTGGAGCTCAATCCCACAAAGAAATGAATCCATCTCAGCTTCAGTTGACAAGGGAGGAGAGATGGTCATCCCTTTCATATCCTCCATCTATAGCATCAACTATATTTCCACCATTTTATTTGATACAAGATCACAAATTTCACCATTGAACTGAGGGAGAGCATTCGACAATTTCCTTGTTTCAAAAGGTGTAGTCTTAGATAACAAATCAGAATCCCAAATCCACCCAGAAGTCACTCCGACATCATCAATCGTTGAGGCTTATACTCATGCACGCTAGAAAAATTACCAATAACAGGGGAAGACAAAAGAATGGGAAGGAAAACATGGAGATAAAATATAGAACTAAGTAAAGAAAACACCAAATGAAGCTCTCTTTCATGGGTCATCAGTGAGCTTGCTAACTGGTGGGAGAGACCAAAATGAACTTTAAATACAAATTGAAAACAAGGTCGTAGGTGTCTTACAGAGCAAAAAAAACAAAGCGAGATTTCAGATTCTATAGAAAAAAAACCCAAACAGAAAGTGTTTGCAAATGATCTCATATATGCATGTTTTCTAATGTTTGCACTCAATCATTAGAAGCGAACCCAAATGTCAGCAAGAAAAGAGAAAAATGATGCAAAAATGGGATAACAGAGCATGCAGTGATTGTACCTAAACGACTCCCTTGAGCAAGAATTGCTTGGCATCAAGCACTTGATTCGGTAGCTTCTCCCAACTCCGCCAAAGCCTCCCTCCTCTGTTTTTTCCCCCCAAGACCCACTGTCTCAGTCTAGTTTTCTTCTCTTATCTCTATCAACTTTCTTAAAGATGTCTCCATCCCTAACCACCACCATGGCAAGGTGGTGATGTCCTTGGCCATGTGTCCATGCATGCAGCTCTTAGCACTTGAAGAAGTCGGCCCCTCCTGTTGATACCTCGCGCTCCTGGTGCTCCACGTAGTTGCCAAATGGATGGATGCGCGACCTCAACCAATATAGGTTCTTGATTCAGTCGTTATACCTGCAAAAGACGTCCGGACAGGGTGTCTGGACGCACCCTCCGATGGTTTTGTCAGCCATGGTTAGAGAGAGATAATCAGTTGGCTTTTACTAGGTATTGCAAGCTTACCTTCCTCTTTGTGTGAAGGTTGATATATATAGTATCAGAAGCTTTGATTCCCTCTTTAATGACAGGGAGATATTTTGTGTTGTTATGATGACATTAGGTGGTGGCAGGGCTATCACCACCCTACGGGTGGCTTACAGAGATCATGGTAGGTGATGCGGCTGTCAGAGATCATGGGAAGTGACCATGTGGAATGATCATAGGAAGTGACTTGTTGTCACTTCATCTTATCCTCTCACCCTGCAGGCGGCGGAATGTGGGCCATGACAGGCTGTTGTGGTAACGTGTGAGACTTGCTTACTTCAGTCAATGATCCGAACCATTGTATCCGGATGGCCTATGTTGATCATCCAGATGTATTGTGTAAGCCGTCTGGATGATATGTTTATAAGCGTTGTTTGATCTTCCTTGAGGTAGTCCGGAAAAGCGTGTCATGTGTGCTTTATAGGAAGATCCGGATGAGGGTGACTCGGATGACAATGCATGTCATGTGTCACTGTAAGATGCGTGCCACGTGTCACTGTAAGATGCGTGCCACGTGTCACTGTAAGATGCGTGCCACGTGTCACTGTAAGATGCGTGCCACGTGTCACTGTAAGATGCGTGCCACGTGTCACTGTAAGATGCGTGCCACGTGTTCTCGAAGGGAGGGGTCCCTACACCTCCCACTCCTCGAAGATGCCGCCAGCTCTCCCGGGAGGTGATATGAAAATAGTGCTCCAAAAATAACCAAAAAAACCATACCAAAATGAGGGTCTACAAATATGCCCCTCTTCAGTAGAGATCACAAGTGTAATGAATGGATCATAGATACGTGAGAGATGAATGAAATGAAGTAAATTGCACCGAAGAACATAAAAGATCTCAAATTTTGGTCTAAACACATAACGTGATAAACTTAAGATCAAAGGCACATACTAGGGAGGTGAGACTCTAAACAAAGAAATGTGGACGATGCGATGAGTGTATACGCAATGAACAACACTAGACCATGATACAATGAACGACTCAAAGATAAGCAAGATAAGGAATGATCAATTTTCAAAAAGAATGAACTCGAAAGATGTGACTTAAGATCGAACAAGACTCAACTGGGCAAGCGCGACTCGAAGATGAACAATAGTCAACTCAACTGACAAGACAATGACTGATCGATATTGGTGTGGTCTCAAAAACTGAACTGACAAGATGAATGATAGATCGATATAGGTTTGGTCTTAAAAAACCTCAAACTAAACTCAAACTAACATGGATAATGACCGATCGATATAGGTGCGGTCCCAAAAACTAAAATCTAACACAATATGATAGGAAGATGACTTATCGATATAGGTGCGGCCCCAAGACAAAGCATGCACAGATGCGAATATATTTAGCAAGACAAACATACAGCCTTAGATACCTATGTTAGTCAACAAAATAATACAGAAAATCATAAAAGAAAAGGTATAAAATCATAAGAGGATGAGAGGATATGAATTTTATGTGACCATACCTGGAAGAGTTTCCCCTTAAGAAATAATGCTTGACTTCAAAGAGCTGCGTCCTTTTCCAAAAATCCTGAAAAGTTCTCCCCCCAAAGTCTAGAAAAGTTCCTCTTCTCTTTCTTTGCGCTCTTCTTTCTTTTCTCTTTCTGAAAAATAATCTCCGAAAATCCCCCCATCAAATTTCCACCAGCCTGTGTTTTTATAGCAATTGGAGTCGTCCCCACTAAGGACTCCTCTCTCCAAATTTTACGTCTCATCCACCAGAAAAACTCTTTCAATTTAAAAAAAATGAATTCATGCATATCACCTAAAGAGTCCTACCTTTTCCAAAAACTTCTCCATTGGTGGATTTTTCTATAAAAACTTCAAATTATAAATAAATGAATAAAAAATAAAATAATAATAATAAATAAATAAAATAATAAATAAATCGGAGAATGATAAAATAATAATAATAGATAAACAAATAAATAACAAGACAATGAACAAATAAATAAAACAATAAAAAAGGATAAGATAACTAAATAAATAAAAGTAATTGATAACAATTAAAATAAATTAAAATAAATAAATAAATAATATAATAAATGATTAAATAAAAGGATTGGTAATAATAATAAAAATAAAAATAAATAAATAAGTAAATGAGATAACTGAGTCATGCAACCATACAAGTCATGCTAAAAATGTCTAGTGGGCCAAGTGTGCGTAAGTGGGCCTAAGGTGGCATCTAATGGCCTAAGGTAGTGTCTAATGGGTCGGGTATACCTATACAGGCCAAGGGTGAGACTAGGTGGGCCTAATTAAGTCTAACCTAAAGTGCACTTAAGTGAAGCCTAATCTAAACTTGAAGGACAACCAATGTCATAATGTGGAACCGGATAAACCCCTCAACCAAAGTCTCCAAAGTGGTTCAGAAAAGATAAGCTACACGAGTAGTAATAGGCCATCAAAGAAACACTGTGGAACATTAGAAGTTGATTACTACTCAAAAAGTGCTATTTGATAGCTTGTAATTAACTTTTTTAAACACTTTTGAGTAGTAGTTATTACCTTTTAACTCAATTAACATATTAAGAACCTTTGCAATCATTTCTAATCAAATTGTGTAAGTTTTTGTGTTTTTGTTAGTAATTTGATCACCAAAGCAATCCAAGATTGAGGAGAGTTCTATCGAATCCATGGCAAAGCAATGGAAAGCTTAGTAACATGAAGAGCCAAAGCTTTGAAGCTTTAAATTCCTTTGCCATAAGCAAATCATGAATGCAAGGAGGGGAAGCAAAGAGAGAAATCTAACATGAAGCATTCAAGAGGACATCAACTGTCAGCCACTTTTGGAGCACTTTCTGGACTCAAATCATGCATACTATATGTCGTTTCGAAGCTTGGGAAGTCATCAATCCAACGCTTCAAACGGTGCGCAATTCGGAGTTGAAATGAAGGAGTTAGAGCCATTGGAAGTCGATCACACCAAGCTGAAGGCCAATTTCGCGGGCTGCGAAATTAGCCTTTGGCTGCGAAATTAGCCTTTGGCTGCGAAATCAGCCTTTGGCTGCGAAATGGTGTCCTTCATGCTGCGAAATTTCGCAGCCATCTTGCACGCCTGCGAAAATCTCCTGAGTGCTTCCTGATATTTGTGACTGACATTTTTAGATTTTTTGCTTAAGCTATTTGATGTCTAAATCCCCAAACTCTCCTTGTAATCCACCTATCATAGGATTCCTTAGTCTTTAAGCAAGAACAAAGGGTAAATAGCCTCATATATAATGTTTGTAATTTCCATTACAGAAAGATGTCAAGGAGCTTGTTCTCAGAGACATCCTTTGTATAGTTTTTGAAAGAAGTAAAATACAGAGCTTTTGCTCTGCCGTACCTTCTCGTTTTGATTGTATTGTATTTATTTATTTTTTTCTTACTAGCCAAACAAGCTCTGAGGATGTTTCCTCAGAGAATGAGTGGCTAGACTTTTAGTTCCTTGGAGCTAAGGTAGCCGGGAAAGGCCCCAAATGCAAAAATTGGTAGTTTTGTTGTTCCAACTGTTAATGAAGAGAAAGTGTGACCCATTAACGATTTCTATGTTTATGTTTCTTAGAGTCGCACCCTAACTGTCCGACCTTTACTGTTTATGTTTCTCAGAGCCACACCCTAACTGTCCAATCTTTCCCGTTTATGTTTCTTTGAGTTATGCCCTGATTGTCCAACATTTCTTGTTTATGTTTCTTAAAGCCACGCCCTGGCTGTCTAGCCTTTCCTGTTTATGTTTTCTTAGAGCCACACCTTAATTGTTTGACCTTTTCTATTTATTTTTCTTAGAGTCGCTCTCTGACCGTCCGACCTTTACTGTTTATGTTTCTTAGAGTCACACCCTGACTGTCCGACTTTTGCTGTTTATGTTTCTTAAAGTTGTGCCTTGACTATCGGGCCTTCCCGTGTGTTTTTCGTGCCCCGCCCTAATTGTCCGACCTTCCTGTTTTTCTTTTGTGTTGCACTCAAACTATCTGTTCTTCTCGTGTTTTTTTCATGTCGCACTCTAACTGTCTGACCTTTCCTGTTTATGCTTTCTTATAGTCACGTCCTGATTGTTCAGCCTTCTCGTGTTCCTTTAGAGCCACGCCTCAACTCTTCAACCTCTTTATGTTTCCTTTAGTGTCACGTCGTGACCGTTTGACCTCTTTATTTAACATTGGGTCACTTCCCTAGTCATTAGTTTACTTTCCTTTCTTTCTTCTTTTTTTTGCTCACCTATTCACCTCTTTTGATAACTTGGTCCCTGATGTTTCACATAGATATTGTCACTACCTCATTCAGTCGAGCCCTTCATGAGATCCACGTGGATTTTGTATGTTCCCTTATTGGCATATCAATGAGCATATTTTGTGACCTTAGAGAGCCCATGTCGCATTGGGACAAATTTAGTGGTTTTTCTTGTTCTTCGACAGAACCCACTTCGTTTTGCTTGTATATACACTTACTTTACTTGTGGACTTTACTGAAGATGAGCATATTTGTAGACCCCAAAATTTGTTTCAAGTTTATTTTTACATTAGTTTTGAACGCAATTTTATCTTTAAATTTAAATCTTGATTATATTTGAATTTTTTGGCCTACTCACACCATTTAATTTTTTTAGTTTTTATTATTTTGTTTTATTTTTGTTTTGTATATATATATATATATATCTTTTCTTTTCTTTTTTCTTTTTCCTCTCTCATCTCTCCTCCCAATTACCCCACCTACCTTTTTTTTTTTTCTCTCATTTTCTCTCTTGCCATTTCTTTTCCCACTCACCGACATAACCCTTCCCTCTTTCCATCTTCCCTTTCCTTTTTTTTTTTCCCCTCTTTTTTCCCCTCATATCCATTTATTCCCTTGCCCAAAGAAACCGTCCATCTTGTTCGCTGCTTGTAGCACCGTCAACCAGTTGGCGACGCCACTACTTGCTGGCAACCCCCCTTTCCACCCACCTCACTTCTTTCATTTTTCTCTAATTTGGGTAAGTTTATTTCCTTTTATTTTTATTATTTCGGTTTACTTTTTACAATAATTTGTTATTGTTTGTTTAAACTAATTTCAACTATTTTTGAGTTCGCATTTGCTTGATTGGGATATTGTTTGTAAGCTTTGGGTTAAGTTTGGATAATTTGAGTATTATTTTAAGCCTTGTATTTTGATTCGGGTCTCTAATTTGGGCTTGTTAATTTATGTTTTATTTGGATTTAGTGATAATTGGGTTGTGAATTTGGGTTTGTTTATTAAATTAGGTGTGAATTATGAGATTTTTAAATTTAGGTCTAATTGAATTTATTTTGATTTGTTATATTTGGGTTTGACTAATTGTGCTTGAATTTTGGTTATTAATTTAGAGATTTTGGATTAGGGCTATAAGATGTGGGATATTTTTGTTGGGTTATATTTATTAATTTGGGTCCATTTTATTGGCAAAAATCTATGGGACCAATTTAAAGTTTGAATTTGGGTTTGAATAATTATTTTGGACTCTACATATTTTTTGATATTTACTTTTGGGCTCATTTTTGTTTTGCATAGGTCAATTCCACTATTAGTATTATGTTGGGTGAACACGGATTTGTGACATGTAGAAAACCAAATTTAATGGAAGAAAAGGAGGTTCAAAAAAGCTATAAATGAGACATTGAGTTTGTTGTAAGTTTGTTTGGATACATTTTATTTTCCTTATTTCTATTTAGTCTCGTTTCTATTGAATCGTTTAAATGTTATCTTTTATATATTTATTGAGTATATGCAGATTTGAACCGTCAATAACTCCAAAATTTTGTTTTAATAAAAGAAATAGTTCAATAATTTTATTTTAATGAAAAAAATTGTTTAGAAAATATTTTTGTTAATAATGAAATTTCTTTTAATAAAAATTCAGAAAAATGCTTTTAGGAAAATCCAAATTTTTTTTAAACAAAATTTAGAAAAAATTGTTTTTAGCAACTATTGTTCATAAATTTATTTTTTTAATAAAAATTATCCAAAAAAAAATTATTTTGTAAATAAAATTGCCCAAAAGGTTATTTTTTTAATAAAATTGTTCAAAAAAATGTTTTGTTTTTAATTCTGTTTCTCTAATTAGAATAGGATTAAAAGTATTTTCTTTATAGATAAAGGTCTTAAATAATTTTTAATAAGAATGGAATTTGCAAATTGAAGCTATAGAAATATATATATATAAAAAGGTTATTTTTTTAATAAAATTGTTCAAAAAAATGTTTTGTTTTTAATTCTGTTTCTCTAATTAGAATAGGATTAAAAGTATTTTCTTTATAGATAAAGGTCTTAAATAATTTTTAATAAGAATGGAATTTGCAAATTGAAGCTATAGAAATATATATATATATATATATATATATATATATATATATATGTATATATATTAAAATAAATTTGGGTTGAAAATATATTTGTAAACAAAATTTGTAAAGAAATTAATTTGTTTGTAAATAAAGTTGTAAAATTTCATTCTTTTTTTTTTATATAGTAAAAGTAAGTGAAATTTTTTTTATTGTCAAATTGAGATTTTTGTAATAAATTCTTTTCATAAAATGAGTGTAGATAACTTTTTTGAAAAATGAACACAAATAAAATTGAATCAAATCACTTATTGGAAATGAATTGGGATCTTTTTGTAAATAAATAAATTGAAATTATTAATTCGAAATTATTTTTAATAAACTCCTATGGAATTTCTTGAAAAAGTAATTTTTGAAATATTTCTTTTAATTAGTTAACTCAATGTGCATAATTCTGCTACTATTTACCTTGTATATTATGCTTTTATGATTATTTTCTTTACATTGATTTGTGTTTGTAATCTTGGTATCCAGATCAATTAATTAATTGTCATAATTCTCTCAATTTGCTTAGTAGACTTAAAGGGGTGCTACGACTTTTCACTATACCTTCCCGATATGTAACCTGATCCTTAAATCTAAATTCGGTTTTTTTTGCAGACACATATTTTCTAAATAAGGAGTCACATTGAGTTTTTTTTCTTATTTTATTTTCTCTTTTAAAAATAAATTAGAATAAGTAGTGACTCTAATTATTTTTCAAAAAATCAATTTTTCATAATTGAATAAAAAGCGAGTCTTGCCATTTCAAGTGGGGACACACGTGAAAAATGCAGTTCACGCATAGTCTTCTATGAAAAAGGATAAAGTATTAATTAAGAATTTTGAATTTAAAAAAACAAATCAAAAATAGAATTTAACAAAATGGATTCTCTTCAAATATATTTTTAGCCCTAATTTTTTAATTTTCTAGAAGTAGCATTTTTATATGGCATGACATTGCAATAGTTAACTTCGTAGGCAATAGAGTTTGGAGTCTGCAATCAAGGCAAGCTTCTTCAAAAAAAAATTTCAATCCAGATTTGCTTTGAAAATATTCACAAAAGTAATGCATCCCTATACATTTTATTATTATTATTATTATTTTTCGCCTTAAAGTTAAAATCACGGTAATCAAATATGGTTTGTAATCAAATATGATTTTAAAAGTCATAATCGTTTTCAACTTAAAGCTAAAACCACAATTAAACCGTAATTAATAATTATGATCTTTAGATAAAAAAAGTTAAGAAAAATAATAACCTAGATCTAAGAATTTTTTTTTTCAAACAGGATTATTTTTCCACAAAACTCTAGAGTTTGTCCGGATAGTTACCGTGGTTTGCAACATTCAACTTGGTTGGCAATGGATTTATTCAGAACATGGATACACTTATCCGAGTTATTCCCCAATCCTATTCCCAAACACATTCTTTCGTTCCCCCCTCAAAACCCTAGCTTTATATGTTTTCACTGAGGCTACTCCCATCTTCCTCCATTTTCTGAAACTCCGAGATCTGACTTTGTTATGGTAAACTCCTGAGCAATTCTACATGTATTTTGACTCGGATAATGCTCTGTTTGGTTGCTGAGAAATCATAAGAAAAGGATGGAGATTTGGCCTCAGATTTCAAGTAATTTCTTGGCAACCAAATGGCTCCTTTTGATTTTATTATTCTGACGATAATTATGTGGTCTGTATTGTAGGCGCCAAAGAAAGAAAAGGCTCCTCCACCTTCTTCGAAGCCTGCCAAATCTGGCGGAGGAAAACAGAAAAAGAAGGTACCTTTATAGTGTTAGGGTTAGGTTTTTTGAGCTTGGACTCGCTTCTTGAGTTTATTTTTCTTATTATTGTTGCATATATGGCTGGCTTTGATCTCTTTCTATTTATACTCTGGATTGATTTAGAAGTGAGAAAATGATGGATCTTATGTTGAGATTTTGTGGGTTTTCATTGTCTTGATAAGACTGTTTGCCAAGAGAATGTAAGAAAAGAAGGCAAGTGTGATTTTGTTTATTAGTGTTGGGAACCCAGGAAGATGAAGAAAAAGAATACACGCACAACACTTAGTTCTGACAAAGGCAACTGTTTGACATGAGCTCTCCATTTTGACCTCCACTTTTATCTGCTGCCAAAACGACAATAAGATTGTTTACTTGTTTTTAGGCTTTTATTGGTATACATTGAGGATTCATTTGATTGTCTTAGAAATTTTAGTATTTTGTATGCAGAAATGGAGCAAAGGTAAGCAAAAGGAGAAGGTGAACAACATGGTTCTATTTGACCAAGGAACTTATGATAAGCTTCTTTTGGAGGTTCCCAAGTACAAGCTTATTACTCCTTCAATCCTATCAGACAGGCTGAGGGTAATATTCTAAATTGTGCTCCTTTTCTTTCTGTGTGTTGCATATGTTTTAATGTATGTATAATGGTGGTTCACAATTCTATTGGTACAACATTATACTCCCTTTGTGCTTTTTGGAAAATATCAGGGACAACCCCAGGAGAGTTATTTTAATTTTAGCATGCCGTAATACCCTTGTGAGTCTATATCATCTTGGTTTTGGATACTGGTTGTCTAATCCTTGCAAGCGAAAAGATATTCAGCCATTATGCATTGAGATAATGGTCGCTTTGTTAAAATTTCCTCTCTTTGAATTTACTGTTGGTTTAGTTTTGAGAAATGAATAAATTAGTACCTAGATTGCATGGAGTGTTTTAGATTTAGTTGATGGGCTCCTTTCAAGGGAAGGAAACATGTGAAATTTGTGAATTGTGATATATCTATGTTGAGAGGAAACTCTAGATGCAGTTTTTATCTTATACCATTCATCCATTCGTCAGTATCTCTTTGGTTGGGTTATTGGCATTTCAAATGAACGGGTTTGTGCGTTTAATCTATGTTGCATGGGTTCAAGTATGAGCATTGGATACGGGTATGTGTCCTGGTATCAAATCCTTCACAATTCAACTTTTAGAATGAGGGGACTCAGTTAAAAAAAAGAAGATTCAATTAAAAATAAATTGGAAGTGAAGATATCCTTTTTAAAATCTACCATTTTGTTTTTCATCTAATCCCTTTTTTACCTTGTATACCTGAATTTTCTTACAAAATTTCACTTTTCAGCGAACTCTTATTTTTCTCTAATGTAACTATTGCTTAGAAAGTTATAGAAAGTTAAAAGAATAAAATATGAATGAAAAATTCAAACAGCCATACCCATAGTAAAATAGGAGTATTCGTTAAGGATCTGATACCCTGGCCCATGTGGGCATGGGTACGTTGGGTGAAATTGAATGATCCATTTATCATAGTGTATGGTAGTAGGTTGTCCACTGAGACCTGTTTTGCAGTTATGTGCAGTTTTTTATGGCGGCTTTCATGATGAAGCTAAATAGTATCAACTGTTGAAAAGTGAAAAGAAAGAATTTTTCATGATCATGTTTGAGTTGATATAAAATTTATGTAAGTGCCTCTGCTTGCTTTATTCAAATACTGTATGATAACACAGTTTTCAGCAATGGGCCTTGATTCCACCTACCCTCTATATTTATGGTTAGGCCCCCTTTAAATCCATCAGCCCCACCCCCACCCCCACTAAGGGGGCCTCACTTATCTTCTTTTACTTAAAGTTGATATGTTTGTTATCATCTACTGAGCAAATGCCAGCATCAAGTTTTCTTAGTTAGGTAATTTACAATGTTCTTTCTTTTTCCTCCTTTACAATCTTCAGGTCAATGGGTCATTAGCACGTCAAGCAATCAAGGATTTGATGGCGAGAGGTTCCATTAGGATGATATCTGCTCATGCCAGCCAACAGATTTACACCAGGGCCACCAATCACTAGTAGCCAGAATGTACTATTTTTCTTTGAACTAACAAAAGATAGTTATTCCCCTTTGATTTGTTTTCTTTTTCTATAAAACATTGTTGAGAAAATTGGCTCTGTTTTTGTTTTTAGCTACTGGAATGTGTAGATCACCACTTTCTACCCAATTTCTGAGTCAATGCATGTCATTGTGATATCAATTCTTATATTATTGTTTTACTGAATTGTTTGCCATACTCATATTGGTCTATTTAAATACAAGCCTTAAAAGTTAAAATTGTCATAGTAAGTATTTTGCATTTGTCATACTTATTTTTGCATTTGTCATACTTATTTTTGCATTTGTCATATGTTCTTAAACTTCTTGGGACCTTGTTACTCAGTATGGAAAATTTCATCTCCTCGACTATGTTTCTGAAATGCTCAAATCTTAAGAATTCACAGGAAAATTGATGAGACAGTAGGAGGAAACAAAGTTTGCCTATCCAAAAAAAATGTTACAAAGGTTGAGTAGTGATCTGTACAGCCTAAAGCATCACTTTCTTCATTCATAATGTTGGTTGAATCTAGTTTCCAAATCCACACTGGAACTACTATATATATATATACACCCACACACACAACACAAGAATTACATGAATACAACTGCAAACAAGGTGAGAGTTCCTTAGCAGCTCTGGTTGTGGTTAGCAGACATTTTGGGTGGTGGTTGTTAGCAGCACCAGCAGAGAATACAGGAATGCTTGCTGTGCCTTCTCGAGTATAAGATGTAGAAGCGACGTTGTTCCCATTCTCAAGAGTGCCAGTTGATTAGCTGCCACTGCTTGAGCCTACCAGCCATGCCTCTGCTACCCCCATCTTTGCTTCTATTTATGGGGCCTGCTATTTATGTTAATCCACCGTTAGCACTTCAGTGATTTTTATTACTATCTTTTTCTCCTCTTTTTCCTGCAAAGGAACTAAGAGTTCATAGGCTACACCACCCATATGTGAAGAGTAGGACTTTTACTTTGGAGAATGGGGCTGTGCAGAAAATAGCCTTCATAGGCATTAAAATCCTGTAAGCTGGCCTTAAGTGAGTATTCTCCCAATAATGGCTTTTAATTTGGTGATCTTTTGTTATTAGGTGAGATCAATTCCAATATGGGAAAGATGTCTTTCTCTGAAATGAAGTTAAATTTAAATGAGGCAAGCGCCTATCAGATTTTCTCCGTATTTGCTTGAATCTATTTACGAGTCCTAAAACATATTAGAACCATCATCCTAAGTATTTTGCATTGGTCAATGGTCTTTGAACTATTCAGAATGTCTTACTGAATGTGACATGTTTTGCCAATATGACCATGTTTCTATTGCTCAAATCATTAGACTTGTACTGGATTATTTTATGGCTAAAAGAAATTTTAGCTTTTAGAGTCAGTTCAAGTAGGCATTCAGGTTTTCCTGTCTGTAGTTTTGTTTTGATAGAACTCTTACCCAGTTACCCTGCAAAAGAATGTGTTGTTTTAGAGCCCTGTGTAGACATCTTCTTGGGGCCTTGCTTTGGTATTATGGGATTGGACAGTTTCACAGAAAGGGAGAGTGCAAAAGCCACTATTTTACCTTTAGTTTGATGTGGCCGTCTTTTACTTTTCTGCCATGCACTTTCATTACTACTCTGACCTTTAATTTCCTGATGAATGGAGTTATACCTCTACTTGGATTACTTGGTACCTTTCTGTCTCTTTGTAATTTTATTTTTGTGCACTTCTAATCATTGTTTCATACTTGATGCAGCATTTGTTCATTTTTCATTTGTTGTTTCCTCATTATGATCAGCTCCAATCTCAAAGTCGAAAGCAAATTTGGCTTTTCTGCAAGCTAACATATCTAGGCTGCTTTTCCAACCTTGCATCGGTTACATGAACAAGTAGGATGATCTACTCTTACATGACTATATAACATGAGGGGAATATACACAAAAGACTAATACAAGATGTAGTATTTTGGTAGCATCCACAGGGAAAAACTGAACAAAAGACATTACAAAGGAAGAACAACAGTATTCTATACATCCTAGACCATCACTTTCTTGTTCGCTGCAGCTGGCTGAATCTAGTTTCCACACACTAAATATACGTGCAAAACAAGAATTGCCAAGACAGATGCACATAGGTTGAGTGGTCCTAAGCTTTGCTGGTTGAGGCTAGCCGCACCATGGTGCGCATTAGGGCGGTGGTTGTTCACAGCACCAGCGGTGTATACTGGAATAACTGCTGTGCCTCCCTGAGATGTAGGTGTTGTAGTAGATTCGCCATTGTTTCCAGTTTCTCCGTTACTGGTGCTGCCAGGTGATCGGCTAGCCACTGCTTCACCCCCACCACCAGCAGCACCATGACCATGGCCGATCTTAATGCTGTGTATCACCCGGTGTCTTCCCTCTTTAGCACCACTGCCTTTTTCATCTGCTACTCCTTCTCGGAAGTTGTTTTCCTGCAAAGGAACTGTAAATAGGATATTGTTGAGTTCATCTGTTTCCTTTTTCTCATAATGTGAAATCTAATCATGGGTTTTATTTTGGTGGGATTTTGCAATTAGTGGTGGTTGTGGGAAAAGTGGTGTCTTACTCTGAAATGGGGAAAAAACCATCTTTGAACTCTTTTTCCATCCCCTCTAGGATTCTGTGGATATCCAATAATGTGTCCATCACCACTCAGTTGGTCTGATTTGAGTCGGTAAAGTGCTTTGGTTATCTCAGGAGTCCCCTGAGTGACGGTAGTGTCAATGGTTCAGTTCTAGTATAGGGTTACCATAAATGTTTGGGACCCAAAAAGACCACCTGTTTTCGTAGTACAAAGGTAAAGAATGTTTCTGTTGCAAATCTGAGCAAAATCCCACTAGGAAAAGGTAGTCGAAGTTTTGGAATAGTGAAGGGAATTTCTAAGGAGAATAAAAGAACACCACCATTTGCAGTTGAATAATTTTTCCCCCTTTCTGAAACAGAACTCCAACAAAGAAGCTACTCTCATTTCTTATGATGAACGTGCTATGGCGGCTACTCCACCTGCTATCACTTACATTTAACATCAGCAACTGAAACCTTGGTGGGTGAAATCAGAAAGGAAAGTGAAGCTTCAGTTTATTTTGCTCTTCAGTTTATTAAGTTACACTTGCTTTCAATTTTAAATCAACCAAGCAATCTTCTTCTCCCAAAGAAACCCAAACCATGGCTGCAAACCGTATATATTGACATGGTAGAAAGAGAGAAAAAGAGGGAGAAAGGAGAAACCTGATGGGAAGATGGTGTGCTGATGAGTCGAGGGAGAAGGAGATGCAGGAAAGCAAAGGTGGGAGAAAATTAGGATGAGCAACACGCCGACTCCTTTGATACCCATTTCGCTTTCTTCCTGAAAACAAATCCATTTGAAGTAAGTTGGGCACGTTCTACTTATATATAACTTTTGGCTCAATGGATTCTCGATGATAAGCTTTGCCTTTAACTTGTCCACTATTTGATCTTATCGGGTGGAAAATATTAAACGTGTGGCTTCAGATTCATAGAACATGGGTTTGGCATCTCATTATGGTGGCAACTGGCAAAAGCAGGAGCCACCACTTTCTCCAGGGTCCCCCAAAACCACATTTTTCCTCTTCCTTTTTTAACATTTGAAAACTTTTTAAAGTTGATTTACTAGGTGGACTACAATCTTCTCTTTTCTGATGCCTAATAATTGTACCATTTTTCTTTTCCATGCACTATACGTGAAATCCCCTCCTTCATTTGAGAGCTGAGTCATAAGCATGCGGAAAATATGTAGAATTTCCTCCATCCTTGGATTTCTCGAAGTTGAAAGAAAAATGTAAGTGGTACAGCTCCTAGACTCTAGAAAACACTCCGTGACAAAGATTTTCATATATATATATATAAATTACTTTAGATTTTTTGGTTGTCTAAACATTTAAATTATCGAGGAATACAAATTTTGGAATCTTTTTACTTATCCTTCAAAAAAAATGAAAAAGAAATACTGAGAGGAAATAACTTTCATATAAAAAAGTATGAATTTATTTTATATATTTCATTTTAAAAAAAAAGAAATTAAAAATTACTATTTTTTTAAAACAAGTCTTAAAGAATGAAGTTGCCATCAACTTTTTTTTTTTTTTTTTTTTTTTTAAAAAAAAATATTCAAACAATCACTAAACATTTCATTTCTTTTATTAAAAAAAAATATTATGCACCTATAACCTCTAAAGCAAACAAGTACAATAAGGTCTTAAAACCACAACTCCTTAGTGCGGATCAGTTTTTAAAAACGATTCTAAGCAACTAAAGCCGGAAATCCGTCATCAGGTAGTTACCTCCGTATAAAAAGCTTAAACGGTTAACCCAAAAATCCACCTACCTATCCTTATCCCTACCAAACTTGATTCTTTTCCTTTATGTTTCTTTCTTTTCTTTCTTTATTTGCTAAGTTCATTGCAGAATATGAGAGAAAGAAAAAGAAGTTTGACAAACCAAAAAAAGAAAAAGAAACATTCTTTCCGTGAAGAAAGAATGATTTCATAGGATATGTCCTTACGAGCTCTTTAGTTTTTTCTTTCCACTTTATCATACTTGTCAAAATACTGGAAACAGTAGCAATATTATTTTATGTTATCCACCATCCACAACCATGAAATCCAATCAACAATTAAAATAGTTTAGCTTGTCACCATTGAAACGGTTTTAAACAAGGAAGAAGTTTTGGAGAAGCAAAATAATTAATAGATGTCGACATATTTAACTGGTTAATGAATTCATAATCGGACAAGAGCAACTTTCTTTTCATTTTCAGTTTATTTTTAATCTTTGGGTATAACGAGAAAAGGAATTTTGTCAACTAGATTCTTTTGTAGTTAAAAGATGAAGACTTTTAATTTAAATTTTCTTTTAAGAAAAGAAAGATATTTTTTAAAATATAATTTAATGAATTTAAAATTGAGTTAATTAAAATTTCTCAATTTTCTTAGGTTTGTCTCAATTCTAATTGAATAACCACTTATGAGCATATTTTTATAAAACTAATCTATAATATAACAAAGGATGCTATATCTTTTATTTTCTAAATATTAGGATATGTTAATTTATTAGTTTGAGTCCACGATTACA
Organism: Vitis vinifera; assembly: GCF_030704535.1. NCBI lineage: Eukaryota > Viridiplantae > Streptophyta > Magnoliopsida > Vitales > Vitaceae > Vitis > Vitis vinifera. The sequence continues at coordinate 12,552,088 of NC_081817.1, forward strand.
TTCCAAAAATGTATTGATCTGAAAGTGTTTGATTCTAATGACACTTAACCACCTTATGACTAGTTAAAGACTTTTAAGATGAGACATAGGTAAAATAAGTCTAGGGTTTTGGATCTAGGTTAATTCTTTAACTAGAAAGAATTCATTTCAAATGTAGGATGCTTATCTAGAAGTTTTCGCAACTCAATCATGAATGATGGAATCATTAAATATTTGACCTTTTTGAACTCTGTCTGTAACTCACTAGAGGCTCGGGAAACAAAGAGAAGATGAAAGAGGAACCAGAACAATTTCTAGCATCTAGAGCACTAAGCTCACGACCATGAGTTGCTCATGTCATCCACAACCCTAAGCTATTCATAGCATCTAAAGCCATGACCTAACAACCCGGAGTTGTTCATGTCATCCATAGCCTTGAGCTGTTCATAGCATCTAGAGCCTTAAGCTCACGACCTTGAGTCACTCATGTCATCCATAGCCCCGAGCTACTCATGGCATCTAGAGCCCTTAGCTCACAAGCCGGAGTCGTTCATGTCATCCACAGCCTTGAGCTATTCATAGCATTTAAAGCCATGGGCTCACGTCATAGAATCGTTCATATCATCTATAGCCTTGAGCTGTTTGTAGTGTTTAGAGGCCTAAGCTCATGGGATCCCAAATCGTTCATATCATTTACAACCCTGAGCTATTTATAGCATCTAGAGCCATGAGCTCACGACCCAAAATAGCTTATGTCATCCATAGCCTTGAGCTGTTCATAGCATCTAGAGCATTGAGCTCACGACTTTCAGTCATTCATGCCATCCACAACCATGATATGTTCATAGCATTTAGAGCCATGGGCTCACGACTAAGAATTGTTTAGATCATCCTCAATCTTGAGTTGTTCGTAGTATCTAGAGGCCTGAACTCACTGGATCCTGAGTCGTTCATATCAACCACAACTCTAAGCTGTTCATAGCATCTAGAGCCTTAAGCTCACAACCTGGAGTCATTCATGTCATCCATAACCCTAAGATGTTCATAGCATCTAGAGCCTTGAGCTCATGACCTAAAATTGTTTATATCATCCACAACCTTGAGCTGTTCATAACATCTAGATCCTTGAGCTCATGACCTAGAATCGTGCATATAATCAATAGCCCTGAGTTGTTCATAACTTCTATAGACCTGAGCTCATGAGCCAAATAGTTCATCTATTCAACAGCCTTGAGTTGTTTATAGCATCTAAAGCCCAGAGCTCATGACCCAAAGTCGTTCATGTCAACCACAACCTTGAGTTGTTCATAGTATCAAGAGCCTTAAGCCTATGACCCGGAGTTGTTCATGTCATCCATAACCCTAAGCTGTTCATAGCATTTAGAGCTTTGAGCTCATGACCAAGAATTGTTCATATCATCCATAACCCTGAGCTGTTCATAGCATCTATAGGCCTAAGCTCATGGGATCCTGAGTCGATCATATCATCAACAACCCTGAGCTGTTTATAACATCCAGAGCCCTAAGCTCACGACCTGGAGTAGCTCATGTTGTCCACAACCTTAAGTTGTTCATTGCATCTAAAGCCCTAAGCTCACGACCTTGAGTCATTCATGTCATTCATAACCTCGAGATGTTCATAGCATCTAAGCCTTAAGCTCATGACTGGAAGTCGTTCATGTCAACCACAACCCTGCACTGCTTGTAGCATCTAGAGCCCTAAGCTCACAACCTTGAGTCGCTATGTCATCCACTGCCCTGAGCTGTTCATAGCATCTAGAGCCCTGAGCTCACAACCTTGAGTCGCTCATGTCATCCAATGCCTTGAGTTGTTCATAGCATCTAGAGCCCTTAGCTCAACACCCGGATTCGTTCATGTCATCCATGACCCTGTGTTGTTCATAGCATTTAGAGCCATGGGCTCACGATTAAGAATAATTCAAATCATCCTCAGCCTTAAGCCATTCATAGCATCTAGAGGCATGAACTCATAGATCCTGAGTTGTTCATATCATCCACAACTCTGAGCTGTTAATATCATCTAGAGCCTTAAGCTCATGACCTGAAGTTGTTTATTTCATCCACAACCCCGTGCTATTCATTTCACCTAGAGCCTTGAGTTCACAACCTAGAATCGTTCATATCATCCATAACCTTGAGTTGTTTATAACATCTAGATCCTTGAGCTCATGACCTAGAATCATGCAAATCATCCAAAACCTTAAGCTGTTCATAACACTTAGACCCCTAAGTTCATGACCCAGAGTTGTTCATGTCAACCAACAACTTTAAGCTATTCATAGTATCTAGAGCCGTGAACCCATGACTCAAAGTCGTTCATGTCATCCATAACCTTAAGTTGTTCATAGCATCTAGAGCTTTGAGCTCACAACCCGGAGTCGTTCATGTCAACTACAACCTTGAGCTTTTCATAACATCTAGAGCCCTAAGCTCATGACCATGAGTCGCTCACATCATCCACAACCCTGAGTTGTTCATAACATTTAGAACCCTGAGCTCACGACCTTGTGTTGCTAATGTCATCCACAACCTTGATCTATTCATAACATTAAGAGTCCTTAGCTCACGACCTAGAATTGTTCATGTCATCCACAAACCCGAGCTGTTCATAGCATTTAGAGCCATTGGCTCATGACCAAGAATCGTTCATATCATCTATAACCCTGAGCTATTCATAACATCTAAAGGCTTGAGCTCATTGGATCCTGAGTCGTTCATATCATCCATAACCTTGAGCTATTTATAACATCTAAAGCCCTAGCTCATGACCTAGAGTAGCTCATGTCATGCACAACCATGAGCTATTCATTGCATCTAGAACCCTAAGTTCATGACCATGAGTCGTTCATGTCATCCAAAACGTTGAGCTATTCATAGCATCTAGAGCCCTAAGCTCACGACATGGAGTCGCTCATGTCATCCACAACCTTAAGATGTTCATAGCATTTAGAGCATTGAGCTCATGACTCAAAGTCGTTCATGTCATCCACAACCTTAAGCTGTTCATTGCATCTAGAGCCTTGAGCTCATGATTTGTAGTTGTTCATGTGATCCACAACCCTTATCTATTCATTACATCTAGAGACCCGAGCTCATGACCTAGAGTAGTTCATGTCATCCACAACACGAAGTTATTTGTAGCATTTAGAGCATTGAGCTCATGACCCAAAGTTGTTCATGTCAACCACAACCCTAAGCTGTTCATAGTATCTAGAGCCTTGAGCTCACGATCTGGAGTCATTGATGTAATCCATAACCTTGAGCTGTTCATAGCATCTAGAGCCATGAGTTCACGACCTAGTGTCTATCATGTCATCTACAACCCTAAGCTATTCATAGCATTTAGAGGCTTAATTTCATGATGCAGAATCGTTCATATCATCCACAATCCTGAGTTGTTCATAGCATTTGGAGCCATTAGCTCATGACCTAGAGTCGTTCATGTCATCCATAGTCCTGAGCTGTTCGTAACATTTAAATCCATGGGCTTACGACCAAGAATCGTTCATATCATCAATACCCCTGAGCTATTCATAGCATATAGAGGCTTGAGCTTTTGGCATTTGGAGTCGTTGCTATCATCCATAATCCTTAGCTATTTATAGCATTTAGAGTTCTGAGATCATGATCTAGAGTAGCTCATGTCATCGACAACTGTAAGTTGTTCATAGTATTTAGAGACCTAAGCTCATGACCTAAAGTTATTCATGTCATCCACAACCCTAAGTTGTTCATAAAATCTAGAGCTCTAAGGTCATGACCTGGATTTGTTCATATCAACCATAGCTTTGAGCTGTTCATAACATCTAAAGCCCTGAGGTCAGGACTCGGAGTCGTTCATGTCAATAATAGTCCTTAGCTGTTCATAACATATGTAGGCCTAATATCACGATCTAGAGTCCTTCATGTCATTCACAACCTTGAGTTGTTCATAACATTTGGGGCTATGGGCTCACAACCAAGAATTGTTCATATCATCCTCAACCCTGAGTTGTTTATAGCATCTAGAGGCCTGAGCTCATGGGATCCTGAGTCATTCATATCATCCATAACTTTGATCTGTTCATAGAAGCTAGAGCCCTAAGCTCATGACTCGAAGTTATTCATTTCATCCACAACCCTAAGCTATTCATAACATCTAGAGCCTTGAATTTATGACCTAGAATCGTTCATATTATCCACAACCTTCAGTTGTTCATAGAATCTAAATCCTTGAGCTCACGACTTAGAATCGTGCATATCATCCACAGGCTTGATAAGTTCATAGCACATAGAGACCTGAGGTCATGACCCATTGTAGTTCATGTCATTGATAACCTTGAGTTGTTCATAGCATCTAGAGCCCTCAATTCACGACACAGAGTCATTCATATCAACCATATCTTGAGTTGTTCGTAGTATCTAAAGCCTTGATCCCATGATCCAGAGTCGTTCATGTCATTCACAACCCTTAGTTGTTCATAGCATTTAGAGACGTGATTCGTGCCCAATTGGTGTCTCAGCTGATTCGTGTCCAACTGGTGCTCCTTGATTGAGGGAGTAATCAACAAAATTTATAACCTATTACACCATATACTAGGGTAGCAAAGAAAAAGCTGCTATAGCATAGTGGCTCTAGGATCGTTCATTGGGATGGGTTTTCACTTTGCAAATGATATTAATTCAAAGCTGAATTGGTGCCTTTTCATTTCAAGGTTAGCTTTAAAAGAAAACATAAAGATGTTTGAATGAAAAAAAGGTTTGGTTTTAAACTAACCAAAAATAGTAACTGATTTTACTTACACAGAAAAATGTTTCTTGGAGTTTCAGATCACTAGGCTCAGATTCCTCATACAAAAAGGGAGTTTCGGTCACTTGTTTTTTTTCCTCGCATTAGAGAATTAACATATAGTTCCTTTTCCAACCAGTGTTGTACAGATGCTTCCCATTAATGGGTTCAAACACTAAATCTCTCTCACTGATGCATCTTGCAATGGCTCATACCTCTCACCTAGCACTTGCCATTCAAGGTGATCTTTAACCTTGGATTACCCGTCAAAAGCTCGCAAGAGATAACTAATGGATGTCTCCTTGGAGTCCAAAAGCTTACCAAGTGTTGGCTATTCTAGAAAATCCTACCTTCAAACCACCTCCCAAAAGCTCGCAAGAGATAAACTAGTGAACCTCCATGGACGGAGATCACTTGCCTTACCAAGTGTTGGCCCAGGTGATTTAAAGGTGTTTTAAGTTAACTAAAAAGATAAAAACCATTAACGGGTCATACTTTCTCTTCATTAAAAACTAAAACAACACAACTTCCAAATTATGCATTCGAAAACTTACCCGGCTTTCCTCACTCCAAGAGACGAAAAGCCTAGCCTCTCATCCTCTGAGGAAAAATCCTCAGAGTTTGGTTAGCAAGAAAATGAAAATGAAAGAGAAGGAAAAAAACAGAGCAAGGCTCTGTATATTCTATATATTTATATATCTATATATTTTTTACAGTGGATGTAAGGGAATATATATAGAGACATTTTTCCAACCTTCCTAACTAAGAAATCTTATGGTTGGTGGATTACAAGGAGAAGAATGGAAATTTATACAAAAATATCTGAAGAAAAATATCTCAAAGTTTCGGTAGCAAATATCGAGAAGCACTAAGGACCATTTCGCAGGTGAAAACGAGGTCTGCGAGATTTCGCAGACGCACAAAAATGGCTGCGAAATCACTTTGCAGCAAAAGGCTGATTTCGCAGCGCTGCGAAGCTGGCTTTCAGCTTGCGGTGTTTAGATTCCAACGTGTCGCAAATATCGGGAAACTTCAGGAGGAATTCCACAGCACTGTGCAAAATGGCTGCGAAATCATTTCGCAGCAAAAGGGTGATTTCGCAGTCGTGCAAAATTCTTCCTTTAGCTTGGAGTGATTGGCTTCCAATGGCTGTAACTCCTTCATTTCAACTCCGAATCGCACACCGTTTAAAGCATTGGATTATTGACTTCCTTAGCTTTGAAATGGTATATAGAATGTAGAAAATGGACTTCGCAAAGTGCTCCAAAAGTGCAAAAGAAGACTGTAGCTGCTGTCCTCTGTTTTCTTCACTCTGTTTTTCCTCTCTTCGTTGTTCTTTCCTTGCATACTTTGAACGACTTTGGCAAAGGGCTATGGAGCTCCAAAGCTTGGTTCTTCATGAATTTGAGCTTTCCATTGCTTTTCCATGGATTCCAAAGAACTTTCCTCAATATTGGATTGCTTTGGTGATAAAAAAGCTATCAAAACACCAAAACTTGACACAATTTGATTAGAATTGATTGCAAGGGTCCTTAACATGTTAATTGGGTTAAAAGGCAATAACTACTACTCAAAAGTGTTTAAAAGAGTTAATTACAAGCTATCAAATAGCACTTTTTGAGTAGTAATCAAGACCTAAGTTCACAACCTGATATCCTTCATGTCAACCACAACCTTAAGATGTTCATAGCATTTGGAACCCTAAGCTCACGATCCATAACTATGAGCTATTCATAGCATCTAGGGCCCTCATGAACTTGAGTGGCTCAAGTCATCCACAACCTTGAGCTGTTCATAGCATCTAGGGCCCTCATGACCTTGAGTGGCTCAAGTCATCCACAACCTTGAGCTGTTCATAGCATCTTAGAGCCCTTAGCTCATGACCTGAAGTTGTTCATGCCATCCACAACCTTGAGCTGTTCATTACATCAAGAGACTTGAGCTCATGACCTAGAGTAGTTTAGGTCCTCCACAAGGTAGAGTTGTTCATAGCATCTACAACCTTGAGCTCACAACTAGAAGTTGTTCATGTTAGTCACAACCTTAAGCTATTCATAGTATCTGGAACCCTAAGCTCATGAACCGGAATCGTTCATGTCATCCATAGCATTGAGTTGTTCATATCATGTAGAACCTTGAGCTCATGATCCAGGGTGGTTAATGTCAACCATGACCCTGAGTTGTTCATAGCATCTAGAGTCCTAAGCTCACGACCCGAAGTCGTTCATGTCAACCACAACCTAGAGCTGTTCATAGCATCTAGAGGGTTGAGCTCATTACCTGTAGTCATTCATGTCATCCACAACCTTGAGCTATTCATAACATTTAAAGCCATAAGCTAACGACTAGGAATCGTTCATATCATCTATAACCCTGAGTTGTTCATAGCATCTAGAGGCTTGATCTCATGGGATCTTGAGACGTTCATATCATCCACAACTCTAAGTTGTTTATAGCTTGTAAAGCCATGAGTTCATGACCCGAGGTAACTCATGTCATCCATAGCCCTGAGCTATTCATTGCATCTAGAGCCTTGAGCTCATGACCTAGAGTCGTTCATGCCATCCACAACCCTTAGTTGTTCATAGCATTTAGATCCCTAAGCTTACGACCAAGGGTCCTTCATGTTAACTACAGGCCTGAGCAGTTCATAGCATCTAGAGCCTTGAGCTCATGACCCTTAGTTATTCATGTCATCCACAATCCTGAGCTGTTCATAGCATTTAAAACCACGGGCTCACGACCAAGAACCGTTCATATCATCTAATACCTTGAGCTCATGGGATCCTGAGACGTTCATATCATCCACAACCGTGAGTTGTTTATAGCTTGTAAAGCCATGAGCTCATGAGCTGGAGTAACTCATGTCATCCACAGCCCTGAGCTATTCATTGCATTTAGAGCCTTGAGATCACAATCCTAAGCCATTCATGGCATCCACAACCCTGAGCTGGTTATTGCATATAGAGCCTTGAGCTCACAATCCATATTCATTCATGTCAATCATAGCTCAGAGTTTGTTCATAACATCTACAGCCCGAAGCTCACGACCTTAAGTCGCTTATGTCAACCATAACCCTGAGCTGTTCATAGCATTTAGAGTCTTGAGCTCACGACCTTGAGTAGCTCATGTCATCCACATTCTTGAGCTATTCATAGCATCTAGAGCCCTTAACTCACAACCCATAGTCATTCATGTCATCCATGACCCTGAGTTGTTCATAGCATTTAGAGCCATGGGCTCATGAAAAAGAGTCGTTCATATCATCTATAACCTTAAGATGTACATAGAATCTTGAAGCCTAAGATCATGAGATCCTGAATCGTTTTCATATCATCTAAAACTCTGAGTTGTTCATAGCATCTAGAGCCCCGATCTCACGATCCGAAGTTGTTTATTTCATCCACAGCCCTAAGCTGTTCATTGCATATAGTGCCTTGAGTTCATAACCCAAAATCATTCTTATCATCCACAACCTTGAGTTGTTCATAGCATCTAGAGATTGGAGCTCATGACCCATGGTAGTTCATGTGATCGACAGCCTTGAGCTGTTCATAGCATCTAGAGTCCAGATCTCATGACCGAGAGTCATTCTTATCAACCACAACCCTAAGCTGTTCATAGTATCTAGAGCCCTGAGCCCATGACCCGGATTTGTTCATGTCATCCATAGCCATGAGCTATTCATAGCACCTAGAGCCCTGAGTTCACAACCCTAAGTTGTTCATGTTAATCATAGCCTTGAATTGTTCATAACATCTAAAGACCTAAGCTCATGTCCTTGAGTCACTCATATAATCAACAACCCTGAGTTGTTCATAGCATTTAGAGCCTTGAGCTCATGATCTTAAGTAGCTCATATCATCCATAGCCCTGAGCTATTCATAGCATCTAAAGCCCTTAGCACACAACCTGGAGTCGTTCATGTCATCCACAACTTTGAGCTATTCATAAAATTTAAATCCATGGGCTCACGACGAATAACCCTTTATATCATCCATAGCCCTGAGTTGTTCATTGCATCTAAAGGCTTGAGCTCATGGGATCCTAAGTTGTTCATATCATCCATAACCATGAGTTGTTTATAGCATCTAAAGCTTTGAGCTAACGATTCAGAGTAGCTCATGTCATCCACAACCCTGAATTGTTCATTGCATCTAGAGCCTTGAGCTTATGACCTTGAGTTGTTCATGTCATCCACAACCTTAAGCTATTCATAGCATTTAGAGCCATGGGCTCAAACCTAAGAATTGTTAAAATCATCCTCAGCCTTGAGCGGTTCATAGCATCTAGAGGCCTGAACTCAAAGGATCCCAAGTTGTTCATATCATCCACAACTTTGAGCTGTTCATAGCATCTAGAGCCTTGAGCTCATGACCTGGATTTGTTCATGTGATCCGACCTATTCATAGCATCTAGAGCCCTGAGCTCATGAGTGAAAGTCGTTCATGTTATCCATAGTCATGAGCTGTTCACTGCATCTAGAGAACTGAGCTTATGACTTAGAGTAGTTCATGTCAGTGACAACCCTAAGCTATTCCTAGTATCTGGAGCCCTGAGCTCATGACTCAGAGTTGTTCTCGTCATCCACAACCTTGTGCTGTTCATAGAATCTAGAGCCCTGAGCTCACACCTAGAGTTGTTCATGTCAACCACAGCCTTGAGCGGTTCATAGTGTCAAAAGCCTTGAGCTCACGACCCAGAGTCATTCATGTCATCCACAGCCTTGAGTTGTTCATCTAAAGGGTTAAGCTCATGTCATAGAATCATTCATATCATCCATAACTTGGAGCTGTTCATAGCATCTAAAGACTTGAGCTGACAGCATCCCGAGTCGTTCATATCATCAACAACGTTGAGTTATTCATAATGATTCGTGCCCAATTGGTGTCTCAGTTGATTCATGTCCAGCTGGTGCTCCTTGATTGAGGGAGTAATCAACAAAATTTATAACCTATTACACCATATACTAGGGTAGCAAAGAAAAAGCTACTATAGCATAGTGGCTCTAGGATCGTTCACTGGGATGGGTTTTCACTTTGCAAATGATATTAATTCAAAGCTGAATTGGTGCCTTTTCATTTCAAGGTTAGCTTTAAAAGAAAACATAAACTTGAGTTGGAAAAGGTTTGGTTTTAAACTAACCACAAATAGTAACTGATTTTACTTACAAAGAAAAGTGTTTCTTGGAGTTCAGATCACTAGGCTCAGGTTCCTCATACAAAAAGGAGAGTTCCGGTCACTTGTTTCTTTTCCTCACATTAGAGAATTAACATATAGTTAATTCTCTAACCGGTGTTGTACAGATGCTTCCCATTAATGGGTTCAAACACTAAATCCCTCTCACTGATGCACCTTGCAATGGCCCATACCTCTCACCTAGCACTTGCCATTCAAGGTGATCTTTAACCTTGGATTACCCGTCAAAAGCTCGCAAGAGATAACTAATGGATGTCTCCTTGGAGTCCAAAAGCTTACCAAGTGTTGGCTATTCTAGAAAATCCTACCTTCAAACCACCTCCCAAAAGCTCGCAAGAGATAAACTAGTGCATCTCCATGGACGGAGATCACTTGCCTTACCAAGTGTTGGCCCAGGTGATTTAAAGGTGTTTTAAGTTAACTAAAAAGATAAAAACCATTAACGGGTCACAATTTCTCTTCATTAAAAACTAAAACAACAAAACTTCCAATTTATGCATGTGGAAACTTACCCGACTTTCTTCACTCCAAGAAACGAAGAGCCTAGCCTCTCATCCTCTGAGGAAAAATCCTCAGAGTTTGATTGGCTAGAAATAAAAAGAATGAGAAAACAAAAATATATATGAAAAGCAGAGCAATTGCTCTGTAGATATATTTCTTACTTATACAAAAGGTTCTCGTCCAAAGGTTTTCATCCTCCTCTCTCTCGAGAACAGGCTCCTGAGAGCTATATATAAAGAAAATTACAAAACAAAATATCTGAGGTTATTCATCCCTTTTCCAAACTTAATAACTAAGGAATCCTATAATTGGTGGGTTATAAGGAGAAGAATGGAAATTTATACAAAAATATCTGAAGAAAAATATCCAAAAGTGTCAGTCGCAAATATCGGGAAACTTCAGGAGAAATTCCAGAGCACTATGCAAAATGGTTGCGAAATCATTTCGCAGCAAAAGGGTGATTTCGCAGCCGTGCAAAATTCTTCCTTCAGCTTGGAGTGATCAGCTTCAAATGGCTGTAACTCCTTCATTTCAACTTCAAATCACAAACCGTTTGAAGAATTGGATTGTTGACTTCCTGAGTTTCGAAACGACATATAGCATGCATAAATTGGACTCCAGGAAGTGCTCCAAAAGTGGCTAATATGACTGTCATCAAGAATGCTTCATGGCAGATTTCACTTTGCTTCCCCTCCTTGCATTCCGGATTTGCTTATGGCAAAGGACTTCAAAGCTTTGGTTCTTCATGTTTCTGAGCTTTCCATTGCTTTGCCATGGATTCCAAAGAACTCTCCTCAATCTTGGATTGCTTTGGTGATCAAAAAGCTATCAAAACACCAAAACTTAACACAATTTGATTAGAATTGATTGCAAGGGTCCTTAACATGCCAATTGAGTTAAAAGGTAATAACTACTACTCAAAAGTGTTTAAAAGAGTTAATTACAAGCTATCAAATAGCACTTTTTGAGTAGTAATCACATAACATTAAGAGCCTTAAGATCACAACATGGAGTAACTCTTGTCATCTATAGCCTTAAGCTACTCATAGCATCTAGAGCCCTAAGCTCTTGACCCAGAGTCGTTCATGTCAACCACAACCCTGAGCCCTTCATAGTATCTAGAGCCTTAGGCTCATAACCCAAAGTTGTTCATGTCATCCACAACCCTGAGTTGTTCATATCATCTAAAGCACTGAGCTCACATCCTGGAGTTGTTCATGTCAACCATAGCCCTAAGCTGTTCATAGCATCTAGAGCCTTGAGCTCATGTCCTGTAGTCGTTCATGTCATCCACAACCTTGAGTTGTTTATAGCATTTAGAGCTATGAGCTCACAACTAAGAATCGTTCTTATCATCCATAACCTTGAGCTATAAGTAGCATTTAGAGGCTTGAGCCCACAGGATCCCGAATCATTCCTATCATCCCCAACTATGAGTTATTCATAGCATCTAGAGCCTTGAGTTTACGAACCAAAGTCGTTCATTTCATCAGCATCCTTGAGCAGTTCAAAGCATCTAGAGCCTTGAGTTCATGACATAGAATCGTTCATATCATCTACAACCCTGAGTGATTCATAGCATCTAGATCTTTGAGCTCACAATTTAGAATTGTGCATATAATCCACAACCCTGAGTCATTCATAGCATCTAGAGACCTGAACTCATGACCTTTGTAGCTTATGTCATTGACAACTTTTAGTTGTTCATAGCATCTAAAACACTAAACTCATAACCCAAATTCATTCATGTAAACCACATTCCCGAGCTATTCATATTATCAATAGCCTTGAGCCCATGACTTGGAATTGTTCATGTCAACCACAACCTTGAGCTTTTCATAGCATCTCGAGCCCTAAGCTCATGACCTTGAGTCTCTCATGTCATCCACAACCTTGAGTTGTTCATAGCATTAAGAGCCTTTAGCTCACGACTTAGAATCGTTCATGTCAATTCACAACATTTAGAGCCATTGGCTCACGACCAAGAATTGTTCATATCATCCATAACCTTGAGCTGTTCATAACATCTAGAGGCCTGAGCTCATTGGATCTCAAGTTATTCATATCATCCATAACCTTGAGCTGTTTATAACATCTAGAGCCCTGAGCTCACAACCTAGAGTAGCTCATGTCATCCACAACCATGAGCTATTCATTGCATTAAGAGCCCTGAGCTCACGACCTTGAGTCATTAATGTCATCCACAATCCTGAGTTGTTCATAGCATTTTAAGCCATGAGCTCATGACTAAGAGTCATTCAGATCATTCTTAACTCTGTGCAGTTCATAGCATCTAGAGGCTTGAACTCATGGGATCCCAAGTCATTTATATCATCCACAACTCTAAGTTGTTCATAGCATCTAGAGCCTTAAGTTCATGGTTTAGAATCGTTCATGTCATCCATAACCCTAAGTTGTTCATAGCATTTAAAGCCTTGAGCTCATAACCCAGATTAGTTCATGTCATCCACAACGTAGAGTTGTTCATAGCATCTAAAGCCTTGAGCTCATGACCCAGAGTTGTTCATGTTAGCCACAACCCTAAGTTGTTCATAGTATCTAAGGCCCTGAGCCCATGACCCGGATTCATTCATGTCATCCATAACCTTGAGTTGTTTATAACATCTAGAGCCATGAGCTCACTGCTCAGAGTCATTCTTGTTAATTATAGTCTTGAGCTGTTCATAGCATCTAAATTTCTGAGCTGACGACCTAGAGTCATTCATGTCATCTATAGGCCTAAGTTGTTCACAGCATCTATAGGCTTTATCTCATGACGCAGAATGTTCATATCATCCAAAGCCCTGATTTATTCATAACATCTATAGTCCTGATCTCACGGCATCTCGAGTCATTCATATCATCCACAACGTTGAGTTGTTCATAGCATCTAGAGCCTTGAGTACACGACCCAGAGTTGTTCATGTCAACCCCAACCCTAAGCTGTTCATAGTATCTAGAGCCTTGAGCTTACTACCCAGAGTTGTTTATGTCAACCACAACCATGATCTATTCATAGCTTCTAGAGCCTTGAGCTCATGACCCGTAGTCATTCATGTCATCCACAGCCTAAGCTATTCATAGCTTTTAAAGCCATGGGCTCACGATGAAGAATCATTCATATCATCCACAACCTTGAGTTGTACATAGCATCTAGAGGCTTAAGCTCATGGGATTATGAGTCGTTCATATCATCCACAACCCTTAGTTGTTCATAAAATTTAGAGCCTTGAGCTCTCTACCTGGAGTAGCTCATGTTATCCACAACCCTGAGCTTTTTATTGCATCAAAAACCCTAAGCTCGTGACTTATAGTCGTTCATGTCAACCACGACCTTGATCTATTCATAGCATTTAGAGCCTTGAGATGACGACTTGGAGTTGTTCATTTTAACCACACCCTTAATTTATTTATAACATCTAGAGACCTGAGTTAATGGAATCCTGAGTTGTTCATATCATCCACAACTCTAGGCTGTTCATAGCATCTAGAACCCTGAGTTCACGACCTAAAGTTGTTCATTTCATCCACACCCTGAGTTGTTCATATCATCCACAACTCTAAGCTGTTCATAACATCTAAAACCCTGAGTTCACGACCCAAAGTTGTTCATTTCATCCACACCCTGAGTTGTTGAAAGAATTTAAAGCCTGAAGTTCACGACCCAGAATCGTTCATATCATCCACAACCCTACGCTATTCATAGCATCTAAATCATTGAGATCATGACCCAAAATCGTGCATATGAACTAGAGTCGTTCATATCAACCACAACCCTTAGCTATTCATAGTATAAAGAGCCTTGAGCTCACAACACTGAGTCATTCATGTCATCCATAGCCTTGAGTTATTCATAGAATACAGAGCTCTGACCTCATGACTTGGACTCATTTATGTCAATAACATCCTTGAGTTGTTCATAACATTTATGTCAATAACATCCTTGAGTTGTCTCGACCATTCAATTTCGATTTCGGTGTAAGCCACACCTATACAATAGTTCACGTCGTTGTCCTCTCTGGTTTTCATCATAGACCACACACGGTTAGATAGGTCTCGATAGTTCAATTTTGGTTTTAGTGTATACCACACATATACAATCGATCACGTCGTTGTCATGTTTGGTGTTCATCACAAATTGCACTTGGTTCGATTAGTCATGACAACTCAGTATCATTTGCAGTGTAGACCGCACCTGTACAATCGATCATGTCATTGTCCTATCTAGTTTTCATGATAAACTACACCTAGTCCGATTGGTCACAATAGCTCAATTTTGTTTTCAATGTAGAATGCACACGAAAGACCAGTCACATCGTTGTCTTATCTGGTTTTTATCACAAACCGCACTCGATTCAATAGAACTTGATAGTTTAGTGTTGTTTTTGGTGTAAACCAGACTTATACAATCGGTCACGTCATTATCCTATCTTATTTTTGTTACAGATTGCACCCGGTCTGATTGGTTAGGGTAGCTTAGTTTCGTGTTCGACATAGACCACATCTATACAATTAGTTACATCGTTGTCCTATCTGCTTTTCGTCATAGTTGGCACCGAGTTCGATCTCTTATGACAATTATCATTTTCTGCGTAAACCACACTTGTACGATTAGTCACATTGTTGCCTTGTTTGGTTTTCATCATAGACCTCACCTAGTCCAATCGGTCATGACAACTCAATTTTTTTTAGCGTAGATAGCACCTATATGATCAATCACGTCATTTTCCTATTTGGTTTTCATTTTAAACTGCACCCAATCCAATCGGTCATGATAGCCCAGTTTTGTTTTTGGCGTAGGCCACATTTATACGATTAGTCACGTTATTGCCCTGTCTGGTTTTCATGACAGACCATACCCAGTTTGATCGGTCATGATAACTCAGTTTCATTTTTAGCATAGATTGCACATGGAAGATCAGTCACATCATTGTCTCGTCTTATTTTGTTACTAAACGTACCCAGTTGGATAGGTCCCAACTATTTAGTATTGTTTTTTTTTTATTTTTACGTAAATTAAACCTATACAATCGATCACCTCTTTCTCCTATCTTGTTTTTGTCAAAGACCGTACCCAGTCCGATAGGTCATGATAGCTCAATTTTGTTTTTGGCATTGACCATATCTGTACAATCAATCATGTCATTGTCTTTTTTGGTTTTCATTATAATCGACACTTGGTTCAATCGATCATGATAGTTTAGTATCATTTTCGTCATAAATCGAATTTGTACGATTGGTAATGAAGTTTTCCTATTCGATTTTCATCACATACCACACTCAATTCGATCGGTCAAGATAACTAAGTTTCGTTTTCGACCTAGATTGCACATATATGGTCATTCATGTCATTGTTCTATTTGGTTTTCGTCACATTCTGCACCCGATCTGGTCAATCATGGTAGCTCAGTTTCGTTTTCAGCGTAGACCACATTTGTATGATCTGTCACATCATTGTTCTATATGGTTTTCGTCACAATCGACACTTGGTCTGATTGATTACGATAGCTCAGTTTCGTTTTCGGCATAGACTGTACCTGTACTACCAGTCATGTCGTTGTCCTGTTTGATTTTTGTCATAGACTACACCCAGTCCAATTGGTCACGATGACTCTATTTCATTTTCGGCATAGACTGTACTTGGAAAATCAATCACACCATTGTCTTATTTGGTTTTGACACAGACTACACCCAGTTTGATAGGTTTGGACAATTCAGTATTATTTTCGGCATAAACCAAACCTATACGATTGGTCAGGTCATTGTGTTGTCTAGTTTTCATCATAGATGATACGATCCACACCATGAAATTGAGAAACTTGTGGATTAAGAATTAGCTCCAAGATCGTCTAGAAACAGATTTGTATGAAACCGCAGCCCGTTGCTTATATGGAAGCAAGAACCTTGGTATAATGAAGACACCACAATCAATTATGGAAGGATTGATTGATAAGTCAAAGGAGAATGCCATGGAAATCTTTTCGATAAGTTCAAAGAGTTCTAAAAGAACCAAAGAGAATTTTCTCTCACAAAATTATGAATGACATGTGTATTATTTTTCAATAAGTTGATGACTATTTAAATACAAAGAGGTCCATGAATTTTGTAGTTAGAAATTCCTCAAATATTTTGCTTAGATTTCGTAGATAGCCAAAAAAGGGAAACTAAAATATCCTGAGTTGGATTATGAAAATTGAATCCATTATTTCCTAAAATCATGCCTACCCCAAAGTAAAAAGAAAATAAGGGAATTTCTAATTTATTACTTTCCCATAAAATTCAAATATTAAAATATAATAATAAATAAGAAAGATAATTTAGCAATCTTAAAAGATTGCACCAGCCAATCCCCTTGATGAGTAAAAAATTGCATAATCACCAATTTAGGAAACTTCATTCAATCCACTCAATTTGTGACCTGTTCTCTTTGATGGATTATTCTAGATTATTCCAAAGCTTGAATCATGGAAATCTGACCTTGTGGAACATGTAGAGCATCTTCCTTGGGCCTCCACGAATTCACCTCAGCCCAAATATCATGAATGAGTCCATTGAGAGTTTCCTTAAACTTTTTAGCTCGAGCCCTTATAATCGAACCAACTGGAACTTTAATAAGATCTTCCATTTGTTAGTCGTGTCTTCATCATTCCCCTCCTCTTGAAAAGGATTTGTCCTCAAATCATCACCTATATCAAAAGGACTTAAATCAGTAACATTGAAAGTGACACTAACATTGTACTCACCTAGAAAATCCAACTTATATGCATTGTTATTTATGCGCTCAAGGACTTGAAAAGATACATCTCCTCTCAGAAGCAACTTAGATTGCCTTTATGCTGGAAATATTTCTTTTCTCATGTGCAACCAAACCTAATCTCCAGGTTCAAAAATCAGTTGTTGATGCCCTTTATTAGCTTGTTTTGTGTAGTGCTCTGTCCTTCTCTCAATGTTGAGTCTTGCTTTCTCATGTATCTGCTTAACAAATTCAACCTTTTTCTTTTCATCTAAGTTAGCATGTTCAGACAAAGGTAATGAATGGCGTTAAATCCAATGGAGTTAAAGGATTAAAACCATAAACAATTTCAAATGGTGAAAAGTTAGTTGTAGAATGAATGGTACAATTATAAGCAAACTCAACGTGTGGTAAACACTCTTCCCAAGTTTTTATGTTCTTTTTAATAACAACCCTTAACAAAGTAGACAAAGTCCTATTCACTACTTCGGTTTGACCATTAGTTTGTGGGTGACAAGTAGTAGAAAATAACAACTTAGTTCCTAACTTACACCACAAAGTCTTCCAAAAGTAACTCAAGAACTTAGCATCTCTATCCGAAACTATTGTCCTAGGCATACCATGTAATCTTACAATTTCTCTAAAGAACAAATCAACAACATGTGAAGCATCATCAGTTTTGTGACATGGAATGAAATGTGCCATCTTAGAAAATCTATCCACAACCATAAAAATTGAATCCCTACCATGTTTAGACCTAGGCAAACCTAACACAAAGTCCTTCGAAATATCAATCTAATGCTCACTAAGAATAGGCAGTGGCATGAATAAATCATGAGGTTGCACTCTAGATTTTGTTTGCCTACATGTGACACATCTACCACAAATTCTTTAGACATCTATTTTCATGTGTGGCCAATAGAAGTGTTCTTGCAAAACAACTAAGGTCTTAGCAACTCCAAAGTGTCTCATTAACCCTCCACCATGGGATTCCCTTACTAACAATTCACGTAAAGAATAATTCGGCACACACAATTTATTTTCCCAAAACAAGAAACCCTCATGCCTGAAGAACTTACCCACTGCATTTTTCTCACAAGCCCGAAACTCCTCACAAAATTCGTGGTCTAAAGGATACAATTCTTTAATGTGCTTAAAACAAAGTAATCTTACATTAAGGGTAGAAATTAATATGTACCTTCGAGAAAGTGCATCGGTAACGATGTTTTCCTTACTTTTCTTGTATCAAATGACATATGGAAATGTCCCAATGAATTCCACCCATTGTGCATGTCTCCTGTTCAATTTGTGTTGTCCTTTTAAATGCTTCAAGGACTCATGATCAGTATGAATCACGAACTCCTTAGGCTAAAGGTAGTGTTGCCATGTTTCCAATGCTCGAACCAATGCATACAATTCTTTATCATAAGTAGGGTAGTTTAAGGTTGCCCCCCTTAACTTCTCACTGAAATCTGCAATTGGTCTTCCTTCTTGCATAAGAACTACACCTATACTTGTACCTGAAGCATCATATTCAATTTCAAACATTTTAGTAAAATCAGGCAAAACAAGTAAAGGAGCATGAGTTAATTTTTCCTTGATCAATTGGAATGCCTTTTCTTGTTCGTCTCCCCATTTGAGTCCAATGTTTTTCTTGATGACTTCGGTAAGTGGTGCGGTGCGGTGATGTTGCTAAAGTCTTTCACGAACCTCCTATAAAAACTAGCGAGTCCATGAAAACTACGAACATGACCTACACTTGTGGGACTCGACCAGTCTTGAATCGCGCTAATCTTCTCTTCATCAACCTGTATTCCTTGTTTACTCACAACAAAACCAAGAAACACAAACTTATCAGTGCAAAAGGTGCACTTCTTCAAGTTAGCAAATAACTTCTCTTTTCTACATACATCCAACATTGAATTTAAGTACACAAGATGATCATCCAAGTTTTTTTATTTTTTTATTTTATATAAATGAGAATATCATCAAAATAAATAACAACAAATCTACCTATGAAAGCACACAAGACATGGTTCATTAATTGCATGAAAGTACTCGGTGCATTAGTTAATTCAAATGGCATAACTAACCACTCATAAAAACCATATTTCGTTTTAAAAGCAGTTTTCCATTCATAGCCCTCTTTCATCTAACATATCATCTAAGCGAGGAATATGATGACGATACTTTACCATTATGTTGTTAATTTCTCAACAATCAACACACAATCTCCATGTTCTATCTTTCTTAGGAACCAAAATCATCGGCACGACGTACGACGCAAAGACTCATACTTTTCCTTACATACCCTTTTTCCATCAATTCGCTAATCTGCCTTTGTAGCTTCTTTGTCTCCTCAGGATTGCTTCGATAGGTTGGTTAGTTTGGAATGGAAGTACCAGGCATAAAATAGATTTGATGTTCAATTCCTCGAATAAGAGGTAAACCATCTGGAACCTCCTTGGGAAAGACGTCATCAAACTCCTATAGAAGAGAAACAATTGAACTAGGCAAAGATGGGTCAAGTTTTTTAGTATTTAAATACGTCTCTTTGTACAAAAGTACAATCATTGGTTGATTTAAAAACATCATTTTTTTATTTCACTCGCTTTTGCATAGAAATTTGTTTCTCTATGCTTTTCTCTTAATGGTCAAATCTATTCTCTTATTTTCTCTCTCATTTTTCTCGGCCTTTTTTTTTTCTTTCTGATTTTCACTTGTTTTCTTTTTCTCACTCCCTTTCTTTAGACCACTCTCTTTTTGTAACCTTACTTGATCTTCATAGACCTGCTTGGTGATGAAGGGACTAGAGCGATTGTCCTTTGATTAATCACAAACGAGTATTTGTTGGTGAAACCATCGTGCTTAACATGTTGATCAAATTTCCATGGTCGGCCTAGTAAGAAGTATCCAGCTTGTATCAGAATTACATCACACAAAACTTCGTCTTCATATTTCCCGATTTAGAAGGATACTAACACCTGTTTTGTAACCCTCATCTAATTTCTCCACCATTGTAGTGCTAGCAATGTTAGTACAACTACCTCCATCAATAATCACACTACCTTCCTTGTTTTGCATGAGGCATCTAGTATGAAAGATGTTTTCTCACTACACTTTGTCATCTTCTTTCATTTGCATACTTAGAGCTCTCCTTGCAACCAACAATTCACCTTGCATAACGTATTCTTCATCATCCACGTCCTCCAATGGTGGCATAGATTCAGTGTCATCTTCGTCATCAGACTCAATCTCACCATTATCTCACAATATCATAACTCTTTTTTTTGGACATTAGCTTGCTATGTGACCCTTGCCTTGGCATTTAAAACACTTAATATCATGATTCTGAGTAGTGGAAGAATCAGATTCACCTTGATTTCCATGGCTAATCACTTCTTGTTTTTGCTCGATTTTGGGCTTGGCAGTGGCTTGCTTCTCCTCTTTCACAAAATTTAGCCTCCATGATGATCCCAGGCTAATGTTTTTCCATGTACTGTTGCCCCTCCTCTTGAGTTGGTTCTCAATTTTGATAGCCATGTGCACCATATTTTCCAACTCCACATAATGTTGCAATTCCACCAAATTAGCAATTTCTTAGTTCAAACCAACTAAGAACCTAGCCATAGTAGCCTCTCAGCCCTTCTCTACATTTGCTCGGATCATAGTGATTTCCATCTCCTTATAATAATCCTCCACACTTCAATTACCTTGTGTAAGACTTTGCAAATTTTGGTACAATTCACGGTAGTAATGACTTGGAACAAACCATCTTCTCATCACGACTTTTATCTCTTCCCACGTTTCTATTGGATGCTCTCTATTTCTCCTCATGTTTAATACTGGTTGATCCCACCAAATAATCGCATAATTGAAAAATTCAATGGCTGCAAGATTTACCTTATTAAGCTCGGAATAATTGTGACAATCAAATACTAATTCTATCTTCTTCTCCCACTCAAGGTAAGCTTTGGGATTGTTTTTACCTTGAAATGATAGAATCTTCATCTTATTACTACCTAAGTTATTATCTTCTCGATTCCTAGCCTTTGTAAACCACCTACCATATCTCCTTATTGCTAACAATTGAATCCCGATCATCTTCTTCATCAAAACTGCCCTCATAATACTCTTTATCTTCAACTCTCACTTCCCTAGATTGAACTCTCTGTCTCTTATGCACATTAGGAGCATTTTATGGTTGCTCCACACACATTCTCTACCTGATCTATCCATTCATGAACCTGCTCCATCTTTGCTCTTAACACTTTCCTCATCTCACCCATTAAAGCTTCCATGAGAAACTTCAAATCAATCTCTTCTGATGCATTCCCGAAATTATTTTTGTCCTTGTTGTCTGACATGTTTGCTAAAAAAAAAAGTTAGAAAAAAAAAGAACCTCACACACTCCCTCCATGTTTCACTCAAAGAATGATTCACTCAACTTTCACTCATGTTTTCACACAAAATCAAATTGGCTTTTACCTTCTTATATGCTCACCACTCTTGCCTTTTTCCACTCGTAGTAATCCTCTATAGGTTCTTATCAAACTAATCAAACAAATATCAATATTTCCAACAACAATTCACCAAAGACTCACCAAGAGAAGTTCGAATTTAAGGGCTTAGTAAAGAAAGGTTGTGTCTTCAATTTAAGGGTTTCAAAATTCGCCCAAAAGAATTAGTTTTTTTGAGCCTATGTATTTAGGGTTTATTTGGAGCAAGAGTTTGGGATTTGTGGAATCATTAAGGAACACACAGATGTAAAATTGAAACAAAAATTACAAGAGTTGAATCACAATATAAATTTTTTTTTTCAATTTTGTTTTTTTTTTTAAATTTCATTTTTTTAAATTTCAAATTTTAAATTTTTTTTAATTTCAAATAAAAAAATAGGCAAACCTACAACTAGTTCCAAGCTCTGATACCAACTGATATGATCCACACCATGAAATTGAGAAACTTGTGGATTAAGAATTGGCTCCAAGATTATCTAGAAATAGATTTGTATGAAACCGTAACTCGTTGCGTATATGGAAGCAAGAACCTTGGTATAATGAAGACACCACAATCAATTATGGAAGGATTGATTGATAAGTCGAAGGAGAACACCATAGAAATCTTTTTGATAAGTCCAAAGAGTTCTAAAAGAACCAAAGAGAATTTTCTCTCACAAAATTATGAATGAAATGTGTATTATTTTTCAATAAGTTGACGACTATTTAAATACAAAGAGGTTCACGAATTTAGCAGTTAGAAAATCCTCAAATATTTTGCCTAGATTTCCTAGATAGCCAGAAAAGGGAAATTAAAATATCCTAAGTTGGATTATGAAAATTGAATCCATTATTTCCTAAAATCATGCCTACCCCAAAGCAAAAAGGAAACAAGGGAATTTCTAATTTATTACTTTCCCATAAAATTCAAAAATTAAAATATAATAAAAAATAAGAAAGGTAATTTAGAAATCTTAAAAGATTGCTTTAGATTGTGCCAACCAATCTCCTTAATGAGTGAAAAATTGCATAATCACCAATTTAGGAAACTCCATTCAATCCATCCAATTTGTGACCTGTTCTCTTTGATGGATTCTTTTAGATTATTCCAAAGCTTGAATCATGGAAATCCAACCTTGTGGAACATGTAGAGCATCTTCCTTGGGCCTCCAAGAATTCACCTCAGCCCAAATATTGTGAATCAGTCCATTGAGAGTTTCCTTAAACTTTTTAGCTCGAGCCCTTGTAATTGGACCAACTGGAACTTTAATAGGATCTACATTCCATTTGTTAGTCGTGCTCTCATCAATAAACCGCACCTAGTCCGATCAATCATGACAACTTAGTTTCATTTTTGGCGTAGATAGTGCATGTATGATCGATCAAGTTTTTTTCCTGTTTGGTTTCCATCATAGGCCACACGTGGTTAGATAGGTCTAGATAGGTCAATTTCATTTTTAGCATAGACCACACCTGTACAATCAGTCACATCGTTGTCCTATCTGGATTTCATCATTGTCGACACCCTTTCCAATTGATCATGATAGTTCAATTTCATTTTCGGCGTAGACTTTTCCTATACGATTGGTCACATCCTTGTCCTATCTGGTTTTCATCATAGACTGCACCCTATCTGATTTGTCACTACAGTTTAATTTTTTTATTTTTTTTTTGCATAGACCATACTTGTAAAATAGATCACATTGTTGTCCTATTTTCTTTTTGTCACAGATTGCACCTGATCAAATGGGTCCCAATAATTCAATATAGTTTTTGGCATATATCATGCCTGTATGATCGATCAAGTCATTATCCTGTTTGGTTTTCATCACAGACCATACCTGATTTAATCGATCAATGATAGTTCATTTTACTTTTTGGTGTAGACCGCACTTGTAAGATGGGTCACATCGTTGTTATGTCTTGTTTTCGTATAGACCACACGTGGTCTGATAAGTCCTGACAGTTCAGTATAGTTTTTGGTTAGAACACACCTAAATGATCAGTCAGGTCATTGTCTTGTCTGGTTTTCATCACAGACCACACTCGATCAGATAGGTCCTAAAAATTCAGTTTTAGTTTCCAAGTAGACCAAACCTATACAATTGATTAGGTTATATTTCTATCTCGTTTTCGTCAAAGATTGCACCTAGTCCAATCGGTCATGATATCTCACTTTCATTTTTGATTTAGATTGCACTTGTACAATTGGTCATGTCATTGTCTTGTCTCGTTTTCATAACATACTGTACCTGGTTCGATAGGCCTTGATTGTTCAATTTGGGTTTCAGCGTAGACCACACCTATACAATCCATGTCATTGTCTTGTCTGGTTTTCATTATAGATTGCTCTCGGTTCGATCAGTCATGAAGCTTAGTATTGTTTTCATTATAGATTGCACCTATATGATTGATCACGTTGTTGTCCTATTTGGTTTTCATGACATACTGCATCCGGTTTGATTGGAAATGATAACTCAGTTTTGTTTTCGGCATAGACCGCATGTGGAAGATTGGTCACATCATTGTTCTATCTTATTTCATTATCGATCGCACTCAGTCCGATAGGTCCCAACTATTCAATATCATTTTTGGAGTAAACCAAACCTATACGATTGATCACCTCGTTCTCCTGTCTTGTTTTTGTTAAAGGCTATATTCGGTCCGTTAGGTCATGATAGCTTAGTTTCTTTTTCGGCATTGATAACATCTATACGATTAGTAATGTCATTGTTCTATCTAGTTTTGATCATAGTTTGTACCCGGTCTGATCAATCATGATAGTTTAGTATCATTTTTGGCAAATACCAGACCTATACGATCGGTTACGTCGTTGTCTTATCAGGTTTTCATCATAGCTAGTACCCGATCCGATCATTCATGATAGTTTAGTATTGTTTTCAGCATAGATCGCACCTATATGATTGGTCACGTCATCACCCTGTTTGGTTCTCGTGATAGACTGCACCTTTGTGTAATCTTTCACGATAGTTCAGTATCATTTTCGATGTAGATCACACATGTATGATCAATTATGTCATTGTTCTGTCTGGTTTTCATCATAGATTACACCTAATCAAATAAGTCCTGATAATTCAAGTTTGATTTTGGCGTTGACCAGACCTATATGATCGATCACGTTGATATCCAATTTGGTTTTCATCACAGATGGCACCCGATCCAATCAATCACGATAACTCAGTTTCGATTTAGGCGTAGACCAGACTTATATAATCGATCATATTGTCGTCATTTCTGGTTTTCATCACAGACCACAACCGGTTTGAAATGTTATGACTTCTTAGTATCGTCTTCGGTGAAGACTGTACCTATATGAGCGATCATGTTGTTGTCCTGTCTATTTTTCACCCTGGATCACATCTGGTCCTATCAGTCACAATAACTCAGTTTCGTTTTTGGGGTAGACCACACTTGTACAATCAGTCGTGTCATTGTCCTGTGTGGTTTTCATCACCGGCCACACTTGGTCAGATATGTCCCAACAATTTAGTTTTGGTTTTGGCGTGGAACAAACCTGTACAATTGATCACATCATTGTCATATCTGTTTTTTTTTTCAAAAATCGTACATGGTACGATCAGTCACGACAGTTCAATATTGTTTTCGGCGTAGACCAAACCTGTATGATCAGTCACATCGTTTTCCTGTCTGGTGTTCATCATAGGCTACACCCACTCTTATTGCTTATGACAGTTCAATATCATTTTCGACGTAGACCACACCTGTATGATTGATCACGTTGTTGTCCTATCTGGTGTTCATCACAAACCATATCCAGTTAGATAAGTCCCGACAGTTTAATTTTGGTTTTGGCGTAAACCCCACCTATAATATCAATCATGTTGTTGTCTTATCTTATTTTCCTTAAACTACACCTAGTCTAAAGAGTTACAACAACTCATTATCATTTTCGGCATAGATCGCACTTACACAAATCAGTCATTTTGTTGTCCTATTTGGTTTTCTTCACAAACCGCACCTGGTCTAATAAGTTAAGACAACTCAATTTCATTTTCGGGTGTAGACCGCACTTGTATGATCAATTATGTGGTTGTCCTGTCTGGTTTCATCACAAACCACACTCGGTTAAATAAGTCCTAACAATTCGATTTTAGTTTTGGAGTTTACTAGACCTATATGATCAATCACTTCGTTGTCTTGTTTGGTTTTCATCACAGATAGCACCCTGTCCAATCGATTACGATAACTCAGTTTTTATTTCGACATAGACCAGACCTATATGATCAGTAACTTTGTTGTCCTATCTCATTTTTTACACAAATTTCACAGGGTCCGATCCATCACGACAACCTAGTATCATTTTCGACATAGACCGCACATGTATGATTGGTCACATCATTGTTCTGTCTTGTTTTGTCATGGACCACACTCGGTCCGATAGGTCTTGATAGTTCAGTATCATTTTTGACATGGACTAAAACTATATGTTGGTCATATTGTTGTCCTGTCTGATTTTCTTCCTAGACACATGATACATTCCCAATTGGTGTCTCAGCTGATTCATGTCCTCTCAATGCTCCCTGACAGTGGTACCATTTGATTCGTGTCTAGCTGGTGTCCCTTGATTATGGTCCTCAGAAGGGAGTAATCAACAAAATTTATAACCTATTACACCATGTACTAGGATAGCCTTAGCTAGCATAGCATAGTGGCTCTAAGGTCGTTCACTAGGATGGGTTTTCACTTCACAATTGATATTAATTCAAAGATGAATTGGTGCCTTTTCATTTCAAGGTTAGCTTTAAAAGAAAACATAATCTTTGGTGGAAAAAGGTTTGGTTTTAAACTAACCAAAAATAGTAACTGATTTTACTTACAAAGAAAAGTGTTTCTTGGAGTTTCAGATCACTAGGCTCAAGTTCCTCATACAAAAAGGAGAGTTCCGGTCACTTGTTTCTTTTCCTTGCATTAGAGAATTAACATATAGTTAATTCTCTAACTGGTGTGGTACAGATGCTTCCCCTTAATGGGTTCAAACACTAATTCCCTCTCACTGATGCATCTTGCAATGGCTCATGCCTCTCACCTAGCATTTACCATTCAAGGTGATCTTTAACCTTGGATTACCCGTCAAAATCTCGCAAGAGATAACTAATGGATGTCTCCTTAGAGTCCAAAAGCTTACCAAGTGTTGGCTATTCTAGAAAATCCTACCTTCAAACCACCTCCCAAAGGCTCGCAAGAGATAAACTAGTGCATCTCAATGGACGGAGATCACTTGCCTTACCAAGTGTTGGCCCAGGTGATTTAAAGGCGTTTTAAGTTAACTAAAAAGATAAAAACCATCAACGGGTCACACTTTCTCTTCATTAAAAACTAAAACAACAAAACTTTCAATTTATGCATGAGGAAACTTACCCGGCTTTCTTCACTCCAAGAGACAAAGAGCCTAGCCACTCATCCTTTGAGGAAAAATCCTCAGAGTTTGATTGGCTAGAAATAAAAAGTAAATAATATACAAAACAATTAAAACGAGAAGGTAAGGCAGAGCAAAGACTCTGTATTTTACTTCCTTGCAAAACTGTACAAAGGATGCATCTCTGAGAACAAGTTCCCGAGTCGATTATATGATTCTTTGTAAAGAAAATTAAAAAACTATATGTAAGGGGTTATTCACCCTTTGTTCTTAGTTAAAGACTAAGGAATCCTATGATATTATAAGGAGAGTTTGGGGATTTAAACATCAAATATCTAAAGCAAAATATCTCAAAATGTCGGTCGCAAATATCGGGAAGCTTCAGGAGAACACCGCAGCTGTGCGTGCAAGAGGGCTACGAAATTTCGCAGCATAAAGGACAACATTTAGCAGCCCAAGGCTGATTTCGCAGCCGTGTGAAATTGCCTTTAGCTTGGAGTGATTGGCTTCCAATGGCTGTAACTCCTTCATTTCAACTCCGAATCATGCACCATTTGAAGCATTGGATTGTTGACTTCCCG
This sequence comes from Vitis vinifera, assembly GCF_030704535.1. Lineage (NCBI taxonomy): Eukaryota > Viridiplantae > Streptophyta > Magnoliopsida > Vitales > Vitaceae > Vitis > Vitis vinifera. The sequence continues at coordinate 12,579,768 of NC_081817.1, forward strand.
AGCTTAGAAACGACATATATCATGCAAAAATTAAACTCTAGGAAGTGCTCCAAAAGTGGCTAACATGACTATTATCTAGAATACTTCATGTTAGATTTCTCTTTGCTTCCCCTCCTTGCATTCCGGATTTGCTTATGGTAAAGGACTTCAAAGCTTCGGTTCTTCATGTTTCTGAGCTCTTCATTTCTTTGCCATGGATTCCAAAGAACTCTCCTCAATCTTGGATTGCTTTGGTGATCAAATTACTAACAAAAACACCAAAACTTACACATTTTGATTAGAAATGATTGCAAAGGTCCTTAATATGTTAATTGGGTTAAAAGGTAATAACTACTACTCAAAAGTATTTAAAAGAGTTAATTACAAGCTATCAAATAGCACTTTTTTAGTAGTAATCAACACACTTGATTTGATTGTTCATGACAACTAAGTTTCATTTTCGACGTACAACTGTATGATTAGTTATATCAATGTCCTATCTGATTTTTGTCATAGTCGGCACCCGGTCCAATCTGTTATGAAAGTTCATTATTGTTTTCAGCATAGACCACACCTGTACAATCGGTCATGTCATTGTCCTATTTAGTTTTCATGATAGAACACACCTAGTCTGATCGATCACAATAGCTTAGTTTCATTTTTGGCAAAGACATCACCTATACGATTGGTGATTTCATTGTCCTGTCTAATTTTCGTAATAGACTACACTCGATTTAATAGGTCCCAATAGTTTAGTTTTAGTTTCAGCGTAGACCATACATATAAAATCGATCACGTCTTTGTCCTATATGGTTTTCATCACAAACTGCACCTGATTTGATCTATAACGAAAATTGAGTGTTGTTTTCGATATAGATTGCACTTGTACGATTAGTCATGTAGTTGTCTTGTCTGATTTTCATCACAAATTGTACTAGATCCAATCGGTTATAACAATTCAATATCATTTTCGATGCAGATAGCACTTGTATGATCGGTCACATCGTCTTTTGTATGAATTTTGTTACAAACTACAGCCAGTTCGATCGGTCATGACAACTCAGTATCTTTTTTTGCATGGACCGCACTTGTACGATCGATCTTATCATTGTCCTGTCTTGTTTTCATGACAGACCACACCCGATCTGATTGGTCACGATAACTCAAATTCATTTTCGACATGGATTGCATGTGTACTATTAGTTATTTCTTTATCCTATTTGGTTTTTGTTGACCCAGTTTAATCAATCATGAAAATTCAATATCATTTTCGATGTAGACCACACTTGTATGATCGGTCACATTGTTGTCCTATTTGGTTTTTATCATAGACCACACCTGGTTAGATAGGTCTTGATAGTTCAATTTTAGTTTAAGCATAGACCACACTAATACAATCGATCACGTTGTTGTCCTCTCTGGTCCAATCGATCAGATAGTTTATTTTCTATTTTGGAATAAACTTCTCTTGTACGATCAGTCACGTCGTTGTCCTATTTGGCTTTGGTCAGAAATCGCACTTGGTCTGGTCTGTCACGATAATTTAGTTTCCTTTTCGACGTAAATCATATTTGTACGATTGATCACTTCGTTGTCTTGTTTGGTTATTATCAGAGGTTGCACCCGATCAGATAGGTCTCGAAAGTTAAGTTTCAATTTCAGCGTAGACCATACCTATACGATCGATCATATCGTTGTTTCGATTTTAGTGTAAAACACACCTATACAATCAAACACGTTGTTTTCCTATTTAGTTTTTGTCATAAACGACACTCGGTCTGATCAACCACTACAACTCAATATCATTTTTGACATAGACTGCACCTATACGATCGCCCATGTTGTTATCCTGACTAGTTTTCGGTCTGATCATTTTTTATGTAGACTACCTGTATGATCGGTCATATCATTGTTCTATCTGGTTTTCATCATAGTCCGCACCTAGTCCAATCGGTCATGACATCTTGGTTTCATTTTTAACATAAACCACGTTTGTACGATCAATCACGTCGTTGTCCTATCTATTTTTCATCATAATCGATATCCGATCCGATCAATCTTGATAGTTCAGTATCGTTTTCAACATAGACTGCACTTGTACGATCAGACATGTCATTGTTCTATTTGGTTTTTATCATAAACCGTACTCGGTCTAATTGGTCATGATAGCTTAGTTTCGTTTTCGGCATAGATTGCATCTATATGATCGATCATGTTGTTGTCATGTCTGGTTTTAGTCATAGACCGCACCTGATCTGATCGGTCATGATAGTTCAGTTACATTTTTTTACGTAGACCATATCTATATGAGTAGTCACATCGTTGTCTTATCTGGTTTTCTTCATAGTCGACACTTGGTTCGATCAATCACGACAACTCAGTTTTGCTTTCAGTGTAGACCGTACTTGTATGATTGGTCAAATTGTTGTCCTATCTAATTTTCATTAAGACCACACCCAATCAGATAGACCAGACCTATATGATCGGTCACATTATTGTCGTGTTTGGTTTTCGTCATAGACCACACCTGATTCGATCGATCAAGATAACTCAGTTTTGTTTTCAACGTAGATTGCACTAGTACGATCGATCACATCGTTGTCCTATCTGGTTTTTGTCATAGACCTCACATGGTCCGATTAGTCACAAGAGTCCAATTTCCTTTTTGGCGTAGGCCGCACCTATAAAATTAATCACATCGTTATCATGCCTGCTTTTTGGTACAGACTGCACTTGGTCCGATAGTTCCCAAAAGTTCAATATAGTTTTTGGCATAGGCTGCACCCATATGATCTATCAAGTCGTTAGCATTTATGGTTTTCATCATAGACCACACCATGTCTAATCGATCACGACTATTCAGTTTCCTTTACGGTGTAGACAACACCTATAAGATTGGTCACATCGTTGTTCTGTCTTCTTTTTGTCATAAACTACACTTGATTAGATTAGTTGCAACAACTTAGTTTCGTTTTTGGTGTAGACCATACCTGTACGATTGGTCATGTTGATATCATGTCTCATTTTCATAACACACTATACCTGGTTTGATAGGTCCTAATAGTTCAGTTTTAGTTTTGGCGTATACCACACCTATACAATCGATCATGTCATTGTCCTGTCTAGTTTTCATCAATGACTGCACTTGATCTGATTAATCATCACAACTCACTATCATTTTCGACGTAGACTGCACCTATACGATCGATCATATCGTTGTCTTGTTTGGTTTTCATGAGAGACAATACCAAGTTCGATTGGTCACGATAACTCAGTTTCATTTTTTGATGTAGACAACATGTGGAAGATCAATCAAATCATTGTCCTATTTGGTTTCGTCACAAACTACACCTGGCCGGATCGGTCAGTACAACTTTGTTTTGTTTTTGACATAAATTGCACTTGTAAGATCGATTATGTCATTGTCTTATTTAGTTTTGGTAACATACCACACCTAATTCAATAGTTCTTGACAGTTCAGTTCCAAATTCTGCATAAACCACGCTTATACAATTGGTTACGTTGTGGTTCTATCTGGTTTTCATCATAGACCACACTCGGTCAAATAGGTCCCAACAGTTCAGTTTTGGTTTCAACGTAGACCATACCTATACAATCGATCACATTATTGTCTTATCTAGTTTTCGTTAGAGATTGCACCCGATTCGATTGATCAAGATAGCTTAGTTTCATTTTAGACGTAGGCCACACTTGGTCCGATCGATCATGGTAGCTCAGTTTTCTTTTCGACGTAGACCACACTTGTAAGATTGGTCACATCATTGTTCTGTCTACTTTTCATCATAGATCACGCCTAGTCTGATAAGTCCCAATAGTTTATAATAGTTTTTAGCATAGATCGAACCTGTATGATTGATCAGGTCGTTGTCCTGTATGGTTTTCATCACAGACTACACCCGATCTGATGATCACAATACTTTAGTTTCCTTTTCAACATAGACTGTACCTATAATTTTGGTCACATCATTGTCCTATCTTGTTTTCATATAAACTACACCTAGTCCGATAGGTCCCGACAGTTTAATATAGTTTTCGACATAGACCGCACCTAGATGATTGCTCAGGTCATTGTCCTATTTAGTTTTCATCACAAAATGGATCGATTATGATAATTTAGTTTCAATTTCGAAGTAGACTAGACCTATACGATTGATCACATCATTGTTTTGTCTAATTTTCTTCATAGACTACACCCGATTCGATTGGTCACGATAGCTGAGTTTTGTTTTTGGTGTAGATCATACTTATATGATCAGTCAGGTGATTATCCTGTTTGGTTTTCATCATAGATTGCACCCGATCAAATAGGTTCCATAGATCATATTCGGTGTCGGAGTATACCTGAATTATACAATCAGTCACGTTGTTGTCCTGTTTAGTTTTCATCACAAACTGTAGCCTATCCGATTGGTCACATAGCTTAGGTTCATTTTTGGCGTAAATCGTACCTATATGATTGGTCAAGTCGTTGTTCTTTTCGATTTTCATCACAAATCGCAGTCGGTTAGACAAATTCCGATAGTTTAGCTTTGGTTTTGGAGTAGACTAGACCTATATGATTGGTAATGTCGTTGTCTTATCTAGTTTTCATCACAGACTACACCTGGTCCGATAGGTCACGACAACTCAATATCATTTTCAGCATAGACTATACCTATAGGATCGGTCATGTCATTTCCATGTCTACTTTTCATGATAAACTACACTCAATCCAATCAATCATGGCCCCTCAGTTTCATTTTCGGTGTAGCTCGCACATGGAAGATCAGTCACATCATTTTCCTGTCTTGTTTTGTCACAAACAACACCCAATCCAATAGGTCCTAATAGTCTGTATCGTTTTCGACATAAACCAGACCTATACGATTGGTCATTGATTTCGTGCCCAACTGGTGTATGTCTTGTTGATTGGTGATCAATCAACTAGTGTACCTTGATTTCGGTCCTAAGACGGGAGTAATCAACAAAATTTATAACCTATTTCACCATGTACTAGGATAGCCTCAGCTAGCATAGCATAGTGGCTTTAGGATCGTTCACTGGGAAAGGTTTTCAAATTTCAACTGATATTAATTCAAAGTTGAATTGGTGCTTTTTCATTTCAAGGTTAGCTTTAAAAGAAAACATAATCTTTGGTTGAAAAAGGGTTGGTTTTAAGCTAACCAAAAATAGTAACTGATTTTAATTACAAGGAAAAGTGTTTCTTGGAGTTTTAGATCACTAGGCTCAGGTTCTTATTACAAAAAAAGAGTTCCGGTCACTTGAATCTTTTCCTCGCATTGGGGATTTAACATATAGTTATTTCCCAAACTGGTGTGGTACAGATGCTTCCCCTTAATGGGTTCAAACACTAAATCCCTCTCACTGATGCATTGATTACTACCCAAAAAGTGCCATTTTGCGCCTTTAATTCATTATGTTTTAAGCACTTTTGTGTAGTAGTTCTCCATCTTTATCCCAATTGGCATGTTAAGGACCTAGCAATGACTTCTAATCATATTTGTGGCTAGTTTTAGTGTTTTGACAGCTTTTTGGATCATTGAGACAAGCCAATTAAAGGAATGAAGCAAAGAGGAAAAACAAACAAAATGAAGAAAACAGAGGACAGCAGCTGCAGTCTTCCTTCGCACGTTTGGAGCACTTTCCGAAGTCCATTTTCTACATGCTATATACCATTGCAAAGCTTAGGAAGTCAAGAATCCAATGCTTCAAACCGTGTATGATTTGGAGCTGTAATGAGGAAGATATGGCATTCGGAAGACAACTGCTCCAGGCTTGTACGAAATTCGCACAACACCTTAAAATTCGCACACAACCCCTTGAATTTCGCACAGCAGCCCATGCGTGGTGTGAAATCTCCTCTATTCCGCCGACTCCACATGAGATCTTTTATTTTAGATATTTTTGTATAAATTTCCATTCTCCTTGTAATCAACCAACCATAAGATTTCTTAGCTAGGAAGGTTGGAAAAACTTCTCTATATATATTCCCTTGCATCCGTTGTAAAATATACGGAGAGAGATATAGATATAGAAGTATGTAAAATAGATAAATATATAGAATATACAGGGCCTTGCTCTGTTTTTCCTTCTCTTTCATTTTCATTTTCTTGCTAGCCAAACATCCTCTGAGGATGTTTTCCCAGAGGATGAGAGGCTAAACCTTTGGTTTCTTAGAGTGAAGGAAGCTAGGTGAAAAGTCCAGATGCTAAAGTGGAAAACTCTCGTGCGTTAAATACAGGTAGTTGGAGTTCATAAATGGCTTTTAAATCTAAATTTTTGCTTTAAATCCCTTAGAATCACTTTGAATGGCCAATACATGGTAAGCTTCAGGTCTCTGTGGATGCTTATTGCTAGATCCATATCAGTCCATTAGTTATCATGTACGAGCCATTGGAAAGTGGCTCAAGGTGAAGACCCATAGTGTCTAAAGCCATTAATGGAACTTGACTACCATCTCTATTGACTTTTTTATGGATTAAATCTTCATTGTTAAACCTACACCGGTTCGGGAAATAACTATAGGTTAAATCCCCAATGCGAGGAGAAAATTCCGGAATTTCCCACTTTGCAGTTGGCACCTGATCCTAGTAACCTGAAATCCCAAGAAACACCTTTCTTTCTATTTTCTTTCTAGTTAATTTTAGTTACTTTATGTTAGGTTAGCTTAATACCATCCGTTTTCATTCAAACTTATGTCTTCTTTTAAAGCTAACAAAGAAAAGAAAAAGCACCAATTCAGTTTTTTAACTAATATCAATTGCGAAGTGAAAACCCATCCCAGAGTTCGACCCTAGAGCCACTATGCTATAGTAGCTTTGCTACGCTAGTATGAGGTCATAGGTATTATAAATGTTTTTGATTAAAAGACCCGACTGGATCAAACGAATCAAATGGCACCGTTGCCGGGGATGGTGCCACTTTACAGTGATATGACCTTTTCAAAGTACTTGTGATCTTCATCACAAGTTTGGTGAATTTTCTTTTCCTTTTACTAACTCTTTTTATTTCTTTATTTTTCTTTGTTCATATTTTAGTATATCTTTTATTTAGTTTTTAGTTAATCTTAATAATTTTCTTTTTTCTTTAGAATTTTATTTTCTTTTATTTTCTTTTGTTTTCTCTATTTTTAATTCACAAATTGCTAGTTGTGCATGCCATTTCTAAAACACTAGTGCAAGCTATGTCGTGTGCCATTTGTCAATCTTTTGAGCACTTGCTGGAGGAGTGTCCTATCCTTCCAGCAGCGAGGGAGATGTTTGGTATGCCATGTGGCATTTGTCAGTCTTTTGAGCACCTGGTGGAGGAGTGTCCTATCATTCCAGTGGCGAGAGAGATATTTGGTGATTATAACACCTACAATTCAAATTGTAGGAATCATCCAAATTTCTTTTGGGAACCACAACCATGTCAGAACATGCAACCCGCTCAAGCACCACATCAAGCCTTGAAACTTGAACAAGCAATTGTGAACCTTACCAAGGTTGTGGAAGACTTTGTTGGAGCAATAAGTATCCACAGAGACCTAAAAGCTTATCATGTATTGGCCATTCAAAGTGATTCTAAGGGATTTAAAGCAAAACTTTAGATTTTAAAAGCCGTTTATGAACTCCAACTACCTATATTTAAAACACAAGAGTTTTCCACTTTTGCATCTGGACTTTTCACCTAGCTTCCTTCACTCCAAGAAACCAAAGGTTTAGCCTCTCATCCTCTGGGAAAACATCCTCAGAGGTTGTTTGGCTAGTAAGAAAATATAATTAAAAATGAGAAGGTAAAGCAGAGCAAAGGCTCTGTAGTTTTACTTTCTTGTAAAATTGTACAAAGGATCGATCTTCCACCACTTCTGAGAACAGACTCCCCAGAGATATTTATATCCATTACAATAATAATATAAAAAGGTTATTTATCCTTTTTCCAAACTTAATAACTAAGGAATCCTATGATTGGTGGGTTACAAGGAGATTTCGGGGATTTTGGACAACAAATATCTAAAGCAAAATATCTCAAAATATCCCAAAATATTGGTGGCAAATATCAGGAAACTTCAGGAGAACACCGCAGCATTGTGCAAAATGGCTGCTCTCCCATCTAGGTAGAAGGCTTTTAGAAGATCCGGATACGTTCGTCCTGAGAAGTTGAAATGAATCCTCTCCTATCCGTCGTCATGCGTCGGTTGCCAAATGCCCGGATGAAATGGCGGCGTGCCGGGTGTAAAGTGGCAGCAGCAGGGTGGAATGGTGGCACGCCCCATTATCCGGATGTGAACCACCCAGGTGGAATGTTGTCCTGATGAAACGATAGCAACCTGTCCGGATATGTTGCCCGGATGCCCTCCTATGGTGTATCCGGACGCCCTGTCTGGGTATACTCCTTGCATGGATTCCAAAGAACTCTCCTCAATCTTAGATTGCTTTGGTGATCAAAAAGCTATCAAAACACCAAAACTTAATACAATTTGATTAGAATTGATTGGAAGGGTCCTTAACATGCCAATTGGAATAAAAATGGAGAACTACTACACAAAAGTGCTTATAACATAATGAATTAAAGGCGCAAAATAACACTTTTTGGGTAGTAATCACTCCCCCCAACTGACATATTGCTAGTCTCTTAGCAATGAAGGAGAGAAAAAGAAAGCAAAATAGATAATATAATAATTTACAAAATCATGCTGATCACTCCAAAAAATAATCAAGTGGCATGATTAGATCAAACTCTCACATGGCAAGTCAAGGATATAAAACTCAATCATCAACAAAAGTCATCAAATAAACTTACCTCTCACAACATACAAAGAGTGGGCATTATGCAAATTTGAGCATCAAAATAATTTCCACTCCCAAAGGACCAACTCTTAATCTTCCACAAAAATCTAAGTGTTAAGGTGCTTAGTTTCCAATTATAGTATGTCAAACTATATTCTCCCCCCAACTAAGGTTTTTCTCTAACTTTAGCAACACTAACCCCCATATACAAGGCTAAGAACGCACCTTTTTTTTTTTTTTTTGAAAGCTCCACCCATCCACCTATGTAACGAGCAGTGAGGTCGGGGACTCCCAACCAATAAAGGCTTAGGGCACCAGGCTTCAAAGATTTTCACCATATACCCCTCGAACCTTGCTCGGGTTTCAAAGCAAGTGAAGCAAATTTTTTTTCATAAGACACATTGGCCTTTTATAAGGTGTCCCAACACTAATAGAATGAGGTCAAAGGCACCAAGTCAAAAATTTCCTAAGTTTAGGGGGGTGAGAAAGTTTTCCATCTTATAACTGGAATCTCATGTGTTCAGTGTGTGAAAAGATTAGAGTGGAAGACTTAAGATTGAAATCAAAAGGAGCTTTAACAATTTATCAACTTTAATAAGCAAAATACAAACTCTGAGACTATGGCAATAAGATAAGAATTTAATTTCTCCCATTTACTTTTGAAAATTTATCTTTGAGAAACAAAGAGAGTTTGCAAAAATTTGTTAGCAAAATAACCTAACCAAAAATCCAACTACTTCCTCAACTCTCCCCCCAACTAAGCTGAACATTGTCCTTAATGTGATAAAAGCGGTTGAAAAGTAGGGAGGAAGTGGTACCCCCTGAATGACGTGGAGTGATGCTCAGCTGCCTCTCCTGTAGGAGGCTCCTGATGAGGCATAGGCTGATCAACAAAAGGAGGGGCCTGCGATGGCTCTGATGAGCTGGGATATGGCATACTCAGGAGCTGCTGTAATGCTGAGATGATGCTGAATCTGCCTCAGGATGGCAGTGGTGAGCCTTAGCTCCTGATCTTACAATTTGAGATCAAATTTACAATAAAATAATTTTACAAGACTTAAAAATTAACATATTTAACAAAATTATGGACTTTGGTGAAACCAAGTCCATCTAACCCTTCTCTGATCAGGCTTTCTGTGGCTCAAGGAGGTTGATTTCCTCCTTTTCTGGTTTGAACGGCTCAATGAATGGCTTGAGACGATGCCCATTCACTTTGAAAGTTCGAGTGCTCTTGAAGTTGAGTAGTTCCACTACTCCATTTGGTTGCACGTCATGAATTATGAAAGGACCCGTCCACCTTGATTTCAATTTTCCCGGAAAAAGATGAAGTTTGGAGTCATAAAGCAAGACTCTTTGTCCCTTGGTAAAATTCTTCTGATTTACCAACTGATCATGCCATTTCTTCACCCTTTCTTTTGCAATTTTTGAATTGAGGTAAGCATCATTCCTCATTTCCTCCAATTCGTTCAAATCCAAACATCTCTTTAACCCGACTCTTGTCAAATCCATGTTGAGCTTCTTGATTGCCCACCATGCTTTATATTCAACCTCCACTGGGAGATGGCACGCTTTGCCATAAACAAGGCGATAAGGAGACATTCCAAGAATGGTCTTATAAGCCCATAATGAATCCAGGAGCTTAATAGACCAATCCTTCCTATTCACATTCACCACCTTCATCAATATATTCTTGATTTCCCGGTTGGCTAACTCAACTTGGCCACTTGTTTGAGGGTGATAAGGTGTAGCCACCTTGTGCTTGACCCCATATTTGGCTAGAAGAGTCTCAAAAGGCTTGTTGCAAAAGTGGGTTCCTCCATCATTGATAATGGCCTTAGGCACTCCAAACCTTGAAAAGATGTTCTCCTTGAGAAATTTGAGAACCACCTTATGATCAATGCTCCTTCATGGGATTGCTTCTACCCACTTAGAGACATAATCCACTCCCACCAAAATGTAGGAGTGTCCAAATGACATTGGAAATGGTCCCATGAAGTCTATCCCCCAAACATCAAAGTCATCCACTATCAAGATGGGGTTCAAGGGCATCATATTCCGGCGTGTTAGCTTCCCAAGACTTTGACACCGATCACATCCCTTGCACATAGAGTGGGCATCCTTGAAAAGAGAGGGCCACCAAAAACCTGATTGGACCACTCTCATGGCTGTTTTATGGGAAACAAAATGACCTCCACATGCACTATCATGACAATGGGATAGAATTCCTGATTGCTCTTGTTCAGGAACACATTTCCTTATGATTTGATCCACACAATATTTGAAGAGAAAAGGCTCCTCTCAATAATTGGCTTGGATCTTAGCAAAGAAATGCTTCTTGTCTTGGGCACTCCACTCACTTGGAACTTCTCCAGTAACCAAGTAATTTGCAATGTGAGAATACCATGGAGCTACCTCTATTGACATGAGAGACTCCTCAGGGAAGTCATCATTGATAGGTAGACCATGTGAGTCATGTGCTATCACAAGTCTTGACAAGTGGTCAGCTACCACATTTTCTACTCCCTTTTTATCCTGAATTTGGAGATTGAATTCTTGAAGCAAAAGGATCCATCTTATCAATCTCGCCTTAGCATCTTGCTTGCATAATGGGCACCACTATAAAGGACCCTACCAAATAGGCACGAAACTTATCCAAGGCAAAAACTATTGCCAACAACTCCTTCTCAGTAGTTGTGTAGTTCCTTTGAGCCTCATTCAAAGTTTTGCTTGCATAATAAATCACATAGGGCTTTCCATCTTCTCTTTGCCCCAAAATAGCCCCCATAGCAAGATCACTTGCATCACACATTACCTCAAAAGGTAATTTCCAATTTGGGGCTCTCACTATTGGTGCAGTTGTGAGGAATTGCTTCAGTTCCTCAAAACTCTTCTAACATTTCTCATCCCACACAAACTTGGCATCCTTTACCAAGAGTTCACAAAGAGGTTTTGAGATTTTTGAGAAATCCTTAATGAACCTCCTATAGAACCCGGCATGTCCTAGGAATTGCCTAATTCCTTTAACATTAGTGGGAGGTGGCAGCTTAACAATTAGCTCCACCTTTGCCTTATCTACCTCAATGCCATTCTTGGAGATTATATGTCCTAAGACAGTTCCTTGTTGTACCATAAAATGACACTTCTCCCAATTTAACACTAGGTCTTTCTCAATATGTCTTTGGAGAACAGCTTCTAAATGCAACAAACACTCCTTATAAGAACCTCCATATACAGTGATGTCATCCATGAAGACTTCCATGATGCGCTCCACCATATCACTGAAGATGCTTAGCATACATCTTTGGAAAGTTGCAGGTGCATTACATAGACCAAAGGGCATCCTCCTATAGGCAAAAGTACCAAAGGGGCAAGTGAAGGTTGTCTTTTCTTGATCTTCCAAATCAATCTCTATTTGGAAGTACCCCGAGTAACCATCTAGAAAATAGTAGAAAGGATGCCCTGAGACTCTCTCAAGGACTTGGTCCATGAAAGGCAATGGGAAATGGTCCTTTCTAGTCACTGAATTCAACCTCCTGTAGTCTATACACACCCTCCATCCTGAGGTAAGACGTGTAGAGACTTCCTCCCCTTTCTCATTCTGGATCACAGTAATTCCAGATTTCTTTGGGACTACTTGGGTTAGGCTCACCCACAAGCTATCTGAAATGGGATATATGATCCCTGCTTGAAGTAGCTTCAGAACTTCACCCCTTACCACCTCTTGCATGTGAGGATTTAACCTCCTCTGGGGCTGCCTCACTGATTTTGCATCTTCCTCCACGTAGATATGGTGGGTGCATACCAAAGGGCTAATCCCTTTCAGATCAGAAATTTGCCATCCAATGGCCTTTTTGCATTTTCTGAGGACTCCCAAAAGACTATCTTCTTGATCACTTGTGAGAGTTGAAGAAACCACCACTGGACATTTCTCATCTTCCTCCAAATATGCATACTTCAAATCAACAGGAAGTGGCTTCAAAACTAGCTTTGGCGGGTCCTCCCTAGCTGCTCCTTGTGAGTCCTCCTTATTGAACAAGGGCAAGATCTCTTCCCTTCTCCTCCAAGGAGACATGATGGCTAACACATCAGAGGGTTCAGGTAACCCTTCTTCAAGCATTCCAAGGCTTTCATTCAAGCTCTCTTCTAAATTCTTGTCACAATGCTCTTCAACCAAAGTGTTGAGCAAGCACACCTCCTCCAATCCTTCCTCCTCTTCGGGGTGAAGATGCCTCTTGCATAGGTGGAATATGTTTAGTTCCAAGGTCATGTTTCCAAATGTGAGCTGCATCACCACATTCCTACAATTGATGATGGCATTGGAGGTAGCTAAGAAAGGTCTCCCAAGGATGATTGGCACATAATTTGCTTCCTTAACAGTGGGATTAGTATCAAGCACCACAAAATCCACGAGATAGTAGAATTTGTCCACTTTAACTAGAACATCCTCTATCACCCCCCTTGGGATTTTGACTGACCTATCAACTAAGGAGAGAGAGATGGCTGTGGGCTTCAATTCTCCAAGTCCCAGTTGCTTATACACAGAGTATGGGAGCAAATTCACACTTGCCCCCAAGTCTAGTAAAGCCTTCTCCACATGTATCCCTCCAATGTTGATTGAAATGGTGGGACATCCCGGATCTTTGTACTTAACTAGAGACTTACACTGAATGATGGCACTTACTTGCTCAGTGAGGAATGCCTTCTTTGTCACAATTAACACTCTCTTGACCGTGCACAAGTCCTTTAAAAATTTTGCATATGTGGGGACTTGCTTGATCATATCAAGTAAGGGTATATTCACCTTCACTTGTCTCAAAACTTCAAGAATTTCTGATGAATTCTTGATTCCCTTCTTTCCATGTAAAGCTTGAGGAAAAGGGGGAGGCATATGTTTCTTCATCATATCCTCTTTAATCACTATCCTTGGCTCTTCTTCAATGCTTGAATTAGATGCATTTTTCTTCCCACTCTTCTCTTCTTGGTTATTGCTCTCTTTAACCAAGGTTCTCCTATGCATGAGTTCTTCATCTTGCCTCACCTTAGGCAAGGGTTGATCAACCTCCTTCCCACTCCTCAAGGTGATCACAGCTTTGACCTCCCTCAACTTTGAAGACTCCCCATCTTGGGTTTCAACTTCATGAACACCCTTTGGATTTTGGCTTGGTTGAGAGGGAAACTTTCCTTTCTCATTCACTGTGTTGAGGTTGGTAAGCCTAGAGATGGAGTATTGAATATTATCTATCTTCTGAGATAGATCATTTTGCATCCCATCCATTCTCTTAATTTGAGAACTCTCAACATTTTCAATCTTTAGGTGTAATTGGGAGTTGATTGCCTTTTGTTCACCCACAAAGTCACCCATGACTTTACTTAGGTTCACAATGGCTTGCTCCACTGAAGAGGTTTGTTGAGGTGCTTGGGTTTGGGCTTGTGGTTGGTATGGAGGTGGCCTTGGTTTCCAAGAAAAATTTGGATGGTTTTTCCAGCTTGAATTATAGGTGTTTCCATAAGGTGCATTGTTGTTGGGCCTAAATTGCCCCACAACATTGGCTTGATCACCTAACATTTACCTCACAGTTGGGATGGTTGGGCACTCATCTACCACATGATCACATGATTGGCAAATGGTGCATGGCATGACATGGGCTTGTGTCTCGGAAATGGCTTGGACTTCATGCAATTTTTTTCAACTCAAGTTCTTCCAACCTCCTTACCATTGTTGCCACCTTAGCTTTCATGTCCATGTCTTCACTTAACATGTATATTCCACCCTTTGGATTTACAGGAGCTTTCATCCTTCCCATTTCTCTTGAGTTGGGCTCTTCCCATCCTCTTGATACCTCAGATACATAACTTAAAAAGTCCATGGCTTCTTCCGGATTCTTACTCATAAAATCTCCCCCACACATGGTTTCTAGAATTTGCTTCATGGAGGAAGACATCCCATCATAAAAATAGCTCACCAAGAGCCATGTATCAAAGCCATGATGAGGACAAGCATTGATGGCCTCCATATACCTTTCCCAACATTCATAGAACTTCTCATTTTCTTGTGCAGAAAAGTTTGAGATTTGTCTCTTCAACCCATTGGTCCTATGGGTGGGGAAAAATTTCTTAAAAAATTCGGCCTGAAGATCAACCCAATTCCTTATGCTCTTTGGCCTTAAAGAGTTAAGCCATATTTTTGCCTTGTCCTTCAAAGTAAAAGGGAATAGCTTGAGTCTCATCAAGTCTATTGAAGCTCCTCCCTCTCTAAAAGTATTGCACACCTCCTCAAACTCCTTGATATGGGCATATGGGTTCTCACGCTCCATTCCATGGAAATTTGGTAGGAGGGGCACAATATGGGGCCTTATAATCAGCTGCTCAAGAGGAGGTACGATGCATGAGGGTGCACTCATCCTTGGTGGGTGCATTCTATCCCTCATGGATAGATATGCATTTGGATTATCCCTTTGACCGTGTTGAGAATTCTGATCCTCTTGTGGAGGGTCCATGATGTTTACACAGATATCCAACTCTGTGTCTTGAGGATTCTCTATCCTTACTAGTCTTCCCTCTTGGTCCCAAATCCAATAGGGCATGCACAAGTTACAACTTCCCCGAAAACAAAACAAAGACAACAAAAACAAAAGAAAACTAGAAAAAAGTTAAGGTTAGAAAGAAAATGAAAGTAAACTTAAAAAAAGAAAGGAAATGAAGTTAGTGAAAAAGGAATTCACCAAACTTGTGATGGAAATCACAAGTAGCCTCTAAAAAGTTGTATCACTGTATCGTGGCACTATCCCCGGCAACGGCGCCATTTTGATTCGTTTGATCCAGTTGGGTATTTTAATAAAAAAAAACATTTATAAATCCTATGACCTCATACTAGCGTAGCAAAGCTACTATAGTATAGCAGCTCTAGGGTCGAACTTTGGGATGGGTTTTCACTCTACCAGTGATAGACTCAAGATTAGAAATTGAATCTGATGATTTCCTTTGTCAAAAACTTAAAGTTTAAAAGAAAATAAAATTTGTTTTGAAAGTGGTGTTTGAAACTAGACTAACATAAAACTAGGTAAAAATGGAAGAAAGAAAGTCTCCTGGAGCTAAAGGTTGCTAGGATCAAGTTCAGAATGCAAAGTGAGAAATTCCGGATTTTTCTCCTCATATTGGGAACAACAACATAAAGGATGGTTGTTTCCCGAACCGGTATAGGTTTAACAATGAAGATTTAATCCATAAAAAGTCAATAGAAATGGTAGTCAAGTTCCATTAATGGCTTTAGACACTATGGGTCTTCACCTTGAGCCACTTTCCAATGGCTCGTACATGATAACTAATAGTCTTATGTGGATCTAGCAATAAGTATCCACAGAGACCTAAAAGCTTATCATGTATTGGCCATTCAAAGTGATTCTAAGGGATTTAAAGCAAAACTTTAGATTTTAAAAGCCACTTATGAACTCCAACTACCTGTATTTAAAGCACAAGAGTTTTCCACTTTTGCATCTGGACTTTTCACCTAGCTTCTTTCACTCCAAGAAACCAAAGGTTTAGCCTCTCATCCTCTGGGAAAACATCCTCAGAGGTTGTTTGGCTAGTAAGAAAATATAATTAAAAATGAGAAGGTAAAGCAGAGCAAAGGCTCTGTATTTTTACTTCCTTGTAAAACTGTACAAAGGATCGATCTTCCACCACTTCTAAGAACAGACTCCCCAGAGATATTTATATCCATTACAATAATAATATAAAAAGGTTATTTATCCTTTTTCCAAACTTAATAATTAAGGAATCCTATGATTGGTGGGTTACAAGGAGATTTCGGGGATTTAGACAACAAATATCTAAAGCAAAATATCTCAAAATATCCCAAAATATCGGTGGCAAATATCAGGAAACTTCAGGAGAACACCATAGCACTGTTCAAAATGGCTGCTCTCCCATCCGGGTAGACGGCTATTAGAAGATTCGGATACGTCTGTCTGGAGAAGTTGAAACGCATCCTCTCCCATCCGTTGTCATGCGCCGGATGCCAAATGCCCAGATGGAATGGCGGCGCGCCAGGTGTAAAGTGGCGGCAGCCGGGTGGAATGGCGGCGCACCCCACTATTTGGATGTGAACCACCCGGGTGGAATGTTGTCCGGATGAAACAATAGCATCCTGTCCGGATATGTTGCCCGGATGCCCTCCGATGGTGTATCCAGACGCCCTTTCCGGGTATACTCCTTGCATGGATTCCAAAGAACTCTCCTCAATCTTGGATTGCTTTGGTAATAAAAAAGCTATCAAAACACCAAAACTTAACACAATTTGATTAGAATTGATTGCAAGGGTCCTTAACATGCCAATTGGAATAAAAATGGAGAACTACTACACAAAAGTGCTTATAACATAATGAATTAAAGGCGCAAAATAACACTTTTTGGGTAGTAATAAAAAATCTAACTGAGTCGGTCGCAAATATATGAGATTACACAAGTGGATTTCGCAAGTTCAAATGTAACTTGTGAAAATTTCCCAAGTTAATATTGTCCATTTTGCAAGTTGAATTTGTGATTTCGCAACTTGAAGGTGACTTCACGAGTTGGAGATGATTTCGCAACTTGATTCGTAGTTGCAAAACTGGAATTTGAACTTGCGAAGTGGCACACGTGTGCTTACAGGTGGTTTCACAGCTGCCAAACAACTTGCGAAATTTTCGCTTAGCTTGGTGCGGTTGTCTTCAAATGGCCATAAGTTCTTCGTTTCAGATTTGATTCGCACATTATTTAAAGCGTTAGACTCTTGACTTCCCGAGCTTAGAAACGATATATAGTATGTTAAAATAGATTCCAGGAAGTGCTCAAAATGTGTCTTATAGATGCTATCCTCTTGGATTTCTTCATGTTAGATTCCTCTTTCTATTTTTCCTTCTTGCATTCTTGCTTTGGCTTTTGGCAAAGGAATACAAAGCTCCAAAGCTTGGATTCTTCATGTAAATGAGCTTCCATTTGCTTTGCCATGGACTATACAAAGATCTCCCTCATTCTTGGATTGCTTTGGTGATAAAAAAGCTATCAAAAACACCCAAACTTAACTCAATTTGATTAGAAATGATTGCAAGGGTGCTTAACATGCCAATTGAGTTAAAATGTAATAACTAATACTCAAAAGTGTTTAAAAGAGTTAATTACAATCTATAAAATAACACTTTTTGAGTAGTAATCACTCCCCCCAACTGACATATTGCTAGTCCCTTAGCAATGAAGGAGAGAAAAAGAAAAATAATCAGTAATATAATTTACAAAATCATGCTGATCACTTCAAAAAAAAGAAAATTCAAGTGGCATGATGATCAAACTCTCACATGGAACATTAAAGATATAAAACTCAAACTTCAACAAGAGTTATCAAATACCTTGCCTAATAACAATTCATAAAGAGAAGGCATTATGCAAATTTAAGCTTTAAAAGAATTTCCACTCCCAAAGGGCCAAATCTTACTCTTCCACAAAAATCTAAGTGTTACTTATTAGTCTCTGAATACAGTATGTTGAACTAATCTCTCCCCCTAACCTAGTTCTTTTTCAAATCTTAGCAAACTGATCAACCTCCAATAGGCTAAGAACGCACCTCCTTGTTTCACAATTTTTTTTCATTGTAGGAGTACAAAGTGATTCATGCCCAATTGGTGTCTCAGCTGATTCGTGTCCAGTTGGTGCTCCTTGAATGAGGGAGTAATCAAAAAAATTCATAACCTATTACACCATATACTAGGGTAGCAAAGACAAAGCTACTATAACATAGTGGCTCTAGGATCGTTCACTGGGAAGGATTAGCAAATTATCAATGATACCAATTCAAAGTGAATTGGTATTGTTTCATTTCAAGGTTAGTTCAAGAAATAAAATACAAACTTTGATTGGCAAAGATTTAGATTTAAACTAACTATAAACAAGTAATGGGAATAACTTAGGAGGAAAAACATTCCTTGGAGGGTCAGGTTCACTGGGGTGGTTCCTCATGCAAAAGACATAGCTCTGGTCAGATGGTTCATTTCCTCGCGTTAGAGATTCAACATATAGTCAATTCTCTAATCGGTGATGTACAGATACATCCTTTAATTAGATTTCAACTTTAATTCTTTCACTGATACAACTTGCAATGGTTTAAGCCTCTCACTAAGCCTTAACCATTCAAGGTGATCTTTAACCTTGGGCTTCCCTTCTCAAGCTCGCAAGAGATAACTAATGGATGTCTCCTTGGAGTCCAAAAGCTTACCAAGTGTTGGCAATTCCAGAAAATCCTACCTTAAAGTCACCTCCCAGAGGCTCGCAAGGGGTAAACTAGTGCATCTCCTTGGTTGGAGATCACTTGCCTTACCAAGTGTTGGCCCAGGTGACTCTAAGGTGTTTTAAGTTAACTAAAAACATAGAAATCACTAAAGGATTTCACTTCCTCTTCATTAATGGCTGAAACCACAAAGCTTTGCATTCTTGCACTTGGAACCTTCCCCAGCAACCTTAGCTCCAAGGAACTAAAGGTTTAGTTACTCATTCTCTGGGGAAAATTCCTCAGAGAGTTCATAACTTAGAAAAATATGAAAAATACAAAGTGAGAAGGTAAGGCAAAACAAAGGGCCTGAACTTTACTTGCTTTCAAACTTACAAAAACGGTTCCTCCTCTGAGAACAGGCTCTCAAGAGGTATTTATATAAACATAATACAAAACTAATTATTACATGGATATTTACTCTTTTTCCTAACTTAAAAGCTAAGGAATCTTGTAATTGGTGGCTTACAAGGAGAATTTTGGGATTTAGACAACAAAAATCTGATGGAAAATATCTCCCAATGTTAGTAGCAAATATCGGGACGCACTAAGGACCATTTCGCAAGAGAAAATGATGTCTGCGAGATTTCGCAGACACACAAAAAGGGCTGCGAAATCACTTCGCAGCAAAAGGCTAATCTCGCAGCTCTGCGAAGTTGGCTTTCACCTTGAGGCTCTCAGCTTCCAACGTGCGGCATATATCGGGCAACTTCAGGAGGAAATCCACAACACTGTTCAAAAAGGCTGCGAAATCATTTCGCAACAAAAGGGTGATTTCGCAACACTTTGCAAAATGCTTCTTTTAGCTTAGAGTGATTGACTTGTAATGGCTGTAACTTCTTCGTTTCAACTCCGAATTGTACAACGTTTGAAGCATTGGATTGTTGACTTCCTGAGCTTTAAAATGGTATATAGTATGCATCAATTGGCCTTCAGAAAGTGCTCCAAAAGTGGCTGATATGACTGTCATCAAGAATATGCTTTATGGCAGATTCTCTTTGCTTCTTCTCCTTGCATTCCGGATTTACTTATGGCAAAGGACTTCCAAGCTTTGGTTCTTCATGTTTCTGAGCTTCCAGTTGCTTTGCCCAAGATTCCTCATAACTCTCCTCAATCTCGGATTGCTTTGGTGATCAAAAAGGCTATCAAAATACCAAAACTTAACACATATTGATTAGAAGTGCTTGCAAAGGTCCTTAATATGTTAATTGGGTTAAAAGGCAATAACCACTACTCAAAAGTGTTTAAAAGAGTTAATTACAAACTATGAAATAGCATATTTTGAGTAGTAATCACTCCCCCCAACCGACATATTGCTGGTCTCTTAGCAATGAAGGAGAGAAAAATAAAAATAAAAATTACTATAATTTACAACATCATGCTGATTACTTCAAAAAAATTTTAAGAGGCATGATGATCTAACTCCCACATGGAACATTGAAGAAATATAAACCCAAATTTCAACAAGAGTTATCACATACTATGCTAAACACTATTAATCAAGGGAATGCATTATGCAAACTGAAGTTTTAAAATCATTTTCACTTCCAAAGAACCAAACTTTATTCTTCCACAAAAATCTAAGTGTGTGATTCCTTAGCTTCCGAATATAGTATGCTAAACTAATCTCTCCCCCCAACCTATCTCTTTTCAACACTTAGCAAACTGACCAAATTCAATAGGCAGAGAACACACTTTTTTTTTTTTACAAGGCTTAAGGGGTATTCTTTTCTGAATTGTCCATGTAACGGGGGTCCATCGATGACTCCAAACCAATTAAGGTTTAGGGCATCAATCTTTAAGGATCTTTCAATCACTAACTCTTCGGATTTTACCCCGGACTTTTGAGAATGAATTTTTAATACCCAAGCACCTACCATATGCTAACTCCACCTATCCACCCTTGTAACGAGCATTGAGGTCGGTGACTCCCAACCAATTAAGGCTTAGGGCACCAGGTTTTAAAGATTTTCATCATATACCCCTCAGACCTTGCTCGGGTTTCAAGGCAAGCAAACATTTTTCTTTCTTTATTTCAAAGGCTCATTGGCCTTTCATAAGGTGTCTCAACTTTATCAAATGAGGTCAAAGGTACCAAGTTCCAAAATTTTTTCTAAGTCGAGGGAAATAGTTTTTCATCTTATAATCGGAATCTATTGTGCACAATGTGTGGATAGCTTAAAGTGGAAGAACTAAACTCAATTTCAATAGAAGCTTCAACAATTGAACCACTTTAGTAAGCATAATCCATACTCTAAGTCAAGTGAAAAGCAACAGTTCAATTTCTCCTGTTTCATTTTGAAAATTTTTCCTCAAAATCCATGGAGATTAGAATAAAAAGAGTAAAAAGCAAAAACTATAACTGATTTATTAATATAATTGCATTACCAAAAAGATTTAGCATACTTCCTTTAACTTAGCATACTTCCTTCCTCATTTCTCCCCCCCCCCCCAACCGAACTGAGCATTGTCCTCAATGTGATATAGGTGTTTGAAATTAAAGGGAGGAAGTGGTACCTCCTGAGTGATCTCAATTTCAAATACTGATTGGAGAAACCACATGTTTCAAAAAGAATAAAAGCTGTGAGAAAAGGAAATAAGAATAAATTAATGCTAAGAGTACTAAAAAATTGATAGATTTGTATTACTTCATTTGATGAAAATACAAAAAGAGAACAAGTAATACAATTAATCCCAGTATATAATATCAAAAGCATGGGATTTCTAGAGCTACTCCAGTAAGGAAAATATAAGGGAAATACATAAAGGAAATGCATAAAGGACATATATAAAGGAAACTATGAAAATGATCAGATGGTGGCTGGAGGATGATGTGGAGATGATGGCTCAACTGCCTCTGCCTCTCCTGTAGTCGGCTCCTCAAAAGGCATAGTCTGATGTACAATAGGAGGGGCCTGTGATGGCTCTGGTGGGATAGGAATGGAGTGCTCAGGAGGTGATATAATACCCAGATGATGCTGAATTTGCCTCAGGATGGCAGTGTGCTGGGTCTGAGTGGCGATAATTTGCTCTTGATGAGCACTAAGAGCTGTGATCTGCTGAGTGAGGATGCTCTGAGAAGCGGTGAGGATCTGCAGTGAGCGGCATAACTCCCTATACTCAGAAATAGGAATGGCCATCCTCGGCTCAGTTGAAGAAGATGGCTGTGATGAGGTTGGAGTGACTGGAGGGGCTCTGGTGATGGTAGGAGAAGCAATAGGTATACCCTCAGGTATGTGTCGTGGGGATGCTCTCCTAGCAGCTGGCTGTGGGCGCTCAGGCTGCTCAACTCTATAGGCTGTCATGTTGTTCCATTTGTCGAGAGTAAATACCTCTCGGAAAATGCGCTTGCGCTCCAACTGAGGCTCTGTTGGATACCCCAGGTGCTCCAAAATCTGGCACAGCAGCCTTGGAAAGAGAAGAGGAATGACATCAGCTCTCTACAGCTTCTTCTTATGGACCTTCTCTTCGAAATAGAGAAGGGCAGCCATAATCAGGTGGTGAGGGCCAAAGAAATATCCCTCAGAAATTTTGAATAGAGCC
This sequence comes from Vitis vinifera, assembly GCF_030704535.1. Lineage (NCBI taxonomy): Eukaryota > Viridiplantae > Streptophyta > Magnoliopsida > Vitales > Vitaceae > Vitis > Vitis vinifera. Next base: position 12,602,376 of record NC_081817.1, read on the forward strand.
TCCAAAAGAACTCCTCTCCTCTGAGTCGAATACTGGAGTGGGTAGATGTTATGACGGAGAAATGCATCAATAAGAAACATGCTTGGAGGAAGTTCTCCCCTCAACAGATGTGGACGTGTGGAAGCTCCTTTAGACAAGGTATGTACCATCTCCAGCTCAGTGGGACTAGTCCACACTCTGAAATCCTCAAAATGAGTTGGCTCATATGGTATATGGAGGGCCTCTGCTATATGGCGAGCTCCCAAAATGCCATGCCGACCATCTATAGTAAAATGGATTAAAGTAGGATCTCTGACCTGCTTGGTAGTCATGGACTGATAAAAATCCATGGCTACCCTGGGGTAGAAGAAGTCTCTAGGGGCCAGTAGCTGCTCCATATGATATCTACGCAATAGGCGGAAAGAATCCGCAAGCTCCGGCCTCAATTGGAAGGTGGCTATGTCAAAGCACAACTCAAAGTGGAATGGCTGAGCTTTACAATCCAAGTTCCCTTCAATTGGCGGCTGCATTAGCATCGGCTGCCTGATTACTGCTTCAGGAGCTATTTCAGATGGAATTTGGGGTTCGGGAAGTGGCGGCTGAGGCTCCTGAGGCTCTGCTGGCGGCGCCGAAGATGGAACCGGAGATGGCATTGGAGATGGAACTGGTGAAGGTTCTGGGGACTGCTCTGTTAAGTCAACGGGCTCTCCTCGCGGGACTCTCTTGCAGCTTGAAGGAGAGGAAGATTTGGCTCCTCTGGTTCGCGCCATTTCGGATTGCCAAAATTTGGTCGGAAGTGATGACTGGAGAAGATGATCGGAGGTTTGCACGATGTCAGGCTCGGGCAAGGAGATGAACAGTCAGCAACTATGGCACGTTCTCTTTTTGAAACCCTTTCGTAGCTCAAATGACCGGTATATATAAAAATAACAGAATATTAAGGGTCATTTTGAGTTTTGCAGAAAAGGCTAATTTTGCAGCAAAAAGTCATTTTCGCAGCCCACTTCGCAATGCGTTTCGCAGCTGCGAATTGAGTGTCACTGTGCTGCAAAGTGGCACATGTGTGCCAAAATTGCTTTCGCAATTGCGAAATACCCTGCGGAATGGAACTTTGGTTGCGAAATCAGGGATTTTCACGCTTTATCACTTCGCAGTCGTTTCGCAGCTGCGAATTGGGGGCTCCTGTGCTGTGAAGTGGCACTCGTGTGCCAAACTCGACTTCGCAGATGCGAAAATTTTCGTAGAGAATTCCAATGAGTTGCGGAATGGTTTGGCAGCAAAGTGCTTATTTCGCAGAAGATTTCCTTAGGCTGCGAAGTCTCGTAGAGCCCTGTTTTTGCTCTGTTTTTGCTTCGATTTCGCTCCGATTTCTTCCTTTCAATTTCTTTATAATCTCTTCCACCTGAGATCATTCAAAAAGATTAAAACACATATAAAAACATAATTTTAAGATAAAAAACTAAGATCAAAAGTATGGAAAAAACTTTGAAATTTACAAAATTTACAAAAATTTTGGATTGTGGTAAAACCACGTCCACCAAACACTTATTTGCTTAGGCTTTTTGTGGCTCAAGGAGGTTGATTTCCTCCTTTTCTGGTTTGAATGGCTCCATGAATGGCTTGAGACGATATCCATTGACTCTAAAGGTGTCTTTGCCATTGGAATTCAATAATTCCACCACTCCATTGACATATACTTGGTGAATAATGAACGGGCCTATCCACCTTGACTTGAGCTTCCCAGGAAAGATATGGAGTCTTGTGTCATACAGTAAAACTCTTTGTCCTTTCTGAAATTCCTTGTTGGAGATTAGTTGATCATGCCACTTCTTCATCCTCTGTTTTGCAACTTTGGAATTGATATAAGCATCATTTCTTAATTCCTCCATCTCATTAAGGTCTAGACATCTCTTTGCTCCGGCTCTGATCAAGTCCATGTTTAGCTTCTTTATTGCCCACCAAGCTTTGTATTCAACTTCCATAGGGAGATGGCATGCTTTGCCATAGACAAGACGATAGGGAGATATGCCAAGAATAGTCTTATAAGCTGTTCTATATGCCCACAATGAATCATAAAGCCTAATAGAGCAATCTTTTCTGCTTGAATTCACCACTTTCATCAATATGTTCTTTATTTCCCTGTTAGCTAGCTCAACTTGCCCGGAAGTCTGAGGATGATAAGGTGTAGCTACCTTATGCTTCACTCCATACTTGGATAATAGAGCTTCAAAAGGTTTGTTGCAAAAATGAGCACCTCCATCACTGATTATGGCTTTGGGTACCCCAAATCTCGAGAAAATGTTCTCTTTAAGAAACTTGAGAACCACTCTGTGGTCATTTTGTTTACAGGGGATTGCCTCAATCCATTTAGAAACATAATCCACCCCCACCAAGATGTAAGAATTACCAAAAGACATTGGGAAAGGCCCCATGAAGTCAATACCCCATACATCAAATAGCTCAACTATTAGAATGGGGTTCATAGGCATTTGATTTCTTTTTGTTAGCTTTCCAAGCCTTTGGCATCTATCACAACTTCTACACATGATGTGGGCATCTTTGAAAAGAGATGGCCAAGTAAACCCTGATTGCAACACCTTCATAGCTATTTTCTGAGAGGCAAAGTGGCCTCCACATGCATTCTCATGACAATGGTTTAGAATCCCTTGCTGCTCATCTTCAGGGACACACTTCCTTATGATCTGATCTACACAATACTTAAAAAGAAAGGGCTCTTCCCAATAATAAGCATGAATTTTTGCAAAGAAGTGCTTCCTGTCTTGTGCATTCCACTCACTTGGAATTTCACCAGTAACTAAATAATTAGCAATATGAGCATACCAAGGAGTTTTCACTAGGAACATGAGTGATTCTTTAGGAAAATCATCATTAATAGGCAAGGGATGGGAATTATGTGCTATAACTAACCTTGAAAGGTGGTTAGCTACCACATTCTCCACTCCTTTCTTATCTTTGATTTGGAGATCAAATTCTTGTAGCAAAAGAATCCATCTAACCAACCTTGCTTTTGCATCTTGCTTTGTCAATAAATACTTCAAGGCTGAATGGTCAGTAAAGACAATGATGAAAGACCCCACTAAATAAGCATGAAATTTGTCCAAAGCAAATACCACAGCTAACAATTCTTTCTCTGTAGTTGTGTAGTTCCTTTGAGCTTCATTCAGTGTTTTGCTTGCATAGTAGATCACATAGGGCTTCCCATCTTCTCTTTGGCCAAGCACAACTCCTATAGCAAAGTCACTGGCATCACACATCAGTTCAAAGGGTAATTGCCAGTTAGGGGCCCTCACTATTGGAGTTGTTGTTAAAAATTTCTTCAGTTGATCAAAACTATTTTGACATCTTTCATCCCATATAAACTTAGCATCCTTAGCTAACAGCTCACAAAGAGGTTTTGAAAGACTTGAAAAACCTTTTATAAACCTCCTATAGAACCCTGCATGGCCAAGGAACTGCCTTACTCCTTTTACAGTTGTTGGTGATGGTAATTTGACAATAAGCTCCACCTTTGCTTTATCAACTTCAATGCCTTTTTTGGAGATGATATGGCCAAGGACAATTCCTTAACGTACAATAAAATGACATTTCTCCCAGTTAAGCACCAGGTCTTTTTCAATGCATCTGTGAAGAACTGCTTTCAAATTAATTAAGCATTCCTCAAATGTACCTCCATATACGGTGATGTCATCCATGAAAACTTCCATAATTCGCTCCACCATATCACTGAAAATACTCAACATACATCTTTGAAATGTAGCAGGTGCATTGCATAAACCAAAAGGCATTCTTCTGTAAGCATATGTTCCAAATGGACATGTAAAAGTGGTATTTTCCTGATCTGCCACATCAATTTCAATCTGAAAATACCCTGAATACCCGTCCAAGAAGCAATAGAACGGATGTCCAGAGACTCTCTCCAGCACTTGGTCAATAAATGGCAATGGAAAATGATCTTTCCTGGTTACAACATTCAACTTTCTATAATCAATACACACCCTCCAACCTGAAGTGAGGCGTGTAGTAATTTCTTCCCCTTTCTCATTTTGAACCACAGTAATCCCTGACTTCTTTGGTACCACTTGAATAGGACTCACCCAAGGGCTATCAGATATAGGGTAGATAATACCTGCTTGAAGTAGCTTCAGCACCTCAACTTGCACCACCTCTTGTAAATGAGGATTCAATTTTCTTTGAAGTTGACGAATTGGCTTTGCTTCCTCCTCCATATATATATGATGAGTGCAAACTAAAGGACTAATGCCTTTCAAGTCAGATATTTGCCATCCTATTGCCTTCTTACACCTCTTGAGAACTTCCAGTAAAGACTTCTCTTGATAACTGGTCAGAGATGAAGATATTACAACAGGACATTGATTGTTTTCTTCAAGGTATGTATATTTCAGCTCCACGGGTAGAGGCTTCAGATTGAGTTTTGGAGTTTCTTTTTCAGCAACTGCCTCTTCTTCTTTATTGAACAAAGGTAGAATCTCTTCTATCCTTCTCCAACTTTGTAGAGTAGCAAGCACATTAGGGGGTTCAGACAAACCTTCCTCAGAATCCACAAGACTTTCATTCAACTTGTCTTGCATATTCTGATTACAGTGCTCCTCCACCAGAGTGTCAATAATGCACACCTCTTCTGGACCCTCTTCTTCTTCCGAAGTGGTTTGCTTTTTAGAAATATAGAAGATATTGAGATCAAGTGTCATGTTGCCAAAAGTGAGTTGCATCAGCCCATTCCTGCAGTTGATGATTGCATTTGAGGTAGCAAGAAATGGCCTTCCAAGGATGATAGGAACTAAATTAGCTTCCTTTACAGTAGGATCTGTATCAAGAACAATAAAATCTACTGGATAGTAGAAATTATCAACTTGAACCAAGACATCCTCAATTACCCCCCTTGGAATTTTTACTGATCTATCTGCTAGAGATAGAGTGATTGCCGTTGGCTTCAACTCACCAAGTCCCAATTGCTTGTAGACGGAATATGGAAGCAAATTCACACTTGCTCCCAAGTCTAACAAAGCTTTCTCCACTACCTTCCCTCCAATCATGACTGAAATGGTAGGACTTCCCGGATCTTTGTACTTCAAAGGAGACTTATGATTACTACTCAAAACATGCTATTTTGTAGCTTGTAATTAGCTCTTTTAAACACCCTTGAGTAGTAATTATTACCTTTTAACTCGATTAACATGTTAGGGACCCTTGCAATCAGATTTCTAACAATTGTGTTAAGTTTTGGTGCTTTTTGATAGCTTTATGCTCACCAAAGCAATTTAAGAATGAGGGGGAGCTATTTATAGTTCATGGCAAAGCTTTTGGAAGCTTTGATTTTTGAAGAAATCAAGCTATGGAGCCTCATAATCCTTTGCCTTAGTCGTTCAAAGTTTACAAGGGAGAAACAATGGAGAAGAAGAAAACAGGGGATGAAAACAGGGGACACAGCTGCAGTCTTTTAGTGCACTTTTGGAGCACTTCCCGAAGTCCATTGTTTACATTCTATTACCATTTCGAAGCTCAGAAAGTCAAGAATCCAATGGTTCAAACCATGTATGATTTGGAGCTGGAATGAGGAAGATACGGACTTCGGAAGACAACTGCATCAAGCTGAGGGACAATTTCGCACACCACTGTTTAAGGTGCGAAATCCTCAGTCCACTGTGCGAAAATTTCGCACACCTCAAACCAACATACGAAATTGGAACTCAGCGTGCGAAAATTGGATATTTTTGCCGACTCTTTTTCTTCTGATATTTTTGTGTTTAAATTTCCATTTTCTTCTTGTATTCAACCACTCATGTAATTCCTTAGCTAGGAAGTATCCAAGGAAGGGTAAAATTACCTTCCTATATAAATTCTCTTGTAATCACTGAAAATCTATCTTTCGGGGAGTTTTCTCCAGGAGACCAATGTAAATTTGATACTGAGTGAAATACAGAGATCTCTTTTACTTTTATTTTTCTCTCTTCTATTTTCTATTTTCTTGCAAGCCAAACACCCTCTGAGGATGTTTTCCCAGAGGATGAGAGGCTAAACATTTAGTTTCTTGGAGTGAAGGAAGCTAGGTGAAAAGTCCAGATTAAAAGGTGGAAAGTTTCCGTGCATTGAATTCAGGTGGTTGGAGTCCATAAATGGCTTTTAAAGCCAAGGTTTTGCCTTAAATCCCTTAGGATCACTTTGACTGGCCAATACATGGTAAGCTTAAGGTCTCTGTGGATGCTTATTGCTAGATCCATATCAGTCCATTAGTTATCATGTACGAGCCAGTGGAAAGTGATTCAAGGTGATAGTCCATAGTGTCTTAAGTCATTAATGGACCTTGACTACCATCTCTAATGACTTTTTATGGATTAAATCTTCATTTTCAAACCTATACCGGTTCGGGAAATAACTATAGGTTAAATCCCCAATGCGAGGAGAAAAATCCGGAATTTTCCACTTTGCATCTGGAACTTGAACCTAGCAACCTTCAGCTCCGGGAGACTCTCTTTCTTCCATTTTTTACTTAGTTCTATGTGAGTTTAGTTTAAATCATCACTTTCAAAACAATTTTATTTTCTTTTAAATTTCAAGTTTGTGCTAAAGGAAATCATCAGAATCAATTTCTAATTTAGAGTCTATCATTGGTAGAGTGAAAACCCATCCCTGAGTTCGATCCTAGAACTGCTATACTATAGTAGCTTTGCTACGCCAGTATAAGGTCATAGGTTTTATAAATGTTTTTGATTACAAGACCCGGCTGGAAAGTCAAGCATAAGAAATCAAATGGCGCCGTTGCCGGGGATGGTGCCACAATACAGTGATACAACCTTTTAGAGGCTACTTGTGATTTTCATCACAACCAGGGTGAATTCCTTTTTCACTAATTTCATTTTCTTTCTTTTTCCTTTTGTTAATTTTATATTCATTTTCTTCCTAACTTTAACCTTTTCTTTAGTTTGCTTTTGTTTTTACTATACAGGAATTGTAACTTGTGCATGCCCTATTGGATTAGGGACCAAGAGGGAAGATTAGTAAGGATTGAGAATCCTCAAGACACAGAGTTGGATATCTGTGTAAATATCATGGACCCTCCACCAGAGGATCAGAATTCTCAACAAGGACAAGGGGGTAATCCCAATGCATACCTATCCATGAGGGATAGAATGCATCCCCCAAGGATGAGTGCACCTTCATGCATCCTGCCCCCTCTTGAGCAGTTGGTTATAAGGCCCCATATTGTGCCCCTCCTACCAACTTTCCATGGAATGGAGAGTGAGAATCCATATTCTCACATTAAGGAATTTGAGGAGGTGTGTAATACTTTTAGAGAGGGAGGAGCTTCAATAGACTTGATGAGACTCAAGCTATTCCCTTTCACTTTAAAGGACAAGGCAAAAATATGGCTTAATTCTTTAAGGCCAAGAAGCATAAGGAATTGGGTGGATCTTCAGGCTGAGTTTTTAAAAAAAATTTTCCCCACCCATAGGACCAATGGGTTGAAAAGACAAATCTCAAATTTTTCTGCTAAAGAAAATGAGAAGTTTCATGAGTGTTGGGAAAGGTATATGGAAGCCATCAATGCTTGTCCTCATCATGGTTTCGATACATGGCTCTTAGTGAGCTATTTTTATGATGGAATGTCTTCTTCTATGAAGCAAATTCTTGAAACCATGTGTGGGGGAGATTTTATGAGTAAGAACCCTGAAGAAGCCATGGACTTTTTAAGTTATGTGGCTGAGGTGTCAAGAGGATGGGATGAGCCCAACTCAAGAGAGAAAGGAAAGTTTCCCTCTCAACAAACCCAAAATCCAAAGGCTGGAATGTACATGTTGAGTGAAGATGTGGACATGAAAGCTAAAGTAGCAACATTAGCTAGGAGGTTGGAAGAACTTGAATTGAAAAAAATACATGAAGTCCAAGCCATTTCCGATACCCAAGTCCATGTTATGCCATGCACCATTTGTCAATCATGTGATCATGTGGTAGATGAGTGTCCAACCATGCCAGCTATGAGAGAGATGTTAGGTGATCAAGTAAATGTTGTGGGGCAATTTAGGCCCAACAACAGTGCATCCTATGGTAACACCTATAATTCAAGCTGGAGAAACCACCCAAATTTTTCTTGGAAACCAAGACCACCTCCATACCAACCACAAGGCCAAACCCAAGCACCTCAACAACCATCTTCAGTGGAGCAAGCCATTGTGAACCTAAGTAAAGTCATGGGTGACTTTGTGGGTGAACAAAAGGCAATTAACTCCCAATTGCATCAAAAGATTGAAAATGTTGAGAGTTCTCAAATTAAAAGAATGGAGGGGATCCAAAATGATCTATCTCAGAAGATAGATAATATTCAGTACTCCATCTCTAGGCTTACCAACCTAAACACAGTGATTGAGAAGGGAAAGTTCCCCTCTCAACCAAGCCAAAATCCCAAGGGTGTTCATGAAGTTGAAACCCAAGATGGTGAGTCTTCAAATTTGAGAGAGGTCAAAGCTGTGATCACTTTGAGAAGTGGGAAGGAGGTTGATCAACCCCTGCCTAAGGTGGGGCATGATGAAGAACTTAGATCAAAGAGACCCTTGACTAAAGAGGGCAAAAACCAAGAAGAGCAGAGTGGGAAGAAAAGTGCATCCAAATCAAACATTGAAGAAGAACCAAGGATAGTGATTAAGGAGGATATGATGAAGAAACATATGCCTCCCCCTTTTCCTCAAGCTTTACATGGAAAGAAAGAAATCAAGAATTCATCAGAAATTCTTGAAGTGCTGAGGCAAGTGAAGGTGAATATACCTTTACTTGATATGATCAAGCAAGTCCCCACATATGCAAAGTTTCTAAAGGACTTGTGCACAGTCAAGAGAGGTTTATAGGTGACAAAGAATGCATTCCTCACTGAGCAAGTGAGTGCTATCATTCAGAGTAAGTCCCCAGTTAAGTATAAAGATCCGGGATGTCCCACCATATCAGTCAACATTGGAGGGACACATGTGGAAAAAGCTTTACTAGACTTGGGAGCAAGTGTAAATTTGCTCCCATACTCTGTCTATAAACAACTGGGACTAGGAGGATTAAAGCCCACAACCATGACCCTCTCTTTAGCTGATAGGTCAGTCAAAATCCCAAGGGGAGTGATAGAGGATGTTCTAGTTCAAGTGGACAAATTCTACTATCCTGTGGATTTTGTGGTACTTGATACTGATTCCTCTGTCAAGGAAGAAAATTATGTGCCAATCATCCTAGGGAGGCCTTTTCTAGCTACCTCAAATGCCATCGTTAACTGTAGGAATGGGGTGATGCAGCTCACATTTGGAAACATGACTTTGGAAGTAAACATATTCCATTTATGTAAGAGGCATCTTTACCCTGAAGAGGAAGAAGGATTTGAGGAGGTGTGCTTGATCAACACTTTGGTTGAAGAGCACTGTGACAAGAGTTTAGAGGAGGGCTTGAATGAAAGCCTGGAAGTCCTTGAAGAAGGGTTCCCTGAACCCTCTGATGTGCTAGCCATTATGTCTCCTTGGAGGAGACGGGAAGAGATCTTACCACTATTCAACCAGGAAGACTCACAAGGAGTTACTGTGGAGGAACCTCCAAAGCTTATTTTAAAGCCACTTCCTGTGGAGTTGAAGTATGCATACTTGGAGGATGATGAGAAATGTCCAGTGGTGGTTTCCTCAACCCTCACTAGTGATCAAGAGGATAGTCTTTTAGGAGTCCTCAGAAAATGTAAAAAAGCCATTAGATGGCAAATTTCTGATCTGAAAGGGATTAGCCCTTTGGTGTGCACCCACCATATTTATATGGAGGAAGATGCAAAACCAGTGAGGCAACCCCAAAGGAGACTGAATCCTCACATGCAAGAGGTGGTGAGGAGTGAAGTTTTGAAGCTACTTCAAGCTGGGATCATTTATCCCATTTCAGATAGCTTGTGGGTGAGTCCCACCCAAGTAGTCCCAAAGAAATCTGGAATCACTGTGATCCAGAATGAGAAAGGGGAGGAAGTATCTACACGTCCTACTTCAGGTTGGAGGGTGTGTATAGACTATAGGAGGTTGAATTCAGTAACTAGGAAGGACCATTTTCCACTGCCTTTCATGGACCAAGTCCTTGAGAGAGTCTCAGGACATCCTTTCTATTGTTTTCTAGATGGATATTCAGGGTACTTCCAAATAGAAATTGATTTGGAAGATCAAGAGAAGACAACCTTCACTTGTCCTTTTGGTACTTTTGCATATAGGAGAATGCCCTTTGGTCTATGTAATGCTCCTGCAACTTTCCAAAGATGCATGCTAAGCATCTTCAGTGATATGGTTGAACGTATCATGGAAGTTTTCATGGATGATATCACTGTATATGGAAGTTCCTATGAGGAGTGTTTATTGCATTTAGAAGTTGTTCTCCATAGATGTATAGAGAAAGACCTAGTGCTAAATTGGGAGAAGTGCCACTTTATGGTACAAAAAGGAATTGTCTTAGGACATATCATCTCCAAAAATGGCATTGAGGTAGATAAGGCTAAGGTGGAGCTGATTGTTAAGTTGCCACCTCCCACAAATGTTAAAGGAATTAGGCAATTCCTTGGACATGCCGGGTTCTATAGGAGGTTTATTAAGGATTTTTCAAAAATCTCAAAACCTCTGTGTGAGCTTTTGGTAAAGGATGCCAAATTTGTGTGGGATGAGAAGTGTCAGAAAAGTTTTGAGGAATTGAAACAATTCCTCACAACTGCACCAATAGTTAGAGCCCCAAATTGGAAATTACCTTTTGAGGTAATGTGTGATTCAAGTGATCTTGCTATGGGGGCTGTTTTAGGGCAAAGAGAAGATGGAAAGCCCTATGTGATCTATTATGCAAGTAGAACTTTGAATGAGGCTCAAAAGAACTACACAACTACTGAGAAGGAGTTGTTGGCAGTAGTTTTTGCCTTGGATAAGTTTTGTGCTTATTTAGTAGGGTCCTCCATAGTGGTGTTCACTGACCATTCTGCTTTGAAGTACTTGCTAACCAAGCAGGATGCCAAGGCAAGATTGATAAGATGGATTCTTTTGCTCCAAGAATTCAATCTCCAAATCAGGGATAAAAAGGGGGTAGAAAATGTGGTAGCTGACCACTTATCTAGACTTGTGATAGCACATGACTCACATGATCTGCCTATCAATGATGACTTCCCTGAGGAGTCTCTCATGTTAGTAGATATAGCTCCATGGTATTCTCACATTGCAAACTTTTTGGTTACAGGAGAAGTACCAAGTGAGTGGAGTGCTCAAGACAAAAGGCATTTCTTGGCTAAGATCCATGCCTATTATTGGGAGGAACCTTTTCTTTTCAAATATTGTGCAGATCAAATTATAAGGAAATGTGTTCCTGAGCAAGAGCAATCGGGAATTCTTTCCCATTGCCATGATAGTGCTTGTGGAGGTCATTTCGCCTCCCAGAAAACAGCTATGAAAGTGATCAATCAGGCTTTTGGTGGCCCTCTCTTTTCAAGGATGCCCATTCTATGTGTAAGGCATGTGATCGGTGTCAAAGGCTTGGTAAGCTGACACGCCGAAATATGATGCCCTTGAACCCCATCTTAATAGTGGATATCTTTGATGTCTGGGGTATAGACTTTATGGGACCATTTCCAATGTCATTTGGACATTCCTACATCTTGGTAGGAGTGGATTATGTCTCTAAGTGGGTAGAGGCAATCCTATGTAGGAACAATGATCATAAGGTGGTACTTAAATTCCTCAAGGAAAACATCTTTGCAAGATTTGGAGTACCAAAGGCCATTATAAGTGACGGGGGAACCCACTTTTGCAATAAACCTTTTGAGACTCTTCTAGCCAAATATGGGGTTAAGCATAAAGTAGCTACACCTTATCACCCTCAAACTAGTGGCCAAGTTGAGTTAGCCAACCGTGAGATCAAGAATATATTGATGAAGGTGGTCAATGTGAATAGGAAGGATTGGTCTATCAAGCTCCTGGATTCCTTATGGGCTTATAGGACCGCTTACAAGACCATTCTAGGAATGTCTCCCTATCGCCTTGTTTATGGCAAAGCGTGTCACCTTCCAGTGGAAATTGAGTATAAAGCATGGTGGGCAATCAAAAAGCTCAACATGGATTTGTCAAGAGCCGGGTTAAAGAGATGTTTAGATTTGAATGAATTAGAGGAATTGAGGAATGATGCATACCTCAATTCAAAAATTGCAAAAGCAAGATTGAAAAAATGGCATGATCAGTTGGTAAATCAGAAGAATTTTACCAAAGGACAAAAAGTTTTGCTTTATGACTCTAAACTTCATCTCTTTCCAGGTAAATTGAAATCAAGGTGGACGGGTCCTTTCATAATTCATGAAGTGCATCCCAACGGAGTGGTGGAAATATTCAATCCCACAGGCAATCAAACCTTCAAAGTCAATGGCCATCGTCTCAAGCCATTCTTAGAGCCTTACAGTACAGACAAGGAGGAGATCAACCTCCTTGAACCACCACAACTTTGAGGAAAAGCAGGGTATCATGGGCTAAAGAAGTCCATGAATTTTTTGTTATAGTTTTATAGTTATATTAGTATTTTTATTTCTTTATATTTTAATTTTTCTTTAATCTTAGTTTATTTTGTCTTAATTCAAGTCAATTTTCATGATAAATTTCAGAAAAAAATCATGAAAGGTGAGGAGAGCTCTTCAAAAGCAGAACAGGGGAGTAAAACCAAGGAAGCAGAGCACCCAATTTCAAGGTGCCAAAATTTTCGCACACCTGATTTCAAGGTGCAAAAATTTCGCACACCCCAAAACCAAGGTGCGAAATCCTTGGGCCAAAAGAAGCCATTTTCGCACACCCCTACCTCAAGGTGCGAAATCAATTTCAAGGTGCGAAATCCCTTTTCAAGGTGCGAATTTCCTAAAATCCAATTTCGCACACCACTGTGGAAGGTGCGAAAATTTTCGCACTGTGCGAAATCCTCTCCTGGCACACGTGTGCCAATTTCGCACACCTCAAGCTGATTTTCACACTGTGCGAAACAGTGTGCGAAAATTTCGCACACCACTATTTAAGGTGCGAAAATTTCGCACACCTCCTTTTAACGTGCGAAATCATCAGCAAAAAGGGTGCCATTTTCGCACACCCAATTCCAATGTGCGAAATGGACAGACCAAGGTGCGAAAATTTCGCACTGTAAAATTTTAAGTTCTAAAAATTTAAAACCGACTTTTAAATTAAAATTTTACCCCCGAAATTGTGCCTAACGTCCTAAAACGACTTTTCGGGTGCCTTGGAAAATTTTAAAGCATCAGAAACCCCTTAAACCTCATTCCTATTTAAACCCCTGAAGTCCAGAAGCTCAAAGGACTCTCCCAAGCACCAGCTGAAAAACCTCTGGAATCCCGAACAGTCACTTACCTCCATTTCAGCCATGGCGAAGACCAGAGGAGGCCTTTCCGCCTCCCCATCCTCACCGACACCTCGACCACAGCGAGCCGCCATGGGAGCCGCACCTTCACCTCCTGTTCAGGCCCCGGCCATTCCCCCATCTGAGGGGGAAGTTCCTTCTCAGCGCCGATACCCCACCCGGAGGCCACCCACGGACCCTGTGCCATCAGCCGAGCAAGCCGCGAGCTCTGTTTCTCGGCCACCAGCGAAGAGGTCCAGGTTCTCAGGTCCTGGAGAGCCATCTCACGCACCTCAGCCAGAGCCAGCTACAGAGGAACCTCGGATTCCACTGGACATGCCTCCCGAGGCCGTTATCAGGCGTCCCATGATAGCTGGACCGTCGATTGAGGGTAACTTGGATTGCAGAGATAGACCATTCCACTCTGAGACCTACTTTGACATAGAGGCCCTCAGACAGCAGCCAGAGCTCAGAGATTCATTCAGACTGCTGCAGAGGTATCACATGGAGCATCTTCTCACTCCTAGGCAATTCTACTATCCCAGAGTAGTTTTAGATTTTTATCAATCTATGACTACTCGAGGTCTCCGCAATCCTACCCTCATCCAGTTTACTATAGACGGACGTCAGGGTGCCATTGGAGCTCGTCACATTGCTGAGGCCCTCCGTATACCTTATGAGCCTGTGATTCAGGCAGACTTCAGGGAGTGGTCCTCATTCTCTCAGAGTGACATGGTCCGCATTTTGTCCAGGGGGACTTCTACAGCCTCGGTATTGACCAGGAGAGAGCTTCCATCTGGGATGCTCCTCATTGATGTGCTCCTGCGTGCCAACCTATTCTCCCTTCAGCATAAGGTTCAGAGGAGAGGAGCTATACTTGAGGCATTATTCAGGATTTCTGAGGGCTATTTCTTCGGCCCTCATCATTTGATTATGACTTCTCTTCTTCATTTTGAAGAGAAAGTCCATCAGAAGAAGCTTCAGAGGGCAGATGGCATCCCATTACTATTTCCGAGACTCCTCTGCCAGATTTTAGAGCACCTGGGCTATCCTGAAGAGCCCCGTCTTGAGAGGCGCCGCCATTGCCGAGAGGACTTCTCTCTCGACAAATGGCATCACTTGGTAGCCTACTTTGCACCTCAGGGAGCCCCAGCTGTACATGCACCTCCAGAGCTACCCCGAGATGAGCAGATACCTCAGGCCCAGCAGGATGAGATTCTCACAGAGACACCACCTCCTGCCCCTGCAGCACATCCTTCAGTGCACATGCCCGAGGCTATACATTCTACCTCCCCTATCACTCAGGGTGCTCCACCAGTCGTACCAGCTACCCCAGCACCTCCTCCTTCATCTGAGCCCACTGTCACCGTTTCTCTTACGGAATTCAGAGGCTTAGAGCGTTCATTGTGGACACTGAGCACTGCTCAGGATTCTATTATCCACCAGATGGCCACTATTCGGGCACACCAGGATCAGATCATTGCTACTCAGGCCCAGCATACCACGATCCTTCATCAGATTCAGCAGCATCTGAGTATGCAGACTCCTCTTGGGCATGATAGGTCTGCACCATCCGAGCCTCTAGTGCCAGATGAGGAGAGCTTGCCAGCTGAGCAGCCTATACCAGAGGAGGAGATCAGAGCAGAGCCATCACATGACCCCCCTCATATCTGATATTTTTATATTTTATTTGCTTTTTATATTAGACTTGTAAATCCCATTTTTTGCATGTGTTATAAACTGGGATTGGAAGTATTACTTGAAATCATACATTGTATATTTCTTTTACAAGTAATATATATATATATATATATCCTTTTTGATTATATTCCCTTGTCTCATTACTCTTTTGTCCTTGGAACATGTGGTTTAAGGTACTCCATACCTCCTTTACACTCAGACTTTGTCTCACTCAGGAGGTACCACTTCCTCCCTTTATTTTTAATCGCTTTTGAAACATTGAGGACAATGTTCAACTCGGTTGGGGGGAGGTAGAGTTGAGAAAGGAAGTTTTGTTGTTAATATTAAGTCATTTTGGTATTTTAGTTGATTTTTCCTTAAAATTTAAAATTGCTAAAAGTTTTTTGAATCATTCTCTTTGGTTGTTAAAGATAATTTCTCAAAAATAAAATAGGATAAGTCGAGTTTTAACTTAATTATTTAAGTCTTAGAGTTTGTTTTATGCTTTCAAAGTTGATAATCTATTGAAGCCTCTTTGATTTTGAACTTTCTTCTTCCATTTCAAGCTTTACACACACTGTGCACATTAGATCCCGGATATAAGATGTAAAACTTTCTCACTTTCTAAGCTTAGGAAAATTTTGACTTGGCTTATTACTTAACCTCTCTTTAATAGTGTTGGGACACCTCATAAAGACCAATGAGTCTTTGAAAAAAAAAAAAAAAAAAAAAAAAAAAAAAAAAAAAAAAAGAAGAGAATAAGCTTCTATTCTTTCCTTGAAACCTAAGCATGATCCGAAGGGGTGGCGAAAGCCTTTAAAACCCGATGCCCTAAACCTTTATTGGTTGGGAGTCATCGATCCTCTGCTTGCTACATAGGTGAATTGGTTATATATTATCACGTTTGCTTAGTTTTTCTCTCCTTAATTGCTAAGGGACTAGCAATATGTCGGTTGGGGGGAGTGATTACTACTCAAAACATGCTATTTTGTAGCTTGTAATTAGCTCTTTTAAACACCCTTGAGTAGTAATTATTACCTTTTAACTCAATTAACATGTTAGGGACCCTTGCAATCAGATTTCTAACAATTGTGTTAAGTTTTGGTGCTTTTTGATAGCTTTATGCTCACCAAAGCAATTTAAGAATGAGGGGGAGCTATTTATAGTTCATGGCAAAGCTTTTGGAAGCTTTGATTTTTGAAGAAATCAAGCTATGGAGCCTCATAATCCTTTGCCTTAGTCGTTCAAAGTTTACAAGGGAGAAACAATGGAGAAGAAGAAAACAGGGGATGAAAACAGGGGACACAGCTGCAGTCTTTTAGTGCACTTTTGGAGCACTTCCCGAAGTCTATTGTTTACATTCTATATACCATTTCGAAGCTCAGAAAGTCAAGAATCCAATGGTTCAAACCATGTATGATTTGGATCTGGAATGAGGAAGATACGGACTTCGGAAGACAACTGCATCAAGCTGAGGGACAATTTCGCACACCACTGTTTAAGGTGCGAAATCCTCAGTCCACTGTGCGAAAATTTCACACACCTCAAACCAACATGCGAAATTGGAACTCAGCGTGCGAAAATTGGATATTTTTGCCGACTCTTTTTCTTCTGATATTTTTGTGCTTAAATTTCCATTTTCTCCTTGTATTCAACCACTCATGTAATTCCTTAGCTAGGAAGTATCCAAGGAAGGGTAAAATTACCTTCCTATATAAATTCTCTTGTAATCACTGAAAATCTATCTTTCGGGGAGTTTTCTCCAGGAGACCAATGTAAATTTGATACTGAGTGAAATACAGAGATCTCTTTTACTTTTATTTTTCTCTCTTCTATTTTCTATTTTCTTGCAAGCCAAACACCCTCTGAGGATGTTTTCCCAAAGGATGAGAGGCTAAACATTTAGTTTCTTGGAGTGAAGGAAGCTAGGTGAAAAGTCCAGATTAAAAGGTGGAAAGTTTCCGTGCATTGAATTCAGGTGGTTGGAGTCCATAAATGGCTTTTAAAGCCAAGGTTTTGCCTTAAATCCCTTAGGATCACTTTGACTGGCCAATACATGGTAAGCTTAAGGTCTCTGTGGATGCTTATTGCTAGATCCATATCAGTCCATTAGTTATCATGTACGAGCCAGTGGAAAGTGATTCAAGGTGATAGTCCATAGTGTCTTAAGTCATTAATGGACCTTGACTACCATCTCTAATGACTTTTTATGGATTAAATCTTCATTGTCAAACCTATACCGGTTCGGGAAATAACTATAGGTTAAATCCCCAATGCGAGGAGAAAAATCCGGAATTTTCCACTTTGCATCTGGAACTTGAACCTAGCAACCTTCAGCTCCGGGAGACTCTCTTTCTTCCACTTTTTACTTAGTTCTATGTGAGTTTAGTTTAAATCATCACTTTCAAAACAATTTTATTTTCTTTTAAATTTCAAGTTTGTGCTAAAGGAAATCATCAGAATCAATTTCTAATTTAGAGTCTATCATTGGTAGAGTGAAAACCCATCCCTGAGTTCGATCCTAGAACTGCTATACTATAGTAGCTTTGCTACGCCAGTATAAGGTCATAGGTTTTATAAATGTTTTTGATTACAAGACCCGGCTGGAAAGCCAAAAGCGAATCAACTTACATTGTAAGATTGCACTTACTTGCTCAGTCAAGAAGGCTTTCTTGTTTACAGTCAACTCTCTTTTGATAGTACATAAGTCCTTTAGGAATTTTGCATAGGTTGGAACTTGTTTAATCATATCCAGCAGTGGGATATTGACTTTCACTTGTCTCAATACCTCAAGGATTTCAGCTGCATTTCTAATCCCTTTTTTCCCATGCAATGCTTGAGGAAAAGGAGGAGAAGTTGACTTCTTCAGCATTTCTTCCTTCAAAAGTTCCTTCTCTGGAATTGCATTCATTGTTGAATCATAGTCCTTCTTCTTTTCACTGATCTCACTTTCTTTTTCTTCCATCTCTTCCCCTTTCTTTATGTCTTCGTCTTCTTTCTCAACATATGGGTTGGGTGTTGGCTTCTCAATTTTTTTACCACTCCTTAGAGTGATCAAGGCTTTGACATCTTTCATCTGTGATGATTCTCCCTCTTGGCTTTCCACTTCATGGACACCCTTAGGGTTTTGGTGGGGTTGAGAAGGAAATCTTCCCTTTTCTTGCACTGTGTTCAAATTTGTGAGCCTTGAAATTGAGTATTGGATATTATCAAACTTTTGAGATATATCATTTTGCATTCCATTCATCCTTTTATTCAAAGTACTCTCCACTTTATCAATTCTTTGATTGATTTGAGCATTGGTGGCTTCTTGGTTTCCAACAAAATCTCCCACTACCTTGCTGAGATTCGCTATTGCTTGTTCAAGACTCAAAGATTGTTGAGATGGTGGATCCGGCTGTTGGTACTGAGTTGCTCTGGCCTTCCATGAGAAATTTGGATGATTCCTCCAACTTGAGTTGTAAGTATTTCCATAAGGTGCATTGTTATTGGGCTTGAATTGTCCAACAACATTTGCTTGATCTCTAAACATTTCCCTTTCAGCTGAAATTGCAATGGTGCTTAAGCAACAGCTTGCACGTCATGTATTCTTTTCAGCTCTAGCTCCTCCAATCTTCTTGTCATAGCTGCCAACTTTGCTTTCATATCATCATCTTCTTTCAAGGTATGCATTCCAGCTTTAGCATTGAAAGCACTCAATTGAGACTTCATCTTACCCACTTCTCCTTTGGTTGGTTCATCCCATCCCCTTGAAACTTCAGCTACATAGCTCAAGAAATCCATAGCTTCCTCTGGATTTTTGCTCATGAAATCTCCTCCACACATTGTCTCGAGGAGTTGCTTCATTGAGGAGGACATCCCATCATAAAAATAGCTCACCAATTGCCAAGTATCAAAGCCATGGTGAGGGCAAGCATTTATAGGTTCCATATATCTTTCCCAACACTCATAGAATTTCTCATTCTCTTTAGCCGAGAAGTTTGAAATTTGCCTTTTCAAGCCATTTGTTCTATGAGTGGGAAAAAATTTCTTGAGGAATTCAGCTTGTAAGTCAGTCCAAGTGCGGATACTCCTTGGCCTTAAAGAATTAAGCCAAATTTTGGCCTTATCCTTTAAAGTAAAAGGAAATAACTTAAGCCTCATCAAATCAATTGAAGCTCCTCCCTCTTGGAATGTATTACAAACATCTTCAAATTCCTTGATATGTGCATAGGGATTCTCACTTTCCATCCCGTGGAAAGTTGGTAGAATTGGAACAAGATACGGTCTGATCACTAGCTGCTCTGTAAGGGGCACTATACATGATGGTGCACTCATACGAGGTGGATGCATGCGGTCCCTCATTGATCTGAATTCATTGAGATTATCTTGACGACCTTGGTGACTATGCTGATCTTCAGGTGTAGCTTCCATGATATTCAAGCTCAATTCGAATTCTTTGTTATGAGGTGTATCACACTTAACAAGCCTTCCTCCACTGTCTCGTATCCACTTTGGCATACACAACTAGTATCTATCTGTAACTTAAATGAAAATAAAGGACAACAAAAGGAAATAGGGCTACAACAACAAAATTAAACTAAGCTGAATTTAAAAGATAAACTTGGATTATGAATAAATAAAGAAAGAATGAGAATTAGTAAAGTGAAAGAAACGTTACCAAACTTGTGATGAAAAATCACAAGTGCTCTAAAATGGTATCACTGGTTTGACACACTTCCCCGGCAACGGCGCCATTTGATTCATGCCCAATTGGTGTCTCAGCTGATTCGTGTCCAGCTGGTGCTCCTTGAATGAGGAAGTAATCAACAAAATTTATAACCTATTACACCATATACTAGGGTAGCAAAGACAAAGCTACTATAGCATAGTGGCTCTAGGATCATTCACTGGGAAGGATTAGCAAATTATCAATGATACCAATTCAAAGTGAATTGGTATTGTTTCATTTCAAGGTTAGTTCAAGAAATAAAATACAAACTTTGATTGGCAAAGATTTAGATTTAAACTAACTATAAACAAGTAATGGGAATAACTTAGGAGGAAAAACATTCCTTGGAGGGTTAGGTTCACTGGGGTGGTTCCTCATGCAAAAGACATAGCTCAGATGGTTCATTTCCTCGCGTTAGAGATTCAACATATAGTCAATTCTCTAACCGGTGATGTACAGATACATCCTTTAATTAGATTTCAACTTTAATTCTCTCACTGATACAACTTGCAATGGTTCAAGCCTCTCACTAAGCCTTAACCATTCAAGGTGATCTTTAACCTTGGACTTTCCTTCTCAAGCTCGCAAGAGATAACTAATGGATGTCTCCTTGGAGTCCAAAAGCTTACCAAGTATTGGCAATTCCAGAAAAATCCTACCTTAAAGTCACCTCCCAGAGGCTCGCAAGGGGTAAACTAGTGTATCTCCTTGGTTGGAGATCACTTGCCTTACCAAGTGTTGGCCCAGGTGACTCTAAGGTGTTTTAAGTTAACTAAAAACATAGAAATCACTAAAGGATTTCACTTCCTCTTCATTAATGGCTGAAACCACAAAGCTTTGCATTCTTGCACTTGGAACCTTCCCCAGCAACCTTAGCTCCAAGGAACTAAAGGTTTAGTTACTCATTCTCTGGGGAAAATTCCTCAAAGAGTTCATAACTTAGAAAAATATGAAAAATACAAAGTGAGAAGGTAAGGCAAAACAAAGGGCCTGAACTTTACTTGCTTTCAAACTTACAAAAAGGGTTCCTCCTCTGAGAACAGGCTCTCGAGAGGTATTTATATAAACATAATACAAAACTAATTATTACATGGATATTTACTCTTTTTCCTAACTTAAAAGCTAAGGAATCTTGTAATTGGTGGCTTACAAGGAGAATTTTGGGATTTAGACAACAAAAATATGATGGAAAATATCTCCCAATTTCGGTAGCAAATATTGGGACGCACTAAGAACCATTTCGCAAGAGAAAATGATGTCTGCGAGATTTCGCAGACACACAAAAAGGGCTGCGAAATCACTTTGCAGCAAAAGGCTAATCTCGCAGCTCTGCGAAGTTGGCTTTCACCTTGAGGCTCTCAGCTTCCAACGTGCGGCATATATCGGGCAACTTCAGGAGGAAATCCACAACACTGTTCAAAAAGGCTGCGAAATCATTTCGCAACAAAAGGGTGATTTCACAACACTTTGCAAAATGCTTCTTTCAGCTTAGAGTGATTGACTTGTAATGGCTGTAACTTCTTCGTTTCAACTCCGAATTGTGCACCGTTTGAAGCATTGGATTGTTGACTTCCTGAGCTTTTATATGGTATATAGTATGCATCAATTGGCCTTCAGAAAGTGCTCCAAAAGTGGCTGATATGACTGTCATCAAGAATATGCTTTATGGCAGATTCTCTTTGCTTCTTCTCCTTGCATTCCGGATTTACTTATGGCAAAGGACTTCCAAGCTTTGGTTCTTCATGTTTCTGAGCATCCAATTGCTTTGCCCAAGATTCCTCATAACTCTCCTCAATCTCGGATTGCTTTGGTGATCAAAAAGGCTATCAAAATACCAAAACTTAACACATATTGATTAGAAGTGCTTGCAAAGGTCCTTAATATGTTAATTGGGTTAAAAGGCAATAACTACTACTCAAAACTGTTTAAAAGAGTTAATTACAAGCTATGAAATAGCACATTTTGAGTAGTAATTACTAAGCTTAAAAGTATTCTTTTCTAAATTGTCCATGTAACGGGGGTCTATTGATGACTCCCAACCAGTTAAGATTTGGGGCATTAAGCTTTAAGGATCTTTCAACCACTAACTCCTCGGATTTTACCCCAAAATTTTGAGAATGAAATTTTAATACCCAAGCACCTACAATATGTTAAACTCCACCTATTCACTGTTGTAACGAGCATTGAGGTTGGTGACTCCCAACCAATGAAGGCTTAGGGCACCAGGTTTTAAAGATTTTCACCATATACCCCTCAGACCTTGCTCGGGTTTCAAGGCAAGTAAAACATTTTTTCATTCTTTTTTTTTTCAAAGGCTCATTGGCCTTTTATAAGGTGTCCCAACACTATTAAATGAGGTCAAAAGTACCAAGTCTAAATTTTCCTAAGTCAAGGGGTGAAATAGTTTTTCATCTTATAATCGGAACCTAGTGTGCACAGTGTGTGAATAGCTTAAAGTGGAAGAACTAAGGTTGAATTCAATAGAAGTTTCAACAATTCATCAACTTTAGTAAGCATAATACAAACTCTAAGTCATGTAAAAAGACAAAAATTCAATTTCTCCCTTTTCATTTTGAAATTTTTTCCTTAATAACCATGGAGAGTAGAATAAAAACTTTTTTTTTTTTAAATTTTAAAATTAAGCAGAAAACAACTAAATTACCAAAACAACTTAGCATTAATAACAAAACTTCCTTCCTCAACTCTCTTCCCCCCAACCAAGCTGAACATTGTCCTCAATGTGGCAAGAGCGATTAAAAATACAGGGAGGAAGTGTTACCTCCTGAGTGACATGAAGTCTGAGTCGTATAGGAGAAACCACATGTTTCAAAAACAACAAGAATATGAGTAGAGGAAATAAAATGAGATTATGCCAAGTATACTGAAAAATGATGGATATATATTACTTTAAGAAAGTACACTATGAACCAAGAACAAGTAATACATCCAATCCTAGTATATAAAACATCAAAAACATGGGATTGTGAATTCTACTATAATAAGGAAATACAAAAAAGAAAATAGATAAATGATTAGGTGGTGGTGGGAAGATCATGTGGAGAGGATGGCTCGGCTGTAGAAGTCTGAGTGCTCGAGATGGGTGTCTTTATCTATCTTATAGTCGTCTCCTCAGGGGGCATAGTTTGCTCTGCTAGAGGAGCGTCCTGGGATGGATCTGTAGGCTCTGATGGGCCAGACATATCATGCTCAGGTGGCAATAGAATACCCAAATGCTGCTGTATCTACCTAAGGATGGCACTATGCTGGGTCTGGGTGGCGATAAGCTGATCCTGATGTGCACGTACGACTGCCATCTGTTGGGCAAGGATGTTCTGAGTAGCGGTCAATGTCTGCATAGTATGACATAGGCCTCTGAACTCTGAAATAGATATGGTGATACTAGACTTAGATGGATGAGGCGCAGATGTAGCTGGTACAACTGGCGGAGTCCCAAGAGTGGTAGGAAGAGCAGAAGATGTGACCTCAGGCGTAAGTCCTGTAGAAGGCACTACAGAGGTAGGTGCTATGATCCGCGTAGGTATCTCAGCCTGTTGTGGCTCATTTGGCTGTGCTATCTCTGGATGCTCTGGTCTAGCGGGGGCTCCTGGCTGTGAAACATAAGCCATCATACTAGTCCATTTATCGAGAGTGAATATCTCTCGGCAAATGCGTCTGCGCTCAAGCTGAGGCTCAGAAGGAGAGCCCAAGTGCTCTAATATCTGATAGAGCAACCTAGGGAATAACATTGGAATCACATCTGCTCTCAATAGCTTCTTTTTGTGGACCTTCTCTTCAAAGTAAAGAAGAGCAATCATGATCAAATGATGAGGGCCAAAGTAAAAACCCTCTGAAATCTTGAACAAGGCCTCTAGTATAGCTCCCCTCCTCTGCACCATATGTTGAAGTGGAAATATATTGTGGTGTAGGAGTGCATCGAGAAGAAACATGCTGGGTGGAAGCTCCTCCTCAAAAGAAACGAGTGTGTGGATGTCCCCTTGGACAATATATGAACCATATCACTCTGAGAAGGATGAGACTACACTCTATAATCCTCTGGACGCACTGGCTCATATGGAATGCGTAGGGCCTCTACTATGTGTTTGGCTCCTAAGATACCATGACGTCCATCAATAGTGAAGTGGATGACAGTAGGATCCCGGACGCGATGTGTAGTCATAGACTGATAAAATTCTAATGCTACTCGGGGATAGAAGAAATCCCTTGGAGTCATCAGGTGCTCCAAATGGTACCTTTGAAGTAAGTGGAATGAATCTCTAAGCTCGGGCTAGTGTCTGAAAGTCTCTCTGTCAAAACATAGCTCAGAGTGGAATGACCTAGCCCTGCAATCCAAATTGCCTTCTATGGGTGGCTGAGTAACCATACGTTGCTTGATAACTGCCTCCGGAGTCATCCTAGAAGGAATTTGAGACTCTGGTTTTATTCGCAGGAAGACGACTAGCTAACTTCTTGGGACGTGAAGAGCTTGCCCCTGGTGTAGTGGGTGGTCTCCTGGTCTGATATCTTCACTGAGGAGGACTAGATGGCGCTCCATCTTCGGAAGGTGGAATGACGGGTGGTTGTGGAGGCTTAGTCATGGAGTCTCGCATAGGTGAAGCTATCAGTGCTCTGCTGCAGGCTGATGGAGATAGGGTCTTGGCTCCTCTCGTTTTGGCCATGGATGAAGTGAAGAGGCTTCAGAGGGTGGGCGGAGGTGCACGGGGTGCTATGCTTTAGACGGATGTCCTCTGGACTTCCCTTGGAGATGGTCCTCTAATTTGGTTTAGTTTCACACTTGAAAGGGCTTTTCGCAGGTCAAAATAGTTGTGCGAAATGAAACTTAGGAATTTAGAAGCTTAAATAAGTGTTCAATTGACGGTTGGGATTTTCGTAAGAGGAGGGCCATTTCGCAGCAAAAAAGGAATTTCGCAGGGTGGTTCGCAACTCATTTCACAGCTGCGAAATGGGCTTTGGAGGCTGCGAAATGGCACAAGTGTGCCTAGGGATGGTTTCGTAGCTGCGAAATTTTTCAAAGGGGGGCTTGTGGCTACGAAATATTGCTTTGGAGGGTTTCACAGCTAGGAAATGGCACATGTGTGCCTAGGAGTGGTTTCGCAGTTTCGAAATTTTTTGCAGGGGGGTCTTGTGGCTGTGAAATTGTTTCGTAGGGGGACCCTTTTTTTGCAGCATAACCCTAATTTTTAGGATGGTTCTTTTGGCTGCGAAATTTTTTCGCAAGGGAAGCCTCTTTTTGCAGGGTGACTCTTTTGGCTGTGAAATTTTCACAGGAGAACAAATTCCTCTGTTTTTGTGCTTCTTTGGTTCCATGTGGCTTTCCTTCACTTCTTTTAAAATTCCTCCTGATTTTGATCATTCAAAAAGTCTAAGTTATATCAAAATAACATAAATCAAAACTAAGATCAAAATTAAAACAATTAATAAAGCTTTTAAATTAACAAAATTAAAACAAAAACATGGACTTTGGCAAGATCAAGTCAATCTAACCCCTTTTTAGTCAGGATTTCTGTGGCTTAAGGAGGTTGACTTCCTCCTTGTCTTGATTAAATGGCTCCATAAATGGTCTAAGACGGTGGCCATTGACTTTAAAAGTGTCTGTGCTATTGGAATTCAATAGTTCCACAACTCCATTGAGATGCACTTGATGAATAATGAAAGGGCCTATCCACCTTGATTTTAGCTTTCCGGGAAAGATATGGAGCCTAGAGTCATAAAGTAAGACTCTTTATCCCTTTCGGAATTCTTTGTTGGAGATTAACTGATCATGCCACCTCTTCATCCTCTGTTTTGCAACTTTGGAATTGATGTAGGTATCATTTCTTAATTCCTCCATCTCATTAAGGTTTAAGTACCTCTTTGCCCCTACTCTGGTCAAGTCCATGTTTACCTTCTTGATTGCCCACCAAGCCTTATATTCAACTTCCACAGGGAGATGACATGCTTTTCCATAGACTAGACGATAAGGAGACATGCCAAGAATAGTCTTGTAAGCTGTTCTATATGCCCATAGTGAATCATGGAGCTTAACAGACCAATCTTTTATGCTCATGTTCACCACCTTCATCAATATATTCTTGATTTCCCTATTTGCTAACTCAACTTGTCGGGAAGTCTGAGGGTGATAAGGTGTAGCTACCTTATGCTTCACCCCATATTTGGCTAAAAGGGTTTCAAAAGGCTTGTTGCAAAAATGAGTACCCCCATCACTGATTATGGCCTTGGGTACCCCAAACCTTGAGAAGATGTTCTCCTTGAGAAACTTGAGAACAACTCTGTGATCATTGTGTTTTCATGGAATTGCCTCAATCCATTTAGAAACATAGTCTACCCCCACCAAAATGTAAGAGTTACCAAAAGACATTGGGAAAGGTCCTTCCATGAAGTCAATGCCCCAAACATCAAAGAGATCAACTATTAGAATGGGGTTCATAAGCATTTGTTTTCTTCGTGTTAGCTTCCCAAGCCTTTGGCATCTATCATAGCTTCTACACATGGTGTGGGCATCTTTGAAGAGTGATGACCAACTAAAATGGACTTCGGGAAGTGCTCCAAAAGTGCAAAAGAAGACTGCAGCTGCTGTCCTCTTTGCTTCTCTTCACTTTGCTTGCTTTTCCTCTTTTCCATTGTTCTTTCCTTGCATACTTTGAACGACTTTGGCAAAGGGCTATGGAGCTCCAAAGCTTGGTTCTTCATGAATTTGAGCTTCCAAAAGCTTTGCCATAACTTGTCCAAGTAGCTCCTCCATCATTTGGCATGCTTGAATTGATTCATAAGCTGATAAAAACATGTAAACTTGCCACAAAATGGTTAAAACCAATTACTAAGGACCTTAATGAATTAATTGGGTTAAATGAATATGATTACTACTCAAAGGTGCTTAAAACCATTATAATTAGGTCTACAAAATAGCACTTTTTGGTAGTAATCAGATATCTTCAATTATCTCCCTTGGAGTTTTCACTGATCTATCTGCTAGAGATAGAGTGATTGATGTTGGCTTCAACTCACCAAGTCCCAATTGCTTGTAGATAGAGTATGGTAGCAAATTCACACTTGCTCCCAAGTCTAACAAAGCTTTCTCCATTACAGTTCCTCCAATCATGACTGAAATGGTAGGGCAACTCGAATCTTTGTACTTCAATGGAGACTTGCACTGTATGATAGCAGTTACTTGTTCAGTCAAGAAGGCTTTCTTATTTACATTCAACCCTCTTTTGATAGTACACAAGTCTTTTAGGAAATTTGCATAAGTTGGAACTTGTTTAATCATATCTAGCAATGGGATGTTGACCTTCACCTGTCTCAATACTTCAAGAATTTCTGATGCATTTCTGATTCCCTTTTTCCCATGCAAAGCTTGAGGAAAAGGTGGAGGTGTGTGTTTCTTCATCATATCTCCCTTGATAAGTACTTTCTTGGGAGTTTCTTTCACTGTTGAATCATGGTCCTCTTCCCTTTCACTACTATCTTTCTTCTTTCCTTTGATTTCCTCCCTTCTCTTTGTCTCTTCTTCTTCTTCTTCTTTCTCAGCATGTGGCTTGGGTGTTGGCAGCTCAACCTTTTTACCACTCCTTAGAGTAATCAAGGCTTTAACATATCTCACTTGTGAAGACTCTCCTTCATGAGTTTCCACTTCATGGATACCCTTAGGGTTTTGGTGAGGTTGAGAAGGAAATCTCCCCTTTTCTTGCACTGTATTAAGGTTAGTGAGCCTTGAGATTGAGTATTGGAGATTATCTATATTTTGAGATAAATTATTTTGCATTCCATCCATCCTTTTATTCAATGTATTCTCTACACTGTCAATTCTTTGACCGAGTTGAGCATTGATGTATTTCTGATCTCCCACAAAATCTCCCGCGACCTTGCTTAGATTCACTATTGCTTGCTCAAGATTTGAAGCTTGTTGAGATGCTTGAGTTGGCTGTGTATATTGAGGTGCTCTTGGCTTCTAGGAGAAATTTGGATGGTTCCTCCAATTTGAGTTGTAAGTATTACCATATGAAGCATTGTTGTTGGGCTTGAATTGTCCAATGACATTTGCTTGGTCTCCAAACATTTCCTTAGCAGCTGGAAATGTAGGACACTCCTCCACCAAGTGCTCATAAGATTGACAAATAGGACATGGCTTGACTTGCACTGGTGTTTCAGCAATAACTTGCACTTCATGTATCTTTTTCAGTTCTAGCTCCTCCAATCTTCTTGTCATAGCTACAACTTTTGCTTTCATGTCAATATCTTCATTCAAGGTATACATCCCAGCCTTATCATTAAAGGCATTTGGTTGAGACTTCGTCTTCCCCACTTCTCCTTTGTTTGGTTCATCCCATCCCCTTGAAAGTTCAGTCACATAACTCAAGAAGTCCATGGTTTCCTCTGGATTCTTACTCATGAAATCTCCTCCACACATAGTCTCGAGGAGTTGCTTCATTGAGGAAGACATTCCATCATAAAAATAACTCACCAATAGCCATGTATCAAAACCATGGTGAGGACAAGCATTGATGGCTTCCATGTATTTCTCCCAACACTCATAGAATTTCTCATTCTCTTTAGCTGAGAAGTTTGAAATTTGCCTTTTCAAGCCATTTGTCCTATGAGTAGGGAAAAATTTCTTGAGGAATTCAGCTTGCAAATCAGTCCAAGATCGGATACTCCTTGGCCTTAAAGAATTAAGCCAAATCTTGGCCTTATCCTTCAAAGTAAAAGGAAATAGCTTTAGCCTCATCAAGTCAATTGAAGCTCCTCCTTCTTGGAATGTATTACAAACATCTTCAAATTCCTTGATATGTGCATAGGGATTCTCACTTTCCATCCCATGGAAAGTAGGTAGAAGCGGAACAATATGTGGTCTAATTACTAGCTACTCTGTAGGGGGTACTATACATGATGGTGCACTCATACGAGGTGGATGCATGCGGTCCCTCATTGATCTGAATGCATTGGGATTGTCCTGGTGACCATGGTGACTATGCTGATCTTCAGGTGTAGCTTCCATGATGTTCAAGCTCAATTCCAACTCTTTTTTATGAGGTGTTTCAAGTTTCACAAGCCTTCCTCCATTGTCTCATATCTAATTTGGCATACACAACTAGTATCAACTGTAACAAAAACAAAGAAACAAAAGAAAACAAAACTACAAAAAAAAAAAAAAAAAAAACTAAGATTAACTAAAACTAAATTAAAAGATATGCTAAAATATGAACAAGTAGAAGAAACAATTAAAAAGAGTTAGTAAGATGAAAGAAAAATCACCAAACTTGTGATGAAAACCACAAGTACTCTGAAAATATAATATCACTGTAAAGTTGCCACCTTCCCTAGCAAGGACGCCATTTGATTTCGTGCCCAACTGGTGTATGTCTTGTTGATTGGTGATCAATCAACTAGTGTACCTTGATTTTGGTTCTCAGACGAAAGTAATCAACAAAATTTATAACCTATTTCACCATGTACTAAGATAGCCTTAGCTAGCATAGCATAGTGGCTCTAGGATCATTCACTGGGAAGGGTTTTCAAATTTCAACTGATATTAATTCAACGTTGAATTGGTGCTTTTTCATTCCAAGGTTAGCTTTAAAAGAAAACATAATCTTTGGTTGAAAAAGGGTTGGTTTTAAGCTAACCAGAAATAGTAACTGGTTTTAATTACAAAGAAAAGTGTTTCTTGGAGTTTTAGATCACTAGGCTCATGTTCCTATTATAAAAAGAGAGTTTCGGTCACTTGAATCTTTTCCTCGCATTGGGGATTTAACATATAGTTATTTCTTGAACCGGTGTGGTACAGATGCTGCCCCTCAATGGGTTCAAACACTAAATCCCTCTCACTGATGCATCTTACAATGGTTCATACCTCTCACCTAGTATTGGCCATTCAAGGTGATCCTTAACCTTGGATTACTCGTCAAAAGCTCGTAAGAGATAACTAATGGATGTCTCATTGGAGTCCAAAAGCTTACCAAGTGTTGGCTATTTGATTCGATGCCCAGCCGGGTCTTTTAATAAAAAACATTTATAAAACCTATGACCTTATACTGGCGTAGCAAAGCTACTATAGTATAGCAGTTCTAGGGTCGAACTCAGGGATGGGTTTTCACTCTATCAGTGACAGACTCTAAATTAGAAATTGATTCTGATGATTTCCTTTAGCACAAACTTGAAATTTAAAAGAAAATAAAATTGTTTTGAAAGTGGTGATTTAAACTAAACTCACATAGAACTAAGTAAAAAGCGGAAGAAAGAAAGTCTCCCGGAGATAAAGGTTGCTAGGTTCAAGTTCCAGATGCAAAGTGGAAAATTCCGGATTTTTCTCCTCGCATTGGGGATTTAACCTATAGTTATTTCCTGAACCGGTATAGGTTTGACAATGAAGTTTTAATCCATAAAAAGTCACTAGAGATGGTAGTCAAGGTCCATTAATGGCTTAAGACAATATGGGCTATCACCTTGAATCACTTTCCAATGGCTCGTACATGATAATTAATGGACTGATATGGATCTAGCAATAAGCATCCACAGAGACCTTAAGCTTACCATGTATTGGCCAGTCAAAGTGATTGTAAGGGATTTAAGGCAAAACCTTGGCTTTATAAACCATTTATGGACTCCAACTACCTGAATTTAATGCACGGAAACTTTCCATGTTTTAATCTGGACTTTTCACCTAGCTTCCTTTACTCCAAGAAACTAAATGTTTAGCCTCTCATCCTCTGGGAAAACATCCTCAGAGGGTGTTTGGCTTGCAAGAAAATAGAAAATAGAAGAGAGAAAAAGAAAGCAAAAGAGATCTCTGTATTTCACTAAGTATCAAATTTACATCAGTTGGTCTCCTGGAGAAAGCTCCCCGAAAAGATTCATTTTCAGTGATTACAAGAGAATTTATATAGGAAGGTAATTTTACCCTTCCTTGGATACTTCCTAGCTAAGGAATTACATGAGTGGTTGAATACAAGGAGAAAATGGAAATTTAGACACAAAAATATCAGAAGAAAAAGAGTCGGCAGAAATATCCAATTTTTGCACGTTGGAGTTCCAATTTCGCACTTTGATTTGAGGTGTGCGAAATTTTCGCACAGTGGACTGAGGAATTCGCACCTTGATTTCCATCGTGCGAAATTGTCCCTCAGCTTGATGCAGTTGTCTTCCGAAGGCCATATCTTTCTCATTTCAGCTCTAAATCGTACATGGTTTGAACCGTTGGATTCTTGACTTTCTGAGATTTGAAATGGTATATAGAATGTAAAAAATGGACTTCAGGAAGTGCTCCAAAAGTGCAATGAAAGACTGCAGCTGTGTCCCCTATTTTCATCCCCTGTTTTCCTCTTCTCCATTGTTTCTTCCTTGTATACTTTGAACGACTAAGGCAAAGGATTATGAGGCTCCATAGCTTGATTTCTTCATAAATTTAAGCTTTCAAAAGCTTTGCCATGAACTATAAATAGCTCTCCCTCATTCTTAAATTGCTTTGGTGAGCATAAAGCTATCAAAAAGCACTAAAACTTAACACAATTGTTAGAAACGATTGCAAGGGTGCCTAACATGTTAATTGGGTTAAAAGGTAATAATTACTACTCAAGGGTGTTTAAAAGAGCTAATTAAAAGCTACAAAAATAGCATGTTTTGAGTAGTAATCACTCCCCCCAACCGACATATTGCTAGTCCCTTACCAATTAAGGAGAGAAAAACTAAGCAAACGTAATAATATACATAAAAGAGGTCATGCAATTCATTCCAAAAAATAATTGAGAGGCATGACTGATATCCAAACACATCTCACCTGGTGAACTAAAGATATGAAGATTCAAAATGCAATAGGAGTTGTCAAAGCTTAAAACTTAAACAAAAAGTACAAAGAGTGGAGATTATGCAATTAAGTATCAAAAGAATCTCTACTCTCAAGGTTCCAAATCAAACTCTTCCATAATAAGCTAAGTGTTAATAAGATTAGCTTCCGGATATAGTATATACAACTATCCTCACCCTCCAACCTAAGCTTTTCTCAAACATTGGCAAAATTAATCAACTCTTAATAGGTTAGGAACGCACCTTCTTATTCACAATTCTTTTTACTCACTAATCTTAACCAATTCACCTATGTAGCAAGCAGAGGATCGATGACTCCCAACCAATCAAGGTTTAGGGCATCGGGTTTTAAAGGCTTTCACCACCCCTTCGGATCATGCTTAGGTTTCAAGGAAAGAATAGAAGCTTATTCTTCTTTCTTTTTTTTTTTTTCAAAGACTCATTGGTCTTTATGAGGTGTCCCAACACTATTAAAGAGAGGTTAAGTAATGAACCAAGTCAAAATTTTCCTAAGCTTAGAAGGTGAGAAAGTTTTACATCATATATCCGGGATCTAATATGCACAGTGTGTGTAAAGCTTGAAATGGAAGAAGAAAGTTCTAAATCAAAGAGGCTTCAATAGATTATCAACTTTGAAAGCATAAAACAAACTCTAAGACTTAAATAATTAAGTTAAAACTCGACTTATCCTATTTTATTTTTGAGAAATTATCTTTAACAACCATAGAGAATGATTCAAAAAAACTTTTAAAAAATTTTAAATTTTAAGCAAAAATCAACTAAAATACCAAAATAACTTAGTATTAACAACAAAACTTCCTTTCTCAACTCTCCCCCCAACCAAGTTGAACATTGTCCTCAATGTTTCAAGAGCGATTAAAAATAAAGGGAGGAAGTGGTACCTCGTGAGACAAAGTCTGAGTGTAAAGGAGGTATGGAGTACCTTAAACCACATGTTCCAAGGACAAAAGAGTAATGAGAAAAGGGAATATAATAAAAAAGGATATATATATATATATATATATATATATATATATTACTTGTAAAAGAAATATACAATGTATGATTTCAAGTAATACTTCCAATCCCAGTTTATAACACATGCAAAAGATGGGATTTACAAGTCTAAAATAAAAAAACAAGTAAAATATAAAAATATCAAATATGAGGGGTGTCATGTGATGGCTCTGCTCTGATCTCCTCCTCTGGTATGGGCTGCTCAGCTGGTAAGCTCTCCTTATCTGGCACTAGAGGCTCGGATGGTGCAGACCTATCATGCCCAAAAGGTGTCTGCATACTCAAATGCTGCTGAATCTGATGAAGGATTGTGGTATGCTGGGCCTGAGTAGCAATGATCTGATCCTGGTGTGCCCGAATAGTGGCTATCTGGTGGATAATAGAATCCTGAGCAGTGCTCAGTGTCCGCAATGAACGCTCTAAGCCTCTGAATTCCGTAAGAGAAACGGTGACAGTGGGCTCAGATGAAGGAGGAGGTGCTGGGGTAGCTGGCATGACTGGTGGAGCACCCGAAGTGATAGGAGAAATAGGATGTATAGGCTCAGGAATATGCTTTGAGGGGTGTGCTGCAGGGGCAGGAGGTGTGGTCTCTGTGAGAATCTCATCCTGCTGGGCCTGAGGCATCTGCTCATCTTGGGGTAGCTCTGGAGGTGCAGGCACAACTGGGGCTCCCTGGGGTGCAAAGTAGGCTACCAAGTGATGCCATTTGTCGAGAGAGAAGTCCTCTCGGCAATGGTGGCGCCTCTCAAGGCGGGGCTGTTCAGGATAGCCCAGGTGCTCTAAAATCTGGCAGAGGAGCCTCGGAAATAGTAATGGGATGCGATCTGCCCTTTGAAGCTTCTTCTGATGGACTTTCTCTTCAAAATGAAGAAGAGAAGTCATAATCAAATGATGAGGGCCGAAGAAATAGCCCTCAGAAATCCTAAATAATGCCTCAAGTATAGCTCCTCGCCTCTGAACTTTGTGCTGAAGGGGGAAAAGGTTGGCACGCAGGAGCACATCAATAAGGAGCATCCCAGATGGAAGCTCTCTCCTAGTCAACACTGAGGCTATAGAAGTCCCCCTGGACAAAATGCGGACCATGTCACTCTGAGAGAATGAGGACCACTCCCTGAAGTCTGCCTGAATCACAGGCTCATAAGGTATACGGAGGGCCTCAGCAATGTGACGAGCTCCAATGGCACCCTGGCGTCCATCTATGGTAAATTGGATGAGGGTAGGATTTCGGAGGCCTCGAGTAGTCATAGATTGATAAAAATCTATAACTACTCTGGGATAGTAGAATTGCCTAGGAGTGAGAAGATCCTCCATGTGATATCTCTGTAGTAGTCGGAATGAATCTCTGAGCTCTGGCTGCTGTCTGAGGGCCGCTATATCAAAGTAGGTCTCGGAATGGAAGGATCGATCTCTGCAATCCAAGTTGCCCTCTATCGGTGGTCCGGCTATCATGGGACGCCTGATAACGGTCTCAGGAGCAATCCCCACAGGAATCCGAGAGTCCTCTATAGGTGGCTCTGGCTGAGGTGCGTGGGATGGCTCTCCAGGACCCGAGAACTTGGTTCTCTTCGCTGGTGGTCGAGAAACAGAGCTCGTGGCTTGATCGGCTGGTGGCACTGTGTCCGTGGGTGGTCTCCTGGTGGGGTATCGGCGCTGAGAAGGGGCTTCCCCCTCATATGGGGGAATGGCCGGGGCCTGAACAGGTGGCAAAGTTGCGGCTCCCATGGCAGCTCGATGTGGTCGAGGTGTCGGTGAGGACGGGGAGCCGGAAAGGCCTCCTCTGGTCTTCGCCATGGCCGAAATGGAGGTGGGTGACTGTTCGGGATTCTAGAGGCTTCTCAGCTGGTTCGTGGGGGAGTCCTTTGAGCTTCTGGACTTCAAGGGATTATATAGGAATGAGGTTTAGGGGTTTTTTGATGTTTTAAAATTTTCCAAGGCAACCGAAAAGTTGTTTTTGGACGTTAGGCACAATTTCGGGGGTAAAATTTTAATTTAAAAGTCCGTTTAAAATTTTTGGAACTTAAAATTTTACCGTGCGAAATTTTCGCACCTTGGTCTGCAAATTTCGCACCTTGAAATTAGGTGTGCGAAAATGGCACCCCTTTAACCGAGGATTTCGCACCTTAAAATGAGATGTGCGAAATTTTCGCACCTTGAAATCAGGTGTGCGAAATTTTTCACCTTGTTTCACACGGTGCGAAAAGTGGCTTGAGGTGTGCGAAAATGGCACTCGTGTGCCAGGAGGGGATTTCGCACCTTGCACAGTGGTGTGCGAAATTGGTTTTTAGGGAATTCGCACCTTGAAATCATCTTTCGTACCTTGAAATAAATTTCGCACCTTGGTTTTGGGGTGTGCGAAATTTTCGCACCTTGGAATCAGGTGCTCTGTTTCCTTGGTTTTACTCCCCTGTCTTGCTTTTGAAGAATTCTCCCCATCTTTCATGATTTTTTCTGAAATTTATCATCAAAATTGACTTGAATTAAGACAAAATAAACTAAGATTGAGGAAAAATTATAATAAAAAGAAATAAAAATAATGATATAACTATAAAACTATAACAAAAAATTCATGGACTTATTTAGCCCATGATACCCTGCTTTCCCTCAGAGTTGTGGTGGTTCAAGGAGGTTGATCTCCTCCTTGTCTGTACTGTAAGGCTCTATGAATGGCTTGAGACGATGACCATTAACTTTGAAGGTTTGATTGCCTGTGGGATTGAATACTTCCACCACTCCATTGGGATGCACTTCATGAATTATGAAAGGACCCGTCCACCTGGATTTCAATTTTCCTGGAAAGAGATGAAGTTTAGAGTCATAAAGCAAAACTTTTTGTCCTTTGGTAAAATTTTTCTGATTTACCAACTGATCATGCCATTTTTTCAATCTTGCTTTTGCAATTTTTGAATTGAGGTATGCATCATTCCTCATTTCCTCCAATTCATTCAAATCCAAACATCTCTTTAACCCGGCTCTTGTCAAATCCATGTTGAGCTTTTTGATTGCCCACCATGCTTTATACTCAATCTCTACTGGAAGATGACACGCTTTGCCATAAACAAGGCGATAGGGAGACATTCCTAGAATGGTCTTGTAAGCGGTCCTATAAGCCCATAAGGAATCCAGGAGCTTGATAGACCAATCCTTCCTATTCACATTTACCACCTTCATCAATATATTCTTGATCTCTCGGTTGGCTAACTCAACTTGGCCACTTGTTTGGGGGTGATAAGGTGTAGCTACCTTGTGCTTAACCCCATACTTGGCTAGAAGAGTCTCAAAAGGTTTATTGCAAAAGTGGGTTCCCCCGTCACTTATAATGGCTTTTGGCACTCCAAATCTTGCAAAGATGTGGTCCTTGAGGAATTTAAGTACCACTTTATGATCATTGCTCCTACATGGGATTGCTTCTACCCACTTAGAGACATAATCCACTCCTACCAAGATGTAGGAATGTCCAAATGACATTGGAAATGGTCCCATGAAGTCTATACCCCAGACATCAAAGATATCCACTATTAAGATGGGGTTCAAGGGCATCATATTTCGGCGTGTTAGCTTACCAAGCCTTTGACACCGATCACATCCCTTGCACATAGAATGGGCATCCTTGAAAAGAGAGGGCCACCAGAAGCCTGATTGGATCACTTTCATAGCTGTTTTCTGGGAGGCAAAATGACCTCCACATGCACTATCATGGCAATGGGAAAGAATTCCCGATTGCTCTTGCTCAGGAACACATTTCCTTATAATTTGATCTGCACAATATTTGAAAAGAAAAGGTTCCTCCCAATAATAGGCATGGATCTTAGCCAAGAAATGCCTCTTGTCTTGAGCACTCCACTCACTTGGTACTTCTCCAGTAACCAAAAAGTTTGCAATGTGAGAATACCATGGAGCTACATCTACTGACATGAGAGACTCCTCAGGGAAGTCATCATTGATAGGCAGACCATGTGAGTCATGTGCTATCACAAGTCTGGACAAGTGGTCAGCTACCACATTTTCTACCCCCTTTTTATCCCTGATTTGGAGATTGAATTCTTGGAGCAAAAGAATCCATCTTATCAATCTTGCCTTGGCATCCTGCTTGGTTAGCAAGTACTTCAAAGCAGAATGGTCAGTGAACACCACTATAGAGGACCCTACCAAATAAGCACGAAACTTATCCAAGGCAAAAACTACTGCCAACAACTCCTTCTCAGTAGTTGTGTAGTTCTTTTGAGCCTCATTCAAAGTTTTGCTTGCATAATAGATCACATAGGGCTTTCCATCCTCTCTTTGCCCCAAAACAGCCCCCATAGCAAGATCACTTGAATCACACATTACCTCAAAAGGTAATTTCCAATTTGGGGCTCTCACTATTGGTGCAGTTGTGAGGAATTGTTTCAATTCCTCAAAACTTCTCTGACACTTCTCATCCCACACAAACTTGGCATCCTTTACCAAAAGCTCACACAGAGGTTTTGAGATTTTTGAGAAATCCTTAATGAACCTCCTATAGAACCCGGCATGTCCAAGGAATTGCTTAATTCCTTTAACATTTGTGGGATGTGGCAACTTAACAATCAGCTCCACCTTTTCCTTATCTACCTCAATGCCATTTTTGGAGATGATATGTCCTAAGACAATTCCTTTTTGTACCATAAAATGGCACTTCTCCCAATTTAGCACTAGGTCTTTCTCAATACATCTATGGAGAACAGCTTCTAAATGCATCAAACACTCCTCATAAGAACTTCCATATACAGTGATGTCATCCATGAAAACTTCCATGATGCGTTCCACCATATCACTGAAGATGCTTAGCATGCATCTTTGGAAAGTTGCAGGAGCATTACATAGACCAAAGGGCATTCTCCTATATGCAAAACTACCAAAGGGACAAGTGAAGGTCGTCTTTTCTTGATCTTCCAAATCAATTTCTATTTGGAAGTACCCTGAATAACCATCTAGAAAACAATAGAAAGGATGTCCTGAGATTCTCTTAAGGACTTGGTCCATGAAAGGCAATGGAAAATGGTCCTTCCTAGTCACTGAATTCAACCTCCTATAGTCTATACACACCCTCCATCCTGAGGTAGGACGTGTAGAGACTTCCTCCCCTTTCTCATTCTGGATCACAGTGATTCCAGATTTCTTTGGGACTACTTGGGTGGGACTCACCCACAAGCTGTCTGAAATGGGATATATGATCCCAGCTTGAAGTAGCTTCAAAACTTCATTCCTCACCACTTCTTGCATGTGAGGATTCAGTCTCCTTTGGGGTTGCCTCACTGGTTTTGCATCTTCCTCCATATAGATATGGTGGGTGCACACCAAAGGGCTAATCCCTTTCAGATCAGAAATTTGCCATCCAATGGCTTTCTTACATTTTCTGAGGACTCCTAAAAGACTATCCTCTTGATCACTAGTGAGGGTTGAGGAAACTACCACTGGACATTTCTCATCATCCTCCAAGTATGCATACTTCAAATCCACAGGAAGTGGCTTTAAAATAAGCTTTGGAGGGTCCTCCACAGTAACTCCTTGTGAGTCTTCCTGGTTGAACAGTGGTAAGATCTCTTCCCGTCTCCTCCAAGGAGACATTATGGCTAGCACATCAGAGGGTTCAGGGTACCCATCTTCAAGGACTTCCAGGTTTTCATTCAAGCTCTCCTCTAAACTCTTGTCACAGTGCTCTTCAACCAAAGTGTTGATCAAGCACACCTCCTCAAATCCTTCCTCCTCTTCAGGGTAAAGATGCCTCTTACATAAATGGAATATGTTTAATTCCAATGTCATGTTTCCAAATGTGAGTTGCATCACCCCATTCCTACAATTAACAATAGCATTGGAGGTAGCTAGGAAAGGTCTCCCTAGGATGATTGGTACATAATTTTCTTCCTTGACAGTGGAATCAGTATCAAGCACCACAAAATCCACAGGATAGTAGAATTTGTCCCTTTGAACTAGAACATCCTCTATCACTCCCCTTGGGATTTTGACAGACCTATCAGCTAAAGAGAGGGTCATGGTTGTGGGCTTTAATCCTCCTAGTCCCAATTGTTTATACACAGAGTATGGGAGCAAATTCACACTTGCTCCCAAATCTAATAAAGCTTTTTCCACATGTGTCCCTCCAATGTTGACTGATATGGTGGGACATCCCGGATCTTTATACTTAACTGGGGACTTACTCTGGATGATAGCACTCACTTGCTCAGTGAGGAATGCATTCTTTGTCACCTGTAAACCTCTCTTGACTGTGCACAAGTCCTTTAGAAACTTTGCATATGTGGGGACTTGCTTGATCATATCAAGTAAAGGTATATTCACCTTCACTTGTCTCAGAACTTCAAGAATTTCTGATGAATTCTTGATTTCTTTCTTTCCATGTAAAGCTTGAGGAAAAGGGGGAGGCATATGTTTCTTCATCATATCCTCCTTAATCACTATCCTTGGTTCTTCCTCAATGCTTGATTTGGATGCACTTTTCTTCCTACTCTGCTCTTCTTGGTTATTGCCCTCTTTAATCAAGGGTCTCTTTGATCTGAGTTCTTCATCAGGCCCCACGTTAGGCAAGGGTTGATCAACCTCCTTCCCACTTCTCAAAGTGATCACAGCTTTGACCTCTCTCAAATTTGAAGACTCACCATCTTGAGTTTCAACTTCATGAACACCCTTGGGATTTTGGCTTGGTTGAGAAGGGAACTTTCCCTTCTCAATCACTGTGTTTAGGTTGGTAAGCCTAGAGATGGAGTACTGAATATTATCTATCTTCTGAGATAGATCATTTTGCATCCCCTCCATTCTCTTTATTTGAGAACTCTCAACATTTTCAATCTTTTGATGCAATTGGGAGTTAATTGCCTTTTGTTCACCCACAAAGTCACCCATGACTTTACTCAGGTTTACAATGGCTTGCTCCACTGAAGATGGTTGTTGAGGTACTTGGGTTTGGCCTTGTGGTTGGTATGAAGGTGGCCTTGGTTTCCAAGAAAAATTTGGGTGGTTTCTCCAGCTTGAATTATAGGTGTTTCCATAAGATGCACTGTTGTTGGGCCTAAATTGCCCCACAACATTTACTTGATCACCTAACATCTCTCTCACAGCTGGCATGGTTGGACATTCATCTACCACATGATCACATGATTAGCAAATGGTGCATGGCATAACATGGACTTGGGTATCGGAAATGGCTTGGACTTCATGTATTTTTTTCAACTCAAGTTCTTCCAACCTCCTTGCTAATGTTTCCACTTTAGCTTTTATGTCCATGTCTTCACTTAACATGTACATTCCAGCCTTTGGATTTTGGGTTTGTTGAGAGGGAAACTTTCCTTTCTCTCTTGAGTTGGGCTCATCCTATCCTCTTGACACCTCAGCCACGTAACTTAAAAAGTCCATGGCTTCTTCAGGATTCTTACTCATAAAATCTCCCCCACACATGGTTTCAAGAATTTGCTTCATGGAAGAAGACATTCCATCATAAAAATAGCCCACTAAGAGCCATGTATCAAAACCATGATGAGGACAAGCATTGATGGCCTCCATATACCTTTCCCAACATTCATGGAACTTCTCATTTTCTTTAGCAGAAAAATTTGAGATTTGTCTCTTCAACCCATTGGTCCTATGGGTGGGGAAATTTTTTTTCAAAAACTCAGCCTGAAGATCAACCCAATTCCTTATGCTCCTTAGCCTTAAAGAATTAAGCCATATTTTTTCCTTGTCCTTCAAAGTGAAAGGGAATAGCTTGAGTCTCATCAAGTCTATTGAAGCTCTTCCCTCTCTAAAGGTATTACACACCTCCTCAAACTCCTTGATGTGAGAATATGGATTCTCACTCTCCATTCCATGGAAAGTTGGTAGGAGGGGCACAATATGGGGCCTTATAACCAATTGCTCAAGTGGGGGCAGGATGCATGAGGGTGCACTCATCCTTGGGGGATGCATTCTATCCCTCATGGATAGGTATGCATTGGGATTACCCCCCTAACCTTGTTGAGAATTCTGATCCTCTGGTGGAGGGTCCATGATATTTACAGATATCCAACTCTATGTCTTGAGGATTCTCAATCCTTACTAATCTTCCCTCTTGGTCCCTAATCCAATAGGGCATGCACAAGTTACAATTCCTGTAATAGTAAAAACAAAAGGAAACTAAAGAAAAGGTTAAAGTTAGGAAGAAAATGAAAATAAAATTAACAAAAGGGAAATGAAAGAAAATGAAATTAGTGAAAAAGGAATTCACCCTGGTTGTGATGAAAATCACAAGTAGCCTCTAAAAGGTTGTATCACTGTATTGTGGCACCATCCCCGGCAACGGTGCCATTTGATTCGATGCCCAGCCGGGTCTTTTAATCAAAAACATTTATAAAACCTATGACCTTATACTGGCGTAGCAAAGCTACTATAGTATAGCAGTTCTAGGGTCGAACTCAGGGATGGGTTTTCACTCTATCAGTGACAGACTCTAAATTAGAAATTGATTCTGATGATTTCCTTTAGCACAAACTTGAAATTTAAAAGAAAATAAAATTGTTTTGAAAGTGGTGATTTAAACTAAACTCACATAGAACTAAGTAAAAAGCGGAAGAAAGAAAGTCTCCCGGAGATAAAGGTTGTTAGGTTCAAGTTCCAGATGCAAAGTGGAAAATTCCGGATTTTTCTCCTCGCATTAGGGATTTAACCTAT
This sequence comes from Vitis vinifera, assembly GCF_030704535.1. Classification (NCBI taxonomy): domain Eukaryota; kingdom Viridiplantae; phylum Streptophyta; class Magnoliopsida; order Vitales; family Vitaceae; genus Vitis; species Vitis vinifera. The sequence continues at coordinate 12,643,648 of NC_081817.1, forward strand.
AGTTATTTCCCGAACCGGTATAGGTTTGACAATGAAGTTTTAATCCATAAAAAGTCACTAGAGATGGTAGTCAAGGTCCATTAATGGCTTAAGACAATATGGGCTATCACCTTGAATCACTTTCCAATGGCTCGTACATGATAACTAATGGACTGATATGGATCTAGCAATAAGCATCCACAGAGACCTTAAGCTTACCATGTATTGGCCAGTCAAAGTGATTCTAAGGGATTTAAGGCAAAACCTTGGCTTTATAAACCATTTATGGACTCCAACTACTTGAATTTAATGCACGGAAACTTTCCATGTTTTAATCTGGACTTTTCACCTAGCTTCCTTTACTCCAAGAAACTAAATGTTTAGCTTCTCATCCTCTGGGAAAACATCCTCAGAGGGTGTTTGGCTTGCAAGAAAATAGAAAATAGAAGAGAGAAAAAGAAAGCAAAAGAGATCTCTGTATTTCACTAAGTATCAAATTTACATCAGTTGGTCTCCTAGAGAAAGCTCCCCGAAAAGATTCATTTTCAGTGATTACAAGAGAATTTATATAGGAAGGTAATTTTACCCTTCCTTGGATACTTCCTAGCTAAGGAATTACATGAGTGGTTGAATACAAGGAGAAAATGGAAATTTAGACACAAAAATATCAGAAGAAAAAGAGTCGGCAGAAATATCCAATTTTCGCACGCTGGAGTTCCAATTTCGCACTTTGATTTGAGGTGTGCGAAATTTTCGCACAGTGGACTGAGGAATTCGCACCTTGATTTCCATCGTGCGAAATTGTCCCTCAGCTTGATGCAGTTGTCTTCCGAAGGCCATATCTTTCTCATTTCAGCTCCAAATCGTACATGGTTTGAACCGTTGGATTTTTGACTTTCTGAGCTTTGAAATGGTATATAGAATGTAAAAAATGGACTTCGGAAATGCTCCAAAAGTGCAATGAAAGACTGCAGCTGTGTCCCCTATTTTCATCCCCTGTTTTCCTCTTCTCCATTGTTTCTTCCTTGTATACTTTGAACGACTAAGGCAAAGGATTATGAGGCTCCATAGCTTGATTTCTTCATAAATTTAAGCTTTCAAAAGCTTTGCCATGAACTATAAATAGTTCTCCCTCATTCTTAAATTGCTTTGGTGAGCATAAAGCTATCAAAAAGCACCAAAACTTAACACAATTGTTAGAAACGATTGCAAGGGTGCCTAACATGTTAATTGGGTTAAAAGGTAATAATTACTACTCAAGGGTGTTTAAAAGAGCTAATTAAAAGCTACAAAATAGCATGTTTTGAGTAGTAATCACTATTCTAGAAAATCCTAACTTTGAACCACTTCCCAAAGGCTTGCAAGAGATAAACTAGTGTATCTCAATGGACGGAGGTCACTTGCCTTACCAAGTATTGGCCCAGGTGATTTTAAGGCGTTTTAAGTTAACTAAAAACATAAAAACCATTAACGGGTCACACTTTCTCTTCATTAAAAGCTGAAACAACAAAACTTCCAATTTTTGCATTCAGAACCTTACCCGGCTTCCTTCACTCCAAGAAACAAAAAGCCTAGCCACTCGTCCTCTGGGAAAACATCCTCAGAGTTTGATTTTCTAGAAATAAAAATAACGAGAAAACAAAAATGTGAAGGAAAAGCAGAGCAAGTGCTCTGTAGATATATTTCTTCTTATGATCCTCCTCTCGTGGATTACATATATTTTTTCTTTACATTGGTTCAAAGATATATATATAGAAGATGTTTTCTAAGAAATAGTCAGAGAGATATTTTTAACCTCCCTTTAGATATCCTAAATATCCCAATAATATCTTTAGATTTTTACAAGGAGAAAAATAGAAATTTACACAAAATATCTTGAGCAAAAAATCTAACTGAGTCGGTCACAAATATTTGAGATTACACAGGTGGATTTTGCAAGTTCAAATGCAACTTGTGAAAATTTTGCAAGTTAAAATTGTCCATTTCGCAAGTTGAATTTGTGATTTCACAACTTGGAGGTGATTTCGCGACTTGGAGATGATTTCACAACTTGATTCACAGCTGGAAAAATGGAATTTGAACTTGCAAAGTGGCACACGTGTGCCTGCAGGTGGTTTCACAACTGCAAAATTTTTGCAAGCTGATTTTGCAGCTGCGAAATTTTAGCTTAGCTTGGTGTGATTGTCTTCAAATGGCCATAACTTCTTTGTTTCAGCTTCGATTCGCACACCGTTTAAAGCGTTGGACTTATAACTTCCTAAGCTTCGAAATCATATATAGTATGTATAAAATGAACTCCAGAAAGTGCTCAAAATGTGTCCTACAGATGCTGTCCTCTTGGATTTCTTCATGTTAGATTCCTTTTTCTATTTTTCCTCCTTGCATTCTTACTTTGGCTTTTGGAAAAGGACTACAAAGCTCCAAAGCTTGGATTCTTCATGTAAATGAGCTTCCATTTGCTTTTCCATGGACTATACAAAGATCTCCCTCATTCTTGGATTGCTTTGGTGATAAAAAAGCTATCAAAAACACCAAAACTTAACACAATTTGATTAGAAATGATTGCAAGGGTGCTTAACATGCCAATTGAGTTAAAAGGTAATAACTACTACTCAAAAGTATTTAAAAGAGTTAATTATAATCTATAAAATAACACTTTTTGAGTAGTAATCAGTCATGTCTTTGTCTTGTTTGGTTTTCCTCATAGACTATACCCGATCTAATTGGTCACAATAGCTCAGTTTTATTTTTAGTGAATACCACATTTGTACGATCAATCACACCGTTGTCCTATTTGGTTTTCGTCACGGTTAACACTAGGTTTGATCAAACATGACAGTTCAATATCGCTTCTGAAGTAGACCACACCTATAAGATTGGTCACATCATTGTCTTGTTTGGTTTTCATCATAGACCGCACTTAGTTCGATCAGTCATGATAGCTCAACTTCATTTTTTACATAGACTATACCTTTATAATCAATCACGTCATTGTCTTGTCTGGTTTTCATCATAGATTGCACCCGATTTGATTGGTCACAATAACTCAATTTCATTTTTAGCATAGATCACATCTATATGATCAGTCACGTCATTGTCCTATCGGTTTATGTCACAGTCAACACCCGGTCTGATCAATCACAATAATTTTGTTTCAATTTTGGCGTACATCGCTCCTATATATACGATCACGTCGTTGTCCTATCTAGTTCTCATCATAGACATCACTTGGTCTAATCTATCAAGACAGTTCAGTTTCTTTTTCGGCATAGATTGCACTTGTAAGATCGATCAATTCATTGTCCTATTTGTTTTTTGTCGCAGATCGCTATTGGTTCGATAGGTCCCAACAATTTAATATAGTTTTCGGCGTAGACCACACCCATACAATTAGTCAGGTTGTTGTCCTATCTGGTTTTCATCATAGATCGCACCCGGTCCGATCGATCACAACAATTCAATTTTATTTTTTAGCATAGACAATACCTATAAGATCGGTCACATTGTTCTATCCATTTTTTCGTATAGACCCCACTTGGTCTGATAGGTATAGTTTTCTATGTAGACCACACTAGTAAGATCGATCACGTAGTTGTCTTGTTTGGTTTTCGTCATAGACCGCACCCTATCCCATCGGTCACAACAACTTAGTTTCATTTTTGGCATAGATTGTACCCATACGATCGATAATGTCCTTGTCCTGTCTAGTTTTCATCACATACTACACTTAGTTCGATTGGTCATGGCAGCTTAGTTTCTTTTTCGGTATTGACCACTTTTGTATGATCAGTCACGTAGTTGTCCTCTCTGGTTTTTGTCACAGTCAGCACTCGATCCGATCGGTCATGACAGTTCAGTTTTGTTTTTGGTATAGACCATACCTATATGATCCATCAAGTCGTTATCCCATCTGGTTTTTATCACAGACTGTACTCAATCATATGGGTCCCAATAGTTCAATTTTGATTTTGAAGTAGACCAGACTTATACAATTGATCACGTCGTTGTCATGTCTTGTTTTCATCATAGATTACACCTGGTCCAATTGGTCATGACAACTTAGTTTTATTTTTTAAGTGGACCGTAAAGTACGATTGGTCATGTCGTTGTACTATTTGGTTTTCATAACATATCACATGCAATTCGATAGGTCTCGACAATTCAATTTCAGTTTCGGCATAAACTACACCTATACAATCGGTCACATCATGTCCTGTTTGGTTTTTTTCATAGACTGCACCTAGTCAGATAGGTCCTAATAGTTCAATTTCAGTTTTGACATAAACCACACCTATAAAATTAGTCACGTCGTTGTACTATTTGGTTTTCATCACAGACTACACCCGATCCGATTAGTAATGACATCTTAGTATCATTTTCAATGTACACCAAACCTATATGATCGGTCATGTTGTTGCCTTATCTAGTTTTCATGATAGACCATACCCGGTCCAATCGATCATGATAACTTAGTTTCATTTTCGACGTAAACCTCACATGGAGGATTGATCACATCGTTGTCGTATCTAGTTTTGTCACAAACCTCACCCGGTTTGATAGGTCTCGACAATTCATTATCATTTTCAACGTAGACCTGACCTATATGATGGATGATAACCCGACTCTTGGTAGCTTGGCATGTAAGGGTATCAATAAAATTTATACCTAAGGTCCTTACACTAAAGTAGCAAAGCTACTATAACATAGTGGCTCTAGGATCGAACACTGGGAAGGGTTTTTACTTTAACTGGTGAAGTTCGGAGGATGGAGTGAACTTTTCTTAATAAAAATTAGGTTAAGATGAAAACATAAAAAGATAAAGGTGTTGTAAACTAAACTAACATGAAAATAGGTTAAAAGATGGAAAAAGAAGTTTCTCAAAGTTTTGGATAGCCATGCTTAACTCACTGTGTAAAAATGGAGATTTTGGGACTTTTCACCTCGAGTTGGGGAAGCAACTAAGGTGATGCTTACTTCCCGAACCGGTATGAGTTTAACAACTGAGTTTTAGTCCTTGAAAACTTACAAAAAGGGTAGTTGAACCTCATAAATGCCCTTTTAATGATATAGGTCATCTCCTCGACTTGCAATACAATGGCTCGTAGGAGATAACTAATGAACGTCAGTGGATCTAACAATAAGAATCCACTGAGACCAAAAGGTTATCAAGTATTGGCCATTCAAAGCAAGTCAGAGGGATTAAAAGCTTTACTTTGAATGAAAACATTTATGACGCTCAGCTACTTACATTCATGGCTTGGAAATCTCCATCCTGACACGGGAGCTTCACATGGCATCCATTACTTCAAGAAACTAAAAGGTTTTAGCCTCTCATCCTTGGGGATTTCATCCCCCAAGGATGTTTGGCTACTAAGAAAATGAGAAAGAAAAGCCCCAAGGATGTTTGGCTACTAAGAAAATGAGAAAGAAAAGAGAAAAGAAACGTATGAACAAAAGTGATCTTATAACTTATAAAGTTACAGGTTACAAGATTAGATGATGCGTGTCTGAGCCTCTTCACCTCTATTTAAAGACAATAAAAAGCTAAATTACAATAGCTATTACAAAAGCAACCTATTCATTGGTTGATTACAAGGGTAAAATAGGTATTTACAAAGCTAAAAATCAAGCAAAATATCTTGGAGAACCGATAGTGGAATAACATCAACAACGTCTCAAAACAGGGGATTCAAAGGAATTTCGCAATGTGCCTAAATCCACCTTGCGAAATTTTCGCAAGGTGTTTCTTCATGGTGCGAAGTGGCAAAATTTCGCACCATGAAGAAAATCTCCTTGCGAAATTTTCGCAATGTGAAATTCACCTTGCGAAATTGGTCATTTGACATGATGCAGTTGCCTTCCGAATGCCATATCTTCCTCATTTCAGCTCCAAATCATACACGGTTTGAAGCGTTGGATTCTTGACTTCCTAAGATTTTAAATGGTATATAGTATGCAAAAAATGGACTTCGGAAAGTGCTTCAAAAGTGCGAAAGAAGACTGCAGCTGTTTTCTTCACTCTGTTTTCCTCTTCTCCATTGCTTGTGCTCGTGTTTCCACTTGAAATTCAAGCCTATAAACGTACAAAATCCTTGCTTAACTCGCCCAAATAGCTCCTCCATCAATTGGCATGCTTGAATCGATTCATAAGCTGATAAAAACATGTAAACTTACCAAAAAATGGTTAAAACCAATTACTAAGGACCTTAATGAATTAATTGGGTTAAATGAATATGATTACTACTCAAAGGTGCTTAAAACCATTATAATTAGGTCTACAAAATAGCACTTTTTGGTAGTAATCAATGGATCACATTGTCTTGTCTAGTTTCATCACAGACCACACCCTGTCTGGTTTTGCCACAAACTGCACCTTGCCTGATAGGTCTCGACAGTTCAATATCATTTTCGGCATAGACTAGACCTGTTAGATCAGTCATGTCGTTGTCCTGTTTAGTTTTCGTCACATACCACACCTAGTCTGATAGGTCATGACAACTTAGTTTCATTGTTGGCATTAACTGCACCTACACGATTGATTAAGTCGTTATCTTGTCTAGTTTTCATCACATATCGCACCCAATCTGATTAGTCATGGCAACTCAATTTCGTTTTCGATGTATACCACATCTATACAATCAATCATGTCATTATCTAGTTTTCATCACAATCAGCACCTGATTCATGCCCAATTAGTGTCTCAGCTGATTCGTGTCCAGCTGGTGCTCCTTGGATGAGGGAGTAATCAACAAAATTTATAACCTATTACACCATATACTAGGGTAGCAAAGAAAAAGCTACTATAGTATAGCGGCTCTAGGATCGTTCACTGGGAAGGGTTTCCAAATTATCAATGATATCAATTCAAAGTGAATTGGTAGTGTTTCATTTCAAGGTTAGCTTAAAAACTAAAACACAAACTTTGATTTGTAAAAATTTAGATTTAAACTAACTAACAAAACAAGTAATGGGAATAAATTAGGAAGAAAAACATTCCTTGGAGAGTCAGGTTCACTGGGGTGGTTCCTCATGCAAAAGACATAGCTCCGGTCAGATGGTTCATTTCCTCGCGTTAGAGATTCAACATATAGTCAATTCTCTAACCGGTGTTGTACAGATACATCATTCAATTAGATTTCAGCTTTAATTCTCTCACTGATGCAACTTGCAATGGTTCAAACCTCTCACTAAGCCTTAACCATTCAAGGTGATCTTTAACCTTGGACTTCCCTTCTCAAGCTCGCAAGAGATAACTAATGGATGTCTCCTTGGAGTCCAAAAGCTTACCAAGTGTTGGCAATTCCAGAAAATCCTACCTTAAAGTCACCTCCTAGAGGCTCGCAAGGGGTAAACTAGTGCATCTCCATGGTTGGAAATCACTTGCCTTACCAAGTGTTAGACCAGGTGACTCTAAGGTGTTTTAAGTTAACTAAAAACATAGAAATCACTAAAGGATTTCACTTCCTCTTCATTAATGGCTGAAACCACAAAGCTTTGCATTCTTGCACTTGGAACTTTCCCCGGCAACCTTAGCTCCAAGGAACTAGAGGTTTAGTTACTCATTCTCTGGGGAAAATTCCTCAGAGAGTGCATAACTTAGTAAGAAATAAATAATACAAAGTGAGAAGGTAAGGCAAAACAAAGGGCCTGAACTTTACTTGCTTTTCAAAACTTTACAAAGGGTCTCCTCTCTGAGAACAGGCTCCTGAGAGGTATTTATATGAACATAATATAAAACTAATTATTACATAGATATTTTCTCTTTTTACTAACTTAAAAGCTAAGGAATCTTGTAATTGGTGGCTTACAAGGAGTATTTTGGGATTTAGACAACAAAAATCTGATGTAAAATATCTCCCAATGTCGGTAGCAAATATCGGGATGCTCCAGGGACCATTTCGCAAGAGAAAATGGTGTCTGCGAGATTTCGCAGACACTCAAGAAGGGCTGCGAAATCACTTCGCAGCAAAAGGCTATTCTCGCAGGGCTGCGAAGTTGGCTTCCATCTTGAGGTTCCCAGCTTCCAGCTTGCGGCATATATTGGGCAACTTCAGGAGGAAATATACCATACTGTACAAAAAGGCTGCGAAATCACTTCGCAACAAAAGGGTGATTTCGCAACACTTTGCAAAATGCTTCCTTCAGCTTGGAGTGATTGACTTGCAATGGCTGTAACTTCTTCGTTTCAACTCCGAATTGCATACCGTTTGAAGCATTGGATTGTTGACTTCCTTAGCTTTGAAATGGTATATAGTATGCATCAATTGGACTTCAGAAAGTGCTCCAAAAGTGGCTGCCACGACTGTCATCAAGAATATGATTCATGGCAGATTCTCTTTACTTCTTCTCCTTGCATTTCGGATTTACTCTTGGCAAATGACTTCCAAGCTTTGTCCTAGATTCCACATAACTCTCCTCAATATTGTATTGCTTTGGTGATCAAATTACTGACAACAACACCAAAACTTACACAAAGTGATTAAAGTTGCTTTCAAGGGTCCTTAACATGCCAATTGAGTTAAAAGGCCAAAACTACTACTCAAAAGTGTTTAAAAGGATTAATTATAAGCTATCAAATAGCACTTTTTGAGTAGTAATCACTCCCCCCAACCGACATATTGCTAGTCCCTTAGCAATGAAGGAGAGAAAAATGAAAATAAAAAGCAACCTATACTAAAATTTACAACATCATGCTGATCAAAAAACAATTCTCAAGTGGCATGATGATCTAATTCTCTCATGAAACATTAAAGAAATACAAACCCAAATTTCAACAAGAGTTATAACAAACTATGCTAAACACTGTCAATCAAGGGAATGCATTATGCAAACTGAAGTTTTAAAATCATTTCCACTTTCAAAGAACCAAACTTTATTCTTCCTCAAAAATCTATGTGTATTGGTTCCTTAGCTTCCGAGAATAATATGCTAAACTAATCTCTCCCCCCAACCTATCTCTTTTCAACACTTAGCAAACTGACCAAAATCAATAAAGAAAGAACACACTTTCTTTTTTTTTTTTTTTTTTTTTTTTTTAAGGAGGCTTTATGGGGTACTCTTTCTGAATTGTCCATGTAATGGGGGTCCATCGATGACTCCCAACCAATTAAGGTTTAGGGCATCAAGTTTTAAGGATCTTTCAACCACTAACACTCCTCGGATTTTTCCCCGGACTTTTGAGAATGAATTCTAATACCCAAGCACCTACCATATGCTAACTCTACCTATTCACCCTTATAACCAGCATTGAGGTCAGTGACTCCCAACCAATTAAGGTTTAGGGCACCAAGCTTCAAAGATTTTCACCATATACCCCTCAGACCTTGCTCGGGTTTTAAGGTAAGCAAACAACTTTCTTTATTTCAAAGGCTCATTGGCCTTTTGCAGGGTGTTTCAATTTTATCAAATGAGGTCAAATATACCAAGTACCAAAATTATCCTAAGTCGAGAGGGAAATAGCTTTTCATCTTATAATCGGAATCTAATGTGCACAGTGTGTGAATAGTTTAAAGTGGAAGAACTAAATTCAATTTCAATAGAAGTTTCAACAATTGAACCACTTTAGTGAGCATAATCCATACTCTAAGTCAAGTGAAAAGCAACAGTTCAATTTCTCTTGTTTTAATTTGAAAATTTTTCCTCAAAATCCATGGAGAATAGAATAAAAAGAGTGAAAAGCAAAAACTACAACTGATTACCAACCTAATTGCATTATCAAAAAGATTTAGCATACTTCCTTTAACTTAGCATACTTCCTTCCTCATTCCTCCCCAACTGAACTGAGCATTGTCCTCAATGTGATATGAGTGATTGTAATTAAAGGGAGGAAGTGGTACCTCCTGAGTGATATCAATTTCGCATACTGATTGGAGAAACCACATGTTTCAAAAAGAATAAAATATGTGAGAAAAGGAAATAAGGATAAATTAATGCTAACTGTTAACAAGAAATATTAGACTTGTATTACTTTGAATCCATTTGAGTACAATGAAAAAGAAAAGCAATACAAGCAATCCCAAATATGGTACCAAAATAAAGGGATTTCTTTAAAACTAAAAAAAAAACGAAATACATAAAACAAAAGCAGTAGATATAGATATAATGATCTGATGAGTGGGTGGTGCTGGGACTAGGCATATGGGTCTGCCTCTTCAGTTGGTGCTCCAGATTGGGCCTGAGGCTCTGTGGGATGAGAGTGTGGCACTGCTGTAGTAGAAGTGGAAGGCTCAACAGCTGGTGGCAGGTCGAAATGAAGCTGGAGCTACCTTAAGATGGCAGTGTGTTGAGCCTGAGTGGCCAACATCTGCTCTTGGCATGCTCGAATGGCTGCCATCTCTTGAGCAAGGCTGCTCTGAGATGTTGTGAGGGTCTCCAATGAATGGCACAACTCTCTGTATTCAGAAATGGGAATGGCCATCCTCGGTTCAGCTGAAGTGGATGGTTGAGATGAAGCTGGAGCCACTGGTGGAGCTTTGGGAGTGGCAGGAGCAGCAATAGTTATACCCTCAGGTATGTGTCGTGGGGATGCTCTCCTAGCAGCTGGCTGTGGGCGCTCAGGCTAGTCAACTCTATAGGCTGTCATGTTGTTCCATTTGTCGAGAGTAAATATCTCACGGCAAATGCGCTTGCGCTCCAGCTGAGGCTCAGAAGGATACCCCAAGTGCTCCAGAATTTGGCATAGCAGCCTTGGAAAGAGAAGGGGAATGGTATCAGCTCTCTGAAGCTTCTTTTTGTGTACCTTCTCTTCGAAATAGAGAAGGGTTGCCAAAATTAGATGATGAGGGCCGAAGAAAAATCCCTCAGAACAGGGCTTCTAACAGGACTCCTCTCCTTTGAGTCCAATGCTACAGTGGGTAGAGGTTATGATGCAAAAATGCATCAATCAGAAACATGATTGGAGGAAGCTCTCCTTTCAACAGATGCGGACGTGTGGAAGCTCCTCTGTATAGGATATGCACCATTTCCAGCTCAGTAGGACTAGTCCACGCTCTAAAATCATCGAAATGGCTCGGCTCGTAGGGAATTTGCAAGGCCTCAGCTATATGGCGAGCTCCCAGTATGCCATGCCTCCCATTAATGGTGAAATGAATGAAAGTTGGATTCCTGACCTGTTTGGTAGTCATGGACTGATAAAAGTCCATGGCTATTCTTGGGTAGAAAAAGTCTCTCGGAGTCAACAGGTGCTCCATGTGGTATCTTCTCAGCAGGTTGAATGACTGTGCAAGCTCCGGCTGCAATTGGAATGTGGCTGTGTTAAAGCACAGCTCGGAGTGGAATGGCCTGACTCTACAGTCCAAATTCCCCTCAATTGGAGGCTGCGTCAGCATCGGCCGCCTGATTACTGCTTTAGGGGCTATTTCAGATGGAATTTGGGGCTCGGGAAGTGGTGGCTGAGGCTCTTTAGGCTTTGCTGGCGGCGCCGGAGATGGAACTGGCGAGGGCTCTGGGGACTGCTCCGTTAAATCAATGGGTTCTGAGCTTTCAACCCTTGCTCTCTTTTGCAGTGGCCGACCCCCTGACCTGGTGAGATAATGTCTCGCCGGAGGCTTCTGCGGCGCGGGCTTTGCCGGAGGAGAAACTGCTTTCGGCTACGGAGGCTCAGAGATGGGTTCTGGAACGGGCTCCTCTCGCGGGACTTTTTTGCGGCTTGACGGAGAGGAAGACTTGGCCCCTCTGGTTCACGCCATTTCGGGTTGCCGAAATTTGGCCGGAATGGATGACCGGAGAAGATGACCGGAGGCTTGCGCGGTGTCGGGCTCGAGGAAGGAGATGAACAGTCTGCGAGAATGGCGCGCTCTACTTTGAAACCCTTTTCACAGCTCAAATGACCGGTATATATAAAAATAACGGAAGACTAAGGGTCAATTTGAGTTTTGCAGAAAAAAGCCAATTTCGCAGCCACTTCGCAATCTGTTTCACAGCTGCGAAATGAATGTCACTGTGCTGCGAAGTGGCACACGTGTGCCAAAATCGCTTTCGCAATTGCGAAATACCCTGCGGAATGGAACTTTGGTTGTGAAATCAGGGATTTTCACGCTTTATCGCTTCGCAGCCGTTTCGCAGCTGTGAAATGGGGGCTCCTGTGCTGCGAAGTGGCACTCATGTGCCAAACTCGCCTTCGTAGCTGCGAAAATTCTCGCAGAGAATCCCAAAGTGTTGTGGAATGGTTTGGCAACAAAGTGCTCTTTTCGCAGAAGTTTTCCTCAGGCTGCGAAGTCTCGTAGAGCCCTGTTTTTACTCTGTTTTTGCTCCGATTTCTTCCCGATTTTTTTTTTCAATTTCTTTGCATTTTCTTCCACCTAAGATCATTCAAAAAGATTAAAACACACATAAAAACGTGATTTAAGATAAAAAACAAAGATCAAAAGTATGGAAAAAACTTTGAAATTTACAAAATTTACAAAAATGATGAACTGTGGTAAAACCACGTCCACCAAACCCTTATTTGCTTAGGCTTTTTGTGGTTCAAGGAGGTTGATTTCCTCCTTTTTTGGTTTGAATGGCTCCATGAATGGCTTGAGACGATATCCATTGACTTTAAAGGTGTCTTTACCATTGGAATTCAATAATTCCACCACTCCATTGGCATATACTTGGTGAATAATGAACGGGCCTATCCACCTTGACTTGAGCTTCCCAGGAAAGATATGGAGTCTTGTGTCATACAGTAAAATTCTTTACCCTTTCTGAAATTCCTTGTTGGAGATTAGTTGATCATGCCACTTCTTCATCCTCTGTTTTGCAACTTTAGAATTGATATAAGCATCATTTCTTAATTCCTCCATCTCATTAAGGTCTAGATATCTCTTTTCTCCGGCTCTGATCAAGTCCATGTTCAGCTTCTTTATTGCCCACCAAGCTTTATATTCAACTTCCATGGGGAGATGGCATGCTTTGCCATAGACAAGAGATAGGGAGACATGCCAAGAATAGTCTTATAAGCTGTTCTATATGCCCACAATGAATCATGAAGCCTAATAGACCAATCTTTTCTGCTGGAATTCACCACTTTCATCAATATGTTCTTTATTTCCCTGTTAGCTAGCTCAACTTGCCCGGAAGTCTGAGGATGATAAGGTGTAGCCACCTTATGCTTCACTCCATACTTGGATAACAGAGCTTCAAAAGGTTTGTTGCAAAAATGAGCACCTCCATCACTGATTATGGCTTTGGGCACCCTAAATCTCGAGAAAATGTTCTCTTTAAGGAATTTGAGAACCACCCTGTGATCATTTTGTTTACAGGAGATTGCCTCAACCCATTTAGAAACATAATCCACCCCCACCAAGATGTAATAATTACCAAAAGACATTGGGAAAGGTCCCATGAAGTCAACACCCCATACATCAAATAACTCAACTATTAGAATGGGGTTCATAGGCATTTGATTTCTTTTTGTTAACTTTCCAAGCTTTTGGCATCTATCACAACTCCTACACATGATGTGACCGATCGTATAGGTGTAGTCTACGTCGAAAAGGAAACTGAGCTTTTGTGATAGATTGGGCTGAGTGCGATCTATGACAAATGCTAAACAGGACAACGATATGACCAGATCGTAAAGGTGTAGTTTACACTAAAAATGAAACTAAGTTGTTGTGATCAATTGAATTGAATGTGATCTTTGATGAAAACCAGATAGAACAACGACGTGACTGATCATACAGAAGTGGCCTACGCTGAAAACAAAGCAGACTTATCGTGATCGATTAGATCGGGTGTCGACTGTGATGAAAACCATATAAGACAATGATGCGACTAGTCATACAAATGTGGTCTACGTCGAAAACAAAACTAAGTTACCCTAATCGATATGATTTTATGTTGTCTATGACAAAAACCAAATAGGACAATGACGTGATTGATCATACAAGTGCACTCTACGACGCAAACAAAACTGAGTTGTTGTGACCAATCGGATGGGTTGCAGTCTGTGATGAAAACCAAACATGACAACGACGTGACCAATCAAATAGGTCTAGTCTACACCAAAAACAATATTGAATTATCAAAACCTATTTGATCAGGCATTGTATATGAAAAAAATCAAACAAGACAACGACATGACCAATTATATAGGTGTGTTCTATGCGGAAACTGAAACTGAACTATTGAGACCTATTGAATTGGGTGCAGTATGTTACTAAAACCAAATAGGACAACTACATGACTCACCGTATAGGTATAGTTTACACTAAAAACAAACTAAGTTGTTGTGACTGGTTGAATCAGGTGTAGTCTGTGACGAAAACTAATCAGGGTAATGATGTGATCGATCATATAGGTGCATCTACACAAAAAATGAAATTGAGTCATCATGATCGATTGGATCGGGTGCGATCTTTGATGAAAACTAGATAGGACAATGATGTGAATGATCATACAAGAGTGAGTTGTGTCAAAAATGAAACTAAACTATCGTGATTGATTACTACTCAAAAAGTGCTCTTTTATAGCTTGTTATAAGCTCTTTTAAACACTTTTGAGTAGTAATTAATACCTTTTAACTCAATTGTCACGTTAAGGACCCTTGCAAATGCTTTAATCAATTTTTGGCTAGTTTTGGTGTTTGTGGTAGCTTTTTTTATCATTGAAGCAAGCCAAGAATGAGGGAGAAATTTGTGCAACCCTTGGGAATGAGTTTCCAAGCCAATCAAGAGATGCAAGGAAGAGGATCAAAGAAAGAAATCCATCATGAGGCAATTTTGCATGGTGATGCGAAATCTTCACATGCTATGCGAAATTCAAAGGACAGCAGTTGCAAGGTAAATTTGGAGCACTTCCTGGTGTCCATTTTTTACATGTATATATCAATTTGAAGCTCGGGAAGTCAGGAGTCCAACGCTTCAAACGATGTGCAATTTGCAGCTGAAACAAAGAAGTTATGGCCATTTGAAGGCAACTACGCAAAGCTGAAGAGGAATTTCGCATTGACATTTCCTGATGCGAAATTTTTTGCATTGACATTCCCTGATGCGAAAATTTTCGCACTGACATTTCCCAATGTGAAATTTTTCGCAGCACACTTTCCCAATGCGAAAATTTTTGCACTAACTTTCTCCGATGCTAAATTTTTCGCACCACCTGTCTCCAATGCGAAAATGTAATAGTTAGATATTTTACACCGACTCTTTTATATTTTTTGCCTTAAGATATTTGGTGTAATTATCAATTCTTTCCTTGTAATCAGTTGAAGATCTTTTAAGATATTTAGGATATCTAATTAAGAGGTTGAAAATATCTCTCTTTATATATCTTAAGTGATTACTACTCAAAAAGTGCTATTTTATAGCTTGTAATTAACTCTTTTAAACACTTTTGAGTAGTAGTTATTACCTTTTAACCCAATTAACATATTAAGGACCTTTGCAATCATTTCTAATAACATTGTGTAAGTTTTGGTGTTTTTGTTAGTAATTTGATCACCAAAGCAATCCGAGATTGAGGAGAGTTCTTTGGAATCCATGGCAAAGCAATGGAAAGCTCAGAAACATGAAGAACCAAAGTATTGAAGCTTTAAAGTCCTTTGCCATAAACAAATCCGGAATGCAAGGAGGGGAAGCAAAGAGAAATCTAACATGAAGCATTCTAGATGACAGTCATGTCAGCCACTTTTGGAGCACTTCTTGGAGTTCAATTTATGTATATTATATGTCGTTTCAAAGCTCAGGAAGTCAACAATCCAATGCTTCAAACGGTGCATGATTCGGAGTTGAAATGAAGGAGTTACAACCATTGGAAGCTAATCACTCCAAGCCGAAGGAAGATTTTTGCACGACTGCGAAATCAGCCTTGGGCTGCGAAAATGTTGTCCTTTTGCTGGGAAATTTCGCAGCCCTCTTGCTATGGAATTTCTCTTGAAGCTTCCCGATATTTGCGACCGACATTTTTTTATATTTTGCTTTAGATATTTGATGTCTAAATCCCCAAACTCTCCTTGTAACCCACCTATCATAGGATTCCTTAGTCTTTAAGTAAGAACAAAGGGGTGAATAACCTCTTATATATAGTTTGTAATTTTCTTTACAATATCATCATGTAATCGGCGAAAGGAAGAAATATATTTTACAAAGCACTTGCTCTGTTTTTCCTTCATATTTTTGTTTTCTCGTTATTTTTCTTTCTAGCCAATCAAACTCTAAGGATTTTTCCTCAGAGGATGAGAGGCTAGGCTCTTTGTCTCTTGGAGTGAAGAAAGCCGGGTAAGTTTTCACATGCATAAATTGGAAGTTTTGTTGTTTTAGTTTTTAATGAAGAGAAAGTGTGACCCGTTAATGGTTTTTATCTTTTTAGTTAACTTAAAACGCCTTTAAATCACCTAGGCCAACACTTGGTAAGGCAAGTGATCTCCATCCATTGAGATGCACTAGTTTATCTCTTGCGACCCTTTGGGAGGTGGTTTGAAGGTAGGATTTTCTAGAATAGCCAACACTTAGTAAGCTTTTAGACTCCATGGAGACATCCATTAGTTATCTCTTGCGAGCTTTTGACGGGT
This sequence comes from Vitis vinifera, assembly GCF_030704535.1. Classification (NCBI taxonomy): domain Eukaryota; kingdom Viridiplantae; phylum Streptophyta; class Magnoliopsida; order Vitales; family Vitaceae; genus Vitis; species Vitis vinifera. The sequence goes on from NC_081817.1 coordinate 12,660,122, forward strand.
AATCCAAGGTTAAGGATCACCTTGAATGGCAAATGCTAGGTGAGAGGCATGAGCCATTGCAAGATGAATCAGTGAGAGGGATTTAGTGTTTGAACCCATTAAGGGGGAGCATCTGTACCACACTGGTTCAGGAAATAACTATATGTTAAATCCCCAATACGAGGAAAAGAAACAAGTGACCGGAACTCCCTTTTTGTATAAGGAACCTGAGCCTAGTGATCTAAACTCCAAGAAACACTTTTCTTTGTAAGTAAAATCAGTTACTATTTTTGGTTAACTTAAAACCAACCTTTTCAAACATCTTTATGTTTTCTTTTAAAGCTAACCTTGAAATGAAAAAGCACCAATTCATCTTTGAATTGATATCAATTGTGAAGTGAAAACCCATCCCAGTGAACGACCCTAGAGCCACTATGTTATGCTAGCTAAGGCTATCCTAGCTAAGGCTATCCTAGTACATGGTGTAATAGGTTATAAATTTTGTTGATTACTCCCTTTTGAGGACCACAATCAAGGGACATCAGCTGGACACGAATCAAATGGTACCAATGTCAGGGACCATTGAGAGGACATGAATCAACTGAGACACCAATTGGGAACGTATCAAATGGCGCCGTTGCCGGGGATGGTGCCACTTTACAGTGATATGACCTTTTCAGAGTACTTGTGATCTTCATCACAAGTTTGGTGACTTTTCTTTTCCTTTTACTAACTCTTTTTATTTGTCTATTTTCCTTTGCTCATATTTTAGTATACCTTTTATCTAGTTTTTAGTTTACCTTAATTTTTTTCTTAGAATTGTTTTTCTTTTATTTTCTTTTGCTTTCTCTGTTTTTAATTCACAAATTGCTAGTTGTGCATGTCATGTTGAATACGAGTGATTCGACTCATGGTAGCTTAGCTTTAAAGGCGTATCAACAAAATTTATACCTTAAATACTATTACTAAAGTAGCCAAGCTACTATAGCATAGTGGTTCTAGGATCGTTCACTGGGAAGGGTTTTCGCAAACACAAGTGATATTCAAATTAGGAAAATAGGTGATTTTCTTATGGATGTTAGCTTTAAAAGAAGATGTAAATGTTTTAGAAAGATTTAAACTAATCTAAGCTAGCATTAAAGACTAGAATGAAAGGGTGTAAAAACAAGTTTCTCAAAGATAGGATAGCTATGCTCTGGCTCTTATGCAAATTGGAAATCTCGGGATAGGCTCCTCGCGTTGGGGTTGCAACTATGGTGATGCTTGCTTCCCGAACTGGTATGGATTTAGCAAATCAAGTTTTAATCCTTTAAAATGGCAAAATAGATGGTAGTGAATTTCATCAATGGTTATTCACCTTAGACTTCCTTTGAATGGCTCGTAAGAGATAACTAATGGTCTAAAGTCAAAAGCTTACCAAATATTGGCAACTCAAAGTCATTCCAGGTGATAAACTCACCTTTCAATGGCCATTGAAATTGGTTCTAACAGATTAATGCAAAACTTGGAATTGAAAACCTCACCTTCCAATAGCTCGTAAGAGATAACTAATGGATAGAAATCCAAAAGCTTATCAAGTATTGGCCGTTGGAAGTTGTCTAAAGGAAATAAAAACCAAACTTTGCATTAATGAACCATTAATGAAAAACGTCTACCTTACCTTCTGGGTGCGAGAAATTTTCATGGGATTGCATCCAAGTCATCACATAACATCCATACTTTGAGAAACTAAAAGTTTTAGCCAATCATCCTCTGAGAAAAACCCCTCAGAGGCTGTTTGGCTACTAAGAAAATAGAAATGGGAAAGAACAGGAGAATAGAGAAAAGCAGAGCAAGGCTCTGTATAGTCTATATATTTATCTATTTATATCTCCATCCGTCTCTCTCTATCTGTCTATGTATGTATTTCTTACAATGGATGTACGAGAATATATATACAGAAGTTTTTCCAACCTTCCTATCTAAGAAATCTTATGATTGGTGGATTACAAGGAGAAGAATGGAAATTTATACAAAAATATCTAAAAGAAAATATCTCTTGTGGAGTCAGCGGAATAGAGGAAAATTCGCACCACGCATGGGCTGTGCGAATGTTGTGTGAGTGTTGTGCGAGTTTCACACAAGCTGAAGGTGTTGTGCGAGTGTTGTGCGAGTTTCGCACAAGCTGAAGGTGTTGTCCGAATTTCGCACAAGCCTAGAGCAGTTGTCTTACGAAGGCCATATCTTCCTCATTTTAGCTCCAAATCGTACACGGTTTGAAGTGTTGGATTCTTGACTTCCTAAGCTTTGAAATGGTATATAGAATGTAGAAAATGGACTTCGGGAAGTGCTCCAAAAGTGCAAAGGAATACTGCAGCTGCTGTCCTCTGTTTTCTTCATTTTCTCTTTGCTTATCTCCTTTGCTTGGCTTGTCTTAATGATCCAAAAAGCTGTCAAAACACTAAAACTAGCCACAAATATGATTAGAAGTCATTGTTAGGTCCTTAACATGCCAATTGGAATAAAGATGGAGAATTACTACACAAAAGTGCTTAAGAGATATTGAATTAAAGGTATAAAATGGCACTTTTTGGGTAGTAATCAACGAGATAGCAGAGGAAGCCATGAACTTCATGAGTTATGTGGCTGAAGTTTCAACAGGATGGGATGAACCAAATGCTAGAAATATGGGAAGAATGACGTCTCAACCTAATGCTAAGGGTGAAATGTATATTTTGAATGACGGCATAGACATGAAGGCAAAGATTGCAGCTATGGCAAGGAGATTGGAAGAGCTAGAAATGAAGAAGATGCAAGAAGTGCAAGCCATCTCTCAGACACCATTGCAAGCTATGCCTTGTGCCATTTGTCTATCTTATGAGCACTTGGTGGAAGAGTATCCTACCATTCCAGTGACGAGAGAAATGTTTGGTGATTGCAACACCTACAATTCCAATTGGAGGAACCATCCAAATTTCTCTTGGAAACCACAGCCACCTCAGTATACACAACCTGCTCAAGCACCTCAGCAAGCCTCGAACCTTGAACAAGCTATGGTGAATCTTAGCAAGGTCATGGGAGACTTTGTTGGAGCTCAGAAAACCATCAATGCTCAGCTCAGTCAAAGAATTGACAGTGTAGAGAGTTCATTGAACAAAAAGATAGATGGAGTGCAACATGATCTATCTTAGAAGATAGATAATCTCCAATATTCAATCTTAAGGTTTGCCAACCTTAACACAGTGCAAGAGAAAGAAAACTCTCATTCTCAACCTTATCAAAATTCCAAGGGTATCCATCAAGTGGAGGCTCAAAAGGGAGAATCTTCAATGGTGAAGGAAGTTAAAACGGCTATCACTTTGAGGAGTGGTAAAGAGGTTGATCTGCCCACATGCAAGCTAAAGCATAAGATAGAAAGTGAAACAGAGAAAGAAAAGAGGGAGCAAATAAAAGGAAATAAAAAGGGGAAAAGCATAGAGAAAGATGACTATGATTTTAATGTAGAAGGAGAACCACAGAGGATAGTCATCAAGGAAGAATTGATGAAGAAACACATGCCTCCACCTTTCCCCCAAGCTTTGTATGGGAAAATCATACAAACCAAATCTTAAGTGAGGGATGCAAACTTCATACGGGATCCGGGCAAGCTAAATCAGGATCAAATTTTTTGACGGACTTAGTCTTTCTAAAGACTAGCTAGTCCATATCTTTTTGTTTTACTTATTACTTGTTTTAATTTTGATTTCAATGTTTTAATTTTGATTTTAATGCTTTAATTTTGATTTCAATGCTTTAATTCTACTACTTGTTTTGATGTAACATAGGTTTTTGGATGATCAAAATCAAGAGGAATGTCAAAAGAGGTGAAATAAGGAAGTTGAGAATCAAGAAGAGCTCAAAAGCAAGGAGGGAGCATGGTCTGCGAGATTTCGCAGCCTAAAAAGGACCGCTGTGAAATGGTTTCGCAGTCGCCCATCCTCCTCTGTGAAAATTTTCACAGCTATGAAGAGGCCCCTTGGCACACGAGTGTCATTTCGCAGGCCCGTACACCTGTTTCGCAGCTGCGAAATGGCTGCGAAACCTCCATGCCTTGAAGATCCTCCATTTCAAAGCCGAGACGCCATTTCGAAGGGTGTTTCGCAGCTGGGAAACCACCCTTTGGCACACGAGTGCCATTTGGTAGCCCCGTAGACTCATTTCACAGCTGCGAAATGGTTGCGAAATCTCCACACCTTAAAATCCTTCAGCGCACACACCATGAGTGGACATGTTACAACCGTACCCCCATTTCGGCAACTATTGGACACATTTTGATCACTTCCTGAAGTTCATTTCATACATACCATATTTCATTTCAAATCTTGGGAAGTCAGGAGTCCAGAGCTTCAAATGGTGCTTGATTTGGAGTTGAAACGAAGAAGTTATAGCTATTTGAAGACGACTGTGCAAAGCTGAACGGAAATGTTGCAGCCGAACCCCATTTTACCACTGTTGGACACATTTTTGAAGCACTTCCTAGAGCTCAAATTATGCATACTATATCTCGTTTCGAATCTTGGGAAGTCAGGAGTCCAATTCTTTAAACGGTATGCAATTTGGAGTTGAAACGAAGAAGTTACGGCTATTTGAAGACGAACACGCAAAGTTGAGCGGGAATTTTGCAGCTGAGACGCCATTTGGAAGGGTGTTTAGCAGTTGCGAAACCACCCCTTGGCACACGAGTGCCACTTCGCAGCACCGTACGCCCATTTCATAGCTGTGAAATGGGCTGCAAAAATCCCCTTCCTCTACAAAATCCTCCCCCCACTGTGGAAACGATCTCTAAGCTTCAAAAATGGGATGCAATCTACTTTTTTATGTTTCTTTTTTCCTTTTGGCTACCAAATGGCTGCAAGATGATCTCCAAGCTACAAAATGATTTCCAAGCTTTGAAATGGGCTGCGGAAATGTTTTTCTTTTTTCCCTTAGGCTGCAAGATGATCTCCAAGTTACAAAATGACCTCCAGGCTATAAAAATGACTTGCAAAATGAAGAGAGGTTTACGAAAACACCTTGCAAAGCCAAGGGAAATTGCGAAAATGCCAACAAAGCCTCGTAACCATGCATCTAAAGAGGAGAGCCCTCTCACCGAGATCACACACACGAAGCCTCTCACTCCATTTCTTATCTCCTAAAACCATCAAATCCCATAGTTCCAATTGAGGAGACTATGCCATCTAAGGAGACTATCAGAACAGAGGTCAAAGTCTTGATCCAACCCACTCAAGAGGCCACCACAGATGCATCAGCTCCACAGGACCCTACCATTACTTGATCATCTCTTTAATTTTTGTCTTTATATATTATATTAGTATACATAGCTCCATGTTTTGATGTTTTGGATGTATTACTGATGATACATCATATATAGACATCATTTTTGTTTACACTTGGCATTTTTATATTTCCTCTACTCACTAACTCTTTTGTTTTTTTTGAAACATGTGGTTTCTCCTATACGACCAAGACTCCATGTCACTCAGGAGGTACCACTTCCTCCCTATTTTTCAATCGCTTTTGTCACATTGAGGACAATGTTTAGCTTGGTTGGGGAGAGAGTTGAGGAAGTAAGTTTTGTTATTAATGCTAAGTTATTTTGGCAATTTAGTTGCTTTTTGCTTAATTTAATTTTGTTTTAAAGTTTTTATTCTACTCTCCATGGTTATTAAGGAAAAATTCTCAAAAATGTAAAGGGAGAAATTGAATTTTTGTCTTTTTACTTGACTTAGAGTTTGTATTATGCTTACTAAAGTTGATGAATTGTTGAAGCTTCTATTGAATTCAACCTTAGTTCTTCCACTTTAAGCTATTCACACACTGTGCACAATAGGTTTCGATTATAAGATGAAAAACTATTTCCCTCTTGACTTAGGAAAATTTTAGACTTGGTACCTTTGACCTCATTTAATAGTGTTGGGACACCTTATAAAAGGGCAATGAGCTTTTGAAAAAAAAAAAAAAGAAAGAAAGAAAGAAAAAAATGTTTTACTTGCCTTGAAACCTGAGCAAGGTCTGAGGGGTATATGGTGAAAATCTTTAAAACCTGGTGCCCTAAGCCTTCATTGGTTGGGAGTCACTAACCTCAATGCTCGTTACAAGGGTGAATAGGTGGAGTTTAACATACTGTAGGTGCTTGGGTATTAAAAATTCATTCTCAAAAGTCCGCGGTAAAATCCGAGGAATTAGTGGTTGAAAGATCCTTAAAGCTTGATGCCCTAAACCTTAATTGGTTGGGAGTCATCGATGGACCCCCGTTACATGGAAAATTTAGAAAAGAATACCTTTAAGCCTTATACTCCTACAATGAAAAAAAAATTGTGAAAAAAGAGGTGCGTTCTTAGCCTATTGGAGGTTGATCAGTTTGCTAAGCTTTGAAAAAGAACTAGGTTGGGGGAAGAGATTAGTTCAACATACTATATTCGGAAGCTAATAAATAACACTTAGATTTTTGTGGAAGAGTAAGGTTTGACCCTTTGGGAGTGGAAACTCTTTTAAAGCTTAAATTTGCATAATGCCTTCTCTTTATGAATTGTGATTAGACAAGTTATTTGATAAGTCTTGTTGAAGTTTGAGTTTTATTTCTTTAATGTTCCATGTGAGAGTTAGATCATCATGCCACTTGAAAATTGTTTTTTGATCAGCATGATGTTGTAAATTATAGTACTGTTTATTTTTATTTTTCTCTCCTTCATTGCTAAGGGACTAGCAATATGCCGGTTGGGGAGAGTGATTATTACTCAAAAAGTGCTATTTTATAGCTTGTAATTAACTCTTTTAAACACTTTTGAGTAGTAGTTATTACCTTTTAACCCAATTAACATATTAAGGACCTTTGCAATCATTTCTAATAAAATTGTGTAAGTTTTGGTGTTTTTGTTAGTAATTTGATCACCAAAGCAATCCGAGATTGAGGAGAATTCTTTGGAATCCATGGCAAAGCAATGGAAAGCTCAGAAACATGAAGAACCAAATTATTGAAGCTTTAAAGTCCTTTGCCTAAGCAAATCCGGAATGCAAGGAGGGGAAGCAAAGAGAAATCTAACATGAAGCATTCTAGATGATAGTCATGTCAGCCACTTTTGGAGCACTTCCTGGAGTTCAATTTATGTATGCTATATGTCGTTTCGAAGCTCAGGAAGTCAACAATCCAATGCTTCAAACGGTGCACGATTCGGAGTGGAAATGAAGGAGTTACAGCCATTGGAAGCCGATCACTCCAAGTTGAAGGAAGATTTTTGCACGGCTACGAAATCAGCCTTGGGCTACGAAAATGTTGTCCTTTTGTTGCAAAATTTCGCAGCCCTCTTGCTGTGGAATTTCTCCTGAAGCTTCCCGATATTTGCGACCGACATTTTGAGATATTTTTCTTTAGATATTTGATGTCTAAATCCCCAAACTCTCCTTGTAAACCACCTATCATAGGATTCCTTAGTCTTTAAGTAAGAACAAAGGGGTGAATAACCTCTTATATATAGTTTGTAATTTTCTTTACAATATCATCATGTAATCAGCGAAAGGAAGAAATATATTTTACAGAGCACTTGCTTTGTTTTTCCTTCATATTTTTGTTTTCTCGTTATTTTTCTTTCTAGCCAATCAAACTCTGAGGATTTTTCCTCAGAGGATGAGAGGCTAGGCTCTTCGTCTCTTGGAGTGAAGAAAGTCGGGTAAGTTTCCACATGCATAAATTGGAAGTTTTGTTGTTTTAGTTTTTAATGAAGAGAAAGTGTGACCCGTTAATGGTTTTTATCTTTTTAGTTAACTTAAAATGCCTTTAATTTACCTGGGCCAACACTTGGTAAGGCAAGTGATCTCCATCCATTGAGATGCACTAGTTTATCTCTTGCGACCCTTTGGGAGATGGTTTGAAGGTAGGATTTTCTAGAATAGCCAACACTTGGTAAGCTTTTGGACTCCACGGAGACATCCATTAGTTATCTCTTGCGAGCTTTTGACAGGTAATCCAAGGTTAAGGATCACCTTGAATGGCAAATGCTAGGTGAGAGGCATGAGCCATTGCAAGATGAATCAGTGAGAGAGATTTAATGTTTGAACCCATTAAGTGGAATCATTTATACCACACCGGTTCGGGAAATAACTATATGTTAAATCCCCAATGCGAGGAAAAGAAACAAGTGACCGGAACTCCATTTTTGTATAAGGAACCTGAGCCTAGTGATCTAAACTCTAAGAAACACTTTTCTTTGTAAGTAAAATCAGTTACTATTTTTAGTTAGCTTAAAACCAACCTTTTCAAACATCTTTATGTTTTCTTTTAAAGCTAACCTTGAAATGAAAAAGCACCAATTCATCTTTGAATTGATATCAATTGTGAAGTGAAAACCCATCCTAGTGAACGACCCTAGAGCCACTATGCTATGCTAGCTAAGGTTATCCTAGTACATGGTGTAATAGGTTATAAATTTGGTAGATTACTCCCTTTTGAGGACCACAATCAAGGGACACCTACTGGACACAAATCAAATGGTACCAATGTCAGGGACCATTAAGAGGACATGAATCACCTGAGACACCAATTGGGAACATATCACTAAGATATCTCCTTGTAATATCTATCCCCGACACAATTCCATATCTGAACCATCTCTAATATCTCTCGTTTCTCTGAAGAGGGGAAGACATTGGAGTGGGGATCACTTGTACATGTTTTTAGTAAGAAATATATAGAGCGTTGCTTTGTCTTACCTTCTCATTTTGATTGTATTTTTCATTCTAGCCAAACAACCTCTAAAGATGTTTTCTCAGAGGATGAGTGGCTAGACTTTTTGTCTCTTGGACGGAAGGGAGATTGGTAAGGGACCCGACTACAAAAGTGGGAGTTTTCCTTGTTTTAATTTTTAATGAAGATGAAGTTGTGACCTGTTAATGGTTTTTATATTTTTAGTTAACTTAAAATCACCTGGGCCAACACTTGGTAAGGCAAGTGGACTCCATCCATTGAGTTACATTAGTTTATCTCTTGCGAGCCTCTGGTAGGTGGCTTAAAGGTAGGATTTTCTAGAATAGCCAACACTTGGTAAGCTTTTGGACTCTATGGAGACATCCATTAGTTATCTCTTGCGAGCTTGTGAAGGGTAATCCAAGGTTAAGGATCACCTTGAATGGCAAATGCTAGGTGAGAGGCACAAGCCATTACAAAATGCATCAGTGAGAGGGAATTAGCGTTGAAACCATTAATGAGAAGCAACTGTAACACACTGGTTGGGAGGATAACTATAGGTTAAATCCCTAATACGAGGAAAGATTCGGAAATCTCCATTTTTTGTATAAGGGACCTGAACTTAGTACCTTGAAAATCCAAGAGACCATTTTCTTTGTAATTAAAAATCAGTTACTATATTTTTGGTTAGCTTAAAACCGACCTTTTCAAACGAAAGTTTATGTTTTCTTTTAAAGCTAACATAGAAAAGAAAAAGCACCAAATCAATTCTTCAAACTAATATCAGGTGTGAAATGAAAACCTATCCTAGTGAACGATTTGAAAGCCACTATGCTATGCTAGCTGAGGCTATCCTAGTACATGGTGAAATAGGTTATAAATTTTGTTGATTACTCCCGTTTGAGGACTGAATTAGAAGATGAATCAGTGAGAAGGATTTAGTGTTTGAATCCATAAAAGGGAAGAATTTGTACCACACCGATTAGAGAATTAACTATATGTTAATTCTCTAATGCGAGGAAAAGATTCAAGTGACCGGAACTCTATTTTTGCATAAGGAGCCTGACCCCAGTGAACCTAAAACTCCAAGAAACGCTTTTCTTTATAAGTAATTCCCATTACTTTATTTTTAGCTAGCTTAAAACAAACCATTTCTAAACCAAAGTTTATGTTTTCTTTTAAAGTTAACCTTGAAATGAAAAACCATCAATTCAACTTTGAATTAATGTCAATAGTAAGTTGAAAACCCTTCCCAATGAACGATCCTAGAGCCACTATGCTATACTAGCTGAGGCTATCCTAGCATATAGGTTATAAATTTTGTTGATTACTCCAGTATGAGGGCCAAAATCAAGGTACACCAGCTAGGCACGTAATCAAATGACATTGTTTTCGGGGAAGGTGCCAACTTCACAGTGATATTATTTCAGAGTACTTGTGATTTTCATCACAAGTTTGGTGATTTTTCTTTCATTCTACTAACTCTTTTAATCATTTCTTTTACTTGTTCATATTCCAACATATCCTTTAAATTAGTTTTAGTCAATTTTAGTTTTTTTTGTAGTCTTGTTTTCTTTTGCTTTCTTTTATTCTTGTGTTTGTTATAGTTGATACTAGTTGTGTATGCCAAATTGGATACGAGATAGTGGAGGAAGGCTTTTGAAACGTGAAACACCTCATAACAAGGAATTGGAATTGAGCTTGAACATCATGGAAGCTACAACTGAAGATCAGCATAGTCACCATGGTCACCAAGACAATCCCAATGCATTCAGATCAATGAGGGACCGCATGCATCCACCTCATATGAGTGCACCATCATGTATAGTGCCCCCTACAGAGCAGCTAGTGATCAGACCGCATATTGTTCCACTTCTACCAACTTTCCATGGGATGGAAAGTGAGAACCCTTATGCCCATATCAAGGAATTTGAAGATGTTTGTAATACATTTCAAGAAGGAGGAGCTTCAATCGACTTGATCAGGCTTAAGCTATTTCCTTTTACTTTAAAGGATAAGGCCAAGATTTGGCTTAATTCTTTAAGGCTAAGGAGTATCTGTACTTGGACTGATTTACAAGCTGAATTCCTCAAGAAATTTTTTCCTACTCACAGAACAAATGGCTTGAAAAAGCAAATTTCAAACTTCTCAGTAGTTTATGAGAAAAACCAAATAGGACAACGACTTGACCGATCATATAGGTCCAGTCCACTCTGAAAACAATACTTAATTGTCACAGTCTTGCTTGACTGACTGGATCTATGATGAAAACTAAACAAGACAACGACCTGATAGACTATATAGGTGTCATCTATGCCGAAACCAAAATTGAATTGTCGGGACCTATCAAACTCAGTGTAGTATGTTACCAAAACCAAACAAGACAATGACATGACTGATCATACAGGTACGATTTACACCAAAAACAAAACTAAGTTGTCATGGTCAATTGGATCGAGTGCAGCTTGTGACAAAAATCAGACAGGACAACAACGTGATCGATCATATAGGTCTGGTCTACTCCAAAACCAAAACTAAATTGTTAGTTCCTATCTGATAAGGTGAAGCCAAAGATGAAAAACAGACAAGACAACAACCTGATAAATCATACAAGTATGGTTTACGCTTAAAATGGTACTAAGTTGTCATGGTTGATTGGATCAGGTGTTGGCTATGATGAAAACTAGACAAGACAACGATGTAATCAATCATATAAGAGTGGCCTATGCAAAAAAGGAAGCATAACTATTGTGACCAATCCGACCGAGTGCCAAATGTGATGAAAACCAGATAAGACAACAATGTGACTGATCATACAAATGTGGTTGATGCTAAAAACAAAATTGAGTTGTCGTGATTAATTAGATCAGATGTGGTATATTACCAAAACCAAACAGGACAACGACATGACCAATCATGCAGATGCAATCTACGTAGAAAACGAAACTGAACTATCGTGATCAATCAAACCAAGTGCAGTCTATGTTGAAAAAATAGGGCAATGATGTGACCAATCGTACAGGTGCAGTATACATAAAAAACAAAACTGAATCATTATGATTGATCGGATCGGGTACAATCTTTGATGAAAACCTGATAGGACAATGACGTGACCAATTGTACAATAGTGGCCTACATTGAAAACAAAACTAAATTATCATGATCGATTAGACTGGGTGCTGACTGTGACGAAAACCAAATAGGACAACGACGTGACTAATTGTACAAATGTGGTCTACGCCGAGAACAAAGCTAAGCTGCTCTAATCAATCAAATATTGTGCGATCTATGACGAACACTAGATAAGACAATGACGTGATCGATCGTACATGTGTAGTATGCCAAAAACAAAACCAAGTTATGGTGATCGATCGAACTGAGTGTAGTCGGTGATAAAAATTATATAGGACAATGACATGACCGATTATATAGGTCTAGTCTGCTCCGAAATCGAAATTAAATTATTGTGTCCTATTTGACTATGTGAGGTCTATGATGAAAACCAAACAAGACAATGACCTGACCAATAATATAGTTATGGTTTACACTGAAAATGATACTAAGCTATCATGATCGATCAGATCGAGTGCGAGCTATGACAGAAACCAAATAAGACAATGACATAATTGATTATACAAGAGCAACTTATGCGGAAAAGGAAACTTAACTATCATGACCAATCGGACTAAGTGTCAAATGTGATGAAAACCATAAAGGACAATGACGTGACTGATAGTATAGATGTGGTCTATGTTGAAAATAAAATTGAGTTGTCATGATCGATTGGATTGGGTGTGGTATGTTACCAAAACCTAACAGGATAATGACATGACCAATCATACAGATGTAGTCTAAGTCGAAAACAAAACTGAGTTATCATGACCAATCAGGATCGGGTGTGGTCTGTGACTAAAACTAAACAGGGCAATGACATGATCGATTGTATAGGTGTAGTATACACTAAAAATGAAAATGAGTCATCATGATCAATCGAATCGGGTGCTATCTTTGACGAAAACCAAATTTGAAAATGATGTGACTGGTCGTATAAGAGTAGCCTGTGCCGAAAACAAAACTGAATTGTCATGATCGATTGAACCGAGTGTTGACTGTGATAAAATCTAGATAGGACAACAACGTGACTAATCGTACAAATGTGGTCTACACTGAGAACAAAACTGAACTGACCTAACTAATCAGATCTTGTATAATTTGTGACAAAAACCAAACAGTACAACGACGTGATCGATCACACATGTGCAATACACTGGAAACAAAACTCAGTTATGGTGATCGATCAAATCGAGTGTAGCCTATGAAAAAAGTCAAACTAGACAATGACGTGACCGATCATATAGGTCTAGTCTACACCAAAATTGAAACTAAATTGTGGGCTCCTATCTGACTAGATGAGGTCTATGATGAAAACCAGATAGGACAATGACCTGACCAATCATATAGGTACAATTTACGTCGAAAACGATACTGAGTTGTCGTGATCAATTGGATCGGGTGCGATTTGTGATGAAAACCAGACAAGACAACGATGTAATCAATCGTATAAGGGCAGCCTACGTGGAAAATGAAACTTAATTGTTATGACCAATCAAATTGGGTGTCAAATGGGACAAAAATCAGATAGGACAACGACATGACTAATTGTACAAACATGGTCTACGCCGAAAATAAAACTAAGCTATCATGACTGATAGGATTAGGTGTGGTATGTTACCAAAACCAAATAAGACAACAACATGACCAAACCAATCATATAGGTGCGGTCTACGTCGAAAATGAAACTGAGATGTCGTGATCGATCAAGCCAGGTGTGGTTTATGACGAAAACTAAACAAGCAACAACATGACTGATCATATAGGTGCAATCTATGTTGAAGACAAAACTAAGCTATCGTGATTGATTGGATTGGGTGTGGTATGTATGATTAGTCATGTTGTTGTCCTGTCCAATTTTTGTCAAAGATTGCACCCAATTTGATTGATCATTATAGCTTAGTTTTGCTTTCGGTGTAGACTACACCTGTACGATTGGTCACGTTATTGCCTTATTTAGTTTTTGTCATGGACCTCACTCGATCTGATTGGTCACAGCAGCTTGTTTGCATTTTCAACATAGATTGCACTTGTATGATTACTCATATCATTGTCTTGTTTGGTTTTGGTAACATACCACACTCGATTCAATCGGTTACGATAGTACAATTTTGTTTTTGGCATAGACCACATCTATACGATCAACCGCGTCATTGTCTTATCTGGTTTTTGTCATATTCAACACTCGATTTGATTGGTCATGATAGTTAAGTTTTTTTTTTTTTTCCGTGTAGGCCGTTCTTGTATGATCGACTACGTCATCATCTTGTTTGGTTTTTATCACAGCTCGCACCCGATCTGATTAATCATGATAACTCAATATCATTTTTGGTGTAAACCGTACCTGTATGATTAGTCAAGTTGATGTCCTATCTAGTTTTCATCACAGACTTCACCTAATCACATAGGACTCTGTAATTTAGTTTTGGTTTTGAAGTACATGCCTATATGGTCGGTCACGCCGTTGTCCTATTTGATTTTCATAACATGCTACATTCAATTTGATCGATCACAACAACTCAATTTCATTTTTGGTGTAAATCGTACCTGTACAGTTGGTCATGTTGTTACCTTGTCTGGTTTTGGTAACATCCCACACTTGGTTCGATAGGTCCTGACAGTTTAGTTTTGGTTTCGGCGTAGACGACACCTATACAATCAACCAGGTCATTGTCTTATCTTGTTTTCGTCATAAATCGCAGTTGGTCAGATAGGCCTTGACAATTAAGTATCATTTTTGGCATAGACCAGACCTATACAATTGGTCACGTCATTGTCCTGTCTGGTTTTTGTTACAAACCACACCCGGTCTGATCGATCACCACAACTCAATTTCATTTTCGGCGTACTGCACATGTATAATCGATCACATCATTATCTTATATGGTTTTCATCATAGAGTGCACAAGATCCGATCAGTTAAGACAGCTCAGTTTTGTTCTCAGCGTAGACCACATTTGTATGATTAGTCACGTCACTGTCCTATTCGGCTTTCATCATAGTCGACACTTGATATGATCGATCACGATAGTTTAGTTTCATTTTCAACATAGGCCAATCTTGTATGATCAATCACATCATTGTCTTATCTGGTTTTCGTCAAAGATCGTACCTAATCCGATCAATCATGATAGCTTAATTTTGTTTTCGGTGTAAATGCACCTGTACGATTGATCATGTCATTGCACTGTTTAGTTTTTGTCACAGACTGTATCCAATCTAATTAGTCACAATAACTTAGTTTTGTTTTGGTGTAAGCCATACCTATACGGTCAGTCATGTCATTGTCTTGTGTGGTTTTGGTAACATACCGTACTTGGTTCGATAGTTCTTGATAGTTTAGTTTTGGTTTTCGCATAAACCATATCTATACAATCAGTCATGTCATTGTCTTGTCTAGTTTTTGTCACAGATAACACTTGATCAGATAAGTCTTAATAGTTCAGTTTCGTTTTTTATGTTGATTGCACTTGTATTATCAACCACGTTAATGTCTTATCTAGTTTTCGTCACATACTGCACAAGATCAGATTGATCAGGGCCACTCAGTTTTGTTTTCAATGTTAGCCACATCTGTACAATTAGTCACATCATTGTCCTATTTGGTTTTCATCACAGTCGAAACCCGATCTGATTAAGCATTACAATTTTGGTTCATTTTTGGCATAACTCACTTCTATACAATCGGTCACATCATTGTCATGTTTGATTTTCACCACAAATTACATAAGATTTGTTCAATCAAGGTAACTTAATTTTATTTTCAGCATAGACCACATCTATACGATCAGTCATGTCATTATCCTATCTAGCTTTTGTCACAATCGACACCCAATTCGATCAGTCTCGACAGTTTAGTTTTTTTTTTCAGCGTAGGTTGCTCCTATACGATCGGTCACATTGTTGTCATTTCTAGTTTTCATCACAGACCGTACCCAATCCGATAGGTCATGACAACTCGATTTCTTTTTCGACATAAATTGCACTTGTACGATTAGTCATGTCATTGTCCTGTCTAGTTTTCATTGCAAACAACACCTGATTTGATCGGTCATAACAACTCAATTTTGTTTTCGACGTAGACCACATCTGTACAATTAGTCATGTTATTGTTCTATCAGCTTTTCATCACAATTGAGACTCAGTCTAATTGGTCACGACAGTTCAATTTTGTTTTCCGCGTAAGCCACTCTTGTAGGATCGATTATGTCGTTGTCTTCTCTAGTTTTTGTCATAGATTGCACTTGATTTGATTGATAACATACCGCACTCGGTTTAATAGGTCATGATAGTTCAAGTTCAGTTTTTGTGTAGACCACACCTATACAATGGATCACGTCTTTGTCCTATGTGGTTTTTGTCATAGACTACACATGGTCAAATAGGTCCCTATAATGCAGTTCCATTTTCGGTGTAGACCATACCTATACAATCAATCGCATCATTGTCTTATCTGGTATTCATCAAAGATTGCACCTAGTTCAATTAGTCACGCTAGCTTAATATCATTTTCGACGTAGACCGCACCTGTATGATCAATTATATCATTATTCTGTCTAGTTTTGATGATATACCACACTTAGTCTGATTGATCATGACAACTCAATTTCGTTTTCATCGTAGGCCACATGTGGAAGATTGGTAACATCATTATCTTCTTTTTGTTTCGTCATAGACCACACCTGGTCCGATAGGTCCTAACAGTTCAATATCGTTTTCGACATAGACCAAACCTATATGATCAGTCATATCATTATCATGTTTGGTTTTTGTCACAAATAGAACCCGATCTGATCTTTCACGATTGCTCAGTTTTGTTTTTGACATAGACAACACTTGTATGACCAATCACATCGTTGTTCTTTTTGGTTTTCATCACAAATCACACCCAATTTGATCGATCACAACAACTTAGTTTCATTTTTTTTATGAAAAACGCACTTTACGATTGGTCATGTTGTTGTCGTGTCTAGTTTTGGTAACATACCACACCCAATTCAATAAGCCCCTATAATTCAATTTCGATTTCTGTGTAGACCGCACCTATACAATCGTTCACATCATTGTCTTTTTTTTTTGTCATAAACCACACATGATCATATAGGTCTTGTTAATTCAGTTTCAGTTTTAACGTAGACTACACCTATACAATTGGTCACCTCCTTGTCTTGTCTAGTTTTCATCACAAATTATACCCGATCCGATATGTCACGAGAGCTTAGTATCATTTTTGGCATAGATCATACGGGCATCCGTATGATCAATTATGTTGTTGTCCTATCTAGTTTTCATGACACACTGCACCTCGTCCGATCTATCATGACAACTCAATTTTGTTTTTCAGCATAGACCACACATGTAAGATCGGTCACATCATTATCATATCTGCTTTTATCATAGACCACACCCGGTTTGATATGTCCTGGTAGTTCATTATCGTTTTCGGTGTAGAGTAGACTTATACAATCGGTCACATTGTTGTCCTATCTAATTTTTGTCATAGACTACACATGGTACAATTGGTCACAACAACTCAATTTCTTTTTTGGCATAGACTACATTTGTAAGATCAGTCATGTCATTATTTTATCTGGTTTTTCGAGTTTATGAGACTTTTGCTATTTCAATCTTCATCTTCACCATGAGGATTTGATTCAAGAACATCTGAATCTAAGGTATGGTTTTCGTTAGCACTTTTTGAATCCTTTTAAAGTATAAACATGTTTTTTTCCCACTATGCATAGGATTTAGAAAAAGCCTAAGATAGTTATGAATGTTCCTAACCTGATCTAGACTTGGGAAACAAAGAGATTCGTTTATCCTTCATTTTTGGTGTCGACTAAACCTATATGATCGATCATGTCGTTGTCCTATCTGGTTTGCATCACAAACTACACCCAGTCCGATCGGTCATGACAATTTACTTTCGTTTTTGGGATAGACTGCACCTGTTTGATCGATCATGTTGTTGTTCTATCTGGTTTTCATCATAGACCACACAATATCCGATCCATCAAGGCAACTCAGTTTTGTTTTTGAAGTAGACCACATCTGTAGGATCAGTCATGTCGATGTCCTATCTTGTTTTCATCATAGTCGGTACCCAGTCTGATCAATCATGATAATTCAGTTTCATTTTCAATGTAGGCCGCTACTATACAATCGATCACATCATTGTCCTATCTAGTTTTCACCATAGATCGCACCTGATTTGATTGATCATGATAGCTTAGTTTCATTTTTGGCATAGATTGCACCTATACAATCTATCACATTGTTGTCCTGTCTGGTTATGTCATAGATCGCACTAGGTCTGATCGGTCATGTCATTGTCCTATCTGGTTTTCATCATAGACTACACAAGATTTGATCGGTTAAGGTAGCTCAAATTTTTTTCGGCATAGATCACACCCGTACGATCAATCATGTCATTATCTTATCTTGTTATTTTCACAATCGACACCTGGCCTGATCTTTCACAACAATTTAGTTTAATTTTTGGAATAGACGACTCTTGTACAATCGGTTACATCGTTGTCCTATTTGGTTTTCGTTAGAGAGACCATACAAGATTCAATCGGTCAGGACAATTCAGTTTTGTTTTTGGCCTAAACCACATTTGTACAATCAGTTACATCATTGTCTTATCTAGTTTTCGTCACAGTTAACACCTAGTTTGATAGGTCATGACAGTTTAGTTTTGTTTTCGGTATAGGTTGCTCCTGTACGATCACTCATATCGTTGTCCTATCTGGTTTTCGTCAAAGATTGTACTTGATCCAATCGATCACAATAACTTAGATTCATTTTCGATGTAGACTGGACCTATATAATCAGTCATGTCATTGTCCTATCTAGTTTTCGTCATAGATTGCACCTAATCCAATCAATCACAACAACTTAGTTTCATTTTTGGTGTAAACTACACTTGTATGGGTTGGTCATGTCATTGTTCTGTCTAGTTTTGGTAACATACCACACTTGATTCAATAGGTCCAAACAATTTAGTTTCAGTTTTGGTGTAGACCACACCTATACAATCTGTCACGTTGTCCTGTTTAGTTTTTGTCACATACTACACTCGGTCCAATCAATCATGATAGCTCAATATGGTTTTTGGCGTAGACCGCACCTATAGAATTGACCATATCGTTGTCTTGTATGGTTTTCATGACAAACCACACGTGGTCTGATCGGTAACACCACCCCAGTTTCGTTTTTGGTATAAACTACACTTGTATGATCAGTCATATCCTTGTCCTATTTGTTTTTGTCATAGACCGCACTTGATTCAATAGGTCGTGAAGGTTTAATATCGTTTTTGGTGTAGACCAGACTTATATGATTAGTCACATCATTGTCTTGTTTGGTTTTCTTCATAGACCGTACCTTCTAATCGGTCATAATAACTTAGTTTCGTTTTCAGCATAGTCTGTACCATATGATTGGTCATGTCGTTGTCTTGTTTGGTTTTCATCACAGACCGCACCTAGTTAGATAGGTCCCGATAGTTCAATTTTAGTTTCAGAGTAGACCATATCTATACGATCAATCACGTCGTTATCCTATCTAGTTTTCATCACAGATTGCACTCGATTTGATCGGTTATGACAACTTAGTTTCATTTTCAATGTAGACCTTACCTATATGATTGGTCAAGTTGTTTTCATTTCTAGTTTTGGTAACATATCGCACTCAGTTTGATAGGTCCCAATAGTTCAATTTTAGTTTTGGCATAGATCACATCTATACAATTGATCATGTTGTTGCCCTATCTTATTTTCATTATAGACCACACCTACTTAAATAGGTCTCAATAATTCAGTTTTGATTCTGGTGTATGCCATACTATATAATCAGTCATGTCGTTATCTTGTCTGGATTTGATTAAAGAATGCATTTGATCCAATTAATCATGATAGCTCAATATCATTTTTGGTGTATACTATACCTATGCAATCTATCATGTCATTGTCATGTCTAGTTTTCATGATAGATTACACCCAGTTCGATCGATCATAACAACTCAATTTTGTTTTCAACATAGAATGCACATGTATGATCAGTCACGTCGTTGTCCTATCTGGTTTTTTCATGGAACGTACTAGATTTGATTGGTCTCAACAGTTTAGTCTAATTTTTGGCATAGACCAGACCTATATGATTGGTCATGTTGTTGTCCTTTTTTATTTTCATCATAAACTGCACCAGATCCGATCAGACGTGATAGCTTAGTTTTTTTTTTTTTAATGTAAACTGCACCTATACGATCAGTCATGTAGTTTTCCTATCTTGTTTTGGTAACAAACCACACTCGATTCGATAGGTCCCAATAGTTGAGTTTTTGTTTCGACGTAGACCATACCTATACAATCGGTCATGTCATTTTCGTGCTCGATTTTCGTTAGACTATAGTAGGTGATTACTACCAAAAAGTGTTATTTTGTAGACCTAATTATAATGGTTTTAAGCACCTTTGAGTAGTAATCATATTCATTTAACCCAATTAATTCACTAAGGTCCTTAGTAATTGGTTTTAACCATTTTGTGGCAAGTTTACATGTTTTTATCAGCTTATGGATCAATTCAAGCATGCCAAATGATGGAGGAGCTACTTGGACAAGTTAAAGCAAGGATTTTGGAAGTTTATAGGCTTGAATTTCAAGTGGAAACACGAGCACAAACAAAGGGATAGCCATTTCGCAAGGCAAGGCAAAGTACCTTGCCAAAATGCAATTTTCGCAAGGTGAAAATGCACCTTGCCAAATTTGGCAAGGTGAATTTACTCATGATGCGAAAATATGGCACTTCGCATCATGAGTAATTCACCTTGCTAAAATTTCGCAAGGTGCCTTTTACCTTGCCAAAATTCCTCTGTTTCTCCACGCACGCACCACCGACTTCCCAAATATTTTTAGCTTGATATTTTCTCGTGTAAATTCCTTTTGTAACCTTGTATTCAACTGACATAAGGCTTTATCTTGTGATTTTGCTATATATAGAGGTGCACAATGCCTCCAAAAGATATTGGGGGATCGATCCTCTGTACATTAACTTAGAAATATATAAAGCTCTGTTTTTCTCTTTTCTCCTGTTCTTCCCCATTTCTATTTTCTTAGTAGCCAAACAGCCTTGATTCATGCCCAATTGGTGTCTCAGCTGATTTGTGTCCAGCTGCTGCTTCTTGGAGGAGGGAGTAATCAACAAAATTTATAACCTATTACACCATATACTAGGGTAGCAAAGAAAAAGCTACTATAGTATAGCGGCTCTAGGATTGTTCATTGGGAAGGGTTTCCAAATTACAAATGATATCAATTCAAAGTGAATTGGTAGTATTTCATTTCAAGGTTAGCTTAAGAAATAAAACTCAAACCTTGATTGGTAAAGATTTAGATTCAAACTAACTAACAAAACAAGTAATGGGAATAACTTAGGAAGAAAAACATTCCTTGGAGGGTCAGGTTCACTAGGGTGGTTCCTCATGCAAAAGACATAGCTCCGGTCAGATGGTTCATTTCCTCGTGTTAGAGATTCAACATATAGTCAATTCTCTAACCGGTGTTGTACAGATACATCCTTTAATTAGATTTCAACTTTAATTCTCTCACTGATGCAACTTGCAATGGTTCAAACCTCTCACTAAGCCTTAACCATTCAAGGTGATCTTTAACCTTGGACTTCCCTTCTCAGGCTCGTAAGAGATAACTAATGGATGTCTCCTTGGAGTCCAAAAGCTTACCAAGTGTTGGCAATTCCAGAAAATCCTACCTTAAAGTCACCTCCCGGAGGCTCGCAAGGGGTAAACTAGTGCATCTCCATGGTTGGAGATCACTTGCCTTACCAAGTGTTGGCCCAGGTGACTCTAAGGTGTTTTAAGTTAACTAAAAACATAGAAATCACTAAAGGATTTCACTTCCTCTTCATTCATGGCTGAAACCACAGAGCTTTGCATTCTTGCACTTGGAACCTTCCCCAGCAACCTTAGCTCCAAGGAACTAAAGGTTTAGTTACTCATTATCTGGGGAAAATTTCCTCAGAGAGTGCATAACTTAGTAAGAAATAAAAAATACAAAGTGAGAAGGTAAGGTAAAACAGAGGTCCTGAACTTTACTTGCTTTCCAACTTTTACAATAAGGGTTCCTCCCCTGAGAACAGGCTCTTGAGGGGTATTTATATATGAACATAATACAAAACTAATTATTACATGGATATTTACTCTTTTTACTAACTTAAAAGCTAAGGAATCTTGTGATTGGTGGCTTACAAGGAGAATTTTGGGATTTAGACAACAAAAATTTGATGGAAAATATCTCCCAATGTCGGTAGCAAATATCAGGACGCACTAAGGACCATTTCGCAAGAGAAAATGATGTCTGCGAGATTTCGCAGACATACAAAAAGGGCTGCGAAATCACTTCGCAGCAAAAGGTTATTCTCGTAGGCTGCGAAGTTGGCTTTCATCTTGAGGTTCTCAGCTTCCAACTTGTTGCATATATCGGGCAACTTCAGGAGGAAATCCACCACACTGTACAAAAAGGCTGCGAAATCACTTCGCAACACTTTTGCAAAATGCTTTCTTCAACTTAGA